>NW_024429192.1:27982990-29409865 GCF_017639785.1 Mesocricetus auratus | reverse complement strand
AGTGTGTGTGTGTGTGTGTGTGTTCGTTTATTTAAAAAAACAATAGTACCAAAAAAAAAACCTTCTTGGGTAGAATTTTTTTGAAAGCCTCAGATAGAAAGTATTCTTTAGCAAGGCTCTGAAGAACATTGAAGATTCAAATAAACAGACGCCAACCTTTTAAATATGAAGATCATGAGAAATCTTCAGACTAGAAGGAAGATAATTTTGAACAAATCCTGGCAGGGAGATAGATACTGGTAGCAGGATAAAAAAAAAAGAAGATGGGTTCACAATGTATCTATTGATGCAAGAACCCCCGTGGCAAATTGTTAGTATTCTGAGATACACTAGATTATTGTTAATTATTTTTCAGAATTTCATATATATCCATGTTGAAATATGATCATATCTACTCCCACTTCCCTGTCCAACACCTCCCTTATACCCCTCAACATGACCCCTCCTAACCCCATGTACTTTTTTCTTTTGATAACTCAGTAAATCCAGTAGTGCTGCCCATGTGTGCAGGGCCACCAGTGAAAAGGGACTTGTTTTCAAGCTCTCAATGCCTCACCTTTCTCCTCCATCTCAAGCAGACTGTTTCTATGGCACAAAACAAACCTAGATAGAGGACTTGCAGGAATCATTCTGAGGATAAAAATTTCCAAGAAACCAACTGCAACCAATAGAAATCTGAATTGAATTACATGAATAAAAGTCAAAACTAGTATAAAACAAAAATAAATATGAGAACTGGCACAAAATAAGCAAAGGGAAACTCACTAATAAAAAACTATTTTTCAGGCAATAAAACTTAGCCAATACTTATGTGGTGGAAAAATCTCAACCTCTGTCCTCTTTTCCAGAATTATAGGGTAGTTTTAATTATGAAGGCTCCAGAGACTTTCCTCATATAAGGGGAATGCTACTTAAAGATACAGGGTATCAAATTCCACTTTATATACCATAATATGTAGGAGTTGTTTTTGTGGATTTCGTCATGAGGAAAATCCTTCCAAATAAATTACTTTACAGATTAGAATATTTTCTGTGTATTGGGGACCAATTTGGTAACCTTCACATGTTGAGGGGTGGAACCCAGGACACTTTCGTCTTTCAACTGTCATGTGTCCTCTTCTACACTCTAACATTGCATGGAGCATTGGTCTATGGCCCCTTTCCCTCCCCAAAACTAAAATCATCAATGCATTTGTCTTGTGTGAACCACCAAGTTCAAGTGTCAAAAATCATTAAAAGGATGGCAAAGTGGATTGCAGTAGAATAGAAATGCCTTAGTGTACTTGAGCAAAAATAGTCATCTGCATTGTGCTTCTTTAAAATAATTCATGAAGGTTAATCAGTTCCACATTAAATACCAATACTGCAGTCTTTGAATCCTTTGTTTTCTACATTGATTTGTTATATAATCTCATAAATTCAATATCACACAGTTTGGTATGAGTTATCAAAGTTCAATCAACCAACATTGAGATGGAAGTAGTCGATAGAAAGTACTATTGTTTTACAAATCATTAAAGTGTTAAAATATGCTTAAGGTTTCATGAGAATTCATGGTAGCTTATATATATATATATATATATATGGGTAGTAATAAAAATATGAGGACACCTTGATTTAACTTAGTTTTACATTATATCTTAGAGAACTGCACCTTACTTCCCCTGATACTATTATGAAATGCCTTAAACCTACCATACTGCCAGTGTGTACAGCAGACTGTATCTTTCAAGCTGTGTACACTCTGATGTTTGCCCCATGATGAAGTTGCTTAAAGGGCCATATCTCAAAACATATTTCCAGAAATAATTGTATAAGTTCAATGGCCATACAAACTTATGGTGCTTTTACTTTTAATGTATTCATAATATATGACCCAGCCATATTGACATGTACTCTGAAATTTCTTATAAAAATTACTAGAAATAAGTACCAATTTCAATGTCTGAAAATGATCTTTAACTACAACAGTTTCAACCTATAATAATTTAGCTATTTCCGGGCTTTGAGGGTGGGGGCTACTGGAGACAAAATTTGCAGTTAATAAGTAAAGATTGTTGTAGTATATACCCTAAGCGTAGACTTGTCAACTCAAAACTAACAATTTAGAAATAGTGGCCAGAGCCCTTCTTACTTTATTCTGGCAGGTGGTAGCACACGTATTCTTATTTCATGAGGCTGGCTACACATTTTACTTAAAGACTAACAGATTTCCTCAGTGCTCTTTGGGAAAATTATTAATCACTGTTGGATTAATAGTACAAAGTGCAGATGTCAAATCGCTTTGGCTATATATAGCTGACCATTTAGGAAGCTGTTCGCTTCCAGATCAATAGCTATAGTCAGGAATCCAGGGCATCTGCCCCTGAAACTTTCCACAAGAAAGTGGACTTGTCTTGTGTGTTCATGATGTTTCAGCACAGGCTCCCAAGCTGCCATTCTGTTTGCATTTTAGTGGCATCTAACTTTCTATAACTGTTAAAAACATCACATAAACTTAAAAATGCCATATAAACTTAAAAGCACAATATAAACAATAGAAATATGCATGTAAATCTTCTAATTTACAGGTACTTGAAGAAGCACAGAGAAAACCATCACTTTAGGATCCTTGGTCAAAGCCATTTGTGCTAACAGTATGGTGAAAGCTATGACAGTATTTTTCTGTTGCTCAAAAAACCAATATTGGCAAAGGAGACACAAATTCCAATTTGTAGTGTTTAAGAAATACTTAATGTATTTTAAAATAAGGTCACAGTTTTTTTAATAGGATAGGATTTATAAGATGTCCCAACGCCTAGAGAGGGTTAGTTGAGTAATGAGAACGGGGAAGTTAAAATTGCTGACTAGGACAACTTGAATGTGGGTTTTCTAAAAGTGGAAACAGATCTTCCTTCCTGCATCTACAAATTTGCAAGAAAGATAGATGTAGAATACACAGATCTCCCGCTGTCCCCATGGACCCCAGGTATGCAGCTGCTCAAGTCAAGTCCAAACCCACAAGTTCATCTTAGAGTCTGTCTCTCATCCTCTACAGTTAATAAATCATCGCATTCTGGAAGGCTTGAACCTCTGTCTCATTTCCCACATCTTCAAAGAGTGATCTCTGTTACTTCCTACATCTTCCTACTGCTCCCCCACTTTTTATTTCATTACAACATTCTATCTCTAAAGTAATACTTTAAAGTTGTTGCATTTTTATTTTAAGTAGATTGTACTTACATTTCTTTGAAGTCCGTGTTCTATCGAGTAGCAAAGCCAAGCATGGTACCAGGCACATGTCTGCAATCCCAGTCCTTGGGAGGTGGAGGCAGGTGAGTAGAAGATGAAAGCCAGCTTCGGTTACATGGTAAGTTCAAAGTCAGCCGGGGATACATGAGAACTGTCTCCAAAAATAAGTTAAGGAAAGAAAATGTCTATAGAAGAGTGCATAACCTATATGGTTTGTCACAATATGCTAAGGAAAGCTTATCACTTGGTACTTTTCCATATTCACTGCCAAAGCATGTTTTTATACCAGTTTTCTAAGTCATCGGCTTTTTGGTTTTGCCCAGAATTTCTGCCTTTCCTTTTGCTGCCTAACAAGTCTTTATTAGGCAATAGGCTGACTGTCCTTCTGCTTGAAGTTTCCAGATCCCATCTCTTTTCAGACTTCTATCATCATCCACAAAATACTTCCCATTGCCCTTCAGTTGTCTGTGGTCAGTCCAGGGAAGTTCTCCAAGGGGTGGCGATTGACAGCTTTTGTTTCCAGTGTATTTAGACGCAAATCGTAAAGGCAGGCGGTGGGTGGAAGCAGAACTAAATGGAGACCTCAAGCAGGGCTCAGGCACCTGGACTGCCCTCCAGATACAGCTCTTGTATAAGCCTAGGAAGTCAAAAGTGTTCATATTTGACTTATATCTGGCATGGAAACTTCCAAACTGCCCTAGGCATCAGGATCCCTTAACCCTTCTATGGTAGCCAGTGTTACTTCTCTTACCTTGTAGTCTGAGAATGTTGACTGAAAATGTGAGAGATCTCCATAGAATTCCTCTGGTGACCAAGGTCTGTGGGTTCCCTTTCCTGTTCCCATCTAGCTTTCTCCACATCCTTCATTCTCAGTTCTGCCCACTCTTGAATTCTTCTTCCAGTGCGCTTCTAATCTGCCCGCCCTGCTCCAGAACTCTCAAGGGGCTACTCTGTCAGCAATCCAGCGGATGGCTACCTTTTTTGCATTTCAGCTGTGTCTTCTTTTACCTGCTCAGTCTGTACTACTCAACACTTGTCCTCTTACCACGAAAAGTATTGCAACACTGGGAGGGGGGGTGGCACAAGCGTCTCCTGCGGAGCACTTGAGTGAACCTGGGCATCTTGAAAACATAGCCAGTAAAGGGATGCCTGGCCAAACCACATCCTTGCCTGTTTTGTACCACAGAAACCCTATACTACATCACCAGGAGAGGTTCTCTCTCGGGAACAAGGAAATGGCTGAAGAGTCACCTAGAGGTCGCTGGAAGCCTCTTAAAACTTTTTCAAGCAACCTGCCTGAGGGTGTACCATGGCAGAGGCCATTATTGTGTAGTTTTCTCAAGGTATCCATAAAGGTGCAGTAAGGTATCCATGCGGGTGCAGTAAGGCTGATGGGGACATACGGGATGTTACTGTGGACACTTGGATGGCAGCCATTTTCTTGAAGACAACCAGGACGCTGAGGGAAAATCTAGCAGCTATACAAGGGAGTCAAAAAGTCCCATCCTCCAGCTCTTTGTTTACAAAGTAAGCAACAGAAGGAATGGTTACAATAAGACCATAAAGAACTTATTATCAGCCAGGTGGTGGTGGCACACACCTTTAATGCCAGCACTGGGAAGGCAGACAGAGGTGGATTTCTGTGAGTTCGGCTACAGGGTGAGTTCCAGGAAAGCCAAGGCTACTCAGAGAAACCTTGTCTTGAAAAACCAAAAAAAGCAAACAAACAAAAAACTTATTATCACTAACAGTTTTTAGCAGATTTTAGCAATCCTTTCACAGGCTTTCCATCTGCATATTCCTCCAGAGGAGAATCCCTCTTTCACCCATCAGCTGTTCTTCACCACCATCCCAGGGTGTTTAAGCAAGAGTCTTTTCTCATTAGTTTCATGTGTGGATGCAGTGTCTGCAACTCTTACTTGTAACTAAAGTTTCTGGAACTGACAGTGTACAATCTATCTCTCAAGTCCAGTTGTCTAGAAGCTGGGTCCAAAGACCAAATTCTGCACAGGAGATGGGTTGACACAGTATCCTTAGGAAACACCTGGATGGCAGAGAGAGCATCATGAGGTAGCAGAGAAGCTAAGCAGACCCTGGCTCAAGTTGGACCTAATCTCTGTGAGAACTCTAGCACATTCTGTGGCATGCAGAATTAGATCTTTTGGGGCCAGAAGGTGCAGGTTTTTGGAATTTCATGCTACTCAACTATTGTCCCTTGCGAGAGGCTAGAGTGTAGTGATGTCTGGAAGCACAGTTCAAATCCAGGTGCAGCCGCTAAGTCACCCAGAGCAAGTTTCGTCAGCAAAAGCAATCCTCTGTGAAAGGAAGGACCTTAACCTTGAGAAGTCCAGATGCACTGCAGCAGTCTCTCTGATGCAGTCTGTGTGAAACTTCATCAGTTTTACTAGAATCTTCAGTACATTCTCCTCAGGAGTACGTTGCTGAGGGGTGGGGTGCTTTATTATCTGCTTTTATTTTGTCCTCTCTGATTACTCTCTTAATTTGGTAAATCACTAGCCCTAAACCTTGAAATACTAAATCATTTAACTCAATAGATTAGAGTGGTCTCTATTATCTGCTTGAAGGGTGTGTAACTGCTACCTGTGCAAAGCCTCCTCTGTGACTTGAACACTCTATAGTGGCAATACACGAAAATGAAGCAGCAGTTTTCCCAAGGGATATTTCTAAGCAGTTCAAATAGAAAAGTCCTATGGAAACCTGCTTCAATGTGTAGCATTCACTGTTCTTATGTGTGAGTGACACCCCGAGTCCCTAGAATATTTCCTTAAGTGACTTAGTCTTTTAAATTAGCATAGATTTCTTTTGTTTTCACTGAACAGTGCATTGGTTCTATCTAAGTTTTGGAGTCCATACATGTCATCCCATATTTGAAGCAGACAAATAGTTTCTTACCTAATAAGAAAAAAGTCCAAATGGATCAAAGACCTCAACATTAATCCAGCCACACTGAATCTCTTAGAGGAGAAAGTGGGAAGTACCCTTGAATGAATTGATACAGGAGACCACTTCCTGAACATAACACCAGTAGCACAGACACTGAGATCGACAATTAATAAATGGGACCTCCTGAAACTGAGGAGCTTCTGCAGGGCAAAGGAAACAGTAAATAAGATAAAAATGACAGCCCACAGAATGGGAAAAGATATTCACAAACCCCATATCTGACAGAGGGCTGATCTCCAAAATTTACAAAGAACTCAAGAAGCAAGTCTCCAGAACACCAAAAGATCCAATTAAAAAATGGGGTACAGAACTAAATAGAGAATTCTTAATAGAGGAGTCCAAAATAGCCAAGAGACACTTGAGAACATCCTTAGCCATCAGGGAAATGCAAATCAAAACAACTCTGAGATACCATCTCACTCCTGTCAGAATGGCTAAAACCAAAAACACCAATGACAGTTTATGCTGGAGAGGATGTGGAGAAAGGGGTACACCCCTCCACTGCTGGTGGGAATGCCAACTTGTGCAGCTACTTTGGAGATCAGTATGGAGAATCTTCAGAAAAATGGAAATCAGTCTACCACAAGATCTAGCAATTCCACTCTTAGGCATACAATAAGGACATCTGCTCAACTATGTTCACAGCAGCATTATTTGTAATAGCCAGAACCTGGAAAGAACCTAGATGCCCCAACTGAAGAGTGGATAGAGAAAATGTGATACATTTACACAATGGAGTATCACTCAGCAGAAAAAAAATTGAATCTTGAAATTTGCAGGCAAATGGATGGCACTAGAAGAAACCATCCTGAGTGAGGTAGCCCAGTCACAAAAAGACAAACATGGTATGTACTCACTCATATATGGATTTTAGACATGGAGGAGGGCATTGCCAGCCCACAATTCCACCGCCAGAGAGTCTGGGGTGCAGGGAGTACCCTAAGAGAGATATGCATGATAACCCAGAGAAGGGTTATGGGATGTGATCTCCTAATTAGATTGAGGAGGGGGAGAAAGGGAGGGCACAAGGAGATGGGAGAAAGAGAGAGAGAGAAGAGGAGGAGAAAGGACAACACGGGAAAGCAGGAAGGTTGAGCCAGGGTAAGAATAGAGGAGAAACGGATGGGAGATACCATAAAAGAGGGAGCCATTATAAGTGGGAGGAGAGATCTGGCACTAGTGAGATCTTCACACATCTACAAGGATGACACCAACTGGCATTAAGGCTACCTTAAATGCCCTCCCATGATGGTGAGAATGATGACTGCCTTATATGCCATCCTAGAATTCTCATACAGTGGCTGATGGAGACCCACAGCTGTGAACCCAATTGAACTCCTGGAACCCACTTGCAAAGAGGAGTGATGACCAAGGGAATCGGGATCGGACTGTCGAGGCCCACAGGGGCAGCTGACCTAAGCAAGGGGCATCACATGGACCCCAGACTGATGATTGGGGGGGCCGCATGGGACTGATCCAGACATCCCTCCCACCGAACCTGGGTGACAGAGAGGAGGCCTTGGCAATCTGTGGGACCTTGGAGAGTGGAGAAGTATTTATTCCTGGCATACAGAGGGACTCTAGGAGCCCATGTCATGTGGAGGGATGCTCTCTCAGTCTGGACACATGGGAAAGAACCTGGGCCATTCCCGGGATGATGTGAAGGACTCTGGAAATCCCTCATGGAGGCTCTTGCCCTCCCTGAGGAGTGGAGAGGGGATGGAGTGGGGGTGAGGGGTTGAGAGGATAGTGGGGTGGGGGAGGAGGGGAGGGAGAAGGAACTTAAAGTGATATGCGCAAAAAGTTAAATAAAAAATATGGGAAAATACCTGAAAATCTGAATAGCACTGTTAAGTCTATGGAATATTAAGTCTGCTATGACTTTACACTATTTCCTGGATACTTGGAAACAAATGGTACATCATCATGGTCAAGGCATTTATCTCAGTATAGAAGCCTTTTCAAGGCTTGCATCTGCTGACCATAGAAACATCACTTTGAATAGACCTTTATTAATATTTGTGCAACATTTCGACATGCCTTCCCACATACAATCAAACAAACAAAGCAAACAAAAAGTATCTTTCAGCTTTATTTTCGTATCCTGTCATAATTAGTGAATTATTGTAAATACTTTCTAAAATTTCCAAACATTTCCTAAAATGCATAATACAAGGTTTCAGAGAACACTGGAGATGAAACTAAGTCCCCAAAGCAAATTTTTCTTCTGGATTACAAATAAGCAGAGGAATAAAAACAAGAGAGAAGGTGCCCACTAACACATATGCAAATTTTAATCAACAGAAACACAAAGGGCCCAGCAGCACTGAGAAGCCACTGACCTTCTGGAATTTAATTTCACTCATTCCTGTTTGCTGTGCTTTATGGTGACCACAACTCCCTATTAAGATCACCACACATGAAATGAAAGAGAAATCTCCTTGCTTAAAGCTCATTTGAAGCAGTCTTTGCAAAAGTACCATGGCATCATGTGACACATTAGCAACGGGTAGGGCAAGGTACACAAGAAATGTCAATGGCAGTCATGTGTAACAGAGAGCAGGGGAGAGAGCATATTAATTCCAGGAAATCTGGCCCTGCTCCAAGGATTTTTACACTCCCCAGACTATTTTTAAGAAGTTCTCAAAATTGAATCACACATTGAAAAATGGAAAAAAAAAAAACAAGTAACTGCATCCAACTCAGGTATGAAACTGAAGATAAGAAAATGTAGGCAGCCTTTGGCTGCGTGCTCTGAGCAGATAAAAATGGAAAATGGCCAAACCCTTTGACTGTGGGAACGTCTCCCTATTTGCATTTTGTCTCATTTGATTCTTCAGGCAGTATATTAACACACAGGGGATTACTATTGTAATTTCCATTAGCATCCAAAGCTCTGGATTCCAGTTGAACGCATAATGTATTATTGGAAACTTGATTTCTAATTTTTAATGGTTGAAAAAGCAAGCGATAATATCCTTCTTTGAAACATTTTCTAAATGACCTTCCATTAAATTAGTTACATAGAAAAGAGGTGATGTAGTAATAAGAATGAAAATTAGACTGTTTTTATCCATGCAAAAAGAGAAGATGGGTAAAATGAAACAATAAAATTAGCTCAATTACTTAAAAAACAGGTTTTAATTTACCAATATTGAACCCAGTGTAGTGCGGGCATGAGTAGACCTTAAAAGGGGGTTATTTGGATAAATTAATAAGTTTCACACAAATGGAGATTTGATACTTCAAGTTCTGAAAGTTTCATTTCAATTCTCATATTTTAAAGATATATTGTACTGTTGCAGTCTTCATTATTATTCCAACTGAAGAAATGGAGTAACCAATCTATTTCTTAAAGGTGAAGTGTTTTGCAAACATTGGGTGTTTTTATGTAGCAAGTGTATTTGTCGCTAGACGGACCAGGTACTTACCAGAGCTTTCAAAAGTAAGCAAGTTTCCATGCTCAGAACTGCAAGTATACATTCCATTTCTATCTTCCCAGAACCCAGTATTTTCCATTAGCATTAGCGTTTACTCTTTTCACACATGGTCACATTGTCCATCATTTCATATTTTGAATAGTGGTTTCTGTTGCTGCCAGAATTCGGTTCTTGTTCATTTTCTCCCCTTCCATCCATAACGTGTTCTTATTTTCCTCTGTGTGTTTCCTTACGTTGTCTGTTTAATGTTGTTGTTTGTATCCCAGAGAGGCAAGAACTTAATATACAACTGAGGACAACTCTGCCTTCCCCTCCTGCATATGGTACTATGTCTGGCTTGCTCTTTTTTATATATATATTTTAATTTATTGATAGATGTGTGTATGTGTGTGTTTATGCTTGGTGTGTGTATTTATGGTGTGTGTGTGTGTGTGTGTGTGTGTGTGTGTGCCTGCAGAGGCAGGAAAAGGATATTAGAGCCTCTAGAACTTGAATTTTAGATAATTATGATCCACGCAACCTGGGTGGCAGGACTCGAACTCATATCCTCTAGAAGAGCGGGTGTTCTTAATCATGGAACTATTTCTCCAGCCTTGCTCTGTATTTTTTTATAAGTCCTCATGTGTCTTTTCATGGACAAGACACTGATTTTGAAAGCAAGCACCACATACTTGAATACTTGGTTATTCATCCTCAATTTTTGTGTGGGTATTTTCAAAGACATTTTTTGTGGATGCTCCTGCTCAATAGCCTTATTTTCTAATTATGTCTGCTTTTTAATTTATTTCAGGCAGTTGAGAATGCCAAACACCTAAGGGGCTCTGTGTACAGCTACTCATTTCTTACTTTTTATAATAATGTCAGTGTGTGCTTTCCTCCAAGGCTTTGAAGGTATTTCCCGACTCTTTCCTAAATAATTAAGTTTCCTCTCCTTTCTTAAAAATGTTTCCATGATAATATACTGTATACTGATATTTCAAATAAAAATGCTTAAAAGAAAATTCATTTTTCTTAATTGTATTGCTTGTCTCAAAAGAAAGTATTCCTAAAAGACATTTTTGAAGAGCATGAATAATTGGAAGTATCATTTCAGTTAACAAGAATTCATTACAGGGCAGTTAAATCCTTGGAACTAAACTAGTTGGCTTAAAGCAGGAAAGGGATCCAGAGCCATGAAATGTCCAAAACAGTCATTTTCATAGAGGTAGTTCTGCTTAGACGGTGAAATTTCCTTGATGGACTGTCATTCATCTCTAAGTCGAACTTTCTCCAACAATTCGAGTTGTTAGAAAGAGCCTCTTTGCCATAAAAGAAAATAATAAATCATGTTATTACTGAGGCTAACACAACTTTATTTAGACAGAGGGGTATTTTAATGGTTAATTTCAACTCATTGATTTTGTCTTGAAATTTGACCATAGTATTGCTTAGTGGGCCCTTCAAAGCTGGTCTCTGAATTCTGAACTCTAGCTCCAATTCTGTATATGTACTTAGTCACTGTTTAGCTACTTTGGCCTGTCATATTTATTGTCTCAAGCTTTCTTTCCACCATTTCTTCCTTCTCTATATTCCCATTCTCTTAATTCTTCCTTTCTTTGCTAACAAAGTCCTTAAGGTACAGAAGTTATTCGGTAGCTCCCAATGGCAGCCCACCCTCACTCCCTGCAATTGAGGACAGAGTACCAACAACAAAAGCATCAGAACTGAGTTACTATCTTGACTGTGTATACTTTTTTCATTTCAGTCAGTAGAGTATATCTTTGTGAAATACAATGAAAAAGTGAACATACAGTTTTGAGTCCAAGAAAAAAGTAATGTTTACCAGTAAGGTGTTCTCACAAGAACAAGTAACACACACACACACACACACTTAGACACAAATGGAGAGTCAAGGGTTAGAGAGAGAAATACATGGAAAATGTTACTAAGAGGTGGCTTTAAGCATATTCAGACTAAATGTAGTGGGAATACATTCCATTTTCAACTGAATCATTTATATGTTAATAAGGTATCAAGAACAGTGATGTGGCTACCAATGGAATTAATCACATGTTTTCTATTTAATCCAACGACATTATGAGATATGCAAATTTTCAGATGTAATATTAATTGAAGCAGAAATAATATGACCTTGGAAAGTGGTCAACCAGAAATTAGTGTTTATATAACCCCAAACTCATAATTTAAAAATAATATAGCAATGAGGGAAGGAGTAGAGACTTGATTCTATCACATATTTATAGATTAAAATATGAACTTCTCTAACGGAATATGCCAAAAGACACCATAATGTCAAAAAATTTGAACTTAAAGCAAGAAAGACTGAATATATGTTATCTTCCCACTAAGGAGAAATGCATATGTGAAATTAAGTTAACATTAACAGTATATTGAGTGTAAGCAGTATGGAAAAAGTATGGCTCTTTAGTAGGAAAAGAGCTGCACCCAGCCATTAGATAAATGAACTTGTGGGAATTTGGCCATTCGGTCCAATAACCAATAGAATGGACTGGGTCAGCCCAATGGGCTTGGCTTTCTCTGAGGATACATAACCCCTTAAGAAGTGAGGGAGGAGGGTTGCATGCTCCTCTCCACAGCTTGGTGACCTGGGCTAGAGGTTTCCCTGTCTTTCCCTGGTAGACAAAGAGGCTGCTTTGCCACTTCATTCTGTATTCATGAGTGTGCTATTTTCATTTCATCTCTCAATAAGGAGACTTGAATGGATTCTCACTTTATGATCTGAGAAACAGAAAAATGGTTTATAGATACACTTTTTCAGAAATATAGCCAGGTATTATTATTACACTTCACTTAACTATGGGAGGGGTATCTCTATAATATCTATGTGCAAATATATGTGTGGCTAGATCAGTAGATTTGATGGATAGATAGATAAACAGATAGACTAACTAGATATATAGATACATAAATACATAGATAGACAGATACATACAGACATATATAAATATATAGATAAATACATATGTACAAAATATAGGTGAAAAATCAATAATAAGATGTGTTCTTATGTGCTAGAAATAGGTGATAGATGAATAGGTAACAAAGAGGTAACCCAAAGGAGCAAAGATAGATAGACTTATGATAGATGGTAGATATATGGGTATCTTAGGATTTATATTACTGTGATCAAACATCATAACCAAAAGCAACTTGGGGAGGAAAGTATTTATTGTATTTACACTTCCACATCACTGGCCATCACTAAAGAAAGTCAAAACAGGAGCTCAAGCAGGAACAGAACCTGGAGGCAGGAGCTGATGGACCAGCCCTGGAGGAGTGCTGCTTATTGACTTGCTCCTATGGCTGGCTCATTCTGCTTTCTTACATCCACAGGAGGCTAAGGGCTCTCCCATGAGAGGTCCTGCTCAAGTGTTTACCATGGTTTAATGGATGATCTTTGGGAGCCCATTCAAAATAGAGGGATGCTCTCTCAGCCTGGACACATGGGGAAGGGCCTAGGTCCTGCCCTGGATGAAATGAGAGACTTTAGAGATCCCCCCAAGGAGGGCCTCACCCTCCCTGGGGAATGATGTGGGGATTGGGTGGGGGCTGGGGGGCTGGTGGAGGGACAAGGGAAGAGGGGTGGGAGAGGGAGCTGGGATTGACATGTGAAACAATCATGTTTCTAATTTAAATAAAAACATTACAAAAAAAAAAAGAAAGAAAATTCCCTACAAGTTTGCCTACAACCTGGATCTTATGGAGGCAATTTCTTAACTGAGATTCCTTTCTGTCAGATGATTAACTTGTATTAAGTTGATATTGGGGGGGTTGGGGGGAGGGCACGGGAGGAGGGGAGGGAAACGGAGAGGGACCTGGAACTGACTTGTGAAGCAACCTTGTTTCTAATCTAAATTTAAACTTAAAAATAAATTTAAAAAAATTAACTAGGACAGTGAATAACAGACATTTAAATATATATGACTTTAATAGATATAATAGATGATAAAATAAACATGTATTACATATGCATGCATGCACATATACATATATCTTATACTTTCACAGATTATTTCTATTATATATGTGAATGTGTGAAGCCTCAATAGGATAGTAAAAGCTATGTATTAAGGCACTACTTAAATTATTTTGTGCATATACCACAAATTCTTAATTCTAGAGTAATTTTTTACTTTCATACATTCACAGGAAACCATAGATGTAAACTGTTATTCCTGAATCTATAATCCTCCTGTAAATATGCTAAACTAATAAGAAAGATTTTTGATGAAAGTTCATGGACACATAATCTCACTTATTTTTACTTGTTTGTTTGTGGATTTTGGAACTATTGTTTTGTTTTGTTTTCTGAGACAGGTTCTCAATATGTAGTCTTGAAAGGTCTGAACCTTGCTCTATAGTTCAGGCTGGTCTCAAACTGAGGTCCATCTGCCTCTGTTTCCTGGGGGCTGAAATTAAAGGTATGAGCCACCAGGTCCGGCACTGAGATGTCTTCTTCAACTTCAGTTTTCTAAATAGTTTATCACATTTGCCACAATAAGCCATTTGAAGTGAGGACAAAATCTCAGAAGTTTGTTATATACCCACCAGTCAAGGGTAGTTTTGAATTTGTAGCAGGGGATTTGCATACACTTATTTGCAGATGTAAATTGAAATTCTTCAAGGATCCACTCCAGACAACAAAAAACTATTTAGATCACAGAATTTAACCCTGACTTATTTAATACTAAGTCTGCATAGCCATAGTCACAAGTTTTAAATATCATATCCAACATGAAGTAAATAAAACGAGAAGCAGGAGCGTTAGGGACTGGAAGACAAGGAAGGCACACAGTGTTCAGGGAACGGGAAGGAACTGCATAATAATGCATTTTTAGGATCTAAATTGAACTATATCTTTGTGACAGTTATTTAGGAAATTCCAAGTTTTTCATGGTCTCTTTAAGTATGGGGTCTGGCAATAAAAAAAAATAATGTGGCATTTAACTTGTGGAATTCAAGCAACCACAGAAGCCCAAATAAA
This sequence comes from Mesocricetus auratus, assembly GCF_017639785.1. Taxonomy (NCBI): domain Eukaryota; kingdom Metazoa; phylum Chordata; class Mammalia; order Rodentia; family Cricetidae; genus Mesocricetus; species Mesocricetus auratus. Next base: position 29,395,225 of record NW_024429192.1, on the reverse strand, counting down.
TCTAATTTCCATAGTTCCCGTGACTTTAATACCCATTTGCTGCATGGAAACTCTGTGTTTGCTATTAAATTAAGACTGCGAATATCATGTAATGTGTAAACGACAAATATGTAATAACTCTGGAATGATGATATAAACTTCAGTAGCTACAAATATAACCAAAGCTATGAATTCCCCTGTATTGAAGGACCCATCATCTTAGAGGCTCAGAGTCAGTTGTGGCAAAGGTGGTAATTTACACACACCCTTTCTCAGAACTAGCATGCACACACTTTAATCCTTAGCACTCAGGAGGCAAAAGTAAGTGGATCTCCATGAGTTGAAGGCCAACCTGACCTACCCATGAAATTTCAGGCCCACTAAAACTTTATATAGTAAAGCCTGTCTCAAAAAACTGGACCAAAATGAAAATTGATTCTCATTGAAAACATTACATTTACAATAGTATCAAATACTTAAAGGAGGGACAAAGGTAAAAATTTGCTCCTGAAAATGGATATGAGGGCAAACACTGAGCAGCTGCTAAGCAACCAAGCTACCAAGCAACATACCCTGAGGATAGTCATCCTCGTGCTGTTCGAGTATTTACAACATCCCTGAAGGAGAAAGACAACATGAAGAGGATAAGGAGCTCCACTCCTAATCACAAATGTTGGAATTAGTGCAAAGTTCCACGCAGATGGGAAAGGTCACATGTAGAAAGGTTGTGTGCATAAATAAATCCACTTGTTTATTTGTATGTTCATTTATTCAGAGATGAGATCTCACTGTGATGGATATATAATTTATTAGCCTCTGTGGTGATTTGAAGAAGAATGGACCAAATAGAATTGTATCTTTGAATGCATAGTCATCAAGGAGTCAAACTATTTGAGAAAGAGTTGTAGCTGTGGCTTTGTTGGAGGCGAGGTATCATGGGGCGGGGAAGGGGGTGGCCTTTAATGTTTCAAAAATCCAAACCAGGACCAGTGCTCTATCTTTCTCTGCCTGCTGCCTACAGATCAGGATGCAAAGTCTTCAGTTATTGCTTTGGAATCACACAACCTTTCTCAGAAGAGCTGACAATTTCTTCTGATGTCTCAAGTTTTCCAAATGATATCTTCCAAAAGCCTTGCAAAACTACACATATTACAATTAAGGACTTCAAAATGCACTCTTTTATTCATTGGTGATGTATTTAACTCCACCAGACAAATACACAGAATAAATTTCAGTGGACTTAGTAGGGGATAAGGCTATGAGGCAAGCTATATATGTGAAAGCTGGCCAACTACTTAAAATCATCACAAGAAGAACTTTTAATAAATGAAAAAGTGCAGATGCAATAAGAAATCTTGTTCTTTTATGCTTTCTATTGTTTTTTTCAGTCATGATCATATCAAATTATTTAAGGCAGTAACAAAATTCTTCTTCAGTTCTCTTGAATTAAAGCAAGCAATAGTGATGGGGGAAGTCCTTCTGTGTATATGTTTGTCTGATTGGTTGATAAATAAAGCACTGTTGGCCAATAGGGAAGCAAAACTGTAGACCAGGTCACCAAGCCGTGGTGTCAGGAAGCCTTCCATGTCTAAGAGAGGGGCATGCAACTCTTCTCCCTCATTTCTCAAGGGCTTATATATCCTCAGAGAAAGCCAAGCCCATCTAGTTGGTTATTAGACCGAATGACCAAATTCCCACAAGTTCATTAATCTAATGGCTGGGTGCAACTCTTTTCCCACTAAAGAGCCACACTTTATCCATACTGCTTACACTGAATATACTGTTAACGTTAACCTAATTTTCACATATGCATTTCTCCTTAGTGGGAAGGTATTCAATCTTCCTTGCTTTAAGTTCATTTTTTTTTGACATTATGGTATCTTTTGGCATATTCCTTTAGAGAAGTTAATATTTTAATCTATAAATATAAATATGTGGAGGGCATGCTATCACACCATAGAGTTCCAGAAAATGTTCCCATGCATGTGGCAGGCATTGCAAAGGGACAGGTGTGACCTTGAGAAAGTTTTAAAAATCCTATTGGTGTAGCAGACTGTCACAGAATCAAAAGAGGCCTGCAGACAAGGAACACGAATTTTGCATGCTTAACTTATGTGAATGAATAATTGCATATCAAGTTCTATTCCAGCCAGCACTTACATAAGCCCAAGAACTGTGTGGGATATAGTCTATGGAAGGGTAAGGAGTTACCCAAAATAATAAGATTAAATTTCCATGCTATGTTAACTTTCTAAAAAGTTGCTTAGGTTTTGTTGTGTGTTGAGCTTATAGAATAGAATTCATCTTTTTTCAATTTAGTTCTTATTCTAGTTAAATTTCTCTTGCTGTGATTTAATCACTCTGACAAAAAGCAACTTAAAAGCTAAAGGGGTTTGTTTCCACTTACAGTTCTAGGTTACTCTCTTAGTGTTCTATTGTGGTGAAGAGACACCATGATCAAGGAAACTCTTAAAAGCATTTAATTGGGGTCTTTCTTACAGTTTCAGAGTTTTAGTCCATTATCATCATGGTGGGAGCATGGTAGTATGCAGGCAGGCTTTGGAGCACTAACTGGGAGCTTTACATAATGATTACAGAGTGAGAGAGACTGGGCTTGACATGGGCTTTTGAAACATCAAAGCCCACCTCAAGTGACACACTTCCTTCAACAAGGCCACACCTCCTAATTTTTCTAATCCTTTCAGTTTCACTCTCTAGTGGCCATGAGTTAAATATATGTGCCTATGGAAGTCATCCTTATTCAAACTATCCAAGTTATAGTCCATCATTGTGAGAAGTCAAGATAGAAATTTCAAACAGCTTTTCACATCCCATCCATCATCAAAAGCAGAGAATTTATCCATGGCCAGCTAAATGCTTACTTGTGCTCATATTAATTTTTCCACTCTTACACAGTTCAGGATCTCCTGCCTAGGGAATAGTTCTACCTACACTGGGTTTCGTCTTCCCACAACAATTAAGATAATTCCCCATAGACATGCCCAGAGATCAACCTGATATAAACAATACCTCTTTAATACTTTCTTCCTGGGAAATTCTAGACTCTATGAATTTGACATTGAAGGCTAACTATCACAATCCTCAACCCTGTTTGCCAATTATTTTATGATACTTAAAGACAAAGGTAGCCTTGATTTTGGAGAAGAATGTTGAGGTAGGTTCTCACTTTGTGAAAGTAGCTTGCTGAGAACTCACTATGTGGAAAGGATTAGCCTCAAAATCTCAGGGGTCCTCCCTTTTCTGCCTCCAGACTTACAAGATGATAGACATGGCAAAGATCACTCCTGTCACTAGAACCCTTAAATGGCCTTGAGTTTAATTGCACTCAATGTTAATATATTCTGCATAATTAATATTAACAAAGCATGAAATATTTGAACTGGAAGCAATAAAAAACCATTTATTTTAATCATTTTATTTCACAGATGAAGAAATTTAAGCTCAGATGTTTAAACTTTCCAGACCTTTTTACGTTTTGTTTTGTTTTATTTATTTCCTTCCAGAATACCTTTCATCATCTGAAGACTGACTGTTGTATTTTCGGGAATTTTCTTGAAAACTGGGACTCATTAAAAGACAGACCTATAAAGCTATTTGAATAGACAATTCACATTTAGATTATCCTCCTAAATCCCACCCTAGTGTTCAGAGTACTTTTAGAAATGCAGTAGATGAGCCAGGCGTTGGCGTTGGCGCACACCTTTAATCCCAGCACTTCGGAGGTAGAGGCAGGCGGATCTCTGTGAGTTCGAGGCCAGCCTAGTCTACAAAGTGAGTTCCAGGACAGCCTCCAAAACAATACAAAGAAACCCTGTCTCAAAAAACCAAAAAAAAAAAAAAAGAAAGAAGGAAAGAAATGCAGTAGATGGGGCTGGATGTAAAGAGAAGCCTTTTCCTTGCCAGCGGCTTGGTTTCCCCCCATAACCCCGCCAGTCACCTGGGCTCTGCCGCGTTGTAGTTCCCAAATAACACACAAGACGCTATATTAATTATGAAGCTGTTGGCCCTGCTTGTTTCTTACTGGCTAGATCTGACTTAAGTATTTATCTCATAATTGTTAATTATTTTCTCTTACCGGAGAAGTTTCCGGGCTTCTTATCCCTGTGGTGGTTACATCTTGACTTCCTGTGCTTCTCCTACCCAGAGTCCTCCTCGACTCCTAGTCCCACCTATTTTGCTTCCTTATTGGCCAACAGTGCTTTATTGATATGTACACAGGACTTCCCCCATCAGCTGGAGATATGACGCATTGGTAAAGAAAACTCACTGATCTTTCAGAGAACAGAGGATGAGAGTTTTGTTCCAGCATACACATCAGCTACGTGTAATTTCATCAAGAGTTAAAGGAGCTGATGCCTTTTTCTGGTCTCTTTGAGGACCTGTGCTCATATGCTAACACATATGCATGCAGGATCAAGCACACACACAAACACACACACACAATTAAATCTTTTCTTTACAAGAAAAAGAAAGAATTTCAGTGACATTGATGCAGATAGTCTTCCCACCCCTGCCCCTCAGAATCAGTAGTTGACAACCCAAGCATGTGGTTTCATCTCCAACCCCTCCCATCTTTCCATAAGAGAGTGACATGAGCACCATCTTTGCTGGGGTCAATGCTAATCAGAGATATACTAAAAACACAGAGAAACTAGATTAAGAAAGGTCCCAAGCCTCCAGAGAGATGATGTAGCTTTGCCAGATGGGGCTAAGTAAAAGCAGGAAGTGTAATGCAAGCCCTTCAAAGGCTGATCTTGACCTGCCTCCTTCTGTCTTCAGAAGTCTTTCTGCTTCCTTGCTGTTTTTTAAATTTTTCTTTTTTCCTGAGGTTATGCCTGGCTTTGATCTAATCTGACTTGATCTACATGAAATTTTTAAGAGGATAAAAGACACTCAAACACATGAATTTAAGGCTCTGGTCCTCATCCTTTCCATTCCCATTGTTCCCTTGCCCCTTGGGATTATGTCTAATGTCTAATCTTCTAACCAGTAATAGAACAGCACAGAAGATAAAGTATCCTTGGTACAGAGGAAGCCCAGAAAGTATCTCATCCTTAGAATGCTTAGTCAGCAACTTTAAGGAACCTATCCTAGTTGGCTTCAGCTGTCAACTTGACACAGCCAAGAGTAGTCAGAATTCAGGGATTATCACAATCAGAAAGGCTCACGGACACGTCTGTGGGGAGTATTCATGATTATCAATTGATACAGGAGAGCCCAGCCCACTGCAGTTAGTAAAGCCCTCTATTCAGGTGGGCTTGGACAGAGAGCTGAGCAATCCAGGGAGCAGTTTTCCTTCAAGGCTACTACTTCAGTTCCTGCCTGAGGTTCTTGCCTTAAATTCCCTCAGTGGTAGACTGTGCGTGGAAGTCAAATAAACTCTTTGCACCCCTAAGTTGCTTTTGATCAGCATGTTTTATCACAGCAAACAACAACAAAAAAAGCAAACTAGAGCAGTTGGATTAGATTGAGTTCCTGCCTCTGCAGTGCCTGTCTTATTTATAGAGCCCAAAGGAAAACCAGCCGTCTCCTGTGCATCCCAGCATCATTAGTTCAACTTGGTTGCACCTGTTGTTACTAAACACGTAGGAGAGTGTCAGACAAGACTAAATTACAAAAGCCACTACAGGAAATATGTAGTCATCACCTTACTCTCAATACTCCCTCCTTAGTTATCACTATTTGTTATGGTTGATGTCTAGAATGTCTCAAAGCTCATTTCTTCACACTTCGTCTCCTGCTTGTCTTGCTATTTGGGGAGCTTCTGGAAACTTTAGGACATAAATCTTGACTGGCAGTGATGGATCAATGGAAGCAGTCCTTGGAAGGTGGTAGCTGGCCCTACTTTCAATCCTAATCTCCACTTCCTGGTTCAACAATGAAGATGTAAACTATGTACACACACACACACACACACACACACACACACACACTCCAAACAACACGCATTAAGCCATTCCTGCTGCAGGAATGAAGTTAATCCAAATCACCATGGATTAACTTCATTTGTCCTTATCTAGTAACATTTGTTGAGGTCTACCCTCTTCTTTATTAATTCTACTCCTCTCCACTAACACCTTTTCCATGGCTTGCCCTTTCTAAATGACATATGAAGAAATCTTAGGTTGTCTTACTTAATCATAGAGCATAATCTATTTCACATTTATATTATTCTCCAGTCCAGACTGTAATCTAAGGCATACTTCAAACCAATATTCTTTTTGTTTCTAATAGTAACCATTTTCCCAGTGTGAAAACTTAACTTTTGTTTAAGAATAAATAATTCTAGCATGATTTTTAAATGAAAAGTCTTTATTTGAAGCCATGTATTTAATTTTATGGATGATCAAATTAATTTTTGATGTCTTTTTGAGACAAGGTTTCTCTGTTTAACAGCCCTGGTTGTCATGGGTCTCAAACTCACAGAGAACTGCCTGCCTCTGACTCCCAAGTGCTAGGATTAAAGGCATGCTCCTGGATGCCAGAGAGCAAATCAATCTTAAATAGTCACCACTCTGGTCTAATTACAACTCTGACTCCAAAATCAGGTCCTCCATAGTAGAACCACAGGACAAAACAACTGCCAATCAAGTCGTCCACAATAGGACCACAGGACAAAACAGCTACCGTTGGGACTCTTAAAAGCCTCCATTTTTAGAAGTTTTGGGATATCTTGTCATATATCTACCACATAAACTTTAAAATAATGTGATATCTCCTCACACCAAGGCCTACCATGGCAGGATAGCCAACAACAGCAATGATGAGCATTAACCAGTCAAAACCAGCTGACTCCTAAAGACTGAAGGCATGAAGGGTGCAGATGATTGACAGCCAATCAATCTCTACCAATCTCTTTCAAGAAGATTCTGAAAATAATGGGCATGTGTGATCAAAGATTGGGGTTTCATCACACCCAGAAGTAGTTCTAGCCTTCTTAAGGACCTGCAGCAACAATTTAGAGAAACAGCGTCCTCAGTGACAGGCACCTGTTTCCTGGCAACTTCAATATTGCAATGAGTGATCATAGCCAATATACTACTTATTGTTTTCACCTCCAGCACTTCCTGTGACTATAACATTGACCAGTCTCCTTAACTTTCTTCTACAATCAGAATTTAAAGGAACATAATATATCCTGTGCTTGTAGGAGAGTGGTTTCAGTAGAATTCTCAAGTGACCTAATACAACGAGATGTTTCAGCATGTACGAGGTTTTCATCTTTTCTCGCTCCCTGGTGCAAGAGCCATCACTATAAGACTGTGGTCATATCAGCTAAGTGGTCTGCTGGATTGCATTTCATCCTTATTGTAGAGTGATCACTCAAAAGATGTTTTAGCTGAGTAAATATAATGGCATGTACATACTGTTCATTTATTAAAACACTTTGCAGAGGCTGTAGTGCTCAGTGGTTAAGAGCATGTGCTCCCAGCATCCCTGTTGGGCAACTCACAATGGCCTATCACTCTAACTAGCAGTAACCAATGGCCCTGGCCCCCTGTGAACCTATATCCCTGAACTCACATACAGACACATTCACATGTACATAATTAAAAACCATAAAAATATTTTTAAAAAACACTCAAATTTATATATACCACAATTTATAGTTTACTTAATTAACCAAAAGTTAACTGTTTGATAAGATTATATTAAAAGTATCCTGGAATGTTCTTTCTACTGGAAAATATATTTTTATATTTTTTTATCTTATATTTTTATAAGAGATAAGAATTAGTATCTTTGCCACTCCATCCATTCATTGTTCATCCATTTTGCTGATATTTATATATGTTCTATTGGAAACAGAGTATAGCAAGGTAATCATGACAACTGTATGAAACTATAATTTAGGAGTAACAATCATAAGATTGTTTCTTTTCAATTTTAAGGACTAATCCTTGGGTCTCATCTAAGTTTCAAAGTATTAATTACATAGATATAAGAAAAGTTAGCTGTTCAAATAGTGCTGTAGTAAACTAAATAATGAAAGAGGAAAATTTGTTACCCACCCTTCCCTGATAGTAGGTCAATCATGAGACTCAGAAGCATTGAGCTAACTTCTCAACCTTTTCACGCTACCTCCCAGTGAGAGTCTTGAAGGGTGAACTTATGGTGACTATTTTGCCTAGATGAGAGGAAACAAACTTGGTGGTAAACACACAAAGCAAAGTATTCTGTGGACTGCTGTCATTCAGAAACCTCAATGTTTAAGGAGAGTAGCATTACAGTACACAGAAACAAGGGACAAAAGGATCTACATTAGAGCCACAGAAGATAATATGTCTATAAATGGGTTGTGGTTCTTCTCCTCTTCCTCTTCCTCCTCCTCCTCCTCCTCCTCCTTCTTCTTCATTGCATCTGTTGGTGAAATAAGAATCACAATTTTTTAAAGATATCAAACACACTTGATGTAAACACATGAGCAAAATTGCAAGGTTTAACTAACCCATGTCATTTATAAACTAGAAAGTATCATTTATGCACTAAGTGAAGACACAACTTGATGCTACTGCTACGGATGACGCTATCCTAACCTGTAATTGCATTTAAACAAGGATATGTGGTATAAGCACTGCAGTTAAATACAGTTCTGCTTGAATTAATACACCATACCTCAAGGTTGGGTTGTTATAATAATCTCCTGATTGTCTTCCAACTTCTCCACTACAATAGTTTCTCAGACCACTGCCAGACTAATCTAACTAAACGCTGCTTGCTCTAAAGTATACCCACAGAATGGCTCCCTGTTGTCTAATAAATAAAGTAAGAAATCCTCATGCTGGCATTTGAGGTTGTCCACAATACAGCAGTAACCTAGCTCTCTAGCTGATATCTGAGCCTTCCACCCTCGCTGCACTGGGTTTCTTGTTGCTCTCAAAATAAACAATGCTGATTTCCCCCTCCAGAATCTTATTTACACTGTGGTTCTCTAGATGTCCCCATGCAAGAGGCTGGTGGAAAGCTCAGTTCTTTAATGCAGCTTTCCTGGTGTCTCCTTCCCACAATGACTTTTCCAATGAGCATTCAGAGAAGTCTTTCTCAGTCTCAGCATAAACATTATTTTGACCAAGGAAGCTTTCTGTATAGCGACATTCATGACCTCTACCCACTAGAAAAGCACCTTGTAGTTGCAGTTAGTACAACTGTCTCCAGACATTGTCAGCTGTCTCCTGGGGACAAAATTGTCCCTAGATATTCCAGAGCCTTACTGCAGGTCATCACCTTGGTATTTGAGAATATTTTGTGTATATTTGTCTTGCCTCCTTGATTACATTGCTTTAGCACAAGTGTTATGCCTAACTTTTCTTTTGCCTCTCTAGCAGAGGGTAAGATTAAACTCTCAATGGATATCTGAAATTTAAAACCTTAGTATCTAAAAGTTAAAAAGACTATTGACTACATAATTTTCTATAACCACTTAGCCACTTTTTAAAAATAGAAACCAAGAACCAAAAAAGTAAGCCATTGACCAAAGATGAGTGTGTGTTAGTAGGCAATTCTCTTCTCGGTCAAGGAATATTGGCATTCTTCTACTGATTTGTATATACATATATATATATATACATGTATATATATATATTGAATTTACTCACCAACAGTGATACAGTCTATAATTATAATACACAGTTTTAAAAAGCGTTTCTTCATATTTTCAAATTCCTACCATGTTACTCTTTGAGATTCAGAGACAATACATCAGTATTTCCAGGTAGTAGCGGTAGTACCAGAAGTTTTAAATTATGATAATTTAGGCCTGCTTCTAAGAATCTTCACACTACATAATGTGAACAGCTAAGGTTCTTTTAAATAATAAAATACATAAGTTAGATCTTATTTAAACAAACTATATCCTACAGGTATATTCAATAAAAGCATACTTTTAAATTTTGGTCTTTCTGTAAGGTAGCAACCCCTCATGGTATCATGTGAATGCTGCCTACTGAAGGACTTACTTTGCATTGAAAATGTGTGGCACTTTAAGAGAGCATTCAAAAGGCTTCCACAAAGTCTTATATCCCTGCAGGCTCATTAGTGAGAGTTCTGTAATTTTTATTCTCCTTTCTATATGTTGTACCCACAAGTACATTTGTTTACTTACATACATGTGTACATTATAAACTAGCATCTGAGTATCAGGGAGAGCATGTGGTTTCTTTTTTATTTCTGAGTGTGAGTTTGCTAGATATTATTCATTCTAAGGTTATGCATTTCCCTGCAGATGTCATTATTTCATTTTTCTTTAGAACTGGATAGTATTCCATCTACCTCTCTGCTCCTCATTGAACCCATCAGAACAAGAATCAGTTCACATCTGCTACATAAACAGAAATCAGGCTCCTTATTAAAGTGCATGTGCTTTAGCAATCCAGGTTTATACACTGAATTAAAGCAATTCTTCTGTAATAATATGGTATAGAGAAAATACGGTGTAGAACTAAAGAGATATTTGATAAAGTCATGCAATGTAGAGTAATCTTCGGTATGTCTACACATCCTCTCTAAAATATGTATTCTTCAACTTTGGAGAGGGTAGAGTGTTTAGTTGCCACTACATATATATGACAAAAAAGTATTTGCTGACTAACTGCTCAATTAGGGTTCAACAATTTTTTTGGCTTTTTCTGAGACAAACAATTAAGTAAAAAGCTGAAAACTCTAGATAGTTCACTAGTCAACAAATTCAAGGTATCAATGTGCTTGAAAATACATAAGAAATTGAAAAAAAGTGTAGTCTAAGGCTGAATTAAAATATGTAAGATGTCATCAAAGCTTTATGAAGGAGAAATGCCCAGTACTAAATGCTTGTATTTGAGAGGGAGAGAGAGGGAGGGAGGGAAATGCAGAGAGAGAGAGAGAGAGAGAGAGAGAGAGAGAGAGAGAGAGAGACAGAGAGAAAATGGTCTTGAATTAATGAGCTTAGCTTCCACCTTGACAGCATATAAATAGAAGAACAAATAAAATGTGAAGTAAGAGGAGGAGAGGAAATAAAGACCAGGGCAGAAATCAATAGAGCTGAAAAATATAAAGTCAGAGATACCTAGTGAAGTTTAGCATTGTTTCTCTAAGGTGATTAGTAAAACTTGTAAAAGGAAGAAGTTCTATCCCCATACAAATTCTTCTAGAAAATAGGAAATGGGAGATTTTTCCCAATTCAAATTACTCTTATATCAGCACTACAAAAAGACACAACAAGGAAAGAAAATTGCAAACCGGCATTCCAAAAGAATAGAAATTCAAGGTTTCTAAATGCAATATTAGCAAATAGGTAACCACAGTACAAAAAAAAGGTAGTTAATATTATATCCAAGTAGACAAGTCCCAGGAATGCAATTTTAAAACTTGTAAGGTAGTCATCTTAACTCACTGTATTAACAAAAGTTAAAACTCATATGGACAACATTATTACCAAAACAATTGAATTGACAGTGTCCAGTCTATTATTGACTAAATTTTTTTAATGTTTTACTGAGCTCCTGTTTTAAGGAAAATTCTTTAGTCTGATGTAAGGCATCTGTGTCTGAATCACACAATATATTGAAAGGACACTGTTCTCTTTAGAGCACGAGTAAAACAAGATTGCTAGCCCCTTTTATTCAACACTAAGCTATCAATGCAATTAGGCAAAATAAAAAGTAAGAGCCATCCAAGCTACAAAGACTGAAGTACTGCTGGTTTTTTCGTTTGTTTTTATTTTTGTTTTTTGGTTGGTTGTTTGATTTGGTTTGGTTTGGTTTGGTTTGATTTTGGTTTCTTGAGACAGGATTTCTCTATGTAGCTTTGGTTCCTGTCCTGGAACTTGCTCTGTACACTAGTCTGGCCTTGAATACACAGAGATCCACCTGCCTCTGCCTCCCAAGTGCTGGTATTAAAGGCATGTGCAACCACCACCTGGCATGTTTTTTTTAAATTTACAGATATTGTAGACCAATGATCTCAACCTTCCTAATGCTGCAACCATTTAATATGGTGCAGTGGCCCCCAACCATAAAATTATTTTCATTGCCACTTTATAACTATGACTTTGCTACTGTTAGGAATCATGTTGTAAATATCTGTTTTCCAATGGTTTTAGGTGACCCCTATAAAAGGGACTTTCAATCCACAAAGGGGTCATAACCCATTGGTTGAAAATTGCTGCTGCCATAGATCTTTGTGTATAAAATGTCCTGCAATTGCCAAAGTTACTATATCTAATAAATGAGCTTTTGAATAGGTATGCAATTCATCAATTTGGAGAAATAAATTGTATATCTATATACTAAAAATGCACAAAAGAAAATTGAAAAATCCTTATAATACTGCTTCAGTGGTATCAGTACATATGATATTTTTAAGGATATGGCTGACAAAAGGAACTGCAATCCTGGGCAGGGCAGACAGTTCTATAAGAAGTGTGCCTACCGCACAAACACAGGAATCAATTTTTATCCTTAACACTCATGTAAAAGACCCAGTGTGGTGGAATGCCTTTGTAACCCAAGCACTGAAAGTCAGAGACAAGAGTACCCTCAAAGCTTGATGACAAGCCACTCTTCCCCAAGACAATAAACCCAGGTCCCAGCAACTGACCCTGCATCCAAAAAGTGAGGTAGATTGCTCCTGAGAAACAACAGCCCTAGTTGTCCTCTGGTCTACACACTGACACACACACACACACGCGCGCGCGCACACACACACACACACGCACACACACAAGGAAAAGAGCAATCTTTGCATATTACAACTTCAAAATATTACTAAGAGAAATGGAGCAATCTAAAACACCATATTCATAGGTCAGATGCTAATTCCTTCCAAAAATCTTTAATAAATAAAATGGTCTAATATATTACAAACAGTTTGGAAGATGATAGATATACCTATATTTTATTGTTACTATATATGTGTGTACATGAGTCAGAATTATGAAATTGATCATATGTAACTTAGTGTACATCAATTAGATTCAGCAAAACTATTATAAAATAAATTGAGTTTTCCAAAAATGCTAATATGTATCAACACTTTAATATATTCATGTATTGGGCCCAGAATTTATATTTTGGGGATCTGGTCCAATGAAACTTGGCTGATTAAAGACATACATATTTGTCCCTAACCACACTTTACTGAAAGGGCAGTTATGAAATTTATGAGCATAGCACAGGGCAGTAACCTCAAAGAAAAGAGAATTGGAGAAAAGACAACGAGAAAACGTTTGAAGTCTGGAAATAGTGATGACTGATTTAGAACACCACAAAAGGAGAAAGAGAGGCCAAAGTCTGCAGTGAGGTGGTCTTAAGTGCCTTCTGACTGAGTGTACCAAAACCCAGGAAATCCTAGGAACGGGATGTACTGAATAGCTCTCATAGAAGGCGTGGAGCCCCACTGTGGCCCCAAATGCAGCTAGCTGACATATTTTTCCACCATAAAAGTCAAGAGACATAGCATTGGCAGGATGGCTCAGTTAGCAAAAGGGCTTGCTTCCAAGCCTGATGACCTGAGTTAGATATCTGGGGCCCACATTGTGGAAAAGAAAAATAATTACCTCTCTGACCTCTGTACACACACACTACCAACACACACACACACACACTCTCTCTCTAAATGTAAGAATTTTAAGTTAAAAGATGTATCCTATAGAGAAGCTGATGTTGGGACCCTGGTTCTCTGAGCAGAGCTAAAGGTGGGGACAATCCACATGTGAAGGGAAAGGTCCCAAATCCTTTCCACCTCGTCCGGACTAAGCTCACTGAAAGTCAGGATAGTGTATCTCGGATGGAATCTGAGAAATATCTACATCAAAGGGAGGAAAGCCTTTTCTATGAAAAACTCATTATCTCATCATTTAAAAGTACAAGAGGATGAAAATGAGATTATTCTGCAAAACAGTCCACACGGAGTGTACTATAGGAAATCCTGTTATTCAAATTTTCACACACACACACCATATTTTACTTCTACCTACCTGTCTACTACTTAAGTCTCACTTTTAGTTGGCAGCAAAAATATAAATAAATAAATCTCCAGACATTAGAAAAAAGCCTTTTAACAAATGAAATAGATGATAAAAATTAGAAAAAAAAGCAGTACAGAGAAAGTTACATGTTCTGTCCCCAAAAACAGTGTAAAGCCTTGATCTAATGTTACTAGGCCAAGGTGGTCCACCTGGTAAACACACTTGCTACCAAGCCTGCTGATCTGAATTCAGTCCTTGGAACATGGATGATGGAAGGAGAAAACTAACCCACAAAAACAATGACCTCTGACCTCTACACATGTTCCATGACACATGACCACAGAATAAACAAATAAATGTGATATATTATTTATAATCTAATAAAACTTGCCTAGGTATCAGAATGCAAATGTAACTACAACCAAAGAAGCTGGGTGGTGGTGGCTCACACCTTTAATCCCAGGACTCAAGGAGACACAGGCAGATGGATCTCTGTGAGTTCAAGGCCACCCAGGGATACACGAGAGTGAATCAGTCTAAAAGAGAAACAGAGCTCACAACTTTAATCCCAGAACTAGAGAGGTATTTGATATAGGAGCAGGAGAGTCAGTATTCAGTCTTAGTCTTGGGTATTCAATCCCCAGACACAGTGAAGACAGGATCTCCTCAGTCCTGGTAGAGGTTTAAGAACTAATAGCTTTGCTTTTCTGATCACCAGGCAAGCTTTATTAGATCATGAACAATGCATCACCACAAATAATTTTAAAAGCTAAGAAAAAAGAGCAATTACAGAAAAAGAAATAAAATTAAATTTAAAAAACCCTCATGAAGAAAACAGAAGGTTTAGAAGCAAAATATCTACAACTACACTATCCAGTAAGTTTTAAGATATGACTCAGAAATTATATACGAGGTCACAGAAATAAGAGAAGAAAGATTAAAAAAGAAACAGGATATCATCATAAGGTATTAGGTAGAGTGAGAACTCTCAAAATGTTAGAGAAAATATATTTAAGCTAATCGATTCATCCCAGAACTGAGAGATTTCAGTTTCCAAAGTAAAGGAGCAGAATCAGTGAGTGAGACAAACTTCAAATGCTGTAACTTGTGTTTCCAGAACAGGAGAGCCCCACTATGTAAACTAAACCAAAGCATCAAATACACGAAAACAAACTAAAAGCCATTCCTGACCCCAAAGGGGCCATAAAAGCAAACAACTCAACCATCTATGCAAGTGACAGTCTCATTACTACAGTCACCAGATGTCATCAGCCAGTGCCTTTCTTGCAATCTTGGTTCCTACAAGGGAGGGGATGGGAACATGAGGGATCAAGAAGGCTGAGGTGGGTGAGGGAGAGGGAGAGGGGGAGAGAGAGAGAGAGCAATGAAAGAAATAGAGTGAGCCATTACAGGTTAGGGAGAAGCCTGGTGCTCGAGAAATTCTCAGGAATCCACAAGGATGATCCCAGTTAAGACTCCTAGCAATAGTGGAGACGATGTCTGAACATTTCAGCTTTTAATCCAAAATTTATTGAGGCTTCTCTGCATTTATCTTCAGCACATATATTGGGGGAGCTAAGTCAGCCCTTTTCTCTTCTACGCTGATGAACAATTATATCCACATATACACATCTGCACCCATATATACACATCACATTCTCACACTCACACTCACATATAAACATCTGACACACACATTCTCACACTCACACTCACATATACACATCCGCACCCATATACACACCCACACTCTCAAATTCATACACATACTCACGTAAACTCAGATTCCTACGTGTGCACACAACTTATACACACTTACACATATCTACACATGCTCACACTAGTTTGTACACATTCCCACAGTCATATGAATATTAATACACACGCTCACATGTACTTGCATGTACTAAGATACCTCCAGACATTTTAAACAAGCTGTTCCAGTGGTAAGGGAAGAAGGCTGAGTTTCTCACCTTTCAGAATAAAGAATCTGACCGGCTGAGGTTAGAAATGTTGTCTGTGCTGTCAAAAGAGCCAATAACTTGCAGTCCAAAGTGCATGTTTATTTTTAAGGATGGGACAACCCTATGCTGATTATATAGAACACTGGTCAGAAATAAAAATGATGGAAAGACAAGGGGATACATGTGAAAGGGAAATGAACTCTGTCACTTGACATCTTGTTTCCTGTCTGTTTTCCTACATTTTGCTCAACCGGCAATACCTCATTTTTGACTGACTGTGTAAATAGCCAGTGATGTCTTTTCATTGTGATTTTCCCCAGTCTCTTTAATTCACTTCAGCAGTTTAGAATTTTCACCTAGTGCTTTCACTGCAAGCCTTTCAGTCACTAGTAGAATTAATTCTTCCCTTCTCTGGGCATTGTCAATAACAAGCCCCCATCTACTATCCCACTTGTCACCCTCACCCAAAAAGTGACTCAATAGCCAGAACTTCTCACAGTACAGAAGCTCCAACTCCCAGCATGTCTAGAGACAGGCTTCTCACTGTTCTGTGGAGTAAGCTGGATGGGATGAGAGCTCTGGGGACAACTAAATCAGCTCCTCTCTCCTCACTTGCTGTTTGGGGGTGAGTGCTGGCCAGCTCTAGGTGGGACTGGAGGAGGTTGCAAAGGCATGTTTATTCTGAAGCCAGCAGAGCAGCCATAGCTCCACCCTGGACCATACATTGATGCTCCCATTTTTCTGGGGCTCTTTACCTGAATTCATCTTTTCTTTAGATAAAACATAGGAGGTGAGGGTAGCATAGCTATTTTAATGATGTTCTTGATGTTACTAGCCACAGTGGGGAGGGAACTCTTAAGTGTCTTTGGGTGTAAATTGTTCCTAATTTAGCCACCTCAAGCAGAGATTTGCCAAGACAGTCCAGTGTGTTCACTGGACTGATGCTTGTACAATACTCAGTCTATTTTTGTTGAGACAATCCCTGCATCACTGATGAGTCTAATCCACCTGCCCAGGCTATCACAGTGTATTCTGTGCCTTCCAGGCCAGCTATTACTTCAAATTAGACTTTCTCTAGGCTTTTGTTTAGAATCACATCTGTTACCCAGTAAGGGCAAAGGAAGAGCCTGGCTGTCCAGAAAGCATATCTGTGACAGCCTGACACATTTATTGGGAATGTATCTGGGTCAGGAAAAGAGACCCTTCTGGTCCACATGCAGAGCATGGTCCTGCCTGAGCTCACTGCCTCCTGGAGCTGAACCCAGTTCCCTAGTTTGTTTCACCATCAACAAGAAAGAGAATTATGTTCACTGACCTCTAGACTCTATCTCATCTTTAAATTCTGTGATCCAATATTCAGAACACAATATGGATTCTGACACCTCGGCCAACAAGAGCTGGGTCTGATTTTTCATAAAGAATAAATATTGTATTTTAAATAGCCATTCAACATCTCCACATATATAATTCCCCACACACACAAATTGCAAATAATCCCAGCTGGTTAAATTTAGAATGCTTATATTAAAACCAATTCAACAATACTCTCTGGCTCTATTCCCAGAACATTTCCATTTGATTGGGAATTGTTTAAATTTTAATCCATTTTAAGCCTTCCTCTCTCCCAGTTGTGCTCTTCTTAGGATGTCGCAGTTGAAATATTGACTGCGAAGGCACTGCCTCTCTTATTAAATCATGCATCTCAGTGACGTGACTGCTACCCGTTTGGATTGGTTTGGGGGCTGTGTGTGGAATGTGCAATGGGAGGATGCGTTTATACACCTGCAGGTGCGTGTCCGTGCTAGAGCGACCACAGAGGCCTGCTCCTCCCCAACAGCAGTCTTACGGGCTGCTGAGGTATTACTGCTCTGATCCCTCCCAAATCCCCTAAAACATTTACGATAATA
Source organism: Mesocricetus auratus (assembly GCF_017639785.1). Taxonomy (NCBI): domain Eukaryota; kingdom Metazoa; phylum Chordata; class Mammalia; order Rodentia; family Cricetidae; genus Mesocricetus; species Mesocricetus auratus. The sequence goes on along the minus strand of NW_024429192.1, from coordinate 29,377,412 downwards.
GCAAGATGATTTTCCTAAATATATCTGCCGTCAAGTTTGGAAAAGAAGCCAAAAAAATCAAATTGCCCAGATTCCTGAAATCAAGCCAGCTGGGATCCTCTAAGGTCGGGACCACACCCCTTTTCCTTTCCTTCCTGCATTTCCAAATCTTATTAATCTATGGGTGCGATTTCATAGACCTTAGGGGGTTATAAAGAATGGAAAGAGTTGCAGTCAAAGCTAGAATACAGGCTTCCAGATAGAGCGCAGAAGAGGACCAGTCCAGCACCCCCACTCAGAGCCCTTTTGAGCCTTTGCAGGGGGCCATTACCGGGGTAAGCCACAATCAACTTGCACACCTTCTAAGCAAGTATGTCTCCTCCGACTCTTTGACCAACCAGAGACCCTAACGATTCTGGTTTACAATAAAAAACGATTGTACTCCAATTCTTCGGCCAGTTAAGGATTAGCCTTTACCTCGGCACTACCAGATAGTAGTTCAATTGTTAAGACAGAGAACGGAGCTGGGAAGATAGCTCGCTGGGTAGAGTTTGAGTCCTCAGCACCCATGTAAAAGTTGAGAACTGAGGCGTGTCTGCAACCCCAGCAATGGATGGGAGAAAAGAGCAAGTAGAACCTTGAAACTCACTGTCCAGTCAACCTAGCTGTGACACTGAGCTCCGGATTCGGCGAGAACCCTTGTCAAAACACAAGATGTAGAAAGCATTGATAACGAGAGAAGATTTCTGCTCTCGTAATGTGGTCGAAGTTCAAAGCTACACTTTGAGTTTCTATAAATCTTCCCATTTTCTGATGTGATGAGTATCCAAGACTTTCAGATTTTATCTGAAATACATGAGTATTTCTGGGCTCGATGAGCTATGTTTTAATTAGCACAGACTTAGGCAAACCACATAAATAAAAGCACTTGTATCGAAAATAAAAAAATGTGCACTTAATAGCAAATACAACACACACACACGGTGGGGCGATAGTTAGAGCCTAGTGGGACATCTTCTGCTGAAAGTCTGCTGTTTTTCTAGCTCTCTAAATCCCAGCAGTGACATGACAGTTTGCTCCATCACATTCTCAAATGATATATTCCTTCATCACAAATCAAAATACAATAAATAAATACGTAAATAGAAGCAAGCCTTTCTCCTTATGCACTGATTTGTCTCAAGTACTTTGCTACAGTATTTGGAAAGCTGACGGCCAGAGACTTTAAACAACAATATCTTTTCATATACCCACCACCTAGTTACAAATCTCCTATGAATTTTATTACTTATTTCTAATATAATTTTAAAAGCCAGATAGTGACTTGCTTTAAAACTAGAAGCATTAAGGATTGAGGTGTTAAATAATTTAACTTAATATACACAGACAACAAGAAGTGGGCCTAGTTTGTATCCCCAGATCTGTCTCTTTGACTATTTAGAAGACATTACATTAAAGGCAATAATAACAGAAAGTATCAATGGACAAGCACAAGCATCAGAGAGCCAAGGATTCGTCAAACTACCATATCTACACCTGGCTAGGCAAGACTCAGCCAAAGGCTGCTGTGATCTTCTTGTTCAATAACTGAAAGTGGAATTTGATATCAGGAAGGAAAGCTGCCAGCCCAGGAGTCATTCTCATTCTAAATATTATTGCCCTGAATACTTGTTTTTCACGTGCAAAGTCTGAAGCAGTGGTTCTCAACCTTCCTAATGCTGTGACTTTTTAATACAGGTCCTCATGTTGTGGTGACCCCCAACCATTAAAATTATATTTGTTGCTACCTTATACCTGCAATTTTGCTACTGTTATGAATCATAATGTAAATATCTGTGTTTTCTGGTGGTCTTAGACAACCGCAATGAAAGGGTCATTCAACCCACAGGGGTCACAACCCACAGGTTGAAAATTACAGATCTAGAGGAATGCTATCCTGTAGACATATAGTACAGATCACAAAATTACAAAATTTTCTGAAAAGTGAAACAGGTTAAAGTTAATTTAAATAATAGATTTCATTTAACAAATACTTCTAACATATTACACTTTAAATATTAAAATTATGATAGGCATAACTTACTTGTTTTTCACACTGTCTTCGGAAGTTGGTGTGTATTCTATACTTGCAACACACACCTTAATTCTGACTGGCATTACTTTGGGTGCTCCTTAATCCCACGTGGCCAGTGACTACCGTAATGGACTGGACCACAATGACAGCAGGATGCAGAATCCCAGTTCTCTGCATCTTTCCCTAAGGTTTACCATGTGGGATTCACAAAACAGCAACCAAAGAGACATACAACCTATGAAAGCAAATGCAGAGAAGTGGCATCGTCGGTAAGAGCTTCCCCAAAATATGCTTCTTGCAATCACAAAACGTGTCAGTTGGTGACCCTCAATCAAAAGGAAAGTGAGGAATAGGATTTTCCTGATTTCTATTGGATACAAAAGAAAAAAGGAGTTGAAAACAAAAATGTGTTTGTCGATCAGTCAGTACTGATGCAAGTATTGATTTAAAAAATGAAATTGAAGGCATATTTAAAACTAATAACATTTCTAGCTATAATAGAACTGTGTGTTCTTTTTATATTATAAATGTCTATAATATTTAACCAAATAGTGAGTAGATTTTTCTCTCAGACTAATATCTACTATATGTGCCATTTTTCAGGTATCGTATTTGAAAATGAAACAGTTTCCTGTTCTACAAAATAGTTGAGATGATCAACTTGTAAGAGAGAAGGTTTAATTTGTCCAATAATTTTGAAGGCTTTAGTCAGTCCGATACTTTGGGGCCTGTGTCTGATATCATGCCACACTGTGTTTGATGCATATGAACAAGAAAGATACTCACTTCTTTGCAGGAAACAAAGATAAAAAAGAAAGTTCCAGTATCTCCCTGAAGAACATAGCCCCTGTGTCTTAATTCCCTCCTAGTGGGAACCACTCCATAATAGATATACTGGCACCAAAATAGCAACACATGCTGGAAGCCATTCATTCGCACCTAGGGCACTTTTCCAAACCATAGCTGATGGTCTTAGGAGAGAAAGGTATCAAGCTTACTTTCCCTACCAAAAAAAAAAGTGCTTCTGGTAGACCCTGGAAAATGTATGGATGCACATAATGGACACCAAATACATCACTATTCATACAAATTCTCACTGAGCTAATGCCTATACTGGTTCTCACTAGTATCACTGATGTAGGCTACTTTGAAAAACATGAGTTCATCTTCCCTCCCTTCTGTCTTTCCTCAGTGCACTGTCTTCCATAAGTAGGAAACCCCTCAATGTTGGATTTCTCAGTCTCTAAAACATTGAAAAATAAGTGTCTGTTCTTTGAAAACTAAACCACTTCAAACATTTTGTTATAGCTTCACAAAGCAGACTGAGACACTTATTGCCTATGTTTATTTCTACATATCATCATGTAAGTAGTTGTAATTTTTCTTAATCATCTTTTCTAAGATAAAATAAATTAGGGCAATAAGCAAATAGTTTTAAGCATCAAAAATTTTATAATTAACAAAAGTTGCATAGCTAAGTTGATACAGAGGAAAATTATCTCTAATATCAGAAATAATGAACAATATGTAGCCATGATATCATCGACATAGGGATCAGCAAAAAACAGAAATACATTATCCAGTAATTTTCATGTGGATCATTTGAAAACTTCTAGCAGATTATACAAATGGTAAATGTTACATTGAATTAGGGTATCTTATTCTAAAGTCTTTCCTCTGTCTATTCTCTTATATGAAAAACAATCATGAAGGTACTTTCAAATATCTTAAACTGTAGTGTAACACTGAACACTTTATTTCAAAGTAGAAAACTAATCTATCATGAAGTTATTCAGTGTAATAGAAATTAATACTGACATTCATGTTTATTCCATTTTAAACATGTGTGTAGGCATTAGTGTAACTGATTATTCCAGCAGCCCAGGAGGTCATCAAAAGGGATTGTGTGGAGATGAGGTGTCACGAACTGGAACACAGGACACATTGCTTACAATTACATACAATTACAAGCATTAAGTTCCATGGAACGAAACATGAATGAATCCAAAGCAGCAGAAAAATTAGGTCAAGAACAATCTTTAAGTGTAATCTCCTGAGATTTGCATCTTGGAATAGAATAGAAATTCAAGGATTTGCTTGAGAGAGAATGATCACATGCTGGCTTCATGACTCTGCAGCAACTGAGATGAACTCTGGGCTCATTTTATGAAAGATCCAGATTGACCCCACTATAGCTAAGGCCCATTTCAAGAGATGTTATGATGACTGGTTTGTACAGTAAAATCCAAATAAAAGGATAGTTTGCACAATATAGTATTACCACTAATACCATTAGTCTGCCTTGAAGTCCTCCTTTTTTTCAAGTGCTTCTTGGGGTGTTAAATGGTTGCCCATCCACTATTTAAATGGATGTGTGATTTCTGTGTTCTTTGACTCTGGATGATAATAATAATAATGAACATTGTAAATCATCTCATGACCCCTTGGTAACACAAAACCAGTCCTTCCAATTATTATCATATTAGGTAAATGTGCACTCAGGGCTGTTAGTACCACTCTGGGCTTTAACACACACCACACAGGGTGCTGATGACCAACTCTATGAATATTGCTTCTTCATACATTCCCTAGAGATCATAACATGACCCTGTGTCACTTGAAATGATGAATGATCACAGTGTTCATTTGAGACTATTATAGAATCAAAAGATGTGCTAAAATTTAAAAGATAAAACTTGATGTTTTAATTCTGATTCATATAAAAAAGGAAGAAACTAATGTTAAGCTCAAAAACCTCACCTCCAGTCCTCTCTGATTTCCATATATCCTGTGTATACCCCCACACAAATGCACACAAGACCATTGGTGCTGTGGGTTTTATTGAAAGCTTAAGAGGAAATAATACTTTAAAAACATCAAAAAGTTAAAGCTTCATTGCCAGATCCATATTCTAAGTGTCTTTCACTAATCCTTTCATATGGCTGAGCCTGGACCATGGTATTTTATCACAATAATAGAGAAATAACTAATATAGAACTAATACAGTTATCAATGTGGCCCAACATAAAATCAAAAACATAATTAAAACATTGTCAGATTTTTTACCTGATATTTTTGTAACCCACTTGCACAGATACCTAACACACACTTTGTAGATGACATCATCATGTTACAGTGTCGAAAGGTTGGACATGCCTCACAGTTGGTCATGCTAATCCTAGTTCTACAATGTTGGACAGCCCTTCTTCAGCCTTGCTGTTCCTTTCTTGAACCAACAGCAAAGCATGGATAATAGAAGCACTTGCATTGTAAGGTAGTTGTCTCAAACCCAACTCCACCCCAAAAAGAGTTAGTGAGTACCTCGAAGCACTCAGAACAGTCCCTAATGAGTGAATAATGCTTGCTGTTACTTTTATAATAAATATATTCAGTGGAAAGTGCATACTGGATTATACTTATTAAAGACAAAATACAAAGAAATTAGTAAGAAAGGCTGTAGATGAACAAAACAGCATAAAAAATTAGTTAAGGGTTTTGTACCCTGAAAACATCAATGTTTTCCCCACAAGGAAAGGCATTGTTATTGGAGGAATCATCTTATCATTTCTTTTGTTTCTAAGAATAGCCAACCCCTTTCAGAAGTTATTATCTACAACTCCCTGTATTTTCTTGGACTCTTATTGAAAACAAAATAAATAAATAAAACCTCATTAGGACCTGGAGAGATAGCTCAGTGGATAAGGTGCTTGCTGTACAAACATTAGGACCTGAGTTCAGATCCTCAATACCCATGTAAAAGCTGGGTGTGGTGACACAGTGATGTAACTTCAATCCTGGCGTAAGAGGCAGGCAAATGACTGGAGCACACGGGCAAGCCAGTCTGGTTAAAACATCAAGCTCCCGCTACGGTGAGCCTGTCTCAAGCTCTACAGGGAAGAAGCAAGTGAGAAAGGTGTCCTGACGTCAGCTTCTGGACCCAACACATCACTGCATGGGCAAACATACAGGCACATGCCAGACACACACACATAAGCATATGAACACATGTGCACACACGCACTCATACACTCACACATGTGCATACATGCATGCACACACTCACACACACATGCATACATACACACACACACACACACACACACACAAGCTTATTTTGCTACTGGATGGTTTGCCTAAAAGCATGAGGAAAGGAAAACTGTGGTGGTTTGAGTGAGAAATGTCCCCCATAGGCCATGTATTTGTCCTCTTGGTCCAGTTCATGCTGCAGTTTGGGAAGAATATAGAGCTTGGAAGCTACCAAGGTTTATAGGAAGTATGTCACTAGAGGTGGACTTTGAGTGTTTATAGCCTGACCCCACTTCCAGTTCACTCTCTGCTTCCTACGTGAGGATGAGATGTGTTTTCTCAGCTTGTGTTCCTGTCTCCAGACTTTCCCTACCATTATAGACATACAACCTTCTGGAATCAGAAGCCAAAATTAAACGCTTCCTCAAGTTGCTTTTGGTCATGGAATTTTATCACAGCAATAGAAAAATAGCTAATACAAAAAGTTTTTAGGAAAAACAAGTCAAAGAAAAGCATGGGACCGATCCAGACTCCCTGAATGTGAGAGTCAATGAGGAGGCCTGGGCTACCTATGGGGTCCTGAGCAGTGGATCAGTGTTTATCCCTCGAATACTAACAGACATCGTGTGTCCATAACACAAAGAGGGTTGCTCTCTCTGCCTGGACTCTTAGGGAAGTGCCTGGACCCTACCCTGAGTGAAATGATAGACTCTAGATATCCCCTATGGGGAAGGAATTGGCAATAGGGTGGGAGGATGGGAGGGATGGTGGGGGGGGTGCGGGAGGAGGGGAGGGAGAGGGAACTGGGATTGACATGTAAAACAAGCTATTTAAGATTAAAATTTTAAAAAATACTTGCAAAAGAAAAAAAAAGAAGATTACATGAGAAATGAAATCATTTACACAAAAGAGAAGCGGTAGAGCCAGGCACAGTAGTGCATGACATAATCCCAGCACTCAGGAGGCAGAGGCAGGCAGAGTGTCGTCTTAAAACTGGCACACGTTTCATAGTGAGACTGCATCAAAAGAAAAAAAAAAGGTCAGATGAATGAATAAAATACCTGAAACTGGATAAACTAAGTTTTATGGAGGTTTATGCTTTCTACAAGAAAAAATAAAGGTAAGCTACAAGAAAGCATTTTACAAAGCTATAAACTTCAGAAACAGAAAATCGGGAGAGAAAGGGAAAAGGGTCCCCTCTGTCTGGGGAGCTGGTAGAGCAGAGTTTGCAGTTCCTTCTACGTGTCCCAGATGAGGACTACTCAGCCTATTCTATAAGTGCTGAAATCAGCTTCAGATAAACATACATTAAACACATTCGGGCTAGAGAAAACTATCATCTGTAATTTTACTCCTGCTGTTTTTTCCTCGGAGAGTGATGATTATAATCAATCGTTAACCTTTTTAATTACAGGAAAGTGGCCAGCTTAATTGTGCATCACGAGCTAACGTGCAGTGGGGAAGCATCTGCAGAGGTTAGAATCCAGGTAATAGAGACATTGTAAAAAAAATTCATCAAATCAAGTAAATAAACTGCACGAGAAAGCAAATCATAAAGGCAGGGAGGGAAATAACTATTGGTTTAATTTTGTATTTTAATTAATTAACAAGTTTCAGGAAAGACTCAGACAATCTCAACACCCAACTACAGTTTCAATTACAAGAATCTTTCACTGGAATAAAAACACAGAGCAACAGCAATCATGCTGTGTCTCATTTCTAGCTCGTCTCCTAGTACAGCCCAGTAAACTTCCCTTAGAGACAAAGTGAATGTGCTTAATGGGAGAGCCATATCTGATCTGAGCCCCAAGAGAGAACAAGAAAGCACTGATGCCCTGAAATACAAGATTATAGGAGGCACAGCCTCAGGTTTGGCCTCTCACCCCTTAGCACTTAAACCTCTGACAACTAAGACAAGAGTTGGGCTATCAGTCATTTGTAAATATTGTACCAGTCATACTGAGGATACCACAGCATAGACAAGGAATCCTGGGTTGGGTACTAGCATCCTCTATTCCTGCACTTACCAGAAATCATGGTTGGTGTTTGTGGTGCAGAGACAAGTAGGCTGGTAACCTGGGTTGTCAAAGATGAAGAAGTTCTCTTCTGCTTGCTTCTCTTTCCTCCATAAAAGAGAAAGCAGAACCATCACCTGAAGAGTAGACAAGGAGAGAATATTGGGAGTTTGAAGAGTAAGGAAAGGTGCTAACTGCTAGGGAAATGGAGTCTTATTGAGGCCACAACCATGGACCATTGTCATGTACTAATGACGAGTCACCTATGTTTACTGTTTTTCTTCACCCACATCCAGCTATGTGATGGAGACCAGAAAGTCTGATTTTCCCATAAGTTAAGATTTTATAGAATAATAAGTTTCAGTGGACAAAGAGGGGTATTCAGCTCCATTTGTAACATGTGTCCCTTAAGCCAGCATGAATAGTTCTGTTACCAGAGGGTTATGTCTGGACATTTCAAAGTCCTTGGGTTTTTTAAGGGGGGGGGTGTTGTTTGTATTCTTTTTCAAAGAACAAAAGAAGTGCCCACAAATACTGAACTATCCAGAAATTATATTAGCAAAGCAAAAGCAAAAGTTTGACACACTACCAAAAAAACAGACGACTTCTTGAATGATAATACTCAAGGGTTCCTGGTTGTTGTTTAGGAATTCTTTGTGGAGTCTGAGACAAGGACAAGCTGGTTTCTAAGGGCATAGCTTGAGTAATTCCGCTTTAATTGACAGATAGACACATAGAATGGCATGTACACAGAAGTTTAGTATGAGGAAACTACCTTTGTTTATGAAACAGCTGTTTAAGGGGGAACACAAGAATAAGAAAGTATTATTTTACCTTAAATAGGAATTTGATGATAAAGAAAAGAAAAAGACTGAATTGGACCACAAAAGTGCTGTTCTGTGGATAACATCAGGAAGAAAATAATTAAGCCCTATGTGGCTCAGGAATACACATTTGCCATGTCACTATGGCCCTTCTCCTACTTCAGTACTGGCAGTAAATGGGGTCTAGAAGTGACTTTGACAACTTACGGGACCCGCAAGTGTGATGATTCTTTCTACTAGGTGAAACGGCAACTTGTAATAAGCTCACATGAATTTCTCTTACCAGGATGGCATTATTTTTTCCACAGGGTCGCAAATTGAGTATTTATAAAACAGTATTTACTCACAAAAATGAAGACTCCTGAACTAGAAAATATCCAAGTCCAATTAGAACTGATGTCCTGAAAGTTTTTCTAGGAAGAAAAAGAAGAGGAAGCGAGGTAGAGGAGGAGGAAGAAAGGGAAGTTAACCTATAATCTCGCATTCCCATTTTAGAAGCCATAAACAGTATAATCCAACCTGCGTTTATTGCTATGCTCTTAAGGGCTCCCCATTTCTCCTGGGATGTGTCCTAATGCAGAAGAGGGAATTCTCCAGCTGCCCACACAGCTCATTGAAAGTGATGCTCGCTGGCTGAAAGGGGCATCAGGAGGCAATCCCAGGGAGAAACGCTCTCCAAAAGTCAGGGCTCCTCAAATAGCACCAATAGCCACATCAGCCAGACTCTCTGTTGCCCCGACCAGTCTTTCCTGCATTCTAAGTATAACTCTCCAAGTTGACGTCATTAAATGACTATGGACGCTGTGTTCTGGAAGACTAATTTCATGCTACAGGAATAAATACTATGTCATTGGCTCCTTATTTATCTTGGAATTTTAACGCTGCTTCTTGAAAACATAAGGATGTGCAGTTTCCATTACTAATTAACAGAGAAGTTGATTAAAAGTCATGCACTTCATCCTGAAGTAGAGTACAGCATCTGCGAGAAGGATTTAAGAATTAAGATAATTTCCAGGTGAAATGAAACAGATCCTTCAAGGGATGGAATCTCATACAGCTACAATATTTACAACACTTTTATCAAGACATTAAAACAGAAGCAGATGCTTCCCCATGATTCTAAAATATTAGTTGCACATGGTATAATGCATTACAGAAAGCATAATAATAGATGAGCCTAGAAGGATAGGGCAGTTTTCTCTTGCAGCTGGATATAGAACAGATCCCAAATAGTTTTGATGTTAAACTTAATGCAGATGGGACCATCCTGGATGTGTTGCAAAATAAATTTCTCACTAGGGAGATAGGGAAACGTCCCTTTTTTTCTGCAAATATCCATGTTGGAGGGGGGCTGGTATAAAACGTATCCTCGCCTTCAACAGCTCTAAGTTAGAGAATCAACAGTACATCATGCTTAAAATTGTGTCGTTGCTATGTGCTACTTTTATTTAAAAGCTATTGCAGATCTGCCACTGGGTTCTTGCTGGGTACATCCTCCCATCCTGCCCACACTGAATAAGGGTAGTCTCTCTGCATTTGACTCCTGTGCTTATCACTCATGCATCACACAAAGAAAGCTTCCTCCGTGTCTGTTACTGTGGAAAGCCAAGGAGCTGACACCAAGACACAGTTCCTCCTGGTGCAAGTCAGGAGAACACACGTGAGTGGCAGATTTAGTGCCCTAGAACCCTGTACAGAAAAATTCACAGAAAGGCTTAATCATTTTTCTGTGAGTTGTAAGATGGAAATCTCAGTAAAGTTTCTAATGTGAAAAGCTGTGAGTAGAAATCATCACGCATAACTAGAACTTTGTTTTGGGCACCATAGGAGTTGTGACAATTAATCTATCATAGAAACTGGATACCACTTTGTCAAGAACAAAGTAATTTTCTAAGTATCTTAGGAAAGATGACAGAGGAGAAATCCATCCTAGAAAGGGAGAAGAGACATCATTGGTAAAGAAAGAGCTTTTGTAAAGCATGATATGCCAACCTCATGAAAACTTCCAAAGCTATAACTTAAACAACAAAGGAGAGAAGGGGGGAAGGGAGGGAGGGAGGGAGAGAGGGACGGAGGGAGGGAATTCATATATACTATTTTAATACATGTCAAGTACCCATAAAACTTACAAAGGGAATGTAAGGTAGTTTGGTCAGATTGCTCCATTCATGTAAAAGCCAGCAAAGCTCACTTTCCATGTGATACACAAACAAAAAATAAGCATTTGTTCTACAAACACTGGAAAAAATTATTTGGTTTTGTTAATGTAAATATTTTATTTTATGACTTTAAGAGAAAGAAGTGCTTAGATTATTGTGAAAAATGCAAGAGACCTACAAAAAATATAAATAAGAAAATTAAATCCAACCTCTCGGGAGTGAATGCTGTTTCCATTTTGGTGTAAATTGTTATTGTCTTTGTGTGTGCCTGTAATTGCATGTACACATAGGAGTGGAGCCTCAAGCGTGGACAAAAGGCAAGGTTTAGGGTCATCACTATGTCCATGCCTGGCATTGGTACCCAGGGCCCCAACACAGTAACTTTGGCTCAGAACCTTAGTCCACACTCTACAGATCTTCTACATCCCCAGTGGTTTTCCTGAGCTGCTCACCTGCCAGACTCCAGCCTCTATGCATTTTCCTCATCTAATAGTCATCCTCTTCTATTTACACAGAAAGGTCTAGGTTATACAAAATACCTGAAAATAAAATGGACTTCCTAAAGACTTAAGGGAGAACTGCACTACTATTATATTGTGATACCCTGTATGCCAATTATACTGCCACAGTAACTTATGCATCACATGATCCTATAATGAATCACATATCAGAACTATAGTAGAAGAATAACATTGCTCCACACTTCCTCTAACTTTATTTGGAGAAGAAAAGATGGTTCTCAATCATTGTTTTCTATTTCCGACCAGAAAGGGAAATTCTGCCATGTTTATTCCTGGTCCTCTTGAAGACCCTCTTTTCACAGCTCTCTGTGATTATTCTGGTCACAGTCATTCACTGAGCTATGATGCCACACTCTTGTTCTCCCTTACTTAAGCCATAAGACTTAACTCATCTCAGTTTTCTTCAGACATGGAATATAATAGTAGCGCAGTGCACATTGAGTGGATGTTCAAAGTATGAAGAACAAATAAGCCAACGATCAACAAGCAGGCTAGAGGTCTTTCCTTTGCCTACTAGTTCACTCAAACACCATTCTTCCTTAACAGCAATTTTGCAACATTTCTAAGGATGGATGCTCACTTTTGTTATTCATTCATTCTTATACATGGTGCCCAATTTAAACTAAATAGTGACTGCATGCTTCTTCAATCTCAGTACAGAAACTTGAGTGAAAGCTAAGGTTTGAGAGATTTGAGGTTATCTTTTTGTACATGTGATGTATTAGTTGAGCCTGACAACAGTATCATCCCTGCCAGCCCTCAAATTCCTTCTGATTTTGAAGCATTCTTCTTACACAGAGGCTTCATGAAAAAAAAGAAAAGAAAAAACTGAATCTGTTTTAAATTTTTGCAATTTTATAGAGAAAACAACTTAAATAAGTTTGCTAAAAACTGTTTATATAATTGTGATTTTCCTAGTTATCATGCTCTGAAAGTCAAAACAGCATCCCCTTGCCAATTACTTATAATTAGCTCCAGGATCCAGGATAATCCTGAATCCAATGGCTAAAATTCAATCACTCCTCTTCCTCTCATTTGTTCTTTTTGCTTTTTCTTTTATCCTACTTCTATGAAGCCCAATCGCATCATACTGAGGCAAAACACTAGAAATTGTCCTGAAAATCCTGAGGCCCACAGCTTTCTGGCTACAATGTTCAGTAACTCACCAAGTATTGGCCACACCACTAAACCTAAGAGTCTCAGAGTCTCAGTCTCCTCTCTCTTTCTCTCTCTCTGCCTCTCTCTCTCTCTCTTTGTCTCTCTCTCTGTCTCTGTCTCTCTCTCCCTCTCTCTCTCTGTCTCTCTCTCTATCTATCTCTCCCCATCCCCCTCTCTGTCCCTATCCCCCTCTGCCTCACCCTCTGTCTCTCCATCCCTTCTCTGTGCCTATCCCACCTCCCTCCCCCTTTCTCCCTCCCTCTTTCTCTCCTTGTCCCCTCCTTTTCCTTTTCTCCCATCCCTCCCTTGTTCTCCTGTCTTAGATCAGATTTGCAGGGTCCTTTGTTTACACTTTAATTCTAACCACGCACCCTAGCTATCCCAATGCTTATACTTATCTACCATCCCATTTCCGATGCATTCTTTATGCTAGAACAAAGAAAACTGGAGGGGTTAATAATATATATCAATTATATAAAATGCTGGATTTCATTATGACAGTTTGTAATGTATATCTGGTACTTTGATGGTATTTATCCCCCATTCTCATATTTGCCCACCAATCCCAACTCTTGATGGTCCGATCCATACTATGAAGCAGCCTCCTTCTACTTTCTGATGGATAAAGAAAATGTGGCAAATATACATAGTAGAGTATTGTTTAGCAACTGAAAAAAATGAAATCATATACTTCCAAGAAAATTAATGGAGTTGGGAACTATCATGTCAAAAGACATAAAGAGAAATAAACCAGTCAGGAATACAACTATCTCATGGCTCCCTATTATATGGAGACAGGGTCTCATGTATCCCAGGTTGTCTTGAAACCCACAGGTAAGCCAAGGACAACCGTGAACTGCAGATAATCCTGCCCCCATCCAGTATGGGATTACAGGCACTATGCCCAGTTTCTATAATAGGGGAATTCAAACCCAAGGCTGGATGCATGCAGCCATGTACTCTATCAACTGAGTAACATCTCAACACACATACAAGACAATGAAAAGAATGTATTAATGTATTAAGATTATAAAAGTCAGTTTGGATTTAGCCAAGCTTTCATGATTTAAAAAAATCATAAAAGTTGGCCTGGAGGGATATCTTAGCCATTAAAGGCGAGGCTCACAACCAAAAACATAAGATTATAAAAGTCTTCTCAAGTTCATTGAATCAGCTTCCATTATCTATAATATAAAAGCCGGGTTCCTCAGCACAGAGTAGAACTCACTTGGGCAAATTGTCCTCTGACTTCCATCCACATGCTGTGTCATGTGTCTCCTACCCATCCAAGCAATACACTAAAAAAAAAAGAAAAATTACATTAAGGAGCTTATGAGATTTTTCAGTGCTCAGTGATTAACAGCATTTGCTGCTCTTACAGAGGCCATGGGTTTGGTTCAGTTCCCTGCACCCACAGAGTGACTCACAACCATCTGTAACTCCAGTTCCAGGAGATCTAACACCTTCTGGCATCTGAGAGTAACAGATATGCACACAGTATGCTTACATATACCGAAATATATAAAAATTAAAAGAAATAAATCTTTATTTAAGGAATCTAAACTGGGCATCGAGATGTGTGTCTTTAAACCCAGCCTGTGGGAAGCAGAGGCAGGGAGATCTTTGTCAGTTTGAGGTTAACCTAAACCTAATCTACAAAGCAAGCTTCAGGCCAGCCAGGCCTATACAGTAAGAGTCCACCTCCAAAAATAGTTTTTTCACAGAGTGATATTCTTTAAGCATTAAAAAAAAATAGGAGACATCAACCACTTTCTAATTGGATTTAAGTCCTGATCCAAAAGCCAAAACCCATAACCTGTACCATTATCAGACCAAGAACCTGTGGCATGACAGAGATAAATCACAGGCAAGAACCTACTGCTACTATTCTGCTAAATGGGCATAGTATTAAGCTGACTCCTAATGGCCTATTATTATAACCATAAGACAATGTCTCTCTCATCCTTCCTCAATGAAGCTTCTGTTTTCAGTAGATAATGATTAACACAGAGATCTACCACTGACAAAGATGCACAGAATGAAAGTCTGCAAAATGCACAACCCTGAGTATTGTATCACACCCCCTCCTCCAAATGCTCCGGGATCATTGAATAAGAAAGGGTAGAAAGAATATAAGAGGCAAAGATGGTAGAAGACTACAAGAAAGCAGTATCTTCTGGACATGCAGGACAGCTGCACGTATGAACTCTCAGCAGCTATGACAGACTACACAAGTGTCCTGCAAGCTCAAGCTAAGTCACATCTTAGTGTGTGGGGAAAGTGACCGTGAAGTCATACCCCTTGCCAGGAAGTTATTGACAACTGGTAGTTTTGGGGAGAGAGATAATCTGTGTTTGTTTTTAATGCATTGCCCAGTGTGCTGTCTGGTTTTATGTCAACTCAACACAATCTAGAGTCATTGGAAAGAAGGGAACCTCAGCTGAGAAAATGTCTCAGCTAAGCTGGTAAAAGCTATAGCTAAGCCTGTAGCATATATTCTTAATTGGTGGTTGATGTGGGAGGATACAGCCCACTGTGGGTGGAGCTACCCCTGGGCTGCTGGTCCTAAATTTTATCAGAAAGCAGTCATGCAGAGCCATTCAGTAAACAGCGCTCATCCATAGCCACTGCATCAGCTCCTCTCTCCGGGTTCCTGCCCTGTTTGATTTCCTGTCCTGACTTCCTTCAATGATGAACAATGATGAGGAAGTGTAGTGCAAATACACCCTTTCTTCCCCAAGTCGCTTGTGCTCAGGGGTGTGGTGTTTCGTCACAGCAGTAGAAACCCTAACTATAACACAAAGTCAACTATAGTACAGTGAAAGGCTACACATCTAAGAATATAAGGACAGTGAAGACTGCACTTGATAGGTGACAAATAACAAAGAAGACTAAAAGTTGTGTGGGTTTGGAAGAAGGTGAATCAGGGACTGGATGGGGTTAATACCATCAAAGCATCTTGTATGAAATTTCAAAGCGCTAATACAAAATGTATGAAGGTAAATCTCAGGCAGGTAAACACAGAACCCTGGGATGCCCCATTTAGCTTTGGATGTACACACACCCTCTTGTAATAATGTACTTGGGAGCCTCATTCTTTCACCTACAAGTACTACACACATAAACACGGAACACACACACCTCCAAACAATATACGTAGCGACTTCAGAATCTTCAGAATCCCTTTTCTCCCTACCTGCATTGAGCTACACAAATTCCTTGAACTACAGCATGAGATTTCCCTGCCCCTTGCAGTAATCAAATTTAGACAGTATCTTTTCAAATATATTCCCAGTTTATCCGGGCATGAAAAGTAGTAGTCTGCTCTGAACTGAACTGGTTTTGGGTACGTGCACAGTACAGCAAACTGTAGCCTCCAATAACATTTTAAGGAGACTTTCCTATTTACCATTTTATGCCTATGCATAATTGGGCATGCATGCAATTAAAAACAGATGTGTTGTGGGAAGGGACATACATTCGAAGTAAAGAAATGATTACAAAACTTAATTCATCAATCAAGCTAGAGAACCACCCGACTACACTCCTTATTCCCTTAGAGCCCATAAAGAGAGACCCCGGGCTGGATCTGCATCCTGAGTACTCTCATTCATGCGAACTGTTGTCAGTCTTGACGTGTATGTCCCTTTAATCTGTATTATCATGCTACTCAAAATAAAATTATCTTGCTTTGTTCCCATATCTGTGTGAATCCTTGTTTTCATTCTTTTGAATAAGATGAGAAGTTGGAAATGTCCAGTCCAGACTCCTGCTACCAATACCAGATCCAATAAAATATTTTAATTATTTAAAGACTTGGTGAATTATGTTTTAGCCTTCTGCTTAACTGATCTTTTCAACTGCTAATATAAAATAATCAAAATGATATGTTTTCCTCAAGTAAATCTAGACGTTAAGTAAATTGACATTCAGAGTCCCAAGACAATGACTTATATGAATTAGCAGTATCTAATTATCATCATGCCAATGCTTGACCACACGAGATAAAAGTCACAAGCATGGAAAATCCTGCCACACATATGAGCAGTCTTAGAAACACCTACCTTGGTGAAAAAGGAAGCCTCCTTTCCACGAAGGGCCGATGATGTTTTCTGGTTCCAGCTGTCATAAAGCTATACAGAAGAAAGCAATTCTGTTTTCACTAGGGGACCAGACTTCAGCTGGATAACTAGATAATTGGCAAACTGGGTTTCTTTGGGCCATGTTCAGGACCCCAATTACACACACAAAAGTAACTTCAGAACAGTGACAGCCACAGAATACACCTTTGTGGTGACTGTGACACATTTTTTTCTTAAACTCTCATTAAAACAGAGACCTTTGGGAACACTGTGGTAACCTTTGTGTATCATGAAGAGGCCACAGCACTGGGTAAGTACATAATTGGTTAGAAACAAGATATCACGCCCTTCATTTTAATCTCATTTAAGATTTCAGGTCCTTGCTTACATAGTGGCAACTGTAGATTTTAACCTAGTAAAACCAACACAGTAAACACTTCTTTTAATCCCCAGAGTAAATATTAAAACAAAGTTTATTTTGACTATAAGAGATACAATCTAACTAGGACACTCACTTTCTGAAATAACCGCACTGAAAATTACAATACTTCCACATAATTCAATCTTTTACATACACGTTACTTTTTGGTGTCAAACGCGATTGAAACATAAAATCTAAGATTTCAGGAGTAAATTGAAAGCTAATAAAATAGACAGTAGGTTAAATATCTCATCCCCAAGGCTGGAGCAATGGCTTGGTGGTTAAGAGCGCATACTGTTCTTCCAGGGGACCTGAATTGGGCTCACAAGCATCCATAACTCCGGTTCCAAGGAATCTAATGCCTCTGCCCTCCTATGGCCCCTGCACTAGTATCCATATTCTCTCATGCTACACAAAGCCACAAATAAGGAAAATAAATCTTTTAAACAATCAAGTTATCTAGCCCCTAGTGACCACTGGTTTGGGGACATCAGATGAAATATACACCGAGATGGGTGTGGGAGAGTCAAGTCTGGTTTCCACTGACTGTATTGGCTCCCTTTGAGTCAGGACTGTGACTTGGTTTTTGTCAATTTCGTGCCTCACACAGTCTCGAGAGGGGCACAATCACATCACTAGTAAGCAAGTCCCGAAGACCCTCATCAGTTGGAAGAACATTTCTGGAGCTCTCCCCAATACACGTTCCAACCATCCCAAATCACTTATCTTCCACAGTTGAGGAGCCCTTTGCATTTAAGATTCACTCTACTGACTCACAGAATAAAACACTTTTGGTTCCTTCCCTCCCCTTGGTTTGTATTTCATTAATGTACACCTTTCTGCTTCACTCTAGCTACTGAAAAAAATAATAAATTAACGTCTGAGTGGTGTGGGTCCAGACACTCTCCAGCTTTTGCACTGACCTTAGGAATGACATCAGCTAAGGATGGAGTTCCATCTAAGTCCCTTCAGCTGCCTAGGCTTCCATCCTCATCCACCCACCTCCGTCATCCTGAAGTGCTGTCAGCTCTGATGGTCCAGATGGCCCAATCATAGTCAAGGCAGCTTTATTTTTCCTAACCATAGATTGGCAGTCATCCCATTGAGTTTCTTGGGTTAATTTTGACAAGGGAATTCACTTCAGAATGGTCCCCTTTATTCTAGAAGGGTGCTTACCCCTAAACAATGGACAAAGACCAAGTGGCTATTGTGACTATTAAACTATTAACACCTTGACATTTATCACTATCAAACTCATCTACACTCTACCAAATGAGGGATCAATTTTCTGACTATATGATACTAAAACAACTTCAGAAATACGAATATCAGACTTGCTATAATGCATGCTTCAAAAAATGACCCCTCCATTTTATCAGTGTGACTTCTTCTAAAAAACAAATGTTTTATATGTTATTTTTTATTCTCTATGCATTAAAATGTTAAATTTGGAGCATACATTTACTTGTTTCTATAAACACATTGTCCTCTTATGTGACTGTAATTTTTAATATTAACCCATGGATGTTTGGACAAAAATCTTATTGAATAAAATGATATGTAATTTATTAGGACAGCAATTCTGTACAGCATAAGTAATTCATTTCAGTTGTTTGGAAATACCATGAAAACTTTGCCACGAGAACTTAAATTGAGCCCAAATAGTAATAAAGTCAAATATCTTTATTAAGATACTTTTCACTCATGTGTATACCTATATGTATCAATGTGTATGTGTATTTAAAGAGAAAAATATAGCTAAGAAAATCAGTGAAAGGTTCAGAAATGATTGACAATAACCTAAAAGAATTGGTTTAAATATTGAAACAACCGGGCAGTGGTGGCGCACGCCTTTAATCCCAGCACTCGGGAGGCAGAGGCAGGCAGATCTCTGTGAGTTTGAGGCCAGGCTGGACCGACAGCCTCCAAAACAATACAGAGAAACCCTGTCTCGTAAAACCAAAAAGAATTAAAAATAAAAAAATAAACATTGAAACAGAATCAGAAGTAATAAATGAAAAATGTAAAATTTAAAAGTATATGTAATGTCTGTATCTTCCCCATATGGTTTAACAAAATAAGTAGTTATGCCAATTCATCTTTTGATCAAATATTAAAATGAGATTTTTCATTTGCTTGCTTGTTTTGAAACAGCTTCCTGTTGCTCAAGACTCAAGCTATGTAGTAGAGGACAACCTTGAACTCCTGATTTTTCCTGCCTCCTCCCAACTGCTCGGATTACAGGCACAAAAACTCCCATTCTTGGCTTTAAGATGGGCTTCCGGAGTGAGTGTCA
The DNA here is from genome assembly GCF_017639785.1 of Mesocricetus auratus. Classification (NCBI taxonomy): domain Eukaryota; kingdom Metazoa; phylum Chordata; class Mammalia; order Rodentia; family Cricetidae; genus Mesocricetus; species Mesocricetus auratus. The sequence goes on along the minus strand of NW_024429192.1, from coordinate 29,357,857 downwards.
GCATCCTGCGGAAGTTCTGCAGTGATCTCCTGATAGGTTCCATTTTAATTTAAAAAATGAATACCGTCATTGAAAGAATCAGCATTAATCTTTAAATCAAAAGGATTCACAATGAGATTATAATTAATTGCATGCCAAAAATATCTTACTGAGTAGGGTGGTGACCTCAGTTACTTTGCTTAATCACTTAAGCAATCTAATTCCCAAATAAGAATTTGGATCACTTCCAAATATATCCAATTAAGGTTATCAATTCACAAATAACAGTGACAACAAACTTCAAAACTAAACTCTTTGAAACTTTCCTTGTTGATGAGTGTGTCTGAAGAAGGCTTTATGAAGAGTTAAGAACTTGATGCGAACAACGTTGGCAGCAGAGTTCTGTTGAACCCAGAGCACCTGGAAGTGAACATCTCCATAAATAATCATGTTGATTTTCTGTCAGAATACTGAGCACATCACTTGTCACCTCTAGGGTCTGTTTGTAACAGACCAAAGTCAAAGAATACAATTACTGTTATCTTGTTTACCTCCTGGAAGTACTGAGATCAACAGGTTTTTCTCTTACAATCAAAAATTATAATTTTGATCTCTTCCCATCTGCGTGGTTTAGGGAATTGGAGTCAGGCAACTTTTATATCTCTATTTTCATACGAAAAAAAGTGACAAAAATGTTCTAGCTACATTGGCAAAAGATTGTAATACATTTCTCAGAGTACATGAGGGGCAGTCACACAGAATTGATTCAGAAGTTGATAAGCACAGGCCGTTTCTGGCACTCAAAAGTAAAAGTGTTCCACTCGGGGAAAACAACTTTTTATTTGCCACTGAGCATGTTCAGAGCTAGAAATGACTTTATTTCTGCCAAAGTTTATACTTTTTTAACATTAATGAGGAGTGCTATCTAGCTGGTGCAGAATATAAAGAAAATGCCAACGTTAAAGGGTTAAAGAAGCCAGGGAATTTTCTACTTGCTATACATACTCTGTATGTGCGAGACTGTACCTGGTTTCCTAAGTCCCACCATGCTCAACTATTTAAAGAATGCCTTTCGCTCTCTGAGCTTGGCACTCTCGTGACACACTAATGGCCCGCTTCTGCTCAGAATCTCGCCACAGGCTTTCCTTTGACCTTAACCTTGGAATTCGGTCAAGCATGGAGCTAAGGACTATTGGCATGTCTGACATGCTACACAATCGATGAGAAGTGTTTGACAAGTTACCAGCCCAGCTAATCAGTATAATAATGTATTACAAATAAGATGTGTCATTTAGATTTATTGTTAAGCTCTGAAAATTTGCATTCAAATATAGATAAAAGCATTCTGGCTGGAACCTGAACAGAAAAATCTTGTGTGCTTTATGAAATTCCATTTGAAATATAATTTATTATTGTTGTCAGTATTAATTGTAGGAGTAACCAATGGAAGTAAAATCTGCCAAGCTGGTAAAAAGAAAAAGTTGGGAAACTTCCAACAGTTAGATTAAGAAGAATATTTACAGTTAAATTCATAATAAGAGAGACTGCATTTTTAACTAACTTTAGGGAAGCCACATTTCCTTGAAAGATAGGAAATGTACATAAAATATGAACAATAATAATGCAAATATTATGCACAGTTATTAGGATATGGGTGGCATCAACTGATAGTCTGAGTTGGGTCATAAGGAGTATCAGCATTAGATTTATGTCAACAATTGTAATATAGAAAACATGAGCAAGGCAATATCTGGAAGGAGGAAGTCAGGGATTGAGAGCATTTAACTAATGATTCCAATGAGTCCTGGAAGAGGGGCAAAGCCTGCACTTATAGAATGAACAAGACTCCAGGACTGCCATAGCCCTGAACTCGAGAAGCCATCTACACATCGAGGTGTCTGCCTCTGACCACAACGACATCGCAAGAACACAGCTTCCACTGCACTTCAATGTTTCCAACGTCATGTAAGATCTCTCCATAGGAAATTCTGAGTGGCACAAAAAAAGAAAAGGGTTCTCTGCCTTAGGGGAGATGTCACTATACATAACTCTAATCACAATAGAATTTCAGATTAGAGTAACAATTAAAACATAAAAAAATATTTAAGAACTGTGTTTAAGTATCAGTTATCTAATTGCATGGAAGTCTAGAATTTCTGGAGAAAAAAACTCTCATACGAAATCTGTATAGTTTATGGGAATAAATTATACTCAAATGTCAACTTTGCTACATCAGCATTTCACAAATGGATAAAAAGTAATAGTCTTACAACAATAAATCACTGTCAAGCCAAGCACCATTAAGGATATAAATTTAAGCAAAAGAAGGAAATGTTAAAGAAAACTCAGCTTCTCAAATTACATTTTATCCTCACTAATGAAACTTCAAAATAATAATTTGTGAGTTTCGATCCCTAATAACTATATGAAAAAATTGGTGTGGTTGTGAATATCTGTATTCCCAGTGCTTGTGTGATAGACAGGAGAATTCTGGCAGATCACTAGTCAGTCTGTCTAGTTGAAATGATGAACCCAAGGCTCAGTGAAACCTGGCTTCAAAAAGGTGGAAAAGCAATTAAGGGAGACGAGCTCATGTCAACCTCTGGCCTCCATGTCTATCCAGATGCATGGGGGCACCCACACAAACACTTGTAAACATGCATATACCAGAAAGAGGAAGAGACAGATAGATAGACCGACACAGAGAATCACAGAGGGGAGGGGGGAGGGAGAGAGAGAGAGTGGGAGGGAGGGAAGGAGGAAGGAAGGGAGGGAAGGAGAGAGTGAGGGAGCGAGGGAGGGAGAGAAAAGAGAGAGATTAAAATGACATCAGAGAGAAATTATCATGATACACAGGAGGCTGTGACAATGGAGATTTTCATATGAGCTTAGAAAATTCATCTCCTGTTGACTGTAGTCTCCTTAACAGGTAGATCCTGTTGTACTCTACATTTCTCGTTTTACCCTTCTTCTAAGTTTCACAGATTAGTGAATTAGTGTCAACCTGTTAGGACAGCTTTCATTAGAATCTTACCTGTTCATGTTGTTCGGAAATGAGAAAATCATTTTGGAAAATGTTTTCTTTTATTTAAATTCTGGCAGATTGTGTCTGAAACAATCTACAAGGGAAACAATATACGAGTGTTCACTCATTGAGAGAATAAAATCCAAAATCTGAGGCACTCACTGTCTCTTCTATGAACCAAGTAAGGAACAGATGGAAGGCTGAGAGGAAGAGTGTCAGGTGGTAGGGGATCCAAGGGGGGGTTCCAACATGACTCCTGACTCAACTATCAGAAGAAAATATGAGCGACCTGCTGTAGCATGGATATGGTAAAGATGTTTGCATCAAACTTGAAAGCAAAGGCAACAGAAGTATAAATAGATGAACTGGATTGCATCAAACTAATGACCATCTTCTATATAGCCAAGGAACCCAGCAGGAGGAGGAAGAGACAACAAGGTGGGCGACAGCATTTGTAAACTATGGGTCTCATCGGGGGTTGATAATGCTGAGGGAAAATATGAAACTTGGCCAATTTCATAGGGAAAACCACCAATTTTTAAATTGGCAAGCATAACTAAACATTTATTTAGAAATGAGGCACACTGGCCAATAGGCATATGAAAAAAAAACCCTCAGCATTGGTAATTGTCACACAAAACTTCGCACAAATAAAATGGATGTTGCTTCTTAAAATACTGATGTGCATAAATTGAAATGGGAACCATTATATGCTGTTAGCTAGGATGCAATTTAGAATAAACATTACGAAAAAGGTTAAAAGCCCATTCCGCATAGAGGGATACTCTCTTAGCCTAGATATATGGGGGAGGGCTTAGGCCCTGCTCCAAATGGTGTGACAGACTTTGAAGATTCCCCCATGGAAGACCTCACCCTCCCTGGGGAGCAGAAAGGGGATGGGATGGGGTTGGTATGGGGGCAAGAGAGGAGGCAGGGGAAAGGGAACTGGGATTGACATGTAAAACAAGATTGTTTCTAATTTAAATTTAAAAAGAGAGGGAAAAATAAAGCTTCTTGAAATACTTCAAGGTAGAAAGAACTGCTGTATGATGCAGCTAATACATGACGAAACATAAAAGGAAGCCTCTCCTGTGTAAATAACATGGAAGGGTACCCTTGACTCTGTCTCTTGTACCTTTCTCTGCTGTCAAGACCAAATTCTAGTCTGGAGCTGGGAACTCTCAAGATATTTATATATCATAGCTTAATATCTGCTGAAGTTCATTTTAGAATCCTTGTGCAGAAGGGAGCTACATAAAACATGGAACCTCAATTCCATCTACACAAATGGTGACTCAAGACTTAAGCACACCCAGGACATGAAAACCGTTTGTTCTACATGGGGTGACATGGGAGACCTGGCCGGGGTGTGGGGAATAAAAGGCACAGGGGAGTCTCAACAGCAGGATTAAAGCAGGTGGGTGGGAGGGACCCACTGTGAAAACTGCGCCTCCCAGAACAGCTACTGTCTTCTTGTAAATGAAACAAGTGTTGAGAATTTAAAAATGTGACACTTATTTATAAATGAGAGAGAAGTAGTTTGAGGACTGAAAAAAAAAATCCTTGGCTACCAGAAAACGGTTCCCTTTTAAAAAGGAAAAAGTTAAAGAGTTCATAAGGTAGGGTTTTGTTTTGTTTTGTTTTTCTTTTGGAAAGAAATAATTTTCTCACATCTCATCTAAACCAAGAGAAATGTGATTATCACTGCATCAGTCTTCTTCCTCTAAGACATACATGAAGCCAAGCTGGCCTACATGAGCAGCTCCTTAGAGGGTGGGAGGGCTTTGGGTCTGTTAGTCTGCAGAGATGGTCAGCTAGTCCAGGGCACTGCTTTGTCCCCCAGAACACTGGCCCCTTTAAAGCAGAGAATGGTGCAGAATGAAAGTGGAGGGCTTCAAAATGTCCCAGGTGAGGAGTGATAAGCTCTGGAGTTCTCAGACTTCCTGACTTTAGACCTGAGTGATGGGCTCTGGGCCAAGCCCCAAAGCTAGCCTCCAGACAGCAGTCTTCGAAGAAAGCAGGAGACAGTCCCTTTCCTTGCCATCTGGCCCACCAGCCATAAAAGGTGAGGGAGGAACAAGTTGTCCTGAAAGGAGTTCATTGCAGCCGAGGAAACCCTAGAGGCCAAATGACCAGTAAACCGACCAGTGTACATGCAGAATCTAGCGGGACTCCCTCAGGATGAAGCCGTTGTGCCAGAAGCCAAAACTCACTTCTGTCTGAGAATCACACCTCATGGATCTGTGTCTGTCCTTGGATCCAGCCTTGCTGTGAGGATTTCCCCAGGAGTCCCTTTCCTCTGTAATATCTCCTGCCGGTTGGTCCTCAAAGCACACAGCTTCCAGCTGCTGAAGGAAAGGATTCTTTATCCAAATTCAGCCACACCAAAGAAGCAACAATGAACTGTGCCTCGTGTGCATATGGGGAACCCCATCAGCAGGGTAACTGTGCCCCTTGTGGGCACACAGAACACCACAGGAGGGTAACTGTGTCCCGTGTGGGTACACAGAACACCGCAGGAGGGTAACTGTGCCCATGTGGGTACACAGGATCCCCTCAGCAGCTTAACTGTTTCCCAAGTGGGCACACAGAACACCTCAGCAGGGCAACTATGTTCCATGTTGGGTACACAGGACCCCCTCAGCAGGATAACTGTCTCACATGGATTCACAGGACCACTTTAGCAGGGTAACTCTGCCCACGTGGGTACATGGAGCCTTCTCCTGAGAGTAGGAGCCTCACCCACACTGTCTAAACGTACATTCCATCACGAGGCCCCCATTTTGTCTTGGATCATGAGTATCAGAAGAAAGGAATCTGAGGTCTTTTCTGGAATTAGTTTAATTCTGAATACAAAAGCAATATTCTGCATCTAAATCATAGGACTGTCTACAAGCGGAGTTTTATGTCTCCTGGCGTTAATGAAGCCTTTCCTTCCGCCTTTCTACAGTCACTGAATCTTGCTTGGTTGTTTGTATTCTCCTAAGTTTCAACAAACAAGCAAAACAGTTGTGTGGTTTGAATGTCAAGGCCACTAGGGTCTCCTCAAAGGTATTTCAGGGAAAAGAAAGGAGTCCCTGGTCCTGCAGTAAGAGATGGGAGGAAGGGACAGCCTGGATCTGATGGGGAGGTTAAGATCTCTCTGGTGCTGTGGGAGGTGGAGAGAAAGCAGGGATAGCTCCCACCAGGGCAAAGAGAATGCTGGCTGGGATGTAAAGGGATAAGGCACCCTTGAGAGTGGGGGCCTCTCACCACTGCATAGTATCATTTTATCGAGTAGAATCTTTCTGGGGTTGCAAATGAATACTGTTTTCTTAAGCAATCTACTATGGCAGTCTTTACTATCCCGTTACCCAAACATGTGTTTGGGATTATTGTTTGATTCCTCAGGGATAGGACAAATTGTTCATTGTAGATTAGATACTTAAAACACATTTGTTTTACCTGAGTCACATCTTCATGGAAACTTTCCCAGGAATGAGTCTGCAAGAGCCCATGACTGGCATTGATCATAGTTATTAAGCATAATGAAATCCAAACCAACCCGAGTTCATCTACTCTTTTAGCCTCTAGGGCTCCAGCTTCTAAGCTGAGGGCTGTGAATGCCGATTTTTAATAGAGACTGTTACCATCCGTAGGAGGTTCCAGTCAGGGGAAGTCAGCTGAGTAGATTTCAAAGCCATTTTCAGTTCAATTGGTCAGTTTATGCTCCATTTAAAACGAAAATCTCTTCAAAACCACTTAACGTTTAAAGTAAATCTTTAAAGATTTGACTTTCAAAGGAAGAAAATGGCCAGTGGTAGATTTAATAAAATTATTGTCATTGTAAAACAGATTGTTAAAGAATTAGGGCTTTGTTATTGAGGTGAAATCCTATAAAGGAATGAAACACAAAGCTCTGAGCCAGGCCACTATACCATGGACCAATATTTTTGCTACTGCGGCAGCAATGCTGCTAACTTCCCGCTGAATGACTGCTGTGAAAGGCTGCCCTGTGCAAACTGACTGGTATAAGAAGTGGACCTGTAAAGATAGAAATTAAAAGGCAAAAATCCAGGCATATATATAAGCTTATATACAGTGGAAGATGGACAGGAGGGGAAAAATTGCTTTTCTATTGAACATACTCCATGTTTACTTTCTTAAAGGCATTCCAGAAAGAGCCTGCAGTGACCTCAGATACTGGAGATTAGAACTGCAACAGCCTCAAAACTGATTTAATTCCTCATTCACATGCAATGGAGATAATTGGACAAAATTTTCTCTAATTGCAAAGGCTAGATTTGAAGATAGTGCTAATTAAGAGTGTGATGGTAAGTGTGGTGGCTTTTGTCTGTCATCCTACTACTTAGGAGGCTGAGACAGGAAAAACACCAAAACCCCCAGCCCCATCTGGGCTGCAGAGTGACTTTGCCTGAGGGTGGGTAGGGTGGGGGAGGTGGCTCCATTGGCAAAGATCTTTTTATACAAGCATGAGGACTGGGGTTCGAGTCCAGCACTCACATAAACAAACACAAAAAGGCTGTACACTGCATCACATGCCTGTAGTCCAGTTCTGGGGAGTCAGACACAGGACAACCATTGGGGTTGGGGTGCTGGCCCTCTAATCTAGCAGATTGCCTGAGCTCCCGGTTCAGTGAGAGATCGTCTCTCTAGAAATAGGATGGAGAGCAATTGAGGAACACACCAATATGAAACTTCAGCCTCCATGCACACAAATATGGGGGGCTGGGGGAGGACAGCGTAAGACGTTGGGAAGAGACAACACTTGGCAATTCTTCCCAGATGCCAGGAATTAAGTCAAATACTTTATTCCCAGCATGAATCACCATACTCTCATGTAGCAAACTGCAAAGGCTGTAAACTCTCCCCTGACTTAAATGGATGCTCCTTGCAAGACAGAGTCCTGTTCCCCTATGGGTTAGAGTCCATTTCTCCACCTTCAATCCAGACTTTACTGTGAGGTTTGCTTTATTCAGGTGACACCACAAGTGAGACTCAAATTGAACATGAATTTACTGTCTGTAGCTGCCTGGAGATCATCATATGAACAATAGACTATCTTTTTGTTAAAGGAGAATGTTTTGCCACTAGAGTGATGATAGTATCTGGAACTGTTGTTCACATACATAGGGGTGACAGCTCCTTGGGCCTGCTAACCTCCAGGCATGTAAAGACAAATTACCTTAAACGGTCACCCTAACAAGGCTACTCAAGATTAGAAGAACTTCTAAGCTACTTGGCAGCATTATAAGAAATAGTAAATGCTATTGCCCTAAGTAACTGAGTTGGGGATAGTTTGTTAGACAGCAGGAGCTAACTAAGAAACCTCACTACCATGTCAGGATTTGGTAACACTGTTAGCCTTTGGTTGCTATAACATAACAACAACCTGAAATGATTCACTTCTACGAGTAAATGCTTCTCTTAAGTCACGGTTTCATAGGTTCCGTCTGGTTGCCTTTGACTATATAGCACATCATAGCAGAAATAAGTGGGGGAAGAAAGCTCACGTCTCAAGCCAGGGAACAAAAGGAACTAAGAGGTCAGAGTTCCTCCATTCCTTCAAGGCACACCTCTACTAACCTAAAGGCGCCCACCTTTTTCCAGCCTCTCCCTTCTAAATCTTCCACCAATAGTACTAGCACAAAGAGCACAGGTTTGTGTTTCCATGTGCAGTCACATGTGTGCACATGTAGCAGTGCATTCTTCCATACATTCACGAAGTGAGGTCACAGTACATCGCATGTCTTCACTGATCACTTTCTGCCTTGTTCCCTTGGCACGAGATCTCTCAGAGAACATAGATCTGACCTGTACTTCTGAGAGCCAGCAGGGCCAGCAATTCCTTTTTCATCCCTCACACCCAGTGCGTGCTGAGGCTGTGGGCACATGTGATCACGCTCACCTCTTCATTTGCATGCTGAGTATCTAAGCTAAAGTCCTTGTGTTTGAGCAGAAGCACTCCCAAGCACTGAACAGTCTCTCCCCACCAAAAAGCAAGCCTATTTTACTGGGAGGCCTGTGGGGAACATTGGAGATCCAAACTATAACAGAGCCTACAGGGCAATTTTGAGACCTGTAAACATTAAATAACTTGTCTGTGGTTATAAAGCTAAGAATTGAGACAGACAACATTTCAAACCCCTGATCTAGACTGGTGTGTATTCTTTTGTCATTTGGTTGGTTTAGATACAAAGTTGAAAGTGTCTTCCCAACTAGGAAAACTAAGACTTGGCTTTTGCTCTAAAGGAAAATGGAGGTGGAAAGGATATACAAGAAAAAGAAATCCTGGGTGGAGGGAATATGTATGGGTTTTGTCACCAATAAGTATGCAAGTTAAAAAAAAAGAATGACAACTATATCGCAGTAATTGTTGAAACTCACAGTCCATTAGTCAACAAGCTCCAGTAGCCTGCAGGAGCTTCTAGGTGGTCTACGGCAGGTTCATAGGTCTACTATCATGTGTGATATCACCATTTGCCATAGATGTATTTACTATAGACCTCCATGAAGTGTTATGAAAATGTCTCCCAATTCTTCATAGATATTTTTGTCTTCCTTATTTTGTGGTAGCAGGCAAAAGGGATTTATTACCATGCCCTGGTCCCTGAGCCTGAAATGTTTGAGACCCACAGTAACCGAGCATCTAGTAAAAGTTCTCCCCAAACATCCCAGCCTGCTGGAACAGGAAGCAAGAAGTTCCAAGACCGTTAGAAAGATAGCATTGGGAATGGCGCAGAGCGTAGGCACCACACAGAGCACAGGGCCAGGCTGTAAAGGTAAAAGGAGCAAGCCTTGATTTATTGAGCTGTAATTCCACTGAGGGTTTCTAGTGACTCCAGCTTCACACTTGTGGTTATAGTATTCCCAGAACCCCTCGGCGGAGTGATTTCCTGAAGTGCACAGCTGCCTCTTATTTATTTTATTAACTTTACATAAGAACCATGGGAGTGCAGATTTTACACTATTTGATGATGATCAGTCTTGTCTTTTCAAGTGAGATAGAAGGCAGAGGGAAAAGACATACAGTGAACATTTTATAATAAAAACATGTTGCTTGGGGTTATAATTTTGCAGTGAAATTCATTTGAACTCGATATATTATAATTTATTATATTTCACCACACATCAAAACTAAAGTTGTGGACCTCAGAGGACAGCTGTATGAAGTGCAAACCCTGAATGTAGAAGATGGATCTTGTTGGACCCCTTAGCTATAGCATTCTTACTATTAAAGAGATGAATGTAAGTTCATTTGTTATAGAATCTCCTATGGTTCTAAGCTTTTCTATCAAGTGTCCCAATGACATCATAAAATGTCACTTGAAGTGCCCATTGTTATCTGAAAATACCATTGGAGAGACTTTGAAGACCAAGCCAAGAGTACAAGAATCTGATTGCATCCTGTAGAACTAAAACACAGGAGAGGCATAAGGGAAAAGGCAAGTTGTTACAAACAAAAAAATTACATTGGAAATATATAACAATTTGCTAAATTAACAATGTTTTGTGGTTTGGGGATAAATTTGCATGCTTTAACAATTCCTAAGGAAAGTTTCTTGCATAATTATTTTGTCCATTCAGTACTATTATAAAATACTTAGTGCAAATAAGCCAAGATTTAGTGTTAATGTCACCACAATTTCTTACTTGACTGAGCCAGGGAATGACCAGAAATTCCTCAGAAAGCCCAACATAAGGAGTTTATAGCTCTTCAATTATGTCAACATTTATTAGTTAAATAGAAATCACAAATCTTCCTTAAGGAAATGATCCCAGATGCCTGCAATTAATATTTCTCAACCCCTCAGAAGATACTCTAACTTAATTTCTAATGTGTCTACTTTCAAGGGCTAAGAACTCACAAATTATGTCATTAGAAACAGCAATGGCTAACCAGGGTTTTGTTGTAATGTATTTTTGTTAACTGAGACTAATTGGAGCCAAATGAGTAGAACGATACGGTAAGGGTACAGAGAGCAATCCCGGGTCTTTAAGAACTGAAATAAATGAAGGCAATCAGCAGTGTATACAGAACATACTGCGTTCAATTAATATAAATAGCATGGCAGTCAGCTGCAAGGTCCCGTGGAAGATGATGTGTTCTGAGGGACAGCAGATGTCTATAGTGCTGGGGAAATGCAAACAGCATGCTAGACCAAAGCATATCGAATGACAAAAGCAGAGAATCAGAAGCTCGGATAGAGGTGTGGGGAGTTTGCAAATTTTTCTGGTACAGTTTAATAGGCCATGGTCTGCACTAGGTTATCAACTCATGTGGGTTGACTGGTGAGAGATGGACAGCACAGATTGTCCTTTCAGACAATAACAGCAGCCGGATGAGATACGTGTCTTCTGTGTCTTAGCCACACAACTCTTTTGACCCACACAGCCAAACATACAGCATTAGAGTTATTTTAACCCCATATTTTTTATGATAAATGTTGGCCTGAAATATAACAATGCTGAAGCAGATCCCATGGTGTGTGGACAATGAGTCCATAAGGGGTAAAATTTGTGTCCTCACTTTTGTTTGCACAGTAACTTCATGAACACATTCTCTTAGGGGTGCACAGTTTTGATAAAACACTCCCCCTTTGCAAAGTGAAATGACGTTAAACTCATAAATTTGGAACTGTTTCAAGTACAGCAAGTCTAAACTGGACTCTCTCACGTGGGAATTATAATTGTTTCTTCTACTTCTTTCTAATATAAGGATGCCAACCTTGCCATCATTGTTAATCATCCACGTATTAAATATGTTCTTTTATAATCGCCACTGAAACAAAATGATGTCATTTCAAAAAGTTTTATTTTTCCTCATGAAAAAAACATTGTATAGTAAGAATCATCTATTGATGTTCAACTCTGTCTTCCTGCTCTGCAGCCTCTCTGGGTTTCGGTTTACTCCCCTGAAGATGAGGGACTCGCTCGGATAACCTTAAGGTTTTTCCATATCTCTGAGTCTGTGTAAACTGAGAAGAAGTCAAACTGTATAAAACCTCTAATAATTCAAACAGAGTGGCCTCTTATTGTAACCCTGATAGCTAAGAATATCTCTGTAGTTCAAACCATGAGTCATTACAGGAAGTCTAGGAGGATTCATTAAGCAATCCAAATGGTACACAATTATTACAGGAAAAAAAAAGACAAAACACAGACAAGAAGAAAATATAAACCATCCATAATCCGGATGCTCAGATACTATATTCTCAGTCTTGAGATTCTAGTGGACAGAAGATAAAACATAGACGTAGAAGAGTGATGGGGCAATGGTGGACAGAAAGACAAGACGGTGTGGGTGATAGAACTGGCGCAGATTTGGATGTAGATATGGTACATGCAGACAAAATGATGCAAGGAGATTCCCACTTGGCATACCATTCTCACTTTTAAGCTTCATATTTTTAGAAGACTGTGTTTTAAAAGCATCACAATTACATATATATACTCCATCTATGTGTATGGATATAGATTTTATAAATGTCATAAAATCCAATAGATACTTTTTTAAAGTTACTGTTTATGCATGTGTGTATGATGTTTGTTGAAGTGGGGGCCTGCAAATGGGCAGTGTGCTCTCAGAGGTCAGAGGACAACGTTCAAGAGTCAGTTCTCTCCCCCCATCTTCTAGAGGCAGGGTCTGTCTGCCACTGTGCTGCATACTCAGGGTAGATGGCCTGTAAGTTTCTGGGCAATTCCCACATCTCACCATAGAAGTGCAAGAATTAGAGATGCATACTACTTCAGTTCCTTGCATGGGTTCTGGAGATGGACCTCAGATCATAAGGTTTGCACAGCAAGTGTTTTTACCCACTGAGACATCTTGATAGCCCCTGTAACTATGTTTTTAACACATATATAATTTTTAGGTGAGATTAAGATAAACTAAAAGTAAACTATAAAGCTTATGCAAAATGTTAAGACTTTTTTCGGTAGGGGCCTGGACTCACTATGTAGACTATGTTGGCCGTAAGCCCAGAAATCTGCATCCTTTGTCTTTCCAGTCCTGCGATTATAAGTGTACACCCTCATATCCAGCCTAATTTCAAGACTCTTAACAAAGGACAAGCATAACTTAGCAAATGCTTTCTTGAGGACCTAAAGTACAATGAGAAAGGAGATATGTGGATCCTAGTGAGAGGAGAAGGGGGATTCAGGACAGAATCTTGCTCTGTCTTAGTCTTTACAGGTGTAAAATTAGGTGTGTGTTCTGAACACAGATGCTAGTGGGCCAGCCTGACTGAGAAGTGAGGGCTCATGAACACTTGTGAAGTGTCTTGATACAGATTAACAGCAGCTGTCCTCACTGAAATCATTGATGCACATTCTAGATGGATGACAGGGCAAGACAAACCAAACCTAATGATGGAGACCCATCCCCAGGTGCTCTTTGGAGTCCTTCATCTTCCTCCAAAATTGTAAGTGGCATCGGGAGTAAGCACTCTGTGAGAATGAAGACAGGTCTTTGGATGCCTTTACTAGGAATGCCACAGTCTTGATTTTTCAGGTTCAATTCCTACTGCATAATGCATAACTTCTCAAACTCAGCTCTGAGTTTAGTGCTTCACCTTAGTGGTTTCTGTGACTTTGAATTTGCTGACCTTTATATTTTTAATTGTTGGAAAGCAAACATGGAGATAGACATGTTCAGAACAGTAGGTTATTGATAATAACAACGTGAGAAACAGGGGGTTTAAGGGTATAGGCCCTGCTCCCTCCAGGGAGCTAGTTAGAGGAGTTGTTAGATGCTAACAACTAACACTAAACAGAAAGGATCTCACATTCATTCTCTAACACTAGCAGGCATTCTTCAACATCACCAAACAGGACATTAAAAGTAGGAAATAAGAGGATTCCCCATTGTTCTCTCTCTCTCTCTCTCTCTCTCTCTCTCTCTCTCTCTCTCTCTCTCTCTCTCTCTCTCTCTCTCTCTGTCTCTGTCTGTCTGTCTGTCTCTCTCTCTCTCTCTCTCTCTCTCTCTCTCTCTCTCTCTCTCTCTCTCTCTCTCTCTCTCTCTGCCCTTCAAAGGTTACCTACATTGTAGATCCCATTTCTTCTCAGGCAAACCCCAAACAGCTAATTCTCCCTATTAAAACATTTTAAAATATCTGAGCCTTGAGAAAAGCCCTGTGCTGTAAGTGAAACAGTGCTATCTTTACAGTCCCCAGACTACCCAGGCAGCTGCAGGGAAAGATGCCCATCATTACTCACAGGACGATGTATGTAATTTGGAAGCATATTCATGCAGGCCACCGGATCTGTCTGGGAAAAGATTCAAGGATGCATATTCCCTGAAATCCCAGAATATGAGCAATGTTTTATAGGAGCAAGACACTCTGTGAAGAAGAATTTTAATAAAGGAAATAGATGGAAGGCCAACTCACACACAATGTACAGCAGACCATCATGGCACATGCTACCCATGGCAGGGAAGGGATAAGAAGGAGGTCTAGATGTGATGGAATGAGGTGGATTGTTTCAACAAGTTTGCTTCTCCAGCACAGAAATCACTGTCTCCAGGAGGAGAGGCTGGTACTCCTGAGGGTTCTGGAAGCCTTTGGGAAGTCACCATGAGCAAAGTGACTGTGCAAGGGTGGGATCACAGACCACACCTGTAAAGGCATGTAACAGATTCCTGCCCTATAACCTCACCAACTAAGAAAGATTTCCCATTAATCAGGGTGAAAATTGCAGGCCCTCATTATAGGACACAGTGGACTTCAAATCTGCCTCCCCTTTTTTAAATCTTCCTGAGAGGGTATTGCATTAACTCTAAATATAAACTTACATTGAAGTGTGGTACCCAGTTTCTATGAAAACACAGAAACTGTAAATGGGCTAGGGACCACTTTCTCAGGAAAGAGGCCATTCTGGGTTTCTGAGGAATCGTTAAGATGAGTTCTAACTAAGAACTAACTCAAAGGTCTTTAATGTCACCTGCATTTTTTTCTATAAAGAGTAACAGAAATCAAGCTGCCTCAGAGAAGTCTGCAGATAGGATCACACCATGATGGGTAGATTCGAAGCAATAGCAAATCACAAAGTTGAGCTGAGAAGACAGTCCAATTGGTGAAGTGCTTGTGTTCCTGGCATGGGAGCCTGGGCTTGTTCCCCAGCATCCATGTAAGAAGAAAGCTGTGGGAACCTGTGACTCTGAAGAGATGGAGTTGAGCAGGTCCAGTGAGCCTTCATAACTAGCTCCAGAAGAACAGGAGACTCTGACTCCAAAGACCAGTGGGTGGCACTTGAGGAACAGCACCCAAGGTTGTCCTTTACCATACACACACACACACACACACACACACACACACACACACACATCAATGTACATGGACGTGAATATGAATGCATGACTACACACACACACACACGCACACACACACACAACTACCCAAAGGTCTTTTCACATCTCTTTCCATTGACCAAAAAACAACTGCTGGAGTTCCAGGGGGTGTCATATCCCAGCATTCAAAGACAGAAAATGTCAGGGTTCATCCTTTTTGCTTTTTGTGATTAATGTGACCATCTCCCAGAAACCGCCCGGATCAGTTTAGCGCTATAGAAATCATGCAGTAGAATCAATATAAGACACTTAACACAGGAGATACTAACTATAATATAAAATAGTTATAGGCAAGCTAAGGAATCCAGATGTTGTTTCATTTTGTTTTCTTCCAGGTACCGGACAGCGAAACTTTGTAAAGTTTAAGCTGACCTGTGCTGATCTGGAGTTTATGGGAAACACTAACCCAAACCCTGCCGATCCAGTGCCAGGCAAAGGCCTTCAGGTGTGTGGGTGGTCAAGAGACATTGCTGCCGGAGCCGCTCCATGCGGTCCCAACACCACATCACCTACCCACAGGCAGCTGTGTTCAGATCAGTCAGATCACCACCAGACCAAGGCTGAAAAGTCAAAGTCAGATCGTGTTGTAGGCTTGTGACTCAAAAGAGATCCACCTCCTGTCTCCAAAGTTACAGAGCAGATCCTCAGCTCTGGCTGCCATCCCAAGCCTCCTCCTCCAGCAATGACTTTCTAGCGCCCTCTACTGAGGAACTTTAACATAGTCCACTCTGTCAAGAATTGTTTAGGGGAATCATTGGGTTGTTCTTAAAGCCTTTAAAAACCCAACACAGATCCTCTCGTTTATCATAGACTCAAAGAGTATACACATGCTTACAATAATAACAAGCATATCCTAAGTATACACCCAAAGGAATATGTCAAAATATTGCAGAGATGCTCGCACACCCGTGATTACACTATTTGCAATAGCCGAGGTATACAACCCAGCCTAGATTTCTATGCATTAACAAATAAGAAAACTGTGGTATATATATATATATATATGGAGTTTTATTCAACCAGAAAAGACAATAGGGAACAATCTGCAGGAAAATGGATGGAAAGAGAGATCTTTGTGTTAACTGACATAAACCACTCTCAGAAACACAAATGCATTTTCTCAGCTCTGAAGACATGTACCTACATGCCTGCCTTGGATACACTCATCTTTGTCTCCATGTCTCTGCTTTGTTCACAGAATAAATTCACATTTACCCACACACACAGATACATACACATTCGAAATACTACTATATGCCCTATTCAAAGTGTGTTCCATCAGTAGTATATTTTGCAATAAGGATTTTCAGGGCCACTAATGTTATTCTGGAAACCATGCATGCTCAATATGAGACACTTGAAGACATTCTTTTTTTTGAAGACATTCTTTGGTGAATAGAATTTTCTTGTCTTCATAAAAAGTCAGTTTAGGGCTATAGGGATAGCTCAGCCATTAAAGGCTAGGCTCACAACCAAAATTATAAAAAGTAAGTTTATAAACCAGACAGTGTGCTCTTTGTATAATCTCATTTTAAAGATATTTTAATTTCATGTAAGCTGTCTTTCACTCATACAAATTCAACCTTGTGTTTTGAAGAAATCCAAGTGGCTTTTCCTGCTAAAGACTTATCTCCTGACAACTTAGTCAGTAGCCGCCCCTAACACAGGATGCTTCTCCTGCTGGGAGTCATTCATTCCGAGGATGCCACAAGAGTACCCCACTGAGAGTCATATTTCTAGGTAACATGTAAAAAAAGCTCTGGTAGCAGTCCAATGCTCTTTCCTTGAGGGTTGATGTGGGATAATATTTCTGAGGAATATTTGAAAACTGCCAACACCTTCCTGAACCATACAGCACCTACAGTGTGTAGGGCTTTCAGGGTCCTGCTCACCTTGAAGAGAGGGCTGCCTTATAGACTCAGCTGTGAATATTGAGCTGACCATATGTAAGACTGCAATGCTCAGTGATAAAGTTGTATTTGGATGTGAGATGTAATCCTGAGACCTTATTTAGCACAGCCAAAATGTATAGGAAGCCCAGATCGAAATGGAACTCAGAGATTTTTATACTGGAGTACATGTGAGATGATAAACACATCCTAAAACTGACTCAGGCTCAGTATGTCAATTATCATGCCATGGGAGAGGGTGAAGGTTAGACGTGGGCTAGGTATGAAAGGAGAAGTTTAGTGTCCATTCTTTTCAGCAACCACATCCTTCGCCTCAAGTGTGCACACTGTCTCTATTGTCCCTGGTCCTGAAAGTGCCTCCAGCTCCCTTCTTTCTCTTTCCTCCCACTCATACAAAGACTCCACTCGATGCATCCACACTCAGCCAGATGCAGAAACGACTCTAAAACCATGTGTGCATGTGTGTGAAAAAGAGATAGGAGAGAGTGCTGAAAACACGAGGCAGCCTGGAGCCCAAGCACTTTGAGTAGGTATTCGCTGTGTTAGCTGTACAACCTTGGCAATGTTATTTAGTTTTACTTAATTTCATTATGCTTCAATTCTCTTTCCTGGAAAATCAGATAAAATAATCATACCAACCTGTTCTGGTTAAATTTCACAAAACGCATGAAGCCTTTATAGTATAATGACTATAATATTATTGTAAGCAGATATGATGTCAAAATACAACGGTTTTCAATGTTGGAGTAAAAAACAATATTGTTTTAATGTTATAAACAACTTTTAAAACTCCATGAATTTGAAGGAGAGCAGGGAGGGGTATACAGGAGGATTTGGATGGAGGAAAGAGAAGGGAGATATGTTGCAATTATATAACACTCTCAAAAATAAAATTTAAAAACTTTTAATAATTGAATGTAAATAATTGATAATATAAAAATATTTAGTAATTTTGACTGGTAAGTCAAATAGACAACTAAGTAATTGAAACACTGAATTGTATGTTAAGTAAATTTTATTTTGTATGGCCATGCACTGAATAGCAATATTTTCTTGACCAATATATGCAAATGGTCCTATAGGAATATACTGAAGTTGCAAACTATCAAAATTCGTGTAAACCCCTGCATCATGACACATTGCATTCCTCGAATGCTGGTGGTGATGCTGGTGTATACAAGCTTGCTCTGCTGTAGGTTGTATAAAATTGTATTACAGATGCTTGCAGTACATAAAACTTGCTATAACTACTTTACTGGTTCATGTGTTTACTGTAACGTGCTTCTATCAATATTTAAGGAAGTGTCCCTCTTATGTACGAACAACATTTCTATAAAACACTACATCATGTTATGCCACGACTTCAAACATTTCATGTTTCCTTTTTCTCAATGGCATCATTTTCTCTAATGCTGGTTTTAATCTTGTGCTGTTTTGTTCGTGATAGCTGTAGGATCAATGGGAGCTATTATACATGTATACTCTAAGGCCTCAGTGTGTGGACATTCTGACAGCTGAGCCTGTATAACTACACTTTTAGGGCTTGAATATGAAATGTCTCCCACAGGCTCATGTGCTGAGAGTGGGCCTATACAGGTGATAGTATTTGGAGAATCTTGGGAACATTGTGAGGTAAAGCATCCTAGCCCAGCTGTCATCAGAGAGGCTTCATGCAGCATCTGATGGAAACAGATGCAGAGATCCACAGCCAAACACTAGGCAGAGCTCAGGGAATCCTGCAGAAGAGGGGAAGAAGGAGCCAGAGGGTTAAGGATGTCACAAGAATATCCACAGAATCAACTAAACTGGATTTATAGAGGCTCGCATGGGACTGACCTAGGTACTCTGCATGTATGTGACAGTTGTTTAACCTGATCTTCTTGTGGGACTATGACTCTGTTACTTGCTTTTGGTAGCCTTTCCTCTGAAATGGTTTCCTCATCCAGACTTAATAAGAGAGTAGGTACCCAGTCTGATGGCAACCTGACAGGCCATAGCTGGTGGATATCCATGTGATGCCCACCCTTTTCTTAAGAGAAAAGACAGAGGAGTAGATGCAGGGGGTGGGGGTTGGGGGAGAGTACGGGGAGGAAAGAAGGGAGCGAAAACGTTGGTCAGGACACAAAAATAAATAAACAACAAAAAGAGTAAGGTCTAATGGGAGACAGTAGGTCATTGACAAAATCACTTTAAAGGCATATGCAGGACCCCAAGCTTATTCATCACACTCCTCTTCTTCCCAGCATAAAATGAGGAGCCTCTGCCATACTGTGTCCACCACCAAGAGTCTCTGTTTAACACTGCCCCATCCTAATTAGCGTCAGGAACCACGGAATGAAATCTCTGAACCATGAGCAGAGACAATTAACTTCTCCCTGTAAGATGTTTCCTTTGGTAAGTGTCACAGCTATTCAAAGTGACACTCTATGATGGCCGCCCTGTGATAAAATAGCCCTTCATGAATTTTCAGAAGGCATCCCTATTGCTAAGCTACTCGTGGCATAGTAGTGTGTCTGGTTTTAAACATACGTGTTTGACACTGTTAAGGTCAAATTGTTGAGTTTTGTGAGTCTTAAATAACAACGGCTGTGAATGAGGTTCTTCTTATCTGCTATTGTGGAGAGCCCTTGACAAGGTGTACATAAAACAGCTATCTGTTGCCATCCTGTTGTGGGTCCGGAGGCACAGCAGAGCTCAGCAGAGTCTCTGAGCTGGGGTAACTGAGGTTTCAGTGGGTCCGTCATGGCCGCGCAGATCAAGTGAGCTGTATGTCTTAACTTCATCATGGCCCCTCGGCTGTATTTCTCAGTTCTTTCCCACACTGCATCTCCTGGGGCTTCAGTGCTCACAGCAGACTTAACACAGCTCGTCCCCTGCATGGAGGCAGATGTTCACACACACGTCTCCATGTGGTCAGCCAGGACTTCCCTAGAGTATGACCTTCCCCGTTCTCAGATGTGTTGCCCGACGATTCAGACTTCTGGAGGCAATTACAAGCAGGCCAGGGAGAAGAAGCCAAAGAACTTTTATGGTTCATTCTCAGAAGCACCACTTCTGCCACATCCCATTGATTGGCAAGTCACTAAGTCCATCCTAGAATCGATGGGAGAACAACAGAAAGCCATATCTCAGTGGAAGACAAGTTGGCTCCTTTGATCTAGCTCCAAAATCAGCAAGGTTACTTTAAACACCTTCCAAGCTACTGTCCTTGACAGTCAAACTTCTCCCAAGAACAGCCTACCCAAACTGTCTCTACGTGCTCCTTAAAGAACTTTCATCTTGATTTAGGGCTCATTAGTGCACTAAAATCCTTCTTGCTAATAGTAATAATAATAATAATAATACTTCCATGCCGGAAAATATAATGGGAAAGGAAGCATCTGTTCCCTCTCCCTCAGGGTTGTTTGAAGAAGTGGAATATCTCTGTAAAACCTCCTCTACTTAAAGTCTCACACCAGATTTCCTGTCTCTCTGGAAGTTTCTTCATGGGCATTTCTACATCCTTCTTTTCTTCTACCTTTGCTGTCATTATCACTGTTCCCCACCCCACAACCACACCAATTTGACTTCTGCCTTAACAAGTCCACACATGTAGTACCTTTATCTCTACCGCTCCTCAGCTAGTCAAAGCCAAAAGGGTACCTGATTTCCTGGAGAGGCATCCTACTTGCTGGTCAACACACATTGCCCTTCAAATCTATTCTTCAAAGTACACCCTTGTGATTTGAATGAGAAATGTCCTTCACAGGCTCATGTAATTTAACACTTGGGATCCCTTGGTGGTGCTGCTTGGAGAGTTTATGGAACTTTCAGGAGATGGAGCTTTGATGGAGGAAAAGTGTCACTGAATGGCTGAGAGTTTAGAGTCAGTCAGTCAATCTCTCTCTATCTTTCTCTCTCTCTATCTATCTATCTATCTCTCTCTCCTTCCTTCCCTCCCTCCCTCCCTCCTTCCCTCCCTCCCTCCCTCCCTCCCTCCCTCCTTCCCTCCCTCCCTGCCTGCCTGCCTCACTTAGAGAGAGCTAAGTAGAGTGGATGTTCTAAAGTGGAGCGAGCAGGGTAGGCAGAGGAAACTAGAATAAACCAGTGAAGGGGAAGGGTCATGGGGGTGGAATGCAGCTTTGTAGGACATAAATATTATTTTAAGAACAAGGGGAAATCATTCTCTTAGCATTTACTCTTTTAAAATTGTCAATTATGATTGAGAGCTGTGTAAGTTGCTTTTCCGCTATGCTGTAGTACCATGACCAAAAACCCTCTAAGGAAGAAACCGTTGATTTTGGTTTATGCGTCCAGAGGAATAGAGTCCCTCAAGGCTGGGATGACTTACAATGGCAGCAGAAGTAGAAAACTGGCTGGTCCCATTTTCATTCACACACCAGAAGTGGGATAGGGAGTATGGGGGGAGGGGCAGGGGGAGAGAGAGAAGGGAGAGGAAGAGAGAGAGAGAGAGAGAGAGAGAGAGAGAGAGAGAGAGAGAGAGAGAGAGAGAGAGAGAGAGAGAGTCAATCTTTTAAAAAGAAAAAGAAAACTATAACTAGGAAACTAAAGGTCAAAAATTATCTCTTTGGGAATAAAGAGAAAAAAGAAAGGGTTCCTTCCTCTTCCTCTTGGCATAATTAAAGTTACTACCTGTTATACAATTTGAGTTGGGCTTTAAGACTACAGACAAGGATTCATAAATGATGATCAGACTGATGTTGTAGGAACAAGTATGGCAGTGTTAAAATTTAAAAATTAAAGCAAAGGGCACTCTGAGTGTTAGCTTAGGGGTAGAGCATTTCCCTATCACAAACATAGTTTTTAAAAAGGAAAGAAAAAGGAATAGATGCTTATATAATATCCCTTAGCAATAATAAATTCAATATTAAAATTTTGTTTTGAAATACAGTTATATGTAATGAACACTATTATTATTAGAAATAATACTAATCTAATAATCCATAATTTTCTAACTTTTTTAGTTACTTTTGCCCTCTTGTTGCAGCAACAAATTTCTTGTGAGAAAATATAAGTGTAAATTTACTGCTTCAGCCCAATATCTGCCAGTCAGCTATTCAACTGCTGTCAAGCAGTGGAGAAGAGAGCGTCATGATTAGGGCTAAATCCAGAAACAGATTTGCTCATTTTCTTTAATAATTCAATTTTGTATTTTCTCTCAGAATGGAGAAACCATTAAATTTTGAAAGGACATATTCATGGAATCAAATACTAATCTGTTCATTTGAATATTTCTTATATGGAAATCCATTTAATTATAGTTTTTTTTTATAAAACTAACCATAGTGTTCTCCAATTCTTTTGCAACAACAACAAAAAAAGAACTATGAGAGATTTTTAATAACATCCATCAGAACATGGTGCACACTAGGGAAAGTGGTATATAAATAAAAATTTGCTAATGAAATCTTAGAAAATGCCCAGTACTTTTATTAAAAGATGTTTTATTAAGAAATCAATGTGTTCTAGTTCAGTGTTTTTCTTTTAAGCCATACAACATCATAGCAACCCAGAATTTTACCATTATATTTCTCCCTGAAAACACCTCAGAATAATAAATAATTTTATCTCACTACAATGTTAGCCAAAATCTGTGTAATTTATCAACATCATGAAAATACTTGTGCAAAATATTGGTACGTTCATTGCCTTCAAATTTATCAAAAATGTCTCCATGCTCATTTTTCAAATTATGATCTTGCTTTTTGAAGGTTCAGGTAAAAGAGGCTTTTGAGTTCAAGGCCAGGATGGACTACATAGGGAGATACTGTGGGAAGACAATTAGAACAAAACTATCATAGTGAGATTTATTCTAGATCATTAGAGTATTATCTGACATTATTAACTTTGGCTTAATAGGGGTATTGTGGTTTCATAGGTAGAATTTGTGTGATTCGAGGAATGAGGAGACAGCTTACTGGAGAAGGTACAGATTCCCAGAACCCACCAGAAGTTGGGCAAGGTAGTAAACCCATGGATAAGACATGAATGAGGCAGAGAGAAAAACCCCAGAGGTTGGATGATGTATTCAGCGATGAATAGGAGAACCTGAATCAAAGAAGGGGATGAGGACCTATACCTGGGTTGTCCTCTGATCTCCACCCCTAGGACATGCATGCCCACACCCGTACACACACATACAAAATACACACACATATTTTAAAAGATGTGTGCTTTTATGCTGTCATTTGTGTTTTAAAATCAACTCTCAAAGAGAAAACAGCATGCACACAGTTCCTGTAGAAAGAACAATTCTTTTCTGCTTTATCACCATATTACACTGTACTCAACAGCCACACTCCCTTGTTTCTGGTGTGACACACAGAAGACACAAATTCTAAACCTTTAGCTCCAAAGCTCTCTGTTCCACCCACAGAGACTATGAATATGATGCCATTGCTGCAGGTGTGCTATGCCACATGGACCAGTCCTGATGACGGGAACATCGCTCAGGTGAACTTGACTACCAGAGAGTCCTGAGAGGCAGACAGCCTCCCAGCAGATGGCAGAAGATGTATGTCCGGATTGAGTGCCTGAGAAGGACTCACTAACTGTGACTGCTCTGAGGGAGCTCCAATGCAAAATTCAGGCGAGCTTCCAGCTATAAAGTCAGCTACTAATGACGAGAAAAGAAATGGCTGCCTATTGATGACAGTGCAAGAACGACATTCTGCCAAAACTGAGAACCACTGAGAATAGCCCAGCTGCTGATGGGAAGAGTCAGCCAAAGCCTTGCAACTTAGTTTTTGGAGATCCCGAGCAGACAGCCCAGCTATGCCATCTCAGACCTCTAACTTTCAGAAATATGAGATGCTTAAAAATGAATTTTAAGTGCTAATTTGTGATGATTTATGAGCCAGAAAGGAAATCTAATACAACAAAGAACATTCCTAGCACCCATGATGTCAGTGAACTAACCAGTCTCAAACAAATTACTGATGACCAGGCACTGTAATCCAAACCACTGGCCAATATGCCTGCTAACAAAACTATGGATGCTGTAAATCATCTTTTAAAGCTCATGATTTCTAACAAATGTTTACACAGTATGTGAATATCTATACCCTTTGTTCTGCTTTTAAGATTTGTGTTTTTGTTGTTGTTTGTTGCTTGTGTGTATGAGTGTGTGTGTGTGTGTGCGCGCACACACACACACACACACACACACACACACACACACACACAAGACACATGTACATGGACACTGAGGAGACCAGGTTTTTGAGACAGGGTCCCAGACAGCCCAGACTGACCTCTGTAGACAGAGTTTCTGTTCTGCCAGGTCCCTCTGCCCTCCAACCCCAAATAAACACACAGACACTTATATTAATTATGAACTGTTTGGCTAATGACTCAAGCTTCTTATTGGCTAGCTCCCTCTTAATTACTAGCCCATTTCTATTAATCTAAGTATTTGCATGTGGTCTTATCTAGCATGTTACTTTTTCAATGGTTACATGGTATCTCTCCTGCAGCCTTTCTCTGCCTCCCCAGAATTCTCCTTGTCTAAGTAGCCCTTCCTATACTTCCTTCCTGGATACTGGTCAATCAGTGTTTTATTCATCAACCAATAAGAGAAACATATATACCAAAGAGCATCCCCCATCAGACCTCCAACTTACTGAGTACCTGAGTATGTCCTTGGACTTTTGATGTTCACCAGGTGAGTGCTGGGACTACAGGTATGAAATACCACACACAGCTTATGTAGTGCCAATGAGTAAACCCAGACTCAGTGCATCCTAGGCAAGTAATCTACCACCTAAGAGGGAGTGGGAGACAGAGAGAGACTCATAAAAACACCCTCATTGTTTTCCAATAAGTAAACAATTTACCAATAGTATGTCTCAAGGTAAAAGCAATATTGATTGAAGTTATTAAGTTTTGAAAGATATTCATTTCCACCCCAGACTCATGCTTACAATCATTGTTCAAATCTGATAACACTGCTTGTCAGTAGCAGCATACATTCTTCTTCTAAAATGTAGCATTATAATCCAGACATGATTTGTAATTGTCCACATATGCCCACCACTCATCTGCTCTACGTTTTCTCTCCCTCCTCCTGGATTCCACTGTAACTCCTAAAGGCACTGATTTCTCAAAATTCCATCAACCGCAAATTAACCAGCCATTGTCCCATTTCCTAGTGATTATCCACACCTAAGGGCTTCTCAACATTTCCCGGCATTCCTTTTAAACCTTTGGCCAACAAACTTGCTTATTAAAGTGAGTTAATATGTAACTCTTGATACAGATGACTTATTAGCTTAAAGGTCAGAAATTTAAAAACAGGCTTAAAGCTAGGCATGGTGGCACATGGTTGTCCTCCCAGCACTTGGCAAGCAGAGCAAGAAAGTTGTAATTTTGAAGCCAGTCTTGGATACTGAGGGAATTTCAGGCTAGCCTGAGCTATATGGAGAGACCCTATCTCAAAGATAGACAAGCAAATGCTTTAACGTGGAAGAGGAATAGAGGAATAATTATTTTACTTAAAAACTGTTTTTACCCAGTGGTGGTGGCACATATCTTTAATCCCAGAACCCAGAAGGCAGAAGCAGTTGGGCCTCTGTGAGTTCAGGGTTAGCCAGAGATAGTTACAGGACAACCAGAGCTATGAAAAAAAAGCCCTGTCTTCAAAACAAAGACAAAAAAATTCATACAATATATTTTAGCCATGCTTTTTCACACACCCCTTAACTCCTCCTCCCGGATCCTCTACACCTCCCTACCCACACAACTTTATGTGTTTTCTCTCAAAGGGAGGCATTTTTAAAGAAGTCCAAGTTAGGTGACTTGATAGAAGAAAAGGCCAATAAGCAATAATAGCCAAAAATAATACAAAAAGATGAACATGGAAAGAAATGAGTTTATTTTGATGATATTGAGGGGTTTATTTAAATACCAAAAGGAAAGACACAAAGGGCTTTGAATGGTATCCTTATATCACAACTTCACAATCCTCATCTCTCTGGTACCAAGGATTCCTCAACCCTTTATTGTGATATAAATGGGTTTTTCTTTGCACCTTAAAACTTGCTTTCATTTGTATATAGCACGGCTCTTCCTAATGTGAACATAGCCCTCCACTCCTCTTCGTGAAACCCTCCATTATGTTTCTTTTAGTAATTCAGGGAGTAAAAACTACTTTAGGGAATATTCTCCCAAGCTTTATAGCTGGTTTACTATTATGACCAAGCAAGGAAATTTCACTTCCAAGAGTAACCACAAAGCCAGCTACTTTCCTCTGTAAACTATTGTTCCAACATATTTCAGCCTGAAGTTTTCCAGCTGTGCTGAGGGCTTCTCCCAGACACATGGAAACTATTTCTTGGGGCTTATTTTTAATTATAGCCTTTTACTCTCCTTTGGTTCTTCAGATATTTCTTCTCCCAAGGTTATGCGATGCTCTGGAGACATAACATTTGTGACACCACCACGGCATGATCGTCTACAACGATGAACATCACAGGACACATGGAAGCCTTACCACAGAATGTGGCTTTGTTGTTTTTGTAGTTTGTTCAGAAGGATGTCCACACTACCATCAATGTATGTGCTTTGAACTCATCACATGGTATTCATCCAGTTAGCTGTCTACAAATCCCACACAACTAGGATCCCACAAAATGTCATGCTAAGCAAGATCCACACCCTTAATAACGGGAGTGGAAAGAGGCATCGCACATCTTGTAGCAGGAAGCCCAACTAAAGAATGTTGTGTAACTTGCCTGTCTTGAGGAGTGACCTCCTCGTGACCAAGGCATCTTACTGGCAAATGCTTTTGAGTAAACTATCCAACAAAAGTCATGTTCGCTTCTCATAAAATGGACAAAAAGTAAAGCAGAATGCCCAGTCAGGGTAGATATAAATGCCCTAAACTGAGTTTTGAGACAGTCATGCTGGATATATTCATAATTCTGCCTTAAATTATTAGAATCTCAAAAGTCAGGGTTAGTGAAAAGTAAATCCAGAATGTGTATATCCAAAAAGAGGTTTAAAATACCCAAGACATAATCCATGCAACCAGCATACGGGGCATCCCGTACTTCTTAGAAATGATTCTCAATCGAACCAGGAAGAGCAGAAAGGCATTACACTCCAGACACCACAGGGAAGGATCCTCAAGTGACTTTTGCCTCATCTCTTTGAAGGCTTTTTTGTCAAAAAGAATCCATACTCTACTACCAGCATAATTTTTCCTTCGAATTATAAGGAAAAGGATGGAGGCCTGGGGAGATGGCTCAATAGGTACAGCACTTTCATGTGAAGACTAGAGTTCGAATCCCCAGAACCTATACAAAGCCATATGAAGTGCCTGCATCTGAAATCCCAGGGCTCCTAGGATGAGACAAGGCAGAGACTTGCCAAGGCCACCTAGCCCAGTACGGGAATCTGCAAACAACAAGAGGCATACCTTATCTCAAACAAGGTGTGAGATGAGGATTAATACCTGAGAGTAGCCTCTGAGCACCACTGCACAGGAGCGACCACACTCACACAAGGTAGATAGGATAGAGCATAACTCACTTACGTGTTACATGTATAAAATTGCTATTATAACTGCTGCTCTATACACCTGACTCTGAGCTGTCATGGGAAATGATTTTTAGGTGGGGGGGGGGATATGGCATGAACAAAGAGGTGTTGTTTTATTTAACTTGCATTTTAATTCTGGTACTCACACATCTTTGACTGAGCCAAAAGATCATTACAAATTTATCACATTATGACCACAGCCTTTTGCTTCAAAATTATTCTGGCCAGAGCTACAGATCATAAACAGAGACCCTCGAGGAGTCCTTCCAGAAGCAATGGGAGCCACATCACCGTGGAAGCCTCAGAAACACACTGTCTGAAACCCCAGCCAGTCAGATGACTCACAGTCTCAGGGGTGGGCCTTGGCAGTCTGGTTTAACAAAGCCCCAGGCAATTCTAATACACAGTGAAGTGTGAGGTCCTGCACAGTTGTTCTCAGCATGTGTGCTACCTGTACAATCTTTTAAACTTGCGTGTACTACTCTCACACACATCTGTGCGGTTATCACTTGCAAAAAAAGCCACAAGTAACATTATTATGGAATTAGTGAACTGGGTACCCTTTGTCAACCTGACACAAATGAAGAGACACTAAGGAAGCAGGAACATCAACTGTGGAATTGCCTCCATCTGACTGGCCTTTAAGCACGGCTGTGAGGCATTTTCTTATTAACTGGAAGGTGCTAGCTCACTGTGGATGGTACCATTACCTGGTCAAGGTGAGGGGCCCTGTATGAGAAAAAGAGTCAGTGTTCTTCTATGGCCTCTGATGCAGTTCCTGCCTCCAGGTTTCTCCCCTGAGCTCCGCCCCTTGCTTCCCTCAGTGATGAATTATGACCTGGAAGTTGTAAGATGAAATAAACCCATTCCCCCTCATGTGGCTTTTGGTCAGTGTTTTTCACTGCACCACAGAGGCAAATTGAGACAATTGGTGAATTTGGTTGTTCAGTAGGGAACTTCATTCTTTGTTTTAATGCTTGGTCAACTTAAAGATACATTGTGCTGGTCTTTCTCATCTGGGGATAATTTTATCCCCCAGAGGACATTTGAAAATGTATAAAACATTCTCAGTTAGCACAAGTGGAAAATCAAAAGCTAAGAAAACAGATAAACATTATACAGGGTCCAGAACTCAACCTCCTAAATGCCCATATAACAGAATCATCCAGCCATAAATATCAACAGAGCTGAGGGTGAGAAACTAAGAATTATAGTAGGAAGAATTCAAAATTTCAATAAATACTTTTTTTAAATAATAATTTCTGAATGTTCTAAACTCATCATTAAAACACACTATGGTGAACTTCCTTTGTGAAGAAAAATGCAATTGATATTTAAGGCTTTGCAAACTGTATGGTCTCCATATACCCAACATGGTAGCTAAAGCCTGTAATCCCAGTACTCAGGAGGCTGAGGCTAGAGGCCAGCCAGAGATTTAAGCACAGCTTGGACTATCTATCTAGTGAGTTCCATGAAAGCCTGGGCTATGGAGTGAGACTGTGTCTCAAATAACGAGGACACAAAACATATGGCCTCTGTGCCACATCCAACTCTGGACTGTTGAATCACAAGAGCAGCACAGTCCATGAATGAGCATCCACGAATTCCAATTAAATAGCGTTTACAAAAATTAACAGCCAGTGGAATCTAGCCTGTGGATCACATCTTGAATATATCTGGAAAAGAAGTTTAAATACTGGGTAAGTGGACTGGCAAGATGGCTCAGTGGGTAAAGGCACTTGTGGCCACACATGGTGACCTGGGCTTAACCCCTTGGAGACCCCACACACACATACACACACAATGAATAAATTAATCGGTAAAAGAAATTCTGAAATATTGTATAAGAATATATCATTAAGAAGCTATGCTAGCCAAAGAAGATGTCACAGTGGAAGAAGCCTTTAAGCTGAGTCTTGAATGGTGAGGGAGAAGGAGAGCATGAACTTCAGTGGAGAATGTCCCGTCATTTAACTTATTACTTAATTATTATAGCAGCCCGGTGGCATGCACAATAGCAGAATCGTTTGGAAGGTAAGACAGGATTGAAGAGACTGTCCAGAAATACAAGTGCCATAAAGTTTCTAGAAAACATGCTTTAGAACATGGAATCTAAGCTCAAAAATACTCTAGAGCTGAAGTAAGCCTCACTAGGTCTGTATCCCAATTCCCAATATCCAGAGGAAATGTAGACATTGAAATGCACACTGTGTTTCTGAAAATCTTGATGTCTTACTAAGATTGATCAGCAGGGAAAGCCATTTCCTGTCAAGCCTGGCAGCCATGTTCCATCCCAGATCCTAAGATCGAAGGAGAAAGCTGATTCCAATAAGTTGTTCTCTGACCATCACATGCCTACTGTATCTCAGGCATTTGTGTACACGTGAAGAGTTGTTTAAAGAACAACAGCCATCAGAGAGAATCAGCCCCTCAGTAGATAGACAGACAGACAGACAGATGATAGAGAGATAGATGATAGATACAGATAGATGATAGATAGATAGATAGATAGATAGATGACAGAGGGAAACATAGTGATAGATGGATATAGAGATAGATGATAGATTGATAGATGGATAGATAGATGATAGATACAAATAGATGATTGATTGATAGATAGATACATACATACATTCATACATACTGATATAAAAATACCCCTCCCTCCTTCTTTTTTCCTTTCCTCTCTGAACATGCACAGATAAAGCATCAAATGAGGACACAGTGCAGTGAGCTTCCATCTGACAGCTAGAATGTGAGTTTCTTCAGAGTCAGCCCTGTCAGCTCTGTGATCTTGGGATTCCAGGCTCCAGAAATGCAAAAAAAGTAAACCTGTTGTCTAACACCCTTCATATGTGGGTTTTATTGTGGTATTCAAAATAAACTAATGCTTTCACCATTCTATAGAGTCCGTGAATGAGACTTTCCTTTCTATTAAGGATCCAGTAGTCCTAGAATATGTCTTCATTTATCCATCAGAAATAACTTTAAAGCAATTTCAGAAAAGAATCATTATCATTTCCTAGTGCCAACTGCCTTCCTGAAAGATTACAGAATTTGTTAAAGGAACATAACAAAAATCCATCACTCAACAAAAAGAAATTTTCAATGTTTAACATGTAATAAAGAATTAACAACTCCTGCCCTCCCCTCCCCCTGCTCCCAATCAAATTAGGAGATCTCGTCCCATAACGCTTCTCCTGGTTACCTTGCATATCTCTCTGAGGGTCCTCCCTGTACCCCAGACTGTCTGTGGTGGGATAGTAGGCTGGAAATGCCCTGCTCCATGTCTAAACTCCATATATGAGAGAGTACATACCATGTTTGTCTTTTTGTGACTGGGTTACCTCACTCAGGATGGTTTCTTCTAGTGCCATCCATTTGCCTGCAAATTTCAAGATTCCATTTTTTCTGCTGAGTTGTACTCCATTGTGAAATGTACCACATTTTCTCTGTCTACTCTTCAGCTGAGGGGCATCTGGGTTGCTTCCAAGTTCTGGGTATTACAAATAATGTTGCTATGAACATAGTGGAACAGACATCCTTATTGTATGAGTGTACATCTTTTGGGTTTATGCCTAAGAGTGGAACTGCTGGGTCTTGTGGTAGACTGATTTCCATTTTCCTGAGGAATCTCCATACCAAAGTGGCTGCAAAAGTTGGCTCTCCCACCAGCAGTGGAGGAGTGTTCCCCTTTCTCCACATCCTCTCCAGCATAAACTCCCATTAGTGTTTTTTATTTTAGCCATTCTGACAGGAGTGAGATGGTATCTCAGAATCATTTTGATTTGCATTTCTCTGATGGCTAAGGATGTTGAGCACTTTCTCAAGTGTCTCTTAACCATTTTAGACTCCTCTATTGAGAATTCTCTGTACTCCACTTTTTAATTGGATCCTTTGGTGTTCTGGAGACTTGCTTCTTGAGTTCTTTGTACATTTTGGAGATCAGCCCTCTGTCAGATGTGGGTTTTGTGAACATCTTTTCCCATTCTGTAGCCTGTCATTTTGTCTTGCTGGCTGTGTCCTTTGCCTTGCAGAAGCTTCTCAGTTTAAAGAGGTCCTATTTATTAATTGTCCATCTCAGTGCCTTTGCTACTGATGTTATGTTCAGGAAGCAGTTTCCTGTACCAATTCGTTCAAAGGTATTTCCCACTTTCTCTACTAAGAGGTTCAGTGTGGGTGGATTGATGTTGAGATCTTTGATTCATTTGGACATCCACTTACTCCATCACCATTTGTTGAAGGTGTTTTCTTTTTTCCATTGTATAGTTTTAGCTTCTTTGTCAAAGATCAGGTGTTCAAAGGTGTCTGGGTTGATATCAGGATCTTCTATTCAATTCCATTGGTCTACCTGTCTGTTTTTGTGCCAATACCAAGCTGTTTTCAGGACTATAGCTCTAAAATAGAGCTTGAAGTCAGGGATGGTGATGCCTCCTGAATTTCCTTTATTGTACAGGGTTGTTTTTGCTATCCTGGGTCTTTTGTTTTTCCATATAAAGTTGAGTATTGGAGATGAGAGAAAGAGAGGGGGAAACGGGGAGGAGAGAGGAGGACATGAGAGAACAAGAAGGTTGAGGCAGGGTAAGAATAGAGGAGAGAAGGATGAGAGATATCAGAAAAGAGGGAGCCATTATAAGTTGGAAGAGAGATCTGGCACTAGTGAGATCTTCACAGATCTACAAGGATGACACCAACTGGCATTAAGACTACGTTTAAATGCCCTCCCTGATAATGAGATTGATGACTACCTTATATGCCATCCTAGAGCTCTCATCCAGTGGCTGACAGAAGTAGAGTCAGACAACCACAGCTAAAAACCAAACTGAACTCCTGGAAACCAGTTGCAAAGAGGAGTGATGAGCAAAGGAATCAATATCAGGCTGTCGAAACTCACAGAGGCAGCTGACCTAAACAAGGGGGAGCACATGGACCCCAGACTGATGGCTGAGAGGCCAACATGGGACTGATCCAGACATCCCCCCAACCTGGGTGTCAGAGAAGAGGTCTCAGTAATCTGTGGGACCTTGGAAAGTAGATCAGTATTTGTTCCTGGCACACAGAGGGACTCTGGGTGCCCATTCCACATGGAGGGATGCTCTCTCAGTCTGGACACATGGGGGAGGACCTAGGCCCTGCCCGGGATGATATGACAGACTCTGAAAATCCCTCATGGAAGCCCTCACCCTGCCTGGGGAGTGGAGGGGGTATGGAGTGGGGTGAGGGACTGGGAGGATTGGGGGTATGGGGGAGGAGGGGAGGGAAAGGGAACTGAGAGTAACATGTGTAAAAAATTAAATAAAAAAGAATTAACAATCAGGTTGAAGCAGAAAATATAAATTTTAACTCCAAATGCATCAATCAATATAGAGCACTGAATGAATATTGTTTGATAGACAAAGATTTTAAAAGAACTATGAAGATACAAATAGATTAGACTATAAAATAAAAATATAAATACAATGGGAAGATGAAATATATAAAAACACAAGTAAGTACTTTTAACCACTCAACCACCTCTTCAGCCATAGCCTCCTTTTATAAAGCACAACACTTTTACTAATTCTTTGAGAATTTCATACATACAGTCAATATATTCTGATCATATTCAACCCCATTTTGTCCTCTTAGCTCATGCCAGTTCCAACCTCTACCTCCCCAACCTTCCTAACTTCCTGTCCTCTTTTCCTTGAAAGATGTCAAGTCCAAATTTTAGTTTCCATATACTTGTGAATGTGGGGGCATCCACTGAAGTATAGTCTATCCACAAGAGGCCACAACACTGAAGCAAAGTGATTCTCTCTTCCCCAGAAGCCATCAACTATTAACGGCTCCTCAGTCATTGATAGAGGTTCATGAGCCCACCCCAACTCTATGGTGAATGTTAACTGGGTTGATCTTGTGCAGATATTATGCAGGCAAGCTGCCAATAGTTCATGAGTGCAGCAATCTTGCTGTGTTTAGGAGATACTGTTTCATTCTGTTCCTCCCTTACTTCTGACTCTTCCAATCCATACCTTCTTCCTCAATGACCCATGAGCCTTGGTGAAAGATGTCATATAGTTGTACCATCTGTGTTGAATGCTCCACAAGCATGTATGCTCTGCAATTTAAGCAGTTGTGAGTTTCTGCATTAACCACCATGCATTGCACAAGGCAATTTCTTTTTGTGGGTCTGAGAGCTACATTAATCTATAGGTAGAGAGGTATAAATTTACAAGGCAACTTGATACTTCATCCATTTAGTAAAATCAAAGTAGTAGGGTCCCCACAGGGCCTATGAGCTACATTATCAGCCACATTTATAGTATCATACATGTGTTTCCTCCTGTGGAGTAGAATTTATGTCCAATCAGAAAACATTTGGTTATCCCATAACATTTGTTCTCCTATTGCATCCATGGGCATATCTGACATTATTGTAGCTCACAAGGTTCATGGCTAGGCAGGACTGCTGATAATGTTTTCTCCCAGTAGCCTGCAAAGCACCTTTGATGCTATGACAACTAACTGCAATGAGGAAGCTTCCTTGTCAGTACTAACTTGATTCATTCGCGTCCTATGATGAAACTGTATAGTGTCTTTTACCATCAAGTTCTCATGCATAGCCAAGAGCAACAGCAATATTTCATGTTATCTGGAGGGAATCTGTGACACTCCACTAACCAACATCTTTATAGGAGTTATCCCACACCTGGCAATGGTTTTAGGGTTGATATGCCAACCTATGGCTTTTGGGGGAAGAAGCACTGTCCCCTGTCTAGAGTAACTTCATTCAACTTTTATGTGACTATACTATATATACATGTGTGTATTTAGAGAGTTTGTAAAGCAGATGCCCACAGGGTTTTCTCAAACGTCCTTAGTGTTAATTGTCCCCTAACCCTCTCCTTCATCCCATCACACTCTCCCTCTCCCCATTTCCATCTCTTCCCCTTTCTCCTTCATATCACCTATATTCTATTATCCCCTCCCTTAAGATCTTTCTTTAGCCAATGGCCTATTTCCAATTCCCTGACTTCTACATGTTCTGCAAGTTGAACACAGAAATAGCAAGAGCCGACATTAGGATCTACATATGTATGAGGACACACATTCATCTTTCTGGATCTAGGTTACCTCATCTGGGGTAAAGCTGTCCTGTTCCATCCATTTGCCTGAAAATTCCATAATATCATTTTTCTTTACAAATGAATAAAACACCATCACGCATGAGTGCCATGCTTTCATTATCCATTCATCACTTGCTGGGCATCTAGGTCGTTCCCAAGTCCCAACTGCTCGCACTTCTCCCTGTTCTCGGCATTACCGCCTTCCCTTACCACTGAGAACGTCCTGAAGTGCTGCGTGGGAATCTCTTCACCCGCCTCACTTCCTATCCTCTTCCTCCCCGTCTCCCATTTTGAATCAGCTCATACTATTTCATATTTCACGCAAGTATGTATTCCTGAAGCGGCTAATGTGCCTACTTATATGTATATGCACGATATGTGTGCCGTGCCTACAGAAGCCAGAAGAAGGAATCAGGTACCCTTGAAGCAGAGTTACAGGAGCTGTGAGCCATCATGTGGGTTCTGGGAACCAAACTCAGGTTTTCTGCAAAAGCACCCAGTGCTCTTAACCACTGAGCCCTCTCTCCAGCCCCTAATAACGTGTTTTTAATGCCTTATAGGCAGACACCAAGTCTGTCTGTCTCTGCATATTTAGGTGCAGCAACCAGTGCAGAACGCTGATTCGCTCTCGTCTGCAGAACTGGAAGGGGGATTTGCACATTAACTCATGAGCTCTATTCAGAAGGAGTGCTGTTTTATTCTTCAGCAAAACCCAGGCACTGGACTAGTATTTGTCCTTATTTTAAATGCTGCATAGCTCTTCAAAGAGTGCTATACGTTGAAATTTGCTTATTTAGCATTACTCGGGATCCTAGTTGCTACGTGAAGAATCAAACAGTTAAAAGGCCTTGTCTTATGTTTAACATGTGGAGGTAACATATGCAATAAAAATCTAATGACCCCTGCCAAGAAAGTGTTCTGAACTTATAGCAGGAAATGGAAACACTAGTTTATGATAAGATAATATAAAACGGGGAGAAAAAATGAGTGCAGGCCCAGAAAACCCAATTCAACATGTGAACTCAGGAGGCCTTCCTTGACAATATGAATCTGTGTCACAACATCGCCACCGTGTGGCCAGATTCAGAATCGATTCGGTTATCATGTTTAGGCAAGATTTTCAGGTCAGTAAGGGCAATGACTTGAAGCATTTACTTAATTCAGATGAAAGCCGATGCAAATAACCTCTTGAAAACTCAAAATTTTATCAGAGCCCTTTAATCATCATGGACCAATACGACATTGGCACAGTTTGTTGTTCTTCTATCTGATGGTTCTCAACTCTTTCATTTCACACATATCCAAAATGTTATATTTTTAAAAATCACATAATTACTAACAAGAATAACAAAAAAGTCAAAAGTGGACAGACAGGCTGTAATATCTCTCCTTTCTCTGATTCTAACTGTAATTGGTTTTATTAGCATTATCCTCTTCCTCGGAAGTTTATCTTTCCTTCTATAATTTGAAATGCACAGCCAAGCTATGTTTAAATATAAGGAGTGTGTGTACGTGTGCACGTGCGTGTGTGCGTGTGTACGTGTGTGTGTGCGTGTGGCAGAGGTATGTATGTTTATGTGTGATGTCGAGGATCAAGCCCAGGACTTTATTAGGCAAACGTTCAATGACTAAGCTATTGTCTCAACCTCTGAAAATTATTAATATTAAAAACTCCTCAGTGACTCTGTCAATTAGTCATTTTGCCATACAAAGGAGAAGGGGCATTTTGTTAACCAAAATCTCTGAACACTGACAACTGTCTATGTTACACTCTGCAGATAGCAAAGTGAAGGTGTTCCCAGGCATTATCTCCTGGAGGGCAAGGACAGTGTAGTCACCTGTTGATTTTTTTCTGTCACTTCTTAATGTAATTTCATGTCTGTGTTGACAATCCAATAGTATGTAGAATGGATAAAATGGGTAAGTAATCAGTATGTAATCTATTTATGTTTATCATTCTATAACACAAAGTCATATGCTTTGAGCTAATACATCATACGAAGTTTACAGTCTTTTAATTTTTCTGGATTTCTAGTTCTGCAGGGGTCAAATGACATAGAAGATTTTTCTCTAAGGCCACTTCCAGATTTAAGATTGTAGGAGCTGAGCCAGCGGTAGTGGCACACACCTTTAATCCCAGCACTCAGGAGGCAGAGGCAGGTGGATCTCTATAAGTTCGAAGCTAGGCTGGACCAACAGCCTCCAAAATAATACTGAGAAACCCTGTCTCATAAAACCAAAAAAAAAAAAAAGATTGTAGGAGCTGATGCAGCCTAGAGAGTGGTACTGCTCATTTTTATAGGGTGGTGATGTATATCTTATAGGATGTTAGTACATCCCTAGTAGAGTGGTATATGCTTTATAGGGTGGTAGTAATATGTGAGGTTCTTAGGTGGATCTTCGAATCTGAATCAAATAAAAAAAATGAAAAAAAATTGGAAAACCAACGCATTGCTTCCAGTATGGCAGATGTAATCCACACATTTAGGAGGCATAAGCAGGACCATCTAGAATTCCCGCTTTGCTTGTGCTATATAGTGAGAGGAGTGGAGAGGGGAAATTGGTTTTCTATTATCCTATACGTGAAAGAAGTTCTAAAGCAGATGCTACACCGGGAATGTATAGACTTTTTTTACATAACTACTTCAAAGGGACAGCAGCTATAGGTTTTGAGAAAGAGAAATGGCACCATACAAACATTCTTGATAAAGAACTTCAGACACTGAACATCCAAATAATCTAGTTATCTGAGGGACAGGCTTTGTCATGTGCTTGACAGACTGGTACCTTCAGTTAGAGAAAAAGATGTAAATTAATTCCATAAGTTCAAAGGAAGCAGCTGTAGGTAAACATAATAGTCACTTCTATCATTAAACTTACTGGGGCAAGTCGCTTGGAAACGTTGGGGATTGTCAAGATGCTTGCGTCGATGAAGAGCAAATGAAGCTAAACTGTTTCACTATGCTTCATTTCCCCTGAAACTATTTCTAGAAACTTTTGATTGGCAAATACCCAGGAGGTGAGAACATCCCTCAAACAATGACAAATAGGAAGGGAAGTTTAAAACTCTCAGCAAACTGTAACGAAATGTCACAATTAATTAAAATAGCATTCAAACATGCATTTGTTTAAAAAACTTACAAGCATATGCCATTAATGGTTTAGCTAAAGTACTGCAGGCTTAGATGTTCTATTAACATGCTTTCAGTAGCTGGGTGGTGGTGCATGCCTTTAATCTCAGAGCTTGGGAGGCCAATGCAGGTGAACCTATGTGAGTTCAAGGCCAGCCTGGTCTGTAGAATGAGTGCCAGGACAGGAGCCAAAGCTACAGAGAGAAACCATGTCTTGAAAAACCAAAAATAAAAAAATAAGTTGCCACAGTGTTCTATGAATCATCAAAGCCAGTTCTATAGTCTCATAATACTTGCAAGTGAGGGGGTGGCTGTCTCCTTAATACCTTTCTTAGAAATGAGTGTGTCGCACTCTCTTTCAGCATTCCAAAAGTAGCCCGTCGAGAAGACTCATTGCTCACTAATAATGTCTATACTTGTGGGCTTGTTGTTGTTTGTTTTGGATGGAGTCATAACTGCATAGTTTTAGGCATCATCAGTGGGAAATTTCATGGATCTCAGCTGGTGTCTCTGTAAAGAGTGTGTCAAATTCAGTGTGACTCCAACCATACTCCTTATCTTCTTTGACACCCATTCTGAACTGATATTGACTTCTGATAGTGCCATAAAACCTTGGAAGAGCCCATCCTTTGTCACATCCGTCCTCTACCCTACTCAGTCATATTCTGACCCTTCTCATTCTCCCTTCAACACCATTTCTCCTGCCTGAATTTCCGTGCTCACTTCTCATGCCCCTGTCCCGGCAACGGATGGTGTGCCATCGTTTCTTGTCCAAACCCTGGGGCTGGTTCTGAGGACCACCTCACACGTGAGAGCTGCCAGCTCTCTATCAAGGCTCCACTTGTTTTGTGCCATTAACGTTTTTTAATGAAAAAATTTGGGGAACATATCCATTGTAAACATAGTAAGATTCATAATGATGTTCCCTATGTGTGTACGTCTATACTTGCTCATGTGTGTGCAGGAGCACATGTATGCCCAATTGTGTTCTTGTGTATGGACACTAAGGTCAGCATCAGATGGCTTTATCAGTTTCCACCATATTGTTTGAGAAAGGGTCTTTCGCTAAACCCGGGGCTTATAATTCAGCTAGACTGGTGCTGAATTGCAGTTTCCCCTGAGACTGTAACACTCCACGCTGCTCACCAGCAACTCTTTCTGTTCAAGTATTTCTGGATGAGATCAGAACCTAAGTCGGTGGAACTGGGGTGATGGACGGCCCTCCCGAGAGCAGGTGAGCACTTTCTGAACTGCGGAGGACCTGGATATAAAGAATGGCAGAGGGAGGAGGAAGCCTCTCCTGTCCATTCCTCACCATTACAGCTGAGGCTGCTCACCTCGATCTGAGTTCAGTTACAGAGCTTGCTCTCCTAGGTCTTGGGCATGGACGTGGCAGACCAAGAGGATCACAGCATAGTGGTATGATCCAATTTCTCCTAACAAATGGTCCAGCTGTTTTTGACTCAAATCACGACTATGGTCAAATAGCAATTTCTGCCTTATTTGTTAGAGAGACTTAATCATCAGCAAGATCTCTCTGAATTCTATACTATATAATTACATGATGAAATGCACTGTTTATATTAAATATTTTAATTAAAAACACTTAAATTGCAATGGTAAATTTTCACTGAAATCACAAGTAAACTATATGCAAATACCTATTCATACATACTCGTAAAGCATGAGTAGCATCATTAACCTACAAAATCCACTTATATATTATAATCATATTAGAAATACAGTTTTAAGTTCCGAAGCTATGTCTGTATGCAATCACTATAATCACAGGGAGGATTCTTGACACTACTGATCATCTCCAATTTTTAAAAAATGCATTAAGTACTCTTACATCACAAACCATTGAAAGGTTTACCACACACTGATGCAGGGTAATAAAAATCCATAACTGGAATAATTGACCGTAGTAGCAAAGTATAACCTTGTCACTCAAGCACATGGTCCCTTTGTAGCTGGCACGAGCCTTGAACTCCAATCCTTCTCAGTGGTGGTCCCTTTGAAGAATAGAACAAGAGGACTTTCCATGGTGCACAGAAGATTTCTTGATCTGTGGCAATGGTTGGATGCTCTGTCTCCTTCTAACACCAATTGATTAGGAATGATAACAAGAAAACAATGTATTCAGTGATCTCTCTCTCTCCCTTTCCCTCCCTCTTTCCCTCTGCCTCCCTCTCCCCGTCTCCCCTCTCTCTCTTCCTTTGCTTCTCCCTCCCTCCCCCCCTCTCTCTCTCTCTCTGCCTCTCTCTCCCTCTGTCTCTCTCTCTGCCTCTCTCTCCCTCTCTGCCTCTCTCTCCCTCTGTCTCTCTCTCCCTCTGCCTCTCTCTCTCCCCCCTCTGCCTCTCTCTCTCCCCCCTCTGCCTCTCTCTCTCTCTCTCTCTCTCTCTCTCTCTCTCTCTCTCTCTCTCTCTCTCTCTCTCTCTCTCTCTCTCTCCTCCCTCACTGTCAGAGTATAACAATGTGAAGATATCTGAGTCACTACAGAGAAAAAAGTCAGAAGAGGGTTTTTAAAAAAAAAGATATTTGCCAGCCATAAACATTTACATTTCCTAAAAACTCCCTGCCCCACACCTATCTTGTCTAGCTATAAAGTTATTCATATTTACATTGTTAGCAGCAGAGTTATTTTTGATGTGCAAAATTCTGGTTTTTCGTTTTTCAGGTTTGTATAACATGAAATAGCATTCCGGAACTTCATTTCAGCACCATCGACATCCCTCGCCAGTACAATGGGGAGTGACTAGGACAAGCCCAGAGAACAGCAATCTGAAAAGGGATATGATGCTACAAGAAAGTGCTTGCCTAATTGCCTGAGCGGTTAGTTTCCATCCTTAATAGGAGAAAGGGCTCACATAGGTGGGGTGGGGAGGGAGACCGGACACCCGAATAGAAAATGAATAGTAATTCAATGTTCCTTCCCCTGTGCAGCCCACAGGAATCCTTTGGCTTCTCCTTAGTGGTGATTAAAATACCCTTTCTAAGTCATGAGATCAGCAATTAACTTTCACTGTGGGCATCGAATGGGTCCTCCTCCCCAATTCTCTTCCTGTTGCCCCACAGCTACTCCCTCTTCCACCCCAGAATGGAGGATTCATTACAGCCATAGATAATCCTTGTCATGGACCTATCATTCAAAACAGATGGGGGTGGTGGGGGAAGTAGCAAAAGGCTTTAGCAGGTAAAGACTTCTGCTGCCAGGCCTGAGGACCCGAGTTTAATCCCAGATACCACATTGGAAAGAGAGAACTCACTTCTGAAAGTTGTTCTCTGACCTACACACACACACACACACACACACACAGAGAGAGAGAGAGAGAGAGAGAGAGAGAGAGAGAGAGAGAGAGAGAGAGACTAATTATTAATTTAAAGAAAATAAGACAGAACAAGAGGTGTCTTGTGTCTTGTTTTGTGGTGCGGTGCTGGGGTTGAATCATGGACCTTGCAAGTGCTCTGCAGCTAAGTGACAACCCTGTAGGGAGAGATCTCGATTCCACTTGATCCAACTTGATGCATTTGAACTGACAAGTACCACCCTAAAACTGGTTTGGGACTACATTGCTCTAGACAACTCCAGACTAGCTAACTGATATGGTGTACCTTCTTATTACACTCTAGCCAGAACTTCAGATAAGAACTTCAATCAAGCATCTCCCGCCGAACTAGGTACCTTGCTGTAGCTATTCCACTTGAGACTTTCACTACTCTAAAATTTTCTTCCTACAGGATCCCATGAGATTATGTCATCCCATTTCAGCAGGAAGTAATCCTTTCCCTACTGTTGACACTAAGGGACAATTTACAGCTGTTTAGGGTTGGTTTTCAATTGTTTAGGGTTGTGTTTGGAAGAAGGTATTTAGACTTGGGTGTCTCTTTCAGATAAGTTTAAGGTTTGGATGGGATAGAGATGGTTAGGATGGGATATAGGTAGATTATTATATCTTCTTGTGATTTACCTTGGTTATTATTAACTATAGACAACTTACATTGTTATAGATTCTCGAATGATGTTACTTATGTAGGATCAAGCTGTATTATTTTCTTGGATAATTTGTATATAGCAATTTGTTATACTGTGTAAGACCTTCTTTCTATTTATGATGTTTGGTGCATAAATATCCTTATCATCTTCTATGTATATATGCTTTTACATATGTTTAAGACATTTTTTATATTGACACAATTTAGTTTTGTTTGAAGTCTAAATCTTTTCTTTAGACTAAAAGGGGAATTGTAGGAGGAATCTACGTACCTGTGGCGCTGACCACACCGGTTTTGGGCATGGGTTTTGGAATAAAGGGCTGAGGAGAGGGGCACTCACTCTTTTTCAAGGTTCCAGTTGGGTCTCAAAAGGCTGCAGAGACTAATCTGGGTTTTCAATTTCTCATATAAGTAATTTCCCACAATAAATAACCAATAACATCCATATCCCGTGTACTGTTATATTTCCTCTACACAACCCATTGAGGCAGGACTTCAAAAACCATTTCAGTCTTCAGGAAGTTTCAGGAGTGTATTTTCCCAGTGGATTACCACTAGGAAGTCAGTCCTATGTCATGGACACAAAACACTCAGAGAGCTGTCTTGGCCACAAGGTGTCAGTAAACTTCCACATTCTACTATAAAATATTGTGAGAAGGGGGCCTTCCTTCCTAAAGAGCTTGAGATGCATCTGGTTCTGAGC
This sequence comes from Mesocricetus auratus, assembly GCF_017639785.1. NCBI lineage: Eukaryota > Metazoa > Chordata > Mammalia > Rodentia > Cricetidae > Mesocricetus > Mesocricetus auratus. Next base: position 29,315,116 of record NW_024429192.1, on the reverse strand, counting down.
AAGCAAAAGGATAAAGGACTTTGGTTCTTCCTAATATTAATTGAAAAAATAAAACGTTATTAACCAAGTAGGGATGCAAACGCAAAGGAGCGGCGATTTGCATTATCATCTCATGCTATCTCGACCTTTACACATTTATTTCTAGTAAAATGGAATCTAGCCAATGTCTTTAAATGGTATTGAAATTAATAATTTAAAGTTATTCTTGAAAGTGGAGAAACTAGAATTTTTATCAAAATCCTCAGAAAACCAGTATGATGTCAGTATGGACAATTTCCATGGATTGAAGCTAATTTACCTTAGAAAATAAAACATATCTGCTTATTTAAAACTGACTATGAAAAACGCTAATTTTTTAGTCAAGATTTAAATTTTGCCTTATGATTTAGTCTTTAACTTTACCTATTGCTTAGTTAGCTTATATTCATATTAGACACCCATACCATATTGTATGTATCCTGAAGAGCTATTTACTGGCATGATGAACTTCTAAGTCAAATTTAAATACTTACAAATTAATGTGGGTAAAAATAACTGGAGTTTCTCCAAGTTTGAGATTTATAACATATGCTGTATCAATTCTGTTAGATCTTGTTGTGTTAACAGTATTTCCTTCTTGCTTCAATTTTCAGAGGGTTGCTTTGTTTGTTTGCTTGTTTTTAAGCAAACTAGCATGCATCACAGCATTTACAAAACCATCAACAACTTTGGCACCAGTAGACATAAGTTAATGGGGAAAATATTATTTTATTTAAACAAATAGTGTTGGTTTTGTTTCTACTTTTTTTAACATTTTACTATTAAATTCCACTTAGAGGACATGGTTGAAATACTGTGAGTGGCTATACAGTCACCATAAGCCCTGCTGTGAACTATTTCAGAACACTTTCTTCATGACACATTTCCCATAGATTCTCCCGAAGCCAGTCATCAAGTCAATTGCAGACATTGGTAGATCTCTCTGTAAATAATTCTGCAAGAATGTTATCAAAATAATTTACTAGGGGCAGCAGCCATATGTAGCTCTTGCCCTAAATTTTTACAGAAGCAAAACAAATTCAACTCAACATAAGTGAATCTATGAGGAAAAAAATTAATTAGTCTAAACAAATCAGAGACTGCCAAATAGTCACTAACTGGTGATGGGTGATCAGAGACTGCCAACTAGCCTGCAATTAGGAAATTTGCAAACCAGAAAACCCCAATTAATTTCTCTAATGACTTTAGAGCTCCTGATATACTTTAACCAATCAAATATTTATCATATTTCATGAATACTTATTTTTTCCCTTTGGGCCCCTTTAGTGAATTCCAAGTCATTGGTTTAGGTTAGTGCTCTCTGATCCACAGATTTGTGGTCCCAACTGAGTTCCTCAAATTTTAATGTTGCCCAAGATCCTATCTTTTACAGTTATCTAGAGCCTAACACGTAAAATTTACACACATTGTTTTGCTACTCATTTCTCCATAACTATGAAAACAACTATGTGATAGAATTATGCGATTCAGTTAACCTGGGGAAGTGTGAGCTTCCAGTTTCAGAGGTTTAAGCCACCATTTGGATGGACCAAATGTGCACTGGCCAGTAGTGAGGCAGAGCATTTATGATGGGAAGTAAATGGCAAATCAAAGTTTCCACACTGTGGGCAGGGAAGAGAGAGAGCTCACCTTTATAACAAAATCTTTCTCCTGAAACCCACTGAGCTATTAATCCAGACATGGATTAGCCCAATCCTGAGATCAAAGCCTTCAGAGTGCCCAAACTTTGGTCATTTTTTTACATTAGACATTTGGAGACACTGAAGATCTAAGCCATAATGTTCTACCCAGTTTAGAAAGCCTCATGCCCATCACACAATGCAAGACACAATCAGTTCATCTCCAAGAGCTCTCAATCGTTCCAGTGTTGCTGAAAAGTGTAAGGTCTCCTGAGAGACTGGGCAAAGTTTCTCTCCTTTATTGGTTTTTAAAATATTTATTTATCATTATGTATACAGTGTTCTGCCTCCATGTATCCCTGCAGGCCAGAAGCGGGCACCAGATCTCATTATAAATGATTGTGAGCCACCACATGGTTGCTGGGAATTGAATTCAGGTCCTCTGGAAAAGCAGCCAGTGCTCTTAACCGCTGAATCTCTCCAGCCCTCCTTTATTGTTTTTAAGTTAAAAAGATATGCATTTAATTACAGAATCCTCATGCATGTATGTTGTTTCACTATATTCTAGTTAACCCTTCCCCAGTGCCCCCATTCTGATATTCACTAAATAGTCTTTACCTCCCACTAAGTACTTCTGTTCTCCTATCATTTGCAATTCAGTACTTTTATTCCCCCCCCCGCCTCATTTTCCCCTCAAACCTTGAGATCTCTTCCCCCTACCTCATGGTTCCCTTTTGATTTTATGACATATGCACATGCATGCACCCATACAGTGAGGAAGGTGGAGAAAGAGAAAAATTAAATGTAAAGTATGTATATGAGAGAAAAGTTGGCATTTGTCTTTCTGAACCTGGCTTATTTCGCTTGATGTAGTAAGTTGCATCCATTTTCCTGCAAATGTCACACATGATTTCACTGTTCTTTACGGCTGCACAAAACTCCATTGTGGATATGTCTGCATGCTTTCTTTATCCATCCCTCTGTTGGTCAATATCTAAGCCTACTCCATTCCCTTGCTGCTGTGAATACTGTAGAAATACACATAGACAGGCAGTATCTCTGCCGCATGATGACTTAAGAGTTCCTTGGGTTATTTATACCTAGAAGCAGAGTAGCTTGGTCACGTACTAGTTATATTTTTAGTATTATGAGGAACCTACACACTGACTTCCCTGGTGGCTACACCAGTTTCCATCCCATAGTAATGTATGAGTTCCTCTTTCCTAAGAGAGTTGTCAGAGCAAAGTCTCTACTGTGAAAATGTATGAAAATTTTTTTAAATGCTGCCAAGAGATAATGGCACTGAGTAAACATTTCCATTCTCAAAGGGATGAATATGGGAATAGAAAGTAAAGATTAGACCCAAACCCAGGAGAGCAAATAATGAATCCTGTCCAGTGTGCTGCATACAGGTCATATCAGGGTATGACTGTGCAAGTTAGAACACTCAAGCACTGGAGAGTCAGGGGCTGGAGAGATAGCTCATTGGTTAAGAGTACTGCCTGCTCTTTCAAAGGTCCTGAGTCCAATTCCCAGCAACCACATAGTGGCTCACAATCACCTGTAATGAGATCTGGTGTCCTTTTCTGGACTGCAGTCATACTTACAGGCAGAACACTGTATTACATAATAAATAAATAAATCTTAAAAAAGACTCAAGCAGCATTTTGGAGGTACAACAGACTTGCACCTGAGTCTAAATTTGTATCTGGCCTTTCTGGATCTGGTAGGGCTGGAATTCAGCTATACATCTGGAAGATAGTAAAAGTGGTAGACATAGGCCTTGGGAGAATCATATTTTCTATTTGATAACTGACTCAGTGGAGGCTGTTAGCATTTCCCTAGGCAATGTTGCACTGATCTTTCAGACGACAGTATAAAGGCCCATCAGCAAGGGAGAGGAGGCTAGTGCATTGAGAACATGGGCCCTGCAGTAGAGCAATTATGCTGGCACATGAGATTTATCAAGTATGGTGGGTAAGATCGTGCGTTGTAAATTCCCCCATACCATGAATAACAAAAGTCGTGATAATAAAGTTTAGATTAAATTCTAAGGAGAGAAAGAGAGGGGTGACATCAATAATCAAGAGATGAATGATAGTCAAAACATGGGAGGGGGCACATCGATGACACGCAGAAAAGTAGGAAGTGGCCACTGACAGGTCGCCCGTGTCTCAGTGGACCGCCACACAACTATGAACTTTGCTAGCTGGACACAGGGGATTGTTAATCACAATGACAATAAAAGAGGACCTGAAGCTGGTAGACAGATGGGATGGGAGTTCTAGAGAGGGAGGTAGTGGCGACTGGATATGATGACATACATTGAAGAAGTACATTTTTCAAAGAAACAACCGATACCTCCAATTCACACCCTCTGTTGAGTAAAGAACTCTGAAGCCCCAAATGTAAAACAAGCCAGAACAGTAAAATTGACCTTGGTGACAATATTCTGGAGGCCCTAGTAACAGGTTTTTTTTTTAAAAAAAAAGTCAGTTCTGGCACTCTTACATCCGGTGGAGGATTTGAACTGCCTGTCCCTCCTCCTGGATGGTGGGCCAGCACTGAAGAAATCCATTGCATCATTCCTCACACTGGAGACTGCTGTGAGCTATGCTGGAGAACAATCATAAGGCTGGCATAAGGACACCCTGCACACTGTTGGAGGTGGGAAAGAGCTAAGGCAAACTTTCTGCAGGACAGGCCAGTTGAATGTAAACCTGCTTGGATCCTTTTGGTTGGAGGACAGGATTGGAGGCAGATACAGGTGTCGAAACAAGCATATTGGAAGTCAGGTTCTCAGGAATCGGTTCTCTCTTGTCATCCTATGGGAAAACAGGAATTGAAGTCAGGTTGTCAGGTCTGTGAGCAGACACTACTAAGGGCTGAGCCATCTCACCCCCCCACCGCCCCCACTGAGAACCTGTAAGTAGAGAGACAAGGTCTGTGATCAACACCAGGGACAGTGGCTTTAACCTCTATGGCAAGGACTGAGCCTCGTCACCTGTGTAATGCAGAGACTGAGAACTCCATGTGGACTGTCAACAACTGCTCAACCCTCAGAGCTTCCCCATCTCATGTGTGGTTGCCTAGAATTTGGAATGTGGGCCACTCGGTGTCTGAGGCTTCCTTTCTGTATGGAGTAGCTTACCGATGGACCAGATCTGAGAACACTGGCATTGGCCAGCAGAGTTCTGGGTCACTCAGTTTGCATGCTCAGCTGTAGAATTTAAGGCTGTGTTTGCTTTTCCAGCTCTGAGGTAGTCAGAGACACCCCTCAGATCGATGTGCCACACCTGGGTGCATTCATACAGCCAGGGGCCTACGGAACAAGTGGAAACATGTCCAGCCCACAGTCCCAGAAATCTTTAGAACCAGCAGTTACTCCTGGAATGCAAAGAAGAAAAACATAGTGAATTCTGTGTCTGACAACATACTTTAAAGACAAATTATTGTGCTATAGTGTTTGTGTTTATGTCTGTCTCTGTCTCTCAGTCTGTCTCTGTCTTTCTGTCTCTGTCTCTCTCTCTGTGTATGTGTGGGTGTGTCTGTGTTTGCTTTTGGATACCGGAAGTGGACATCAGATTCCAATGTGAATGCTGGGAACCAAACTCTGAGCCTTCTCAAGAGCCTCTGGTCCCTCCTTCCTCGTTTTTATTCAGTCCAAGACCCTAGCCATAGGAGGTAGTCCAATTATTAGCTAAACAGCCAGACTATCAAGCCTGTTTTTAAAAAAGTTAAACAAGGGGCACTAAATGCTGCTGCAACGCAGGTGACTTCAGTCAATTGCTTGTGTGGGAAAAGCTAATTACTGACTCATCACAGCATACAGTCAGTCCAGCACAGCCTTTGGTGACAAACTGCTGGACTTTCAGAAGAGTTCTGGGGGCAGGTTTTTCAGGAAGCTCTATAAAGCTTGTTTTGCTTAGTGATGAATCTATGTAAGTATTTTTGACCATACGCCTTTTCTTATAATCTTATCACCTATGTGCAGGAAAAGAAACAAATCCGCCCACAGATGATCTCCGTTGGGCTCTCAGTCTGCCTTTTAGCCGGCTCCAGAAAGAAATGCTCGTTGACAGCAGCCACAGTGTTTGGATGTGGTTGGAACCAAACCCCAATCGTTTCTACAGTACGCAAAACACCAAGATGACGGGGAAAAGATAAGCAGCTCTGTAGAACTGAACCATTTTGTACAGTCACATGACCTCAAAATCTTAAAATAACCAGCTCTTCAGGCACTGTTCATATGCCATTTATGCAAGGGACCTAGTAGTACAGAAAACTCTATCTGAAAGAAATGTTTTTCATTTCTGCCCTGATCCCCAAGCCTCTTGTGAACCCCTCTTTATAAACAGGTAGTGGGGGGGGGGGAGTGTGACTTCCTGGCCAGTTATTCCTCTAGCATAATTCAAGAAATCCAAATTTACCTCTACTCCCTTCAACAATGCTGACCTTATACATCCAGTTAATCACTCTTGAGAAAAGGAACTGTTGCTGGGCCGTGGTGATGGGCTGTTTTAGTCCACACCAAAACTTTCCTAATGAAGCTGTTGTCTGTATTTCTGGGTTTCAGAAAAGTAGAACAGAAAATTAAGGCCTTTTGATTTATACATGTAATACACTATTTCAGATAATGTTTCATATCCATGCATTTTGTTTGAGAATTGAGTGACTTGAAGAACACAAGTCAAGATCGCTCTTTCACACTGGCACTCCGTTGTAGAATATTATTTTAAGGTGTGTTATGTTTGTTTATTTCCTGGGACATTTACCGATGTAAAGAGGTGTTACTTTTTTAATGCCGCATTTGTTTAACTCTGTGAAGCTGTGATTCCTTGCCTGTCTAAAATACCTGGCAATCTAATAAAGAGCTGAACTGTTGCAGAGTCTCAATGGGTGTCCCTTGGAGGTAGAGGAAAGTAGGTGTGACGCCAATGGCACATGCATCGGGAACAAGTTGAAACAACAGGTTCAGTTTATTCCAGGCAGGGGTAAACCTTATGTATCACCCAACCATGCCCCAGGGGAGGAGATCCATTGAGCTGGCATCTGCTGAGGTGATGAGGTCGCTGTCCTTAGGTCCACATCAACTCTCATCAGACTAGGCTGCTGTTGTCAAAGCTGTCAGGAAATATCTACTGTGCACACCCTTACTATCTGTCTAAGACGGCTGTCAGGCCCATTGAGGCTTAGTTATCCCACACTGAACTGCCAGTAGCAAGGCAGAAAGGATAGGCAGGGCTGGCAGGCAGAGAGAATAGGACAAATCAGGAAAGAAAAACAGAGAATAAGCAAAAGAGAACAAGGAGAGAAGGACATCAGGGACTAGCCACCCAGCCATCAGGGACCAGCCACCCAGCCAGCCATGAAGTAAGAGGGAAAGTAGGATATACAGAAGAAAGGAAAAAGCCCAGAGGCAAAAGGTAGATGGGATAATTTAAGAAAAAGCTGGCAAAGGCTGAGCATTTATAATAAGCCTCCATGTGTGATTTATTTGGGGGCTGGGTGGTGGGCCCCCCAAAAGAGCACAAAAGAGTAAAAGAAAATACCAGCAACAACATTCAGTTATACTGTCTTAAACGTTTTTTATGTGTATGTTTGTCTGCACATATGTCTGTATACCATGTGCATGCCTTGGAGGCCACCAGATGCCCCCAAACTAGAGTTACAGGTGGTTATGAACTGCCACGTGAGTGCTGAGAATTAAACTTCAGTCCCCTGTTAGAGCAGTAAGAGTCTACTGGTGAGCCGTGTTTAGCCTCAGCTATTTTCCTGCTGATAAAACTTCCCCAATAGTTTCGGCTTTCCCTCATATTTGAACTGTGTAAGCTTCTAGCAAGTGACTTATGGTTTACTAACATTCTATAATATGCTTCTAACTTTTGTTTCATCTACCTGGCATGGTGGTGCAAGTGTTATCTAACACGGGACATAATTAGCTATGAAACTCACTCACCAGGGAAGTCAATGTGCTTTAAGAGTACTGTGGCTGCAGGATGGGGAAGAAGGATGTGAAATCTTGTCATCTGGACATGGCGTGGCCACTGTGCTCATGAACTCACTGCAGCTACGGCAGACTACACACAGGAAAGCCAACAAGATCAGTCAGCACCCCAGCAAACATCCCCAACTGGACAATGAGTACAAAAAGGGAGTCGGGGGCATGGTGGGGGAAGGATATATGTTGGGATTATCTGGGGGTAGTAGGGAAGGAGATTAGGAGAGAGAAGTTGGGGTGGATGTGGTCAAGATTCTATGTCGACATGTATGGAATTGCCAAAAATATCTATTATAGAAAACAAAGCAATAGTATAAATTTTTGGTTGCATCATATAGCCCATTTGACATGCATTATACTTTTGACCAATCATAAAAGAATTTCAGGCCCAATCACTTCAGATAGTCACCAGTGTCCTCCTTTGTTTCAGATGATTGGAAACACTTTACCTACAGGATCTCTTGTGTGGCACACACATTGCATTCCCAAATTCACACAAATCTGTCCACCATTATTTCATTTACAAGAATGGTTACACAATGCAATCCTCCCTGTATATACGTGAATCTACAGCAGTGGAATTGAAAGACACTCTGTGTGTTGCTTTTACACATCAAAAGATCCCAGGTCAAACCATCAGAAGTAAAGGATTTCCTGCAACTGTTTTTGCATTCGGTTTCTGTCAAACCACTTTGCACTTTTCTTGGTTAAAAACACGGAAATACATAATAAACAAGTACAAAAAAAAAAAAACAGCCTGGCAAATCACTTTAAGAGTTTAAGATTAGAGAACATATATATTGTTTATAGACTTAATACATTTTTCTAAATGTTAAGGACTTAATACATTTTCCCTTTTTGGTTCTAGTATAATATAGAAAAAAGTTAAATCATTTTCTGGGTATTAGCCACCGAAAATAAAAACTGAAATACTAGCTGGGCATGGTGGCTCACACTCTTAGTCCCAGCACTTGAGAGACAGTTACAAACAGATCTCTGTGAGTTCAGGCCATCCTGGTATGCCTACTGAGTTCCAGGACAGCCAGAGCTACACAGGGAAACCCTGCCTTGAAATAAAGAAAAAAAAAATTCAAATACTAATCACATTTAAAAGCACACTTCTTTAAAGATTTTTATTTTTTACCTGTATGAGTTTGTATGTGTACCATGTAAATAGGCAAGAAGATGGTATCAGACCCCCTGGAACTGTAGTTACAGACAGTGAAGCCTCTGCCTACGTGTGCTTTAAGAATCTGTTTTCCAATTAAGTGAAATGCAGGAGGAAGCAAGATGAACATTATGCTGTATAACTTACTGGGTCTCACTATGTAGTACTGTCTGTCCTGAAACTATGTAGATCAGGCTAGCCTTGAACTCACAGACATCCATCCACCAGCCTCTGCCTCCTGAGTGCTAGGATTAAAGGTGGGCACCATACACCCAGTTCAGTTATTAAAATTAGTAAAGATCTAAATAATGAAGTTTTATGGAGATCATTTTCATTTAGAATTTGAAAAGTATTAATTACATGGGAAATCTATAAAATACACATGAATGAGAAGGGAAGCATTCTGTGCATTTGTTCCTATGGAATTTCCAAACCAACAGACCAGAGGGTCACCATTCCTTCAGCAGCACTGACACAGTCCAAGCCAGGACTCAACCCAGTTTCAGATAAGTAGATAACAAAATAGTTTAGATAGTAAGAGCATCAAGGAGACATCACAAAACACTTTGGCAGATTAGTGGTGGCACACACCTTTAATCCCAGCACTTGGGAGGCAGAGGCAGGTGGACGTCTGTGAGGTCAAGGACATCCTGGTATACGAAGTGAGTTCCAGGACAGCCAGGGCTGTTACAAAGAGAAACCCTGTCTTGAAAAACCAATAAATAATAGATAAATAAATGAAAAGAAACATACTGTAATATAATAAACTATTAAAATAGTAATTACTTTGTACAAGTAATGGGGGAACACCATAAGAAATTATATCTCACATCTACCAAGAGCTCAACAAATACTTACCAAATTAAAATGCTTAAGATCAAACACTAATGTGTTCTTTAAGATCAATATTTTTTTCTTCCTTTATATTTATTTATTGAACAGAGACTGCCTATGTAGCTCCGGCTGGCCTGGAACTCTCTAGAGATGAGGCTGAATTAAACTCACGGAGATCCAACTGTCTGTGCTTCCCAAGTGCTGGGATTAAAGACGTACACCATCATACCTGGGCTGCCAATATTTTTCTTTTTCCTACACTCCTGTTCTGTCACAAATTTCTTCTTTAAAAATATGACATATGATACAATAAAACCCGAATTCCCAGAATAAAATATTTCCAAGCTTTTCCCTTCTATGAATAAAAATATAATTACTACCCACACATATTCTTAAAAACATACACCAGGGTTTTTGTTTGAAGAATAGTGTTTTTCAATGAGCATTGGGGGGGGGGGTAAGAAAGTGAGATAATAGAGAATTTCCACACCAGTAAACTTTAAATTCTTTAAAAGTAAATCAGTGTCTGAGAACCTATGCAGTCACCATGTCATGCAGTGTCAAAACCACAGGACACAAAAGCTGTTTCACCCAGCTTTTTTGCATGAGAAGTTACAGACTAGAGCTTAAAGTTCTTCAATAAGAGTACAGAGACAGCTGTGAAGATGTAGGCACTCGTGCGGCCCTGACAACCTGACTTCAACCACTGGAACCCAAGACAGAAGGAGAGAACCAAGGACTCCCGATTCTCAACTCTCAAAAGTTGTCCTCGGACCCCCACACATACTGTGTCATGAGTATGAGCATGCATGCACACACATACACATCATTTAAATTCACATATTCATTATACACTAATAATAACAAAGATACAAATAAGATATTTCAAATAGTAGACTGAAAACAAACAAAATCTGAATGAACCTTGGCTTTATGGTTTAAAACCAAAACTTAAAAAAGGCCAAATACACGATCTCCATAACAATAAAATGAAATGAAAACGTGAGAAACTTAAATACTGGAGCTTCAGTCTCTTTGTCTTTTACAAAAGTGCAGTTATGACCTTAACTCTTCTACCAATGACAGTATCGTTACTTGGCTCCAGCGGCATGCGTGTGCAATGCCATCACTGGGAAGAAACAGACTGGAAGACAAGAAGTTGAGGCCAGCCCAGAATATGTGAAGAGACTTCATGAAATACGTGAGAAATAAACTGAACAACTATATAGCACTGGATAACTTTGCCTTTATCCATTTAGCAAATACTGAGCACTTAGTGCAAGCACATGTGCCAACACGCACTAAGCCCTGTCATGAACAGATGGGCCAAGTCTAGAAATGCATTCGCTTCTGAATAAAGCATAGTACTCATAGTAAACATTAATAGAGCTGAAGAGCTGGAGAGTGTACAAATTTATAAACGCTTCTATAACTGTCCTCAGTAATTTGGGGGGGGTGGAGGTGATGATCTCATGTATCCCAGGCTGGTGTCAAATTTCTATATAAGCAAAGATGACTATGAGCAGTCTGACATTGGGACTGCCTCCCTGGTACCAGCACTAGAGGTGTACTCAGCCATACAAGGCTGATGGGGTGCTGGTGCTCACCCAAGGCCTTCCTTCCTGTGAGGCAAGAACTCATTCAACCGAGCCTCAAACCCAGTCCTCCTCAGGCCATTGTTAGAGAAATGTTCAACAGACAGGTGGTGGACTTGGTAGTGGGTAATTTGCCTTCAGTCTTTAAACTTAAGTCAAATATAAGCAATTTCAAATTTGTTTAGTGTTTATAAACTGAAGGTGAAAATTATCACTGAGCTTTTTTAGGCTTTTTATGCATTCACAAGTTTAATACTGAAGATAACTATAGATCATCTCTCTGTAGTACTGACACAAATAGCACAAGGATAGTTTTTAATTTCATGCTTTTCTCGTGATATTTATATTGATTCATAAAACCTAATGAGTAGGAAAATCAACAGTTTTTAAAACCCAAGTAGAGGTAGAATGGGTAAATTATGGCCTGGTTGTGTTACTTTATGAACATATAGTAAGCATTTTGTAGACTGTTGCTTCTTTATAGCTAACTACAGTATTTTGACGATACACACAAAGGGAAAACATGTTTGATGGTGGTTAAACTGCCTAAAGCTCTCCTTAAGAACTGTGCCTGAAACTAAAGTTTATTATTCTAATACAGACAAAAAGAATTTCCATCTTTATTAAGTTATGTTAGAACACACTGATTTGAATGCTTATCTCTTCTAATATTCATAATCAATCACTCTAGGATATCAGAGTTAAATATAAAATATAATACACAACCCCATTTCCGTGGAAAGTTTTGCAAATAGTAATTTAAAAACCAAAATTACCAATATATCCAGAATCAGCATATAGTTACCAGGTGATGAGAAATTTAAACTTGAACCTGGCAAATCAACTTTGGATCTCAAATCTAGTAACACAGAGGTAAAAGAACTTTGTTAGGATACACGTATGCATATTTGTATACCCATGTTGTAAGTTCTAAATGGGCTTTGTTTTTATTTTGAGCAGAGCCAACCTCTGCCACCACCAATCACGAGGAAGAACAGTAATTTGTTTCCTAGGAATTGTGTACACCTTTAAAATTTCAAAGCATATTTTTCATATTCCGGGTATCACAGTAAATGTTCTATAAAACCATTAGCTGAAGCCTAAGGAGTAATAAGGTCTGTGTTGAGAACAGCATTTATTGCCCAAACTAGTTGAGAAAAGTAGCAGATTTTGAGAAATTTGCTTGGACTAGAACAAATTAACTTGAAAGAGAAGTTTCAAAAAGGTAGCTTAACCTTTTCTTCCCAGGCTAAACTTTTATGCTAAGTATTTCTAAAATGCATTTTTTAGACAACACTAAGGCACACAGTTATCTACAACATCTGAAGTGGGATTTATTTGATGGACCGCAATAAGTTCTCAGAACATTTGTTGTAACTCGGGTAGAAATAGGCAAGTATTCACATTAGTCTGTAGTCCAAAAGGTATTTCAGCTAAAATATCTCAATCCTCACATCTGCAATCGCTGAGAGGTGATCAGTGTTGTGCTGGGCAGTTTCTGCAGCTACTTCAAGCCAACGGTCAGTGCTCAGTGCTTTAGAGGGTTAGGCAAGTTCCGTTCCTTTTTGTTCAACAACGCCTCATCTCCACTACATAAAACCTGATCTCCATTGCCACTATCCAATGCCTGCCTTACATTAGGTCTTACTACAGGGTTATTATACAAAGTGATTACATTGTAAAAGGACTCCAGGTCACTCTGTTCAAATGTAACAGCTGGTTTTAGAATTGTTCCGGGAGCAAGGGAACTTCCACCAATAATTCTCAGGTTGATAAATTTGATTTTCCAAGTATTTTCCACAAAAGGGCTACGGATAAGTCCAAAAACTTGTTCAAAGATGCCCAAACACGTATTTCCTCTGTGGACAGTCCCTGCAACTCCGACCATAACTAATCCATGAGGAGAAGAAGCACATTTTAGTCCCTGAGAGTCCAGGTTGGGACTGAGAAAAAGAAATTCCTCTTTCACTAATGAAAGTAAACGAAGGCTCACAATTTCTGCTCCATGGTAGTCTATCACGTTTTGTTCTGAGGTACTATAATAAAACCTAAGCTTAACATCATTCCAGAAGTGCTGTGGGCCCCATTCGTCTTGAGGTGGTCCCATAAAAGGATTCTGAGAATTAAGAAGTTCGAAGAACCAGTGACAGAATTCTTCTCCTAAGCGACGGAAATCAACCTTCTCAGCCTCTTTATCTTCTTTTACCTGCTGGTTAAAACAAACAAAGTAAGCTGAAGGTTCCTTTAGAGCCTGTTTCCTTATGTGAACTTACTGCTGAGAGCAAAGGGAACTAAACATCAAGCACAGAAACCTTCCTTCCAAAAGGAAGAAAACATTTTAAAATGTAAATTTTACCTACAAGGCTACTGCTGGGTTCAGCTGCCCATGGCTAAGGTGCCAGCTACTCAGGAGGCTGAGGCAGAAAGCTGGCCTGAGCACAGTACTCCAAGACCAGCCCTAACATTTGTTCGTTCGTTCGTTCGTTCGTTCATTCATTCTCATAGTCTCCCTCTCCACCCCCTCTCATCCTTTTTCTTTGACGTGCTTGGGACCAAACCTGACAGATTCCCTAGAGCTTTTGTCCTTTTCTTCTCCTAAGAAGGGGTCTTACTCTGTATTTAAAACTGGCAATCATCAAATCTCTTGTTGTCTGTGTGCTGAGGTTACAGACATATAACATTTCTCTCTACTCAAAACCAATTATAAAACAGTAATACAGGAATGTTATATGCAGTCTCCTTGATTTGATCTTAGAAAAAGTTAAGAAAAATGAAAACAAACAAAACCCTTTAAAATATCAATGAATAGTCAATGATAATGGCTTATATATTATTTTTCTTTGACTATACACATCTCTAAAAACTTTAAAACAATTGCTTCAAATGGATCCTTTATTGACTGTAAATTAAATGTCAATAAAGGTGATTATAAAAATAAGACAATTGCAGGAATTATTAAAAATCATGAGGAATTTGCATTCTTCTAACATCACTATAAATTCTATTGAAAAGTAAGCTCTTATCACTCATGGTATCTGCTCTAACATAAAATGACTATTATTTTTTAAACAGAAGAGGCCTGTCAGAACTTTTTTTAAAAAATGCAAATGGTCATAAGAAGCAAGCCGAGCATAGCTATCCTAATATCAAACAAAATAGACTTCAAATTAAAATTAAAAGTCATTTCATATTCATCATAGGAAAAATCCATCAGGAAGAAATCTCAATTCTGAACATCTATGCCCCAAATACAAAGGTACCCACATTTATAAAAGAAACATTACCAGAACTCAAATCACACATTTAACCCACACACTTATAGTGGGAGACTTCACCACCCCACTCTCACCACTAGACAGGTCCACCAGACAGAAACTTAACAAAGAAACAATAAAACTAATAGAAGTTATGACCCAATTGGGTTTAACAGACAACTATAGAACATTCCACTCCCCCCCCCAAAAAATATATATACCTTCTTCTCAGCACCACATGGAACCTTCTCTAAAATCGACCACATACTTGGCAATAAAGCAAACCTCAACAGATACAAAAAAATTGGAATAACCCCCTGTACCTTCTCGGACCACCACAGCTTAAAATTAGAATTCAATGTCAACACAAATTGCAGGAACACCAAAAACTCATGGAAGTTGAACAATACTCAACTGCATCACTCTTAAGTAAAGGAAGAAATAAAGAAAGAAATCAAAGACTTCCTAGAATTCAATGAAAATGAAGGCACAGCATACTCAAACCTATGGGACACTCTAAAAGCAGTTAGTTCTAAGAGGAAAGTTCATAGCACTAAGTGCCCACATGAAGAAACTGGAGAATAGTTACACTAGAGAATTAACAGAGCACCTGAAAGCGCGAGAACAAAAAAGAAGCAAACTCACCCAGGAGGAGGAGACTCCAGGTAATAATCAAATTGAGAGCTGAAATCAATAAAGTAGAAACAAAGAGAACAATACAAAAAAAATCAATGAAACAAAGAGTTGGTTCTTTGAGAAAATCAGCAAGATAGACAAACCTTTATCAACCTAACCAAAAGGCAGAGAGAGAACATGGTAATTAACAAAGTCAGAAATGAAAAGGGGGACATAACAACAGACACTGGGGAAATCCAAAGAATCATCAGGTCATACTTCGAAAATCTGTACTCCACTAAATTGGAAAATTTTAAGGAAATGGATGATTTTCTGGATAGATATCACTTACCAAAATTAAGTCAAGAACAGAAAAGCAATTTAAACAGATCTATAACCCCTAAACAAATAGAAGCAGCCATAGAAAGCCTTCCAACCAAAAAAAGTTCAGGACCAGATGGCTTCAGTGCAGAATTCTACCAAAATTTAAGGAAAGGCTAATGCCAATACTCTTCAAATTGTCCCACACAATAAGAGCAGAAGGATCACTGCTAAACTCTTTTTATGAGGCTATACTTACCTTACTACCCAAACCACACAAAGACACAACCAAGATAGGGAATTTACAGACCAATCTCCTTCATGAACACCGATGCAAAAATACTCAATAAAATACTCAAATTGAATCCAGGAACACATCAGAAAAATCATACACCATGACCAAGTAGGCTTCATCCCAGGGATGAAGAGATGGTTCAACATACAAAAATCCATCAATGTAATCTACTATGTAAACAATCTGAAAAAGAAAAACTGCAGGGTCATCTGACTAGATGCTGAAAAAGCCTTTGACAAAATCCAACACCCCTTCATGATAAAGGTCTTGGAGAGATCAGGGATAACAGGAACATACCTAAACATAATAGAAGTTATGTACAGCAAACCAACAGCTAACATCAAACTAAATGGAGAGAAACTCAGATTCCCCTAAAATCAGGAACAAGACAAGGATGTCCACTCTCTCCAATCTCTTCAATACTGTACTTGAAGTCCTTGCTAGAGCAATAAGACAACAAAAGGAGATCAAAGGGGTACAAACTGGAAAGGAAGAAGTCAAACTTTCACTATTTGCAGATGATAGGATAATCTACGTAAGCGACCCAAAGAATTCTACTAGAGAACTCCTACCACTGATAAACACCTTCAGGAAAGTGGCAGGATACAAAATTAACTCAAAAAAATCAGTAGCCCTACTATATATAGACAATAAAGAGGATGAGAAAGAAATCAGAGAAACATCACTCTTTACAATAGCCACAAACAACATAAAATATCTTGGGGTAATGGTAACCAAACAGGTGGAAGACCTGTATAACAAGAACTTTGAGTCTTTAAAGAAAGAAATTAAAGAAGACACCAGAAAATGCAAAGATCTCCCATGCTCTTGGATAGGATCAACATATTAAAAACAGCAATCTTACCAAAAGCAGTCTACAGATTCAATGCAATCCCTATCAAAATACCCAGAACAATTTTCACAGACCTCAAAAGGATACAACTTTATATGGAAAAACAAAAGACCTAGGATAGCCAAAACAACCCTGTACAATAAAGGAACTTCAGGAGGCATCACCATCCCTGACTTCAAGCTCTATTGTAGAGCTATAGTCCTGAAAACATCTTGGTATTGGCACAAAAACAGACAGGTAGACGAGTGGAATCAAATCGAAGACCCTGATATTAACCCACACACCTTTGAACATCTGATCTTTGACAAAGA
Organism: Mesocricetus auratus; assembly: GCF_017639785.1. Classification (NCBI taxonomy): domain Eukaryota; kingdom Metazoa; phylum Chordata; class Mammalia; order Rodentia; family Cricetidae; genus Mesocricetus; species Mesocricetus auratus. The sequence goes on along the minus strand of NW_024429192.1, from coordinate 29,298,211 downwards.
AGCTAAAACTATACGATGGAAAAAAGGAGGCATCTTCAACAAATGGTGCTGAAATAACTGGATGTTGGCATGTGAAAAACAGCAGATAAAGCCTTATCTATCACCATGCACAAAACTTAAGTCCAAATGGATCAAAGACCTCAACATCAATCTACCCACACTGAATCTCTTAGAGGAGAAAGTGGGCCTTTAATCCCAGCACTCGGGAGGCAGAGGCAGGCGGACCTCTGTGAGTTCGAAGCCAGCCTGGTCTACAAAGTGAGTTCCAGGACAGCCTCCAAAGCTACAGAGAAATCCTGTCTCGAAAAACCAAAAAAAAAAAAAAAAAAAAAAAAAGAAAGAAAGTGGGAAGTACCCTTGAAAGAATTGGAGACTGCTTCCTGAACATAACACCAGTAGCAAAGACACTGAGATCGACAATTAATAAATGGGACCTCCAGAAACAAAGAAGCTTCTGTAAGGCAAAGGACACAGTCAGCAAGACAAAAAGGCAGTCCACATATTGGGAAAAGATATTCACTAACCCCACATCTGACAGAGGGCTGATCTCTAAAATTTACAAAGAACTCAAGAAGCAAGTCTCCAAAACACCAAAGGAGCCAATTAAAAAATGGAGTACAGAACTAAATAGAGAATTCTCAATAGAGGAGTCTAAAATGGCCAAGAGACACTTGAGAAAGTGTGCAACATCCTTAGCCATCAGGGAAATGCAAATCAAAACAACTCTGAGATACCATCTCACTCCTGTCAGAATGGCTAAAATCAAAAACACCAATGGCAATTTATGCTGAAGAGGATGTAAAGAAAGGGGAAAACTCCTCCACTGCTGGTGGGAATGCCAACTTGTGCAGTCACTGTGGAGATCAGTATGGAGATTCCTCAGGAAAATGGAAATCAGTTATGGGAGGAGATTTCCTAATTGGATTGGGAGCAGGGGGGGAGGGAAAGGGATATGGGAGAAAGAAGGGGGGAGAGGAGGGAAGAGGAGGAAACAGGAGAGCAGGAAGAGACTAGGGGAGGGGAGAGAGGAGGGGAGGGAAGAGAGGAGGGGAGGGGAGGGGAGAGAGGAGGGGAGGGGAGAGAGGAGAGAGGAGGGGAGGGGAGGGGAGGATGAGAGATACCATAATAGAGGGAGCCATTATAAGTTGGAGGACAGATCTGGCACTAGTGAGATTTTCACAGATCTACAAGGATGACACCAACTGGCATTAAACCTACCTAAGTACCCTCCCCTGATAATGAGATTGATGATTACCTTATATTCCATCATAGAACCCTCATCCAGTGGAAGAAGCAGAGGCAGACACCCGCAGCTAAAAACTGAACTGAACTCCTGGAACCCAGTTGCAAAAAGGAGTGATGAGCAAAGGAATCAAGACCAGGCTGGCGAAACCCACAGAGGCAGCTGACCTAAACAAGGGGGAAACATGTGGGCCCCAGACTGATGCCTGAGAGGCCAGCATGGGACTGATCCGGACAACCCCCCCCCCCCCGAACCTGGGTGTCAGAGAAGAGGCCTCGGCAACCCGTGGGACCTTGGAGAGTAGATCAGTATTTGTTCCTGGCATATAGAGGGACTCTGGGAGCCCATTCCACATGGAGGGATGCTCTCTCAGCCTGGACACATGGGGGAGGACCTAGGCCCTGCTCGGGATGATGTGACAGACTCTGAAAATCCCTCATGGAAGCCCTTATCCTCCCTGGGGAGTGGAGGCAGGATGCAGTGGGGTGGGGGATGGAGAGGATTGGAGGAGGAGGGGAGGGAGAGGGAACCAAGAGTAACATTTAAAAAAGTTAAATTAAAAAAAAGACAAAAGAAAATAAAAAAATTCAAAGCCAAAAAAATTCTTTAAACATAAACTTCTAAAGGTGACTGACATGGGTCATTTTCTATGACTAGAATTAATACTATTAATTTTTTAATTAAAATGGAATATTACTATAAAACATACCCTATAAACTAGACTTCATGCATCTATGTATTCCCATAACAGTGTCTCAGCAAGAATAAGATATTATGTCATATTGTAAGCTAAATGGACTACCTCCTTGGCACAGAATGAGATATTTAAGTATATATTCCCAGTCTTCACAATAAGCTTGATAACATATTATCACTATGAGCATGTCTTTTTTTCAATATATTAAGTAAATAAGACCTAAAACACCCTTTCCTAACATGAAAGCATAGTAACTATCCTGAGTTCAATTTATCACCATTAAGTACTCAGTATCTAACACACTAACACACACACACACACACACACACACACACACACACACACACACACACACTGAGCATCCAGGATTAACTGGAAAAAAAGTGGAAATCATTTTTTTAAGTTTCTTAAACAAAATTATTACTTGACTGCCAGTCTTACAAAATGAGAAAGGAAATTTACAATGAGCTTTCTTTTAAAGTACAAACACATGAGAAACAGAGCTCCGATTAAAATGAAGCTATTCTCATATTTTCTGAACATACACCAGCTGTCATCTGTGAGAAACGGAATACACTGTCCTGAAGGCCACAGCCATCTGAGAAGCATTCTGTGTCTAAGCTGCCTTACACTGGTCTGAAGTACGGAAAGGAGATAAACACTAGAACAGACAAGTACTATGAACCATGCACCGTGGATCTAGGATTATCTGCAGATTCAGACAGAACAAGGACTCAGAACTAAGCAAAAATCTAGTATACCGGTTGAAAGAGCTGGATATCCTCTGTCTTTGTAACCGGTTCTGCTGTCTCCTTCAGTTTCGGTGTCTGGTTTTCCCAATAACCTTTTGCATACTGAATAAGATTGTGTTTTTCAGTAGTTGGAGGTACAACCACCCCTTGTGTTGCCAAATACTTAAATATGACTTCTCGGTGGACTTTTTTGCGCCTCAGAAGTTCTTCTACGTTTTGACTATAAACTAATATTGCATGAATAGCGTCTAGGGGAAAAAAAACAAGAATTAATAGACTATCTCAAAGCATTTGTAAATTTGCCCAACATCAGCAAAACTTTTTCTGAAACGTATTTAAGCCCTTGTTGTGATACCTGCTTTTGTATAAAATGGCTATGGCTTTGGAAAGCAAGCTTTTAAATCCTTTATACTTAAACGTCCTTAACCTTGCTGCTGCTGGCGGTGGTGGTAATGGTGGTGAAGCCTGGGAAGCAGAGGAGGCGGTTCTCCAAGTTCAATGCCATCCTGATCTACAAAGCCAAGTCCAGGATATCGAGGGATGCAGTGAAACCTTGTCCCCCCAAACCAAAATAAGGAAATAAGAGTTGTTTTAATAAGAAAACTCTGGACCCAGAAAAAAAAATGTATTTCAATGCCCCAAATATCTAAAATCTATAACCCTTGAAAAAGTGACTAAACGGACAGTATTTGAGATGCCAAGGGATGTTGTCGAACTCCATATTCTAAAGATAATCAAGGTTGCTCAGTGGCAGGATCAGGAAGTTGTTTTCTAAATTTAGAAAGTTGTGCTGAAAACACAGACTAAAATGTACCTTTCAGTAATTCGACTGCAAAATGGCATAAAGTAATCTTAAGAAATGCATTCTTTACACAAACCTTCCACGGGACACACAGGATCTTTGGCGCCCCTATTTCAAACCTCCCTGAAGCTCATCTCTTTCCCTGCCCACTTCAGGGGAGCTACTACGTTACACTCGAGGGAGGGGACTGTCATTTCTATCCCTCTCTTTACAACATACATATCACTGGTCTATTTAGTAAGGGCATTTTTATTGTTTTATAAATTAAACATATATACATATACATATGTATGTTTAAACGCTTTAAAAATGTTTTAAACGCTTTAAAATAGCTTTTTAATTTTTTTTGGTTTTTTTTTTTTTTTCGAGACAGGGTTTTTTCTGTGGCTCTGGAGGCTGTCCTGGAACTAGTTCTTGTAGACCAGGCTGGCCTGGAGCTCACATAGATCCTCCTGCCTCTGCCTCCCGAGTGCGCCACCACCGCCCTGCCCTAAATTTAATTTTTTAATTAAAAACAACTTGTGGTTTCGCCACTTCCCAACTTGATCTGCAGGACGAAGAGGCTGAGCATTCCTTGGCATACATGGATGACAGCCGTCAGCGTTTTGCAGGTTGCAATGGGTATTTCCCTGGGAGCCCCACTAGAGGTGTTTACGTTCCCCCTTTCCGGGGTGGGGGTGTGGGAGAACACAGCCGGGGCAGCCGCCGACTGCTCGGATGACAGGAACTTCACACGGAAGTCAGGGGGGAACGGCTGACCCGGACCCGGGTCACCGCGCCAGCCAAGGTTCCCGGGGCTGCCCGCTCGCCAAAGCCCGCCTCCGCCGCCCGACCCACCGGGCCCCCGGGAGCAGGCTCTGCGGGCGCCGGAACCTGCGCGGGGGGAAGCGGCGGAGCTGCGCGGCCGGCGCTCGCTACCTTGGCGGTCCACAGGCTGCACCAGGCGGTTGGTGACGGTGTCGCACAGGGCCATGATCTCGTCGTTGTCCAGCAGGCCGAGCAGGTCACGGCAGCCCTCCGTCTCGAAGTGGCTGAGCCCCGACATCTCGCCCCCAGGGAAGGGGGCGCAGGACGAAGCCACTACTGTCGCCCTCTCGGCCCGCGGGCCGGCCGGCGCCTTGGCAACAGACACCGGAAGTGCCTCGCCAGCCGCTCGTGCCCGGAAGGGTCACGATGATTCCCGCCCTCCCGCCCCCTCCCTGGGGCGGAAGCGCTTACTCAGAAAGGCCGCCGAGGAAGGCCCTGGCTAGCCGAGCTGTGGTTCCGGGCTGCCTTGGGGTAGAGTGCCACCGATCGCGCGGAAAAGAGGCGTCGTGGGCACGCCCCTTCCTCTCGATGGCTGCTTAGAAAGCAGCCTTTACGCTCCCGAGCACGGCCTCCCCCGGAAGTGGGCGGGTGCCGAGGGGGTGGAGAACGCGGCCGAGCTCCCGTCGTCCCGCGGGGCTAGCGGGCGGAAGCGCTCCTCCCTTCCTCCCCTCGTCCCCTGTGGTGGCCCGGGAGCGTTTGAACGTCTCTTACCTCTGGCCACTTGTGAGTCAGGTGAGCCGGAGCCTTGGTATTCTCTAGTTACGCAAGTTAAAAATACACTTTTAAAGGCCACGCTGAGAAGAAAAACGTTTAAAAAGGCCGATAACGCGCATGTCCGTTATCACACGCTTCCCCACGTCGTACGTGATTACAGCTGAGCCCAAGGATGAGGTAGTGGAGCCCCAGTTTGCAGCTGGTTGATCACAAGTGCAGCCGAAACAGCCCGGGCCTTCAGATTTGCAACTAAAGGGACTGTGCCACTGGCTGCATGATTTGAATTAGTGACTGTAATCTCCCACTGCGGTAGTGGTTGCTTGGTTGATGTGGGAGAAATATACATACACAAACACACCTCGGGTTAGAAAGTGATTTGTGTTGTGAATATAAGTAGGAGAAACCGGATTCCGGTTAGTTTTTCCTAAATACAGAATTATTGCGATTTGTAGCAGGATATTTCATTGCTGCAGAGGCTGAGTTCTGCATTGCAGAATGCCTAACATCATCCCTACATTTCCACGAAGAGTAGTGTGTCCTTCTCTCGCTTGATACAAGTGGAAATACCTCCAGACTACCAAATGTCCCCTGAGAAGGAGGACAATCATCCCCAGGTGAGCCATTGATTCACTCTAAAGGCGTTTCTGAGATGAAAATACTTTAGCATTGCCCAGCACTATCCACATCTGGCTTTTAAGATCTTGTAGTGTAGTTGTAGACCTAAATAATTTCAAATATTACTTAAATTTGAGTCAAGTTTTAATATCCACATGTGGCTAGTAGCTACTGAATTGGATCGTGCAGCTCTAGAGATTTGTAGGCCGTTCTGTAGACTTGAGTCATTTATGTTGGACCTCTGACTTCAATTCTTTTTATTTTCAAAATTCATTCGTGCAGAGAAGTCACAAGGGTTTCCTTATGATTGCTTCCTTGGTTATATTCCAGGTCTCTGCTTCAAGGCCTTTACTCTCCGTATGTTACCTGAGATGGTCTTCCCTTCAGACATCTCAGCTGCTCATTTTTCCTACTGTTTATTCCATTACCTGCTTCAAAATATTAGCAGAGAGGCTTCGTTGCATTAGCCTACCCAAAGTCACTGTTTACATCCCATTTATGTTTCCCACCCATTCCATTCTCTGAACTGTTTATATAATTATTGCTTATTGCTCTCATTCTACTCCCATCCCATTATAAAGTGAGTTATTCAAGGCAAGCGATTTTTGTTTTATTACCTTTCCAAAGCCTGGCACATAGTAGATATTATATCTTTTTAAAATAAATAAGTTGTAAGGCTGGTGGGTTCTAAACAGAGGGATGAAATGATCCAACTCATTTCAGACAGGATCCCTTTGAGTAGTGGTATAAAGTAGACTGAAGGGCCGGGTACTAGAGAGATGGCTCAGAGGTTAAGAGTACTAGCTGATCTTCCAGAGGTCCTGAGTTCAATTCCCAGCAACCACGGTGGCTCACAGCCATCTGTAATGAGATCCGATGCACTCTTCTGGCTTGCAGGGATATTTACAGGCAGAACACTGTATACATAATAAATAAGTGAATCTTAAAAGCAACAAAAAAAAAAAGTAGACTGAAGGAAGTGAAGAGGAAAGAAGGCCAATTGGGAGGCTATGATGGGGAATGTCCTGTACACTGAATATATATATTTTATCTCGTTGGTTGATGAATAAATGCTGATTGGCCAGTAGCCAGGTGGGGGAGCATAGGTGGAGCTACCAGACCAGGAGAATGCTGGGAAGAAGGAGAGAGGAGCTGCCAGCGAGATATCATGTAGCCTAACATGCCAGAGCATTATGGGTAAGCCACAGCCTCGTGGGAGTACATAGTTTAATAGAAATCTCTTAATAGAATTAAGAGAGAGCTAGCCAGGAAGAAGCCTGAGCCATCGGCCAAACAGTTTGTAATTAGTATAAGCCTCTGTGTGTTTATTTGGGACGAAAGGACTGCTGGACCAGGTGAGACAGAAATTTCTGTCTTCAAATTAATACTAGTCTATGTGACAGAAAATGGTAAATTGAGGTAGAGTAGAAGATCAGATGGTCTTCTACTCTACCTCAATGACTGCAGGCTTTGGTTTGGGTTTACTGAGAAAAGGAAAACTGAGTAAAGAAGGTTTTAATGAGGGATATAAGAATAGTTACAAGCTCAGACTTTTTGGAGCAAGTGATGATACCTAAGGAAGAATAAATCAAGGAAAGAAAGCTGTAACAGAGAGAGGGTCCTGAATTAATTGTGACCAGGTAGCAGTGAAAAATGCACATTAAAATAGTATGAAGGTGGGTGTAATTTTCAGTATGACCATAAGGCCAGAGATAGAAGAGTAATCATAGCAAATCTGGCAACAGCATAACAAGAAGGGCTTGACATCAGACCCTTCATTTACTAAATTCTTGTTACCTTGCAACAATAATTGTCCCATTTTACAGAAATAGTCAGAGATTCTTTTAAAAATAATTTGTAAGTTCTTTGAGTATTCTGCATGTTTTGATCACATTAACTCCCTTCCCCATACTTTTCCCAGATCTACCCCCACTTCCCTACCCACCCAACCTCCTGGCCTTATTTTTTAGACCTGTCTAAACCAATTTGTGTTGCAAAGTTTCCTTGAATGTATGGCCTTCAACTGGAGCATGGTCAACTAGCTTTCCTTCTCTGAGGGCTAACAATCGCTGCTCCTCAGTTAAAGCAAAGCTGTGTGACCAACTTTCCTGATGTTGGGATTTTGCCTGGCTTGAACTTGCACAATACTGTGTATGTTGTGGTTTCATATTTGCTGCTGCCTAGCTGTGTACAGAAGACAGTTTTCTTGGCGTATACTTCCTCTGGCCCTTACACTCTTTCCATCTCCTCTTCTGATGTGAACCCTGAGCCCTGGGAGGCAGAATTCTCTCTCTCTCTCTCTCTCTCTCTCTCTCTCTCTCTCTCTCTCTCTCTCTCTCTCTCTCTCTCTCTCTCTCTCTCTCTCTCTCTGTGTGTGTGGGTTTGGGGGTCTCTGTGTTAATAACCATCTACTACAGAGATAGACTCTTCTCTGATGAGGGTTGGGAGATGCATTAATCCATGGGCACAATGATAAGTCATTATATCCACTTAAGTGGATAATTCCTTAGATTTCCAGAATAAAACTACCATTCTAGAATTTGAGTACAGTCGTACTTATCTACATACCATTTTAACTGTTCCTAATAACTATGAACTGAATACTTTTTGAAAGAGGTGATAGATGTATACATTGTGAGGAGATACCAGAATATACTCAGTATATTTTTTGAAAAATAAAATCTTCTCAGGGGTTAAGCCCTTTCAGGTACCATTTCTTACTGTCTGCTAAATCATTAAGTACCTATCAATGGGAGAGTTTTTGAGAAGGCTCTGAATTTAAGAGGAGTTTGCCATATAGGGAAATATAGTACACTATGTTGTTTTTCTCTAGTTTCAAACCTTAACTTGTGTAAGAGTTACCTAAGATTTGTGATATATACAAGGCACCAGACAAAGTTTCTGTTCTGCCCACAGTTTAGTCCCAAATAAACACACAGAGGCTTATATTAATTATAAACTGTTTGACTGATGGCTCAGGCTTCTTATTGACTAGCTCTCTCTTAATTATTAACCCATTTGTATTAATCTGTGTATCTCCACGTGGTCTTGGCTTACCAGTGATGCCCGGCCCTCTTGTTTGCTCAGCAGCAACATGGCATCTCTTTGACTTTGCCTGTTACCTTTCTCTATTCCTGTTTGGATTTCTCCCCTGACTAAATCCTGCCTGTTCTTTGGCTGAAACAGCATTGTTTGTTGACTAATAAGAGAAACATATTCACAGCAAACAGAAGGACATCCCCCCATCACACTAGCTCATTGATAAGCACTAGCAAAACCATGAATATTAACCACACAGGCTCATCTCTTCCGTGAAGGGATGTATACCTGTTCTCCACCTGGAAGGCTGGAAGAGGATGTTAATAACCTGGTGACCTTTGCAATCTGTAGTGCTAGGCCTCTTCTATCAGAATGTTTATCCCAGACTCTTCCTCCCTAGACCTTAAGCTTTCTCAGTCAGTAGGACCCAACCATAGGGGAGATGTCCCATATACTTTATAGCCTGGTGACCTCTATACCATCTCAGTCAGAGACCACACCAGGTCCTAGGACAGTGAGCTATAGAACCCATCTTCATGGTAAAGGCCACTTGTTCTTTGCAGGAGAGTTTCCCTGTTGTCACACCTTATGTTTTATTGTGTACATGGGATTGAAGTAATTCTTACCAGGAAACTTCTTCCAAAATTAAATTGTACTTAAATTTGTCTAAAATAAACTGCATGGTGTCAGACTCCAGAAGTTTGAACCAACCTGGCTAAGTAGTGCTGAACCAAGTTTTCTTCTTTTCTGTTTTTTCCTTAAATCTGTGGTCTGTTTCTCTGCCAGCAGTAGAGCTTGCATCAGTCCCCACAATACAAGCAACAAATTGTTCTTTAGCAAGCTTCCACGTGATACTGTTTGTACTGCTGCAGGGACCACACTTCTTAGGAATCATTGTTAGAAGGTAATGAACTATCATAAGATTGTCCACCAGACTTAATCCTGTCCCTAATCACTGATTCTCAGGTAAGGTTGTCTCTGTTTGGACATATCTCCATACATGTTTGTAGGGAAAGCTACATGTCAGGATGGAAACAAATGGTTATTCAGTTGAGAAACCCCCTGACTCTTACGAATCTGATGAGCAGTATTCACATTAACACTTGAGTTGTTATCAGGATTAGAGGCGCCACATATTGGGCATACAGTAATAAAGGGAGAAGCCATTTTTCTTCAGTATGTAGCAATCTTCAATGAGATGAACTGTTTTGGGTTTTTGTTTTGTTTTTTGATTAACATAACATTGAATGCCATTTTAAAATCTTGATATATAACCTGAACTTGTGTCCTTGTTAACCACTGATTCTTCAAATTAGTATGGAGTTTATGCTGTTTGGACATAGCATGTTTGATTTGAGCTGGGAGCTTAGTCCATACTAAGGTATGAAGAGCAGGCATTGTCAGATAATTAGTTTCCTTTAACACCATTAACTTTTGAAGGGCTGCGTTGGTTCCTGTGAGCTGTTACAGAACAGCATGGCTGCTCCTCACTCCTGCTTCGAGCACATACCTTTTCTGCACACTGCCTCTGCTTCTCTAACCGTGCATTGATACAGCCAGGGTTGGCAGTACACAATTTTGACTTTCTAGACTCGAACTGCAGGCTGAATAAACCATGTTTTTACATCAACAAGTGTTGGGTATAGTGGCAACACCAAAAAGATGAAAAACTATGAAAGAACTTAATTTGATTATAAGAGAATTTAGGACTATTTCCCATAAATTATTCCAGTTCCCAAAAAAGTTACCTAAACATGTCTAAATATCATAATAGATTTATTGTTCTGAAAATGGATCATATTTAGTTCAAGATCATACATTCTTCAATCATAAAATTCTCCATTTCTGTGCTAGAATAGTTCATTAATATTTGCATGTGTCAAAGTATTGTAAATGTTTTAGCATTTAAACCAGGGCTTCAAGCAAACCAAACATGCTTTAACTGGTGAACCACAGTCCTGGTCCTTAAAATAAGGATGAAAATCGTGAGTATGGCAGGGAATAAAGTGTGTCCTGGGGAATAAGATGTACCCTGACACTGAGTGACTCCTTCATTTAAGGTCCAGGAAGCACTTGAGTTTTGAAGGCACAAATGCTGACATATGCATCACCTGGTGTCTGCTAAGCTCTGATCCTTCCTTTTGCCCCAAGTCTGCAGTCTTTAGTCATCCTTTACCTGAAGTAACCATCATTTTGTGTGTGCATGTCTGTCTGTCTGTCTTTCTGTCTCTGTGTGTGTGTGTACCGTGCTGTGTCTGGTACCCAGGGAGGCCATAAGAGGGTTTTATACCCCCTGGAACAGTTGTTAAGACAGTTTTGAGCTGCTATGTGGATGCTGTGAACTGAACCCAGATCCTTTTGAAGAGCAGCAAGCACTCTAAACCTATGAGCCACCTTTTTGGCTTCCTGTATCAACTCTTGCCCCTGCATCCAGACTTAAACAACAAAAACATCATTTTCTATCATGTTTCCAAAAGTTTCAATAACCTAAATGTGATAACATTCATGGAAATATTCCATTCTTTTAGGAGATATAAAAATTTCTTTTATATAGCCTGAATTCTTCTTGAAATCAGTGTACTACATAAAAGTGAACACTTGCATTATCAACAAGGACAATGTTTTATTGAACAAATCTATGTACAATACAAAAAGTTTCTTGAAATGAGACACTATTGTTGATTTATTGCAGTTCAATGGCTCAGTTTTAATTTGTACTTTATAAAATGCAAAGTAAAATAATTTAATGTTCAACAAGGAAGCACAAATTTTCCTTCTTGCTGAATCTGTAATATCTTTCACATAATAACAATTCCAAAATGCATATGCAGCATTTGCTCATTCTGAAAAGGTGTTTGACAGTACCAAATAAATTAAAAAATAAACACTATCATCCCTTTTAGGCTTTTCATTCATACAACAACATTAAACCAAACATGAAAATACAGCTAAACGTTCAGTGTGATTTGAAAATAACCACAAGATCAGTGACATAAATTATGTATTCATTATATATTGGTGGTTTTTTAAAAATGAATATGGCTAGTGCCCAAAGTACCAGTGTTCTTGTCCATGGAGACTCCCTCCTGTGCGTCTTGTGTCTAGCAGCAAGGATTTAAGTATGCACTTTTCCTCACCACTGACACATAGAATTTGAAACTTGGTCCATGTATCCACAACACAAAAGTAGAGACGAAGAAAGGAGAAGGAAAAGAATATAAGACAGAAGCTTCCTTTCCTTCTAAATTCCAAACCAGAACTGCTGGAACTTCACACACAAGCAAAAATGTTTTGGAGGAAAATCAAAATAAAACACACATTCTTTCAAGAGGTAAAACTGAGAAATATATAAAGAGGTAAGAAAAATATGGTCAAACAATTTTACATGACATTTTGATTTGATCATATATGAACTCATCTATAAGAAAATTTTCTCCTACCAACACAAGTCAAGAGAAAACCTTCAAATTAAGCTTAAAGACAAAATAACAGGTGGAATTTAAGACATCTTCACACAAACTTCAAAATTAATGAAAATGTAACACTTTATGGATTTATATCAGTGGTTACAACTTGTAAAAATCAAAGAAATGGTGAAATGTTATTAACTGGAAAATATACAAAGCAGAAATTATGTTTCTAAAACAAAAAACTTCATGGTGCAAATGAACCAGTTTCCAAACAGAATTTTTATTATAAGATATACTTTTAAGATGAACTAAAAGTCAATTATTACAATTTTAGTGTCAGGAAATAATGGACAACATTTTGAGTTGAACTTAAAGGAGTTAGAATTTATCAGTTGTACTTATCTGTTATCTGCATGTAAATTCCACAGCCTAATGTAGGCTATATAACAAAACTAAAACAAACTCAAATCTGATTGGCATGGACTAATGACCATCATTGCATAGTTGCAAATGCCTATTGTAAATAATAAAATGGAGAACTTCTAAAAAAATCCTCTGATATAGCATTATTGGAAAACATAATATTTAAAAGTCTGGATGCCACCCTAAAAGTAATGTCACATTTTTATAGCCTCTTTCAAGTAGCCATAATATTCCTAAAGTTTGTAATATGTGTGATGAGATTGTCTGATTTACATAAAACCATGCCAGAATACCTGGAACACTTGGTTAACAATGATGTAAAATGTGTCTAAACAAGTCACCTCTGTGTTTGTATTCTCTTTTTCTCAATTTAGAATAATATACAGTTAGACAGAAGAGATCTTTAAGCATCTCCCTTTTAATAAATAGATAAGGGGGAATATCTAGAGGATTTTTTAACCTGTAAAACATTTGTCTTAATAATTTAATAAGTTAAAAATCTTCCTTAGGAAAATTAATGATTACAAAGGACAATAATGAATTAATATATCTTATTGTGTTCCTGTTGTGCAAATTTTGGTGTAAATGCTTCCTTAAATATAAAATTTAATATGCAGGCCAAATTCATCACTATTGAATAAAGTACATTAATATGGCTTACTTTGGAATTAATTCTAACTGAATAAAATTAATTCTTCATCTGACTCTTAACTGACATACTTTTAAGCCAATTATATTCATAGGACCACACTTAGATAACTCACACTAATGTCTAAAGGACTTTCCTATGAATCATCAAGTGATGTCCTAACACTATGTACAGACAGAATATCCCAGTGTGCTTTTACCATTATTCACATTGAAGAATTTTCAATTCAGTGTTTTCCTGCAACTGTCTAGCATGCGATGGTTTTAGAGTCTTCTCTCATCCCTCCATAGTAACTGATAATGTTCTTACTTTTCTACTTAGCACTGCTGCCTTTTAAATATAACTGACTTTACAGAAGTGAATGATGAAGGTTCTTACCAAGAGCTTATTAGCCAAGCATTGTTTTTGATTTTAATTTTTCAATGGTGGCATGCCATTCACTGAACTTTGACCTGTATATTTAATCATCTGGAAACAAGTTACAATCTTTAGTAGATAGCATGGTGATAAATCAAGCTTCATTTCTATTTATTAGCTTCTAAATTATATCACAAACTAAAGAGCAATGAACGGATCTTTAAAATGTTTGACCAGAAGGGAAGACATATGAATATGCATGACAAGAAAACAAATCCCATTTTCAGAATGGTATACATTGTTTATTGTAAACCAGCTCCCCCTCCACCTTATATTATAATGAATCAACATTATCCTTTTTTCAGTAAGGCCATAGCTGGTTTTTATTTCTGACTAGTTACCCAAATGTATTTCACATGAGCTAAACTGAACATGCTGCTATTAATCACCATAAACTTTTAAAAAGTGTGGTTTCATGGATAACTGGTACTTTGGGAGTTTTATAACCCTTTTGGAGTCTTAGCCGGCACATCTCCTCTGCAAGTTCATTCCAGAAAATGTGCTTTGTCTTTTCTTTAGTAATCCGAGACCACTCTAAAATTAAGGCCATCAGGGAAATAGCAAACTGATGATGCAGTTTCTTGTAGTGTTTTTTATGTTTGCTTGTTTTTGTTTTAAACACTACTGCATGATCAACAGGTCTTTCTGAGACATTATCAGGCACCTGTAAAAAAAAAATACACGTTAATTCAAATTTTATAAATTATAACAGAAAAGGCAAGCCTTGTGTTTCTGGTATCCATGTGTGCATGTGCTTTGTGGTGTAGATATGTATATGCATGCCTGTGTGTGACCACATGTGTTCAAATACACATGGAAACCAAAGGCTGATGTTGGGTTATCTTTCTTGATCACTGTCTACCTTATTTAAGCAACCTCTCTCCCTGGAACCCAAAGCTCACAGATTATGCTAGTCTAGCTAGCCAGCTTGCTTGGTGATCCTGTCTATCCTATCTGAGCCTCCTGCATGCTGGGATTACAGGTGAGGCAGTATGCCAGCCCAGCATTTACATAGGCGCTAGGGATCTGAAGTCCACGCAGGAACTATTAAATGCTGAGCCATCTCCCCAAGCTCTTTACTTCCACTTGTTTTATATTCTACCATGCTGATGAAAATTACTGTTTCTGCAAATTCTATTGTGTGAAACTTGGAGAAAAACCACTGGTAGTAGAAAGAGATTAGTATAGGAAAAGCAGGAGAAAAGAGTGAAATCTTGAGTCCCAGCTGCCACAAGTTCATAAGCCAATGCAAACTACTTGTGAATTTGTTGCTTGATTTGAAACAAGGATATTAAACTCATAAACTCCTGATCATTGTATTTAAATGTATGGAAAAATGCTTTATCATCCGGGCCTCACAGATGTTAATGGTACTAGCAGTACACAAGGATACATTATGGCTATATTGATAGTATCTTTCTATCGCTACCATTAAAGCTACTGAAAACACACAGGACTTACTTTCATCATCTGAATCAAATCCAAAGAGTGTCTGACATTTCTTTTGTGCAAGGTGAGCCTCAAGTGCTTCTGCATTACAGTAAGTGGTCAGGCATTTGCCACATCGTAATCGTTTCACTGGTTTTTTACATATGTTATCTTGATCAGAACAGGCATCTACTCGATCAGTAAGAAATTTTCTGCGTTTTGGCATACTAAGGTATCGTTCATCAAGGTAACTGGGAGGCAAAGGTCTGACATATGGCTTTGTTAAAATTAAGCCATAAGAAGTATGTTCACTTGGAAGATTTGGTTTGGATGGTGCCTGAGATACAGACAGCGAATTGTGTTCTTGTGATACAACACTGGGTAAAATAGAACCATTTTCTGTCCTGTTTCTGTTTATATCTATTTTCAGAGTAGGATCTGATGCAACTAACAGTGTTTGCTCTATTTCACTGTGTCCATTGACTATGTCACTGGGACTATGACTGTTTTCAGGATTTGGCTCTATGGCAGGCATCTTTTGGTCTGTCAAGCTTATATTTGAAACAGTATCGTCAGAATGTTCATTTCCATTCTGAACTAAACTGTCTGTTTTCTTTTCCATAGTGTCTATATATGTCTTTGGTTCTGTAGAATCTTTCCTTGATTTACTAGTAGAAACTGGCTGATAAATCATTTGGTTCTCATTACTAGATGGGTCTATTTCCTGATGATTAGGAACTGCTTCACTTAGTTGTGCAGATGAGTCTGGTGTTTTGCTTAAGTAATGCTGGGCCTCATGTTCATATAACAGAGGAAGATCTTCAAAAAGCTCATGGCATTCTGGAAAACTACACTGAGCTTGAAATATCCTGTGACTCTTTGTGTGTTGGGCAAGCTGGAATGGCAGCTTAAATGACTCATTGCAATTAAAATGCAAACAAAAGTACACATTTGGATAGCTGTGCCTATTAAGGTGATCTATGAAATGTTGAGAATCTTCAAACTGCCTTTGGCAAAATTTGCATTTTCCTTTGCTCCATTTCATCACTGTTTGCCGCACATTTAAATCAGTTGGATGTACAGTCCTTGCATGCATATTTAGAAATCCAATTCTTTTAAATATCCTTACACAACCAAGAGCAGGGCACTTGAAGTTGCCTTCTTGGTCTGTGGCATATACATCTTTTGGATGGCACACAGTTCCATTGATTTTATGAAGTACTGATGTTTCTTGGTTCAGGTCATAATCTTCATAATCATCTTCATTTTCTTCCTCTTCATAGTCATCATCACACTGAGGTAAAGATTCTGAGATATTATTAAAAGTGTCTGGTCTGCCATTTTCAATAGCATTCTCTGGTATACCAATGGGAATTTTAATGAATTCAGTCATGTGTTCACGGATGACCTCTTTGCTTCTGTCACTGGAAGCAGTCAGTGTTTCTATTTCTAAACCCTTAGTATTTGAATTCCCATTTTCAAAAGAAATGGAGGATTTGGAACAGTTTATTTCATCCAGCGTGATGACTTCTGGATCATCCTGTTGTGCTGTAGTGATCTGCTGTCTCTGAATCTTCTTAACATGGTTCTTTAAATGCTTCTGCATAAGTCCTCTGTTCCTAAATTTCCTGCCACATATCACACATGAAAAACTGCCTTTTTTCTGGTGAGCTTGGGCATGCCTTACAATGTGGCCACCAAGGAATTCCTTGTTACATAACATGCACCGGTGTCTTGGGACATTGTGATCCACTTTGGAAGTATTAAAAGCAGTGAGGCTTCTCTTCGCATTAGCATGACCTTTAGGCTGCACTCCAGACATATCATCTAGATCGGTCTCTCCAGTGCTCTGATCTGTGAGTGTGTCAAGTCCTTCATCCACACTCTGCTGTTCCACTGTCTTTTTTAGACTACCTGCAGAACTTTCCAGTGTATTTTCATTTAGAAGTCTCACTGCTGATTTATCACGCAGTAACGCCACACAGTTTTTCTTAATCATTACAAAGTTCCAAAACTCAGGATCAAAAAACAATCCCTTTTTCAAAATTGGAAGTAGTTCAAAACGAACACGATTTTGAACAGTACTTGTGCCTTCGCTATACTCTTCATCAGGACGTCTATAAAGCTCTTCAACGGTGTGGTAGGCCTCTAAAGAGCGCTCAAGAAAAAATACTGAGAGAGCACAAACCCTGACAATCTCTAGATCATTTGGCAAAAAATGTGCAATTGTCTTATAAATTAGGCATTTAGTTTCAGGATCATCATGAAGATCAAGCTGGAGGGCACAACCACATATTTCAACACAAATTTGTAAGCCTTCTTCTTCAACCTGAAAAAAAAAATAATTCTACTAAATATAACTTAAAAACTTTGTTTACAATTTCTTTCAATTCTGAGCTTACTTGGGGGATCATTCTCATTCTCTGACAAAAAGGTTAATCCATTTCAAATAGATGCCAAGAAGTAAATTATTTTTTAAGATCTATGCAAATTTTGTCATACTAAATAGTACTTATAATACTGACATAAGACATTGTTGTTATTATTATACGAGCTGGGCAAGTACTTTATACATATATGAAAGAGGGCATCATACAAATCTGATAAAATATAAGAATGATAAGCATACTAGAAATTGTATGAAGATAAACCAACCTTTACTTCTGCTAGTGATAATTGTATCAGCTTCTACTGCAGAATTTTTTATTGATCCACTGTAGTTGATTTTATGCCTCTAATGGTTGGAACAATCAATACTTATTTGAATAGGACAAGAAATCAGAATGTCTATATGTTATAAGGTTATCTGTGTATGCAAGATTCATGTCCTCCTATTCTCTTATATTCTGTTAATCCCATTTAACTACACACAGTTTTACTATCTGAGACAGTGAATGGTTATGATCAGATCATTTGTAAATTAATGTTCAATATCCAAACCAACAATGGAAAAATGATTTGCCTAAGTCATAAGAAAAACATCTCATATGGAAGCAGTTGTTCTCAAATTAAGTAACTAAATAGACTGGCTTTTCCTCCTCTATTTCATGTACCATGCAGAATGTTCCAAGCTGGAGAGAAAAGATTCTGACATACAGAGAATGCAGCCTTAAAATCCAAAAACTAAAATGATAAATATCATATGTACCTCATCCTTAATGATTTTCATGAAAGGAAATATGACTCTCACATTAGTTGCTGTTCTTAAAAGTTGGTAACACTGATCTACAAACACTTGTTTTGAAGGATTAGTTTTAAGCTGTAGTTTACTCCATATGAAAATCAACTCCCTGTAAATGAGAAAAAGACATATATCAAAAAATAGTTTATTCAAGCACAAACATTAGTTACCTTTCCCTGATTCTATACTGTCCTAGCTAGGATAGACATAAAGTAGTTGTAAATGTGTACATTATTCGTCCTACCTTTGAGATTACTAGAAGTTAAAAAAGAAATAGTTTCCCAATGATATGCTGGCACACTAAGAAATCTATGGTGTTGATCAAAGCAGTTCTAATTTTAATATACTGATACTGAGGTTGTAACTTTAAAACACAACTAGTATACTACCATTACAACACTATCCAAGAATGGAGTCATGTGAGGAAAATTCTGAGTGCCTGTGAGAAAACTCCAAGAAAACAAGACAAAAGTCTGAGACCTCAGTTTTTCGAAAACGCAGAATTGTTCTTGGGATGTGTCCCTCCCAGGTGTAGCAGATAAGACTAAGTTTGCTTCTGATTATTCATTACAACAAGCTACTGTTATTCATTCACATGCATCTATAGAAAAACATGTTTTTGCTACGTGTTTTGCTACATGTTTTGCTTGCCCTTGTGATTGTACATTTTACTCATGTGACTCCTCTTAGCCCTCAGAGTATAAATTGTCTGATGCTCTGAATAAAGTTGGTTGTCACATGAGACTCTAGTCTACCTCATTTATTGCAGTGTCAGCTAGAATAATAAACATACTGATTGCAAAATTAGAAACCAATACTGTAGAGTATTTCATTCTTTTAAAATACTAAAAGTAATTGTGTATTATAGTACTGATTTTGAAACTGTATCTTTTATATCTTTAGATCATGTGCTATTCTGCTAACATGCAATAATACTTTTGAACAAACTATAGAGCACTTATTAACTATTTCACAGATTCTTTTCTAATACATGGTCAAGGATGAATAAAGGTAGTAGCTTTTAATGTAAAGGCATAGGATATATATAGCTCATATATATGAATATAATACTTTAGCAGATTAGCAGTCTTTAAAATCTGCCATAAACGTTATACAAAGCATCATATTTGGAACTACTAAAATAGTTGGTGGTAAGTTTCCCTTTTTTCAAAAGTTGTTTACTATGTATGCCTTGTGAACCCAGCACATGCAAACAGACTTGGGCTCACTGGGTACTGGGCTCCTTTTCTGCATAAGAGGGTGTTTTCCTGTAAGGGACACAAGGTTAACAGAATTCCACTAGAAAGAAATGTAACAATCTGATATCAAAACATGCTTTGGGCCAAGACACAGTAACACACATTCTTCAGTTAAAAATTCATTACTCCATTATTCTGTATTATGAATTTTCTTTTAATGACTGTCACTGCTCTAGTGAGGAAACAACCTTGTGTTTGCTACTCACAGTGATTTTGGTTTTAAATCTGCTAAAGCACCGGCTTCATGAGATGCTTGTTTACGTATTTTATAAATCATATTTCCCAGCCACTAATGCATGCAAATCTCCTCAGTAACAATGTATGATGGAGATAGTAACTGACATTTAAAAATAAAAAAGTCAAAGTTCACTTACCTTTATTCAATATCTTTAAAGACATCCCTAGTGAACTGCCTGGTATGTACTGAAGTTTAATAAGTCACTAGCTTCCTACATACATTCACTGTAACCTTCAAGATACCAAGAAATAACATTTGTTCAATAAATTTTTGTTAGCTGATAATCTTGGGTGTTTTATTTTATTTTTGGTCTGTTACTATTATTTCACAGATGCAAAGCAACTATTCTGTAACTAAGCTATTGTCCCATTCAGATAGTTTGGTAATTATTATATTCCTAAATGCTGAAGCTTCTTGAAGAAGTTAATAAGATATACATATAAAATGAGATTAAATATGTTGGTAAACATTTAAATAGGAGTGTTTTTATAAAAGGGAAATGGATAATGAAAGCAAGCAGATCAATTTAAATTATATTTAACAGCTATATGGCCTAACTCTGCATCAGATTTTTATTACAAAATGATAGCTGGAAACCATAAAACAAATAATCCATTTAGTACTTCACAAATGAACTTATTACAAATATATACAATTATTTTCCAACTTGTTCCAAAATAATATGATATTTTTAAATGAACATTCTTTGCACACAAAAGTTTTGTTTTTAATTATTAGGTGATAAAAGTTTAATTTCCCCCTTGTCTTTGTTAAATCAGAGGTGTAGGGGTCAGACTTGGTAAACAAACTGCATACCTGCCTACGCAACCCCCCAATGGGTCTGGAGAGGTGGTTCAGTGATTAAGAGATTGTACTGATGTGACAGAAGACTAATTCAATTCCCAGCATCCACGTTTGATGGCTCACAAGCACCAGGTAACTCCAGCCCCAGAGAATCTGATGCCCTCTTCTGGTCTCTAAGAGCATGCACTCATATGCGTATACCCATACCCATATACACATAGTTAAAATAGAACTAAACCTCTTGTTATTTTAAGTAGTTGAACACTTTCACACAACTGTAAGGAAAATATAAAGTTTAAACTCCATTAATCAATCCTCCTTCTGTTCATCCTTTCTCCACTTCAACTTACGCATTAGAAACACTTACCATATGTAGTACATGTCACCATTCTGGAGCTGTGGAATAAGAAAGGATTCACAGAGTTGTAAGGCCAGCAAAGTCTTGCCTTCCTTTTCAGTGTTACAGATGATATCAATTCCACTCTTGCAGTCTGTTTTCAACAAATGCTGTAAGAAGAAAGAAGAATCAGCTCCTGTCATCAACAATGTATAAAACTCTAGTTGCAGTTTACTGTTCAAATCTTTTCAGGTACTGGTAATTTACAATTTCTTTTACAGTTATATACCTTATTGGAATACTTTCAGGATCCATTAGTTTTAAAGTATAGCACATATATCTCACGAGTATTTGCAAGGTCAACAATAGCTCTGGGTAAGCAAGATTCAGATTAGGAAATAATTTTCCCTTTTATTGTGAAAAGCAAAATAAAATAAGCATTTAGCTTATTAGCACTTTAAGAGGAAAAATGATGTTTCTCAGTTTTTATTTGGTATCTATATTTTACCAAAATTTAGTAAGTATGTTGTAGTAGACCATTTATTAATATCCGATTATGACTAATTCACACACATTTAGATAATGTGACCTCTAAATCTTTTGTATTACTACAAAAGAAATTCAATAACAGTGGGCTTTTGTTTGAATTTTAGTAAGGTTAAAATGGCAATAGGAAAAAATAGTCTCAAATGATACCTCCCGGAATAGCTGATCTTCTACAGGTGACATAAACAGACAGGTGAAGAGTGCTTGATGGAAGTACAAGTCTTTACCGAGTTCTGGGTGATTTATACAAGATTTAATAAGAGCCATTGCTTCAGGTATGCGTTCACAGGCAATTAGGTATCTGGCACGTAGTTCAAAGAACAGTGGATTTTCAGAACTTAAGTATTTGTTCACTATATTAAAAAAAGAAAACAAATTATTACAAAACACATTCAAACTTGTTTGAAACTTTACAACTAAAACATCCTATCTAATTAGATTATTTAAGTAAAGCTTATTTTTAAATAGTTAATATGGCTGATAAAATGGAAATAAAACATCAAAACAGTGCTCAAGAAGTACTAGTTTAGTTTTTTCTTAGTCTAAAGAAAGGATAAAAACAGAATTAAACTTTATAAAAGGGGAAAATAAAATGTTCTTTAAGTTCATCTATACATTAGAATGTTTCTAGTAGCAATCCTCTAGTGTAAGATTACATACTTTGGCTTCTGATAGTCCCATATTCTCATTATTATATAAGACTGAATGCTAAACTAGTGCATTAAAACCACATTAAATCAGATTAACTGTAGAGAAATGTAAGCTAAGCTAATGAAAAAGCTGAATCATGAATAAATAAATATCAAATAAAATTAATGCAAAGTTGTGCCAAAGAAGTCTATTAATGTGTTCATGTGTCACCAAAGATAATTACTAATTTATGCTTACTTTCATTTTTATAATATACAAACACATGTAACTATGTAAGTTTATTTAAACCTAACAACAACCTTATCATGGGTTCTATATTATTCATTTTAGAGATTAATTGACTTTTCCAATGATAAATTATAAGTGGCAGAAACTGAAGTTGAACCTATATTTTATGATTTTTAAATTCAAACATTTTGTGATTATTTAAGTTCCATCAAAACCTACTAAAGTGTTTTTATTATATTTTATTCTGACTTAAATATTTTACTTATACTTCTGTTTAAAATGTAAAAATAAATGCTGACTTGGGAGTTAATGCAAAAATAAAATTCAGTCTTAACTTTACCATAATGACTACCACCAAAAGAAGAGTCATCTGTTTTAATGAAGCTATGGAGAACCTTTGCCCAAAGTGAAGAATGCTAGTTAGTTATCAAAGGAATGTCTGTAATTTTAATGTGATTCCCGCCTGAGTGCCATCAGCCTTCACACCAGCTAACACCAGGACAGGTCTAGTTCTTACTCAGAGAAGTCTAAGTGCTCCCTTAGAAGCCTAATAAACTTTCTTCTCTCCTTCACTCTTAAAAAAAATTATTATCAAATATTGTTATTGGTGTGTGTGTGTGTGTGTGTGTGTGTGTGTGTGTGTTGTACTTAGGTTAGCAAGCTTGTTAATGGAGATTACACTCAGATTAACAAGCATGTGCAGCAAGTGCCTTTCCCTTCTGAGCCATCAAGCTAGCTCCTGCCTTCTCGCGTTCGTGGCTTTCTTGAAGCTACTCTCTATCTTCTCTGGCCACATTTCCTAGTTTCCTTTCATTACATCCCTTATCTTTCCTATATTTTACTCTATAATTTTCTTCAATTAGCAAGTCTTTCTCCTCAGTTCCAACTGTCTCCCTCTTTTTTTTTCTCTAAGTGCTTTCCAAGATCCAAACATCAAGCAGCAACTACCCTTGTTTCCCTTGGGTTCACCACACATAAGCCCAGCATTATAGTCCCTTCTTCATACTCTCCACCTCTTAATGTGGTGCAAATGGCAATATCCTACCATGTTCAACACATGCTCGTGTAAACCGTTTCCAAGTTGGAAGGGCTTGTCTGTTCTCTTGGGCTTTCTTATAACTGTACGTAAACGCCACAATTTCAAACTATTTTCTACATTTTTGTGCTTATGCACTATATATAGTTAAGTCTATATCCTAAGTTTTGGTAATCTAACATATCCTGGAACTCAGCATATTTTATAATAAGGGAAACTAAAAACAGGTAGGAGTAGAGAAGAGAACCTCATGCTTAAGTAAGAAATTTTGGCTCATAAGAGTTCACTGTGGACCTGTATGACAGGAGCTGATGTCAAAGAAGGATGTAAGTTATGAGGGTATGAGACAAAATTTTATTAGTTTGGGAAATACTGTTCTATCATATTTGAAATTTATTTTATTCATTGCTTCAGCCAAAATGCATCAGTATTAAGCAATTACCATGCACTGGGCACTGGACTAACTATAGAATATAAAAACAATAGTGTATTGCAATAGTAATGGGATAATAAATTTGAAGTTCCAAGTTTCACAAGAGAACTCCTATGCAATGGATATTCCGCATGCTATTTTTATGAAAGGAAGTTTAGGGTTTTAGCTTTAAGAAAACAAATAAACAAAAAAAGACAAAGAAAGCACCCCTACTTAAGCAGATTTTAAAAATGAAACTGAAGGGATAAAAACAAACTCCCTATAATACCCAATAAACATGTCAACAGCCACAGTACCATTACTAGAAAGAAATGTAACAAAGCTGGTGTCAAGGAGCACTTTGGGCCAAGTTAGAAAGAAATGGTTTTGGTTTTGACTCCTGAAGTACCTATCTCCTGAGATGCTGGTTGGGCTTTAAGAACAGCTTGCAACACTGGATCTTCCCAGGGGCCACCATCTCTAATGATTCGAGTCACCAGTTCCAGATTCACATTTCCATATCTGCGGAGGTGATTCTGGCATTCCTACGAGAGAAAAATCATTTTGGCTTTGTGAATTTAAAGGGGTTAAAAACTACTTGTTCATCATTGCTCATAAAGTGACTGATAAGTCACATGATGCTACTAAATTATAAGAGAAAATGGTACCATTGCAACCTAAGTAGGGTTACAAAACCCCATTAGTAACAAACAGGCTTAATGCCAATAGTTACACATGATCAAACTGAGGAAAATCCCATTAAAACAGGGATAAAATGTAACCAAAGGGGAAAACTTACAGCTGAATCACTTGTAGGGAAAGAGCCAGGTTGCAAAAAGCTGAAAATTAAATACTCTGTTAAATTTACATACGGATTCAAAAAGTTCCTGTTAACAATGGCAGGCAAGATCCTAAGGGGGGCCCTGCTCAGAGTGTCCACTCTATGCCAGTGACACATCCCTTGCTCTACCCTGAACTTCTGTCAAATCTAAGCTGCAGGAACAGGTTTCTGACCAGAAAACTCCACTGTCCTTTGTGGAAATTATAATTGTGATTAGCGAATGAAGAAACAACAGGCTGAGGAAAGAAATCAAACCTGTAATAGGAGCAATTTGTATCAGGTTTTAGATAAAGATATATTAATAAAGTGACTAGTAATTAAAAAGTACTCTCCATTGTCTGTATTTTTTTAGATATATACACTGCTTTTAAATATCTTTCATTGTAAAATCTGTAAAAGAAATTCAGTTGGCTTAATCTTATTTACTGAGTTTGATGCACTGGCTGTAAATATAGATCATTTGTTTACTTGTACTCTTATTTCTGGATTACTGTACACTAACTTTTAAAAGTCGTTCAGGAAACTTAGTCTTAGAATTTTGAAAAATAAACTAAGACTGAGTAAATTTATTTTTAAAAAGTAAGTTAAGCTTGAACCCTTAAGAAGAAAAAAAGATGATAATGAAGCTAGCAGTATGTGAATATAGTTAAAAATGATCTTTATAGCAATTAAAGCATAATTGCCAGAAGTTTTTTCTGTACTTACAAAATACCTTAGTATCTTATAAATATTGTTGAATTTTTTACTTATTAGAGGAATTATCAATTAACCAATTTGTGGTCACCATTACTTTACTTTCTATTAAACTATTATATTTTATAACATTTGAACATTAAATTTTAGGCTAAATGTTATTTCTGAGTACTGTTTTCACTTACTGGTTAAGGAAAAGGATGAGTTATTTACTTTTTAAAAGAACAGTGTGGGAGAAATTGAAAAACAGAAGTTTAAAATGGGGTATCCCTGTTAACCAGGTTGGTCTCGGGCTGCTGGCTCAATCAGTCT
This sequence comes from Mesocricetus auratus, assembly GCF_017639785.1. Taxonomy (NCBI): domain Eukaryota; kingdom Metazoa; phylum Chordata; class Mammalia; order Rodentia; family Cricetidae; genus Mesocricetus; species Mesocricetus auratus. The sequence continues at coordinate 29,272,677 of NW_024429192.1, read as the reverse complement.
AACCCCCCAGGCATCAAAGTAGCAGGAACTGGAGGGAGTGGACCACACTTAAAGAACTCAAGTTTTGAGGTTTGGGTTTGTTCTTTTTATAGCAAAAAAATAATTATTTCATCACATAGGTCAAAGGATCATTAAGGTCAAACATTAGTAAGTTAACTCCTAAATGTTATTTAAGGGTGTCCCCAAATTAAAACAAAAAAAAATCCTATTGTGGGCAAATAAGTTAACCTCTCTATGCTCTATCAGTTAATTTGTCTATTAAAAAGAACTTATATCATAAGATTGTTGTGAGGATTAAATAAGAACACATAGTACTAGAAAGTTCTTGGGATATTACCTCACACAGTAAGCACTCACTAAATGTTAGCTTTCATTTCTTACAGTATCTTAACATTTTGAAAAAAATGTGTGTGTGTAAAATAATATATTTTAGCATATTGACCATACCAGATCATTTATTATTAAGAGGTATGTGGGGGGAGGGGTATGTATAACAACACATGAATTACCAGCCATATTCTCAACTATGCTGAGGTATTTAGAACTACCTCAGGTCTGTTATTGTATACTGTCAGTTTTCTAAGAAACAAGTGAAGGTTTAGTATAAACCCTACTAAAAAAATAAATAAATAACTCCCTATTTAAGCCACTGAAAGTTCTTCAGAGAAAGCCATAACAGTCTTTATATTTTTTACAGCTACTACCCCAATAAAATTTAGGAGTGAGATGGGTAGTGCTCTCTCTCTCTCTCTCTCTCTCTCTCTCTCTCTCTCTCTCTCTCTCTCTCTCTCTCTCTCTCTCTGTGTGTGTGTGTGTTGTGAGTGTGCGCACGCACATGTGCAAGAGATGAGGAGAGATACTCTGTTTCCCAGACTGTTCCCAAACTCCTATGCCAAACAAACCTACCTCAGCGTCCGCCCTATTTAGGGTTATAACACGCAAGCCTGCGAGCACACACATACACATACACACACATATACACACACATATACACACACACACACACACACACACACACACACACACGCTGCATCTCATATGATACATTTTTACTACAACATACATAGCACATCACCACACACAAGGGACTGGGGCGGGAGAGAAATAATAGAAAATTAGAGGTCAACAGATTTCAACAAAATCCTTTGTATAATTGGCATAAGGAATTTTAACTAGGCATTATTATTTATACAACATTTTAAAACAAGTAGTGAATTAACATAACTACCGGACAATGTGCTAATCGTATTGTTCTAACCCATAATATAAAAAAGACCTGAAGACTCAAGATATGTATGTAAGATTTATTTGCACACAGGAGCCCACACAAAGAAATACATACAAAATATATTCAGTAGAACAAGCACTTGTAGTCTGAAGAAGGCGGCCTACTGACATCCTGTGCTGCCTGCAGCCAGCAGGGCAGCTTACTAAATCTCAAGTTTTGTCTGAACGAATGAATGAATGAATGAATGAGTTTCTTTGTTTCACTATTTTAAAATAGGACTGGCTTTAATGCTTTCTACTATTCCTCATGCCTATTTTCCTATGATATATGTTATCTGAGAAAGTATGGACTGCCTCAAGCATTAGTATGTTCAGAAGTTTAATTCTGTATTATAGCCTGCTTTTTCAGTGAGCAAAGAATGTCTCAACCCTAATATATTCTTAGAACTACTTTAAAAATGCTAATCCCGCCAGGCAGTGGTGGTACATGCCTTTAATCCCAGCACTCTGGAGGCAGAGGCAGGCGGATCTCTGTGAGTTCGAGGCCGGGCTGGACCGACAGCCTCCGAAACAATACAGAGAAACCCTGTATCATAAAAACCAAAAAAAAATGCTAATCCTATCATTCATTTTTGTCATTTACATGCCTGCTCTTGACAACAGCAGACATCAATGTGGTCAGAATATAATATCTGTTTACTAATAAATTGGATGCTGTATGGGATAACTATTAATGCATAATATTTAGTATCCTCTTGAGGTAAGTGCTGTTCCATGGTCAGGATTCTGGCCTTTCAGAAGACATTAATGCTGACAGGTCTATCTTTTAAAAGCTTGAACTTGGGCTTACTATCACTTATTTCAAAGTTTATGCTTCAATTAGGAGTGACAATACACACCTTTTGTCCCTGCACTCAGAAGGCAGAGACAGATGGATCTCTGTGAGTTTGAGGCCAGTCGAGGCATAGTGAGTTTCAGCCAGGGCTATGTATAGAGACCCTGTCTGGGGGAGAGGGGGACAGCTTAAAAATAACTCTGCCTTTTTTACCTCTTTTTTTTTTCCTTGCTGAAAAATGTGTGGCTCAGGCTGGCCTCAGTGATCTTCCTGCCTCTGCCTCTTTCAGCAAATCCTACCAGTATGCACCACCACAGCCAGCTTTTATACCCCCTTTAAATTATGTAAATTCAATAGATATAGTAAGATTTTTTCAAACATAACATTATTTTTAAACACCAAAAGCAAACATTTCTCAGGAAAAGATATATAGGGATTATGAAGCAGTCAACTACTTTAAGTAGATAATGCCAATGAAAAGTAACTAAAGCATTATCTCACCCAATAAAACTAAGACTATAGCCTTCATAAAATAGTTTTTTAAAGAATCTAACCTTGATTCTAACATCGATTATTCATTTCCAATGTTACAGGTATAGTACACTTGCTAATATCATTTCCTTTATGTTTCTCACAATTAAACATTTTTTAACTTTTATTTACTTTTATTCTATGGCACTGGTGTTCTGTCTGCATGTACGTCTGTATGAGGGTTTTAGATCTCCTGGAGTTACAGATAGCTGTCAATCTTCACGTGGGTGCTGGGAATTAAATCCAGTCCTCTGGAAGAGCAGCCAGTGCTTTTAACCACTGAGCCATCGCTCCAGCCTTCAATTAAACATATTTTAATTTCCCTTCTTATACACACCGTCAAAAGTAGACTCCTACAGTAAATATTTGAGGTTTTCATCTTACAGACTGTGAAGTAAACAGTTTGAAAAAGTGCACCTAAATTAATAACTTTATGCACTGTTATGATAAAACACTTGACAAGCAGCAATATAAGGGGGGGGGGTTATTCTGGCTCCCAGTTCAAGGGCACAGCTTGTGATGGTGGGGAAGTCATGGCAGCAGAAATCTGGAGCAGTAGGTCACAATGCTTCCAGTCAGGAAGCAGAGCAAGATGAATGCCAGTGGTTAGCTCTGTTTTCCATTTTGATTCAGTCCAGAATCTCAGTCCATGGAATGGTGCCACCTATAGTTAGAGTACATCTTCCCACCTCAACCTAACCCCAATAATTCCTGACAGTCAGGGCCAGTGGCTCACCTAATCTAGCTAATCCCTCACAAACATGCCCAAAGACTTGTCTGTCAGGTAATTCTACATCCTGTCAAGGTGACAGTATTGAACATCACAAGACTTATTGGTTCAATGTATTGAAGCTCGGGAGGGAGGGAGGGAGGGAGGGAGGGAGGGAGGGAGGGAGGGAGGGAGGGAGGGAGGGAGGGAGGGCTGTAGTTTAAAAAAAGTGGCACTCAAGAGAAAGACAGAATGCCACAGGGTTCAAGCAGAGGCTTTTTATTGTGTTTTGTTTTAACTGGGGTAAGGGATCATAAAAGGGGAAAAGGAAAGGGGAGAGGAATGGGGAAGAGAGGGAGGGAGGGAAAAAGGGGAGCAGACAGAGAGAGGGAAAGAAAAGAAAGAGAAAAGGAGGGAAGGTGGGCAGGGCCCTTTTAAGAGAGAACATAGTGAACGTGCACAGGTGGTGCTCTTAGGGGCATCCTGTCAGAACTCCAAGGACAGGCCAGTACAGATGCCTGGATAGTAATAGGAAGGGAGAAGACAGAAGGAGGGAGGGAGGGAGAGAGGGAGGGAGGGAGAGAGGGAGGGAGGGAGGGAGGGAGGGAGGGAGGGAGGGAGGGAGGGAGGGAGGGAGGGAGGGAGGGAGGGAGGAGGAACAGAAGGAGGAGGGAAGAAGAGAGGGAGAGAAGGAAGGAGGGAGAGAGGAAGGGATAGGAGGAGGAGGGAGGGAGGGAGGAGAGGGGAAGGAAGTAAATTAAACTTGAGAAATTGTTTATCCTTCAATTGTTTTCATAAACAAAGCAATACTAGCAGATTAAAACTGAATTGTTGGGCCGGGCGTTGGTGGCACACGCCTTTAATCCCAGCACTCAGGAGGCAGAGGCAGGCGGATCTCTGTGAGTTCGAGACCAGCCTGGACTACCAAACGAGTTCCAGGACAGCCTCCAAAGCCACAGAGAAACCCTGTCTCGAAAAACCAAAAAAAAAAAAAAAAAAAAAAAAAAAATCTGAATTGTTGGGAGAAAAAAGAATGTCATTATCCTGCACTAGATCTGACAGTACAGTGAAGGAGAGAATAAAGGGTTAATATTTGAAGTAGGGGAAAGACATCATACATATTTAAAATGGAGTAGAGCAAAGACCAGTATCTAATTAAGTAGATAATAAGAAAAATTCAAAAGTGTTCCTCACAAAATGCCTTTTATTAAGATGATAGAGTTGTATTCTTTTAACTGCTGTATTATTTTTCATTGCCGTGATAAAATACTATGACAAAAGCAACTTATGAGAGAAAGGTTATTTGACGTATGATTCCAGAGGAGGAGTCCACAATTGTGGGGAGGCAAGACAGCAGGCAATCAAAGCAGAAAGCTGCGAGATCACATCTTCAACCACATGCGGAAACCAGGGCAACTGGAAGTGGGTGAGTCTATAAATCCTTAACTGTGCCCCAAAGTACTTCCTGCAGCAAACACATACCTCCCAAAGATTCCATGACCTCCCCCAAACAGTGCCACTAACTGTCTTAAAATGGTGTCAGGGACATTTTGGCAGGAGTGATGCTAAGCATACTACTAATTTAGCTCATACAATGATTATATTCAGCCAGTACAATTACTACCCCTCCTTTTATAAGTGAGGAAACTATTAAATAAAATATAAAACTTGTCTAGCATGAAGGAAGGTGAGCTGTAAAACCGTGCTATTTGTAGTCTGATGACTAAAGCGCTTGCCTCTGGAATTATACCTGCCGTCTAGAAGGAAGGATATTATGTTAGTAGACAATAGCTGGGGAGAGGAGACACGGGTGGAACTGCTTGTACATTGTACAGCGAACTCCAGTGAAGACGCACCGGGGAATCATCACTCGCGCTCCTGTGGTCTATACCCTGTGTGAGGTGAACTGACATTCTCTTGTCATGTAACAGGGGAGCACAGAGTTCACACGTCCAGAGCCAGGAGTTGGTGCCATCAACATAACCTAGGAGCTTGTTAGAAAGCAGACCATCAGGTTCCACTTTACACTACTTCATCAAGCTCCTCAGAAAACCTTACATACATTAAAATATGAGCAACGCTCAGTTTGTCCCAGTTCATAATGTGAAATACAAAGAGCACAACATTAAATCTATAATATAACTCTACAGATGATGGACAGAGGTGAGATGCTAAGGAAATACAATCTTTTACTAAGACAATATAGTAAAGATACTTCAGAAGTCTACAATAGATTATAACTGTGCTATTAATAATCAGTCAGAAACCAGGAAACTTTCAAAGCTCCTCAAATGCAAACTCTATGGGGGTGTACAGGATAAGACTGCATGTTGACCTTTGCAACTCTCAAAGGTAAGAAGCCTGGGAAACAACCAACAGAATATGAAAATGGATTCCCCAGGTAAAGCTAAAATGAAAGCCAAAGGTTTAAAGCTTCTGTGAGTTAAAAGGCTCAAGTAAACTATGTAGTGACCCACACCTGTAATCCTAATATTTAAAGAGAGTGGGGAAAATAGGCTACCCCAAAAAGTCAAGATCATCCTGGGCTATATTGTAAATTTTAAGCTAGGCAATGCTACACAGTGCAAAACTACACAAAGAAGACTCAAGTAACTTCAGACTAGAAAGAAGCCATAATCATAGAAGTAGAAGAAATTTTTAATCTGTGGGGCATGAAGTTTGTGCACTGTATGTATATGTATATTAATGTGTGTGAGTGTATACAGGCGCATATGGAAGTGTGTTCATGAGTGTGGAGGCCAGAGGTTGATGATGGATGTCTTCCTCAACTGCTCTCCACCTTATTTTTAAGAGTCTTTCAACTGAACCTGGAGCTTCTCAGTTCAGCTAGAATGGATAGTCAGGGAGCTACTAGTTACTGCACTGCGATTACAGACTTCTCTGCCACAGCTATGTGTACAGCTATATCTAGCACTTTTTCTACAATAACATGTGTGAACACCTGCATGTCAAACCACACATGAGATTGACAGACCAACCCCTTGGGAATTGGTTTTCTCCTTCCACCATGTAAGATCCAGGGATTGAACTCAAGTCATTCAGTTTGGCAGCGATCACCTCTACCCTTAAGTTATCTATCCAGACCCTAACTTTTATAGATGTTGGAAGCCAAATTCAGATCCTGATGTTTTGAGGGCAGGCATTTTACCAGCTGAGCCCATCTTGCTTCGCGACAGGGTTTCTCTGCATTGTTTTGGAGGCTGTCCTGGAACTCGCTCTGTAGACCAGGCTGGCCTCGTCATTAGTCATTCTTGTCTAGATTTGTTTCTTTTCTTTACTTACATTAGACACCAAAACAACAACCTGCAGAGGTTCCTATGAGATGGGAAAATCAGCCAGGCAAAGGAAAAAACAACATATGGCAAGCAGTTTGCTTGTAGTATCACCAAGACTGCTTCTTCACCAGAAAAAAAGTCACTATATTCCCATATACACTTAGGTTCTTTAAGTATGGTAGCCACTCTGGCCTACGAAATGTAGAATTAGAGTCTGGATATAAGCTGCTTGGGAATACAGCTAAAATTTATCATGATCTTTCTTCACCTGCCAATATAGGGAAAACATTAAAACTGTCACTTAGTGACCATAACAACTTTTTTTTTTTAAAGTTTTTTGAAACAGGGTTTCTCTGTGTAGCTTTGCAGACCAGGCTGGCCTCAAACTCAAAGAGATCTACCTGCCGCTGCCTCCCAAGTGCTGGGACTAAAGGCGTGCTCTACTACCGCCCAGCTGATCATAACAACTTTTAAGCAATATTTTAGTATGACAAAGTATTTTTAGAGAATAAAACTGATGTGTGTATAATATATGAAACAGTGAACTGTTTTACCTGGAATGAGCCAAGAATATCCTTTAGGGGTTCTTCGTAAAACTCATCTCTTCCGAAGAACAGGAGCAACTCAAAGAAACTCCTGGGGAAAAAAAATAATTTTCATTGCTTTGGGGTTTTGTTCTACTTTAAAAGACTACCAAGTTGTAACATCTATGTAGTATCAAATATTTTACTTATAAATACTTGGTTTAAAGAAACTCATTAAAGGGTTAGGAACTTAGCTTAGTTTTTGTAGCATACACAAAGCCCCTCCTTCAGTCCCTAGGACAGCATAGAAAGAGGTGTATTGATACATGTCTCTAATCCCAGCATTTGGCAAGTTAAAACAAGATTAGAAATTCAAGGTCATCCTCAGTCACATACCAAGTTTGAATCCAGATTGGAATACATGTCTCAAAAAAAAAAAAAGCTTTACAAAGCACAAAAGTAATATTGCACAATAGGCAACAAGAGATAAAACATCAAGTCAGAGCATTGTATATGGAAGTCCTTATTATCTGAGGCTTTAGATTTCTACTTGGAATTCTAGAATGTATCCTTCATACATCAAGGAAGAACTACTATGCGCTGCCTTTTGTACACACACCAACATATAATATTTATATTTTGGTAGATTACCTAGGGAGACTAGAAACTAATAAAAGTAGTTATCTCTCTTTAGTATAAGAAGGAAGGAAGAAGTCAAAAATTAACAACTGGAAAATGGAAAGGGAACCAGTTGGAGAAAGAAGGTTGAATAAGTGAGTGTATTGGTGGATGAATATGGTTAAAGTTTATTTGTATATAAAAATCTCATAATAAACCTATTATTTTATACAATGAAAATACTCTAACAATGGAGACAGACAGAGAGAGAGAGAGAGAGAAGAGAGAGAGAGAGAGAGAGAGAGAGAGAGAGAGAGAGAGAGAGAGAGAGAGAGAGAGAGAGAGAGAAATGAAGTTGCCACATCAATTGGTTTTCCTTTTCAGACAGCATCACATGCTACAACATGAAGTAGAACTTTACAAAACTGGAATTAGCTAAGGATGGAGCTCAGTGGGAGACTGCTTACACAGCATGAACAACACCCTAGGTTCAATTCCTAGCACTGGACAGGAGTAAAAATTGGAATGAAAATTTCAAACCTCTTTATTAACCGAGTTTGATAATATTAGTCTTTTGTTGACCTTTTAGCAATATTATTAATAACCTCTTCCCCAAGAGCAGATTCTATCTCAAAAACCATTTTTTTTCTCATTAGAGACATAGTCTCCCTATGTTTCCCAGAGGTTAACCTCAAACTCTTAGATTCAAAAAATCCTACCTGTGTCAACTTCTGAAATAGCTATGATAGTTGCCTACCCAGGGCCATCTAAAAAGTACTGTACTTATTCATAAGAAATAACTCTTCCAATTGTAAAATTGATTACAGCAATTTATTCGTATTCCAGGCTCGATGTGTAATTCTAATTTGATCTTTCTACTACATCTGCAGCTAATTCCTCTACTGGAGTCTTGAACCTTTTAAAAGTTATTCTTAAAGGATTGAATCAACTTCAAATCCCCATACATATTTTTTTTTACATCCTCCTATGAACTTTAAGTGTTTGTTTTCATTGCAACCTAGAATAATGAACCATTTCCAGAAGGATTTTAGTATACTTTACCCAGCTCCATCAGGGTATCACCACCTAAGACAAATATTGTCTTACAAAATAAAATTATTGAATAATAAGACTTGAAAATTTAAGTTACTACTCATTGCAAAATAGATATATAGGCATGAAAACAACATTAGTCTCATTGTAAACCTTCATCTGAGTGAACAGGTCCATTGACAGCAAACAGCATACTTTGAAAGGAATCTTTCTCTTTAATCAGTAGGTCTTAAGGCTGGACTTAAATATTCATAAAAGCATGTTGTAAACAGATGTACCAGTATTCAGGCATTGTTATACTAGTAGAGCTTGATAGATACTTGAGAATTCTTAAATACCTGAGACTCTTCAGAAATGTCAGATAAGCTTCAAAATAAAGTCACCAGCAACATTAACTATTAATAAGAGTCAGTTTGGCTTGGAACAAACTTCTTTACCTATTTGATCCTTACAGTTGGACATCTTTAAACCTTTTTCCTTGTTGTCCCTTTTCACTAAAAAATTGTTACATAATGCTAGGTGTATAGGTGTATAGGTATGCAAAACAGGTATACAAACCACTTACTCATAACTACTAAAAACTTTACTGTAAAGCAATTCTTCATTATACATTTAAGTTTACCACTTACTAAAGATGAAAGTAAATCTCTGTAGTTCTTTACTGTTACATTGAAAATTATATATTGGTTGGATATTTTATAATTTATGATATAGAGTACACTGTATTCTTCAGAATTGACTGATATTTTGGTTTTATAATCATCAATGTTGAGAATGATCATATAAATACATAGTACAAAATGGCAGAAGTATGTTTGGGGCCTTTCAGAAATTGCCTACAGTCTTGTCCTATTCCCAAGCCCAAATTCATTTACTGTTTCTTTGTAAGATTCAAACCAGTTCTCAAAGAGCTACTTTTACAGACAAAAAATTCTAACACAATACTGATGGAGAATGTCCATACATACACATACATATACATACATACATATATATATATATATATACATATATATGTTTCTTATTGGTTGATGAATAAAACCTGATTGGCCAGTAGCCAGGCAGGAAGCATAGGTGGGACTACCTGATGAGGAGAATGCTGGGAATAGGAAGGCACAGAGGAGCAGCCCAGGAGACACCATGTAGCCGAAGAAGGAATAACAGGTCTGGGCATTCTCTGGTAAGATAAGGCCATGTAGAAATACATAGATTAATAGTTATGGGTTAATAATTAAGAGAGAGCTAGCCAATAAGAAGCCCAAGTCATTGGCCAGTTTATAATTAATATAAGTCTCTGTATATTTATTTGGGGCTAAAGGGCAGAAGGACCAGGTTGGACAGAAACTCTGGCTATACAATGCAATACAAAGATATGCTAATTTGATACATATATGCTGAGAAATGGCAGGAAACTATTAAAAGTCTTTGTTTTCTAGAATTAGACTATTATGTTTCTCTAAGAAGAAAATTTTGTACATACAGTAAAAAATACTTCAATTTACAGCATATTTTTAAATCTGTGCCACGGTTTTGAGGCTGCATTTGTTGGTACTGTTCAGCATAATAAAACAGACAGTACAATGTATGCATGCTGTGTGTTCAGAAGCAAGGCTAAAGTGAAGTTGTATGATGGCCAGGTGAACAATATCAGAAATTCTTTAATTCATCACATACTTCAACCTGAATTAAATTTTGGTCATTGCATGTTTACAAACTTTAATGTTTGTCAATATTTTACAACCCTTCCATTAAGTTGCCAACTCTGTGTGGTCACAACACAGTTTCAGAAGCTATCCCCTAGACAGTATTAGCCTGTAATGAAAGGCAATTCTACACTGAAAGTCTGTTTATCTACTACACTAGATAGCATGGCTTCTAGTTAAATCTTCAATAATCATTGATTAAAAGCTTGGTCATCAGCTTGTGGCACTGTTGGGAAGGTCCAGTAATAGTCCGTAAGTCATTATTTGTATACCCATGAAGGAGACCATGGGTCTCTGGAATCTTCCTCTCTTCTGCTTCCTTGCTGCCATAAGGTAACCAGTTTTCTCATCTATGAACTTTTCTGCCATGATATATAGTGTTGCTAAAGACCCAATAGTAATGATGTCAACTGACCGTACACCGAACCTCCAAATTTTTTAACTAAAATAAGCGTACCCTTGGGGACTGGAGAAATGGTTCAGTGGATAAAGTGCTAGCTTTCCAAGTACAAGAACCTGAGTTAGGAAGCTCAGCATTCATATAAAAACCAAGGGCAGTGGCATGTACTCACAAGTCCAGTACTGGGGTGGCAGTGGGGTAGAGACAGATGAGACCTTGGGACTCACTAGCTAGCTTATCTAAGCAAAACAGCAAACTTGAGGTTCAATGAGAGATCCTGGCTTTTAAAAATTAAGGTGGAGAGTAATTATAACCCTGTCATCAATTCTACCCAACACATACAAGGACAACCCTTGCACATACACATGCATGTACTCCACGAACAAAATAAGTAAACTGGCCCTCTTTTTAAGTTAGTCATTTTCAAGGATTCTATTATAGTAAAGAAAGTTGTCTAACTGCCATGTCCATAAATTGTCTTAGCTAGATCTTCTGGATACTTCTTCAGCTTCTACATCAGCACTCCTGCTCCATCTAGTGCTTTTGCGTGATAGAGAAGGCTTCCTCCCTAAAAAATGAACAAATGAACTTCTACTAACATCAATCTTTTTTTCATAGAGCCTCTTCAGAGAACTGAAAAGAGTTAGGGCCTTGGGTGCCCTTGCATACAGTTTACACATACGTTGATTACAAAGCTAAATATCTAAAACAAAAACAAATAAACAAACAAAAGCCAAGCATGGTGGCATACACCTTTCCTTCTAGTGGAACATTTAAGTGGACTCAGTTCCAGGCCAACCAAGGCAGTGAAACCCTGTCTCACTCAGAAAGGAAGTGGGGGAGTTGAGGGGAAGAGGGCAGAGAAGAAAGAGGGAAAGAAGAAGAGGGGAGGGGAGGGGAGGGATGGGGGGAAGAGGAGAAAGGAAGGGCGGGATGGAACACACCTTCAATCTCAGCAGAGGCAGGCGGATCTCTGTGAGTTCGAGGGCAGTCTGGTCTACAACAGTGAATTCCAGGACAGTCAGGGCTACACAGAGAAACCATGTCTCGAAAAAACTAAAACAAAAAGGGTAGTAGTAGTAGAGGAATAACTAATTGTATATTCTGTAAAGCCTCTGTTATTGCAGAATATTCCTTTATACTGCGAAGATGTGTCACTGCGATTGATTGGTTTAATAAAGAGCTGAATGGCCAATAGCTAGGCAGGAATAGGTTAGGCAGGACTTCTAGGGACAGAGAGGTCTGGGGAAGAAGAAAGGCAGAGTCACCAGCTGAACACAGAGAAAGCGGGACATGCAAGAGGAGAGGTAAAAGCCATGATTCATGTGACAGCACATAGATTAATACAAATGGGTTAATTTAACTTATGAGACCTAGTTAGAAACAAGTCTAAACTAAGGTCAAGCTTTCATAATTAATCATAAGTCTCTGTGTCATGATTTGGCAACTGGTGGTCCAAAAAAGCCTAATACATTCTGATATGTGAACAAATAGATTAATGAAACCAGAGGAAAAATAAAAAGATAGTGTTCTTAAATAAAAAAAAAACTTCAGCTAAATATTAGGGACATATCAACTCAGTAGCCAAGTTTTAGGTAGCAGCATATCAAATTACTGTATAGCCAAATGCTAAAAATACAGATATGCGCCCTACCCTCCAAATATGGGAAACATTCAAACTAAATCTAGCTCAAATACAAAAGATTAATCAATGAAAACATAAGAATAAGATTCCTAGCAACAGAACCGTCTTTATGACTCAAAACTCAGAATCAAGGGGAAAATATTGGTAAATCTCAATTACTCCTTAAAATATATGTGGATTTCAAAAACATTAAAATATAAATATATCCAGTGTTTGCTCAGTATTTGCTCAGGTGCTGCTTGAAGAGGTCCTGTTCCCCCCTCCTGAGACGGAGTTTCTCTGTGTAGCCTTTGCTCTCCTGGAACTGACTCTATAGACAAGTCTGGCCCAGAACACACTGAGAACTGACTCCTCTGCCTCCCAAGAGCTGGGATTAAGGGCAACCACCCAGCTGCTTGAAGAGTTCTTAGCTCTCTTCCTCCCTCCCTGCTTCTAGGTCAGGTCCACTAGAAATGAACTATTAACACCTCAGTTTTGGCTTTACTGGAGACAATTTTGTTTCTCTTCCAGTTTTGAACTGCATTTCAGTTAACTATTTTTTTTTTCATTGTTTTAAGATGTCATTTCATTGTGTTCTATTTTGCACAGTTTCAGAAGACGTGTTTGTATTATGTGTTTGGAAAATGTGTGGCCACTGTTTTGTCAAAATTGTTTCTGGTTTATTTTTCATAATAAACCTTCAAGGCCAGTGGTTCTTGTACTGAAAGACCCCTGGGGGGCAGATATCAGATGTTCTATATATCAGATATTAACATTATGATTCATTACAGTAGCAAAATTACAATTATGAAGTAGCAAGAAAATAATTTTAAGGTTGGGGCTCACTACAACATGAGGAACTGTATGAAGGGGTTGCAGCATTAGGAAGATTGAGAACCACTATTCTGGGATTTTAATTGATTTATAATGTATAGTTTTATATTTTCCCAAAGATCCTAAAGGTTGTTATCTTTTTCTTTCTTGCCTTTTAATTTGGATAATTTCCATTAATCGACATTAAAGATTTATTCAATTTTTGGTTCCAGGAACAAAACCCAGGGCTTTGCTTAAACTATATTTCCAACCCCCTTTTCATGGTCCAGCTGTGTCAAATATAAACTAATGACCTCATCAAAAGCACTAATCATTCTGAATGATACTAAGTTTTTAGTTTCTGGTATCTAATTTGAATATTTACATTGCCCATTTCTGTGCTAAGATCTGCATCCTGTCCAAGCATGCTGCCCATCTTTCCCACTGGAATCCTTATATATCTGCAGCTCATTCTACTGATTGGTTTGACTCCATAGTGTGATTTTTTTATCGTGTTTTAAGTGTGTAAAACGTTGTAAATCTTTGTTTCATGTTCTAGACAGTAGAGACTGCAGTATCATTTATGTCTGGCAGCGTTCTTGTCTCTCCTTGTACTATGCCTTTATTGTGGCACTTTTGACTTAAACCACTTAGAGGTAGGGAGGTGGGGGTGAATGTGATAAAATTTAAGGACAGGTTTTGGAATGAACATGATCAAAATACATTGTATGAAATTCTCAACTTAATAAGACTTTTTTAATAATTAAGTTAAGCTGAGCATGAATTTTGTTCTCCTCCCATGACCATCAGTGGATGGGAATAAGGTATTTCATCTCTTGTCACTTTCCACATCTGCTAACACAAATTTAACAGTGGGTTATAGATCTCTAATCTTTATTTTGGCCCCCAAATGACTGTAGTCCCAACAACTTGGCAAAATACAGAAAACATGAAATAAATGTCAAAATTGCAGACATAAAAATACTAGTCATGCTAGTGCCAAGTGAAATGCTCAGTTTCTAACCATGAATAAGAAAATCCGTACAGGTTTGTTTAATATTGTCTTTAGGTATAACAAATACAGAAAAGAGAGTATTCTAATGAAATAGAAAATAAAAACCAATGCAGAGGGCTGGGGATATAGCTCAGTGTTTGAGCATTTGCCTGGAAAATACAAGGCCCTGTGTTTAATCCCCAGTAGTAGAGGCAATTGGGAAGGGGGTGAGTTTAGTAAGGAAATAGAATTAAAGCCAAAAATTGCCCCCAAAAGCAAAAACATTTCTTTGCCTTCAGAGGGAGAAGAAATAAAAAAGTAGTAATCTACATGGTATATATTTATCTCTAAAATATGATTGTGGAAGAGAATACATGCAAAATTGGAAATGGTATTAATAAGAGTTCATAGATATAATTAAAAGCCAAGATGCAGTTAAGAGTGCTATTGTTGCAGAAAAGGGATTCAGATTAGAACCTTTACCTCATCCTTCACAGAAAAACAAACACAGGAGGTCTGCAAGATGGCTCAGTGCCTGAAGGGATTACCACCAAGCATGAGGGCCTGCTTTGAATCCCCAGGACCCACACTGTGGGACAGAACAGACTACCTCAGGTATCCTCTGACACACACACACGCATGCACGCACACTCAGAATAATTTAAAAAGAAGCTGAATGTGCCATCATAATTATTTCTTCTTCCTTTGATTGCCAAATTAGTTATTACTTGTATCTGCATTACTGTATGCTACAAGTGACTGAATCAAGTAAAACTTGGTTGCAATACAGTAGAAAATCAAGTTTAAATATAGTGCAATAAAATAAGGTTATCAAAAAGGATTGGGGATCTACCATTACATGTGTGGTACAGCCCCAAAATGTCTATCTGTTCTGAATAAGAAGCTAATCATATATACTGCAACTTGACATACTAAGATATAAATGGGTATATGGTTTTGGTTTTGATTTTTGGGATCTTGGGGTTTTGTTTTCTTTTGACACTGTACATATGAATGCTACTAGATTAACCAGTCCACTCCTCTGGTAATATCTGGGAGCCTGAAATCTATCAGGCAAATATTTAATGTCCTATTTGTTCATCTCAGTCTGGTATGCTAAAATCCATGAACATTCTTTCCTTGGTGCAAAAACAGAAAAAACAAAGGCTAGAAAAGCAACATTAATATCTGAATTTGATATAAAACTGGTAGTTTTGTATCAATTTTCATGAGGGAAATTGGTCTGAAGTTCTTTTTTGTTTGTGTCTTTGTGTGGCTTGGGTATCAAGGTTATAGAAGCCTTGTAAAGAGTTTGATGCAAAAATACTGAATAAAATACAGGCAAATCGGATCCAAGAACACATCAGAAAACTCATCCACCATGATCTAGTAGGCCTAACTCCAGGGATGCAGGGATGGTTCAAAATACGAAAATCCATCAATGTATTCCACCATATAAACAAGCTGAGAAACAAAAATCACATGATCATCTCACTAGATGCAGAAAAAGCCTTTGACAGAATCTAACACCCCTTCATGATAAAGGTCTTAGAGAGATCTGGGATAACAAGAATATACCTAAACATAATAAAAGCTATATACAGCAAATCAACAGCCAATATCAAACTGAATGGACAGAAACTCAACACAATTCCACTAAAATCAGGAACAAGACAAGGCTGAGCACTCTCTCCATACCTTTTCAATACTGTACTTGAGGTTCTAGCCAGAGCCATAGGACAACAAAAGGAGATCAAGGGGATACAAATTGGAAAGGAAGAGGTCAAACTTTCACTATTTGCAGGTCATATGATGGTTTACATAAATGACCCAAAGAACTCTACCAGGGAACTCTTACAGCTAATTAACACCTTCAGCAAAGTGGCAGGCTACAAGATCAACTCAAGAAAAACAGTAGCCCTACTATATGCAGATGATAAAAGGGCTGGGAAAGAAATCAGAGAAACATCACCCTTTACAATTACAACAAACAACATAAAATACCTTGGGGTAACGCTAACCAAACAAGTGAAAGACCTGTATCGTAAGAACTTTTAGTCTTTAATGAAAGAAATTAAAGAAGCCCTCAGAAAATGGAAAGATGTCCCATGCTCTTTGATAAGTAGGATCAATGTAGTAAAAATGGCAATCCTGCCAAAAGCAATCTACAGATTCAATGCAATCCCCATTAAAATCCCAGCACAGTTCTTCACAGACCTTGAAAGAACAATAATCAATTTTGTATGGAAAAACAAAGGACCCAGGATAGCCAAAACAACCCTGTTCAACAAGGCAACATTCAGAGGCATCACCATCCCTGACTTCAAACTCTATTACAGAGCTATAGTCATGAAAACATCTTGGAATAGGCACAAAAATAGAGAGGTAGACCAATGGAATTGAATTGGAAACCCTGATATTAACCCACACATGTATGAACATCTGATCTTTGACAAAGAAGATAAAATTATACAATGGAAAAAAGAAAGCATCTTCAACAAATGGTGCTGGCATAACTCGATGCTGGCATGTAGAAGAATACGGATCGATCCATGTTTATCGCCATGCACAAAAATTAAGTCCAAATAGATCAAAGACCTCAACATAAATCCAGCCAATTGAACCTGTTAGAAGTGAAAGTGGGTTGTACCCTTGAACGAATAGGTACAGGAGACAGCTTCCTGAACATAACACCAGTAGCACAGACAGTGAGATCAACAATTAATAAATGGGACCTCCTGAAACTGAGAAGCTTCTGTAAGGCAAAGGACACAGTCAGCAAGACAAAAAGGCAGCCCACATATTGGGAAAAGATATAACTCCACATCTGACAGAGGGCTGGTCTCCAAAATTTACAAAGAACTCAAGAAGCAAGTCTCCAAAACACCAAAGGATCCAATTAAAAAGTGGGATACAGAACTAAATAGAGAATTCTCAATAGAAGAGTCTAAAATGGCTGAGAGGCACTTTAAGAAAGTGCTCAACATCCTTAACCATCTGGGAAATGCAAATCAAAACAACTCTGAGATACCATCTAACTCCTGTCAGAATGGCTAAAATCAAAAACATCAACGACAATTTATGCTGGAGAGTATGTGGTGAAAGGGGAACACTCCTCCATTGCTGGTGGGAATGCCAACTTGTTCAGACACTTTGGAAATCAGTATAGAGATTCCTCAGAAAAATGGGAATAAACCTATCACAAGACCCAGCAACTCCACTCTTAGGCATATATCCAAAAGATGCCCATTCATACAACAAGGATGTCTGTTCCACTATGTTCATAGCAGCATTATTTGTAATAGCTAGATCCTGGAAGCAACCTAGATGCCCCTCAACCAAAGAGTGGATAGAGAAAATGTGGTACATTTACACAATGGAGTACTATTCAGCAGAAAAAAAGCAATAGAATCCTGAACTGAAATTTGCAGGCAAATGGATAGCACTAGAAGAAACCATCCTGAGTGAGGTAACCCAGTTACAAAAAGAGAAACGTGGCATGTACTCTCTCATATATGGATTTTAGACATAGATCTGGGGAGTGCCAGCCTACAATCCCATGGCCAGAGAGTCTGGGAAACAGAACCTTCATTCAGTGGCTGATGGAAGAAGAGGCAGACTCCCACGGCTAAGCACTGAGCTGAACTCAAGAAAGCCAGTAACAGAGAGGGAGGACTGATGACCAAAGGGGTTAAGACTGGGCTGGTTTAACCCCCAGAAACAGCTGATCTGACAAGGGTTAGCTCTTGAATCCCAGACTGATGCCTGGGAATCCATCATGGGACTGATCAAGACCCCCTGAATGTGGGTGTCAGTGAGGAGGCCTAGGTAATTTATTGAGCCTTGGGCAGTAGATCAGTATTTATCCCAAGGATACAAATGGACTTTGGGTGCCCATCCAACAATGAGAGCTGCACTCTCACCCTGAACTCTTGGGGGAGGGTCTAGGTCTTGCCTTGGATGAAATGACAGACTATGGACACCCCCATGGAGGGCCTCACCCTCCCTGGGGAAATGAGGGGATATTCCAGGGGTTGGTGGGAGGGCACAGGAGGAGGGGAGGAAAATGGAGAGGGACCTGGAATTGACATGTGAAGCAACTTTGTTTCTAATTTAAATTTAAATTGAAAAATAAAAACTATATATATACATATATATAAAGAGAAATTGGAAAGGAAGAGGTCAAACTTTCACTGTTTGTAGATGATATGATAGTTTACATAAGTGAACCGAAAAATTCCACCAGGGCTGAGAAAGAAATCAGAGAAACATCACCCTTTACAATTGCCACACACATGATACATAAAATACCTTGGGATAGCACTAACCAAACAAGTGAAAGACCTGTATCGCAAAAACTTTGAGTCTTTAAAGAAGACACCAGAAAAAAATGGAAAGATCTCCCATGCTCTTGGATAGGTAGGATCAATGTAGTAAAAATGGCAATCCTGCCAAAAGCAATCTACAGACTCAATGCAATCCCCATCAAAATCCCAGCACAATTCTTCATAGACCTTGAAAGAAAAATTCCCAACTTTATATGGAAAAACAAAAAACCCAGGATAGCCAAGACAACCCTGCTCAACAAAGCAACACCTGGAGGCATCACCATTTCTGACTTCAGGTTCTATAGTCCTGAAAAGAGCTTGGTATTGCCACAAAAATAGACAGGTAGACCAATGGAATCGAATTAAACACCCTGAGTAATCCACAAACCTATGAACATCTGATCTTTGACAAAGAAGCTAAAATTATACAATGGAAAAAAGATAGCATCTTCAACAAATGGTGCTGACATAACTCGATGCTGGCATGTAGAAGAATGCGGATTGATCCATGTCTATTGCCAGGCACAAAGCTTAAGTCCAAATGGATCAAAGACCTCAACATAAATCCAGCCACACTGAACCTCTTAGAAGAGAAAGTGGGTGGTACCCTTGAATGAACTGGCACAGGAGACAGCTTCCTGAGCATAACACCAGTAGCACAGACAGTGAGATCAACAATTAATAAATGGGACCTCCTGAAACTGAGAAGCTTCTGTAAGGCAAAGGACACAGTCAGCAAGACAAAAAGGCAGCCCACATATTGGGAAAAGATATTCACTAACTCCACATCTGACAAAGGGCTGGTTTCCAAAATTTACAAAGAACTCAAGAAGCAAGTCTCCAAAACACCAAAGGATCCAATTAAAAAGTGGGCTACAGAACTAAATAGAGAATTCTCAATAGAGGAGGCTAAAATGGCTGAGAGACACTTTAAGAAAGTGCTCAACATCCTTAGCCATTAGGAAAATGCAAATCAAAATGACCCTGAGATATCATCTTACTCCTGTCAATATGGCTAAGATCAAAAACACCAAGGACAGTTTATGCTGGAGAGGATATGGAGAAAGGGGAACACTACTCCAATGCTGGTGGGAGTGCCAACTTGTACAGCCACTGTGGAAATCAGTATGGAGATTCCTCAGGAAAATGGTACTCAGTCTACCACAAGACCCAGCAATTCTACTCTTAGGCATATATCCAAAGGAGGCAAATTCATACAACAAGGGCATCTGCTCCACTATGTTCATAGCAGCATTATTTGTAATAGCTAGATCCTGGAAGCAACCTAGATGCCCCTCAATCAAAGAGTGGATAGAGAAAATGTGGTACATTTACATAATGGAGTACTATTCAACAGAAAAAAATAATGGAATCCTGAGATTTGCAGACAAATGGATGGCACTAGAAGAAACCATCCTGAGTGGCGTAACCCAGTCACAGAAACACAAACATGGTATGTACTCACTCATCTATGAATTTTAGACATGGACCTGGGAAGTGTCAGCCTACAGTCCCAGTGTCAGTGAGTCTGGGAAACAGGGAGGTTCCCAAGAGATATGCATGATAACCCAGAGAAGGGGAAAGAGGCACGATTTCCTGAGCAGATTGAGAACATGGGGGTGGGGGAAAGAGGGAATTGGGAAAAACAGAGGGAGACAAGAGGAGGGGAAAAGAAGACATGGGGTAGCAGGAAGGTTGAGTTGGAGTAAGAATAGAGGAGAGCAGGATGAGAGTCATTATAGGTTTGAGGAGAGAGCTGACACTAGTTAGATTTCCAGAGATCTACAAGGATAACACCAACTGGCAAACTAAGCAATAGCAGAGAGACTACACTAATAACCACCCCCCATGATAAGGTTGATGACTACTTTATATGCCATCCTAGAACCTTCACCCAGTGACTGATGTAAGCAGAGACAGATACCCACAGCTAAAAACTGATCTGAACCCCCGTGACAGAGATGGAGGAGTTATGAGGAATAGGGTCAAGACCATGCTGGTGAAACCCACAAAGACAGCTGACCGGACAAGGGGGAACTCTTGTACCCCAGATTGACGGCTAAGAGACCACCAGGGGACTGATCCAGATTCTATGAATGTAGTGTCTGTGAGGAGGCCACAGAAATCACTGGGGCCTTGGGTAGTATATCAGTGTTCACCATGGCATACAAATGATCTTTGGGAGCCCATTCCACATGGAGGAATGCTCTCTCAGCCTGGACACATGGGGAAGGGCCTAGGTCCTGCCCTGGATGAAATGACAGACTCTGGAGATCCCCCCAAGGAGGGCCTCACCCTCCCTGGGGAATGAGGTGGGGATTGGGCTGGGACCTGAGGGCAGGAGCTGGTGGAGGGACAAAGGAGGAGGGGTGGGAGAGGGAGCGGGGATTGACATGTGAAGCATGCATGTTTCTAATTTAAATAAAAACATATATTGAGAAAAAAACTGGTAGTTATCTGAGTTTCATATGCCATTGTGTTTTACCTCTAAAAGTTAGGAATCACTGCTATAACAGATCGGTACCTTGTCCAGTCATTATCAAAGAGGCTTTCTCCAACAACAGACGGGGGTAGGTGAGAAACCCAGAGCCACATATCATGTACAGAAAGTCTAATTGGAGGTCTCCCTCAGGTTCCTCCCCTTGGAGATAAGGAGCCACACAGAAGAGGGGGGTAAAGCCTATAAGAGTCAGAGGGGATTGATGGCACCAGGAGAACATGGCCCACAGACTGAAGAGGCAAGTATGGGGCCTGCAAGGGTCTGCACCATGGCCTCTGTGTGTGCTTTGGTTGTTAGCTTGGTGTTTCTTCCTAACAGTGAAAGCACATATGTAGGAGTGAACCCCACAAAGCTATCCGCCCATGAGGGTGGGGACATGTAAACTGACACAGGTAGATATAAAAGGAAGTGAAAGGAAAAGGAACTCCCCTTTTTTCTCCTGGAAGCCAGCCATGGTTTGTGCGACTCTCTCTCTCTCTCTGGTAAATAAATATATTGTTTTCCATACAGCATCGAATATCTTTGATACACATATATTTCTGACTCTTTTGCTTGCTCATGAGACTTTTCTTCCTACTGGGTTGCCTTGTCCGACCTCATTTAGAGCGCTTTCACCTTATCTTGTTTTGCCCTGTTTGGCTGTTGTCTCTTGGAGGCCTGCTCTTTTATGAAGGGAAACGAAGGGGGAGTGGATCTGAGAGGGAAGTGGAGAGGGGTTAGGAGAGGAGCAAGGGGAAACTAGAGCAAAAGAATCTATTTTCAATAAAAGGAAGTGGGGGGGGTAGGGAGGGGAGGGAGGAGGGATTGTGTTTAATCATTTTACAAGAGAAAAAGTCATAACTAGCTACCTGAAATTTGCAAGTCTCCAAACTTCTCCAGCCTCAGTTTCCTTATCTACCAAGAATAAATTTTTGAGGTATACCTTAATCCAAATATATATATATATATATATATATATATATATATATATATATATAAAACTTTCATTTCTTTATAAAATACAGCTTACAAAAGAAGTAAACCCCCAGTAAAGCCAGGCATATTTTGGTTGCTTATTTAAAATAAGTTGCTACATGGCTCTTCATTTCTAAAACATTTGAAAAATACTCAGGTGAATAAAAAGAGATTTCATTTTCATTCTCTGTAAAAATCCCTTTAAAAGCCATAGTTCAAATGTATAACCTAAAGATGGGCTGTCTTCCCAGAGACATATCATATTAGTAGAGAATTTTGTAAAGATGGTCATATATAAAATATAGTAGCCTACATATTTATATAGCATATATATGCATATAATTACATGCATATAAAACATAGCTCATATATGTTTTTCAACTGAATAAAAGTTATACACATGTGGTATAAACTATTAAAAAGAAGTCTTCAAAGAGAAACTACAGCCAGGCATTGGTGGCGCATACCTTTAACCCCAGTACTCGAGAGACAGAGGCACGTGGATCTTTGTGAGTTCATAAGCAGCCTGGTCCACAGAGCAAGTTCCAGGACAGTCTCCAAAAGCAATACAGAGAAAACCCATCTTGGGGGAAAAAAAAAAAAAACAGAAACTATAATGAATTCTGTGAATGTTCTGACTTCCTGTATCAGTACCTTTATGTGGCTACTGGAGCCTCTTCTGCTGCCTCACCTAGTAATTCTTCTCATTCTTTCAGAAGTCAGTAAGTGTTAACTCAACCAGTAGGTTTCCCAGAAAATACAAGACCAGGTAAAACCTTTACTATGCCCCCTCATTATACACTGCAATTATCGCAAAATTACAATTACATAATAGTATAACTTGGCAAGATTTTTAGAATAAGACTTACTTGTTTCCAACCTTGAGCTAAGAACAAAACACAGAGCTTTACAAGAAATAAAGAACAGTTTTGAACTTGTATAATTTTCTGGTTATTTTCTGGTTATTTTAGAAAACTAAAATACCATCATCACAAACTTGCTATTTTAATGGAACAATTATTTTTCTATTTCTCTATTTTTCTTCAAGTATGGAAAATACAGTTCTCTGTTCTATTATAGTAAATTCCAATAATAAACTTTTCCTTTTAAAAACAGCCCTACTTAATAAGCAGTTGAAATAGCTAATTCTTTCACCCAGCATTCTCTATCTTATATAACATTTGACTCTTTTTCATCATTTCCTTATTTTACATCTCTACTGCAGTTTCCCCTCTCATCTCCTCCAAGTTCCTCTCCCCCACCTCCCCTCTGCCCTTCTTATCTACTCCTCTGTTGTTTTTTCATTTTACATTTCAACCACAGTTCTCCTTCCCACCCCTCCTCCAACCACCCCACCTCCCCTCTCAGATCACCCCCATCCACTCTTCCCAAAGGGTGAGGCTTCCCATGGGGACTCAGCAAAGCCTGGCCCATTTAGTTAAGGCAGGACCAAGCCTCTCCCCACTGCATTAAGGCTGGGCATGGTATCCCCTCATAGGGAATGAGCTTCAACAAGTTAGCTCATGCACCAGGGCTAGATGCTGGTCCTACCGCCATGGGCCCCTCAGACAGCCCAAGCTTTACAACTGTCTCCCACATATGGAGTGCCTAGTTTGGTCCCATGGAGGCTCCAGAGTTGTAGGTCTAGAGATCATGAGTTCCCATGAGCTTGGTTCAGCTGTCTCTGTAGATTTCCCCTTCATGGTCTTGACCTCCTTTGCTCGTATATTCCCTACTCCCTCTCTTTGACTGGATTCACAGAGCTCTGCCTGGTGCTTTGTTGTGGATCTCTGCATCTGGTTCCATCAAGAACTGGATCTATGATGATAGTTGGGGTTGATGGGAAAGTCCTTCTGTGTATATGTTAATAAAGCACTGTTGGCCAATAGGGAAGCAAGATAAGTGGGACTAGGAGTAGAGGAGGATTCTGGGAAACAGAGGCACAGTCACAATATGGGAAGCCAGAGAGTAAGAGGTCTAGACCCTATCTCCACTAATAGAAGATCACATGGAAATACTTAGATTAGCAGCTATGAGTTAATAATTAAGTCAGAGCTAGCCAATAGGAAACTGCTTAAAGCAAATGGTCAATATAGTGTCTCGTGTGTTATTTGGGGGTTAAAGCGGCAACAGGACCCAGGCGGCTGGCAGGAAGACTACATGTTACATGGGGTATTCACCAATCTGACTACAGGGGAAAGCAGTTCATCTCCACTATTGCTAGGAGTCTTAGCTGTAGTCACCCCTGTGGATTCCTAGGAATTTGTTTAGCACCAGGTTTCTCCCTAACCCCATAATGCTCATTCTATCAAGATATCTCTTTCATTGTTCTCCCACTCCATCCCTCCCTCAATAAGACCCCTCAAGTTCTCATTCCCCATCCCCTCCCATCTACACAGTCCACTCACCTCCAGTTTCCCCAAGAGATCTCATTTAATTCCCTTTCCCAGGGTGATCAATGTATCCTTCTGAGGGTCCTCCTTGGTATCTAGCTTCTCTGGAGCTGTGGTCTGTAGTCTGATTATCCTTTGCTTTACATCTAGTATTCACTTACAAGTGAGTACATACCTTGTCTCTTTTTTTGAGTCTGGGTTACCTCACTCAGGATTTCTTTTTTCCTAGTTCCATCTATTTGACTGCAGATTTCATGATGTCATTGTTTTTTACAGCTGAGTAATACTCTATTGTATAAATGTACCACTTTCTTTTCCATTCTTTGGTTGAGGGACATCTAGGTTGTTTCCGGGTTCCATTGAGAATAATGTTGCTATGAACATAGTTGAGCAAGTGTCCTTGTGGTATGAGTGAGCATCCTTTAGGTATGTGCCCGAGAGTGGTATCACTGAGTCTTGAGGTAGATGAATTCCCAATTTTCTGACAAACAACCATACTGATTTCCAAAGTGACTGTACAAGTTTGCACTCCCACCATCAGTGGAGGAGTATTCCCCTTACTCCACATCCTCTCCAACATACGCTGTCCTCAGTATTTTTGATCTTGGCAATTCTGACAGGTAAGATGATATCTCAGAGTCATTTTGATATGCATTTCCCTGATTGCTAAGGATCTTAAGCAATTTCTTAAATATCTTTCAGCCATTTGAGATTCTTCTGTTGAGAATTCTATTTAGCTCTGTCTCTCATTTTTTAATTGCATTACTTTGGTATTTTGATGTCTGGTTTCTTGAGCTGTTTATGTATCTTGGAGATCAGCCCTCTGTCAGATGTGAGGTTGGTGAAGATCTTTTCCCATTCTGTAGACTGCCATTTTGTCTTGCTGACTGTGTGCTTTGCCTTACAGAAGCTTCTCAGTTTCAGGAGGTCCCATGTATTAATTGTTGCTCCCTGTATCTGTGCTACTAGTTTTATATTTAGTAAGTGGTCTCCTGTGCCAATGTGTACAAGGGTACTTCCCACTTTCTCTTCTATCCGGTTCAATGTAGCTGGATTTATGTTGAGGTTTTTAATCTACTTGGACTTGAGTTTTATTCATGGCAATAGATATGGATCAATTTGCAATCTTCTACATGTTGACATCCAGTTATGCCAGCACCATTTGTTGAAGACGCTTTCTTTTTTCCATTGTACAGTTTTGGATTCTTTGTCAAAAATCAGGTGTTCATAGGTTTGTGGGTTAATATCACAGTTTTCAATTCGATTCCATTGGTCTACCTGTCTATGTTTTTGCCAGTACCAGGCTGTTTTCAGAACTATAGCTCGATAACAGAGTTTGAAGTCAGGGATGGTGATGCCTCCTGAAGCTCCTTTATTGTACAAGGTTATTTTGGCTATTCTGGGTTTTGTGTTTTTCCATATGAAGTTGAGTATAGTCCTTTCAAGGTCTATGAAGAATTGTGTTGGGATTTTGTGTGGGATTCCACTGAATCTGTAGACTGCCATTTTTATTATGTTGATCCTACCTATCCAAAAGCATGGAAGATCTTTCCATTGTCTGATATCTTCTTTGATTTCTTTCTTTAGAGACTTAGTTCTTGTTATACAGGTCTCTCACTTGTTTGATTAGAGTTACGCCAATATATTTTATTTGTGGCTATGGTAAAGGGTGATGTTTCTCTGATTTCTTTCTCATCCTGTTTATCATTTCTATATAAGAGCACTACTGGTTTTTTGTTTGTTTGGTTGGTTGGTTTTTTGTTTTTTTTTTTGTTTTTTTTTTAGTTAATCTTATATCCTGTCATGTCACTGAAGGTGTTTATCAGCCGTAAGGAGTTCCTGGTAGAAGTTTTGAGGTCACTTATTTATAATCATATCATTTTCGAATAGTTATGTTCTTCCTTTCCAATTTGTATCCCTTTGATTTCCTTTTGTTGTGTGACTGCACAAACTAGAACTTCAAATACTATATTGAATAGATATGGAGAGAATGAACAGCCTTGTCTTATTCTTGATTTTAATGGAATTCTTTTGAGTTTCTTTCCATTTAATTTGATGATGTTTGTTGGCTTGCTGTAAATTACTTTTATTGTGTTTAGGTGTATTTCTTATATCCCTGATCTCTCCACTACCTTTATCCTGAAGGGTGTTAAATTCTGATTCTGTCAAAAGCTTTCTGATTCTTTTTTTGGGGGGGGGTTTCATATAACCTATGCTGGCCTCAAACACCCTATATAGGCAGCAATTACCTTGAACTTCTGATGCTTCTGCCTCCACAAAATAAATGCTGGGATTGCAAACTAGTGCAATCACACCCAGGGAACATAGTTTAACACCCACAGCTGAACTCTGGAATCTAGTTGCAGAGAGGGAGGAATGATGAGCAAAAGGTTCAAGCCCAGGCTGGAGAAACCCACAGAAACAGCTGACCTGAACAAGGTGAGCTCATGGACCCCAGACTGATAGGACCCCAGACCAGCATAGGACCAACCCAGACACCCTGATCATGGGTGTCAATTAGGAGACCTGGGCAACCTATGGGGCCTCTGGCAGTGGATCAGTATTTATCTTCAATATACTAATGGAGTTTGGGAGTTCATTCCACATAGGGGGATATTCTCTCAGTCTAAACACAGGGGGGAAGGCCTAGGCACTGTTCCAAACGACATGACAAGACTTTGAAGATCCCCCATGGAAGGCCTCACCCTCCCTGGGGAGCAAAAAGGGAATGGGATAGGGGGTTGGTTGGGGGCATGGGAGGAGAGGGAACTGGGATTGACATGTAAAACAAGTTTGTTTCTAATTTAAATAAAAGAAAAGAGAAAAAAATAATGGGAAGGTAGGCTCTAAGTAGGGAGTAGGATAAATACAGGAGGTAGTGAGGATATAATAACAGTAAGGATGTCTAAAAAAAACATATTATTAACTATCTAAGAAAAGATAAAATATATATAAGTCTGTATATAATATAGTTTAAATGAAATTTCCTCATCTAGGCTGACAATGCTCCCTCCAATAGCTAAAGACCATCTAAAACAACTCAATGTAGTGATATTTTGTTTATAATCTAACAAATAAAGCTTGCCTGAAGATCAGAATGCACACTAGTTAGCCATAGAGGCCAGGCAGTGGTGGTACACACCTTTAATAACAACACTCAGGGGGCTGGAGAGATGGCTCAGAGGTTAAGAGCACTGACTGCTCTTCCAGGGGTCCTGAGTTCAATTCCCAGCAACCACATGGTGGCTCACAACCATCTACAGTTCAATCTGGTGCCCTCCTCTGGCATGTAGGCAGAACACTGTGTATGTGATAAATAAATCTTTTAAAAAAATAAAAAAATAAAAAAAAATAACAACACTCAGGAGACAGAAGCAGATAGATGTCTGATACTTCAAGGCCATCATGGGCTACACAAAATTGATCCAGTCTAAAAGAGAAACAGACCTCACACAAAGGTCATCTCAGTACTTGGAGTGACACACCTTTAATCCCAGCACTAAGGAGGTGGAGGCAGGAGTGATATGGCTTGGCAGAGAGAGGAATATAAGGCAGGTGGAGACAAGAGAGAGATGCAGTCTGAGGACAGGATGCCTCTTTGTTCTGAGCACTGGTAAAGGTAAGAACTCTCTAGTAGCTGGTCACTTTGCTTCTCTCTGATCTTCAGCACTGACCCCAATATACCTGACTGTGAGTTTTTATTATTAAGACCTATTAGAAATTGTGCTACATCTCAATACAGGAGAAGAGAATTAATAACTATTCTAGTTAAGAAAGCTCAAAATAATGACTGATTCCTTTGCTATATGTGAGTATGAGTTGTTACATAGGATTGTGCAAGACACTCCCAAAACATTAGAGACTATTGCTATTGTCCCTGGTTGCCCCAGAATTAGAAGGTAAGTTTCTCTTTCTGAAGACCACCATACACTTCAGACACGTGGCCTAAAGGCTCCCTGAGCCTGAAATGATTTGAATGTTTCTTCCCTGGGGATAAGCTTTCATAGTAACAGAAGGTGCCATGCAAGCTTTCAAAGGAAGGAAATCAACCATAGTACTCACCCAGCTATGAACCACATCACACACTTTGGTGGCAATACAGCTCTCTAATTGCCCTTATGACCAACTCAACAAGAGGGAAATCATGCATAGTAATGGACACCTAGCTAACAATTCAGGGTAAGTAAAATCATGGACTCTGAAGGAGAAACTTCAACTACCACTCTACTAAGACAGCTAATTCCTAACACAAAGCCCAGTTTATAATTTTAATTCAATGTTACCTATGAGATTTTTAAAACTGGGAGTTTCCTAAACTCTTTCTGGAAGTTTTTTAGGTCCCTCTCTGCTAATTACCATACTCTAAAACTTACATTGGAATCTTCCACAGTCACCTGGAGAATTAAAACCCAATGCAATGACCAGAAGAATGTGTGTACCACAGATCCACTTCACCCAATACAAGAAAAATTGTTCTTAAATGTTGCTCTTTTTTTTGTTTCTTTTTGGACATGGCAATTCTTTTTGAAGTAAGACATTAGGAAACATTTCTTCCTCAGAAGATAACACCAAAAGCAAATACATCAAACCAAAAATGTGTTGATAAGAAGTAAAGAGTACTTACACAGCAAGACTACTCAGAACATACTGTACGTGCTCACATTCATCTGGGAACGATGCGCTGGCTGACGTGAAACAGCAAAGTGCAGTCTGCAGAACCTGGAGCTGTGGCAAGGGGACCTGCCATCGTCCAGCGTAGTCTTCAACCACCTTACAGAAGTGATGTAAAAGCACATTGTTATGGGAAACGTTTCCAACTTTTAAGTTTTAAAATGCAGATAAACTTAAAGCATTAGTTCTGCGTGAATGCACATGACTGAGAGGTAAGGAAAAGTGTCCTGTATTGTTATCTCATGGTATCAATCTGAAAATAAAATCAACTATCTTTGAAAGTGGAAAAGAAATATACTAAATGAATTATGTTCAACTGGCAAACCATCACTAATTTTTGTTAACAAATTTTCATAGTCCATATACAGCTTTTGTTTAAATGTCAAAAGTATGAAAATTAAAATACCTAAGTAGAGAAAACTAGAAATGGAATGCATATTATTGTCATTATTTATACAGCACTGAGCATTCTGTCAACAAATGTTTCTTAAGATACAGTACCATGATACTCTGATTATGAATATTTATGTACTGTATTATGGGGAAGAGTCAGAAACACTTTAGGCCTGAACAGATAACTTAAGGATTCACTACTTTTATAATCTTCAACAAAGAATGAAAGTAATGAAAAACTCTGATCAAAAAGTCATGGTGCTGGGAAGCACTTGTTGCAAAAGCATAAGGACCAGAGTTCAAATCCCAAGAGCCCATTTAAAAAGCTGGGCATGATGGAATGCATGCCTATAACCCCAGAGCTGGGGGTGAGGGAGAAATGATTTCCTGGGCTTGCTGGCAGTCACCTGAGTTCCAGACTCAGTGAGAAGCCCTGTTTTAACAGAATAAGCCAATAGATGGAGCTGGACATGACCTATGGCCTCCATGTATGCACACATGTATGTGCACCCCCAACTCTACACACAGAGAGAGAGGGGGGGGAGAGAGAGAGAGAGAGACACCAACCAACCACTCATACTCGTATATAGAAGTCAGTCATCACTTTGAGCTTTCCTAACTAGAATAATTTTGCAAAAAAAATCTAAAGTTGAAGTCATATTTAAAAAAAACCCAAATAATTTAAATGTAGATTCTAGTATGGAAAAAAAAAAAACACCATTTGGTATCTGTTAACATCTTAAAGCTCAATATCTTTAGATGCTTAATGAAGCACGTGCCTTGCTCAACTCATTGCTCCTTAAGTTGATATTTATACAACATGAAGGTCTTTGAAGAGCTCTCAATATGATAAGACTAAACGTTTCCCAAATGGAAGCTGGAATAGGTGCCTCTACATAGTCATATTCCATGTTGTCTTGAAGATTATTCTACCCATACCTACCACGCAGAAGCCTAAGCAAATAAAATGCAGCTCTTTAAAGATAATTCACCACACCTAAAGACAATTTTTGCTGGGGTACGTATCTCAGTGGCAGAGAGCTAGACCAATTCAATCTCTAGTAGTAGCAAAATAAAAAATGATTTACTTTACAGAGTCATTCATTAGAATAGTCTTCATTATGAAACAAAAAAGTGACATCTGCCCACAAGATTTAGTTTGCTGATTTGAAGCTATATAAACAAAATATACTATAGTCTGTCAAATGTACATGGCAACTATCATAAACTTCTTTATACAGTCTTGTCTGAATTAGATATCTGACATCTCTCATTTTAACTACTTTCCCAATGGTCTCCAAAATTTCTTTCTTTCTTTCTTTCTTTCTTTCTTTTTTACTTCATATAGTTTTTGATATATTATGACTTGGACATAAAGTATCTCCCAAAGCCTCGTGTGTTGAAATTATGAGTCTTGACCTAATAAATGGATTAATCTATTAACAGTTTCATAATTTGATGGCATTATTGGAGGTGGCCAAATTTTTCAGCGATGGGGCCTAGACGGAGAAATAGGTCACTGGAGGCATGTTGTTAATGACTGTATCTTGTCATTGGCTCCTCCAAATGCTCTGCTTCTGGGTTAGCATGAATTCATCAGCTCTGTTCCACCAGTCTTGCCTCATCTCAGGCCCTTAGCAATACAACCAGCCAACCATGGTCTGAAATCTCTGGTAACAGGAGACAGTTCAATGGAGCAAACTCATACAATATTAATCGGTAGATTACATTTGATACATGTAATCAGCTATACCAAACTATTCAACCTCCAAATTAAAACCTAAAAGGAATTTTTAAGTTAAAAAAAAATGATCCTCGTGGACAGTGATTAGCTTAATAGTAGAACAAAAGCTCAGTAAACACAGGGCCACGGTTTGATCCTTAGTGCCACAAAGGTGCAACCAAGAGGAAAATGCAACGAACTGTAATGGGTCTATGCTAACTCACACACAACAAATTGTAATGGGTCTATGTTAACTCATACACAACAAATTGTAATGGGTCTATGTTACCTCGCACACAACAAACTGTAATGGGTCTATGTTAACTTGCACTCAACAAATTGTAATGGGTCTATATTAACTCTCACACAGCCTCTACTACGGTCTAGCCTGAAGCACTAGTGAAAGAAAAGAAAACAAGTTCTGTATATCAGTAAATATGTTACTGTAGCTACATGATACATTATAGCTAGATGATAAACAATTTCTCTTTGTCCTTTTTTAAAAGTTATAGTTCCAATGACTCATTAGAATTGTTTCTCCTACTGTTAACAGTACATCCCCAGATACTCAGATTAGAACCTGATGAAATTTCAAGGAATTCTTTTGGGCATTTTCTCCTGATTCACAAAATTCGAAATACTGTATGTCCTAACATTTTTAGTAACTGTTCTCTCACTCCATTCAGTCTCACTAATCTTATCAGGCCTTCAACCATTCCTTTTCTAGCTACTCATCAATGGCATCCTCTTTTGTGTAGGCTTTCATACTTTACCTTCCCTGATATACATTAAAACATTTAAGATTCGCAAAAATACGGTTTTGCTTTAATCTCTACACATACTGTTCCATAAAATTCAAACTCCTAAGCCAAGAGCTAGATGAATTCATCTCTCCAGTCTTATGCTGTAAGTCTTAAGGATAGACTTAGCTTTGAGGAATCTATCCTCCCTCAAAGTAAGCTTTGCATTGTACTTCCTGTTTCCCTGGTAACTCTGAAAAGGTAAACATACCAGCTTTGCCATTCTCGGGTCTCCTGGTCAAAAGAATAAAATACCTCTGGCCCTGGGTGGAGACCATGACATTCTGATCTGTTCTAAAGATTAGACCATTATATAGTATTGTCTCCTTTAAGAGGCAATCCAGCTAAGCCTGTCAATCACCTGGCCAGGAATCCATGCCACAGGAAATTTGATTTACTTGAAAAAATGCTAAGACAAGGGAAGGGAAAAGCATACCCATTCCCTCAGTCTCTTTTTCTTTCAGATAGTGACCAGCCCCTGGATGTATTAACCTTAACTCTCTGGGCGTTTTCAGTCTCTGAAGTTTCTCATTTTCTGTCAGACAGCTGCTTGTCAACGTTTATCACTGATCATGCCAGCTTTCAGACTCCTTAACTCAAGCAGCATGGCTTTCTTCTTCCTTCTCTCCATCTCCCTCCTTCTGGAAACTGCTGAGATTTACAGCTTGTTTGTAGTGGCTTTTTCCTCTAAATTGATAATTAAATTATTCTTGGGCTCTTCGGTCCTTAACTGAGTTCTCTGGCTGGAAGGCCCAGTTCACACGAGTATCAGCATAAGCATATGGACATCTTATCCTGAAAAGATGGAGTCTAAAGTAATGAATGCATATTGACTCCCTTTATAAACACAGGATGGCACACAGGAAACCAAAGTAAAACGTTTGAAAAGAATGGCTTTTAATATTCTCATTTAATTCTTGTCTACTTCCTTTTTAGACCTTGTTCCTATCTTGATTACAAGTTATACATATTAGTTTGATTAATTTGAACATTTGAAAAAAGTCTCCAGCATTAATTTATTTACCCACCTATAACCACTACTAACCCTTGCTATACACTTCTGCATTTACCTATGTGTCTTAAGATTAGGTGGTTACTCAGGCATGGTGGAGCACACTTTAGTCTCAGAGCTCAAAGCAAAGGCAGGCAGATCTCTGTGAATTTGAGGCCAGCCTAGTCTACACAGTGAGTTCCAGGACAGCCAGGGCTACATATTAAAGAAACCTCTCTCAAAAAAAAAAAAAAAAAGGAAGCAAGGATATGTGCTCTACCTCTCTGAACCTCAGCTGTATCATTCATAAAATAAAGATTAAAAATAGTGCTTAACATGGGCAATACTCTGGAGGCAGAGGCAGGCAGATGTCTGAGTTCCAGGCCAGCCTGATCTACAGAGTAAGTTCCAGAATAGTCAGGGCTACATAGAGAAACCCTGTCTTGAAAAACCATAGATAGATAGATAGATAGATAGATAGATAGATAGATAGATAGATAGATAGATAAGAATAGTAGTCAGGGCTACAGAGAGAAATCCTGTCTTGAAAAACCATAGACAGATAGATAGATAGATAGATAGATAGATAGATAGATAGATAGATAGATAGATAGACAGACAGACAGATAGATGTGTCTAATATTGTTGCAAATAATAAATAAGAATCTAGGACAGAGAGAGGCACTTTTTTTTTCTTATAAGACCAGCAAGTGACTTACAGGCTGCTACATACTCTTTCCTAGCTACTCACCCTTGCTACGTCACAAAGACAATGACAGAAAAGAGAGAGACACATCAGCAAACTGCACCAATGCTGACTTGCAAACAGGAAGTTGCTGTGCTACTCCATTTGCAGCAGGGGTTTACATCTGTTGGCGTTTGGATTATTGCTAGTCCGTAAGGCAAGCAATGACGTTTTCAAAACGTCTGATTTTAAAACTTCAGAGTAGCTCATAAAGAAAATGGAATTATAACAGTTAAGTTTCAGAAGGCTCAAGACTTCAGGACATCCTCTTTCTAGTGAAATATGTCTCCTCAATATTCTTCAAAAACTTCCTTTAACCCTAAATTCCAGATGAAAGCACAATAGTGATGAGCTGATTTATACTCAGACTATGTAATCCCACGACAAATGAATTGTCTCACTTGATTTTTTTTAGTTACTGTATTTTCTAGGTTGCTACATATTAACTAAAATATCAGTTTTCTGGATGAAAATATTGTAGGTAATGAGAGTTGAAAGAAAGTTAACAAATTATTTTGCAAGTGTCTTAATTAATTGTGGTCCAAATGATTATGGTGATTTTTGCTCCTTCAGAGGACAATGTGAAACAGTTTCACCATCATTATATGCATAAAAAATGTACAAATTTTAGAAATTTACAAATAACATCTAGAAGATCATAGGCAATAGTTTTTAAAGGGTCCTAAACTGAAAGACAATATAGTAAGAAAATGCATCTCGGGGCTGGAGAGATGGCTCAGTGGTTAAGAGCACTGATTGTTCTTCCAAAGGTCCTGAGTTCAATTCCCGGCAACCACATGGTGGCTCACAACCACCTTGAATGAGATCTGATACCTGTTGACAGAAGGCTGTATACACAACAAATAAATATTAAAAAAAAAAAGAAAGAAAATGCATCTCCACTTTAGAATTGGTAGGGACTTCTAAAGTATTCTAAATAGAATGGACAGATTAAAACTTAAATCATTTATTAACATTTAAAATATCTCCTTTATTTTCCTCTTTTAACAAGACAAGATAATAAAATTTCTACTGAAATCATCACAGTGTTTACATTGAGACTAACTGCCACTGTAAGTCACTGCTCTGAGATAAATGGATCCTCAGGTTCATAGGGAACATGGAATAAGACTTAAAAATTATTTTGTGTAAGGAATTTCAAAAAGCTTAAATTTAAGTCTTTGTTTTGGTAAGTTTATTTTTTGTTGTTATTTTTGTTTTGTTTTGCTCTGTTTCCCTTTTCTTCCTCTTCCTCCCTGTAGTTGTTGGAATGAAAATGTCCCCCACAGGCTCAGATATTTGAACACTTGGTAACCAGTTGGTGGTGCTGACTAGAGAGGTTTACCAAGTGTGGCCTTGCTGAAGGAAGAATGTCACTGGTGGAGGGCTCTGAGAGTTAAAAGCCTTGTGCCACTTCAGCTAGCTCGTTTTCTACTCCTGCTTGAATCTGAAGATATGATCTCTCAGCTTCCTGCTCCTGTCCCCATTCCTGGTGCTTGCTGACATGCCTCCCAGCCATGAAGGATTCTTATCTCTCTATAACTGTAAACCAAAACTAAGTCTTTCTACCACAAATTGCTTTGGGTCATGGTGTTGTATCCCAGCAACAGGTAAGTACTACACATAACTGATGAACATCTGTAGTCTTGTTGTCTTACGTTATTTTTAAAATCAGTATCTGTGACACTACTACTCAATAATGAATTTGAATGCTATAATATGTATCAAATGTTTGTCTCAGATAAAATATAGTCTATATGTCTACCATAGTAGCTAAAATGTACAGGCTGGTTCTTAGTAGTAAGACTAGCCAGTATATACAGTCTGATTATCATATATTAGCAACATAACTTTGCCAAATCATCTGCTCTCTCAATCTTAGTTCTATTATCTATAAAATGAAAATAATGGTGCATACCACAAAGGGCAGCAAATTAAATGCATTTCAACAGGCAAAGAAATTTAAAAAAAAAACTCTTGACACATGGATAACACTGAAGTAATGTATATACATGCATAGAGTATAATCTATAAAAGTTCTGGATATTTAAAACTACTATAGTTTGAATATGTTTTCTAAAGTTTGTGTTCTGGGAAACATAATTTACTTTCTAATGGTATTTGAAATTGGAGCCTTTTCAGGAAAGATACTTTGTACTAATGACATCATAAGGTTGGAGCAATCATGATAGGTTTTAGTGGTCTTACCCAAAAAAAAAAACAAAAAAACACTTGTATAAATGTTCCCTTGCTCTTTTTTTTTTTGTTTTTGTTTTTGTTTTTGTTTTTTTTTTTGTTTTTTGAGACAGGGTTTCTCTGTATTGTTCTGGACACTGTCCTGGAACTCACTCAGTAGACCAGGCCTGGTCTAGTCTTGAACTCACAGAGATCTGCCTGCCTCTGCCT
Organism: Mesocricetus auratus; assembly: GCF_017639785.1. Lineage (NCBI taxonomy): Eukaryota > Metazoa > Chordata > Mammalia > Rodentia > Cricetidae > Mesocricetus > Mesocricetus auratus. The sequence goes on along the minus strand of NW_024429192.1, from coordinate 29,236,446 downwards.
CCCGAGTGCTGGAATTAAAGGCGTGTGCCACTATCAACCGGCTGTTCCCTTGCTCTTGACACATGATGTTTTCCGCCAAGTTTTGATTCAGCAAGAAGACCCTAACTAGATGCTGCAACTTCTAGTTTTGTAATTGCTAGCTTCCAGAATTATAAGAAATCTTTTGTCTTTACAAATTACTTAAGTCTGTGGTATTCTATTTTAGCAATAGAAAACATACTAAGATGATATTAAGTTTTAGTTATAAGTATTTTTTTAAAAAAAAATCATTGTCCATGCCAATCAATACAATAATACTAAATAGAGAGTATTTAGAACATTTAAATGTAGAAAATATTCTGGTAATGTTAACTTTAGCAGTAAAAATATATATTAATAAACAGTACACATGTATTGGGATCGTGCTGATCAGCAATTTCCTCATAATTGAAAGATTCCTTTCTAGACTCAGGAAGTATAAAGAAACCTCTTAAATTCAGCAAAGCTGAAGCTTACAAGATTTACAAGTTTATACAGTTAACAACTTCTGCAAGAGGACTCTCCTAATGGCTGAACTGTCTGCAAGTTGTGCAGGGGTCTCCAAGGATTCAGTCTTCATGAATCGTCACCATTAGGGGTTAGGAGGTCAGGAATCAGTCATCCATGCTCTTGAACAAAACCCCTTATTCATACTCTGCTAAATAACCTTAATAAGCTTATGGGTTCACCAAGTTTGACTTTGGTAGAATCGTTACTTTGATCTGTCACTGGTTCCCTATTTGGAGTGAACAGACACTTTTTCATGGCTGTTCAGGAAAAGCTGACACAGCAGATAATGTATATAGACTACCACAGATTTCCAGTCCGCAGAGCAATGCTCTGCACTTTTATCAAATATATACTGACATAAGCACTTCTGAATTATTCTTTTACTTCTCTCTGTTCTGTCATAAATGAAGCCTGTTTACCTTTTTTCTTAAAGTCAATTAAGTGATCAATTATACAGAATGTCCCCCAAGCCTGAATGGGGGAGTTATGTCCTCCATGCCTTTACTGGGACAGATGAGCATTGATAGTGTAAGGTATAAACTAGTGCCTACTCTACATCCCATATCAATAAACTCAAATGATCCTCTGCATATCAATTCAAACTACCTCCTCCAGCAGCTACCATTTTAGACCTCGGTTCTCTATCTCTAGGCACCCCAATGCTCAACAAATCAAGTTTTCTGTTGTTGGTAAGCACTCTATCTTCCTGAAACTTATCTACCTTGCCTTCTGTTCACTGGTTTTCTCCAATAACTAACTCTTCTCAGACTTCATTTACAGGGTATTCTTTCTTCGTGGGTCATTTGATTTTGGAGTTCCTCCAGCTTCAGTTCCAATTCCTCTTCTTACGACCTACTCTCTATTTTCTCTCTATGTGAACTCATATCTGGCATCAAATACCATCCACATAGCTACAAAAAAGACTTCCCTTGTTCCGCTGTGATTTCCAGAATCCCAGCTGTCTTTGAACTCAACTTTAATGGGGCAATGTATCTTAAATTTCATGCTTAAACCAAAGAACCTTAGAGGAGCTCAACTTGTGTAGGAATCATATAACTAACTGTAGACCTCCTCCTCATGGAGCCTTTATGAACAAGTATCAACGTTAACATCAGTAGTTTGTCTACTGCATAGTTGGAGAGTTTTCCATTCTTTTCTGATTTGCAGCTGGTTTGTAGTTGATGGTATATAGAGTATTAATGTATTCAACTTTAGAATCTTATATAACACATTCTACAAATCAATCTTTTTTTTCATATTTATGTTGCTACTACTTACTGCTTGACCATCTCCTCAGACCCTTACCATTACATATTAATATGCACCTAAAATTGCATTCAATAAAGTAGGATATCTAGGCTACAATTTACCACATTAATGTCACTGAATCTTGTTTTTCTTTTGCAGTACTGGGAATTTGTCATCTTAGCTTTCCACAGCTAAGTTGTATCTCCAGCCTATTTCTCTTTTTCACTTTTTATTTTCAGACAAGGTCTCACTAAGCTGCCTGGGCGGCTTTTTAACTCCTTCTGTAGTGCAGACAGTTCTTGAACTTGCATGCATCTACTTTAGTTGCTAGTGCCTATATCACCAGACCCAACTTGTATGTGTGTGTGTTCGTGTTCTTAATGGTTATGGTATAATTTGGCACACTTTGGCAAGAAAAAAATATGTCAAGAACTAGAGTACAACTAATAACATTCTTTTGACAGGGCTACAAAAATAATTTAAAAACAGAAAGCAATAAACTTTTCTAAAAAGTATTTCCTTTGACAATAGTATTTACAAAATTGGGGATCAAACCAAGGGCTACAAATATTCTAGCCAAAAGCTGTATCACACAGCCACAACTCCAGCTTGAGGTAGCTTTTCAAAGCAAGGTTACTAATGGTAAACATATGAAAGACTTTGTGTCAACAAATCCTTACATTTATGATTTCACTGGTAAATGTAAAATAAAAAACAACCATTACTAAATTCACTTAATCAAATTAACATTTCTTCACACCCATTCCAAAGTGGGGGTATTTCAGTCATCTTTGGGGATAAAAGAAAATTTCATCATGCAAAATGACTGCACTTAAAAATAGTCTAAGCAAGAAAATAAAATAAATGTTATTCTTTATTTTTCCTTCATAAAAAAAAAAACTAGGTTTTAATAGCTGGGCATTGTAATACACAACTTTAATCCCAGCATTTGAGAGGCAGAGGCCAATGGATCTCTGAGTTCGAGGCCAGCCTGGTCTCAGAGTAAGTTCTAGGACAAGTCAGAGCTACTCAGAGTCTTCAAAAAAGAAGAAAGAGGAAGAGGAGAGGAGGAGGAGAAGGAAGAAGTAGCAGCAGTAATAGTAGGTTTTAATAAAGAAATAATAAAATTCAGCCATAAACATACCACCAAGAGATTCTACAGTTGTCTGCATGTGAGCATTCAAAGTGAAACTGCTGTATATACTGAAAACAAAGTATACAACTGCCTTCCGCTTATGAATAAGGTTTATGCGAAGCAAATGGATTTAGGGTTTGGATCTAGGTCTCACCTGCAATGTATCTTACTGGGTGTAAGCATATACTCTAAAATCTGGGGAGGGAGGAAGCACTAAATTGGACTGAGTATGATAGTGTGGGTCTAGCTCTAGCAGGTCTAGCGCTGAGCAGATAGAGGCAGGCAGGTCTCTGATTTCAAACACAGCTTGCTCTGCATAGTTTCAGGTCAACCAACACTATATGGTGAGACCCTGTCTCAAACAAAACTAAGCAAATAAAACTGTAAATAAGAAACACCTCTATCTGGTCATAAGCATCTTAGATAAGGGATCATCAACCTACTAAAACAATTTTGCATTGAATAAATAAATGTTCTTTACAACCATAACTTGGAGGAGGAACATAGATTCCCATGCCATTTGTCACTGAAGGTGTTCTCAGTAATGTGCTAGTATATCATTAGCAACAATTAGACTTCACTGTGAAAGTCAACCTAAGAAGGTTTTAAAGAACAACATGAGACTAACTGATTTTGTTTTGTGCTCCGTAGTTAGCAAATAAGTAAATAGCCTTTCATGAAATTCACCTTTTGTGAACACTGGAACTATCTCTAATACTCAAATTTTAGAAAGCCATTTTTTAAACCACTATTTTAAAAAGACTAAAAGGAACATATGTGTCATATAAAGTGATGCAATAATTGATTTGTAGCTCTGAGCATTCACAATACAATAGACCAAGTAGGCTACAAAGTAAGTAAACTGGTGCAAATTACTGTCACTACTTTCCTTCATCTTTTACATTTATTCTTTTGCTTTTATTGTTTGGTTTTTGTTTTTGTTTTCTGAGACAGTGTTTCTCTATATAGTCCTGGTAGTTCTGTAACTCACCCTATAGACCAGGCTGGCCTGGAACTCAGAGATCTGACTGCCTCTGCCTCCCAAGTATTGGGATTAAAGGTAGGAACCACCACACTCAACCTTATATTTATTCTTTACTAAGCTAATTTTCAACATTAATTCAGATGTGACAGAATAAACATGCATTTACTTCTGTTCTCATTTGCAAACTCAACTGTAATAAGAGTTAAAATGTTCTTGTTTCAAAAGATCTAAGCATACACACAGAGACGTAAAACCAGAGGAATCATGACTACATTTTGGGAGCTGGAAAGTAGCTGTTCCTAGCTTGAGACCTGTGAAGCTGAAATCCAAACCATCAGTGGAAGAGGTTCAGGAACAAACTAATCTGTGCTTTAAAGACCTCAGAATGAGGAGAGGGAGGGATTACAGGAATGTGAGGAATTACACACTTGTAAAAGTAGAAGTGAAGGGAGAAAAAAAATCACAAAAATGGGATAAAAATTTCCCCCACATCTCTTTCTCTCTGGAGAGAACTGTAAGAAGAGTCTCAAATGGAGAAAAGGTTTCCATAGGGGACAGGCGAAGGAAATGAGTATAAGTAAGAGTCCACGATAGACGTACTTAGTCACAAGAGGATGAGGAGGCCCCTACTTTCTCCCTCAACTAGGTCGACTGATCATACCAAAAATTAAGGGGGGGAAATCATAAGTAGGTAAATGATACATGTGTGCAAGTTGCAAGTGACTGCCTCTGAAACAAAAAAAGGGAAGGAAGTATTTTTTTAAAAGCCACCCCCACTTCAATAAAAGGTTGGTTGTTTCTATAACTCAACACCCAAACTTCCTTCCTTACTAATCATAAACACTAATAGTTTTAAGTTCTAATATTCTTTGTGGATGAGAGTGCCTAAACGAGCTAGAAGAAGACGCCAATAAACAGGATTTAGGTAGGGCAAGATTGTTTTCAATTACCCCACAGAACTACTCTGGCCTTGTCATACAAAAGTCAGATGGGACAGCTGGAATCCCTGTACATATCTTGGCTTATAGATAAACCAGGAAGAGTAGAATGGCTAAGAAAGAATAGCAACCGTACAATCATAACAAGACTACAGTGCCCCCCCTGTACTATCGAGTCAAGACGTTTTACACAAGCAGTAAATGTCTACAATGTTTAAGCCACTTCAATCAGGTCTGAACTGAACTTGCAGCAAATGGAATTCCTCATATTTAGGCCTTATATATGGCCTTTCGAAATATGTACATTGGTCAAAGATAAGTTAGAAGGTAATCCCAATTAATAGCACAAACTTAATAATAAAATTAGTATGTTATACACCCTCAGAAATCTTTCATAAAAGTATAAATATTGTATAAATTTTGCACCAAGAGCAACATATTAGGACTGTTTTCTAAGACAACTTTAATTTCTTTGAAGAGACATTAAATATGTAATTTGTTAAAAAAAAAACAATAATGAGCAAACCCTTCTTCTGTTAAGATCATCTCTGTAGGGGTCTTGATAGGCCACAAATGCTATTTAAACTTACTCAAGAATTATTAGTACCTTTTGCTAAGAACAAGCCAAATAAAAAACTAGCTAGCTACAAAGTCAAAATTAAAGGTATAGCAGGCATTCTCACCTAGGTACCACTGACACCTTAAACCAGGTTTACTGTCAGGCTGTCCTACAGCCATGCATTCGAGGCTGGGCAGAATTTCTGGCCCCACCCACTAGTTGCCTGTCAGGACAATCTAGTCTGAGACTGCCAAACGCCCCTTGCAGGAAACAAAATTCCTGAAAACCCACCAGAGAGAAAATGTAGTTGCTTTGCAAATCACTGTGCTTTATTCATCAAGAGCATCTAACTATGACAGTATTTACAAACAACTAAAATTTAAAGATGGTAACATTTACAAATATTCTCTGAAGTGCATTATGAGATGTAAGCCATCAACTCCAAAGGTAAGATTATCTCTAATACCCCCTTAAACCTGCAGAGGGTTTTGCATCAGAGAAATATTAATAGCATCTGTCTGTTTACTCCTACCTACGTGCTAGGTAGGAACATGAGGGATTTACGCTCATTATGTTCACTCTCTCTTTTTATAACTTGTCATCTTCCTGAGGTACCTACCTGGCAAGCCCATTGAAGTAAACAATAATGTTACAGTCTACTTCAACCTATCAGATGTGCAGATATGGATCTCGTTGTAATCATTCTGGTACTAAAACTAAGAATGAAGTATTTAACTTGTTTACTTTACAATATATGACCAAAGTCAAATTATTGTAGGTTTTAAGAACTGAGTGAATGTTTCCTACACCTACCAAGACAAGGGAGACAACAATGATATTTACTGAAATAAGTTTTACTACTATGGCATAATAAAGTATCCTTTTTACACTTTTGAGATGTTTTGTTTTGTTGCCATTGTTTTGGTTTCGTTTGGGTATTTTTGTTTGTTTTTTGAAACAGAGTATCTCTACATAGCCCTGGCTATCCTGGAACTCAGATGTAGAGCAGCTGGCCTCAAAGAGCGATCCATCTGCCTCTGCCTCCCTGGCGCAGGAATTAAAAGCATGGGCGACCATGCTTTTTTAAAATTTGTATCTGTGCTTCCTTGAGTACTTTCAGGATTTCTGTCCCCTGCCTGTTACTAACTTTCCACCACACAATTTAACATGTGTGTTTGATTGTTTACCTTTTGGTAGATACTGAAGTCTGAATTCAAATTCCAGCTTGTCCTTCCTTTGGAATCTAAGAAAAGTTAACTTGTTTAAGCTTCAAATTCTGCTATGCAACTCCATATCTGAAGGTTAAAAGAGTTAATAGGATCTTAGTAAAAGTTGCCTTCCCCTCTCTTTCATATCAAAGAAAATTAAGTATGGCTTAAGTACCCATTCTTTTGAACCATTTCTTATGCAGATAACAGAGGCCAAGGGAGGAGGTAACTAGAGGCAATTAGTCTAGGGAGTCTTTTGTTTTACTTTCCTTAAAAGAACTTTTCCATTCCTTTCTCCCATAACCCTAGCAGCTACTGCCAAGAAATTTTGATTCATATTTCCCTCCAAAAAGGAGGAAGATAAATTGTGGATTTTCTTCTATCACTAAGCTGTATATATAATTCATATATTTAGCTTACTGTCAGACAGTGCATAAGAATAAATATCTATTTTAAGAATTACTCATGATTGGTAATTTGCTAATAAATCAAAGTTATTTAATAACATTTAGTAAATAATAGAATTTTAATTGTTAAAAGAATTTACTTTTGCAAATGAAGCTATATAAGGCACTGTTTTCCTTACTGGAAAAAATCAAACAATTAATAGACTATTTTAATTAATTAAGTAGTAGGTGAAATGTAATTTATTAAATGTGATTCTTTCATTCCATCTAAATATGTAAAAAATAATATATATAAATATAAAGCTCGTTTACAAAATAAAACCAGAACAGGAACTCAGGAAGAGATCTATTAGTGATCTCTAAGATAGGTAATACATTTTCCGGAAAAACGTGGTAATCTGAAAATATGTCAATATAACACTCATAATTTCAATATATAAAAGTTCATTGCATTTATCCAGCTCAGTTTTAGTCTTGATTATTCATAAGTTAGAATTTTTTAAAAAATAGTTAACTTTATCTGTTTTTAAAACACTTTAAAGGCAACTATCAGAATCTATTTTTATTTTGTTTATTGACCCAGGCAACCCTTGAACTTGTGCTCCTGGTGTCCCACCCCCCAGGTGCAGTCAGTTTTTCATAAGCTAAATTTGCTCATTTGTTCTTAAAAAACTAACTTCAAGAAGAAGGTAAAAGTTCTCCAAAAATACTCTAACACTCAAAATTTTCAGCAAGGAGGAGTCAATGAGCAAGTAAACTAACACCAGCAAGCTGGAGATGGAACTCAATGGGAGATCTAGATCTAATTAATGTCCAGTGTGTACAGACAGACAGACAGACAGACAGACAGACAGACACACACACACACACACACACACACACACACACACACACACACACACACACGGGGGTCGGGGGGGGACACACCCGGGGAGCAGAAACAGAGAAAAGTTGTTCATTTAAAAAGTAAAACAGGCCGGGTGGTGGTGGCACACACCTTTAATCCCAGCACTCAGGAGGCAGAGGCAGGCGGATCTCTGTGAGTTCGAGGCCGGGCTGGACCGATAGCCTCCAAAACAATACAGAGAAACCCTGTCTCGTAAAAACCAAAAAAAAAAAAAAAAAAAAAAAAAAAAAAGTAAAACAGAGCCTCCTGAGTGCTGGCATTGGTGGCGCATGCCTTTAATGCCAGCTCTCGGGAGGCAGAGGCAGGAGGATCTCTGTGAGTTTGAGGACAGCCTGGTCTACAGAGCTAGTTCCAAGACAACCTCCAAAGCAATACAGAAAAACCCTGTCTCGAAAAAACAAGCAAAAAAAATTGCAAAACTATTTATAATATATTTAAAATATCAAATGCATGCTAATTTGCCTAAGTTTGAAGTTCCTGGGTAAAACCTAACGGTTGCTAAACATTAAACATATAGCTAGAAGACAGATGCTCTAAAAATCAAGGCACTGAACTTCAGTGAACATCAATTTTCAAGATGAAAACGCATTTTCAAAGAAGTCGCTAAATAGAGAAAAAAATGTTAAAGATACACACTGTGTATACCTGGACTGTTTCGACCTTCAAGCCAATTTATCTGTGACACTGGCAAAAACTTGCCAAAAAAAATCAAATTCAATCATTAGTAACGTAACCAAAAATATCAGCTTTATCCATTTTTCTCCTTAAATGCTTGACAGGGCATAAACTGAATGTCAACCAATTTAATGCCCGCTTTGTCCACTTTATTTCGCATCTGTGACCTGAGTGGTACTAACGGCCAACTGATGCAAATCATTCTTGTATTTACCCAGCTAGCAACTATCCCAATTGACAAAGAAAAGGAAACTGCGGCACAGAGGTTAAGTAACTTGTACAGGTAACTTGTACAGCTAAGAAATGGTGGAGACAAGACTTGAACCCCGTGTGAACAGAAAGAACCACTTTTTAAAGGTAAGTGTCTTTTTCTAAGAAGCAAGTGTTGGGAATCCAAAAACAAAACAACAACAAAAACTTGTATTACAAATGTATGCGGATGAGAATGCAGATTAGACAAACTTTATTCTAAACACGTAGATTATTTCTATATTTGCTTACGATTAAATACAAAACTACATTCAATCCTAAAAGCAGTACGCAGAGTAAAGGAAATAATTTGCTATCATTTTTCCGATACTGAATTTATCAAACTAACCAAAAACCGTGTAACTTAATGAATGGGGGAGGGGTGGCGTAATCAGGGCAACAGTTTCAGGAAAACGACTTTCTCCGTGTGCAGTTAATTAGGAAACAGTGTGTTTGTTAGAGAAGGGGGTCAAAAAGAGGGAAAGATGACAACCACTCCATCAACGTCGCACACTCAAAACACCCCTGCCCGGAGGGGGGAGGGTGGCTAACGGCGGGTCAGCGCCAAAGCCAACTGAAGAACCGGTCCAGAGGGACCTAGCGAGGGAATGACAGGAGACCCTAGCAGAGGGGGAGGGGTGGCGATGACAGGAGGGCAGCCAGTGGGGTGATAGCCGGCTTGGCGTCTCCCAAAAAGAGAATGCCGGGCATGTGGGCTAGAGAAAGGCAGGGGAGCTCCGCCGAAGTGCGAGGAGCCGGCAGGGAACGTGAGAAAGGCGGGACCCTCGGGCACCAAGGGGGTCTGCGCGAGGCAGAGACGAGTCAGGACGCGGCGTCTGCCAGCTGACCGTGCGCCCCCAGCCCCTCCACCACGACAAACTCACTTTCTCCTCACCCCGAAGTCCGCAAGTCACCCCCAACCTGCTCCCCGTCCCCGTCGCCAAGCCCGAGAGCTTCAGAGAGGGAACCGGGGCTCCCCGGACTCCCTCCCCGGCCGGCTGGAGGATCAGCCCCGGACACGGCCCAGAGAGGTGGGCCAGAAGGCCAGGAGCCACGCAGAGGCCCAGGAGCCGGGTGACAAGTCGGAGCGGCCGACGGGCGCCTCACCTGACAGAAGCGTCGGCAGTAATCCCGGCTGCTGATCCCGACGCCGCCGCCGCCGCCGCCGCCGCCGGCTCCCCCTCGGCCGTCGGCCGCCGCTCTGAAGCCCACAGGGCCCGGGGGCGACTCCACAATGGCCACGAGCTCTTCTCCGAGGCGTTCGGCCTCTTGATCGCTCTCTTCCTCCGCCATGAGGCTCTCGCCGCCCAGCGCGTACCCAGCCCCTGCGCCGCCGCCGCCGCCGCCGCTGCCTGGGTTAACCTCCTCCTCCTCTGGTTCCCTCCTCCTTTCCCTCCGCCCCAGCCGGACAGGGGCCACTCGGCTGGGCTCTACTTCCGGCTCCGCCCACCCACGCCCCCAGTTTTCACTGGAGGAAGGAAACCGCCAATCATAGGCATGCCCGCCCTACACGCCTATTGGCTGAGCTCTACGTCTGTTTGACAGCCCCGCCGCCTGTTGGTCGCCGCGGCTCGGCGGTTGCCGAGGACCGCCTACGAGCTCTGCCATAGGGCGCGCCCGAGGACGGGGCGCGGCGGGGGACACGGCGGCCGCGGCGGGGCTCGCTCGGGCGGAGGCGGCGGCGGCGGCGGCGGCGGAGGCGGCGGCGGCAGCAACAGCGGCGGCGGCGGCTGCAACGGGACGCCCTTCATCCCGTTGCTCTGCCTTCCCTTCCTCCTCTTTTCGTCCCCGCCGAGGACTGGTGCACTTCCCCCAACGGCGGCCCGATCCTCCGGTCCCTGAACCGCTGGCAAGACGGAAGGTGGGCTTGGCCGTTGGTGCGGGCGGCGGGCCGGGCCGGGGCCTCGGGCCCGTGAGCGGGAGCCGGGGGCGGGGCCAGCGGCCGCAGGAGGAGGAGGAGACGGGCAAGCTGACAGCGACGGCCTGGGCCGGCGCCCGCCGCCCCCTCCCCAGGGACAGCCACCGAGTCGGCTGCCGGGTCCTCGGGTCCTCGGAGGGCAGCTGGGACGCGGCTCCGGGCGGCAGGCGGGGTCGCGGCGCTGGGGCGCCACCTCGGCCGGCCGGCGCGGCGGGAGGAGGCTGTCTAGACGTCGGGCGGCCCGCGCCCGCCTTCCCCGCCCCCACCGGAGCCTCGGGCCTGCGGAGCGCGCGGGCCGCGGGGCGCCCGCCCCGGGGCGTGGAGACCGAGCGGGGTGGAGGGCCTGCGCTCACGGATCGCACCCCGAGGGCTGAAACGCCGGCCGGCCGGCCGGCTCCGCCGCGGGCCTGCGGTCTACCTTTCCCGCCCCTCCACCATCTTCCCTTTCTGTTTGTTTTTGTGTTTTACAGTAAAGGCATGACTTCCCGGCGCCGCAGGGAAAGCAGGGTGCAAGCCCAGAAACTCCTGCCCCAGCACCACCTGTTGAAAAACTGATTTCGTTCCAAGGCGTCTCCGGGTCCGATCGGAAAGTTGCTAGGATTGGATGCGTCTCTAGTTTTGCACGGCACCGGAAAACCCTCACTACTTAATATCAAAGGGGGAAAAAAAAAGAACTGGAAATTAAGCCGGTAAACATTTCGACTTGAAAACTTCTGAGTTTAGTTTTGCCTTAGTAAATTGGTGCTTCGCTTCTTTAGCTAGTTTTTGCGACTAACTTCTCAACTTCCTCATTTGGTTAAAATATTTCTGACTTCGGAGCATACTTTTATTTGTAACTAAGATCATCACCTCTCTATGAGGTGGTTATTTGCATCCGTAATATCGGGAGCAATTTCAAGTTGAAAGATCAGAAAAGTTCAGGCCTCACATTAGTACAAGAATTACAGATTAATTATTTCTAAGTTTGCAATCCAAGTACTTAAATATTCTTCCGTGGAGGGAAAAAAATCTGAACACTGTCCTAGAACAGGAATTCAGGGGTTTTTTATATCTGTCTTTTGTTAGTAGGACAGGTTGGTTTCAAAGATACAGCATACATGTAGAAATTGCAAATATTTGCACTGATATAATTCAGTATATATTAGGCAGGATTCGTTGAACCGTCTTGTTTTCTGTCATGGAAAAATGATACCCTAACACAGTATCTGACAGGACTTGTGTCAAAGATGTAATGGAATGGAAATCCACAAAAATTAAGCATAGTGAATTCTAGACTTTATGTACCTTACAGAATTTTTATGAATTACTAAGTTCTTCTCTACTGGGCCCATAGATTTTTGCTAACATACTGACAAAAAAAATGAAAGAATTTTAATGTTGCCCAACAAGTAGGCTAATACTCCATGGTTTGTAATTATACTTCTAAAAAAAACTAATTCTTTAGAACATATTTAGAAATATTTCTCTAACATGTTTATTGCATTTGCATTTTATTGTTCATTTTAGTATCTTTAAATTTTGATTATTATAAGAAGTTAGGTCAGAGGTGTGATCTCAAGGGAGTAAAATTTACAATGGTTACTAAAGTGTATCCATTGTCTTGGATTTTCAGTACTTGTAATCTTATAAAGCTGATGTCCAGTGACCCTGTTAAGAAGTTTGTGGGACTGGTGAGGTGACTTAGAGAATAAAGGTGCTGCTGCCAAGCCTGACAACCAGGAGCTGTCAGGAAATCCACTCTGTAGAAAGGGAGATCCAACTCCCTCAAATTGTCCTCTGAACCCCACACATGTCTGTGGAACACATTTATACATACATATACGAAGTTGTAAGTAAAAAGCAGCCAGCTATGGTGACACATATCTATAATCCCAGTTACTCAGGCCGCTGAGGCAGGAGGATTTCCCATTGAAAGCCAGCCTGAGCAACAGGTTTTTTTTGGGTTGTTCTTGGATTTTTTTTTTTTTAAGTTTGTTATTAGGCTAAAGTGAGGTTTGGTTTCTTTTTGTTTGTTTTTTTGATTTTTGGGGTTTTTTTTGTTGTTGTTGTTCTTTGGGGGTTTTTTGTTTGTTTGTTTGTTTGTTTTTTTCGAGATAGGGTTTCTCTGCGGCTTTGGAGGCTGTCCTGGAACTAGCTCTTGTAGACCAGGCTGGTCTCAAACTCACAGAAATCCGCCTGCCTCTGCCTCCTGAGTGCTAGGATTAAGGGCGTGTGCCACCAACGCCCAGCGTAAAGTTGAGTTATTAAACTGCTTCTAAACTATATATTTGGAACTGGGCAGTGGTGATGCTCACCTTAAATCTCAGCACTGGGGAGACAGAGGCAGGCGGATCTCTGTAAACTCAAGGCCAGCCTGGTATACAGGGTGAGTTCTAGGACAGGCTCCAAAGTTACACATAAAAAAAAAAAAACCTGTCAAAAAACAAAGGAACAAACAAAAATTACATATTTGTGTAAATGGTTACTGGGAGTTTTTTTTTTTTTTTCCGTTCGTTTGATTTGGTTTGTTTGGTTTTGATTTTTTGGCATTGCTGGGGTCAAACCCAGGACTTAGCTCATGCTAAGCAATTGTTCTGCCACTGAATTGTACAACCAGCCATTCATTTGGTCTTTCAAACATCAAGTTCTGATTGACTCCCTGTCACATGTTGGACACTATGTTAAGAGAAATAAAAGGGGGCTGGAGAGATGGCTCAGAGGTTAAGAGCACCGACTGCTCTTCCAAAAGTCCGAGTTCAGTTCCCAGCAACCACATGGTGGCTCACAACCATCCATAATGAGATCTGGTGCCCTCTTCTGGTGTGCAGGCATACTTGCAGGCAGAACACTGTATACACAAATAAATAAATCTTTAAAAAAAGAGAGAGAGAGAATTAAACGGTATTCCTCAATAGAAGTGAAACCAGGATACTGCCTTATCTTGATCATCACTTTTGGTGATAAATATTTACAATAACCCATTTTGCCGGACATGGCACTTATAATCTCAAGCACTCAGGTGGAGGCAAAGATAGGTCGATCCTCTATGTCTAAGGAGTAAGACCCTGTCTTTTTTTTTTTTAAACAGGGTTTCTCTTTGTAGCCCTGGCTGTCCTAGAACTCTGTATCTGTAGACTGTGCTGACCTCAAACTCAGAGATCCACTTGCCTCTGCCTCCGTAATGCTGAGATTAAAAGCTGGCAGTGAGATCTTGCCTTAAATAAATACTTGTTTTCAACTATATACACCTCAGGTTTTAATGTCATAAATAGTTGTACTTGCTATATGTTCTTTGTTGTTACTTGTTTTTCTCTTAAAACAAGTTTTGCTATCAAGTTTGTACATAATTGAGGTCTCAAAATCAGTTTCCCAGCAAAAAGCTCTTTAACTTGAACATATCTAACTTGGGCAATATTAGTATTATTAATACTCTGAATGTTTACTGTTGTTTTTTTTTTAAAAAAAGCAATGTCTAGACTAATTTGAGTTATTCATAACTCTATTTGCCATTAAAATAAAGGTGTTGAAAAGTTGAATTAGTAGGTGTAGTGCTTCGTGTGCAAGTCTGTGGACCTGAATTCAAAACCCCAGCATCCATGTAAAAGCTGGTCCCAGCAATATGTATCTGTAATTCCAGTTCTGGGTACAAGGAATTGACCTAGCTGTTCCTGCTAATTTGCTTTAGTTTTGCCTTCCTTGAATATTTCAGATAAAGATTTAAAATATCAACAACCTATCAAATTGAATTAAAGGCTCTTAAAAAAGCACTTATAACCTTGCCTGTTATTGTTAATCACTTCTAGAATGAGCTATTGTCATAACACTTATGTTACATCTTTCTCTTGTCTTAGAAGAACCTTACTCAGTCAAAATGGAACGTTTTGTAGTAACAGCACCACCTGCTCGGAATCGTTCTAAGACTGCTCTGTATGTGACCCCTCTGGATCGAGTCACTGAATTTGGAGGTGAGCTTCATGAAGATGGAGGAAAACTCTTCTGCACTTCTTGCAATGTGGTTCTGAATCATGTTCGCAAGTCTGCCATTAGTGACCACCTCAAGTCAAAGACTCACACCAAGAGGAAGGCAGAATTTGAAGAGCAGAATGTGAGAAAGAAGCAGAGGCCCCTGACTGCATCTCTTCAGTGCAACAGTACTGCGCAAACAGAGAAAGTCAGTGTTATCCAGGACTTTGTGAAAATGTGCCTGGAAGCCAACATCCCCCTGGAGAAGGCTGATCACCCAGCAGTCCGAGCATTCCTCTCTCGACATGTGAAGAACGGAGGATCCATACCTAAGTCAGACCAGCTGAGGAGAGCCTATCTGCCTGATGGATATGAGAATGAAAATCAACTCCTCAACTCACAAGATTGTTGACAAGGCAGTTATGACGATTGTGATCAAGATAAATAATGTGGAGTATTAAAGTTAATGTGTTGATTGTGTGGTTCATTTTTATATTTATTTCATTTAAAATCATGTGATACAGAATAGTTTTGCAATGTGTATATAGTTGCAGGCAAAAGAAAAAAACCTCACTGCAAAACTTACTGCTAATTTTAGTCACCGATGGTATAAAGCAAAACTTAGCTGTAGAGTGTATTAGGATATCTGAATCCTGGTGGTTATCTTTAAAACTGATGGGTTTTCTCCTGAAATGTTTGTGCATGGAAGAACTACCCTGTGTTGTAGCCCTGGTGCCATGTATGATTATTTCTTGTGAGGTTACTTCATTATTTGGGTTGAGAACTAGCCTAGAAAATTGAAGCTGCTGCCAGACTATACCCATTCACAGGAACTTAAAGAAGTCTGAGTTCTCTTCAAAATAGAATGGAAGGCGGAAAATGTTAGAGTTTGCGATCTCTAGGAGAAATAACTGTTCAAACTACATTTTATTTGTGAAATAATTGCCTAACCTTCACTTCCTCACCATCTTCTTCACCTTTTTAAAGACTTGTACTAAGTAGCAGCTTCAATGACCAAAAGACTACAGTCTCTCTTAATGTCTTTGCCAAAAGCCATGGGGGATTTTGCAGTGGTAAGATTTTAATCTCAAACTATGAACCCAAATTTTGAACCATAGTTTTCATGTTAAATACCATCTTGGATTTGCAAACTCTTTATGTCTTGGTACTAAAAGACTACAGGACTGATTTTTTCATTTAAATATGCTGTGGTTCAGTTTCCTCTTTTAACAAGGAATTAGTAGTTACTTTTTGGCTGACAGCAAATAAAATTGCTTTCTATACATTAATTTTTCCATAAGACTTTATAAGAGTTTATTTAGGTAAATAGACTAGAAATGAGTTTTAGTTTGACTTTTATTGCTTTGCCTCTGGTGATAGAGGTTTTAAGACTTGGATGCCCAACAGTTGTCTAGAAAATGGGGCAAGACTTTTGTAGTAGAGATGAGCAGGATGCTGCTTAGCTGTCGGAAAAAAAAATCAGTTCTGTTAAAGGTCAACCATGTTTAGGTTCTCTGAACTTTACTGTTCTGTAAGCTTATTAGAAGTAATTTAGCTCATTTAAGTCCTCTTCATCAGATCCAAATTATATTTTTTAAAAGTTTAGTAACTGAGACTTAGAGCTTTAATATAAAAATAAAAAAAATCAAATAGTTGAAAACATTGAAGTTATATTTCTATTGTAAATCAGTGGCAAAATGCCGTGTGACTTGGTGTTATCTTTCAGGTCATTGTGCCACAAATTTCCATTAAACAAAAGCCAAAGTTAGTAAAAAAATAATAATAATAATAATTTGTGGGGTTAGTTTTTGGTTGGAAATTTTTTTTTGTTTTTGAGACAGGGTCTTTCTACCTAGACCTGGCTGTCCTGGAACTCACTATGCAAACCAGGCTAGCATTGAACTCACAGAGATCCACCTGCCTTTTTCCCTCTGGGATTCAAGGCGTGCATTACCACGCCCAGCAATAACTTGTGTTTTAAAAGACAGCTTATCTTAAGGGTCTTTTGTAGATTTAACATCCCCAATTCAGGTTGTCAAAGTGACCACTTCTTTATTTTAAAAGCCTGCTATGGAAGGGAAAAAAATCAGTTCTCAAAATTCATAGTTTCCATTTTCTGATGTTTGGTTAGATTCACGTAGCACATAAATGTCTAGACTAATTGTTTACTAACTGCAGTTGGTAAAGCTCACAGATCAGCAGAGTGTAAACAGTGTATTGCTTCTACTTCCTCACAGAAAGAATTTGCAGGCAACCATGTTTAAATTGTCTAAGATGATAGGAAATCTAAGCAACTAAAGGAATAATTGAGTTTTGTACCCCTATTTTCAGGATAAAACCAATCATTCTAATTTTTCAGGATTCCATGTGGTTTGGACTATTCCCTATTGTCTGGGACTATGTACTATCAGTAAACATGGCAGAACAACTTCTAGTAATCTAGTAACATGTTTGATGTTGCACTAGGAAAACAATTCACCTTTGCCTTTCTTGCAGTTATTAATGACTTCACAGTCACTTAGTCCTCTAAAACTGCTTTTCCAGGCTTGCAACTATTCTTAACATTTTGCATCTCTAGGGGCATAGTTCATTCTGTTAAGGTTGTATCATGTCCTTAGAATGAGTTTTCCATCCTCTTGGGGGAAAGTTTCTTCACTGATTATGAAAGTTTGTTTCTTAGAACTGGTTAAATTTGTCTCAAAAAATTAAAGTGGTTATAGTAGCCTGCCGAAACTAGTAAAGATTTGCAAAACTATGATT
This sequence comes from Mesocricetus auratus, assembly GCF_017639785.1. Taxonomy (NCBI): domain Eukaryota; kingdom Metazoa; phylum Chordata; class Mammalia; order Rodentia; family Cricetidae; genus Mesocricetus; species Mesocricetus auratus. Next base: position 29,218,987 of record NW_024429192.1, on the reverse strand, counting down.
GGCATGTTAGATAACAAATGAGACTGTCTAAGGCATGTGCTACTTGGGAGGCAAAGTGAACGTGTGTACAGAAGCTTTCAATCTTAGTTATATAGTAGTAGTATTGATGCTATACTATTGGACCAATAGCAGCTTTTTTTTTTATAAGTTGGATGCATTATTACAAGCTTTGTAATGTCTCATTTATAAACTGCCTTCAACACATGCTTACCTGTTAATGTTTTCACAGAGTATTGTAGTATGTCTTCCGGAACCTCACTATATCCTGACAGTAAATAGTTCTAGCTTGTTGACTTTTCTGTTGGTTTCTTTTTCATTATTTGTGGCATATAGCAAGCCTGAAAGATATTGTAATCATTTTTTACAGAGTGAGAAATTAGAGAGATTGTGTATAAGAGCCTATATAGTTATTTTATTCATTATCTTTGATTAAGGCTTTCAAATATTATTTAGTAAATGCTACTTCCAGTTAATTGCTGTGGCCCTACTGAATTTTAAGGGACCAGAAAACTTAAAGAGTTTTACATCTTACTGTTTAAACAGTTAAGTGTCTGCTTGGTGATGTTCTGAAGTTGGACGTACAATTGGCAAGGTTTCCAAGCTAAAACTTGGGCCTGAAAAGAATTTGTACATGAATGTTAGCAAATACATAAAAGCAAATTCAATTTAAGGTGACCTAAAACAAAGACTACAGACAAGTTTTCATTTGGTCTTTGTAAGGGCTTTCTGTGTTTGACTTACCTCAACTGCCATTAAATGAGGATAGGTCACCTTAAAATAATTGATTCACGTGGAAGGTTAGTCCTACAGTTTCCAAATAGATTGCTTTGGCTTTTAGTCAACACCGATGAAAATGTGAAGTGGCTATCCTAAACCTTGGATGATCTCAACCCATACTCACAGATCACTGAGGTAACTACGGTCTTACCTAGTGCTATTCTACTTGTATCCAGAATACTGTATTAAAATTTTACTGTTAATTTTCGTCTTCCTGTGCTTATTTTTTACTTTTGCTCATGCACGTATTTTAGTATAAATGTGTTGCTTTTTAAAAGTTTGTGACATTTAGAAATAAATTTCAAAAGTTTCTAAAGGTTTTGAAAGCATATTTTGTTTTGTGAGTCAATGATAAGCATTTCATAATTTTAAGGTTTTGCCTACTGAATTTTGATTTTCTGCCAGTCTTTTCTCCTGTTTGCAGTGTTAACCTTCTTGTCCTACATGAAAGCATGTTGTTAGGCCAAAGTGACATCATAGCTTCAAATTGCCCTGTACTCCCAAAATATTATAGGCAATGTTTAAGTTCAGTCAGCATCTTAATGGGAACATTTTACTTTACTTTTACAAGTATTATGAAGGGCCTGGGTTGTGCCTCAGTAGTTCAGACAATTTACTGCTCTTGTACAGGGTTCCCAACATCCACACTAATTGGCTTCCAAAGGTCTATCACTCCAGCTGCAGGAAATCTGACTCACTCCTGGCTTTCTCGGCCACCTGTATGCAAGCACATATAAACTCGCACAGGCACACAAACATAGATCTTCAGAAATGTTGTGAATATCACTTAACCACAGACAGGACTGGTCATTTTTAAGATACATGAAAAGGGCCTTGTTTGCATCTATATGTTTTTGAAACTCAACTAAGGCCGTTAAAACAATTTTACCTGGTTTGTCAGAGCTATCCCTGCCTCCACTCATATCTGTGACAAAAAACAATGACCTACAGGGCGTTTTGGTTTTTGTTTCTTTTTTTTCTGAAATCAAGACCTTTAGAAATCAGCCCATACTATTCAGTTTTATGTTAGTGAACTGTCTTCAGGTCTTCTAAAGAACCTCAGTTTAAGAGTAAACCAACTCATTTGCAATGAGCCTCTACAATGTTCCTGATACCATATATGGTAACATGGAAGGAGTGTCTGCCCTCAGGGCTCAAGGGCAGTGGCTTACTGCAAAAGGGCATGCCTTTTTCTAGGCAGCTGTAAACATTTCTCATGAGTCTTGCTACCAGCCAACTTTTTGTCTGGATCCTTAAAGACTTAGTTTTTTAAAAGCCACAAAAATTGAACATCTGCACACATGTATGTTTTAGAAATGTAGTCTTCCGCTGGGCGGTAGTGTTGTGCACCTTTAGTCCCTGCAGTTAGGAGGCAGAGGCAGGCAGATCTTTGAGAGTTCAAGCCTGACCCTACAAAGAGAGGTATAGAACAGTCAGGGTATCATAGAGAAACCCACTATTGAGAAAACAAAAAAAATCTATCAAATAATGATATTTGCCAACTGAAATCTTTGCAAAGATCCTAGCACAAGAATTTTAATGAATTGTGCACAAAGACGAAACACTTAATTGTTAAGTATCAAGATAGTCACAGTGTATATAAACACAAGCTCATTAAAAATTATCATAACTCACACATCTGGGTTTGTATGATTATCATAATAAATGCTCCAAAGTTTTCTGTTTAAGCATGCAAGCAATACACTTTACAGTCTCTCTTGCTCCCCCCATCTCTTACCAATCCTATCTAATACCTAGTCAGTAAAAATAATGATGGGGGCTGAGAGATAGCACAGCAGTTAAAAACACTTGCTCTTGTAGAAGACCAGGGTTCACTTCCCCGCACCCAAATTAGTGTCTCAGATCATTCTGTAACTCCAGATCCTGGAATCCATTGCTCTGCATAACAAGGTGTACATATGGAAAAACTGTCTCACACAAGCATAAGAATAAAATAAATGCAAAGCTAGCCACAGCCGTAGAAGCCAGGCAGTGGTGGCACACACCTTTAATCCCAGGACTCAGCAGGCAGAGGCAGCTAGATCTCTGTGAGTTCAAGGCCACCCAGAGATACATGACAATGAGTCAGTCTAAAACAATAACAGAGCTCACATCTTTAATCCCAGCACTAGAGAAGTATATAAGGAGCTCAGGGTCTCACGCGGCATTCAGTCTCAGGGCCATTAGTCTCCAGACACATTGAGGACAGGATCCCTTCCCCAGCCCTTGGTAGAGGTAAGAGCTCTCTGATAGCTTGATTGCTTTGCTTCTGTGATCTTCAGCTTGAACCCTAATATTTACCTCTTGGTTTTATTATTTGTGCTACACATCTCTAGGATGCTGGTCCTGGGTTCTATAAGAAAGCAGGCTGAGCAAGCTGGGGAGCAAGCTCTCCTCATTGCCTCTGCATCAGCTCCTGCCTCCACCATTCTGCCCTATTTGAGTTCCTGTCCTGAATGCTTTTGATGGTCAACAGTGCAGTGAAAGGGTAAACTGAATAAACCCCTTCCTCCCCAACTTCCTTTTGGTCATGTTGCTTAGTCACAGCAATAGAAACCCTAACTAAGACACAGAGTCTCTCCATATAGACCTGGCTGTCCTGGAACTCACTATGTAGACCAGGCTAGCCTCAAACTCACAGAGATCCATTTACCTCTGCCTTCCAAGTGCTGGGATTAAGGCCGTCTTGCCACCAATTCGAGCTGACTCATTTTCATGCACTGAAAACCAACAGTAAGTACTCTAAAAGTTCAGCAGCAGAGCGATGGGTAAAATGTATGGCATAGATGTATTATAAACTACTGAAGTTATCTAAACATCTGGACCAGATTGTCTATGCTAATTGCTAAATTTAGAATATTCAGAGTGTAGTGGGGAGTTGGTGGTGCACGCCTTTAATGCCAGCACTCGGGAGGCAGAGGCAGGCGGATCTCTGTGAGTTTGAGGCCAGCCTGGTCTACAGAGCAAGTTCCAGAACAGTCTCCAAAACAATACAGAGAAACCCTGTCTCGGGGAAAAAAAAAAAGCAAAAAAGAAAAGAACAATGCTACCTAAGTTTAATATGTTTACATGAGATGAGCAGATACTCATGAAATATAAAAATAAGTGGAAAATGTAGACGCTTATGCTCAACTCATTTACAGCAGCATGTGTTATCATTATCACACACATAGAATATACAGTAATTTATTAAGACCAGTTTATGTGACAGTCTTATCTAAATATGAAGCATAACAAGTTGAATAATTTATCTTCTTTGTTATGAAAATATTAAATACTAAATATTTAATTCTTTTAGGTCACTTTTTTGTTCAAGTTTTTATTAAGCAGGTAAAGGGGAGTGAAATTCAAATCTATAATATCTATTTCTTTACATTGTTATACTATCCATAACCTAGAATGTCCATTTGTTTGTGGTAATTGTATACATTAGTCCCTATAATTCAGTGATGCTTCTAACCAATAGAAATCTAACCACTGCCAAAGCCCTGGAGACATACTTAAAAATCCACCAATTAGCAGGAATAAGATGAATGTTACACACCATCACTGAATTATTCTTTAGAACATGTGATGAATCTATATACCACTTTAATTTTCCACTTTAGAAAAATGTTACCAGATCCGGATTAAAAAAATCTGTATTTGTCCCTCATGAACATTGATGCAAAAATACTCAATAAAATACTGGCAAATCGGATCCAAGAACACATCAAAACAATCATTCACCACGATCAAGTAGGTTTCATCCCAGGGATGCAGGGATGGTTCAACATACGAAAATCCATCAACGTAATCCACCATATAAACAAGCTGAAAAACAAAAATCACATGATCATCTCACTAGATGCTGAAAAAGCCTTTGACAAAATCCAACACCCCTTCATGATAAAGGTCTTGGAGAGATCTGGGATAACAGGGACATACTTAAACATAATAAAAGCTATATACAGTAAACCAACAGCCAACATCAAACTAAATGGACAGAAACTCAACGCAATTCCTCTAAAATCAGGAACAAAACAAGGCTGTCCACTCTCTCCATACCTTTTCAACATGGTACTTGAAGTTCTAGCTATTGCCATATGACAACAAAGGGGGATCAAGGGGATACAAATTGGGAAGGAAGAGGTCAAACTTTCACTGTTTGCAGACGATATGATAGTTTACATCAATGACCCAAAGAACTCTACCAGGGAACTCTTACAGCTGATTAACACCTTCAGCAAAGTGGCAGGCTACAAGATCAACTCAAGAAAATCAGTAGCCCTACTATATACAGATGATAAAAGGACTGAAAGAGAAATCAGAGAAACATCACGCTTTACAATTGCCACAAACATAAAATACCTTGGGGTAACGCTAACCAAACAAGTGAAAGACCTGTATCGTAAGAACTTTGAATCTTTAAAGAAAGAAATTAAAGAAGCCCTCAGAAAATGGAAAGATCTCCCATGCTCTTGGATAGGTAGGATCAATGTAGTAAAAATGGCAATCCTGCCAAAAGCAATCTACAGATTCAATGCAATCCCCATTAAAATCCCAGCACAATTCTTCACAGACCTTGAAAGAACAATAATCAATTTTGTATGGAAAAACAAAAGACCCAGGATAGCCAAAACAACCCTGTTCAACACGGCAACGTCCGGAGGCATCACCATCCCTGACCTCAAGCTCTATTATAGAGCTATAGTCCTGAAAACAGCTTGGTATTGGCACAAAAATAGACAGGTAGACCAATGGAATCGAATTGAAAATCCGGGTATTAACCCACACACGTACGAACATCTGATCTTTGACAAAGAAGCTAAAAATATACAATGGAATAAAGAAAGCATCTTCAACAAATGGTGCTGGCATAATTGGAGACTGGCATGTAGAAGAATGCAGATCGATCCATGTTTATCGCCATGCACAAAACTTAAGTCCAAATGGATCAAAGACCTCAACATAAATCCAGCCACACTGAACCTCTTAGAAGAGAAAGTGGGTGGTACCCTTGGATGAATTGGTACAGGAGACAGCTTCCTGAACATAACACCAGTAGCACAGACAGTGAGATCAACAATTAATAAATGGGACCTACTGAAACTGAGAAGCTTCTGTAAGGCAAAGGACACAGTCAGCAAGACAAAAAGGCAGCCCACAGAATGGGAAAAAATATTCACTAATCCCACATCTGACAGAGGGTTGATCTCCAAAATTTACAAAGAACTCAAGAAAGCAAGTCTCCAAAACAGCAAAGGACCCAATTAAAAAGTGGGCTACAGAACTAAATAGAGAGTTTTCAATAGAGGAGTCTAAAATGGCTGAGAGGCACTTGAGAAAGTGCTCAACATCCTTAGCCATCCGGGAAATGCAAATCAAAACAACTCTGAGATACCATCTCACTCCTGTCAGAATGGCTAAAATCAAAAACACCAATAACAATTTATGCTGGAGAGGATGTGGTGAAAGGGGAACACTCCTCCATTGCTGGTGGGAGTGCCAACTGGTTCAGCCACTTTGGAAATCAGTATAGAGATTCCTCAGAAAAATGGGAATAAACCTACCACAAGAACCAGCAACTCCACTCTTAGGCATATATCCAAAAGATGCCCATTCATACAACAAAGATGTCTGTTCCACTATGTTCATAGCAGCTTTATTTGTAATAGCCAGAACTTGGAAGCAACCTAGATGTCCCTCACCCGAAGAGTGGATAGAGAAAATGTGGTACATCTACACAATGGAGTACTATTCAGCAGAAAAAAAATAATGGAATCATGAGATTCGCAGGCAAATGGATGACACTAGAAGAAACCATCCTGAGTGAGGTAACCCAGTCACAAAAAGAGAAACATGGCATGTACTCTCTCCATATATGGATTTTAGACATAGATCTGGGGAGTGCCAGCCTACAATCCTATGGCCAGAGAGTCTGGGAAACAGATACTTCATTTAGTGGCTGGTTAAGTACTGAGCTGAACTCAAGAAAGCCAATAACAGAGAGGGAGGACTGATGATCATAGGGATTAAGACTGGGCTGGTTTAACCCCCAGAAACAGCTGACCAGACAAAGGTTAACTCTTGAATCCCAGGCATCAGCCTGGGAATCCAGCATGGGACTGATCAATACCCCCCTGAATTTGGGTGTCAGTGAGGAGGCCTAGGGAACCTATTGAGCCTTGGGCAGCAGATCAGTACCCATCCCAAGTATACACACGGACTTTGGACTCCCATAGAACAACGTGAGGTGCACTCTCACCCTGAACTCTTGGGGAAGGGTCTAGGCCCTGCCCTATATGAAATGACAGACTATGGACACCCCCATGGAGGGCCTCACCCTCCATGGGGGAATGAGGGGATAACGGGGGGGGGGTTGAGGGGAGGGCACGGGAGGAGGGGAGGGAATGGGAGAGGGACCTGGAACTGACTTGTGAAGCAACCTCGTTTCTTATCTAAATTTAAACTGGAAAAAAAAAGAAAGTTATTTGAATGCATGTTAAACATTAATGTAATTTTTGAAAGGTTATATCTGATTTTTTTTTACCAAAATACATCTGGAGAAAAAAAAAATCTGTATTTGGTATGCATTTGTTATCTGAACCTATTTATCTCCAGAAAGGTTGCTGACTCAGAGCCTAACTCCTGTGAATGTTCTATTCCTTCTTAGAAACGGCTCAGTGTAGCCTTGCTTACTGATGTCACACTCTTTAGTAGAAAGGTAAAGACTCTAGGAGCAAGTCTTCCCTCTACTACTGGCCCTCTGTTGTGACTTCTTCCTAGCAGATTCCTTCTCCTTTAAGGCCTCAGAAAATTCCTGATGTTGCTGCGTTGAATAACAAAATACTATCAATTCACTGTGAGACCCACCCCCCCAAATTGTTCTTGTCCAGAAGCCTGTAGTTATTAGTCCAGTACATAAAGCAAAAATTTTCAATTCAGTCACCATATACAAATAGAATGTGACAGCTAGTGTCTTGACTAACTTTCCTATAAATATGACTTCAGATTCTACATTTCCACACAAGTCCACATCAACTCTAAGGCTTTTAGCGTTAAAGTCATTAGATGAGTATTAATGTGACACCTGTCACATTGACTTTTTGTGTATTAACCAATATTAATGAAGACAGTATTCTAAATATCGGATCAACTTAATTGTTGTCTTCATAAGCCCATGTAGAGCAGCAATCATCATGCCACATTTAAGAAATAACATTTCTAGATGTTTTAAAATTATATCCACAACAATTGGGTTTAATTCTTTTGCTTCTGATTCTTTTAAAGTTTGTGCTTGTCAGAACAGTCCGTGCATCTGATATACAGCATTGGATGATGGGAAGCGCCTGCGTCAGTGGTCTCTGCTTCACCCTCTCACTTCCCGCATTCTCCTCATGCCACTAAAATCTCCCCTTTGAAACGCCTTCAAATGCCTATTCTGATAACCACTTTCCTGTGTCTGAAGAAAGTGTGTGTGCTATTACCAATTTTAGTCACAAAGTTTAAAAAATGATTTTACTGTCTCCGTTATGATCCCACAATTCCTTTCACCGCAGGATTTTTATGTGGTTAAAATCAATAGGTAATGCTTCCATTATATGACCATGTAAATGACTGTTCACTATTGAACTATGGGTATTTATCTCTTCATATAACTTTTCAACATTTCTTAAAGCCATTTGAAAAACAAAAACAGATAGCTCCTTTTAATTTGCTGCTTCATTTATTCCAAAAGATAAAGCCCAAACCAAGAAGGGTCCCTCCAAACGGTTGTGTATGGCAAATCAGTTGCACCTCCTCCTGGCCATGGACCATTCCAGATTCCCCTTTCCTCCAGTTCCAGTCTGAATGTTTTCCCTCCAGGTCCAGTATAGTGACGATTACAGACTCTCTCCTCTCTTCATGTGGGGCTTGTCTAGCTAGAGTCTTCCTTCCCTGGGCCCCACCACACCCTAGGCTTTGCTTAGTCCATCCTCTGACTTTCACGGGTCAAAAGTCTTCCAGGAGGGCTGGGAGCTCAGTTGGTAAAGCACAAGGACTGCCAGGCATGAAAAAACAAAACAAAAGAAAACAATGGACGTTGCCTGACAGGTGCCCCTGAAGCTTGTCTTCCTGCCTACACACCCAAGCTCGAGCACACACTTGCAAGTGCACCTTCGTGTGCGTGAACACAGACACGCACTAACACATTCAGTTGCTGGGAAAGAATGCGATCAAGGTCCTGTTCTTCATGCCTTGCAGGGCTAAGATTAACCCCCCCCAATTAATTGAAAGTTTGACTAAACAGGTTGAAAATTATTTTCTTTAGTTATTTTAAAGGCATTATTTTATAAACAGAACTAACAGTACTCTTTGGTCCTTCCATATCCCAAGTGTTAGAATATAAAGCTTGGATTTAAATCATCTTTATATACACTATTTTCTAAACATTTACTGCCACAAAACAGGAATTCAAAGACAACCCAAAATGACTTAGAGAGACAAGTTAGAATTACAGTAAGAATAAAGAAAACAGGGAAAGGAGATCTCCATAGAAATGGATATTTGTGTCTTATCTCAAATTGTGGTACTGATAATCTAGTCTTTGTGTGTGCTTTTATCCTGCTTTTGATTTCCAAGGCTTTGTCTTAGTTCAGGTTTCTATTGCTATGAAGAGATACCATGATCATGGCAATGTGGTGACATATTGTTTATGATTTAATAAAGCCATTGGAGATGAAACTGCAAAGCTAACCACAGCCACAGAGCCAGGCAGTGGCGGCACACACCTTTAATCCCAGGACCCAGATGACAAAGGCAGATGGATCTCTGTGAGTTCAAGCCCACCCAGGGCTCCATTAGAGTGAATTGGTCTAAAAGAGAAACAGCTCACAAAAAGGATATCTCAGCACTTGGGAACTCACGCCTTTAATCCCAGCTCTAGAGAGGTATATAAGATGGGAGCGGGAGCATTAAGTAGTCAGTCTCACAGATTTAGTCTCCAGCCACATTGAGCAAGCAGCTAGGATCCTGAGTCTTGGTAGGGAGCAGTGCAGTTTGGAGGCGCAATCAGAGGACACAATCTCTCCGTTGGTCTGCACGCTGTATAGGTGAGAAATCTCTAGTGGCTGGCTGCTTTGCTTCTCGGAACTTCAGCTTGAACCCCAATATCAGTCTCTGGGATTTTATTATTCATGTTCCACAGCAACTCTTATAAAGGAAACCATTTAACCGGGGTGGCTCGCTTACAGTTCGGAGGCTCCATCCAGTATCTTCGTGGTGGGACAGGGCGGAGTGCAGGCACATGTAGTGCCATAGCTGTAGCTGACATTCCTGCATCTTGCAGGCAACAGCAAGTGACACTGAGCAAAGTGTAAGCAGAAGAGCCGTCAAAGCCTGCGCCACAGTGACACACTTCCTTCAACAAGGCCACACCTCCCAATAGTGCCACTCCCGGTGAGGGACTTTATGAGGGCCAGTCATTCAAACTACCAGAGACATCTTTTCTGTTTTCTGAATTTACTTCCAATAGCATCCTATTTTAAGTTTGTCATTGCAGTATTTTATATTCCTGAGACTATTAAGTTTTTTTTTAAAAACCTACAGAAGTTTAAGGTCATCCTCAGCCACATTAGGTGGACTTGGGGTCAGTCTTGGATATATGAGGTCCTATTTCAAAACGAAATAAATATGGAGGGAGGTCTGGCATTGGGGAAATGTTTGGGGACCCTCAGGGATGACGCCAATTAAGAATCTAGGCAGTGGTGGAGAGGTTGTCTTTGATGCTCTTCCCCTATAATGAGATTGATGACTATCTTGGTTGCCATTCCTAGAGCCTTCATCCAGTAGCTGATGGAAGCAGAATCAGGCACCCACAGCTAGACACTGAGCCATACTCATGGAATCCAGTTGTGGAGACGGAGGAGGGATGAGCAAAGGAGACAAGACTGTGCTGGAAAAACCCACAGAAACAGTTTACTTGACCTAGTGAGAGCACAGAGACCCTAGTCATAAAACTGGGGAACCAGCCTTGGACAGAACCAGGCCCTATGAATGTGGGTGCCAGCTAGGAGGCCTGGGCAGTCTACCGGACCTCTAAAGTGGAGCCAGTGTTTATTCCTAGAGCACAAATGGACATTGGGAGCCCATTCCCTATGGAGGGATGCTATTGCAGCCCAGATATATGGAAGAGAGCCAGGCCCTCCCACAAATGATGTGAAGGACTTTGATGGTCCCCTGTGGAGGGCCTCACTATCCTTGGGGAGTGGGTAGGGGGTGGGTTGGGGGCATCAGTGGGGGGCATGGGAGGATGGGAATGGGGGATTGATATGTAAAATAAGAGCACTTCTAAAATTAAAAAAATAAAATAAAATAAAACTGTAAATGAAAAAAACCAAAATGAATAAAAAAAAATGTTCAACCAGGTGGTGGTACATGCCTTTAGTTCCAGTATTCTGGAGGCAGAGACAGATCTCTGAGTTTGAGGCCAGCCTGGTCTACAAAGCAAGTTCCAGAAGACCCAGGGCTATTACAAAGAGAAACTCCTCAAAAACCCAAATAAATAAATAAAAACATTCGCCTTCCCTATATTATCTTTGTTCCTACAGGCTCCTTTATTTCAACAGTGTATTTCAATTATTTAGCTGTGCCTCAATTATTGGAAATGTTTAAGTATGTAGGGATCATTGACTATTTGTTCATACCTAGGAAATGAACAGCTGGGGTTGGAGAGATAGCTCAGCAGTTAAGAGCACTGACTGCTCTTCCAAAGGACCAGAGTTCAATTCCCAGTACCCACATGGCAGCTTGCAACTGTCTGTAACTCCAGCTCCAGGGGATTCCACACTCTCACATAGACATGCACGTAGGCAAAACACCAATGCACATGTAATAAAAAATAAATAAAAAATTAAAAAGTTTAAAGGCATCCTTAGGAACATAGAGACAAACCACAACCTTCCCAGAATGCCAAAGTCAATTTTAAAAACAACGTTCCTAAAGGTTATCCATCTCTCTAGCATCAAAAAGAAAAAAAAAAAAAAAAAAAAAGCAGGGTGACCAAGAGCAGGAGCTGAGATCTTAGCATCCAATTCTTCAGGGTATGAACTGACGTATACATAGGCTTGTAGTTATGGCATAGGACAAGACATACTAGTGTAGAGTAGGCCCCTGATTTAATATATATATAGCACCAATACTAGCACAAAGAATAGCAAGGTACAAACCAAAATGACCCAACCCAACTCAAGAAACATGAAGCTTCAAACCACCTAGCGCTAGAAGAAAGACACAAAACATATCCTACGCATCCTACTCTAGAACCTCAGAAGGAATGCACCTTGATTCTGTGGTCTTGATGTAAACCCTGCAATACCGTGAGGCAATGAATTTCAGTTGTGGGAGACACTCAGGTTGTCCCGTGTGTTCCATTGTGGTAGAAGCACAGAGAAATCAACTTCTAAGAAGGTAATGCTGCCAGGTCCTTTAATACCAGCACTCAGGAGGCAGAGGCAGGCAAATATCTGATTTGGAGGCTAGCCTGGTCTACAGAGTGAGTTTCAGGACAACCAAGGCTGCCTAGAGAAACCCTGTCTCAAAACACAAAAACAGTAAGTAAGTAAGAAAATAAATAAGAAGGAAAAGGTTATTTTGGTTCAGAAGTTTCAGTCCTAGGCTGTTACACTTTCTGCTTCTGGCCAGTGGAAAGGCAATATAGCACCACGGGGAAGATGTGGCAAAGGATGCTGGGCACTTCATAGTGGCTCGGAGTCAGAGAGAGAGGTGTGCATGGGGGACAGGATGGGAGGACTGAAGTTCTACTATCCACCTCAAGGACATGCCCCTAGTAAGCTAACTTCCCACTAAGTTTCCCCCACCCAGCCCACCCGCCAACTCTGAATTGTGCTACAGACTAAAGAAAAAAATCTTGCAATATGTGGATCCCTGAAGCACACTAATGATTGAAACTATAGCAAATTCCAACTACAACCACGTGGACTGCAACCAAAGAAGACTGCAAGTGTGACATATCTTTATTTTGTTACAAATAGGATTTTGTGGAGCATATTCATAAAAACTTGAATTTGTATGCAAATATGTGTATGTGAAACAATCTTTCTTCTCTCTTGAGATGAAAAGATGTGTCAGCTTGATAGTGTAACATGTAAGTATTATTAATTTCGCATAACTAAGTCACAGGATATGAAGGAGATGAGAAAACTCATGGGTTACTAACTTCAGTTCTAGGAAAGAGGTGAATACATTTTCGGTTTGCGCTGAATAGGTGTCATGGGGCATTATGTCCTTGATATTGCTTTGATTAGATATTAAGTATAGATTAAATAGATTCATGTGAGTACCAAGTTAATGATAGGTAGACCTGTGGTGGTTTTATGAGTGGCTTGACTTGGCCAAGATGTAGAAATTTGTTACTATTATTCTGGTGGTGACTGTGAGGGTGCTTTTGAAGGAAATTCATACTTGAATTGTGGACTGAATAAAGATTGTTCTCCTTAATGTGAATGGGCCATGACAAAAGCCCATTCATTCAAGTGAGGCCTTCCTTCTTCTGGAAGAAGGGGACTGTTGGGAGGCATAACTTAGACCTTTGTCCTTCATCTCCTTATAACTCAAGTATCACTTCACTGACTATGGTCTCCTTCCAAGTGAGATAGTTAGGAAGAGGATGCACACAATTGCAACAAAACTCAGGAAATCCAGCTATATCCACTTCCTGCAATGCTGTCACAGGCCACCATAAACTGGGTAGCTAAAAACAACACCAGTGTACGTATTCTTCCACAATTCTGTAAGTCACAACTTAAAGTCCAGGTGTTGGCAGGTGACTGATAGCTGATTAGGCATTTGCCTGTCATACAGGAGCCCTTGGGGGTGGGAGGGCGGAGTCTGAAAACTTAGGAGGACTCTACTCTTGAAATCAGTAAGAGAGAATCCTCCCTCCCCCTCTGTAGTTTGCCAGCAATCTTTGGATACTCCTTGACTGACAGCTGCAGCCTCCAGTCTCTGTCTCTGTCCTTCTACAGAATTCTTTCTTTGTGTCTGTATCTAAATTTCCTCAGGCTTGTAAGAACCCCATTCATGTCTAACTAGGAACATTTTAATACGTTCTCAACTTAATTAAGTCTGTAATTTTTTTTCTAGGGATGCTTCTTTGGTGGTGGTGGTGAATTATCTCCTGATTAACTCCATTGTAAATGGAAAACATCTATCATAAATTTTAAAAATGCATCTACTGTACTTAACTATTGAACCCCACCGTTTAGCAGCACAGTGCGCTCATAATATCTGTTGTTTAACTTCATACTCTCATGGCTCACTATTAACTATGTATTCCTGCCCACTGCTACACAGTATGACAAGAAAACATATTACAAACCCCAGGAAAAGAATACAATTTGAAAGTTTTTTAATTTGAATATGTATTCTTTTTCCACCACCATAAAGTGGCAGTCAAAAGCTGCCCCACCATAAGTCAAACTACGGAAAGCTTGAGATCATATGTATTTCAAAACAAAGTTCTATTCACTGCTTCCAGCGCAACTTCTTGGGGGACACAATTCAATCCATCATAACAGCTTAACTCACCAACGATTAGAAAAACAAAAGTTTGCTATCGATGCAGCAAGACAGCAAAGGAGACGGTGAAGCCCGCAAGCTGAAGCTTGCTGAACATAAGCCAGTCCAACCAGTCCAAACCCCTGGCTAACCATCCAGCTTTAGACCATACGGACACAAACCCAGTCTGTGACTGACACATCATCACCCTTTATACAACCTATAAAGTCTCCCTGTTCTATTGCAGGGATGCAGCTTTCCCAGCCTTGGTCTCTGGGGCTTTGTTATAAACCTGTTGTTATGCTTTTTCAATTAATTCTGCCTTATCTGGCCTACTTTGTCAGAGGAGAAACTTATTATGGGAGGGTGGCAGCAGACCTATTACTGGGTACTGAATTGACTTTAAAAATGAGTGATCATTATTTTCGAAAGGTTAATAAATATTTACATAAAAAGCATGTGCCATAAAGTGATTTGGCAATAACTGTGATACTTGGATGGGAAGATTTGTCCATTCGAGTAGGTTTCTTCCTGTTTTAAGCCTCAGTCTTGCTGTTCATACCACATTACAGAGTGCCTGTCCTATTTCAGCTGGGCACTGAGAACGGAAACACGGGCTAAGTGGCAGCTTCTGTCCTGTGGGGCCCAGAGTCCTCAGATCACATAGGTAAAACCAGAGGGTTCCACACTGTTCCACACCGGAGTCGCCAAGGCATCACACACACACACACACACACACACACACACACACACACACACACACACACGCACATGCCGTGAGCCACACACAGAGCATTTAGTCTAGGAAAGTTACTATACCGCATTTCCAGCGGGCGAGTCCACCCACGGCCATAACAAACCACGTCTGAGGATCCTGGTGAGAGAAGGTACAGATGACAAGAACAGCATTGTTAATCGCAGCATTGTTAATTACAGATTGGTCACAAGCCCAAGTGAAGTAAACACGAGTTTACAAGGGGCTTGGTGTAAAATGCTAGTTCTTTGTTAAGGATGCATGAAAGAAAGGTAAAATTGTGCACTTGGTGCCAGCCCCCAGACACGTTGCCAAACCAGACCATTACACAGAGAGACTGAAAGCGAAACTAGTTTGAGTGAATTCCACCGAGGGTAAGCTTCACTCTCCTCTGCAGTCTGCAATTTTACTGCCCTAGAAGTCAGTTGGTCTCCACCCTCAGGGGCTCTTCAGACAAACACTGGATCAGAAGTTGCTAACCCACAAGATGTGAAACCTTTCAAGAAAAATAAGAAACACAGGACACCAAGCTCTCCACTGACCTGCTCTGTTCCCCGGGTCCTGCCTCCCTGTCTCTGAGCCATGCTGATATTGTTCCACACAAAAAAAGGTTGATGGAGGATTTCAAAAACTGATATGCTGTGATCAAGCCTGCTGGCCATTCATTCATGCAAACCTGTGAACTAAGTAACAGCTGCATTCACAATGCATGAAATTAAAATTACACAGGCTACATTTGCTACACAAATGATTTGTTTAGGAAAATTTTTAAAACCACATAATTTTCCAAATATTATTTATCAGCACACATTAATTTACTATATTATACAATATAATAGTTCCATGGTGACATTTACATATGTGACTATATCACATGATTATAATACATCAGATTATATTAATTATATAATAATTATAGGCCAGGTGGTGGTGGTACACGCTTTTAATCCCAGTGCTTGGGAGGTAGAAGCAGGTGGATCTCTGTGAATGCAAGGCTACCCTGGCCTACAGAGTGAATTACAGGACACCAAGACACCAGGACTGTTATACAGAGAAACTCTGTCTCAAACAACGCCCCCAAATATTATATATACTATATATACTTAAATTATATTACATGTAAATGCATACTTTTGTCATATTCGCTCTCTCCATCCCCCTTTAATTTGATCCTCTTTGTTCTCTCAGCCAATTCCCTTTCTATTTATCTTTTTTATGTGTGACGCAATGAATTTCATTAGAGTTTACATGTGGGAGGCATGGAGGTCCTTATGCTCATGGATAAGCACTAGGAAACAATGTTAAACACACAGGGTTGTTGTTCCTTCAAAGAAAGGGATGCATAACCTGTTGTCTGCCCAGAAGGCTAGGAGCAGACAAGGTTAGTGGCCTGGTGACCTCTTTGTGTTATCTGTGTGGCCAAGATCACACCAGGTCCTATCCACCACCCTGATCTGTGAGCTTGTCAGTCTATGGAGCATACCTTCATGGAAGGTGTCACATGTAGTCAATCTATAGAATCCACTTTTATAGAAGATGTTACTTGTACTTTACAAAGAGTTTCAATGTAGTCGTGTCTTAAACTTTACTGTGTACACGAGATTGAATGAATTATCGTTAGGAAAGTTTATGCTAAATTGTGCTGTGCTTGCATGTGCCGAAAACAAACTCCGGGCAGTTTGGACTGACACTGGCTGCTTAGTCTTGTTGAACTGAACTACCTTCTTGCTTCCTAAGGATCATTACTCTGTTGGTCGTGGTATTTTTGCAGAGAGCCCCACATTTACAGTATCATGGGTTCTCACCATGTTTGTTCACAGGACCATGGGCACCTTATCAGTGTCAATACTCTGAGGAAAATATCTCTCCCTTCCCCAGCAACCATCAACTGTGTGCAATGCAAATCCTCAGGGAGGAGAGAGGTCCCACCAGTTCTTCTTCTTACGGCAGGAAGTTGACGAACAATCTTGATCAGGTGCTTACAGCTGTTGTCAGGGTAAGAGTATAAGGGACATCCCATGCCAGGGAGTCTGTCTTCTCTATTGATTTCCGCCTTTGCTCCAGCTCTTACATTCTTTCTGCCCCTTCTTCCATGATGTTCCTTGAGCCTTGAAAGGGATAATGTAGGTCTCCCATTGGTGGAGATCTAATAATCACTTCTAAAGTATAAAGCTTTAAACTTATCAAAATAGGATAGGCAATAGAATATTTTTTCCTAAATTACCAAATACAAATGGACTGGACATTGTAAATGTAATTCTTACCTGATAATTGTTTTTATGTATATAGTTTTACTATGTTAGATCTAAAACCCTTTCCTTTTTATTTAGACAAAAGGAGAAAATGTTACAATATTTCATTTAGCTTTTTATTAAAGCAATGATTCGTTTAATAAAAAAACTAAATGGCCAATAGCTAATCAGGAGCTATGGGCAGGACTTCCAGAGAGAGCTCTGGGAAGAAGAAAAAGGGAGTCACCAGCTCGACACAGAGGATGCAGGACATGCTGGACGAGAGGTAGAAGCCACGAGTCACATGGCAGCACATAGATTAATAGAAATGGGTTCATTTATGTTGTAAGAGCTAGTTAGACCAGTCACAAAAATAGAAACATGATATGTACTCATTCATATATGGGTTTTAGACATGAGTCAGGGGAGTACCAGCATACAATCCCACTGCCAGAGAGTCTGGGAAACAGAACCTTCATCCAGAGACTGACGGAAGCAGAGGCAGACACCCACAGCTAAACACTGAACTGAACTCCTGGAATCCAGTGACAGAAAGGAGAAATGATGAGCAAAGGAGTTAAGACTGGGTTGGTTTAACCCAAAGAAACAGTTGACCTGAACAAGGGGGAGCTCTTGGACCCCAGATTGATGGCTATGTGGAAAGCATAGGACTGACTCAGATGCCCTGAATGTGGGTGTCAGTTAGTAGGCCTAGATAATCTATGGGGCATTGAGTAGTATTTATCCCTGGCATACAAATAGACTTTGAGTGCCTATCCCGTAATGAGGGATGCTCTCTCTCAGCCTGGACTCTTGGGGGAAGGCCTAGGATCTGCCCTGGATGAAATGACAGACTCTGGAGATCCACCATGGAGGGCCTCACCCTCCCTGGGGTTCGGAGTGGAGATTGGGTGGGGGACTGGGGAGCCTGGTGGGGAGGACAGGAGAGGAGGAGAGGAAGAGAGAGTTGGAATTGACATGAGAAACAAGCTTGTTTCTAATTTAAATAAATAAAATAAAGAGCTAGTTAGAAACAAGACTAAGCTCAGGCCGGCCTTTCATAATTAGTAAAAAGTTTCCATGTCATTATTTGGGAGCTGGCTGGTTAAACAGAGAAAGACTCATTGCGCATCCGGCTGGAATACTCTGCCCTCTACCCTAAACCTATCAAGTCCCTGAGCGTCCCTTCCCTTCCCCCGCTTCTCTTTCCTATTTAAGACAGCCATCTTGGCCATGAGCTCTCTTGGTTTCTTGATCCTCTTGGCTCTTCTCTTGGTCCATTTGGTTTCTCTATAGGTCTGATTGCCCTCTCCCCTCTTCTCGTCTCTCTTGCTCCTCCTTTCCCTACATGGCTGGGTCTATTGTTCTGGCCACGTTCAGTCTGGACTTCTCCAAATGCCTCTTCCTATTCTTTTCTCAACCATACCTTGGGACAAAGCCTGTGGTACATGGGCTTTGGAGCCCAGCACTCAAACCATATCCAAACTACTAACCCTGCTCTAGCTTGCATTTTTTCCTCACTCAATTTTCTTTGTTCTTCAGGTCCTCTTTTCTTTTTTTTCAGATCCTCTTTTCTTGTATGTTTGTTCTATGCCCATATCTAGAGTATATCCTAGAAAATATATATATAACAACAACTCAGTGTTTCATTATTTTCAGGTATTTTTAATTTATCCAAGTGCTATTGGTTGTTAGTAGCATGTTTGTAAGAGGTATCCTGAGACCTTGATTTGTTTCTAGTTCATATTTTTCTTTTCCTGTTTCAATATGTTCTATAACAAATGTCGTCATACTTACCTGTCTCTTATCTGGATGAGTAACAGGTTTCCACAGCTCTTCACTTTTACAGATAATATTGTGATAAACCTGCATTGTTCCGTTAGTGACCTAGGCAAGATCATCTTGGACTCTGAACAAGGAAAGAAAATATTTATTTGCCCCTCTCTGTTATCTTTCCAAAGAATCAGCTCTGTTTTGTTTACTTCCCCTTTTACCTCTTGGTTTTATTTACTTTTCACTGTCATTTTCTATTTGATTTATACTGCTTTTTTCTATTAATATCCACCCCTCATTATTTCTTCCTCTTCTATCACATTTACTTTGGTCTTCCTTTTCTAGCTCTTGGATTAAGCTCAGGCCGTTAAATTTTAATTGTCTAAGATTTCTGATAAACATATCCTAATATAATGTTTCCAATAAGCAGTGGAATAATATTCCAAAGACTTGATGTATAGTGTTAAGTGTTTCAACTTCCCCTGAAACTTTTATTCTATTTTTTTTTATGTTTAACCAACATGTTGGTGATTGCATGGCATGGCTGTCATAGCTTTCACATGCACTGGAGTTCTAAGGTATTTCTGTATGCCTGACTGTACAGATTAACTATTCAATATATTGCAGGGAGCTAAAAACAAGCTGCTTTTATATGAAACTTACTCAGATGCGGTTCCGAGGGAACATGTGGAAGGGAGCCTCCCGGAGGGTGAGGTTTCAAGCAGAACGAGACTTTACTGCTTCTGTAGATAGAGAAGGATCTGAAAGGTAACAGGTAAGATTTGAAAAGCCACTCAACCATCTCCAACCCCACCACAAAGCGTTTGGTGTGCTAGTCTCTGCTGCTGGTAGACACAAAATTTACTACCAAATGCAGTGTCTCGGGTAGCCTTGCTATTGTGAGAATGCCTTCTCATTCTCTTGTGACAGCTCCCAGCCATGAATAATAGCTACTAGATAGAAAGATTATAATATGGCATGAAGAGAACTGTGTTTTGCAAGGGTGGGTGTGTTTTAGCAATTTTGGCCACACGCACTGTTTAACCACATTTTATATATACTGTAGTTTGGATATGGCTTGAGTGCTGGCCTCCAATGCCCATGAACTACAGGCTTTGTCCCAGCATGATAATGTTTAAGAGGTAGAATCTAGTGGAGGTGATTAGTTCATGGAAGGGATTGATGTAGCCCTGTAGGAACCCTAGTTGGCTTTGAGAATGTTTTGGAGACAGATCTCATTATGTAGCCCTGCCTGGCCTAGAACTTGCTTTGTAGAGCAGAATGGCCCTGAGCTCACAGAGATCTGCCTTTCTTTGATTCCTAAGTGTCAGGACTAAAGAAAGGCATATGCCCCCATGCCTGACTGAAACTATATTTTTTTTGTTGCTGTTGTTTGCTTTCTTTTGTTTTCCAAGACACAGTTTCTTCATGTAACAGCCTTGGTTGTCCTGGAACTCGCTTTGTAAACCAGGTTGGCTTCGAACTCATAGAGATCTGTCTGCCTCTACCTCCCAAGTGCTGGAATTAAAGGTGTGTGCTACCACAACTGGCTTGAGAATGAGTTCTTGTGGAGACTGAAGCTGGCCTCTCTGAGTCTCGTGGTTTCCTATGTTGCCACATATCCATTGTCATAGGTATTCAAACCAGAGTGATGGCATCTCTCCATAGAATGACTTACTTGTGGTACTGGTACTAGGGAATATTCAATTTTGGATTTTAGTCCTCAAATTATGAGTCACAATGATAAGAAATAGGAAGTCTGGAGCTTAGTGGATTCTGGGGATGACACAGCCACAGAAAACAGGGCAAAGAAACCATACACGGTAGTAACTGCTAATGTGGAGCATCCAAAGCCTTTAGCCAGAAGAGTTCCTGTTGCTCAGGAGGCTGTGTCTCATAGGTAGGCCTTACTGAGACCTCTGCAGAGTAACTATCCATGGAAGAAGCTCTTAATCAATGAGAGATAAATGGCCATTCTTGCCCTTGCCTGAAACAAATCTGATGCATGTTCTGTATCTCCCAAAGGGCCCCAGGGAGAGTTAGTCCCATATTCCCAAGTGATAACTTGCTTGTAGTTACAGTTTGATATGAGTCGCCCCCTAAGACCCTCATGTCTTGAAATCTTGATGCCAGTTGGTTGATCCGATTACTGGGTGACAACTGGACCGTGAGGGCTCTGACCTAATCAGTGGATTACCTTACTGAGAGATTATGATGTGATAGCACACTTAGGAGGAGGTGGGGACAACATGGAGGCCGTAGGTCGCAAAAGGCACCCCCTTTTTAGAACAGCTCTGTCTCTCACCCAGACTCCTCTCTGTCTGTTAACTGAGCAGATCTGCTGCATGGTGACGCCCTGCCTCCCTCCATAAGTGCAATGCAATCGGAGACTGGCATCCTTTAAATAACAAGCGCAAGTGGACTGCCCCCTTCTAAGCCCGTGATCCAAGGTATTTTGATACAGTGACTAATGAACCTAGTCACGTGTCCTGAGTCTGCTTTCTTCCTTTCCACATGCCTGGCTTCGGCATTCCTCTGCACGTGTTCTTGGAAGCCTCGACAGTCAGGTTCAAGTTCTGGGTTCAGGTTGGGATTCTAGGAAAATGCAGCCCAACACCAAGTGAGTATCTATCCTGGCCCTCTTTCGTTTGCATTCTTTTCTAGCCTGGCTGACATTATGATGCATCTACCTCGGAATCCGTATTGTCACGGTGTCAACTTTTCACTGCCCTTCCCCTTTTGATATTGTTTATAATATTGATCAGCAAATGCTGCTGCTTACTCTGGTCTCTTCTTCGAGGAATGCATCTGAACAAGAGAATGAGATCAAAGGAGGAGGCCTTGACAACTCCTAAAGTATGGAGAAGACTTTTATTGCAGAGATAAGGGAGAGAGCAGGCAGAGGGAGGCGGGCAGGCAAAAACGTGGCTAGCAGACTATGCTGGGCCAGGAGAGAAGAAAGTGATAGGGTGAGCAAGAAAGACAGGAGGTGCTGACCAAGAGAAGCGGCCTGGGCTAGAGACTGCCATAGCAAAGATGGAATCTGCCTGGAGGAGGGGGGAGCAGAAGCCCCAGACCCAGGGAGGGACTTAGGGGGGGGGGGGGTAGAGGGAGGGTGTGGCGCGGGGGTGGAGTGCGGTGGGGGGCGGGTGTGTGTGGGAGGGGGTGTGGGATGAAAAGAGCTGGAAGGAGCCAAAGGTACTGAGTCTTACAGAGAGCTTGCTGCCATCTGCTTTGATGTGTTAATAGGCTTTTCAGCCATTTGTCCTGGGTTGTTGAGACCCAACAGTGTCTTCCAACAATAGTGGTATGTGATTAAATTTCTCTGGTTTCATATTGTAAGAGCAAAAGTTCCATTTTAAGTTTTAATTACTACGCCTAAGACATCCATTAGACATAAAAATGTGTCTCATCTGGAAGCCCCTTGTCCAAGGACAGATAGTTCCTGAAAATGCTGGAGGCTGTGGTTTATGGGACATTAACAGCCACGTGTTTTTCACTCCCCTAAACAAGCTTGTTTGAGTCATCTGCACAGGGTGTGCTTGATCACATGTGGCCAGGAGGCTCACAGGCGGGACATATGCTTGCCCCAGATTGGACGTGATGGGAAATACAGTGAATTATGGATTTTCCTTCTTCAGGACTTGCTATACTTGATTCTGGGCCATTTCTAGGGAACCTGGCCAGAGGCCACCCACCTTGCCAGGAATGAATTAAAGATTGCTTCATACTTGGCTTTAAACTGTAGTAGTGGTCATATTCTTGAACAGTAGGATTAACAATATGATTGAGAACATTTAAATGATTACCTGGATATAAAATTCTAATTCAAAGTTCCTTTAAAATATGTGACTCTTTTATCAAGCAAACAGACATACCAGAGTTTCAAATAGCGAGACTATCCTGGTGGCAGGTTTTCCTGAGGCATCTTTTGACGTGTGTAAGAGGTCTGTTTTGTACCACACATGCCGTTAGATGCACTTGTACCTATCAGGTCTCTGATAACCCACACTGTTTATGAACCTGTAAGGGATCTAGAACCTTGACTGTCAATGCTATAGACTTATCCTACTAAGCCAAAAACGGTAAATTCTGTTTTAGAAGCAGAAGCTAGAGGAATGCAGAAGAGGCTTCGGTGTAGTTCTGTATAATAAGACTAATGGTTGCTGGCTCCGTTATACCTACAGATGCGACTTACACTGGGATACTGTGCAAGTCTTCTACGAATTGATAGGTATTGGATATTTGTAAACCTGTACATAATTACTAAATCTTCCAATGAATTTTACTCTCATTGGTTGTGTTACAAAGATTTACAACTGCACATAACCGTTATTGAATAAGTGTGTCTTTGTGAACCCTCATAATTGTCTGTTAATGTCCTTCAGAAGTGTCACTTCCGGGGCAGAGAACTGGATGTATGCTAAGACGTTACTCACAGGACAAGGAGAATGGACTTCCAGCACCCCAGACCCAGGAGTCAGGCCTTCCGTACCTCCAACCGGCTTACAATTTGGCCTAAAGGGTTTATTGGCACTAACTCCTTGTTATTTGTTTCTTAGCAGCAAAATGTGTGACTCAGTCAGAGCAGCCAGGATTGATGCTGTCCTGGTTCTGAAGGAAAGTAGGGAACATGACACCAGATGGTTAAGGTTAATCGTGAGGTCTTCAGAGTGAAACTTTTACAGCCAAAGAGAAAGTGATGAGAATTTAAAGGAAGCCATGCAGGGCATGCTTGCACTTGCCTGCAATCCTAGCTCACGGGAAGCTGATGTTACGATAAAGTGTGTGGGGGAAGCTTGGCAGACTCCATGGCAGGCCAGGGTGAACCAGGCAGAGGGGCAAACAGGCCAGGCAGACAGCTTAAGTTTTACTAGAAAGGGGAGGGAAGGGGGAAGGAAAGAGAAAAGAGATAAAGAGACACAGAGAGAGGACAGAAGAGAATAGGGAGACAGGAAAATCATACCTGCCGCAGGCGAAACACGGGGAAAAGGAGAGGGAAAGAGAGCGTGAGTAGGTGAGTGGGTGAGTGGGTGAGTGGGTGGGTGGGGGTCTTTCTTTTAAAAGGGTCCTTTGCACCTGCGTGCTGACCAGGGTACTGCCTAAGTGCATTCTGCCAGGTGACAGGGACAGGCCAGGATAATGCCTGAATTCTTTCAGCAGAAGCAAGGGGGTCCTAAGTCTGAGGCCAGTCTATGCCTTAAGGGGAAGCCCTGTCTCAAAACAAGAAGGGATTGCTTGTGTCAGCCCTTCCAGAAGGAATTAGGAGATAAGAGGTATTCTGCTTATGATGTTTGAAGGCACAGACATGCCTTAAGATTTAGGTGTTAAAAAGAACTGGGGAATCTAACCTATCTGTCTGGCAGGAATGAATATATATATATATATATATATATATATATATATATATATATATATATATATTTGTTTTTTTGAGACAGGGTGTCTCTGGTAGCCATTGGTTGTCCTGGAACTCATTCTGTAGACCAGGGTGGCCTTGAACTCACAGAGATGCCTCTGCCTGCAGAATGCTGGGATTAAAGATGTGTGCCACCGCTGCCAGGCCAAGAAACTATTATATTCATATTCTAAAGAGACACTTAAGTTTCTGCCTTGGCTATGGGACTTTGAAAGAATGGGCTCCAAGGAATTAGAATGTCTCCAGGAATCTCCTGCTAGGAGAGGAATGGCTGAAACCCTGGGCGTATCCAGCAGTAAAACCTACTATCTGGAGAAATATTTAGAACCAGTCAGGTGGTCTGAACCTGGGGACTGACCTTGAAGGAAAGAATTAGAACTCATACAGTTGTGGGGCAAGGAACCACAGGCAGCTGCACTGTCTGTAGCTATGCATATCTCCTGACTCTTCAAATTCTAACCTTCCAGAACCCCTGGAGATGACCTTGATCTTGCGGAGTTGTTGGGTGTCTGTCATTCTTCCCAGTCTGGCCATTTGGATAAATCTCCTGTTGCTCTTCTTTCTTACACACACAATTCAAGGCCAGCCAGTTCTAAAAGTGAGTTCCGGGACAAGCAGAAGTATACATAAAATTCCTGTCTTGGAAATCCCCAAAGCAACAGTCATTCTTGTTCCTCTGTGGTCAGTCATGATTCTTCCTAGGGTATTTGTCCCTTGCCCATAGTTTTCACGTTAGCTGCCACATCACATTGTTCATATGACATATTGGTAAAACAGTACACCTTATATTTGACAATCAGAAGCTTTGTTATGGTGGGACTATAGCTCATCGGTAGGGTGTTTGCCTAGAATGTGCAAATCCCCGATTTTAATCCCCTCCCCAACCTTAGTAAAACGGTTCATTATTACTGAGAAAGAATGCTTTCAAGGGCCACTACAATTTGAATGCCAAATGTGGCTACCACAGAAGTAGAATGCAATGCCTCTTAGGTGTTTCCTCAAGAGAGAGTTTCCCATAAGCAGCAAAGTGAGCAGACTACCTCAAAGTCTCTCTCATCAGTTTCCAGGAGAAACTACCGCCAACAAACACAGGAATACCAGACAGAGCATGAACTTCTTCAAATTGAAACTCATTTATGAAGCTAGAGTTCTGCATTGTGATGACAGGATTCTCAGTGCTCGACCCTGTTTGGGTCTTTCCTTCCTTTTCCCAGGGAAAAGGGGGTTGGTCTATTAGCTGCCTACTCTCCCTGCTCCCCCACCTCTAATGTACTGTGACATGCTCTGATTTCTAACCACGTCATGATGCCTGCCTCTGGGAGGACTGAGACTCACCAGAATAAGTGAGTGTACGCTGTGCTAATTATTTAACTGAAGAGCCTGACCCAGAAGACTCACTATCTGATTGTTTCCTTATATGCATCTGTAGGTGCTAGACTTTGTCACCTAGGATCCTCCATTTTTCTATAAAACTCATCAGAGTTTGCAGTAAAATGAATTTGGGGCTTGTGTGTATGTGTGTGTGTGTGTGTAAACAAACACATTTATATATGAACAAAAATATGATATCTATATATACACAAATATGAACATGTATTTATCACAGATTCTTTTTACAATAGCCTTTGCTGGCTTGATCTGACATATTTCATATTTATACTATAAAAAGAATATAAATGATTAGAATTATCCATGGAGTCCACTCATAGTTTACTAAACTGACCGATTGTGTCATAGTAGACAAGCAGGATATTGGCTGGCAGTAATTACAATTGTCCCTATTTACTCTCTAGCTTCAAGAAATCTGTGAATAGTTCTGATTCCTGGAGAATAAATGTTTTCTATCCTCTGCATTTTATGCTTTGCAAATCATTAAAACTTAACTTAGACACCAGTAATTCAGAGCGTGTTTCCGTCAGAAAAATGGTTGACGAATATTTGTTTCTTTAAGATTTAGTTTTACACTCTTATTTTTATTTATGTGTGTGTTTGTGTGTGGATGTATGTTGTGTGTTTGCGTGTGGGCGTTTTCTTTTCGGCTGAGGCCAGATGAAGGTATTGTATTCCTTGAAGCTGGAGTTACAGGAGGTTGTATTCTCCCATTACCCCATGGCGCTGAGAACATAGTTGGGCCCTACGGTAGAGCAGCAAATTCTCTTAACCACTTAGCCATTTCTCGAGCCCTACATCATAATATCCATGGAATACAGATATGAACAGTGAGATTTCCACTCAGTAGTAAGCACTAAATACTTGGCCCTCTGTTCTTATTTAAAATAGACCACTGTGGGGATACTTTTCTGAACTCATACTTAGTTTTGTTTCATTTCTTAACAAAAAACAAGAAAAAACACAGAATTAGGAGGCATTACATAACAGCTATTCTATAACTGTACTTAAGCCACATCTGCACTCACACCAGTCTCTGAACATGTATACAACAATCATTTTTAGGCTTTTCTTGTAAGAAAAAAATACCCTTCACTATCTCTTTCTCCTTTTTCTCTTTTTCCTGATCTCCTCACTTCCCTCCCTCCTGTTTCTCTGCTTCTGGAAAAAACCCTTATTTTAGTGTTGATCATTGAGGTGTTGAATACAAATGCTAATGAAGGAAATGGTCTTTTCATCTCAAATGATCAATATATTAGATGAATCTAAATCTTCTAATCTTTCCAAAATGATCATTTGTAGTTCTAGTGTGGTTTATCTGGCTTGGTGACCTAACTCACATGTGATGAAATCTTTACTTTTGACTATATTTGTCACTCTCTTCAGCCTTGCTCATCCCTCCCTTAAAGGGGGAATACCAGAAACATATCAGCAGTCTAGGAGTAGTTTGGGAAGGGTTATAGCAAGTATGTTGAGGTGTGATGTAAGTCTTTTTGTAAAGATTTATCTATTTTGAGATGAGTATTAGCCTGCATGTGTATGTTTACACGATATGGATTCCTGTTGGCTGTGGAGGCCAGAAGAGGATAGTGGATTCCCTGGGAACTGGAGTTACAGAGGGTTGGCTGTTAGCTATGATGTGGTTCCTGGGAACTGAACGCATGTGCTCTGCACGAGAACTGGGTGTTCTTAACCTTGAATTAACTGTTTATGCTCATCTAAATCCTTTTCAGATTCATTGTGACATTGCATAGATATAATAAAAGACTAATGGGTTACCTCCATTTTTTTTTAAAGAGGTAGTGTTTTCAGTTTGTAGAAGTGTCTGTACTATTGTTTCAGTATAGCCCTCTAATGAAATAGTTCAACATGGTACTTGAAGTTCTAGCTATTGCCATATGACAACAAAGGGGGATCAAGGGGATACAAATTGGGAAGGAAGAGGTCAAACTTTCACTGTTTGCAGACGATATGATAGTTTACATCAATGACCCAAAGAACTCTACCAGGGAACTCTTACAGCTGATTAACACCTTCAGCAAAGTGGCAGGCTACAAGATCAACTCAAGAAAATCAGTAGCCCTACTATATACAGATGATAAAAGGGCTGAAAAAGAAATCAGAGAAATATCACCCTTTACAATTGCCACAAACAACATAAAATACCTTGGGGTAACGCTAACCAAACAAGTGAAAGACCTGTATCATAAGAACTTTGAATCTTTAAAGAAAGAAATTAAAGAAGCCCTCAGAAAATGGAAAGATCTCCCATGCTCTTGGATAGGTAGGATCAATGTAGTAAAAATGGCAATCCTGCCAAAAGCAATCTACAGATTCAATGCAATCCCCATTAAAATCCCAGCACAATTCTTCACAGACCTTGAAAGAACAATAATCAATTTTGTATGGAAAAACAAAAGACCCAGGATAGCCAAAACAACCCTGTTCAACAAGGCAATGTCCGGAGGCATCACCATCCCTGACCTCAAGCTCTATTATAGAGCTATAGTCCTGAAAACAGCTTGGTATTGGCACAAAAATAGACAGGTAGACCAATGGAATCGAATTGAAAACCCGGATATTAACCCCCACACGTACGAACATCTGATCTTTGACAAAGAAGCTAAAAATATACAATGGAATAAAGAAAGCATCTTCAACAAATGGTGCTGGCATAACTGGAGGCTGGCATGTAGAAGAATGCGGATCGATCCATGTTTATCGCCATGCACAAAACTTAAGTCCAAATGGATCAAAGACCTCAACATAAATCCAGCCACACTGAACCTCTTAGAAGAGAAAGTGGGTGGTACCCTTGGATGAATTGGTACAGGAGACAGCTTCCTGAACATAACACCAGTAGCACAGACAGTGAGATCAACAATTAATAAATGGGACCTCCTGAAACTGAGAAGCTTCTGTAAGGCAAAGGACACAGTCAGCAAGACAAAAAGGCAGCCCACAGAATGGGAAAAAATATTCACTAATCCCACATCTGACAGAGGGTTGATCTCCAGAATTTACAAAGAACTCAAGAAGCAAGTCTCCAAAACATCAAAGGACCCAATTAAAAAGTGGGCTGCAGAACTAAATAGAGAGTTTTCAATAGAGGAGTCTAAAATGGCTGAGAGGCACTTGAGAAAGTGCTCAACATCCTTAGCCATCCGGGAAATGCAAATCAAAACAACTCTGAGATACCATCTCACTCCTGTCAGAATGGCTAAAATCAAAAACACCAATAACAATTTATGCTGGAGAGGATGTAGTAAAAAGGGGGACACTCCTCCATTGCTGGTGGGAGTGCCAACTGGTTCAGCCACTTTGGAAATCAGTATGGAGATTCCTCAGAAAAATGGGAATAAACCTACCACAAGACCCAGCAACTCCACTCTTAGGCATATATCCAAAAGATGCCCATTCATACAACAAAGATGTCTGTTCCACTATGTTCATAGCAGCATTATTTGTAATAGCCAGAACTTGGAAGCAACCTAGATGTCCCTCACCCGAAGAGTGGATAGAGAAAATGTGGTACATTTGCACAATGGAGTACTATTCAGCAGAAAAAAAAACAATGGAATCCTGAGATTCGCAGGCAAATGGATGACACTAGAAGAAACCATCCTGAGTGAGGTAACCCAGTCACAAAAAGGGAAACATGGCATGTACTCTCTCATATATGGATTTTAGACATAGATCTGGGGAGTGCCAGCCTACAATCCCATGGCCAGAGAGTCTGGGAAACAGAAACTTCATTTAGTGGCTGATCGAAGAAGAGGCAGACTCTCTCGGTTAAGTACTGAGCTGAACTCAAGAAAGCCAATAGCAGAGAGGGAGGACTGAAGACTAAAGGGATTAAGACTGGCTGGTTTAACCCCCAGAAACAGCTGACCTGACAAAGGTTAACTCTTGAATCCCAGGCATCAGCCTGGGAATCCAGCATGGGACTGATCAAGATCCCCTGAATGTGAGTGTCAATGAGGAGACCTAGGTAATCTATTGAGCCTTGGGCAGCAGATCAGTACCCATTCTGAGTATACACATGGACTTTGGACTCCCATCCAACAATGTGAGGTGCACTCTCACCCTGAACTCTTGGGAAAGGGTCTAGGCCCTACCCTATATGAAATGACAGACTATGGACACCCCCATGGAGAGCCTCACCCTCCCTTGGGAAACGAGAGGATAATGGGGGGGGTTGAGGGGAGGGCACGGGAGGAGGGGAGGGAAAGGGAGAGGGCCCTGGAACTGACTTGTGAAGCAACCTTGTTTCTTATCTAAATTTAAACTGAAAAATAAATAAATAAAAAAATAGACATACATTCACCACAAAATAATATTTACCTTTTTTTTGTTTTTTCAACCCATGAATTATTTAGAAACCCACCTATCAGTTTCTAAATGCTTGGGGATCTTTAAAATAGTTTTTCTCACAAATTTTTTTATTTTACCTTGATCAGTGAGCTCACTAGGTATAAGATTACATTTGGATCAAGTGAGACTCACTTACTGCTTGGTGCATGGAAAGTATTCCATGTGCACTTAGCAGAGTTGTGAAATGTGCTGGTGTTGAAGGGCTAGTTCTATATCTGTACTGAAACTGGCCATACTGTTCTGACCTGTATCATGTGTCAGCAGGCTTGAAACAGAAAAACTTCATGCTTCATGAGCCCCTTACCTCTGTCATAATTACGATACTCCTAAGGTAGAAGCATTTATTGAGATTTCGTTCTCTTAAATGTCCAGTTAAATTCTGTGACAGTGGTGTTTCACATTTGATGTATTCGAGTTTGTCATCATTTAATAAAAGCTGGTTCATCTCACTGCCGGTTTCCCCCTGAGCTCTTGTGCGGCAGTGGGAAGGATCTCATACAGTATCTAAGGGAACCTGGTTCTCTCTGATTCAATAAAATATTTACAAAGACAGGTGGGAAATGGAGAGGGCTAGATTTAGCTTTCTGCCAGTAGATGGCTGGTCCCTGCTCGAGTTCCTTACCAATTTTCCATCTGCCTGTTTATCAGTGACTGCAAGAACAGTGTTAGCAATGGCACGGACATATTTGAGTGTGCTCAGGAATCTCCTTGTAGGTGTATGAATTTGGTTTCATATATTTGGTAGCTTTGTTATTAGATAATTAAACCCATAGAAAAAGTATGTTTACTGACCTTGAGTATCACAACCATGGTGAAATAGCATTCTTTATTCTAGAAGATTCCTTTGCTTGGAAGCCTGATTGACATATTGGAGTAACCACTTCGACTTCCTTTTGGTGGTGAGTGATAACTAGATAGTCCTCTGTACTAGTCACTTCCCTTGGGGCTGTGAACAAATATCTGACAAGAGGCAACTTCAAGGACAAGAGACTTACTTTGTGTTACAGTTTAAGGGCGCAGCCCATTACGGTAGGGAAGGCATGGCAGCAGGAGTGTGAATGGTAGATGATGTCAGGGCACGGTGAGTTTTTAAGTAGAGGAAGAACAGGCATGGGGGGGGGTCAAGCTATCAAACCTCAAGTCCTGTTCTCAGTGACTTGCTTCCCTCAGCAAGGCTCCATTCCCAAAACAGTGACACCAGCTGAAGACAACTTGTGCCTGCAGGAGATACTTCACACTCAACCCACAACAACATTTTTCTATTCTTGTCTTTTTTTTTTAAGGCAATATTGTGGAATGTTAGCTTAAGACGTGTTACATTCATTTATGCTGTGAAATACTTGTTTAATGATGTAAAGACATGCTGTACTCTTTTATATTGTATTTGTTTAACTCTATAAAGCTGTGTTACTTTGCCTACTTGAAACACCCGTTTAGTCTAATAAAGATCAGAACGGCCAATAGCTAGGAAGGAGAGCAGGATAGACAGGGCTGCCAGGTAGACAGAGAAAATAGGAGAAGATATAGGGGCTCAAAAAGAAAACAGAGAGAGAGAGAGAGAGAGAGAGAGAGAGAGAGAGAGAGAGAGAGAGAGAGAGAGAGAGAGAGAGAGAGAGTAAGGAGCAAGAACGGGAGGAGAGGAGGATGGCAAGGGCCAGCTACCCAGTCACACAGCCAGCCATGGAGTAATAAGGAAAGAAAGATATAGAATAAAGTAAGGCAAAAAGCCCAGAGACAAAATGTAGTTAAAAAGAAACGGGATAATTGAAGTTAGCAAAGCTGGCTAGCAACAAGCCAAGCTAAGGCGGGTCATTCATAAATAAGAACAAATTTCCATGTATTTATTTGGAGCTGGGTGGTAGCGTGCCCCCCCCCAAAGAGTAAACGTATCATGTAGCTTTGGCTAACTTGGAGCTTGTTGTATAGACCAGGCTGGCCCCAAATCAGAAATCCACCTTCCCTGCCTCCCAATTACAAGGATCAAAGGTGTGAACTTTTAATTTATTTGTATCTTTATAGTTAAAATTCTTTTCCACATTGATAACATAGATTTGTGTCTTTTTTCTGTTTTATTTTATTTTATTTTATTGTGACAGTTTCTCTGTGTAGTCCTGGATGTCCTGGAACTTGCTCTGTAGACCAGGCTGGCCTTGAACTCAGAGATCCACCTGCCTCTGCCTCCAGGGTGCTGGGATTAAAGGTGTGCACATTTATCTCTCTGCAGATCTTGGTTTTTTAATCCATCTGACAATTTGTTTCTTAGATTACTTGAAAAAGTTAGATTGAATACGTTTGTTAACAAGGCTAAGCATACTTACAAATACACCTACACACCCACCCCCCACACACAATGACACTACACTCTGCTTAGATATCTTAATTATTAATAATTATCTCTATTTGACCTGCATCTTTTCTATTTTATTTGTTTTGTTTTCCGTATTTTTTCCTCTCTTCATTTGGTTCAAGATTCGTATAATTTCCTTAACCTACAGTCTTTCAATCATTCACTACATGTCTGCTTTTCAACTTAGTGTATGTTTTAAGATTTACCCTATACATTTTTTTTTTCGAGACAGGGTTTCTCTGTATTGTTTTGGAGCCTGTCCTGGAACTCGCTCGGTAGACCAGGCTTGGTCTGGAACTCACAGAGATTCACCTGCCTCTGCCTCTCGAGTGCTGGGATTAAAGGTGTGTGCCACCACTGCCCGGCTACCCTATACATTTTTACATCATCATGTTTGCCTTTAAACAACATTATGCTATTTTAAGTACAGCATAAATCCTCATGGTTATGTGTCTTACAGCCTCCTCTCCTGACCTTTATATTACTGAAACATTTCACTTTTTTATATGTTGCCAACTTCACTCTCACACTGTGACTATTTTTATTTAAAACTATTTATCTTAAAAGCTTTAACTGAGCCTGGTCTACAGAGCTAGTTCCAGGACAGCCTCCAAAACAATACAGAGAAACCCTGTCTCGAAAACAAACAAACAAACAAACAAACAAAAAAAGCTTTAACTGATAGGAAAGCATGTATACTCACTAAACATACTTGGTATTTCCAGGACTCTAGGTGTCTTGGTGTGGAACTTATTATCATCTTTCCTTTCTAATTGAAAGCTTTCCTTCCATAACTCTGATAGTGTGGGTATGCTGACATCTTTCAGCTTTTGTATGTTTAAAGATGTCTTTAACCTTATTTCAATAATAATTTTATTCAGCATAAAATTAAGAGGTTTTTTGTTGTTGTTCCTTTATAGCTTGAGATTGTTGCTCTTTTGTCTTTTACTTGTTTTGTTTCTGCCAGTATGAAATTTCCTACCTCTGTAAATATGTTAATATTTTTATTTGGGGACAAGTGTCCCTGTGCAGCCTGGATTGGCCCAAAGTTCTCTATAGACCAAGCTGGCATTCATATTGTCACAGGCATGTGTCACCATATCCAAATATTATTGTGTCTTTTTTGTCTACTCACTTTAAGATTGCCCCAGCCCACTTGTGATGTGCCTTGGTGTAGTTTTCATTCTGTTTCTTGTGTTTGGCTTTGTTGAGCTTTATAGATC
Source organism: Mesocricetus auratus (assembly GCF_017639785.1). Classification (NCBI taxonomy): domain Eukaryota; kingdom Metazoa; phylum Chordata; class Mammalia; order Rodentia; family Cricetidae; genus Mesocricetus; species Mesocricetus auratus. The sequence goes on along the minus strand of NW_024429192.1, from coordinate 29,185,161 downwards.
TGGGCCTGCACAGTCTATAAATAGTTTGGAAAAAGTTAGCAATATTTCTTTTTTATATTTAACATAATTTCTTTGTTGAGTCTTTGGAACTTCACACCATGCACCCCAGTTCTGCTCACCTCCGGGTCCCTTCAAATTCTCCCCTTCCCCCTGCAGCATCCCCACAAATGAAAGTTAAAAAAAAATCAAACCAAAACAAGCAAGCAAGCAAACGAACAAAAAGAAAAAGAAAAACAAAAGACCAAAAGAACAAAACAAAACAACAGCAAAAAAACCTTTTAGCTCCTCCATCTTTCCGGCCTCTCCAATACCTCTTCATTCATCCTGGTGGCATCGGGAGCAGTGTGTCACACAGTATGCCCTTTTGTCCTATCGGCTTTATTTTCAAATGTTTATTGCAATGAGTCCTTGGTCTGATTCAAAGTCTCTGGTTTCTGACACACCATCGTCATTGGATCCTCACTGAAACTCCTCTCAGATATCCAGAGGCTGCCCTGAATCATGGAGATCCCACAGTTATCTTTCCTCAGTACCAGCCCTTTTACGAGCTTCAGTAGGTCCTAGATGGGGCAAATATCTAGGGTGGGCTCACCCCAGGCCCTGCTGCGGGCCAGTGTTGTAGTTGAGCTGGTCGGTTCAGAATGCCCCCCTCAGGTGAGGGGCAGAGCCCGCTCCCCTTTGCCCTTGCCATCAGGGCCAGCTCTCCCCTGCAAGTGTTGAGCCCTCTCTCCTGAGTGGGAGGGGCAGCAGCTCTTCCATGAGGGTCTGGGCCAACTGTATTGTTGCAGCACCCTGGAGGGCCAGGTTCAGCTGTCTCAGGGCCAATGAAGGGCATGGCCACCTTACCATGGCCCTCTTATTCCATCACGGGGGTTCCCAAGGTCCTCTGAGGTGATGTGGGCCACAGACATTAACACAGACCCCAGCTGTAGCAGTATCACAGACTCAGACATGGACATAGACAGCAGCTTGGGCCCGGATGACACCTTGCCTCTGGGTGGAGGGAAGCACAGACCACCAAGATTAGGATGGCTCACATGGTAGCACACCCCCGACACCAATAAGGTGTTTTCTTTTTTTTTTTTCTTTCTTTTTTTTGGGGGGGGTTACGAGACAGGGCTTCTCTGTATTGTTTTGGAGGCTGTCGGACCAGCCGGGCCTCGAACTCACAGAGATCCGCCTGCCTCTGCCTCCCGAGTGCTGGGATTAAAGGCGTGCGCCACCACCTCCCAGCTCCAACAAGGTATTTTCATATCGGGCCACTTAATGTTTTTCCCATGCCTAATGATTTGTATTGGAAAATTGGACTTTGTTGAATGTTGGATATTTCTATAATCCTATAAATATTTTCTAAGCTTTATGTTGCTTGAAAAAGAGTTTGGTCTTTATGTTCATAAGTTCATGATTTCATAGCAAGTCAATGCTTTGGATAAACCCTACTGTTGAAGTGAGAACCTTGTTTGTACTGCTCCTGGCACATACTGTGTTATGGGTTTTCTAGTGTGGCTCGCGGGGACACTATTTCTGGGCTCATGGGGGCGTCGGTGGGGCACTGAGGACTCTAGCATTTGAAATGCTCTGTAATAGGACCCCCAAAGGGACAATGTTGGCAAAGTGGCAGAGTGACAGTGCGTGTTTCAATTCATGTGGTCAGGGGAAATTGTTCTGAGGATGGGACTTTTGAAAACATGTCTCTGGGAATAAAGTAGGAACACGAGACCTAAAATAGTAAAACTGATAGCTGTTTTAAATTAGGAAGCCACTGATGACTGTTTCTATTTTCAGTGGGATGTAATGGATGAAATTAGAGACAAAAAAATGAAGCAGTGTATTTTGTTCCATTTCTGTTCTTTTCTCCTTTCTTTTTTCTTCTTTATAAATTTTTTTTTTTGGGTTTTATTTTGCTTTGTTTTCCCGAGACAGGCTTTCTCTGTATAGCCTTGCCTGTCCTGGAACTTGCTCTGTAGACCAGGCTGGCTTTGAAGTCTTGGAAATCTGCCTGCCTCTGTTTCCTAAGTGCTGGGATTAAAGGTGCACACCACCATTGCCCGGCTGAGGCAGTATATTTTCAAACATTTATGGTGAAGGGAAGAGGAGCAATAGGAGCTCCTCCAGGCCTCAGGCAGAAATGGATTCTGGACAGCTAAAAGTGGGGAGTTTGCAATTTGCAGTGTAGCTTCAAGGAGTTGCTGCTGGACTATAGCTCTCTTCCCAGGGCTACCCTTTCTGATCTCTCTCTCTCTCTCTCTCTCTCTCTCTCTCTCTCTCTCTCTCTGTCTCTGTCTCTGTCTCTGTGTGTGTGTGTGTGTGTGTGAGAGAGAGAGAGAGAGACAGAGAGAGACAGAGAGAGAGAGACAGAGAGAGAGAGAGAGAGAGAGAGAGAGAGAGAGAGAGAGAGAGAGAGAGAGAGAGAGACCCTGAGACCCTATGTACTTGTTCTTTTAAATGTTGGGCAACTTTCAGGAGGCATCACACAGTACTTCAAAGAAGCATCCTGTTGCTGGTACAAATTTTTATTTAAGTTTATTTTTATTTATTTGTTTTCTCTGTTGTTTGTCTTGCCTGCTCCTGGTTCTCCCTAGTTTTTATTTCTTCACTCACTTCCATTTCAATCTTGCCTTGCTTTCCAGATTTTCACCAATTTTTTCCTTGTCTGTAATCTTCTCTGCAGTTTGTAATCTTTTCTGGCAAAAAGCAGACTCTTTACATATACTGCCTAAGGGTGCTTCTCTTAAGGAAGAGCTCTAGGATCTGCCTGGTTCACTGACACCGATGGAAATCACCCACGGTTTTGTGCCACTCTCTGGAAAAAGCTGTGACCATTTCATGCCCAAATTCATTCTTGGGAGAGATCAAGACGATCAGCACTTGCTAGCCAGAATTCCCTGACTCGTAAGAGAGGCCAAGGAAGAAGTTCTAGTTCTCCACACTGCAACCAACCCCGCCACCGGGCATCCTTCCTTGAAGCAGTGTGGTAATTCTAACACACCTATGGAGGTATTTTTCTTTGCCTGTCCCACTCCTTGTTGAGGCTTTGTGCCATGAAAAGTGGGTATAAAGCTCCTTTGCTGGATAATAGATCGTTTGGCGACTATCTTAGAAAATCAATTGACCTAGTGTTTGAATTGCAACGGAACAACCTGTTTCTCATCATAGATGGCTGTTTTCAACTTGACAGAGTGACTGGCAGCCAAACCATGATTACTCAGACATGAGTATCTAGCAGACACTTTTCCAAAGATGAATAAAGCAAGCTTGTTTTGTCATGAAATGTAATTAACAACATTAATTGCCAATATCGAGTTTTAGGCTTTTGAACAAGAGGGGCCAAGAGCCTTGTATGGGACTTGCCTTTTAGTACTTTTAACTTTTCTCTAAGGTTATCTGGACAGGGGCTAGAAATATGCCTTCCTGAGTGACTCTTCCTCATGACATTTGATTACTTGAGATGGTCTTTTATAATTCTCCTGGTGGGAAATGACCTATTTCCTTCAGAGTGGGTGCCCTCCGTGAAGAACTAAGAACTATACTTTGAATGTGTGATTTAGCAATTTTATTATTTTACCAGTAAGGGGCAGCAAATAACAGTGTTTGCTTGAAGCATAAAAAGTATTACTTTAATTTGAGACATCTCCTCTACCCTTCTGTTCTCTCTTCCCCTTCCTCCTCCCCTTGTCATTGTCTGCCCTCTCCTCCCTCCTTTTCGTCTTCATTTACCAGTGTGCCCCTGGCTTTCCTGTTGTTTTTCTATTTGGATTTCCTACTCTTCTTAGTGATGTTAAAATCCAGAACTATTGAGAGTGACAACGGCGTTCAAAAGGGAAAAGAATATATGAAAACACTTAAAAATGCAACAATAAAAAGAGCAAGGCTGACTTAAAGAGCTTTGTGTTAACGAATGATGACTCAGAAGTTCTAAGTTGGGTCTTAGAAATATACTGCTACATAGCGAGTATTCATCAAAATTAGCTCGATTCCAGTAATGGCAAGGCACACTTGACAGTACTATCTGACTTCAAGTCTTCATTTCTCTTAAAACACTGGTTTCCCATCTGAACTTTAGCCGTCTAGCTTATTCATTTCCTTTCACGTTAATGAGCAGGTGTAGATAGTCCACAGGCAACCAGGATCTACTACCAGTGAGATCCAAAATCAATACAACACTGTTCTGGTGCTAGCTTACAGTGGGAACACTGTCCAGGCAAAGAGCATTGCTGGATGGAAAGAGAAGAGGACACATTACAACACTAAGCATGATCAGAAAGTAAGTTTGGTGAAGAGATGCTTACATGACAAGGTCTGGCCCCCGCAAGACGTCTCCAGAAACTTCAGAGACTTTTACTGTATTTTTTTTCTAACCCCAGGGCTACTGTGGAAAATGTAGCATGCATTTCTAGCATCTGGGTGAAATCTTAGTTTCTGTCTGAAGGCAAAAGCTCATTTTTTTCTGATAAACTTTATTATTTTAATATTCCTGAAGTCCTCAAATTGAAGATGTGCTTTCCCTAAAACTTTTCCATTCTAGATTTGGAGATAGGCTCATTTTTCTTATTGATGGTCCTCACTACAGTGTGATGTTTGAAAAGTAGTTCATTTCTCATGGTGCCCAGGGATTCTCTTTCCATTTGGACGTCAGTATGAAGATGTGTTTGCAACCAGGATGCGGCTTCATCTAGTGACGGCTTGCATCTTAAATGGCTGTTCCTGGGCAGCTGGCATGTGTGTCTTTTTCTCAGTCTTGCTCCTGTTCTGACCTTTGCATCCTTTCACGCTGTCACAAGCCAGAATACTCAGCGGAGTTGTACCAGATTCTGCCTTCAATGCTTTCAATACATTACACAGCCATATTGCAGAACTGCTTTCATGTCCTTCTTAAATAGAAAATCCATGTAATACAAGATTCTTAGATGCACAGGGTCTCAGGAAGAAAGAGTCTCCAAAACTATTGTCGTGCCCTGAAATCCCTTCTGGAGTTTTCCGTGATCCACCTTTAATCTTGACTACTCAGTTGTTGGAGAATTGTTTTTTCATATTTTTTATTTTGGTTTTTCGAGACAGGGTTTCTCTGTATTGCTTTGGAGGCTGTCCTAGAACTCGCTCTGTAGATCAGGCTGGCCTCGAAATCACAGAGATCCGCCTGCCTCTGCCTCCCGAGTGCTGGGATTAAAGGAGTGTGCCACCAACACCCGGCTCTATTTTTTTTTTATTTAACATTTTACACATGTCACTCTCAGTTCCCTCTCCCTTCCCTCCTCCCCCATCCCCCAGTCCTCTCAACCCTTTACCCCCACTTTATCTCCCCTCTGCTCCCCAGGGAGGGCAAGGGTCTCCATGAGGGATTTTCAGAGAGTATGTCACATCATCCCAGCAAGGGCCTAGGTTCTTCCCCATTTGTCCAGGCTGAGAGAGCACTCCTCCACATGGTATGGGTTCCCAGAGTCCATCTGTATGCCAGGAATAAATACTGCTCCACTCTCTAAGGTCCCACAGATTGCCAAGGCCTCCTCTGTCACCCAGGTTTGGTGGGAGGGATGTCTGGATCAGTCCCATGCTGGCCCCTCAGTCATCAGTCTTGGGTCCATGTGTTCCCCCTCGTTTAGGTCAGCTGCTTCTGTGGGTTTCACCAGCCTGATCTTGATTCCTTTGGTCATCACTCCTCTTTGCAACTGAGTTCCAGGAGTTCAATTCGGTTTCCAGCTGTGGGTGTCTGCCTCTGCCTCCATCAGTCACTGAGTGAGACTTCTAGGATGGCATATAAGGTAGTCATCATTCTCATTATCATTGGAGGGCATTTAAGGTAGCCTTAATGCCAGTTGGTGTCATTCTTGTAGATCTCACTAGTGCCAGATCTCTCCTCTGACTTATAATGGCTCCCTCTTTTATCGTATTTCCCATCCTTTTCTCCTCTATTCTTAACCCTGGCTCAACTTTCCTGCTCTCCCATGTCCTCCTGTCTCCTCCTCTTTTCTCCCTCTCTTTCTCCCATCTCCTTCTACCTTCCCCTTCTCCCACCCCCAATCCAATTAGGGAGATCTCATCCCATAACCCTTCTCCGGGTTACCATGCATATCTCTCTTAGGGTCCTCCCTGCACCCCAGACTCTGGCCGTGGGATTGTGGGCTGGCAGTGCCCTGCCCCGTGTCTAAATCCATGTATGAGAGAGTACATAAATTTTTGGAGAATTTGAATGAGACTAATATCTCTCTGCATATCTTCTGGCATCAAGGATTTTTTTTAACTTGAAAAGTCAATGTTTAAATTTATTCTAGGGAAATTACCTTGACTGAGAGACAGCCAGCTAATGCAAACAGAATGAGGACGTAACAAAGTGTGGAGGGGGAGAACTAGATTGTATAATACATCAAATTGTTGTTTAAAAATTAAAACCAAATCAATGGTTAACTTCTATCTCAATTACAGCATTAATTTCCTTTTATTTATAAACTCCTAAGGGGGAGGAGTTGTCTTCATTTCTTAATCACCTACCGGGCAGTAGTTTTGAGTCACATGATATTAATGCAGCAGACATAGAAATACTTTGCAGTTTCATGAAAATTTCTTCTTGAAGTTCACAAATACACACCTGCATTGCAATATTATCACACACCACATGGTGAGGCTCCTGCTAGCAATGGACGGCACATTCAAAGGTATCTTCATAGTATTACATTGGAGTTGAAACATTCTTACCCCTGAGTAAATAAACTATCTTTTTGTTATTCCTTTTCAATGTTTGGATGGGAACTTATCATTGTGTTACAGTTGCCTACAGTTCTGACACCGTGCAAGCTTTGTAGTTTAAAAGCAATAGGTTGTACCACACAGCCTATGTGTGCACTGGTTGGGTGTAAATGCATCCTGTTAACTGTATGATGACATTGTCCATACCTTAGACTCTAAGGCTTAGAATATTTCCACACTGTTAAACAATGCATGACTTCATATGGGAACTCTTTTTTTTTTTTCTGAATCTCATTGTGAGTTTTAGATTCGTCAGTAGAGGGCGGCAAGTGGCAACCCAATTCTTTACTTCATGCCTAAACCTCAAAGTATTAATGCTAACATTATCTGAAATCAGCAAGGAAGTTTTGTTTTTTGTTTTTTTCTTTTTGTTGTGGCTGTTTTTTTAATAGATAAAAATAAGTGTGAGACTGACAGGGAAAATAAAGTAGCTAAATTTATTTTTGTAGCTCTTATTCCCTGAAACTTCTAGAGCTTTCTTCTAGACAAATAGGACTTGCTGAATAAGAATACAAGACAATCTGGTTCTCCTCGTGCACTGTCACATTAGTCCAACACTCAGAATTATATTCTCCCCCAGGGGAAAACAATTGCTCAGCTTTCCAAATTCCTACCCCTCTTCTTCTCTCCACATGGTGATAATTTAAACAATAGCTGCATTTGCCATGGTTTCTTTATCCTCCACAAATAGCATTACTGAGTCATAATTATCTAAAATGAAGCTACCTGTGAAAAAGATCATTTTTATAGCAGGGTGTTTCACTTCGTTTCTTTGGTTTTTGGTTTTGAGAGACAGGTTCTAGCTGTGCAGCCCAGACTGGTCTTGAACTCGCTGTGCAGACCAGGTTAGCCTTGACCTAGATTCCCAGGGCTAGGATTACAGGTATTTTTTTATAAAGCAATCCAAATCCTATTTCCTGATTTGTTGATGAGAAATCCTTTATCTTTTTCTTCCCCAAAATAGCTGAAAAAACACAAGAAACATCCATCCTGTATATCCTATTCCTGAATAAAAGGAAATGACACCCTCCTTGGGGGTAGGTTTAGTTGGAAAGGTTCTACTTTGATTGACTCCTGTGCTGGATAGTTTCATGTCAACTTGATACAAGTTAAAGTCATCTAAGGGGGGAGAACTTCAATTGAGAAAATGCCTCTGGAAGATCTGGCTGTGGGAGCCTGCAGGGCAATTTCTTGATTAGTGATTGATCAGACAGACCTGGTGCTGGAGAAGGAGCTGAGAGTTCTACATCTGGATCTGCAGTTAATAGGAAGAGAGTGCCACATTGGGCTTGGTTCGAGCATCTGAGACCTCAAAGGAGGCTCCCACCCCAACATACTTTCTACTTCCTTTAACAAGGCCACACCTACTCTGACAAAGCCACACCTCCTAATGTGGGCTTATGGGGCCATTTTGATTCAAACTGCCACAACCTATAAAGATTTTTTTTCTTTGAAGTAGTATCAAACATGGTAAGGACACTTGTACAGGTAAACATGTTATTCCAGTTTTACTTGTTTCACAAAGTTACACTGAGTTGAGGCAATCTCCCAAGTATAAAACACAGTTTACTCTGTAGACTCAACAGAAAGCATCTCTGTGTAGCATAAAAGATGACCACGAAGATGAGCAGAAGAAAATAAACCACGTGGCCTTTTCCTTTTAGTTCTGCATGAGCTGAGCTTTCAGCACGGTAAGGAACTTGAGGCAGGAGAGGTGCTCCTGTGACTGCTCTTGCTCCAAGGTCTAAGCCTGTGGTGATACATTATGTATGATTTATTAAAGTTTGACTGAGGATTCAGAAAGCAAAGTCAGCCTCAAACTATAGAAATCAGGCAGACACACACCTTTAACCCCAGCAGCCAGAAGCTAGGAGGTGGTGGTGCACACCGTTAACCCTCGGACTCAGGATTAAGAGGTAGACAGAGCTCTGTGATTCCAAGGCCATCCAGATCTACACAAGACTGATCCAGTCTTAAGGATAATCTCAGCACTGGGATCACATGCCTTTAATCCCAGCATGAGAGGGGAATATAAAAGATAGGAGTGGGGCCTTCAGTGGTCAGTATCAAGATTCATTCTCCAGCCACACTGAAGATAGGAGGCATTCATTCTCCAGCCATGTTGAGAATAGGAATGCCCCAGCCTTGTTAGAGGTAAGAGCTCTCTGGTGGCTTGGCTGCTTTTTTTCTCCCTGATCTTCAGACTGAACCCCAATATCTGTGTCTTTTCTTTTTCACGAAACACAAGCCCATGGCTTCTGCTGAACTTCACAGTACCCAAGGCAACTCAAGGGGGCAGGTGCGGTTGAGTGTACAATGTTGACTGAAGTGGAACAGACATTTGGATCCTGATTCTGCTTATCATGGTAGCAGTGAAGTGGCTGAAATCTCCAAGGAGTCGCTCTCTAAAGCACAGCCAGATAACACGGAGGGAAGCTAGAATGAAAATGAGAGAGGGAGGAAAGGGGACCAAACAAAAGCAGTATTACTTTTCTCCAGAAAGTCCAGTCACTCATTCACAGCTATTTGGGAATAGCTGAGAATATTGGACCTAATTTTTTTCCCCAGAACATGGATATACATGTACTCCTCAACAATGAATGAAAACACTCCCCTATGTGACATGCAAAACATATTTAGCTAATATTATAACCTTTTCTTTGCTTCCTTTTAAATGCCAACACTTCTACCTTTGTTGTTTATCAAGATATATTTTGGGGAAGGAATGCCAAGGACGTTGCTTTTTTCCAAAATTGAATATGTAATTCAATGTCGTTATAGTCCAAAGTGCTTTTGTAAGCCTGGTCCTCACAATACAACACAGATGTGCTTGAATATTATCTAGTAACTACTTAAAAAACCGCTTTTACTAATGTGTATTTTGTTGTTGTTCAGGAAAATTGATTGTATTTGTCCTAAATTGAGATTTCAAAACTCAAAGGCCAGGTCTTTAATTTTCTTGAGGTAAGGCAAAGGGCCAGGGGAAGGTAAGGCGATTGTGGGTTCTACAGTTAACTAAGGAAGATTCCCTTGCACTCAGATTACCACAGATACAGTGGAGCACCATTCAGATGCTTCAAGTCTCTATAAGCTGCAATCAGAACATCAGTTTTTTTTCTTTGAAGGTTTCTGTGTTACTTTTTAAAGTTTTTTCATTTTATGCACTAATTTTTATTGTGGGCATAGGCATACACGATGTGTGGATGTGTGTGTGGGTGTGTGTGTTCACGGGCCACGGGACACATGTGGAGATCAGAGAACAGTGTTCTCGAGTTTATTTTCTCCTGCATTTCTGTGGGTTCAGGGATAAAGCTCAGGTCATCAGGCTTGCACTGTCAGGCATTATACATCTTCTGAGCCACCTTGCTGGTCTACATTTTTTTTTTTTAAGTATTTATCTGCCGGGCGTTGGTGGCGCACGCCTTTAATCCCAGCACTTGGGAGGCAGAGGCAGGCGGATCTCTGTGAGTTCGAGGCCAGCCTAGTCTACAAAGTGAGTTCCGGGACAGCCTCCAAAGCCACAGAGAAACCCTGTCTCGAAAAACCAAAAAAAAAAAAAAACATAAATATTTATCTAACTACACAGGTGGTGGTGGTACACACCTTTAATTCCAGCATTTGGGAGGCAGTGGCAGGTGGATCTCTGAGTTCAAGACCAGCTTGGTCTACAGAACTAGTTCCAGGTCAGCCAGTACTACACAGAGAAACCCTTTTTCAAAAAACAAACAAAATCAACCAAACAGCCGTGATGTGTGTGTGTACGCAAACATGATATGTATACAGATGCCAGAGGTCAGTTCCTTAGGATCTGTCCACCTTGATTTTTGAGACAGTATCTCTCACCAGAAGCCAGGGTTCATAAGCTTGTCTAGGCTATTTGTTCAGAATGCCCCAGAGATCCCTTGTTTCCTTCTCTCCATCCCTGGGATTACAAATGGGATCGAGCATGCCTACCTGTTTATGTGTGTACTGAGAATTGAACTCCGGTCCTCACACTTTTGCAGCAAGCACTTTACAGAATGAGCCATTTGCTCCCCCCTTTTAGATTTCTCAGTAATGCACTACAGGATATTTTGAAATCATAAGTGAAACCTGGCACATTGTATCTAAAGAATATGGTTTATTTCACATTTTCCTGTCTTTTAGGCTAAGCGGCATGAGCTTGCAGCATATACTTATTTATCATTGTTTTTAATGACAGTGACGAATCGAGCAGCTTCTTTTATTTGATAGGCTGTGACAATTCATGTATGAACATTTTCTATAGCATGAACAATTGGCATTAAAGTTATTAAAATGAATGTAACTGTTTTTTGTGGATTTAAAAAATTAAAGTACCCATTGAATAACGGGAAGATTTTAAGAAAGAAAATGAACTTAAATTTTAGCTTAAGCTAATGGCACACTTAGAACTTTACTTCAAAAATTAGTCAATGGAAAGTACAGACAAGAGAAGTCAGTTATTCAAACGGAACCTTTTACAGATGACATACTAATAAAGCTAGGGACATCATATTCCTATGCTTGCATGTAATTTATGACTGCAGGTATTTTTTAAAGTTAGTATGATAGACTAGATAGGATTTAAACCCATAAACTTATAAGAGAGATTAAAAGAAAGGAAATAAAATCAATCTTAATACATAAAACCGCTGTTGAATTCAGTTTCACATTTCTAAACACAAGTAAAATCAGAAATATAGTATATTGTTAACTTATCATTAATCTTTTCTTCCCCCTTTATTGGGGTATATAATTAAAACATGAGTTTGGGGGTCAGTGGACAGCTTAAGGCATTAGATGTAGAAGAAGAAAGCAGCTTGACAGTTTAAATCAGTTACCAGAACACACAGCACAGTGGACCAACCAGGCTTGCTTAGAAAGGAGGCCAGCATTGAAGTATATGGGAAATACCTACAATCCCCCCCCCCCCTGCCAGCAATCCCAGGCAGGAGGATCTCCAATTTGAGGCCCACTGGGTTTTTGTAGTGAGACCATGTGAAAAATAAAATCTACGTGTGATGGCCCCGGAGACACATACCTTTGATCCTAGCATCGAGAAGGCAGAGGCAGGTGGATCTCTGTGTGTTTGAGGCCAGTCTGGTCTACAGTACTAGTTACAGAACATCTAGGGTGACGTGGAGAGATTTGGGTCAAAAAAGCAAGCAAACAAACAAACAAACAAACAAAACCAGACAAATAAACCAAGCCTGCATCCCCACAACCCTACAGAGAAATGAGCACAGGTCTCTTAAGCAACTTAAAGTGGAAAGCTAATGCTCATGAGGGAAGTTGGAAGATTTAAAGAAAATACGGAATAATTGGAAATAATGTGGGTCACTGGCTTTAAGTACAGTAGGAAGTCAGTTTCAAACTGGAATTTCGTGTGTTCTTTAAAGGGTGTATTGCTCAACAGCAAGGAAGCAGAGGGCATTTGAGGAGGAAGACAATGGCTGAAAAAGCAATGTTCACCATGTAAGGGCACAGGAGAGAGGGGCCACACCTGAGCAGGCAGCATTTGTTAGGATGGTGGGAGACAAGGCTTCGTAGAGTGTTCTTTTCTTATTAATGTCAATACTAAAAGCCATAGTAGAGTCTGTATGTACTGGAAGGAGCAAAGGAGAGACAATACTACTTTCTTCAAATATTAATATTTTCACACAGTTAAATAGTATTTTAAATCACGGAGAGCTGAAATCTAGGCTTCCAACTTTGTTTTAATCATCAGAACTCTCATTTCAATTGAAAATTTCTTTGAATTGTTTAATGTATAAAAATAAAGCCATCATCCTGGAGCGTACGGGAAGTCATCTCTGAATGTATTAACAGAGAGAACCAATGCTAGGGTACTTGTGGTTATGGTTCTAATAGGGGAGACAGATTATACTACTTCTTTCTGCAAAGATAAAACAGGTAAGAAGATGACAAGACGGTAGCAATGCGGATGGGAGAACAGAGCAAGGAGGCAGTCTGGCAGGAGTGGCCTTTGTGTGCTTGGGAAGGCTGTGGGATCTTTCTGCACGGTACTTCTAGAAGAGCAAGAAGTTTCTCAGTGCTGTTGACTTGTGTCTCTGTAGATTCACAGGCTCCCGCTGCGGGTCTGCATGTTTAATACACGCTCTCCCTCAATCCAGCGTTAACACGGAGAGGAATGATAATGGTGACTTCCGCTTAGTGGTCCTTTAGCCTCTGAGCGAGCTTACTATCTCTCACCATCTCCTTATCCTTTCAGCCCTACTCAGAGAAAAGGAGGACTGCTCAGGCTCATGGTTATCAGAAGAATGGGGACTCGGATTCAGCCTCTTCAGATTTTTAAATGTATATAGCATCATGTGTCCAAAAAGCTGCTTGCTATGTCATGAAGAATTAACTCTGTGCCCTAGAGAATTTAAACAACACTCTTATTGAGAACACATATGTTTTATTCTTAGCTAAATGTGTTATCCTCTACAACATTTTCGGTTTTGACCTCAAATTCTGCAGTTTTCCATTAGTAGCAGCGAGGTCAATTTTTGCATTCTGATATAGTCTGTTACTAAAATGGTAGACTAATCTCATTTTCAGTTCCTATAGTCATGGTTTCATACTTAATGAGCTGGGGTCTTTAACACTGGTGGCCAGAACTGAAGCCCCAGGCTCCCCTTTCACTGAAGTCATCTGAGATAAGTTCTGAGTGCATGGGATCAGGTCTGAATCCACATAGTGATGTGCTGGCCTTTGTAACAAGCACCAAAGGTGATGTTTATTCACACATGTTGTAAAAATCTGAAACCAGACATTCTCTTGAAAGAAATTCGATTCGCTTCCTACTTCATCTTCAAGCTCAACAGTATCCTTAGCTAAGATGATTTTCCCCCTAGCTCATATCTTCTTAACAGCGCCTTGCTTTGCAAAAGATACGCTGACACATACTTGTACAGTCCTATCGTCTCTACTAGGGTAAGAATTTACTCATAGCCAAGCCCAACTGTACTAGGAAAAATAGCTACTATGTATGTGTGTGGAGGGATGGGGATGAATATGGTTTCCTTTTATTAACTTTGTTGAAGTGGGAGAACTTTAAGGCAACAACTTCAGCCACAGAATATAATTACGTAATAATGACACCACACATCAATTGTGAATTTTTGCCATGCACAATGAGTGTATCTTTAGGGATATTAACATAATACACGGCGCAGAGGAGCAATCTTAGTTTTCCTGCAGAAGTGGAGACTGTGCACAGTAAAAAACCAGGATGGACAGTAACACAGGGTTCAGTGAAAAACTGCCCAGACGTGATGTGTTGTTCCTCTTGGTAAAAATAATAATGTCTTTTTCTTAAAGGGGAATTTTCATGATTACTATCCTAGTCAGAGGTTCTATTATTAATAGTAATATTATTAATGCCACTTTCCTGGGTAGATTTTAAGCATCTCTAGGCTTTGGAGAAAGTGTTCCATATCAATAGCCAGACATTATTACAATGTTAGGTAATGTTTCTCTCAGTGCGAAGTTCCTCATTTTAAGCAACGGAAGGAAGTCAACTGATTCATAAGACCAAGACAAGTCCTTAGAAAATACTTTATTTATTTCAAAAATATTAACTTGATTACAGAAATATTTTATGGTAAAGGTCTGAGCATGATCACTTGGTTATGAGGAAGACAGTAGAAGCATATATCTGGGGCAAGCTACTTTAATAGGGATGCATTTTAAAGTAAGCAGAGTTATTTTTGAAGGACTTTGGGATATATTAAGAAAAAAATTCATGTTTCAACTGCACAATTTAGGAAACCAGATTCTCTGACCTAGAAATAAAAAAAGTCTGTACATTCACAAGAAAATGATTTCATACCTCAAGCAAAACACACATCATCAGCAATGAATTTGTGATCATGTCTGCCTTCATGGTGTCGGGAGAACAAACGAGCACATTTCATAGCAATTGGATTTAAATTACTTTCCAACTTATTTCTATTAAAAACTTTTGGCAAAAGGCACACGATTAAATGGAGATTGTGACTATGGGGTTTAGCCTACAGTGAGGGAATAAATTTGTTATTGACATAATGATGTAAGCAAAGAAGACGCATATGGTGCAGACAGCTAAGGAATCAAAATTAGTGAAGCCAAAGTAAGAATTGTTTTGTAAATTCATAAAGGAGGCTGTTCTTAAAGATGGGCTCATCATTTTTCACTAACTGGATATTTGTGATGGGTCTTGTAAAACAAAACAAAAGAACCAAACAAAACAAAATAAAACATGTTGGTCCAGACAGTTCATATTCTTTTTTTGTTTCTCTGTGTCATAGCCCTAACTGTCCTGGAACTCACTCTGTAGACCAGGCTGACCTCGAACTCACAGAAATCCTCCTGTCTCTGCCTCCCAAGTGCTGAGATTAAAGGTGTGCACTACCGTTGCCAGAACAGTTCATGTTCTTAAACTAAACTTAAAATAAAGCTCATGTTTAATAAGCACATGCCATTTCAGACACAGTCCGCATGTGGCTATGTTTACTGGCATACTGGACTGATTTTTAATATCCACTTATTTAACTTCCTTATTCCTTCAGTGTCTGGTCTTTGCTTTTAGTGCATTTTTCATTTGAAGAGGGTTAGGAAGTCACTTAATAGAATAAAAACTTTGATTTTATGGTGCCACTATAGTAAGATTCTACTAGGAAGTAAACAAACAGCTGTATTGCATTTTTCCCTTTGTGACAGATTTTAGCTACTTAGAATTTATTTATTTTTTTGTTCAAAGGATAAAGTGTGCACATTTTGAGTTAACAGTAATGCTTTCTGCATACATTGCAAAGGAAGTGCAAATCTGAGGTTGACATTCCCTATATTGCCACCATTTAAAGATGTTGAAGGGACATCACTGATACTTGTTCATTAGTGATGACAAAGCCTGAAACCTCACATGTGGTTCAAATGTAGATGAACTGTTAGTGGACTATGCCGCAGACCCTTTGGATTAAATGATGTCTCTTCAACACAGAGCAAGTTAATTTGATTCTCCCTGGAGCTCTGAAAGGAGATAGATGCAACGTCTTTGTCACTTATGACACTATTTTTCTACATCCGGTCCAACTCAGATCCTTGGTTTACTTTGCTTGAAATAGTTGGTGGTTTGTGTCTTTTAAGAGTTTTCCCGCCAGGTGGCGGAGCTGCATGCATCTTTAATCCCAGCGCGTGTGAGGCAGAAGCAGGTGCTCTGAGATCGAGGCCAGCATGGACTACAGAGTTCTAGGACAGCCAGAGCTACTCAGAGAAACCCTGTCTCTAACAAACGAACAGTGAAAAGGGTTTTCTCAATGTAAGCTTCTGAGATGTGCAGAAATGACTTTGGGAAGGTCTTTGATTGAGTAAGTCACAGAATCAAACGTTGGCAAACGGAAGGGTAATAGAAGAAAGCAGAGAGCGATAGGGAGACACACGGCCTGGGAGTGGAGGTGGAGTGAGTGGTGTGAGGACAAAGTGAGGTGGGATCCTCGACTGATGTCAGAGCGGAGGCCAGGGAACATCTAATCTCAGTTATATGTCAGCTTTGCTTAGGCCGGGAGTGGACAGTATAGTGCCTATGAGCTTGGGCACATCTGCAATTTCCACACTTCTGCAAAAGTCGTTGTTTACCAAGAGATACTGCTGGTTAATCAGGCAAAGATGGCCTTAGGAGCTCAGCCTGTCCTACTGTCTTACTGCAGTATTTGCTGAGATCTATGGACCCCACTTCTGTATCTTCACTTATCTTTTCCTTCCTTTTATTTCCATTGCCAGGATTAAGATTAGCAAGTCATCACCCATTGCCTGGACTACTGGTTTGGTTTCTAGCAAGAAGACAATTTTCTCCAGCACTCTCTTGGCCTCTCATATCTAGAGCAGAAGCTTTTTCCCTCTACCCCATTCATTTTAGGTTTCTTCCAAGCTTGTATTATTTTGAAAATCATCACTGATAACTCAAGGGAAGCAAGAAAATTGGCAGTGTATTACTTTTCCTGACATTAAAAGTCATTTCCAATATTCATTTTTCCCTTTAAACCTTTGATTTCCATTGTTGCCTTAAATGGCTAATAAGTTCATGGCATGGGCCACAATCCTTGCATGGCAAAGCCTGAACTCTTTATGTTGTCACCTTGTGGACTATGCCCTTTCATTTGCTCGTGCCCAAATCTTGCTTTATTTGACACACATTTCAGATATACAGCTTATGAAAAATTCCCAGTGATCTTCAACCAGATATGATCAGTTTTTTCTCAACATTGTCACAAGTATATAAATAACTCATTTGCTAGATCCTTGTTTATTACCTTCTAGAATAGTTTTAATTCTGCATTGTTTCTTCTTCTAGATTATAGCTACATTGATGGAAGAATTTATGTTTTATTATTTCCTATATCTTCTATCTAGTACATTTTTCATTGCCTTATATAAAGTCTCACCTCTAGATATTTGCTAAACCAAGGGTAATGTCTCACAGATATATAAAAGGTGATGTACTCTTAAACACTCCACCAGAAAAGAATATTTTATAATGTACAAGAAGTGGCAACTAAAAAAGGTGTGGTATAATATTGTTTTTCAGATGGTCTTGATTTATAAAATGTATCCTTATTAAAATGGAAAAACCGACTTTTTTGTTGTCAAAGCAAAGTTTTAATTATTTAATATTTCCCATTGTATTTTTTACAATAAGAAGGAAATAATAATGTTCAAATCTTAAGACATGGAGATGAATTGTAAAAACTGGGCTGTTAACATTAGTAGAGAGGAAATAAATTTTATATTAGAAGTGTGATAGCTATGGTGAGTAACTTAGGGTACTTAGTGTTTAAAGTTTTATTCCTTAAAAAGGGACAGTGCCTGTGATAATTATACAATAATTGCATAACAAACCTTCCCCTTGGGGCTTTGATTTCAAATACTGATATATGATTATGATGATATTATTCTAGAAGCCGATATTAAACAAAGTGAGGATAGCAAATGTATAGAAGTTCAGGATATTGAAATACTTTACTATACTTAACCCACTGTTTGGTTATTTTTGGTGTCCAAATATGAGGATAATACCAAAGCCACTGAATTTCATGTCTACTCTACTCAGGCTAAATAAGAGCTGCCATTACTTTCTCTTTGCCTTTTGCAAAAAATAAGATGGAGAAGGGACAAGAGAGGTATTACAATGAATAATATTTATTCTATGAATTACTAGTTGATCAATGGATTGATATATAAATTGCCAGTGGAAATATGTTAATTGAAAATTCCTCTAGTTTTTGTAAGATATAAACCTGGAAAGTATTGTAAGTAGTATGTATATATAATTTTCCAGTTCTCTTTTTAGACATATTGCATAGACAAAAGATTATTTATAAGATGCAAAAATTATTTCCTAATTTTGATGACACTAGACTGATGGTCAAATTAATCTCATTTTCTTGGAGCTATTAAAAATAAATTTATGCTGTTATAATTTTAGCAATCTTAATATATTTTCTCTAAAAATTTGAATGTTTTATTACTTTACATTCGTTTAGTTATCCCCCCCCAATAAATAAAGTCTTTACCCTTCAAAAATAGACCTCCTCTTGCCTAACATCGACATCGTACAAGTTTTTGGAAGGCTTTCTTGAAGTCTTCATTGAAGATGGTATAAATCAGTGGATTTATAAGGGAATTCAGATAACCAAGCCATGCCAAAAAATTTGACATTTCCTCAGAGATTTTGCATTTGTCACAGACATTAACAACCAATTCTTTTACAAAAAAGGGCAGCCAACATATTACAAAAGCACCCAAGATCAATCCCAGGGTAGTGGCTGCCTTGCGTTCTCTAGTGCCTGAGATTTTCTGTCTTCTCCAAGATTTCTCATGCCTCAACTCAGATCTGGGACTTTTCACTGTGCTATGAATTCTATCAAAGTCTGTTGATGGGTCAGATAAGGATTTTTCTAGAGTATAGGAGGTGGAGACCAGTTTAATGCTCTTCTCACCACTCTCCAAAAGGACTTGGCCATTCAGCTCCTCCTTCATCATACGACTTGCTTGTCTCTTGTGGTATAGTGTCCTTGCTGCTCTGTATATTTTGTAGTAGAGGATCAATATCAATACAAGAGGGATGTAGAAAGCTCCAAACGTGGAGTAAATTGTTGAAACAATGTGGTCATGCTTGATGACACATTCATCATCACGGCTAGTTCCTTGGTGCCTCCAGAAGAGAGGAGGCATAGAAATGAACACAGATATAACCCACACTATTGTAATCATGATGCCAGCATGTTTGGGAGTCCTCTTCCTGGCATATTCAACAGCATCTGTGATGGCTCGGTACCTATCCAAGGCTATCGCTGACAGATGCAAGATGGAACATGTACAACAGATGATGTCAACGCTCAGCCAAATGTCACATAGTACTTGTCCCATAATCCAGCTCTCTCTCACAATGTACACAATACTGAAGGGCATCACCAGGACAGCTACAAGAAAATCTGTAACTGCCAGGGAACAAATTAGGTAGTTGGCTGGGTGGTGCAGCTTCCGAGTCACAATGATGGCAGCAATCACGAGGGAGTTGATGGTGGTTGTCATCAGTGCCAGCCCAGACAGAGTGAGGGACACCAGAATTTTGGATGGCATTCGGTTTAATAGTTCCTCAGAGGTCAAGTTTTGATCTGAAGAATTTAAAAAATCCATTTTTTTCGTTTAAAAGGTTAATATAGTTGAAAACTGAATACCTGCAACAAAGGAGGGGGAAACATAGTTCAGAAAAGTTTCAAGTACTTTTCTTTTTAGAACACTTTAAAAAATACATGCATGGTTTTATAGAGCATTCTTTGCATTAAAAATTTGAGTTAATCTGAACTTTCTTTCTGAAGCAATTTAATGAAAACAGTAATAAAAGGAAACTCTCAAATTATTTATTAAAATTGTCTCACATAAAACAATAGTCAATTAGCCAACAAAATCCCAATGATAATGAAATTGTTTTTAAAGTCATATTATCTCTACATTTTTCTCTTTGTCTGCAGCAGAAGATATGCTTTAAAGTGCATGTTAATTTTATACTTGTGTATTTTGCAATATGTAGTATTAGCATTAAAGGTAGTATTCAAAAATGATAAATACATTTGTATTTAATTTAAAGTCACATAAAGAACATTGTTTCTGGTATTTGTAATGTATTTTGTGCTATGGTATAGAGGGTACATAGAGAGAAATAAGTAAAATAATACTCTATGCAGCACTTTATAAGCTTAGAAAAATGTTCATAGTTGGGGACTTGGTAATTAATTTGGTTTGAGAAGACAAAATAAGATTAGTAGGAGTCAAATATCCCTACATTGTCTATTATAACAATGACCAAGTAGCCTTTTCATGGAAGCCATACTGACAGTAATGTTGTTTTCTTGTAAATCACCCTTGAATTGATTATATTACATTGGTGCTTAAGGAGGATAATATATCCATGGCTTATAATTGTTGCTCCAATCTGTGATTTAATTTTATTGGAAGTCAAATAAGGGCTTGAAATGTAGTTCAGTGGTAGAACACTTGCCTAGCATGTGTAAGCCCCCGGGTTTGAATCAAGAATGAAAGAACAAGTCATTGGAGTATTCTCAACTAAGTACTAATAATAATTTTTCAAAGTGTTTCCTTATTTCCCATTACTCTCCTTCTTTGTCTTCCATAAATTTTAGAGACAACTTGAATCTCAAGGAAGGATGGACAGGAAGAAGATTCTGCGATTTTATTCTTAGTTACACATGTTGCTTTATGAGCATATATTAACAATATATTTACTTTAAGATGGTAATGTTCCTGTTGTTAGAACTGGACTGATAACATATTTAAAATCTTAGTATTTGTATCAGTATTTCACAAGGATATGAATAATCATGTATTTGTTGTACTGCTTACCATCTGCCTGTGTTTGGGTACCAGTACAAAATTTAATTTTACTTTTCAGGTATTCTGAAGTCAATTGCTGCTAAGAAAATTGAATGCCAGAAAACACAAATATCCACTATCTGGATTAGTGATTGTCCACTGTAGAGTTGAGAAATTGTCCTGTACCTGCATAACGCTCACCTGTAAAGAGCAGCTAAGATGCTCTATATCTACATAACACTTACCTGTATAAGGTAACTAAGTCCAGAGAAACAGTAAAAATGTAAATTCTTCCTAGAAATTCTAAACCAGAAGTTATTAAATTCTGTGGCTCTCAGGATCACAGGGAAACCTTGCAAAATCAGATTCCAGGGTCCAAACTTTGGAGTTTGTGATTCAGGGAGTCTAGTGTGGAGCTCTCAGATTCACAATTCTGACATGGTTTCAGGTGACACTGATGCTAGAAGTCTGTCCTCTGGGCTTAGTCATCCTGGCTGCTTTCCACAATTGTCTATTTTCTCAGTGCTATAGTATCTACAAGTTTCTCTCAAATGACAGCATCTATGGTATTTCAAAATGTCTTTAACATGGTTCTCTCTGACATCTTACTTATTGGAGACTCTCAAATAAATGACCTTACATTAATTTTTCATTGGATGTGTCTCTATTTGCCTTGCTGGTTCAGTGCAGTTCTCAGATGTCTTATTCAAGAGCTAGTAAGTCCTCTCCCCTCACATTCTCCCCAAGTTTCCTTTCTCTTCCGAGAGAATACTGGGACAGAGGGTCTGAGATGTAGAGAACTCACAGGCACCATGAGAACCATCACCAAATCCTTGTATGTGTTATGTGTTTTAATAACACAGAGGCATCTACTCATCTTCCTCCCTCTCTCCTTCCTTCCTCCCTGCCTCCCTTCCTTCCTTTTTCTCTTTGTGTCATTTCATTTTCTTAACTTTTCAAAAATTTTAGTTTTTACATTAATTGTGTGTGTGTGTGAGTGTGTGTGTGTGTGTGTGTGTGTGTGTGTGTGTGTGTGTGTGTGTACCTGCTTGTCAAGGCATACATATGAAGGGCAACTTTGAGGAATCACTTCTCTCCGTCCACCATATGAGTTTCAGAGATCAAATTCTGGTTGACAGGCTTGGTGGCAAGCACACTTACCTGCCAAGCCAGCTTGCTGGCCCTCCCTTTCAGTTCTTTGTGTGTGTATTTCCCATTTTTATTTTATTTTTAGAAACACTCCTATTTACATATCCATCCTCCCATGCTCCCCACCGACCCCCCAACCCATCCACTATCCACTCTCCAGGGATAGTGAGACCCTTCACGGGGATCATCAAAGTCCATCACATCATTTCGGGGAGGGCCCAGGTCCTCCTTTCCATATCTGGGCTGGTCTGGCAAAGAGGAAATGGTAGGGGATCCACAGGGATAATCCCAACTAAGAATCTAGGCCGTGTTGGAGAGGCTGCCTTTGATGCCCTTCCCCTTAATTAATGAGATTGATGACTACCTTGGGTACCATTCTTAGAACCTTGACCCAGTAGCTGATCGAAGCAGAAACAGGCACTCACAGCTGAGCACTGAATCATACTCTCAGAATCCAGGTGTGGAGAGGGAGGAGAGATGACCAAATGAACCAAGACAGAACTGAAGATACCCGTAGAAACAGTTGACCTGACCTAGTGAGAACATGCAGACCCTAGTTGCAAAGCGGGGGAACCAACATTGAACCAAACCAAGCCCTCTGAATATGGGTGCCAGCTAGGAGGCCAAGGCAGTCTTTGGAACCTCTAACAGTGGAGCCAGGCTTTATTCTTAGGTTACAAATGGACATTGGGAACCCATTCCTTATGGAGGGATAATATTGCAGCCCTTTCAGTTCTTAGGTATTCTCCTTGCAAACAGTTTTAGAAAGGTCAGTGATCCTATGCAGTGATCCTTACTCTAAATCCAGCAACCTATTTGGTAAATGTGGCAGATTAATTTCTGCTTTCCTTCCAATTCCCTCAATTTTCACATCATATATTTTATGCTATAGATTTAATTAAAAAAACTGAACTTTTGTGCCCAGCTTCAACATCCAGAGAATCCACCACACAAGAAAGGTGTCAGTCCTTCCAGACCCCACCCTCCGGTGTGCCCAGTTTCAGGTGAGCATGGGTCCAGCTGGGACCCCTCTGTAGGCATTTTGGTCGGATCAGAATGGGTTAGGTATTCTGGCACTCGGGAGTCGAAGAATAATGAGTGTTACACAGCTCAAATGGAAAGGTATCCTGGAGCTCGGGAGCCAAGGACTACCACAGGTTGTAATAAGCTTTAGCAGCTTACAGCCTTGCCTCAGGAAAAGGCTTCCCTAGTGTATGGGCTCTGCTCTGGCAGGACAGGTTCTTCAGCTGGGGGTGTTCACCCATTGTAGCAGTTTTGCTGGGCAGGAGGTTTCCGGGCAAAGTTGCTATAGTAAAGCTCTGCTCCCAGAGAGTGGGGAGCTGAGAGCGGAGGGTAACAACTCTGCTCTGCCAAGGGAAGGTTTCATGATCAAGTAGGTTTCATCCTAGGGATGCAGGGATAGTTCAACATTAGAAAATCCAACAATGTAATCCACATATAAACAAGCTGAGAAATAAAAATCACATGACCATCTCACTAGATGCAGAAAAGCCTTTGACAAAATCCAACACCCATTCATGATAAAGGTCTTGGAGAGATCTGGGATAACAGGAACATTCTTAAACATAATAAAAGCTATATACAGCAAACCAACAGCCAACATCAAACTGAATGGACAGAAACTCAACGCAATTTCTCTAAAATCAGGAACAAGACAAGGCTGTCCACTCTCTCCATATCTCTTCAATATTGTACTTGAAGTTCTAGCTAGAGCAATAAAACAACAAAAGGAGATCAAGGGGATACAAATAGGAAAAGAAGAAGTCAATCTTTCACTATCTGCAGATGATATGATAGTTTATTTAAGTGACCCGAAAAACTCTGCAAGGGAACTCCTAGAGCTGTAAATACCTTCAGCTAAGTGGCAGGATACAAGGTTAACTCAAAAAAAATCAGTAGCCCTATTATATACAGATGATGAAGTGGCTGAGAAAGAAATCAGAGAAACATCACCCTTTACAATAGCCATAAACAGCATCAAATATCTGGGGATAACGTTAACCAAAGAAGTGAAAGACCTGTATAGCAAGAACTTTGAGTCTCTAAAGAAAGAAATCAAAGAGGATACCAGAAAATGGAAAGATCTCCCGTGCTCTTGGATTGGTAGGATCAACATATTAAAAATGGCAATCTTGCCAAAAGCAATCTACAAATTCATCGTAATCCCCATCAAACTACCAGCACAATTCTTCACAGACCTTGAAAGAACAATAATCAACTTTATATGGAAAAACAAAAGACCCAGGATAGCCAAAACAACCCTATACAATAAAGGAACTTCGGGAGGTATCACCATCCCTGACTTCAAGCTCTATTACAGAGCTATAGTCATGAAAACAGCTTGGTATTGGCACAAAAATAGGCAGTTAGAACATTGGAACTGAATTGAAAACCCTGATTTTAACCCACACACCTATGAACACTTGATTTTTGACAAAGAAGCTAAAACTATACAATGGAAAAAAGAAAGCATCTTCAACAAATAGTGCTGACATAACTGGATATTGGCATGTAGAAGAATGCAGATAGATCAATTTCTATAGCCTTCCACAAAGCTTAAATCCAAATGGATCAACGACCTCAACATAAATCCAACCACTGAACTTAGAAGAGAAAGTGGGAGATACTCCTCAATGAATTGGTACAGGAGACTGCTTCCTGAACATAACACCAGTAGCTCAGACACTAAGATCAACAATTAACAAATGGGACCTCCTGAAACTGAGAAGCTCTGTAAGGCAAAGGACACAGTCAACAATACAAAAAGACAGTCCACAGAATGGGAAAAGACATTCACTATCCCCACATCTGACAGAGGGCTAATCTCCAAAATATACAAAGAACTCAAGAAGCAAGTCTCCAAAACACCAAAGGATGCAATTAAAAAATGGGGTACAGAGCTAAATAGAGAATTCTCAACAGAGGAGTCTAAAATGGCTGAGAGACACATGAGATAGTACTTAGCCATCAGGGAAATGCAAATCAAAACAACTCTGAGATACCATATTACTAAAATAAAAAACACCAAGGACAATTTATGCTGGAGAGGATGTGGAGAGAGGGGGACACTCCTCCACTACTGGTGGGAGTGGCAACTTGTACAGCCACTTTGAAAATCAATATGGAGATTCCTCAGGAAAACGGGAATCAATCTACCATAAGACCCAGCAATTCCACTCTTAAGCATATACACCAAAGATGCACATTCATACAACAAGGACGCCTGTTCCTCTATGTTCATAGCAGCATTATTTGTAATAGCCAGTACATGGAAGCAACCTAGATGCCCCTCAACTGAAAAATGGATAGAGAAAATGTGGTACATTTACACAATGAAGTACTACTCACCAGAAAACAAAACAAAACAATGAAATCTTGAAATTCTCAGGCAAATGGATGGCACTAGAAGAAACCATCCTGAGTGAGGTAACCTAGTCACAAAAAAGACAAACATGGTATGTACTCACTCATATATGGATTTTAGACATGGATCAGGATAGCCAGTCTGCAATTCCACTGACAGAGAGACTGAGAAACAGGAAAGAACCTAGGAGAGATATGCATGCATGGCACCCCAGAGAAGAGGAACGAGGTAAGATCTCCTGAACAGATTGGGAACATGGTGGGGGCTGGGGGGTGTGGGAGCTGGGAAGAAGAGAGGGGTAGAAGAGGAGGAGAGAGTAGGTCATGGCGGAACAGGAAGGTTGAGTGGTGGGTAGAATAGGGGGAGAACAGGACGAGAAATACCATAATAGAGGAAGTCATAGGTTAGAAGAGAGATCTGGCACCATTGAGACCTCTAGCGATTACAAGGATGACACCAACTGGCAAGCTAAGCAATAGTGGAGAGGTTACCTTAAATGCCCATTCCTGATAATCAACTTGGCATCTACCTTATATGCAATCCTAGAACCTTCATCTGGTGACTGATGGAAGCCGAGGCAAACACCCACTGAACTGAACCCATGGAACCCAGTGACACACAGAGAGGAGCGATGAGCAAATGGGCAAAGAATGGGCTGATGAAACCAAAGAGACAGTTGATCTGAACAAGAGGGAGCTCTTGGACCCCAGACTGACTGCTGCGAGGCCAGCATGGGACTGATCCAGACCCCCTGAGTGTGAGAGTCAGTGAGGAGGCCTGAGCAACCTATGGGTTCCTGGGCAGTAGATCAGTATTTATCCCTGGCATACAAATGGTCTTTGTGTGTCCATAACACAAAAAGGGATGCTCTCTCAGCCTGGACTCTTAGGGGAGTGCCTGGACTCTGCCCTGAGCGAAATGACAGACTCTGGATATCCCCTATGTGGAAGGAAGAGGGGATGGGGTGGGAGACTGGGGGGATTGTAGGGAGCTGCCGGAAGAGGGGAGGGAGAGGGAACTGGGATTGACATGTGAAGCAAGCTATTTAAAATTAAAGTAATAAAAAATAAAAAATTAAAAAAACTGAACTTTCTCTCTCTCCCTTCCTTCCTCTCTCCCTTCCTCTCCGTCTCTGTCTCTGTCTCTGTCTCTCTCTCTCTCACTCGTGTGTGTGTGTGTGTGTGTGTGTGTGTGTGTGTGTGTGCGCGCACAATATCTGAAAGTGTGCTCAGAGACCAGAGGAGACATCCTGTTGTGTCATACTCCTTTGAGACAGGGTCTCTCACTGATCCCAGAACTTGATTTTTTGTTGTTGTTGTTTGCTTACTTGCTTGCTTTTTTAGTTTGGTTAGTGACGAGCAAACTCCAACTATCTTGTTGTTTCTGCTCCTGCAGAGTTGGAGTTATAGGTCTGTGCAGCCATATTTGACTTTTTACCTGAGTGCTGTGATTTGAACTTAGGTCTTCATGCTTATTCAGCAAGGGCTCTTGCCCACTGAGCCATCTCTCCAGCCCTCCGAACAGTTTCTTAATTAGTTAATTTCTTTGCAATGCTATTTATTTAATGTTATAAGAATAGATTTAAAAGTACTGACGTTATAAGGAAAATGACTTTCTGTTGGGGAAGTCCTGTTATTTGCCTGTTATTTGTCAATAAAGTACTGTTGAGCCTATAGGAATCTAGATAGGTGGGGCTAGGAGTCCAGGAGGATTCTGGGAAGGAGAAGCACAGGAGAGTCAAGATGTAATGCCATGGGAGTAGGAAGCCTGGAACTATTCTCCGGTAAGAGAAATACTTAGATTAACAATTATGGGGTAATTACTTAAGTCAGAGCTAGCCAGTAAGAAACAAGCAAGGCCAACAGCTTCAACTTTCCACTTTAGTTTGCTTGTTACACAGTTTTGGCATAAGAAATTACCTGAAAATTCTATTTTGAGTAGAATATAAATGAGACAAACTGTCTGGAAACAGCCACACGGGCTCTCACAATAAAAACAAATGCCATAGGAAAGAGAACCAGCTTAAAATCAGGAGCATTATTGGATCAACTGATTTCTTTTCATGTCACCTCGTAGCATTTAGAATACCTTTAACAAAGACTCATGCTTAGCGCTGGAAAGTTCCCTCAAGTTTTTGTAATGTTTTATAATTTTATGACATATAAATATGAGTTATAAATATGCTGAGTAAATTATATTGTAATTTACAAGAACCCTGTCTAAGTATTAAATTTAGAAAACTAATTAATCTTCCACGGTTATATTCACAGACAGCAAGAACACAGGAAAACAAATGGAGCCAATCCCAGCTGGGTTTGAATTTTCTTTATTATGACTTCCCTATTCACTTGTAAAGAGAAGGCCAACAGGTCATTTAATCACAGCCCTTCACTGGGTTCTTCACCCTCGTTCTTGTTCAGGCTCCCCTGCACACCCTAGTAGAGCTGGAGACCCCTCCTGGTTCCAGAACGACTATGCCACAGATGTCACTTCTGCTCCACAGCACAGGCTTCTTTCTATATCTCAGATGTCTTTACTGGAGAAAATGACTATGCGAAGACCTCCAGTGGCATCAGCCAAAGCCTCACAGCTTCTTATATGTCCTGAGAGCTCGTTGATCTGGCAGTCACATGATGAATTTAAAACCTCTTCTGATTACACACAGTATTTTTAAACTAATGGTGATTTACATTCGAGAGTTTTTGCTTGGTCGTGTTTTCTAAGTTTATTGTTTTCAGCCTAAAGTGTCAGATCCTAGGGGAATAATTTAATTTGTTTTCTAATGTGAATAATTACTGAGGGAAGAGTCAGGTCATATACAAATAGTTTCCATAAAAGAATTATAAATAGGCAAGATTGTAAATTCAATTCTATCAAGACCTTATGAAAACCTACATGTTGGATATTAGATTAATAATACAATATCTTTTCCAAGTTGTTTCTGCAGGTGCTATATTATTTTACATTTACCAAACCATTTATTCCTTAAAACTACTCCATGAGATAAGAGCAGTCACTATGTTTCTTCATAGGTAAGAAAACAGGGGCACAAAAACATTACAAACACACCTAAAATGAAAACAAAACAACCAAATTATGGCACAAACACATGTTCTTAGCCACCATGTACTGTGAGAGACATTAACTTCTTCACACCTTCATGCCAGTCATGGGTTCTATAAAATACCTTTTCTCTGAAATAATGATTTTATTATGTATCAGATGCCAGTTCAAATATCCCATAGGACAAATAACTTAAGATATGGTTGTTGGCCAGGTCTATGTGAGTGAATTGAAATTGCAGCAATTATTCATATTACTTTCTAATTTCTTTTACTGCCATTACAGCTCTTAGTATTTAATTATCTCTTATTTCTATGTTCCTACTTATTTCTTTAAGAACAATTTCTTGAGTGACTTTTACATGGCTATTAGTCTAACAGTTGTTAAAAAGTTCCTAATTAAGCTCTTTTATATGAATGTATATATCCACATATTTAGGGCATTTATAAAATAGCAGGTTTTCATATGTTTTTTTCAAACATTCTCAACATTAGTTATTCCTCCCCCAGTCCCCTCTTCTGTCATACACTTCCATTCCTCTCTCTTCTTAAACCTCCCTCCCCATCATTCCCTTTTTCCCTTCACATATCCTCTGTTCTACTATTCCCCCTCGCAACCAATGATCCCGTTCTATTTTCTTGAATTCTACAGATATTCCAAATTACATATACATATCTAAAGTTTTAACGTTAAGATACAACACATGAGAACATGCAGTGCTTGTCTTTCTGGGTTTGGGTCATTTCACTCAGTATGTTTTCCAGTTCTATCATTTACCTTCAGAGTTCATGATTTCATTTTTCTTTGAGCTGAAGAAAATTCTGTTGCATATAGATGCCACACTACAAACCACACACACACACACACACACACACACACACACACACACACACACACACACACACACACACACACATACCTGCTTGCTCCTTTTCCAGCCTTCTCATTTACCTGGTCCCCTGAGTCAATGTCTACTCCTGGTCCCCGCTGAGTTGACAGGATGGTCTTTGATGGATAATTTGTTGGTAAGTCAGCACCAATGTGAAGTCCAGTACCTGCAATGGACATGACTGGAAGGCTTAAGAGGAGGTGGACCTGGCTGAGGCCTGGTCAGTGGTGGACCACAGCTTATTAGTGTATTTGGGAACCACACCAATTTCCTGGCTAGCCTTTGGGAAGGACTTCCTTTGAGGATTTGGAGTAAGTTACTCAGCATGCACTTCTTTGACTTTAGGTGGCATTGAGCATAAGTTTTAACTCCCCTTGTTTCTACATTTTATCCTAAAGCTTGATATTAACTCTAACATCTTAATTAAACCTGTTTAATCTGGTGATATTCTGAGTGATTCATTCCTAGCCAGTCCCACATGCAAGCATGATGCTTTAAAGTGCTTATTTGAAATGAATTCTTCATCCTTTTTTCTTTGTGCTTTATTATTAGAGGAAAGATGGTAATGTTTGAGGAGGATTTATGTAATCAACTGTGGCAATGGCTTTTGTTCCATACGGAAAACGTTTCTCTGTCTATCAAGAGGCAAATGAGTCATGGTTAGTCACTTAAAAATGACTTTCCCCATAATAAATATGCCTGGGTATAGGACTGTGCTTTCAGAACACTGCCATGCTTGGCTGGTTACTGACACCAATTTGTTGATTCATCGGACAGATTTAGCCAAATTTTAAAAGCATTAACAAACTTTTTATTGTATTTTATTCATTTGTGTTTATTGAATTTCATTTATTCATTCATTGTATTTCATTCATTCATCTGTTGATTTGTATATATGTTTATGTATGTGGGAGTGGATTGCCATGGTGTCTATATGGAGATAGGGAGACAACTTGTGGGAGTAGGTTCTTTATTTAGACGGTGTGGGTTTCAGGTTGTGAACTCAGGTCATCCTGCTTCATGGAGGTGCTTTTACCCCTGAGCCATTTTACCACCTCCTAAGATTTTAAAATAGGTTTTCTGTGTATAGCTTTGGATCCTGTCCTGGAACTCACTCTGTAGACCAAGCTTGGCTTTGAACTCAAAGAGATCTGCCTGCTTCTGCCTCCGGAGTGCTGGGATTAAAGATGGGCACCATCACAGCCTGGCTATCAATTGTGATCTTAAGATGCTTTTACATAGATGCTCCTTACATTGCTCATATTGTCCTGATTATTATTTTCAAGGGATAGCTGCTTAATCGTCTGATGCACTTGGTTGGGGAGGGGTGAATTAAATTGCAGCTATGTTAGGGACTTGTAATTATCTCTTGATTTTTCAAGACTTTGGGAATTTTCACACATAGCAGGATATCCTTCCTGGTCTCCAGGGTTCCCCTCTCAACCTCTTCAAGCAATCATTTCCCGGGGAAGACTAGGTTAGGCTTATGGCTTGAGCTTGCTTTCTGAGTCCATCTTACATTAGTTTACTAATGAGGTTTAGAACCCCAAGAGGGGTCCCCAGTTTCCATGGTAATAGCTACAGTATATTGTTTTTCTCCGAATTTTTTTAGAGGTGATCCATCATACTCCTCCTCTCTAATTGATGAGAGCACACACATTTGTGGCACCGACTGTTTTTGTGAGACCCGGAGTTCTAGAGAGTAGTTTGGCAATGCTACCAAGGTTCCAGGTACTTGTCGTTTAGCATCAGGATTAGCCTGGTAATATTTGGGAACTGCCTACCCCAGTGTCAGTCATGCTGCACCAGAAGCACAGATTTCAAACAGTCCACTCGGTTCCTGCACACATTCATTTAAACTTAATAAAACTCAGGTCCAAGTAACAAGAAAAGGGGTCTTTGGAAACAACCTGTCGGGTGGTGCACTAGGTTGGCAATAGAAACCACACAGAGGCTTTATAGAAATTATCCACATGCCGTTTTCATAATGTCTTCATAACAAATATTATTATATCCTTTTGCAGCAGAGGAAAGAGAGGCTCAGTGAGGTCTTATGATTCATTTGTTGTTCCAAATTCAGTTAACTGGATCCCAGCACAACTAGGATTCATTACCGGTTCTGTGGGCTCCTGACCCAGCCCAAATCTTTATTCATAAAAAGCCATTTAAAATCGTTTCTTTACCTCTCTACACCAGGAATGATTCTTTTCTTTATTTCCCAACGGGATGCCTACTAGTTTTTGATATTCGAATGACTGCTTTTCTGTCATGCATCTAGGATGTTTTCCAAACTGCCAATTGGTAACCACCCACCCGGGTAGAGGAGGCCCAGGAAGGGCGGATGGCAGCTGCTCTCAATTTACTGCCTGACACTGGGACTCCCTGGGGACCTTTAAAAACATTGGTGCCTGCTTCCCACCCCCAGAAATTCTGATGTAATTCATCTGGAGCATGGCAAGGACACTGAGATTTTTTTGCTCTACCTTAAGTGTTTTTCATGTGTATCCACACTGGGAACACACAAAACAGACACAAAAATATTTCCATAGAGAAGTAACGCAGAAGTGTCGAAACTGATTGTTTATGTGGCAAATGTACCTCTATGAAAATAGCTGCTGAGTCAAAGAATTATTTCAGATGGAACCTGAGCAAGTTAGAACTTGCTCACTTCTGTTTAAAGGATGTTTGTAATCAACCAGGGTACTGGGCTGTAAAATATGCACTTATTTCATTAGCTGGGTTACTGAGTCATTCCTATTTAATATGTAAAACTCATAATCCTTGTAGAAGCTGTGGTGGTCTCACATCACATTCCTCTATAGATTTAATTATCCCACCTGAAAACCATATTATCAAAACAGCATGAAATATCCTCAAATCTATATCTCAAATCCTTTTACTATTATTATTTTTTTTTACTTTTTATATTTGCTTTTCTTGTTGCTAACATTGATGAAGTCTCATTAAGTGAACCTTGGTAGCTTCCTGGTGCCACTACACAAATCTTTAATTTTGGAAATTAACTTTCTGAAATATACAAAGTAGAAGGAAAAGACTTTACTAGATTTGGTCTAGAGACAATATATTATAATCCTATCTTAAAAGCAAATATAAAAGTGCCAGAAGAGAAAATAACAGTGGACTATAGGTATGAACAGTGTTCAAGTTGTCAGGCTTCAGTACTAAAGAGATGCAGGAATCCAAGATGCCCTTAGATTTGGCAGAGCTGCCAAAATTTAACGATCTATCATATATAGTACTGAAGTAGACAGTCTTGTTGAACCCTTCCAATACTAGAGTGTAGGCTCTATTGCTATCCTACCTTACCCATATAGATACAAGAATTAGCAGATTTCAGGCATTAAACATTAAACCTAACAAGAATGCAGAGCTTCCAGTAGTAACCATGATGTGCTGTTGCCTTCTTTGTAATGATAATGTTTTCATTATCATTACGCACACACACACACACAAATTGGAATTATTAGAATATGAAACTGAGATTATTGAGAAAGTTCAGAGCTAGAAAGATTTGGGTATGAACATAAAGGAGGAAATAAAAAGCATGAAGTTTTTTAAAAATATGTATTTATGTATGAATGTTCGATCTGCATGTATGCCTTTATTCCAGAAAAGGGCATCGGATCCCACTAGAGATGGTCATGAGCCACTGTGTGGTTTCTGGGAATTGAACTAAAGACCTCTGGAAGAGCAGCCAGAACTCTTAATGGTGGAGCCACCTCTGCAGCCTGAAAGCAAGAAGTGTTAACACTATGTACTATGTGCATACCAGCCTCTGTTTGTGAGCAGATAGTGCACAAGCTGATTACGGAGGGAGAAGGCAGAACACAAGGAGAGTATGCCACTGAAACGCAGGGAAGAACAGTGTTAACCTTGATGTGGAGCCAACTACAGCAGAGGTGCGATAGAATACAGTATTGGTGAAGAGACTGTGGGTTTGGCTACTAGGAAGTCATTAACAGTCTTCACAGGAATGACTTTAGTATTATCGTAGGGCTGAGATAAAGTCTGTGTGAGTTTGCTGAATAAAGAAAAGTGTTCAGAGGCAGAACTGTTTTTGAAATGCTTCCTATGGGCCATGCACTAGATTTTAAAATGAGAATGATTCTACTTGGGGACTCAGTGTTCTCAATGGCACACAGAAATAAAGGGAATAAGAGTATCTCAATTACAGTAAAATTTTTACATTGTTGCAGCAAATGACAGGACAATTAGACAAAAATAAAGGAAGCTGACAAAGACGTTTCTTTAAGGATATCAATAGAAAGGATAAAATTTTAACAAGTTCAATCAAGAAAATAAAAGATGAGATCAAATTAGCAGAATCAGAAATGAAGAATGGGTCACCATACTATCATACCCATACCAACAGGATGATAGGAGAGTGTTAGATGTGTCTCTGTATACATCATACCCATTCCAAGAGGATGACAGTAGAGTGTTCATGAGTCTCCATACACATCATATCCATATCAACAGGATGGCAGGAGAGTGTTAGACGGATCTCCATTCATACCCATACCAACAGGGTGAGTATTAGATGGGTCTCCATTCACATCATACTTCAGCCAACAGGATGACAGGGGAGTGTTAAATGGGTCTCCATGTATATCATATCTATACCAACAGGATGATGATAGGAGAATGTTAGGAAGAGTGAATGCTAACAAATTCAGTGACTTAAATAAAAAGTTGACAATATTTTTGAACAACATAAACTACCATAGTTTTCTTAAACAAGAAACTGCAACCACCCCAAAAAACCCAGAATATATGTCATGAAGAGTCTTAGAACAAAGAAAGAAATTGAATTAGTTATTAATACATTTTTATAAGGAAAACTGTAGCTACATATGACTTCGATGGTAAATTCTATCAAATCTTTTAAAAGAGAAATGTTTATAAGTTTAAAAGTAAACCTCATATAAATGCTTTGAGCAGAAGAGAAGGAAATATTTTAAACTAATTCAATTAATTAATTTGACATTACCCTGTATGTAAACCAGAAAAGACAACAAAGAAAAGAAATTCCTATTAACAAAATGTTAAAATCTTTACCAAAATGTTACAGCCCAAATCCTACAATATTTATAAAGAATAACACATAATGATCAATTGGAATTTATGTGTATGTGTGTACATATCTACGTGAGTGTGTATGTATGCACATGTAGGTATATGTGTGTGTGTTTGTAAGTGTGGGGTATATGTTCATGGAAAGCAGCAGAAGGTATCATTCTTTTCCTCCGTCCTTTGAGGCAGGGTCTCTCCCTGAACCTGGAGCTTCCACTATTTTTTTAACCTATGTTGGCAGCAATCTCCAGTGCTGCAATTAGTGGTGTATGTGGGACCATGCTAGCTTGTTACATGGGTGCTCATATTCAAACTCTGGTACATATGATTCCACAGTTAATACTCCTAACTTATGAGCCACATCTTCAGTCCTCAAGGTGACAAAAACATCACGAAATTACTCTAGGTAATCTAGCATTAACAGAGTAAAGGAGAAAAACCACGTTACCATTTAAATAGAGTCAGAAACAACATTCACATATGACAACAATACTCTTCTCAGAAGAACTGTACTAGAAGATGTCTTCCATTTGACAAGAGGTATCCATAAATCAGGCATGATGGCACAAGCCATTCTACAGAGAGAGAGAGAGTTCCTGGACAGCCAAAGCTGCATAGAGAAACCATGTCTGGAAAAACCAAAACCAAAACAACAACAACAAAAAGGGACATCTATAAAGAAATCTGTACCAAACATCAGAGATACCTGGGAAAGTCTCAATGCTATTTTCTAAGACTGGGAACAATAAGAGATACTTGTCCCTACTGCATGCCATAGATGTTGGGGAATCACACAACTGATAGACACAGAGAAAGTAATCCATGCTCACTGATGACATATGTATTTACTTAAGAACTCTATAAAAATCAGAAAATTGACTTAGAATTGGGGAATTTTACCATGCTTTAGGACCAAAGGTTAAAAAGATAAAGTTTAGTGTCTTATAATAGCATCAAACAATTGATAAAACATCATTTAAAAAGTCTTACCTAAGGAAACTAACAACATAGAGTACTTGGAAATTAATTTGACAAAGCATATGTAGACCATCTGCTTTGAAAATTATAGAACATGCTAGAAAGGAATTTAAAGAAGACATAAAATATGGAGAGATGTGTTTTTGAAGACTGAGTGAATAATTAAAACGTCAGTTATTCCAGAATTTATCTCTAGTGTCGATGTAGTCCCAGGCAAATTATAAGGAAGACTCAGAAATTGGAAAGTTGGCTCTAGAACTTATATGAAGAGATGAAGCTATTTTTAAAAGAACACAGTTTCTGATGTATAGGTTGGCTCCTAGACTTTCCCTAGAGTTACCGTAATGAAAGCAGTGGCATTGGTGAGACAATAAGCACAGGAACTATGTTTTATAACTTTATAAGAGACTTATAAATGGTTAGTGAGTGCAGAAATAGAGCCATACTTGTTTCCAGTTTGTGCTTGAAGATGTTAAGGTAATTCACAAGCTACTGGAATCTTTGAAATGCCTGATTATTGGTGTGAAATGACGGACAGTTGACCCTTACAGATACACAGGCAAATGTATCATAAGAATGCTAGGAATTCCAACATAAAATGATAAAATGCCGTTTTTCCCCCTGGGTTAGGACCTGCTGCTGCTATTTTGCTAAATGCTCACGCGATCAAATTGACTTCTGCTTGTTTATCTTTATACTGTTCTCAATCTCTGTCAGAGGAGCTTCTTTTGCAGTATATAGCAATCAATGAAAAGATGTGTAACTGATCAAAGTGCTGAGAGCAAGAGTCTAAGTGCTCAGCCCCAAACGAAATCTATATTGATGCTGTTTCCCTCCTCCCAAGGTTCAGGGAATATGGTGGGAGAGGAAGTGGAAAGAATCTAAGAGGCAGAGGATGGTAGTAAGGAATGCTATAAAATACCATCCTCTGAATATGGCATTGTTATCATATACATGAAGTTATAATAGCTGTAGCTGTCTACACAAGACCTGTACAAGATCAAGCCAGCCAAAATTCCAGAATAGAAGAGATGCTATTGTCAGCGAATAGTTTCTGGGAGAGAAAGAATCATTCTTTTTTATTTTTGCCAGTTTTTTTGCCAATTGTTTTGCTTTTTTGGTTTTGTGAGACAGGGTTTCTCTGTATTGCTTTGGAGCCTGTCCTGGAACTCACTCTGTAGACTAGGCTGGCTTCAAACTAAGAGATCTGCCTATCTCTGCCTCCTGAGTGCTGGGACTGAAGGTATGCGCCAGCAGTGCATGGCTAGAATCGTTCTTTTTTTTTGAGAATTTGACTGTTGGTAGGCTTCTGACACTCCAGTGGATGGCCCTACACCTGAGCACATATGGACAATAATTACTGACTTTACTGAATTATTTAAAAAAAGACATGAAATTGGGAGAGAGGCATGCTGGGAGATATAGGAAAAGCTGGAGTGGGGAAAGGGGTTAAATATTATATTTCATTGTATACATGTATGAAATGATCAAAAATAAATAAAGGCTTAAAAAAATCTATGACCTTCAAACATAGTATCACAGGTCACAATACTGTGTGGTCTTCAGATGTGGGTATCAAGGCAGTAATTTTGAAGTCACAGTGGGAAAGTAGTCTGTATGTAGCCATAAGAAATAAGGAGAATGTTGTCTGCTGTTCCTGGCTATATGAGTCACAAAAGAGCAATGACTATAGCTATTATTAGGACTTTGTAACCTGTCTTGAGACTGTTTTCTCTCCTCAATGTCAGTTCTTTTCCTGAGACTCTATCCTGGCCTTGAAGGAACCTGGCAGTCCTTTCCAAAGCAGACCTTTCTGAAGTCATTTTCTGAAGTCTGGGTAAGGGAAGCATGGAATTATATCCCCAAATGACCTTTTTTTTCTCAAGTTGTAAACTTGTTGAAGCTGCTATTAGAAACTGATTGAGCTGTCAGAGGTAGAGGCACTTAAGTGATGAATCATTCCCTAAGTAATTAGAATGGAATTATTTGTAGGGCAGTGTTAATAATGACCCTATAAAGGATATTTAGTCTTCATGGGGTATGATCAACTCCTTCTCTCTCTGTGTGTGCCATCAATTTTTTTCTCTGAAGGACAAATATAACTCACACATTCTATCAAGTGAAGAATTGGGTTTGAAAATTTTCTTTAAAAATGGTCATTTCCCAAACCTAAGCTGTGTGGAGATAAACACCCATGGAATTTAAAGAGATGAACAGTTTGGTTTGAAGCAGAATAGTTTATATAACTAATCTGAAAATAAATATACATTCTCTTTTACAAATCTTAGTAAATTTGCTCAGTGTTAAATTTTAGAGTATAAAAGCACTGAAAGGGTTGCTATTACAGTTTATTTAGTAATTATTCAAGCAAAGTACTAAAATATGACTATTGAAAAGCCTATATAACATTAAAAATTTAAATCTTCTTGGAATAGAACCCAAATAATAATATGAAAAGAATATATATATATATATATATATATATATGAATGAAACAGCTGCCAGGAGAATGGAAATACAACCTTTTAAAATTCACATCTTATTTGGGTATTTCAATATATGCACAAATAGATGTAATGAATGAGCAATTTGGACAAAGACACAAATCCTAGGTTATAATACGGCATCATGGAGCATCTTTACTCTAGAGACCTTGTCCCTTACTCAGGAAGGGTCAAAATACTTTTTGGCCTTTAATTTTATTTGAATTACAGCAAGCATTATAATCACTAACCATACAACTCTGAAAATCAGAATCAGGATTGCTGAAATGAATGAACCAGTTAAATAGTCACACTAAAGCTTAATCTTGAAATTTGGAGCCTTTAAAATGGAATGGAAGTTCAAAGCTGGAGGGATGATGGTGGTGGTTAAGAGAACTTATTACACCAAGCAGACTTCTGCCAAGCAGGCACAGGCCAGGCAAGCCAAAATAGACCGATGACATTTCAGCTTGTCCCTAACCCTATTGCTGCTGGGCTTTGCCCTCAATCCCAGCAGACTTCTGCCACTGAGGTGCAGATCACGCCAGCCACAACCAGCCTCCCAAGTTCACCAGTGGACAAACAGCCTTTCCCTAGAACTCCAGCAGACTCCATAGACCCAGACGCAGTTCATGTCACCTGGAAGAACAGACGTCATAGGCTTACGCACAGTCCATAGCATTTGACAAAGAAGCCAAAACTATACAATGGAGAAAAGAAAGTATCTTCAACAAATGATGCCAGCACAACTAGATATCAGCACATAGAAGATTGCAAATAGATCCATATCTATTACCATGCATACAATTCAAGTCCAAGCGGATCAAAGAATTCAACATAAATTCTCTTCTATCAAGTTCGGTGATAGTGGGGAATAGTCTTAAATGCATTGGCACAGGAGGAAACTTCCTGAACCTAACACTAGTAGCACAGGCACTAAGATCGACAATTACTAAATGGGACTTGAAACTGAAAAGCTTCTGTAAGGCAAAGGACACTGTCGATAGGACAAAATGGCAACCCACAGAATGGAAAAAGATCTTTACCACACTCTAAAATATATGAAGAACTCAAGAAACTAGACTTCAAAAAAAAAAACAAAAACCAAACCAATAATTCAATTAAAATGAGGCACAGACATAAACAGAATTCTCAACAGAAGAATCTCAAATGTCATAGAAACACTTAAAGAAATGTTCATTATCCTTAACTATCAGGAAAATACAAATCAAAATAACTCTGAGAATCTACCTTACACCTGTCAGAATGGCTAACATCAAAAACACTGATGACAGCTTGTGCTGGAGAGGATATGGAGAAAGGGGACACTACTCTATTGCTGGTGGGAGTGCAAACTTGTACAGCCACTTTGGAAATCAATATGGAAGTTTCTCAGAAGATTGGGCATCAATCTATCTCAAGACCCAGTGATACCACTCCTGACCATATACCCAAAGCATGCTCAATAGTATCACAAGGACACTTGCTTAACTATGTTTGCAGCAGCCTTATTCATAAAGGTCAGAACCTGGAAACAACCTAGCTATCTCTCAACCAAAGAATGGAAAAAGAAAATGTGGTACATTTATGCAAAGGAATATTACTCAGCTGATAGGAAAGAAAGACATAATGACATTTACAGGAAAATGGAGCTAGAAAAAAAATCATCTCTAGTGAGGCAACCTAGACCCCAAAAGACAAACATGGTATGTACGTATTCATAAGTGGTTATTAGTTGTAAAGAATAACC
The DNA here is from genome assembly GCF_017639785.1 of Mesocricetus auratus. NCBI lineage: Eukaryota > Metazoa > Chordata > Mammalia > Rodentia > Cricetidae > Mesocricetus > Mesocricetus auratus. Next base: position 29,145,754 of record NW_024429192.1, on the reverse strand, counting down.
GTGCTACAATCTACAGACCCAGGGAGGCTGGGTAACAAGGAGGGGCTAAGCAGGGACACATGGCTCTCCCTGGAAAGGGGAAATAGAGATTTCCTATTGGACTGGGAGCAGGTGGGGATGGGAACTTAAGAGACTGGGTTGGAGGAGGTAGGGAGAAGGAAAGAATGCTGAGAGAGATGACTGGAAAGGGGGATGCTTTACGGGCTCGGGTAGAAGTCTGATGCCTGGGCATCTACAAGAATGGTCCCAGCTAAGACTCCAGGCAGCAGTAGATGTATAGCCCGAACTAGCCATCCCTTTGATTGAATTGGTTACTACCCTGGTTCTTATCAGAGAGCCTTCAGCCACTGACTGATGGAGGCTGATTCAGAGACCCGTGGCCAAACATTGGGCCAACCTCGGAGAATCCTGATGAGGAGAGTGGGGAGGGATTTTAGAAGCTAGTAAGGTCAGGGACATCACAGGAAAACTCACAGAAATGGCTTGCCTGGCTCATGGGAGCTGACAAAGTCTGAACCAACAACCAGGGAGCCTGCATGTAAGTGACAGTTGTGTAGCCTGGCCTATTTTTGGGACCCCTGGTAATGGGAACAGGGGCTGTCCCTGGGACTCGCTTTTGGGAACCATTCCTCATGCTGAATGGTCTTGCCCAGACTGAATACAGCAGGTGGTGCTTGTTTTTATTGCAGCTTGATAGGTCATGCTTTGCTGATGCCCATGGTAGGCCTGCCACTCCCTGAGTGAATATGAAGGAAGGGTTGGTTGGGGGCAGATACAGAGGGGAGGAGAGGGGAAGGGGTGGGAGGAGGGTAAGGAGGGGAGAAGTGGAGGGATGATAGGCTGCTGTTGGGATATGAAATACATGCATGCATGCATACATACATACATAAAATAAAAAGAAAAATATCAACAACATGGGGCGAAAGAGCACTCACACTGCAGATAACAATTACCTGCAACTCCAGTGCCAGGGTATACAGTGTTCTTTTGTGGCTTCTGTAGGCACTAGTCATGTGGTGGTACACAGACATACATGCAGGCAAAACACCAATGTGCATAACACAAAAATAAATAAATATTAAAAAGTGTAAAGTAATGGGAGGTCACCTAGACTTATTCTTGCTCATTCCTCTAGGATGACTGAATACATTTTAATGCTTCATTTTTTAATGTACATTGTCCCTAATTTTAAAAGTTTCACTTATTTTATTATGTGTTGAAGTATTTTGTCTGCATGCATGCAGATGTATCACATGCGCTCCTGGTGTCCATGGAGGTTAAAGAGGGTGTTAGGTCCCTTGGAATGAGAGTCATAAATGGTTGTGAGCTATTGTGTGAGGGCTCTGAGTTTAACTTGAGTCCCCTGCAAGAGCAAAATAACTTAATAACAGAGTTCTCTCTTCAGCTCTATAAAAAGTGTGATTTTTCAGTGAAATAAAGATCTACAAGTAGTAATATCAGATAGAAATCTTCATTTTTGACAAAACCTTATATAGTGGTTTGAATAAAAATGGTCCCCATAGGTCCATAGAAAGTGGCATTGGAGATGTGGTCTTGTTGGAGGAAGTATGTGACTATTGGGGTGGGCTTTGAGGTCTCTTCCTGTTGCCTCCCTATCCAGATGTAGAATTTCCACCTTCTCTAGCACCATATCTGCCTACACTCTACCACGTGGATAATGGACTAAACCTATAAACTGTAAGCCAACCCTAATTAAATGTTTTCATTTATAAGAGTTGCCATAGTCATAGTGTCTTCACAACAACAGAAACAGTAAGACACCTTACATCAGCACGGTTTAGTAAAATTTTGAAATAGCAGATTTTGGCCTTTGAGATAGCTCAGTAGGTGAAGACACTCGCTGTACAAGCTTGATGGCCAGAGTCCAACTCCTGGAAGTCAGAGAGATGAAAGGAGAGATCCAACTCCATGATGCTGTCCTGAGTGCCACATTGCATGCTGTGGTACGTGCACCCACACAGATAGCATGCACACACAGTAAATAAGTAAACAAATGTAATTTAGTAAAAATACCACACTTGATCCTATCATCTCAAACTCTACACTAAGCCAGATTTAATTTGTTATGAATCAGTTTTATTATGTATTGATTTATTTGAGACAGACTAGCATTTTATTAATCAGGTGCAACAGTAATTATGCTTACAGACAAACAATAATTATGTGAATACAAATCTGTGTAAGATTTTTCTAATAGTTACTTGATGGCAAGCAGTTTAATTCTCATGTACATTAGCTTAACTGATTTTTATCAGGGAACTGGAGAGATGGCTCAGCAGTTAAGAACACTAGCTGCTCTCCCAGAGGACCCAGGTCCAAATCCTAATTCTGACACCAGATAATGCTGAAATATTAAACTACACCAAAGGGGATATCCTAAGATATTTATTGAAAGAGAAATCACTTACTTAAACACCAAGAAATCTAAGAACCAAAGGTTATGGCTGCTCTTCAGGTCAAAATAGAAACCCAAAAAGAAAGAGTCCCCTCCCCCTAGCTCTATTTACCACCATCCATTCTACATACCCGTGAACACACCCACATGGGAGTGGTCAGTGCTTATGGATACGTGATATCACTCCCTACACCTAGCTTGTAGTATGATGATGAATCATCATTGACAAATGGATTTGGAACCTCTTTGGTGACATACCTTTGGACTTGTCTGTGAGGACATTTCCAGAGAGAGTTAATTAAAGAAAGGTAGACTCACCCTTGGTGTGAACAGCACCATCTCAAAGGCTCCGCCTGGACTGAATAAAAAGGAACAAAGGAGAAAGTAAATTGCTTACCAACATTCGTGTCTTTGGCTTTCTGATCGATGATGTAACTAGCTGGTTCATGCTCCTGCTGCCATGCCTCCCTGCTGAAGTTGTCTCTGTTCCCTCAAAGCATGTGTCAAATACACCCTTACTTCACTAAGTTGCTTTTATCAGCAAAGAGAAAATAATTAATATGTAGATGTTATCAGTGAATGTCACACAAACATAGACATCTTTAAGTAGGAGGCAGCAATTATAGTCTTTCTTGGCTTCAAACTTAATTAAAGCTTGCTCCCCCACCCCTCCACTTGAGGTGAGTATGGATTCTGGGATACACAAAAAAATGCACATTCATACAACAAGGACATATGTTCAACTATGTTCATAGCAGCGTTGTTTGTAATAGCCAGCATCTGGAAGCAACTGAGATGCCCCTCAACCAAAGAATGGATGGAGAAAATGTGGTTCATTTACACAATGGGATATTACCAAGCAGGGAAAACAATGAAATCTTGAAATTTGCAGGCAAGGAAGAAAGCATCCTAAGTGAGGTAACCAAGTCATGGTATGTACTCATTCATACATGGATATTAGACATAGAACAAAGGATTACCAGCCTACAATCCACAACCCCCGAGAAGCTAGGAAACAAGGAGGACCTTAAGAGAGACATACATGGTACGTCAGAGAAGGGGAAAGGGACAAATCTCCTGAGCTAATTAGGAGCATTGGAGGAGGGGAAAGGGAGTTAGGAGAAAAAGAAGGGGAGAAGAGAAGGGGAGAGGAGGACATGAGAGAGCAGGAAGATTGAGTTAGGGGAAGAATAGAGGAGGGCAAGAAAAGAAACACCTTAATAGAGGGAGCCATTATAGGTTTAAAGAGACATCTGGCACTAGGGTAATGTTCACAGACCCATAAAGATGAACCCAACTAAGAATCTAGACTTGTGGTGAGGCTGCCTTTGATGCCTTTCCCCTATAATGAGACTGATGACTACCTTATATGCCATCCTAGATCCTTCATTCAGTAGCTGATCAAAGCAGAAGCAGGCACCCACAGCTAAGCACTTAGCCATACTACCAGAATCCAGTTGTAGAGATGGGGGAGTGATGAACAAAGGGATCAAGACTGCTGGAGAAACCCACAGAAACAGTTGACCTGACCTAATGAGACCAGAGGGACCTGAGTCATAAAGCTGGGGAACCAGCATTGAACCAAACCAAGTCCTCTGAATGTGGGTGTCAGTTAGCAGGCCTGGGAAATCTATGGAACCTCTAACAGGGGAACCAGTGTTTATCCCTAGAGCGCAAATAGACTTTGGGAGCCCATTCCCTATGGAGTGAAACTATTTCAGCCCAGATACATGGGAGAGGGCCTAGACCCTTCCCCAACAATGTGACAGACTTTAGTGATCCCCCATGGAAGGCCTCACTATCCTTGGGGAGTGGGTAGGCAGTGGGTTGGGGGTGTCAGTGGGAGGTAAGGGAGGATGGGAGGGGGAGGAAATAGGGGGATTGATATGTAAAATAAGATTGTTTCTAAAATTAAAAAAAACAATTAAAAATAAAGAAAATTACATTTGTTTACTTATTTTGCACATGCATGGGCACAAGAGCCATTGTTGTAGAGGTCCTAGATAACTTGTAGAAGCTTGTTCTCTTTTCCCGCCATGTCAGTTCTCGAGGTGAATGTCAGATTGCCAGGCTTGTGGCAAGTTCCCCTATCTGATGGGCTAGCTCATCATCCCCCCAAATGTAAGCTAAACGTTTTAAAAATTATTTTATATATATACTCATACACATGAGTGAGTATATACATTTTCCTTCCTCTGAAAGTATGTCTGTGCACTATGTGCATGACTGATGTACTTGCAGGCCAGAAGGGTGTTATGGAATATTAGTTGAAGATATGTTACATTCATTTATCCTGTGGAACATTTGTTTAATGATGCAAAGATGCATTTGCATTCTTTTCTTTCTTTATTTTTAAATTTAAATTTAAATTAGAAACAAGGTTGTTTCACATGTCAATTCCAGGTCCCTCTCCCATTCCCTCCCCTCCTCCCACGCCCTCCCACCAATCCCTCCAATATCCCCTCGTTTCCCCAGGGAGGGTGAGGCCCTCCATGGGGGTGTCCATAGTCTGTCATTTCATCCAGGGCAGGGCCTAGACCCTCCCCCAAGAGTCCAGGGAGAGAGTGCATCTCTCATTGTTGGATGGGAGTCCAAAGTCCATTTGTATACCCAGGATGAATACTGATCTACTACCCAAGGCTCAATAGATTACCCAGGCCTCCTCACTGACACCCACATTCAGGGGATTTAAAGGGGTTAAGACTGGGCTGGTTTAACCCCCAGAAACAGGTGACCTGACAAGGGTTAACTCTTGAATTCCAGACTGATGGCTGGGAATCCAGCATGGGACTGATCAAGCATTTGCATTCTTTTATGCTGCATTTGTTTAACTCTGTGAAACTGTGTTACTTTGCCTGTCTAAAACATCTGACTAGTATATTAAAGAGCCGAACAGCCAATAGCTATGCAGGAGAGAGAAATATTTGGGGCAGGCAGGCAGACAGAATAAATAGAAGGAGAAGAATGTGAAAGAGGAGTAAACAAAGGAGGAGAGGAGGATGACAGGGGCCAGCCATCCAGTCACGCAAGCAGCCACAGAGTAAGAAGGAAAGGAAAGCTTACAGAATAGAGAAAGATAAAAGCACAGAAGCAAAAGGTAGACAGGATAATTTAAGAAAAGCCAGCTAGAAACAAGCCAACCTAAGACTGGGGATTTATAAAATAAGTCTCCATATATTTATTTGGGAGCTGGCTACAGGGCACCCCAAGAACAAAGGGTAAAGTAAAAAAAAAAAACAAAAACACAACACAAGGGAGTATCAAATCCCCAGGGTCTGGAATTACAAACAATTTTGAGCCACATTGTAGGTACTAGAAACAGAAGCTGAGTCCTATGGGACAAGCAGCAAGTGCTTTTAGCCACTCTCCAGCCCCCACAGTTAAGCTTTTAAATTCTACACTCTAACGTTTCTTTTATAATGTTTACGTCTTCCACAATAACTGTGTGAAAAGGGATATAGCTAACACAAAATTTCTCTTTCTAAACATTATGATTTTATACAACAGCATGCCTAGAAATTTGTGTAATTCACTGAATGAAAGAAAATCATTAATGGCCAGGTGTGTAGCACACACCTTTAATCCCAGAATTCTGGAGGCAGAGGAAAGAGGAGCTCTGTGAGGTCAAGACCAGCCTGGTCTACATAGTGAATTCTAGGACAGTCAGGAATACGTAGATAGACCCTGATCCAAAAATTAAAAAAAAAAAAAGAAAAAAGGAAAAGAAAAAAATTGTCAATTTTATTTTGAGCTTGCAATTATAACAGGGTTATCACAGAAGGGCTTGTTTTTATTTGTTAATGAAATCTATCATTATTCAAATGAAAGATTTATTAAAATTTGCATATCATTATGTCATCTCAGGTTATCTACTCAAACTGTTTGCTCTATTAGTTTAAAAACAATGTGAGAGTAAAATATCTTCATTTAGCATAGTCCTTCCTCTAACAGAATTTCAAATTAATCTCCTCCATGAAGGATGTGGAGACATTATGATGTGCTTGCATCACTGTAAATGCAGAGTTGACTGCGTGCACAGGCTGGCGGTGTGTTCAGTGGTAGAGAGGCTAGCTTGTCCAGGCTCTGGCTTCATGTTCAGCACCATTAAATAAGGAAAAATAAAAGATCTATAGCTACCACATGGCAATAAATGCTCCATCAGGTTGAAAGTAGCACATGAATGCTTTCGTATACCTGCTGAACGTTGCTGTTGCCAAGCATCGATTAGTTGCTTAGCCTTTGAGTGAGCTGCTGATTGGGAGTTGTTGCTCCCTTCAGCCTCTTAGTGTCACAAGACAATGTTGTTTGTAGAGGAGCCAAGATCACAATCCTAAATTTTGAGTTGGATTCCTACTGAATGAGTGTGGTGTTGTTACCGTAGTAAAGTAAAATAACAGCAACAACAAATCCAAAACAGTTATCCTAAGTATGTTGGGACCATCTGTGCTATGTGATATCATAACTGACAGTTTAGAAACACTGACTTAAAAAAAAACTCTTAAAATGTACTTAGAGAAATCCTTGAAAACAAAGACAAAATGTGCTCCTAGGCACAAATATCCACAATAATTTTCAATATAGCTGTTTTATTCAATAAAACAATCAATTCATAGTAGTATCTAAGTATAGGATTAGTTTTTAAGCCTCCTACCATGTGAATATGTGTGTGCATGCATGTGTGCACCTGTGAACTGTATCTTATCTTTTCATTCACGTAGAGCAGATCTGTGGTAATTTGAATAAGAACGGGGCAGGGTGGTGGTGGCATAGGCTCATATCTCTGAATGCTTAGATCAGGGAGTGGCACTGTTTGAAAAGGATTAGGAGTTGTGACCTTGGTGGAGAAAGTATGTCATACAGGGTGGGCTTTGAGCTTTCAAAAGCCCATGCCAGACCCAGTGTCGTCTCTCTGCATGTAGATAAGGATGTAGCTCTCAACTATGGCTTCCATAATGGACTAAGCTTCTGAAACTATAGACAAGCCCCCTAATTAAATAATTTTTTTCTTTTTCTTTTCTTTTCTTTTTTTTTTTTTTTGAGACAGGGTTTCTCTGTATTGTCTTGGAGGTTGTCCTAGAACTCATTCTGTAGACCAGGCTGGCCTCAAACTCAAAGAGATCCACCTGTGCACCACCAACACCCAGCCAATAATTTCTTTTATAATTATGATTTCTTGGTCCTGGTGTCTCTGCACAGCAATATAACAGTGACAAGGTACATTCAACTTCACTTCACAGTATGTATTCACACCCGAGCTTAGAAAAATGAGACAGACTTGTGTTTATTCCTATCAGACAATAATCAACTACCTTGAATTATTTCTGTATTATATTTGCTGAGTGACAAGGCTACAGCTCTTTATTTGATTGTACTTCTTTGTTATTTAAATTTTTTTTTCTTGGAACTTAAATTAAGAATAAAGAAAGCCAATGGGCAGGAAAGCTTAAATATTGTCATTTCATTAAATAACATGTTTATAATGACAGTCAGTGACATTTTAAAATTCTAAGCAGAACATTAGAACAGAGTATTTATTATGTAAGGCTAATGGTAATTCCCTGATTGCACTGAGGCTAATTATAAGTTCCATATTCCATATACAGTTGGCTGTTATTACAATGTCAATATTTGCATAATTTATATGAAATTATATATATACATATATATATATTTGGGGCAATACTGGTATACATACCAGTATTAGTAAATTAAGATGCTACATGACTTGTTACAAATACTTTCTGAGTCATATTTTATATTTTTGAAGTACTTTTTCTGGTTATTAAGGACACTTACTGCAAAAATATGGAAGCCACAGGTCAGTAGAAGAGATATAACTACATAACCAATAACATCTTTTATTGCATGACATATTTTGCACGACATATTTGAGTTGGGCACTAGACTATGTGCTGAGGTAAATGAAACTCAGTTCTGTTCTTTACCTTCATGATAACTTCACACACACATTTATGCACTTCATATGCCCTGAGACTTCCTATGGCTCTTCTTTGTTTTACACAGTGCTTTGTAAGGCTTTATGTTTCAGGAAACTTTGCTGTAGCATTGGTGGGAACCGTTACAGATTCTAACTCCAATTTGTGATTAGGATCTTACAAATATTTTTAATAGAAAGAAGATAATTAAGAATTAATTTATTTTAAAATAAATTGTATTTTATGGTCACATCACCTAAAAGATGATTTTTTTTCCATTTGTTTTTGTTTTAACAAAAAGAAGTTCCAATGTTGGAATTCCACCAATCAGCAATGATGGAAATTTAGGTTTCTGAAAGGATGCAAGTCAATTATTAAGCGTATTTTATATTATTGACATATCATTGCTGTTGTTTGGGTTAGTGTCTCACTATGTAGCCATGGCTGACCTATTAGTTGTTTTTGTTTGGTTACAATTTTTAGCATGGACGGCTTGACAAGTTTCAGCATTGTTCTCCAGCAACTTTTCATTTTTAACGATTCTCACGATGTGTTATGGGATTTTCCTTTTGCCTTTTCCTTTGGAAACTTTGTGTGGGCTCTGAAGGATGAAAATGTATAAACAAAGCAATTCTTTGGAAAAACAATCCCCACCCCCGTGGAACTATATAGAGTGATGACTGCATATACCCATTGTGCCTACCCTGACTACACTGAGAACGGAGAGGCTGAAGACTTACTAACTTGGCACATCTGATCCCAAGTATGAAAAGTGTACAATCCCAATCCAGAGCCTGAGGCCCTTGAGGGCCAGAGGTCAGTTAGTAAGTGTGAAGAAATCTGAATGGTACTGTGTGATGGAAAAGGGTAAGACACCAGGACCTTCCCTTTTGAGAGTGTATGAGGGGAACTGGCACATAAAGTCAGACTAAGACACAATTAGGGAACAGCTCAGCGCAAAGGCTGCATCATGTCCCTTGAGGAATGAAAATTGCTCTTAAATTGCAGTGGAGTGTTTGGTCCCCAGAAGAAGTCCTTTTCCAAAGGTCAGGTATTTGGATTAGGGCCTCCATTTCCCCAGGGGCTTAAGGAAAGTTCCTGCTTGCTAAAAGGAGCCATTCTCCTTATCTCTAGCAGGAGGAAGTTATGGCCCTTCCATAGATGTAAGAGCTACAGAATCTTAGAAAACACGTGGCATTTAGATACTTGCAGAACTTAATGTTTTCATTGCAGGAAAAATGCTATGATAACGTTGATGGCCACTTTCATCCATGAATCATTGAGTCTGCTTTTAATCTTGCCTGTGGCCAAACTATTATAAAATAGTAGAGTATAAAAGATGTCTTTTTTTTTAATTTTGGGATCTGAATCGCGCTGGAGCTGGACTCAGGAACATTTTCATATTAAAAGCTGTAAAACAGTAAGCTTAGTTGTGGTGCATTACATCTGCAATTGCATTTTAAGAGCGTTCTGCATGTGTAAAACTCATCCAAATATTAGCCAATTATTCAGAGAAAGTAATAGTAGCCACTGCTAATGCAAAAAGTAATATGGGAAGTATAATGAAGCTGTACTAGCTGACATTCGCACAAGAGTGGGCACATACTCCCTTTTCTCTACAGTGTCACCATTTTTTAAAGACAGAAACTCGTAATATGTAGTAGTTTGAATGAGAATCTCCTCCACAGGCTCAAATAGTTGAACACTTGGCTCCCAGTAGGTGCTACTGTCTGGGTAGGTTTAAGAGACACAGCTTTACTGGAGTGAGGATGTCACTGGGAGGGGATTTTGGGATTAAAAGCACCAATTTGAGTTTGCTCTGTCTGCCTCATACGTGTAGTCGAGGATGTGAGCCCTCAGCTTTCTGTCCCTGTTGGCATGCCTGCAGCTTGCTACTATGTATGCTTCCTTACATGATGGACTCTTTTCTTTCTAGAACCAAATAAAAAGTTTGTTCTATAATTTCTCTTGCTCATATGTTTTAACACAGCAACGGAAAAGTAATTGGTACATAACGTAATAGACCAAGTGTTAATATATGTTGTACTGTGAATTTTAATTATTTCCTTCATTTCTCCACGAATAGACTTCTATTTATAAATCTTTTTTGAAAATGTGAAAGGTAACTGTCTTTTTCAGTGATAACTAAAATTCAGTTGACTATATTGCATATGTGATTACACCAGAGACCAAAGTATTGAGCACTGGAGGATCCCAAGAAAGGCAACAAGATATTAAATTAAAACACAAAGTATAATCAGAAAGGGAGAGAAGAAGCAGGTAGGCACAATATTTCAGTATGGATAAATTTAGAGTCACGGTTACTATGACTTTTCTGTTCTGTTAGCACAGAAAAGAATAATAAAATTGATGAAGTAAAGGGAAATATATGTCTTAAGAGAATAATGACTATGCACTCACGAGGGTGAGGAGACATAGTGGTTAACTTTCAAAGGAGTTTAAAGAATACTTATTTACCTTACACAAATACATCAGCACTTACATAAACAGCATAGGAGAGCAGCTTTGGCAGGGAGTATGGAAAAGTATATCTTTGTTTCCTATGCCTGCCTCTCTCTTGCTAACGCACATGTGCAGATCTGTGACGTCAAGTTCTAGCTAATGAAATGTTGACAGGAGTTTCAAGGGCAGTGCTCAGGAGGAATCACAGTGTTTGTTTAATTTTCTCTTGGGGTTTTTCTTTATCCTACAGTAGGCCTGGCTGCCCATAAAGGATGATGGAAGTGATAGAAGCTATTTAGACCAACATTTAGATCCTAAAGATAAAGCAATGAACTAAAGACACAAGAAGAGAAAAAAAAAGATGTAGACTTGTGAAGAGACTGTGGAGTGACCACATTAGCCCTCATGTCTAAGCTTATGAGCTTTAAGAAATTTTTATTCCGTTTTATACAGATGCACTTGCACCGTCCAGTCAATGGCAATCCTGTATCTCCAGGGGTCCCCCCCCCCAGTTTCACCAAATGCATCTAGTAAGCCTCAAAGGGCAAAGAGAAAGGGAAAAAATAGGATTATATGAAGCCTCTCAAGCATATACCAGTGAATTGTTCCACTTTAGTGTTAGGTAAATGACTCATATCCTGAACCCACACCTAGCTGCTGTTTTTCCCATTATTAGTTAAAGTTGGGCAGTTTTAAAGATTTTGTAAATAGAACCTAGTCAGATGTATATGGAAGCATATGGACTAGGTTATACTATGGTAACAGACAACATCAACATTTCAATACCATAAGGAGGTAGAATTTATCTTCAAGGAACACCTTTGACATTAATTAACTAGGGCTTTTTTCTGTGTGACCACTTCACACCCCATGCCAATTTCTTTGCATAGTAGGGAAGGTTTGAGCTACGAACTGCTTATGTTTCATTTACAAAGACTGGTTTTAAGACCAGCATGAACTCCAAGGGATGGGGAACTATTCTCTTCTTCATTCATGGAAGCAGGAGGGAAGAAGATAATAGGGAATATTGACATCCACTATGCTACTAAATTGCAACAGAATTTCAAGGCACAATAATGATTTTACTTTTTGGATATGAAGTTCCACTTTAATTTTGTTTCTTTAGCAATGCTTTCCCCCCTAAAGGACAAAACAAAACATTGCCTGATGACAGTTTCCAGGAGACCAATCTCTCCTTAGCAGGTTAATGGTAATTTTAGTTGAGAAGTAAGTCTGTGCTTGAAGAGACTTGCACTCAAACTTAAAGATTCATGAACACCCACACACATTTCCTCTTGCACTCTCCTGCATATCCCGAATGATCATCTGCTAAGTGCCATTTAGATGAGGCCCACTGGAGTCAAGGCACAAGAAGCAGGAATTACAGAGAAACAGATGTTATGCTGAACACCACTAAAAGCCCTTTCTCAAGCTATAATTTTATTCTGAATACAGCAACTATGTTATACCCTCCCAATACAGTGAAATTGCTAGATATTTGTTGGACACTAAAGATATAATTATGATTAAGACGTCTCTGTGACATGTATCCGAATTGGGAAATGTTATGACTCTAGGGTCTACAGAGAGGGAAGATGCTGTCTGGAGACCTGATGGGAAGATGACAGTGAGACAAAGTTTGGGAAATACTTTCAGTTTTGGAAAATGGCTGCATCAGGGTAAGGACCAGTAGCTCAAAGTCTTCTGGAATTCTACAGGTTTTGCTCTGACCCCTAGCTGTAGTTGGTTTCTCCTTTATCTTTGCTCGCAGTGGCATGAAAAGTTCAAAATGTCATTGTGAAAGGGCCTCATATTTAAAAAACTGCAAATCTGAACTAGCAGAGAGAATGCCCACCCACCACACCTGACCGAGGGGATTTAAGATGATCCAGGTAACCATAGCAGCATTTAGGTAGAACGAAGAGGACAGGCTTTATGTCTGGCTCCAAGTGCGTATCTCAGTATTGATGTTTATTTTACACTCTTTGTTGGACTTGCAAAGCAAAGATGGCAAGCCAAGTTTCACCATGAGCATGGTTCTGCTCAGAAACCAGTCACCACAGCTCTGATGTTTCCTCTTACAGGTTTAATCCCTGACCAGGTCTGCCCCAGTGCAAACACTTCCCAGTGACCAGCACTTGGGCAGTCTCACCTATTATGCCGCTTTCTCTGTGATAAAATAGCATGACCAAAAGCATCTTAAGGAAGTTAAAGGGTTTATTTTCCTTATGGTTCCAAAGGGACAGTCCATCATGGTATCCATAAAGTGGAGGCAGGGACAGAAAGTTGGCTGATCACATTTTTATCCATACACAGAGTGAGAGTATAGGAAATGAGGCAAAGATATAAACCCTCAAAGCCCTCATCAGTGACATACATCTCCAGCAAACTCCACCTCCTAAGGGTTCCATATCCTTCCCTACTAACACCACCTACTACACTAGTGTGGAGGGTGAGGTGGGGTAGGTGGGGTGTGTGTGGGGGGTGGGGGTAGGGGTGGAGTGGGGGGATGGGGGAGCCTCGGGGAGCACATTTATCATAAATTAGAGGTTATCTGCCTTCCATGCAAAGACATGAGGAATTGATGACCAAGGTTAGGGAAGTGTGGACATTTGTAGGAGGACGAGTAATTGAGAGAGTTCCAGTGAAGGAAGTAAATCAAAAGTACACCATGGTGCACTGAAAACTTTGATGATACAGGAGAACGGAGAGCATTTCCCCTTTGTGTCTGAGACTCATGAAATAAGTTGCTTTGCTTGCATAACATATTTGGCTTGCTTGGTGCTGCCAAAGGGCAACATTTCCAGCTATTTATATTAATTTAGAAGAATAAAAAAAGCTGAAATCAGGCCAGCGAAGAAACAAATTAGTTCTGTTACAGAAAACTTAATGTCAGAGCTCATTTCCTGGAACATGGTAAATATATCCAATGGTTTGTTTCACACAGCAGAATATTGCTACAGTTTCAGAGCGAAATGGGAAACAGTTTTCCTGTGGACAGGCTGACTGTATTTCTTAGGGCAGAAAAAATACATACCCCAAAGCAAATATTAGGCCTCAGAAATAACTTCTAAATCAGACTTCTAATATTCAAACGTCCATTTTAAAAATAGAATCATTTATTAGCTAGCAACTTTTTTTTCTCTTTCCCTCCCCTCCTCTTTTCCCCTTCTGTTCCCTTTCCTTCCTTCCTTTCATTTTTTGGGAGGAGGATAGCGTCTCATGTCTCTCTAGCAACCTTGAACTCACTGTGTAGCTGACTAGGTTTGACTTCCTGATTTTCTGGCTTCCAGGATTATAAGTGCTGGGATTTCATCCATGTGCCTCCACACTTTCTTGTGGGAATCATTTCAGAATGCAAATAACGATCATTATAACGAATAAAATAGTCTACAAATCAAAGTATTTAAAAATAGGTAAACAGATAGTTGGAGAAATGTCTCCCAGAGGGCTGGGATTTGACTCCGAGCACTCACGCCATGGCTCACAAATGTCTGTTTCTACAGCCTCAGTGTATCCTGTGCTTTCTTGCCCTTCCCTGCCCTCTGCGGGCAACACTCCAGTGATGCACAGACACACATGCAGACAAAACAGGTGTACATGTAAACAAGCAAGCAAGCAAACGAAAACAAGTAAAAATAGTCCTCCACAAACGTTGTTCACCTACTAGATGTAACTAATTTTTCAGCAAGACTTGCATATAGTAAGCACTGACTTCATATTTTTAAAAGAAACCATTTTTGTATAAAATTCTTTTCTAATAACTACAATGTTAAGAAATGAATCATGTAGTAACAACACGCTACTTTATACCAATCTCATGTGACCTGAAATACGATTTAGTTGCAAAACATATGCCAATTTACTTGAGTCCATTCTTTCCGTGCCTATAGGGAAGACAGCAGGTTGAGGTGAAGGCTGTAAAAGTCATGTGACTCACCAAATGCCTCAGGTCACTTCATGTTTCGGTGCTTCATTTTCTGTCCCTATAAAGTGTAAGACTAGAACTAGAAAAACCAGCATGAGTCACTGTTTCACCACTCCATAACCCTGGGACTGTACCCCCAAATCAACTGGTGCAGATATGTAAACAAGAGATCCTACAACACCTTTCTCTAGCCCTGAAACTTTACTCCCAAAACAACTGCTACCGATATGTAAACAAGAGACCCTGCTTTACCATTCCACAATCCCAAGACTGAACCCTGAGATCATCTGGTGCAGGTCTCTAAACAAGAGACCCCACTTCACCGTTTCAAAATCCCGAGACTGCACCCCAAAATCAGCTGGTGCATATCTGTAGTATTTTTTGTCAAAGTCCTTGTCACACTGAACTGTAATTTATACTTACTATATTTAACGCTTTTTCTGTTCCCATGGTAATAATTTTTGACAACTACTTTACCTTATCTATACACCCACCAACTTCCTATCTAGTCACTGATGCACCTATTTCCATACTTTGAACTACCTACCTATTATCATCTACAGATCTATCCCACCTACTCATCCATTCTTCAACTCATTACTAAGCACAAACTCTGTGCCAAGCTTAGCTTGTAGTGATGAAGAGACATGCATACAATCCATTATAACTCACTAAGGTAGGTCATAAACAGTATACATGCAATTATACTCATTGCAAAGTTGGCTTGTGGAGTAGACAGGGAAACTTTCCACTCTGAGGTAAGGGAAGAGTGTCAGGGTGGCAAAAATAGTGTGGACAGATGGAATATAAGAGACAAAATGACACATGCTCAGAGTGAAAGGACACAGGAGTCGGGAAAGAAATGTGCTTGCTTCTGATGTGTTGTTGATGACGTTTGAAGAGAGGTTAGAGAGAGGGAGGTCATTGGAAACGAGGCTGGGAAAACTGTGTTTCACAAATGCTTCTATATAACATAAGAAGTATGTCTGAGCTTAGATAAATTTGTTATAGAGCATAAGCCAGTTGATATGCTCAAAGGTAATAGGTGAATATTTAAAACTATTTCATTCTTTGAAAATTTCATACATGTATCTCGTATATGCACATTTCCCTCTCCTTACCACTCTTTCTAATCTTCCTCCCATTCCTATCAATGCTCTGGAACCCCTACCATTAACTTTCCAGGATTCATGACATTTGGGATTGTTTTGTGACCCACTTAGCTTAACCAGGGCACATCAGTATGAGGATTGGCATTTGAACTGTCCATTAGAGCCTGGTGAGGTTACCTGTGAATGCACACAACGACACACAAATCAGTCCAGAGCAAATAGTTCAGCTGTGATGGATGTGATGCCTAGATCCAGTCCTCATTCATGCTTGACTACTGACCAGTCATTACTGTGTAGACTCAGTGCAGACCTCTGTAGCTGCTGTAGTTTGTGATGTCAATGGCTGAGTCACGTGCAGAGGATGACATTGAATCTGATGTTCCAGCTCTTAACGTTGCTTCTGCCTCCCTTTCCACAATATTTTCTGAGTCTTAGAGGGGGTGGCGTACATGCCCTGTTAGGGATGAGTCGTTATCTCTCCCTTATTCCCAGCCCTTTGTGCAATGCAGCTCAGAATGTTGCCTTCGCGGTTCACTGGAAGGAGATGTCTCTGACTAAGGCTAAGAGTTAAGCTAATATTTTCATGGGATCATCACACCTGTTAAGACATGACAGGTGTTCTCACTAACAACAACAACAACAAACCAATTAGTTTTTAATGTGTAGGTCTGAGTGCAGGTACCCAAGGAGCCCTTGGGTGTTAGACCCCCTTGATCTGGAGTTACAGCCTGTTATGAGCTGTACAGTATGGACACTGGGACTGAACTTGGGTCCTCTGGAAGAACAGTATGTACTCTTAACTGTGAAGTCACCTCTCTAGCCTCATGTTTTTATTTTTGAACATAACATGTCTGACAAGGTGACACTGATATGAGGCATAATAATTGAAATATTATTTAAAATATAATTCACATAGTAAATTGAGACATTTAACTAATAGAAAGAAATCCCACGAATATTAAGTCAGGAAAGATTGACTAACAACAATTATGTCTCTGGGGAGTGGTCTCGAAGGGACTGTCACATATCCTTTCTTTTTCTTTTTCTTGTTTTTTTCGAGACAGGATCTCTCTGTGTATTGTCAAATATTCGTATGCATACATTTATACATCATTCCTATTTTAAGCCAATGGGCTATTATCTTGATTTATATTCAGAGACATTAAATCTTGGAGAAAATCTTAAAGAAAGACAACAGTGCCACAAAGGAATATGCCAAAATCGGAAACGCTAACATAACTAAAATGTAAAGCAAGTGGCTTTCCTGTCTTCTAAAATCCTCCCAGCTCTCCTTGGTTTGAGCTGTGTTGTGTCCAGGAGGATTCCTCTTTCCGACAGAGCTAGGTCCAAGAAAACTCATTAGCATTCACAGTGCTGTACACTCAGTGTTATTTGGTGTAGAGATAAGAACTTGGGAATCTAAAGGCGTAACATAAATCCTTAACTTAATTAAATGATGGCTGTAAACAGCCACTGATATTCAGCAGAGACAGAAGCAACTAGAGCAAAGCTCTAGTTTGTTTCATGGGAAACAAGCTACCATCTAAACGCTTTGCAGTAGGACAACCCTTCCTGCAACAGGTTGTTCTAAAATAGACGTGGAACCAAAAGGGGGACACATTATATCTATCCTTGAAATTTTCAGGCCATGGTTTTATAGTACTCCCAAAATGAATTTAAGTATATATATATCCTCCCAACTTTACAGCAGTTCTTGTCTTATAGAAAATAAACTTCGCTGGGCAGTGGTGGCGCATGCCTTTAATCCCAGCACTCAGGAGGCAGAGGCAGGCAGATCTCTGTGAGTTCGAGGCCAGCCTGGTCTACAGAGTGAGTTCCAGGACAGCCTCCAAAACAATACAGAGAAACCCTGTCTCTAAAAAACCAAAAAAAGAAAAAAGAAAAGAAACTTCATTGAATATATTTAAGGGATATAACAGGGTGTTGAGATAAATAGAAAGTAAGGTGGTTATTAAGGGGAATGAAAGAACATATTCGTAATTTCGCCATGACCCGCTTTATTCTACCATAGTCTACACCAGACACATCTACTCTTGTCACAGAAATTGGGAACACTCTACACTGAATTCTAGTCCCCAATTTGTCTCAAGGTCTTTTAGAGTTCTTCATTTGGTATATCTGCTATTTTGTATCCTTTGGTCCATATATTCCCATTTTTACCTATCCACTATTATCTGTATATTTATCTTTTTTGTTTTGGTTTTTCAGATTTCACATGTAAGCATGGTCTTGTCTGCTTTCTTTTTTTGGGGGGGGTTGTTCCCATTACACTTGGGAAGGATTTTTGATTTCTTCTGAAAAGTTTGCATTTTTCCTCATCATCTCTGTCTAATCTCCACCAGTAGTGTGCAAGGGCCCCCATACCCTTACCAACACTTCTCTCATTTTCTGTGTGTTAACAGCCACCCTGAAGCATGTGAAGCAATATGGGGCGATCTTGATTTACATTTCCCCTATGATGAGTCATCTTCTCATATACTACTTGGCCATTTTTATAACATCTTTCAAGAAATGTCTATCCATGCCCTTTGTCCATGCTTTAATTGTGCTGTATATTATCTTGATGGTGTGTTTATGAATTCCTCAGACATTTTGGGGCTAGCAGACATTTATCCGATCAGTTCAGCATTTCATTTTGTTGCCGGATTCACTTGGCACATAGACTTCCCTTTGATGTAGCCCTTATATTTACCTTTAGCCTGAGCCCTTGCCACGGCCAAGGAATCCTTGTGAAGGACAAACGTGGAGGCCTGATTGTAAATGGACATAACTTGTATTCACTCAGTTAGCCGATTTGAATAAGGATACAGGGAATGTTCTCTCTCAGGCAGCAAAATAGAATGGTATAAAGATAAACACCTGTGATGGTGCATGATGTACAGAAGACACTCAGGTAAAGGAGCAGCTGAACTCTGTAACCCCCATTCCACTCTTCATAAGTATGCTAAGGTTGCTGTTGCAGCTTACTGACATATGCGTTTAACAGGCAAAGGCTCTTGCTGTTTATGTCTTGAAGTCTGATAGATAAGTTAGTGAATAGTCAGAGGGGCCAAGCTGAGCAGTATAGGGGGAAACGCTGTTCTCAAAAAGGAGAGCATCATTGCCCCAACATGGAGGAAACTGATGATTCCAGTAGTTTCTCTGTCCTGTTTTATTCTTAAAAAGTGTTTGTAATTTAGCAATAGAGGGGACATTTTAAAACATTCTCCTCATAAATTCATTTTTGGAAGGGCTTCAATTCATTACTGCCATAATTCACTTACTTGTTATACCACCTGTCAGTGTTTCTCTCTGCCAGTCTTTCTGGATGTCAGCACAATTCACCCCATCACACGTTTTATGGATTGTTTAAAAGATGTCAAAATTCACCGACAATTTCATTATAAAGAATTTTAAAAAATCTATGAATGTTCACTAAACAAAAATGTTTAAAAAATTACAATCATGATTTGTCACAGAAGTAACCTGTTAATGATCAATTTAAAGGAAAATCACCGGTTAGAGATATTGAGGAAGAATGACTTTGTGCAACTCAGTTCCTATAAAATGAACTTGCTGTTACATGGGGGATATACTGTTTGTGATTTTTAAAAGCCACTGGAGATGAAAATAGCAAAGCAGCCGTACTAGATAGTTATAGAAGCCGGACAGTGGTGGCACACACCTTTAATCCCAGGACTCAGGAGAAAAAGGCAGATGGGTTTCTCTGAGTTCAAGGCTACCTGGAGCTACACAAGATAGAATCAGTATGAAAGTAACAGAGCTCATACCTTTAATCCCTGGACTCATGAGAGGTATTTAAGACAGGAACAGGGTGTCAGAGCTGGCATTCATTCTCCAGCCATATTGAGGATAGGAAGACATTGGATGCTTCAGTCAGACTAAGGAGAGGCAGCAGTTTGAGGCTTGGTGAGAGCTTGTGGAGACAGGATCAGTCTTTGCAGCCTGAGGTAGAGGTAAGGGCTAGTGGTTTTGCTTTTCTGATCTTCAGCTTGAAACTTGAACCCCAATATCTGTCTTTGGGTCTTTATTTTTTGAGTTACACTGTTATTACTATTTTCTTTCTTTCTTTTTATGTTCTGCTTTTCCAGATAGGGTTTTTCTGTGTTGTTCTGGCTGTCTTGGAACTCTCTGTAGACCAGGCGACCAGGCTGGTCTTGACCTCAAGAGATCTGCCTACCTCTGCCTTCTGAGTGCTGGGATTGGAAGTCATTTAATTAATAGTTAAGGAAAATGAGGACAGGACAGTCTGTTCTTCCAGATTTGATTTCCAGCAACCACAGGGCAGCTCACAACAGTCTGTAACTCTAGTTCCAAGGGATCTGGTCCCTTTTCCTGGTCTCTCAGTCTATGTTGTGGGTGATTGGAACAGTCTAAGGAATTGGGACAGGACAGCAGATTGACCTCTAAACTCACTCAGTGTTTAGTTGGCACCAGAACGCTCAAACCAAATGTGTGAAGTACCCACCTCTATTCACAACAGGGGAAAGCATCCCGAGGCTTATTATTTTTAAATAAAAATGAGAAAGTGAGATGCCACTGTCAACTCAATTAGCACTTTACATTTGTGTCTTTGTTCTACACTGTCTGAACAAGTGAGAGAAGAATATTTGAAAATCAAACCAAACTACAGATAAATATGAAATTACATATAAGGCTTGATCTGTGTCCTTGAACATATGAATACTAAAAAAGAAAATTCAGTTTTCATAAGAGCTAGAGCTAAAAGGTCTGCTAGCTAAACATTGATCGGCACAATTCTAGGCTGAGGAAAGTATTTTATCAAGGTTCCGAAGGCTTAGTGTGTGTACAGTCCAGTTGGATTAAAATCTACATTCACTAGCAGATTTTCTAAAGAAGTTGAAAGGACTGACCTGGTGTTAGCTCATTTGTGATGAGTGGCAAGAGAGTTTTAAAGACATGTCTGTCTGTCTATCTGTCTCTATCATCTTTAATATATATATATGTATATATATCTGCATTTGACTCTATATATAGATTGTATCTTTAAGATATGTAGCTATATATAAAGATACGTCTCTATATTTATATATATATATATCTGTGTCAGTACTCTTTAAGCAGTACAGTACGACAAGTGTTTATATAATGCTTGCACTGCATCAGTGAGTGTTTTAGAAATGATTGAAAGTGTGCCAATGGGGATGCATGCACAGATTTTACTGTGTTTTACAGATGTTGGCATTTGTGTAGAAGTTTTGCAGTGAATGGTCTGTGGATACTGAAGAATAGGGTGCATGAGCACACACGTGTGTGTGTGTGTGTGTGTGTGTGTGTGTGTGTTTGCTCATGTGTGTATGTGATGTTACTGACTAGTTTCATTTTAGGGATTTAATCCATTATTCTTAAAAACTGATAAAGATGTTTCTGACAGATAATGGTTACAAACTGTTCCTTATCAAAGATTTTTGATACTAGCTACATCAGGAATATTTATTTTTCTAAACATATTTTTTTTTTGGTTTTTATGAGACAGGGTTTCTCTGTATTGTTTTGGAGGCTGTCGGTCCAGCCTGGCCTCGAACTCACAGAGATCTGCCTGCCTCTGCCTCCCGAGTGCTGCAATTAAAGGTGTGTGCCACCACCGCCTGGCTTCTAAACATATTTTTAAAGACAAAATTTTATAAAATATTGTTTCATAGAGATTCAAATTCAAATTAACTACTCTTCATTTCACTATATACAAAGACCAAGTAAAGCTGAATATGATTCTATAATTGAATTTTGTTCATTTAAAAATGTTCTATTAGCATATGCAACATTTTGTATGTAACTAAAACTAAAGGAAATATAAACTAAAAAGTAATAATATGAAAATTACTAATGGCTCTGAAATAGCTTTAGTGGAAATCTAGTAGAGTCACTGACTTTAGGGTAAACATTAAACATAATAGCTCTTTCTAACTGTATCCAGGGTAACAGTTTCATATATTAGTGTTTGTTGAAGGTATCTGGACCTTGAAGAAATCATGTAAAGAACAGTAATTGCTTTCTATATTTACAGAGTTGTTTTTCTGAATCTGTTTTCAAAGCTATCCACTGCATATCTTTGATCACAAGGCTACCCAGGCATACTTGGAGGTCATTTATTATTGGGAACTACAAAAAAGTATACAATAAGGAATAAAGGTTGCGAGAGTGTGGTGATTTTGTTTATATAACACATAGAATAAATCCAAGGGGCTTTTGACACGAGAAACTTGCTGTATCCCAAACACAACCTTGTGTACAACCAATAAAGATGCTTCTGAACAGAGGTTTGGGATTCAGTTCTCAGAAACTGTTCCTCATTCCTATGAGAGAACCTATAATTACATTCTGGGGTGACTCTCCTTCTTTGAATAGTCAGCATAACACAGGACGATAACTATAGTAGACTAGTGCTTCTACGGGGAAGCTTACAGATAGAGCTTTTCAAGGTAGATTTTTATCTTTATTATTGATGAGAAAACTGAAGGAAGGAAAAGTTAAGTAGAAATATCTAAAATGTGAATTCAGGTTCCTTGACTGTAGTTCCTGTTTCTTCCACCATGACACAGCCTTTGAAGTAATCACTGAAGCAAGCAAATATCACAGCCATTCTGGTTGTAGAAATGAGAACTCCTACTGATCATTGGAAATAGAAATGCTATGTGAAAGGATTTATGTGCTTAAATTTTCTTGGGTACTGATAATAAAATTAGACAAACCTTGGCTATTTGCAGCATATTCTACTCCATCCATCCATCTGTACACACACACACACACACACACACACACACACACACACAAAACCATTTTTCATCAGCACTTTTCATCTGTTGTAACAACATTTTCCCTGATCAAAGATCTTTGGACTACTAGTAATTAAATAAAATTTCATCAGTAGGATAATTCCTTCCTAGTCGTCAGTTACAAAGCTAAAGTCACAGATCTATTGATGAATTCTGATATCAATGAAGTCGGTTGAAGTGCCTATGTGAGATTCTTCCCCTTCCAATTTCTTTAGGAAGAAGAGACAATACTGTGTAGGATACTGAGAATATGTGTTGATCTGGCAGCTTGACAGGAATGTAGGCTTGGTTTAAATGATCTCTCCCCACCCTGAAATCCTCCCCACTCAGGTATTTTAAGTAGTCAGATAGATTGATTACAATCAGAATTTTTGTAAAGTTGACAATTGAGTTAGAAAACATTCCTGAAATGTATGGATGAATGGAACAAAGAATTTGATGTTCAAGGCATAAATGACTCATGAGAGAATGGAGCAGCTAATTTTATGGTCATTCTTTCATGAGAAAGGCTACAGAGTGAGACAGTTTGAGAAACATCAGGATACTATTCAAATGACCTAAGTGGTGATGAATCTGACAATAAATAGTAGTTTGAAGGAGTTCAGACACAAACTAGGTCAGAACCTGATTGTTCTCAGTGTGCATGCAGATACAATCTCAATTCTACTTAGGCATGTAAAAGCCATGTGAGGATTTTGCAAGAAAAGGATAGTATTTGGCAAATTCCTTTATTATAAGAAATGATTTATAAACATGTTCTGGCTAAATGCTCTTGAGTGACAAACACAGATTCCCTTGTGCTGGTGTCTTTAGTCACTCTTACTCTTGCCTGAGATGCCATTCTGTTCCTGAGTCATCTTGCAACAAGGAAATGTTAGTACATCAGTAAGAGAAAACAAGAAAATCAGGAATAAGCATGCATGTGATACACAGGGTTACATGCAGGAAAAACACTCACATGCATAAAATAATAAAAACAAATTAAATAAAAAAGAAAAAGGAGGTTACCCCTCACCATTCAAAATTAAGTTGTTTTTAAAGGATATATATAGGCACTGGAAAGATGACTCGGTGGTTAAGAGCATTTGCGGTTCTTGTAGTACATCTTAGTTTAGTTTCCGGAACTCACATGGCAGCTTAAAAGCCAAGCCAAGCAGTTCTGTGACACCTTGGTGCCCAAGGAGGTGGCGAGCTTTCCTGTGAGGACTGGGAATTGAACCCCAGTCTTTCACAACAGCAAGTGCCCTTAACCATTGAGCCGATTTTCCAGTCCAGAGAAAACTGTGTTCATTTTTTCACGAAAACCCACATGATCTTTGCCGTAGAATTATACATTTTATAATTAAAATGAAAAGTTACCATGTCTGAATCACTTAAATTGCTAGGTTCATTTTTCCTTGTCAGACAGCAAGTTAGCAATTATGGAAAGAAATACATTTCTGGTAATTATCAGATGGTAAATGCCAAGTCCAACATGGTTCACTTAAGGAAGGCAAGGAAACAATTTTTTTTTGGTATTCTGGATCATGAGACAGGACAGTCCTCTTTTGAAAGACCCTTTTAAACCCTCAGTATTTGTTTTCTTTGTAGTTTCTCAAACCTTGATATAAGAATTCAAAAAAAGGAGGGGGGGCTGGAGAGATGGCTCAGCTGTAAAAGGCTGGGCTCACAACTAAAAACATAAGAATTAAAAAAGAAAGCTTCAGACCTCAATGAACATTTCCCTTAATTTGGGAGAAAAAGAAGAGATGTGCTCTAGGCGTAAGTTGATAAAAGTAGATCTGTGTTTTAGAAATCCTTGACTCTTCTCTGAACATCCTAAACTGCACAAATGAGTCTTCCATTGAAATTGAGAAATGGCAGGTGGTAAGAAGGAACATGTGATTTTTTTTTGTTATTGTAACATCAGTTATCTATACTTTTTTCTCTTCTGCAACTTTTTAATTTCCTACTTTTTATTTTAAATTTTTATTCATTTTACATACCAACAGTTCCCCCACCCCCACAACCTACTCCCCATCAATCCTCAGAAATGGTAAGGCCTTCCATGGGAGTCAACAAAGTCTGGAGCATTGAGGAAAGACCAAGTCCCCTATACTCTGCAGTAGAATGAATAATTAAACTCAGAAACAGATATTGGGGTTCAAGCTGAAGATCAGAGAAGCAATGCAACCAAGCTATCAGAGAGCTCTTCTACCAGGCCTAGACTAATTGCCGGAATATGAGATCCTGCTCCTGTTTTCTAGTGCTGGGATTGAAGGCCTGAGCTTTGCTTCTCTTTTAGGCTTGTTCACTCTCATGTAGCTCTGGGTGGTCTTGAACTAACAGAGGTTCATCTACCTCTGTCCTGGAATTATGTGCTATCACTGCCCATTTTCTACAGCTGTGGCTGGCTTTGCATTCTGATCTTCAGTGGCTTTATTAGGTCATAAACAATATACCACCACGCCCTGCATTGAGTCTGGCTGAGCAAGGGATTGGGCTCCAAAAAGCCAGGTCATGTACCAGGGACAGATCCTGGTCCCACTTATAGGGGTCCCAGAAACAGATCAAGTCACACAACTGTTACCCACATGCAGAGGGCCTATTTTGGTCCCATGCAGGCCCCACAGCTGTCAGTTTATAGTCTGTGGGCTCCCAGGAGCTTAGTCGGCTATCTTTGGCAAGCACCAGGCCGATAATGGAAGTCCAGTCGAAGAGAGGGAGGAGGGGTTATATGACTTATCTATACTTTTATGAATACACCTTTCTTGTGTTCTCCCTATAATAATAGTAATTATAGGTGCTTAATTTTCTTAGGTGCTTACTTTGAAAAAATGCTAGGGATTTAAAGTTAATTGTCTTATTTAATTTTTATATCAATCTTTAAGTATAAGTACTTTTATTCCTCCAATTTTACAAAAAGGACACTTGAGATTAATGTAAATCAGTAGGGGATATGGAAGGATATGCAAAACCCATTCTCCCAGCCACATTCATGTGGCATGTTTCTAATAATTTAGCAATCAGACTTCCTGCTATGAAAATGTGTGAGATTAGATATAATCTTTGACAACCCACTCAGTTCACATTCTTTGCCTTGCAGTGTTTCCCCCTTATTGGAAGGGCATTTCCCAATTCTATTTTAATGACCTGTATCAGTGTTACTGTACCCTAGGCAACTTAATTTCAGTGGCTTTTATCTTCAAATGTGATATCTCTGGTTACATTTCCCCCCAACTAGTTTGCTTTGAAAACTCCACAACTACAGGAGAACTGGAAGGATAGTCAAAGGTGAACCCATATAAACGTATTTACTTTTCTACTTGTCTCTGATCACCATGCTTTCCCCTTTTCTCTCCTTTTGTGTCTCCTCTGAGGTTTCTGCAATATTTATGATTGCACATGAGTATGTTTTGTACCTGAGATGTCTAAAACAGGCCTGGATTTTAGCTACCAATGGATAAATTACACTTTTTGTTGTTGAATTTATTGCTAATAGTAGAGTAACCCAGTTATTTCTGAATTTTTGTCATGTCTCCAATGTCCTTCACTCTTCAAATCCCCTTTCTCTATCTAACACACATTTTTAAATTTTGTCTTTCTGTTGGTGAAATCTTTTAAAAATTTGCTTTATCTTGAAAAGAAGTTTGTCCTTTCCTTTTAAAATTTTATTTTATTTTTTGCTATGTGTGTGGGGAGCAGACGTTAGAAATTCAGTTCTTTTGCACTAAACTTACAGGTTGGGATTTGAACTCATATCCTCTGTACGAATAGCAACTGCCTTAACTGTTGGGCTTTCTTTTCAGACTCTAATTATTTTTTTATCATCGTTATCAAAATATGGTCTGTATGTTATATAACAAATGGCATTCATATAAAGTGTGAAATTTAATAATTTTATTTTTTAAAATTAGTTTACAGACTAATAGGTTTCCAGATTAATTGTCATATACATTTTGGTAGTCATCTGACTAAAATCCATGATGTAATCAAGATGAAAAGCTTTCCTATTATTCTCCCAGTTCCTTCCTATTATTTTGCCTTTCACTAACCCTTTTGCCCTTGACTAAGAATGCAATTTACCTCTTATCGTCAGTATGATTTGCAACTTTTAGAATTTATAAATAATTTCATGCTGTATGGAATTCTGATGCCAACTTCTTGAGCTAGAAAGGAAAATTAATCTTAACTGGCTTTAACTCTCATTTTAGATTTTTGTCTTATGTTTTATGTGCTCGATTGCCTTCTATTTCAAACAAAAAGAATTCAGTAGAGTCAATAGGAAGTATGTACATTTTGAAATTATGTGCAAATAACAAAAAATCCTGTCCCGGTTGTGGTATGTATGTATGTATGTATGTATGTATGTATGTATGTATGTATTATGTATGTATTTATTTATTTTGTCAATTTAGCACAAGCTGGAGTTATCTGAGAGAGCAGCAGATGATCTGGGGAAGCAGGCTGGGTAAGGCAGTCAGCAGCTTTCCCCCACGGTTTTTACCTCAGTTCTTGTCTTGGGGTTCCAGCCTTGAGTTCCTGCCCTGACTTCTCACCGAGTGAAGTATGACCTGAGTGTTAGAGGTTGATACAAACCCTTTCCTCCCTAACTTGCTTTTGTCACGGTGTTTTATTACAGCAATAGACTCCCTTACTAAGACAAATCTTGTAATAAGTATTTATATGATTAGTTGTAAGACAGCTTGACAGTGTCAGTGTAGAGGTTAAACAAAGCTTGCCATCTAATAAAGAGTACTTATAAATTCATGTATTGGATAAGCCCTATAAGAAAGGAGTAATTACTATTATGAAAATAGTGGTGATAAGTTATAATATATTGCAATTATGCCTGGCAAGAGCTACGTTAAAAACCTTGAGAAACTGACGTATTTCTTTAGTGAGCAATTCTACATATACTACAATGTTTTTCATATACTGCTGTAGAAAATGTAGTTAAAGACGTCACCCCAAAGTATATATGTGTGTTCATGGGAATGTAAGTGAGAATGACACTTGTTATCTTTATATACATCAGAGTTAGAACTGAATTGTTGCCAGGCAGTGGTGGCACACACCTTTAATCCCAGCACTAAGGAGGTAGAGGCTGAAGGATCTCTGTGAGTTCTAGAACTGCCTGGTCTACAGAGTAAGTTTCAGAACAGCCAGGGTTACACAGAGAAACGTGTCTTAAAAAACCAAACTAAACGAAAAACCAAAATCCCAAAACTGAATTGTCCTACATCTTTGCCAAAATTAGAGAGGGAATTATATTGTACAAATGAAAGAGTGATGGAGGTATTAAATTCTTGAGGTCAATATTTTAATTGGGAATCTATAACATTTCTATTATGATAAATCAAGTTTCAAATCTGTTTCCATAATTTCGGTTACACTGCAGATATCACTGCTTGTGATTTAAAGCAATAATTTAACTAATAAAAAATTACAATGTGAAACCTACAAACTATCAGAAATAGATTCATAATATAAACTATTTTAAATATTTGTGTTTTATGACATGAATCTTTAAAGAGCACAACAAAAA
Organism: Mesocricetus auratus; assembly: GCF_017639785.1. Lineage (NCBI taxonomy): Eukaryota > Metazoa > Chordata > Mammalia > Rodentia > Cricetidae > Mesocricetus > Mesocricetus auratus. Next base: position 29,117,557 of record NW_024429192.1, on the reverse strand, counting down.
TTTAATTCTTTCTACTTAAAATATTTATAGCTTTGTATCTTCATTTGTATATAGGTAACAACTGTTTTGAGTTTTAATTGAAATATATATTTCAAAGCTGAGGAGAGTCCCACACTTCTTCACTGTATTTGAGAGGACTCAGAAATGAATATAGCTTTTCCAAGTCCAACCTAACATCTAAGCAGTAAGTTTTCAGTAAAACTCCAATGCAAGCAAAGGTCTGGGGAAAGACACAAATCCAGTAGCAATATACAACTAGCTTGCCCCCCCCCCCAGACTCGGTTTCTCTGTGGCTTTGGAGGCTGTCCTGGAACTAGCTCTTGTAGACCAGCTGGTCTGGAACTCACAGAGATCCAACTGTCTCTGCCTCTGCCTCCTGAGTGTGGGGATTAAAGGCATGAGCCACCACTACCACCCACAACTAGCTCTTAATGTTTAGCAATTGTGATACATAGTTTCCTTGTCATTTAAAAACATTTCAGTCTCCCTCCCTCCCTCCCTCCCTCCCTCCCTCCCTCCCTCCCTCCCTCCCTCCCTCCCTCCCTCCCTCCCTCCCATCCACCCTCCTTTCCTCCCCCCTACCACCAGTGTGTGTGTGTGTGTGTGTGTGTGTGTGTGTGTGTGTGTATCTGAGTAGATGAGTAGAGGTGCCTGAAGCTTTAAAACACAAAACAAAGTGAGCAGCTGACCAGTAAGTCTGAAAACACAGAGGCCTAAGGGCATAATTAAAAACATATGTCTTCTGTCACGTACTACACTTAGAACTGAAACAACACTATAAGGAGAAAGAAGTATGATTTAGTTGAGGGCAACAAGATGAATCTATCACATTTCCGGTGGAAATCATCATCATGAATATTTCTTGTACATCTACATGTCTCACACATAGGTCACATGATTTATCATACATTTCCCAGATCTTTCAGACTCCTTCTGGGACTGTTGCTTAGGAAATTTGAAGTTGGGACAAGATTCTTAAGCACTGTGTACTCTCTTCTTCAAGGTGAGTTGACAGTTAATGATCTGGGTCATGACTGTTCTAAATTTGCACACTGGACTCGTTCCATGGTTCGATTTAGTATTCCAAAGCCAAACCTCTGCTCTAGAAAGTCCAATTTTATTATCATTCAAAAAGTAATTCTCCTCTCTACCTCATAGCCTATGCCCTACATTCTCAGTCTATTCAAACCCAAGCCATTTCTCAAGACCCAGTTCCCTTCCATTCTTCAATAAAAGTCAATATCAATAACTCAAGTCCATGTTCATTTCCTATTGACAGTTTTTTAATCTTAAATGCTAAGTTATTAAAACCCAGAGAAAAATGAAAACTATTTATACCCTGAAACAAGGTGAGGTTTATCAGCATGACGGAAAAGAAGCAAACTTGCTTCTCACCTACTTCTCTATATTTTCTCTTGCCCCTGAGAGAAAGCAAGACATTCCCAATTTTAGTGATTGCCTGCTCTGTGCAAGCCTGCTTCACACATGTGACTTCATACTCTGTGCACCGTATAGCACAGAAGTAGTTAAGAATTTGTGCTCTGGAGTCAGTTCTGTCTCTGCTTTTACTATCTGGGGGTTTGGATGTTACCTAGGGCTTCAGTTTCAGGAAGCTTATAGGTTGTGGGAAAAGCGATGATGCATTCCTCATGTCCGACATCAAGGCAATGCCATATAAGACTATGAGACATCTGGCAGGCATAGCACATTTTAATAACTATTACATTTTGTATTTAAAATTAATATTTTATACTATTAAATTTGCCATGTAATAAGAATCCTTTGTTAAGAGTTTTGGAGTGGTTTTCTAGTATGGTGCTTGATGGGCATCCAACCAATGTTTAGCGAATGGACAGAAAAAAAAAAAGGAATGAGAACATGCATTGTCTACAATCAGGCAAGATAACTCAGTGACCTCATCCCATGTGGAAGGTAACACTGTCCTATGTTCTATTATGAAAAAACAAAACATCATTACCATCACATTTTCTTCATCCATTCACTCACCTATAGATATTTAGGTTGCTTCTACCTCCTGGCTATTTTAAATAATATTGTAACAATTATCTGTATGCCAATATCTGTTCAAGATCTTGCTTTCAATTATTTTGGTTATAAATTCGGAAGTTATATTACTGGATTATTATATTATCAACTCTGAGGAATAGTCCTTTCTCCATGGTTACTGCATTCCTTATATTTCTCCTACCATTGCTCAAGTTTCTAATCCTCAGTATCCTTGTCAGTGCTTGCTGTTTTGTGCGCTATTCAGAATGATGGCCATCCTAATGAGTGTGAGGTAATGTTTCATTATCTTTTGATTTGTACTTCCTGCAAGATTAATGACTTGATCGTATTTTAATATCCCAATTGATCATTCATATATAATGTTTGATAGAAAATGTCTGCTCAGGTTATGTTTCTGTGATTGGGTCATGAGCTTTTTTATATGGTTTACATATTAACCCCTTATTAGATATATGGTTTGAAAATGTTATTTCCCATTTTGTAGATATCATTTACATCTGTAATTTTATTTATTTATTAATGAAAATTTAAGGTTTGATGATTCAGTTTTGGTATTTATTACCTGTACTTTTGAGGTCATATCCAAAAATTAATAGCCTAAATTGTCTTCTAGGTTTCTTCTAATAGTTATGTAATGTCTGTCATAAATTAAGACCTCCAATATACTTTAGGTTCACTTTTGGATATACTGTGTCTGGTTTCATTTTTTCACATAGATGTTCTTTGTTGAGTAGATAACTTTTCCCATAATATCTAGTTTTGATACTCACATTGAAGATTTGTTTGGATATATATTTCACATTCTTTATTGGGCTCCACTCAGGAGATGTGTCTGACTATATATTAGTTCCATATTGTTTTTACTGCTGTTGTTCCTTAATGTGATTCTATATGAAGAAGTGTGAAGCCTCTAGAAGTTTCTTTTTGTCTACAAAATTATTTTGATATTGTGTGCTTTGATATTCTATTACGAAGTTGAGAAATTTTCTATTTATGCAAAAAATTCCTTGGTATTTTGGTAGGGGTTATGATGAGACTGTAAATTGCTTCAGAGTTATAGATATTTCAACAGAATTAATACATCCTGTGATTCTTAGGCATAAGATGTTTTTCTGTATTTGCAGCTTAGAAATGTCTTTAGAAGTGTTTCATAGTTTTGTTTGTACAAGTCTGTTGCCTTTTTTTTTCTTTTAGTTTTTCGAGACAGGGTTTCTCTGTGTAGCTTTGGAGGTTGTCCTGGAACTTTCTCTATAGACCAGGCTGACCTCGAACTCACAGAGATCTGCCTGCCTCTGCCTCCCGAATGTGGGAAATCAAGGTGTGAGCCACCAACACCTGGCCGTCTGTGGCATTTTTAGATATGCTTACTCCAATGTATTTTACTTTTTGTGATGCTGTTGTGAGATTATTTTCTTAATTCAGCTTCAGATTTTTATTGTTGTTAAAATTTTTGTATGTAGAATTTGTATCTCATACATTTTGTTGAAATCAAGAATAGATTTTTTAATTTTTATTTTTAAATTTAAATTTGAAACAAGGTTGCTTCACATATCAATTCCAGGTCCCTCTCCCTTTCCCTCCCCTCCTCCCACACCCTCCCACCAACCCCTCCAATATCCCCTCATTTCCCTAGGGAGGGTGAGACCCTCCATGGGGGTGTCCATAGTCTGTCATTTCATCCAGGGCAGGGCCTAGACCCTCCCCCAAGATTTCAGGGTGAGAGTGCATCTCACATTGTTGGATGGGAGTCCAAAGTCCGTGTGTATACTGCCCAAGGCTCAATAAATTGCCTAGGCCTCCTCACTGACACCCCCATTCAGGGGGTCTTGATCAGTCCCATGTTGGATTCCCAGGCATCAGCCTGGGATTCAAGAGTTAACCCTTGTCAGGTCAGCTGTTTCTGGGGGTTAAACCAGCCCAGTCTTAATCCCTTTGGTCATCAGTCCTCCCTCTCTGTCACTGGATTTCTTGAGTCAGCTCAGTGCTTAGCCATGGGAGTGTGCCTCTTCTTCCATCAGCCACTGAATGAAGTTTCTGTTTCCCAGACTCTCTGGCCATGGGATTGTAGGCTGGCACTCCCCAGATCTATGTCTAAAATCCATATATGAGAGAGTACATGCCATGTTTCTCTTTTTGTAACTGGGTTACCTCACTCAGGATGGTTTCTTCTAGTGCCATCCATTTGCCTGCAAATTTCAGGATTCCATTGTTTTTTTCTGCTGAATAGTACTCCATTGTGTAAATGTACCACATTTTTCTCTATCCTTTCTTTGGCTGAGGGGCATCAAGGTTGCTTCCAAGTTTTGGCTATTACAAATAATGCTGATATGAACACAGTGTAACAGATGACCTTGTTGTATGAAGTGAATCTTTTGGATATATGCCTCAGAGTGGAGTTGCTGGGTCTTTGGTAGGTTTATTCCCATTTTCCTGAGGAATCTCCATACTGATTTCCAAAATACCAAAGGACCCAATTAAAAAGTGGGCTACAGAACTAAATAGAGAATTCTCAATAGAGGAGTCTAAAATGGCTGAGAGGCACGTGAGAAAGTGCTCAACATCCTTAGCCATCCGGGAAACGCAAATCAAAACAACTCTGAGATACCATCTCACTTCTGTTAGAATGGCTAAAATCAAAAACACCAAGGACAATTTACGCTGGAGAGGTTGTGGTGAAAGGAGAACACTCCTCCACTTCTGGTGGGAGTGCCAACTTGTACAAGAATAGAATTTTTAATAGAATATTTAGGTATTATGTGTGTATCATCATGTTATTAATGAAAAGATAATATGTTATGTCTTCCTTTCCAATTTGGTTGCCCTTTTTTTCTTTTAATTGCTCTGGTTGATAATTATAACATCACACTGAATATAAGTTGTGGGAATGAATATTTCGTGCATTGAATACAATCTCAGGGAAATGACTTCTACCTTGTTCAGTTCTTTTTTATCACAAAAAGTTACTGAATTTTGTCATGTGCACTTTCTGCATCTACTGATATGTGGTATTTTTCCTTAGAATTATTTATCATATTGATTAAGATTTGTGTTGAATCATCCTTGCATTCCAGGAAGAAAGCCAACTTGCAATGGTATGTAATAGTTTTAATATGCTTTTAAATCCAGCTTGCTAGTATTTTATTGAGTTTTTTGCATCAATATTTGTGATGATTAATTTTTATGTTTTCAACTTGATGGTATAAAAGATGCTCACATAGCTGGTAAAGTACTATGTCTCAGTATTTCTGTGAGGACGAATATGGAACAGATGAACATTTAAGTGAGAGACTCACTACAGTAAATTGCTTTATTCAATGCAGGTGGACACAATCCATTCGTGGTTGAATGAAACAAAATGAGGGAGGAAGAATTTGCTTCCTGTTTGATTTGAGTCATTCATATTTCTGTTCTCTTAGGTCTCAGTGTTTCTGGTTCTCAGACCTTTACACAGATTGTATCTTTCATCATCATCTCTGTTTCTACTTTTCTCAAATCTACAGATTTGGAATGAATTATACTATGGGATTCTTTAGCTCTCTAGTTCACAGATTATGGAACTTTTTGGCTCTGGCTTTATAATCATGCCTGCTATGGAGAATCTGAAGTAAATTCTCATCAGAGATACTGGTCTTCAGTTTTTTTTTTTAACTTCTTACAGCATCTTGGTTGGTGGCTATCAGGGTAGTGATTGCATCATAAAATGGAATTTTAATATTTTTCCCCTCCAATATTTAAAAAGATTGGGAGAATAATTGGTACTTATTTTTTGCTTATATGTGCTCGTGTATATGCACGTTCACATGCATGTATGTACATCTATGTTACATGTGTGGATGTCAGAAGACAACCTCAGATGCTATTCACCATATGATGACCCTTTTGTTTTTTGAGTTAGGTTGGAAGACAGTGAGCCCATGGGGTCTACCTGTCTCTCTCTCCAAGGACTGGGATTGTAAATGCTTGTCACCACACATGAATTTTTTAAGTATGGGTTCTGGAGATTGAACCCAGGTCCTTGTGCTTGCAACTTAACTGATGGAGCTTTTCCCCTAGCACCACTACTGTGGTTTATGTTAAAAATTTTATAGAATTGCCAGCAAAGCTATCTGGGGGGGTTTAGGTTTTTTTGTTTTGTGGCATCATTATTGTCACTCAATCTTTTAACTAGTAGTAAGTGTGGTGATACCCTTTTCTGAAAAGAAGCCTGGGGTAGTGGAGCATGCTTTGAATACTTTTGGGAAGTGGAGGCAGGAGGGTATCTATAAATTTGAGGCCAGCTTGGTCTATATAGAGAGTTTCAGGATAGCCACAGCTACGTAGTGAGACCCTGTCTCAAAAAAACAAAACAAAACCAAAAACCAAAATACCAAAACAGTATAAAAACAAAACTCCTTGCCTTTGAAGAGACTCAAATTTTGCCACACTTCCAAATAGACTTCAGGAGCTTATTCCCTATGGAGGGATACTCTCTCAACCTAGACACAGGGGGAAGGGCTTAGACCCAGCCCCAAATGATATGACAGACTTTGATGATTCCCCATGGAAGACCTCACCCTCCCTGGGGAGCAGAAAGGGGATGGGATGAGGGATGAGGGGAGAGGGTGGGGGATGGGATGATGGGAGGGAGAGGGAACTGGGATTGATATGTAAAATATGACTGTTTCTAAACTAAAAAAAAAAGACTATGTACTGAATATGTTATCTTACTGTGTTTTCAGGTTGTTTACATTTTACTAGCCTTTAAAGAAAAAAAAATGTGGCAGGCATAGTGTCACACACCTTAACCCCAGCACTTGGGTGTTAGAGACAGGAGAATCTCTATGAATTCAAGGACAGAGTGGTTTATATAGTGAGTTCCGGGACCACATAGAGACAGTCTGGCTCAAAACAAAAGCAAATGAAGAGAGAGAGAGAGAGAGAGAGAGAGAGAGAGAGAGAGAGAGAGAGAGAGAGAGAGGGAGGGAGGGAGGGAGGGGGAGGGAGGAGGAGGGAGGGAGGGAGGGAGAGAGAGTGGAGGAGGGAGGAAGGGAGAGAGAGAGAGGAGAGAGAGGAGAGAGAGACAGACAGACAGAGGAGAGAGACAGAGGAGAGAGAGATAGAGGAGAGAGAGAGAGTGAGAGAGGAGACAGACAGACAGAGAGACACACAGAGAAACAGAAAAATAAGACAATGTAAAACAATGTAACCATCTTACTGTATCTTCGACTTCCTATCAGCTTCTACAAGGTGAGATTAGCTTACCTAGATTTATTTATTTAAAGTTTTTAAACATTGTCCTTCATTTTCTGAGATTTCGTAGACGCCTTCTTATCCTCTTTCAAATTCATGGCCTCTCTTTTATTAATTGAATTGTTGTTACATATATATATACGTGTGTTTGTGTATATATATTCCTGAGTACATAAATTCTTGCTCAGTCTGTTTGATGTTACTTTCATGTATATTTTTATGGGTCAACTTTTGGTATTAGATAACCAACCTGTGTGTTCTTCTTTGGTAAGACTATTCCACCTATTTTCAACATTCCTTAGTTGCCTATAGTTGTCTGTATAAAGTTGAGGCCCTGTGGTCTTTCTCTTGTCCACTTTAACGTATCTTTTGTGGTTGTCCTTGGTCAGCTCATGTTGTAGTCTTAAACTATGTACCTTTGACCTAAAAGAATGTATGTGCATGTGTGAGTTCATGTGCATTTGTGTGTGTTGCCTAAAGCAGTCAATCAGTTGCAAACAAACTAAATAGCTCATAAATGTTTGTTATGGGTTGATAACATCTGTGTGTGGTTTTGACTGCTTTCCTGGTTAGCTGGGGTCTGAAAGTAACTTTTTCCCTTCAAGACTTGTATTAAAAAATTCCCAGTTTCCTTCTCATGCCATGCTTTCTGTGCTGTTCAATAAAAATAAAGCCCTTTGTTAGGCATAGGCCACAACAGGATCCTACAGGGATAGACACAGATAAGACCCATTCAGAAGATGACAGACAGGCCATGCACCTCAAACTACAGATAGACGGAAGATATGGGGCAAGAAATGGGGAATTCAAATTCTAGTTCACCCTTGGTATAAACTACTCCAAGAGAATGTCTGTTTTCATTTCCTAGTGAAATGGATGCAAATATGCCTATTCATATTTTTTTATTCTTCATGGTTCTTGGTGAGCTTTAGGCTCATAAAAAATTTGTCCACTTTTCCTAGGTTATCCTATCATATTTCACAATGTTTCCTTATAATCTTCTCATACACACTCTGCTCCAAGATATTGCACTGCATTCTCTTTCAGTTCTAGTTTTTAATTTTCATTGACATTTTATTATTTGGCCTAGCTATGGGTTTGTCAACTTGGTTGATCTTTGTAAAAATGGTTATAGTGTAACACCATGGATTTTTCTATCTCTTTTCCTATTCTGTATTTTGCTTAGTTATACTCTAATATTTGTTATTTTCTTTCTTCATTTAACTTAATTTGTTCTTCATAATTGTGTAACATCATTTAACTGCCATTTATTATTGAAAATATGATACTGTGCTTCTCTAAAATAATACTCATGATGATTGGACTAGGGAAAACATATAAGGACTTACTGAAATTATCTTGAAAATATTAACATATATATCTAGTATGATATTTTAATGTATTTCCAATTCCAACTCTTATGATATTTAGATGGCTATCCAGAATACTCATTGCAATTAAATTTGTCTTGATGTTCAATATTCCAAAGCAAGTAATGAACAATTCTATGTCCTTAAAAGCATTTAAGGTGAACTCTTTGCTACATAGAAAGTACTGATCATAACATCTTCATTTTAAATTTATAGCACAGCCATACTAGCTAACAGTATTTGTCTTTCCTTATTTGGTAAGATTATTTTGGAGTTTCATTTTACAATGTGATAAATCTACAATGTATATATGGATTACATTCAGAAACATCAATCATTTTGTGATAGTTTAGCTAAGGAAAATTTTACCCAAGAAAACAGAACATAAACAGAAATACCAATTGCCAAGAAGAAAACCAATACATGAAATTTGAGTGCCTGAGGCCCTTGGGGTATGTCGAGGTTTTGGAGTCATTATCTCTGTATATATGGAAGAGTGCTTGTCTGCTCTTGCTTTACAAGTCTTTATGTTGAGTGCTTATATTCTAAAGAGTGCTCAATTTTTGAAACTTCCCTAGAACACCTGATTATTAACCAAAATGAGAGGAAAATTCTGGATTCAGAAAACTAGAATAAGCCTGTACCTGGGGACTGTCATTGTGGCTCCCATCCCCAGGTAAGGAAGAGGATCTTTTTGTACCCACTGGAAGAAGGGATGTGAAGGAGACAATATAAAAACACACTCAGCAACAAAAAATCAGTATCACTGCCAGAGTATAGAGACTCTACAACAGCAAGACTCGAAAAGTCCAATGCAAATGAAGCAGAAGAGAATGACCTTAAAAACAACTTCATAAAAATAATAGAGGCCTTCAAAGACGATGATCAAGTAGGTTTCATCCCAGGGATGCAGGGATGATTAAACATATCAAATCCATCAATGTAATCCACCATATAAACAAGCTGAGAAACAAAAATAACATGATCATCTCACTAGATGCTGAAAAAGCCTTTGAAAAAATCCAACACCCATTCATGATAAAGGTCTCAGAGAGATCTGGGATAATAGAAACATACCTAAACATCATAAAAGCTATGTGCAGCAAACCAACAGCCAACATCAAACTAAATGGAGAAAAAAACTCAAGGCGATTCTTCTAAAATCAGGAACAAGACAAGGCTCTCCACTCTCTTCATACCTCTTCAATATTGTACTTAAAGTTCTAGTTAAGACAACAAAAGGAAATCAAGGGGATACAAATTGGAAAGGAAGAAGTCACACTTTTACTATTTGCAGAAGATATGATAGTTTACATAAGTGATCCAAAAAACTCTACCAGGGAACTCCTACAGCTGATAAACCCCTTCAGCAAAGTGGCAGGATACAAGATCAACTCAAAAAAATCAGTAGCCCTACTATATACAGACAAAGAAAGGGCTGAGAAAGAAATCAGAGAAACATCACCCTTTACAATTGCCACAAACAACATAAAATACCTTGGGGTAACACTAATCAAACAAGTGAAAGACCTGTATAGCAAGAACTTTGAGTCTTTAAAGAAATCAAAGAAGACACCAGAAAATGGAGTGATATCCCATGCTCTTGGATAGGTAGGATCAACAGTAAAAATGGCAATCTTGCCAAAAGCAATCTACAGAGTCAATGCAATCCCCATCAAAATCCCATCACAATTCTTCACAGACCTTGAAAGAACAATAATCAATTTTATATGGAAAAACAATGGACCCAGGATAGGCAAAAAAACCCTGTTCAACAAAGCAATGTCCGGAGGCATCACCATCCCTGACTTCAAGCTCTATTATAGAGTTAGTAGTCCTGAAAACAGCTTGGTATTGGCACAAAAATAGACAGGTAGACCAATGGAATCAAATTGAACACCCCAATATTAACCCATACATGTATAAACATCTGATTTTTGACAAAGAAGCTAAAATTATACAATGTTATACAATGGAAAAAAGAAAGCATCTTCAAAAAGTGGTGCTGGCATAACTGGATGCTGGCATGTAGAAGACTGCAGATAGATCCGTGTCTATCGCCATACACAAAACTTAAGTCCAAATGGATCAAAGACCTCAAAAAAAGCCAGCCACAATGAACCTTTTAGAAGAGAAAGTACCCTTAAACGAATTGGTACAGGAGACAGCTTCCTGAACATAACACTATTAGCAGAGACACTGAAATGGACAATTAACAATTGGGACCCCCTGAAACTGAGAAGCTTCTGTAAGACAAAGGCCACAGTCAACAAGACAAAACCACAGCCCACAGAATGGGAAAAGATATTCACCAACCCCACATCTGACAGATCTCCAAAATTTACGAAGAATTCAAGAAGCAAGTCTCCAAAACACCAAAGGATCCAATCATAAAGTGGGATACAGAACTACATAGAGAATTCTCAATAGAGGAGTCTAAAATGGCTGACACTTAAGAAAGTGCGCAACATTCATAGACATTAGGGAAATGCAAATCAAAACAATTCTGAGATACGATCTCACTCCTGTCAGAATGGCTAAGACAAAAAACCCCAAAGCCAATTTATGCTGGAGAGGATGTGGAGAAAGGGGTACACTCCTCCACTGCTGGTGGGAATGACAACTTGGGCAGTCATTGTGGAGATCAGTATGGAGATTCCTCAGGAAAAGGGGCATCAGTCTACCACAAGACCCAGCAATTCCACTCTTAGGCATATACCCAAAAGACGCACATTCATAAAACAAGGACGTTTGTTCCTCTATGTTCATAGTAGCATTATTTGTAATAGTCAGAACATGGAAGCAACCTAGATGCCCCTCAACTGAAAAATGGACAGAGAAAATGTGATATATTTACACATTGAAGATGAAGTACTTCTCAGCGGAAAAATCAATGGAATCTTGAAATTTTTAGGCAATGGATGGCACTAGAAGAAACCATCCTGAGTGAGGTAACCCAGTCACAAAAAGACAAACATGAACCTTCATCCAGTGGTTGATGGAAGCAGAGGCAGACACCCACAGCTAATCAGTGAACTGAACACCTGGAACCCAGTGTCAGAGAGGGAGGAGTGATGAGCAAAGGGGTCAAGACCAGGCTGGTAAAAGCCACAGACACAGCTGACCTGCACAAGGGGAGGCCAGCTGAGAGGCCAGCATGAGAGTTATCCAGACCCCCGAATGTGGAGGCCTAGACAATCATGGGGCCTTTGGGTAGTAGATCAGTATTTATCCCTGGCATACAAATGGACTTTGGGTGCCCATTCCACATGGAGGAATGCTCTCTCAGCCTGGACACATGGGGGTGGGCCCAGGTCCTGATTTGGATGAAATGGCAGACTCTGGAAATCCCCCATGGCAGGCCTTATCCTCCCTGGGAAGCAGATTGGGGATTGGGTGAGGGGCTAATGGGGATTGGTGGTGGGGCAGGGGAGGAGGGGACAGAGAGGGAGCTGGGATTGATATGTGAAGCAAGCTTGTTTCTAATTCAAATAAAAAAAAGATAAAAAAGAAAAGTAGAAGAAGAAAACAAATGAAAAAAAATCTTGGTTTTTACCTTAACATGCAAAAATGATGCCATATCTGAACATCATGTGGTTTAATGTCAGAATTGAAAAGGAAAACAAAAAGGTCATAAATGACACTGGACGAATTCTTCAGCCCACGTTCTTTTCTGTTTTCTTTTTGGTTTTTTGAGACAGGGTTTCTACGTGTAAAGCCCAGACATGTCTCGAAACCACAGAGATCCCACTGCCTCTGCCTCCCTAGTGCTAGATTTAAAAGCATGTGCCACCACCACCCAGCCGACCTACTTGTATCTCAATTAAATCACAAAAGGTCGTCCCTGTCTTCAAATGTCATCTGTGTATTTACATATTTTAGACACATATTTAAACTTATTAACTGATAAAGTATATTAAAAATTTATGGCTATTGTTTTTAAGCCAAACTAGAGAATTATAAACCCCATTATAAATTTCTACTTTAAATGGTAATAAATTCAAGTTACCAAAATGTTATTAGTGTTAAATAATAACCTTTATATTAATTATTATGATACACAGCTCTCAACAAGGTTCTATATACTAACTTTGAACATTTTAAAGTTATTGTAAATGTCTACTGCATATTGTTCCTAAACAGCCAGTTTTGAAAAATTACATCTTTAAGGACCACATTTCTATTGAAGATTAAATATTCATATTCTTTCTGTTACTGTCCTTTTGGAGTTTTGATTTGGAACCTATTGGCTTTCTGATGAGGCACTGACATTGGACATGGCTTAAATATTCATAATTTTGTTTCCTGGATGAGAACATAGGGAATAAAATATTTACTCCCAACCCCCAGCCTGAGCTTTTTGAGAAACAGACATGGAATATGAATTTGGATTGAGTTTATCTCAGGCACAAGCCTAGCATCTGTGTGTATTTTTCAGGACATGGCTGAGGTGTGTGGATTTACAGCTCAGTGGTGCTTGCCTTTGTAAAGACCTGAGGGGGAGGCAGAACTCCCTTTGGGGACAGCAACCTGTTCTGCAGGGAAACTCTGCTTTTGCTACACTGTAGCTGCCACCTCCTTAGCTTGCTGAATCATAAGCCATATGCCTGGGTGTTCTAGGCTGTTCCATGTGCACAAAGACAACAATTCTCTTTTATGTGATGTTTACATGTTTTTCCCTCTAAACAGGCTTTCATTGGATGGTAATAAGAATTGAACTTGGTAAATATTAAGTGCCTTAGTAGGGCCAATGCATGATGGAGTATTCAATATTGAAAGTTACAAAAGTCTCTCCCAAAGAGCTGCCAAACAAATGAGAGCTGTTATACAAAGTGTGCTGAAGATGCTTAGTTACTGGGCCAGCAAGATGATGGATCAGCATGTAGAAGCACTTTCTGTGCAAGCCTTGTGACTGGAGTTTAATCTCCAGGATGCACACAAAAGTAACGGGCGAAGACAATTAATTCCTCAGTTGTTCTCTGACAGCTACAAATGTGATGTACCGCATGCATTCGTGCATGTGTATACACAGAGTATTCCTACACTCTTGTTCATGAATGCATGCCTGCATACATGATGAAATGATAACCATTTTTTTAAAAGAAAAAAGATACAAGTTACAGCAGAATTTAAACTTAACTTTGTCTGAAGTAGATAACTCAATGGAATGTATTCCTAACATAATTCGTATAGCATTTTTGAGAGGTTATCTTGGGCACATATAATTAACATGTACATATAAAATAAGTAGAAAAGGCAGAATAGCATGTAAGGGGCTTACAAAATTAATTGTGCACAAAATTGTTAAAAAACAGGACTTTCAAAAAAGGTATGGTTTTTGGGACAAAGTTTGTTTTCTCTGGTAGACAAGCATAGAGTACAGATATTCCAATACAGGCCATCAGTTTTCAATTTGCACATAATTAATTGTATATATTTATGGAATTCAACAAGACATTTCAATATGTGTGTAGATAAACAATGTACGCTAATCAAATCAGAGTAATTGCCTATTTGTCATCTCAGATATATCATGTCTCTATATTGAATTAAAGTGGACTTCCTGGGAATTTTGTGATAATACAGATTTTGATTTAGTAGATTTGGGTTGCTACAAAGATCTCAGTCTAAAGAGCTCCAAGTGATATCAGTAGTGTGGGACTCACAGACAGCATTGTAAGCAATTTACTTTCCAACTCTTCAGAAGGCCACCCTTCCCTGGACTTCACATTGTGTCTAGAATATTGATGTTTTCGATAGAAACTTTTCCTCTAGGAGTAATATAAAAGCAGCAGGTGACCTGTTGACTAGTGTTCTTGGTATTGGAAGGTACTCTGCTCACTACCAGAGGAGAAAGGTAAATGCTGTCACTGATGCAATCCCTTGACAATGGGAACCTGCCTGCAATGGTATACTAGGGAAATAGTGGCACAAACATTGTGGCAATAATAAGCCACTCTCTGATTGGATTTAAAGCCTCCTCCCTGAGATGGAACCCATGCCTAACATTACTCAGTGGCCAAGAATCTGAGACTATACAGGCCATTGGCTTAGGGGAATAACAGTTGTTATTATTTTGCTAGAAGAAAGCAGCAATAATATGACTTTTCCGCTATTCCAGCACTTTTCAAGCTGTGGGTTTTGAACCCTTTCAGGGTCTCATATTAGATAAACTGCCTATATGATTCATAACAGTAGCAAAATTGCAGTTGTAAAGTAGCGACAGGATAATTTTATGGTTGGGGTCACCACAACATGAGGAACTGTGTTAAAGGGTTTCAGTATTAGGAAAGTTGAGGTCACTGCTCTATGTCCATAGATCAGTATCTCATCAGCCATCATCAGAGTAGTTTTCTCCTGTAGGAGATAGGAACTAATGTAGAGACCCACAAGCAGACAGTGTGCAGAGTGAGAGGCTCAGGAGCGCTCAGTCCTAAATTGGAAGTCTTTATCAAAGGGAATCTGGAGAAGAAGAGGCAGAAAGATTGTAAGAACCAGAGGGAATGGATCTTACCGAGGAAACAGGGTCTTCAAGACACAACAGGACTGCAGCACATACGAACTCAGAGAGACTGTGGCACCAGGCCGGGTCCTGAAGAGATCCAAACCAGACAGGGACTCAGCTCTGAGATGGGGAAGTGGACACAAGCTCCCATCCCCAACCAAGAAGCTATCTCCAATCAACAACCACTTAAAAAGGAAAAAATTAGTTTCTTCAAGAGAGTCTTACCGGGTACACAAATTACACCTAAGGGCAGGCCCCATGTTCAGCAGATGAGCAATCAAACTGTACTCAAAGGTATTTTTTTGAGAATTTATTTTTTGTCTCATATTGCTTTTTAAAAAATTTACTGGTCTTTGCTTATATATTTTGGTTTTAGATTTTGTCTTCTTGTGGGGTGTATGTGTCTGTATGTATATGCATTTCTCATGCTTCTACTTTGTTTTCTTTTTGTCTCTGCTTTTCTTTTTATTTGCCTGTTTATTTTTTGAGAGAGAGAAAAAGTCATGGAGTTAGACAGGTGAGAGGTGGGGAGGATCTGGGAGTAGATGGAGGAGAGGGAATCATGATCCGGATAATTTATATGAAAGTTACGTTATTTTTAATGAAAATAAAATAGCATAAAGCAGTAGGAGAAACAGTGTCTCACCATCTGATAACAAGTAACATCAGCGATTCCTTAGGATTCTGGTTACTAACAACCAATCAGTGTCACATGGCTGTAAAGGAGAAATTTTGTGGTTCTACTGCAGAAGTAGCATTCTGTTAGTATCTCATTCATGCTGGTGTCTGGGAAGTGACATCCTGCAGACTAAAAACCATCTGGCCTGATTGGCTTGTCTCCAGAAATCTGATTCAAGCTAATTTAGTAGTGTGCAGTATCCTTTTAGACTGATTGACCATTTAGTCAAGACTAATGTGCAACCGTGATGAGCAGCAGTAATAAATTCCTGTGCCAAAATTTCTTAAGCTCAATGAAAGAAATGCATTGTTGGAGATGGAAGTTCGCAAAAATCTGTTTTGTAACTGCTTGTTTCAGATCTGTGATTTTTGCAGTCCAGGCAAAGGTACTAGATACAGTTAGCTATCATGTTCAGTTTTAGTAAAAAAGAAGGCTACGAGTTAAGGCTGCACAAAATCACCACTGAGAAAAACACAGGATGTCTTTATTTTTCAGAGAAAAATTAACTATGGACGTAATTACAGTACTTGCAAAAAATGAAACCACATCTACAAATACGGTAATATGATTTTTGAAGACGTATGTAGCAATATCCAATAAAGATCTCGTGGGTGAACATGACACCTGAATGAATCTTTCAGAAACACTTATACACCATCATTTGTTATTGTTGCTATTATTATTTTACTTTCTGTATTGGCTAAGCCACATAGTTAATTGATATGGAGGATTTGTGAAGCTGATAGAAATCACTGGTCAAACCACTGAGCTCTCTGACAGCGACTCAAGTTTTTATTGACTCCCCCCCATAAGCAGACACACATGACATCATTGTGACTCTCCAAAAGTAGTTAGAATAGGTTCTGAGTTCAGATCAGAAGGGGACAGAGTAGAATATATTTATTTCTCTTTCTCCTTTTACAATTTCTTACCAATGGAGAGATTAGATCAATTTAGACACTTTGTTATTTCTAATTATTATTATTGTCATTTCACAGCATTAGTTCACTGAGGAGTTTATTTGGATAATTAGAACAGTAGTGATATTATCACTGGAATTTGAGTAGCAATCAATTTTATCTTAAACTAATCTACCATGTGTTGGATTTCATCAAGATGTAAACTAACCTGATTAAATTAAGTTGCAGCCTAATGGTCCTTGACTGTGTAAATGTACCTTGTTTTAGCACAGTAACACCTCTTCTCCAATGACAATTTTGTGCATTGTATCTTATGACATAAGAGATTTCCATAAAGGATGAGGTATTTGTGTAAGGCACAAACCTTGAGATGGGATGATTATCATAGGTTACCTAAATTGACCCAGATTTAGCAAGTGGATAATTTTGCTGTCATCATTAAATTGTGAACATGAGACAGAAAAAGGAGAAGAAAGCTAAGTGTGGGAAGGATGCTGTCTGCTGTTACCTTGCACTTGCAGGAAGAAGTACACAAAGGAAGGAATGTGGGAAAGGCAAGGGGATGGACATACAGTCTCTCCTAGAGGCTCCAGAGGGAAAACAGCTCCAAATACCACTACTTTAGCTTAGTGAACCCTAAATTGCTGAATTGTTTGCAGTAACAGCTGAAGACTAATGCAAACTCTCACCCATATATTTTCCAAAAGACAATAAATTTACGTTGTTTCTAGAATTACATTTTCTTTAAAAATGTTTATTTTTATTTTTATGTGTGAGTGTTTGTCTGTGTGTGAGTGTGGGGACAGCAAGCATGCTTGGTGCCCCGGTGATAAGAGGACAGTGCTGGGTGGCCTGGAACTGGTGTAACAGATCGTTGTTAGCTGCCGTGTGGGTGCTGGCAACAGAACTTGGGTTCTGGGAGAGAGCAGCAAGTGTTCTTAACCTCTGAGCTCTCTCTCCAGCTCCTAAAATTTTATTTTCTTGACTATATCCTTTACCCTGACCTTTTTATAAAAATGGTCCTGAGTTCAGTTCCTAGTAATGTCATGCTGGCTCACAACCATCTATCTCTTCTGGTGCACATACATGCAGACAAAATACCCATATACATAAAACTTATAAGTAAGGGAATGTTTAAGAATTTCTTAATTTATGTGTATGTCTTTGTCTCTGTCTCTCTGTATGTCTGTGCACATCGGTGATGATGGAGGTTGGAAGAACATCCCAGAACCTCTAAAGTTGCAGTTACAAGTGACTGTGACCTCACAAACATGGGTTCTGGGATCTGGACTTATATCCCCTGGAAGATCAGCAAGTACTCTTAACTGCTGAACCATCTCCCTAACCCCAGATGAATTGTTTTCCTTGAGCCATCCACTAAGGATGCTGAGTGACCACTTATGGGTAGATTTGGAATTCAGAAGATATACTAGGCTTTGTGAGTACCATTTGGGAGTCACTGGCAAACAAGGCAATGCTGTGCCTTTGAGGGACCAGAGTGACATCATTCCAGGGACAGTGGAATGGAGGGTGAGCAGCTGTTAAAGCTTTGGATACACAGGGTCAAGATTTACAGAAAACCCAACTCAACCACAGAACTCCACAGCTAACTCTTACTCTGTTTAGCATTCTAGAAGACTTTAAGGGTTTCTGTGTTTGAAATGAATTAGACATTACGGACATTTAAAAGATACCAAAATACTTTCTTCACAATGATTCCTCACTTCTCTGTGTTTGGTCTATCTAGTATAATGAAAAACAAAGGAAAACAAAAACAACAAAGAAAACCTGCATTGGGGTCATTCTTTCTTTTAGAGGGTAGTTGTTATATGTAATGACCCATTTTTCTGATTTTTTATTAGGGAAATGTTAATTTTAAAACTGTACTTTTCCTACCTGTCATAGTCAGCATTTGTAAGGATTATAGTTGCCTGGCCATTTGTACCCATTCTTTTTTATAACCATAAAACTTGTTTTGGGCTTTTCCCCCTTTATTGGAATACATTTTAATTTGGTACCGCATCAAGGGGTTTGTTGTTTTTTTTTTTTTTAAACTGATAATCACAATTTCCTTCTCTTGTCTCCAGTCTAACTAATATTAATTGTTCTTTTCAAGAAATAAGAGTTAGCATGGGGCATGGGGGAAATAATTGCTTCATTTCACAAAATAGCTCCCAATAGAGCAATATCATGAAAAACAGGGTAAGCTATAAAAATGTTAATGAGTGTGGAGAGACACGAGGTTAACAGGGACTGTAGCTCTACCAGAGTCAGAACCTATGGAAATGGATGCGGGGGCCTCAGGACTTTGGAGACCTTTGCAGGATAAAAGCTTTGTGGAGACACAGAGACTAAATTCCACAACAGCGGTTTATGGGACTTCCATTCTATACTTGGAGGGATGGAGGCTGAATCATTTTCTACCACATAACATCTGTCTAAATATGAATATTTATAGCACACACATTTAGGGAAAAGTGGTTAGTTGCATATTGTTAATATTTCTTTTTAGAAAGTG
Organism: Mesocricetus auratus; assembly: GCF_017639785.1. Taxonomy (NCBI): domain Eukaryota; kingdom Metazoa; phylum Chordata; class Mammalia; order Rodentia; family Cricetidae; genus Mesocricetus; species Mesocricetus auratus. The sequence goes on along the minus strand of NW_024429192.1, from coordinate 29,098,308 downwards.
TTTGTTGGCTTAATATTAGCAATTGATTGGAGATTTGTCTTTTCAGTAGGTACCCGAAGAAATTCTTTGCTGAAAGCAGTTTTGTGTATGTCCCAAAGGACAGATATAGATCTGTGTTATACAGATTAATTAATTATAGGGTGTCCTTAGTTTTAAATCATGTAAAAATATGATTCTTCATTTTTCCTTTTCAAAGCAGATGCAATTTACTTTTGGAGCAGCTGTAGGTTTCTAGTAAATTTGAATACTGAGTAAGGAAGCATCCTTAGTATACATGCTATTCTGCTTTTCTAATTTTAAAAATACATTTATTTTGGTTATAATTGACCAAATGGATGAAAAAGATACTTTTAGAAATGTGGAAGCCTAAAACACTCCAGTTTTCTTCCACTCTGACTACCAAAACAGATTCACTCTCTTTTCTGGATCCCTGGCTCTGACTGTGTATAGTGAGTCACTTGCTTCTTCTCGAGAAAGTCTTGGGTGTCTATGGAGTAAAGACATGATCAGTGATCCTAGAAGGGCTTGATGCACCAGTGTCCCTGAACAGAAGAACAACTTTAAAGAAAGAAATAATCTGATTTCCAGGTTTTTGTTTGCTCAGAGAGCCATAAGGATGCTAAGCAGTGACCTCTGTGCCTAAGACTGGGTGAGCTCACTGAAGAAGAGACAGCTGTGTCTAGATGCTGGGGAGAAACTTGAGCTGACTGCCAAACTGAACGCGGTGAAGGACTGATCTACTTGTCAGTCATTCATGTGGAATTTCAGTATGCAAGGATTCCAACAGGTTGAGCAGAAGCCTGCTGATACCTGAGAAAAGAACAGATTATAGGAAAGGGTGGGCATAAAGGAGAGAGAGAGAGAGAGAGAGAGAGAGAGAGAGAGAGAGAGAGAGAGAGAGAGAGAGAGAGAGAGAGAGAGAGCTGCGTCAAAAATAATAATTTGGGGACAAAGAAAGAAAGACTTGTTTCTTTGGAGTGTGTGTGTGTGTGTGTGTGTGTGTGTGTGTGTGTGTGTGTGTGTGAAGAAAATCAGCTGATGGCTGAATGGCAAGTAGAGTAGTGGAGTAATTGGCTAATTAATGGGTAGAATTCCAGGAGGAAAAATGGTGCCAAACTACATGATGTATTGTATCTGATTTTCTTCAAACAACTGCTTACTTTTCTGATTATAAATAAAAACAGATGTGAAAGTTGTGTTTTCAAATCTTTACTACATAGAATGTAAGAGTCGATATTGAAGATTACTTGGACAAAAGTGAGGTTAATGAGATATTTAACCCTTTCCTTGAAAATGAAGGAAAATCCAATTTGAAAAAAAAAGAAACCAAAAAAAAACCACAACAAAATCAAAAAACAAAACAAAATTGTACCCAGAAGAGAGATAAAGCCATGTTTCTGTGTTGAAAAGGGAAAACTAAAGAATGATGGATGTCCGGATGCATCACCACACCTGACTTCAAGCTGTATTACAGAACTATAGTCCTGAAAACAGCTTGGTATTGGCACAAAAATAGACAGAACAATGGAATCGAATTGAACTCCCTGATATTAACCCATACACATATGAACACCTGATTTTTGACAAAGAAGCTAAAATTATACAATGGAAAAAAGAAAGAATCTTCAACAAATGGTGCTGGAATAACTGGAGGCTGACATGTAGAAGACTGCAGATAGAACCATGTCTATCGGCATGCACAAAACTCAAATCCAAATGGATCAAAGACCTCAACATAAATTCAGCCACACCGAACCTCTTAGAGGAGAAATGGGAGGTACCCTAGAATGAATTGGTACAGGAGACTGCTTCCTGAACATAACACCAGTAGCACAGACACTAAAATCAACAATTAATAAATGGGACCTTCTGAAACTGAGAAGCTTCTGTAAGGCAAAGGACACAGTTAGCAAGACAAAAAGGCAACCCACAGAATGGGAAAAGATACTCAGTAACCCCACATCTGACAGAGGGCTGATCTCCAAAATTTACGAAGAACTCAAGAAGCAAGTCTCCAAAACACCAAAGGATCCAATCAAAAAGTGGGATACAGAACTAAATAGAGAATTCTCAGTAGAGGTGTCTAAAATGGCTCAGAGACACTTAAGAAAGTGCTCTACATCCCTAGCCATCTGTGAAATGCAAATCAAAACAACTATGAGATACCATCTTACTCCTGTCAGAATGGCTAAAATAAAAAACTCCAAGGACAGTTTATGCCGCAGAGGATGTGAAGAAGGGAACATTCCTATACTGTTGGTGGGAGTGCAAACTTGTACAGCCACTTTGGAAATCAGTATGGAGATTCCTCAGGAAAAGGGGCATCAGTCTACCACAAGACCCAGCAATTCCACTCTTAGGCACATACCCAAAAGATGCACATTCATACAAAAGGATGTCTGTTCCACAATGTTCATAGCAGCATTATTTGTAATAGCCAGAACCTGGAAGCAACCTAGATGCCCCTCAACTGAAGAGTGAATAGAGAAAATATGGCACATTTACACAATGGAGTACTATTCAGTGGAAAAAAAAGCAATGGAATCCTGAAATTTGCAGGCAAATGGATGGCACTAGAAGAAACCATCCTGAGCGAGGTAACCCAGTCACAAAAATATAAACATGGTATATACTCTCATATATGGGTTTAGACATAGATCTGGGGGAGTGCCAGCCCACAATCCCATGGCCAGAGAGTCTGGGAAACAGATAGAAGCCGAGGCAGACTCCCACAACTAAACACTGAGCTTAACGCAAGTAACCCAGTGACAGAGAGGGAGGACTGATGATCAAAGGGGTTAAGACTGGGCTAGTTTAACCCCCAGAAACAGCTGACCTGACAAGGGGTAGCTCTTTAATTCCAGACTGATGCCTGGGAATCCAGCATGGGACTGATCAAGACCCCCTGAATGGGGGTGTCAGTGAATAGGCCTAGGAAATCTATTGAGCCTTGGGTAGTAGATCCATATTTATCCGTGGCATACAAATGGACTTTGGTCTCCCATCCAACAATAAGGGATGCTCTCTTAGCCTGGACTCTTGAGGGAGGGTCTAGGCCCTGCCCTGGATGAAATGACAGACTATGGACACCCCCATGGAGGGCCTCACCATCCCTGGGGAAATGAGGGGGTATTAGGGTGTTGGTGGGAGGGCGTGGGAGGAGGGGAGGGAAAGGGAGAGGGACTTTGGATTGACATGTGAAGCAACCTTGTTTCTAATTTAAATTTATATTGAAAAATAAAAAATTAAAAAAAATAAATGAACTCTATGGTTTTGTTTTTCTCCTTTTTATTCCTGACACCTCGCTGAGGCCGTTTGACCTTTAGTTGTAGAAGTTATAGGGTTGAATTGATCCACAGAATAAAATTGTTTTCTCAGGGATGCATATAGAAGGTCAGAGGATTTCTTCTGTATTGGCTTCTGTCTTCTTTGGGATAATGCATCACCAAGAGAACTTGGAGTTATGATTTGGTAGGAGATGTTGGCATCCTTACAAATGCTAGTCCTTAACAAGTTGCAAACTAATTAAACTTAAAATATTAAAGGATCCTGTATGTTCACTTGAAACAATTGCTTCTATTTTTTTTACTTCTATTATTTACAAGAAATGACAGGATTTTATTAATATAAAAAAACCAAACATCTTGTAATCAATAAATCATTTTCCAAATAAAGGAGACTGATCAAGGTGCTGGCAAATCAAAACTTGTGGGAGATCATTATTTACCTGGATCCATTATCATGTCACTCTTCAGGCAAAATGCAAATGCAGAAAGCTCAGTCTCAAATTAATAGTAACCATCATTTCAATGAGTAAAAGCTAAGCTGGCTACTGGGATTCTGATTCCTTTGAGTTTATTTCTAATCTCGGGTCTATGTTAGCAGAGTACAGTTAGTGACTTCTTCCTTCAAGATGTGAAATGGTCACCCTGAATCACATCTCCCCTTCAAGGAAGCTGAGCATAGAGCTTAAACACCTGACAATGTGATTAGCATACTTTTCTGCAGAGAATGCATTTGGATGCTTTGCTTAAAAAGACAGGAATTGTAGATACTGCCTTTCCTTCTGGTAGACTGCTGCGCTGACCTCTAGAATGGCCTCTAGGGATAGCTTAGGTTCTAAGAAGTTTCTGTGTATATTTGGTGTGGGTTTAGGGCTTGGGTCAGAAAATTATCAAGTCAGGATCATTTCCACAGGCAACACGACAAGAAATACGAGGCTCTGAAAATGCCCCCAGTATTGTTTCTATTTTTGTAAGATGCAGACCATAGTGTGCAGGCTAGCTAGTGAGTGCTCTGGCAAAGACTTACTCTCTTATATTTTTGGTTGTGAGCCTAGCCTTTAACAACTGAGTCATCTCTCCAGCTCTAAAGACTTACTCTCAAGGCACCAAAATGACTACATCTGATGACTCAATTCATGTTCAATTTAAATACGGTATTTAGTCTTTTACGATAGGAACAGCTCTGCTTGGCTCAGTCCTGGAAGGATGAACACTGATAATTCCTACCTTTGCTAGGTCTACCGGGATTTCAAAGCTTTGTTATTGTTTATTCACTTTGAATGTCTACTTACTTTTAATTGTCGTATGTTCATTGTACATAGTACAAGGTTTCATAACAATGTTTACACACAAGTCTATAATACACTTTGACCATGTTTCTTTCTGTGCCCTTCTTGCTCTGTCCCCATTTTCCTCTTCCTTCTCTTTAGTCCCCTTTGTTCCCATTTTACTTTTGTTTTCATGCCATGCATACATACATGATTTTATGCAGCACTGTCTAATCTACAGACAGTGACAGGATTTGTCTTCCTGAGCCTGATTTGATTTGATTAGTCTGATGTGCCTCTATCCAATTGGAAGCTGTTTTACTAGCTCCCATGTACTGCATCAGTAGGGGCTAGCCAGGCGGTGGTGGACTATGCCTTTAATCCCAGCACGTCGGAAGCAGAGGCAGGTAGATCTCTGTGAGTTCGAGACCAGCCTGGTCTACAAGAGCTAGTTAGTTCCAGGACAGTTGCCAAAGCCACAGAGAAACCCCTTCATCCCCCCCAAAAGAATCCTTTTATTTGGGAAGGCCTCATACTTCATTATGTTGTGGCCAGGCTGGCTTCAAACTCAAGAGAAGTCCCGCAGTTTGGATTTTTTTGTTCTGTAATTGCAGTCTCGAGATTCTCAGCTATTTTATCTTTGAATTTAGATTGTTAATGAAGTTCCATGGGAAGCCTGAGTCAGGGGCCTGAGGCTTTAGTTTCTTTTCAATGCCTCTTGGTTGCTGCTGCCCTCTGCTGGGGGGAGGCACATATATCTATTGACCATAACCTGGTATGTAAGTGTACATGCATGTAATATAGACACACAGGACATCTCATAGTTCTGAATAGACAGTCACATTTGTATAGGAAGCCCAACTTGAGTTTTAAATTCAAATATAGCTGTCCCATGGTAAATGTAGAGGGTCAGTTCCAATACTGACCCAATAGATACCAAAATCCTTGGATATGCTAGCCTTTTATGTAAATATAATTATACTTGTTTATAACCAAAACTTATCCTCCTATATTAACCATCTTTAGAGTACTTATAATAGTTCATAAATTGTAAATGCTTTGTAAATAGTTGTTATGCAATATTGCCTAAAGAATGACATTATTTACTATGGATGCATTTTTTTTTTTTTGGAAACATGGTCTCACTCTGTCCTCTGGCTGTCTTAGAACTCATTAGGTAGATCAGGTTGGTCTAGAACTCAGAAATCTGGCTGCCTCTGCCTCCCTAGTACTAGGCGTAAAGGTATGTGTTACTACATCCTGCTACCGATGCAATTTTCTTTTTTTTAATTTTAAGTTTTTTTTTTCAAGACAGGGTTTCTCTGTTTAACAGCCCTGGCTGTCCTGGAACTCACTCTGTAGACCAGGCTGGTCTTGAACTCACAACAGAAATTCTCCTGCCTCTGGCTCCCGAGTGCTGGGATTAAAGGCATGCTACACCACACCCAGCTACAGCAGATGCAATTTTTAAGGATACAATGGAATCCTTGTGCAGATCCTATGGGTATGGAAGTTAGACCATACATTGTACTTGTTTTAGAATTATGCCTGCTAAAATAAATGAGGAATTTTACAATAATTAGTATAGTCATTTTTTAAGAGCAGTTTCTTAACATATATAAAACAAGGTAATGCTCCCTAGCAAAGCAGTCAATTTGTAAAGTTAGAAGACAGGGTGAAGTTACTTTATCGATAATAAAATTAAACACGTAAGTATCCATCCTAAAATTATTTATTGAAATGGAAATGCTTACTTTTTTCAGAGTACAAAGTCCGAGTATCAGTTACCTAAAATTGCAGAAAAGACTCTGTTTAAAAACGCTTTATGGGACCCATCCCCCTCCATCTTCGGGGCCGCTCCTGGCTTCCAGAAGAGCCGCCCACACAGGAAAGAGATCAGCTCCTCCAAGACCCCAACCCAGCGAGCCCAGCTTCAGGGCCGCTCCCGGCTTCCAGAAGAGCCGCCCACACAGGAAAGAGATCAGCTCCTCCTTGCGGAGTTTTTTGGGTCACATATGTAAACTATCATATCATCTGCAAATAATGAAAGCTTGACTTCTTCTTTTCCTATCTGTATCCCCTTTATCTCCTTTTGTTGTCTTATTGCTGTAGCTAGAACTTCAAGTACAATATTGAAGAGATATGGAGAGAGTGGACAGCCTTGTCTTGTTCCTGATTTTAGAGGAATTGCTTTGAGTTTCTCTCCATTTAGTTTGATGTTAGCTGTTGGTTTACTGTATATTGCTTTTATTATGTTCAGGTACGTTCCTGTTATCCCTGATCTCTCTAGGACCTTTATCATGAAGGGGTGCTGGATTTTGTCAAAGGCTTTTTCAGCATCTAGTGAGATAATCATGTGGTTTTTCTTTCGCAGATTGTTAATATGGTGGATTACATTGATAGATTTTCTAATGTTGAACCATCCCTGCATTCCTGGAATGAAGCCTACTTGATCATGGTGGATGATTTTTCTGATGTGTTCTTGAATCCGGTTTGCAAGTATTTTATTGAGTATTTTTGCATCAATGTTCATGAGGGAAATTGGTCTATAGTTCTCTTTCTTAGTTGTGTCTTTGTGTGGCTTGGGTATCAAGGTAATTGTAGCCTCATAGAAAGAGTTTGGCAGTGAGCCTCCTGCTTCTATAGTGTGGAATACTTTGACGAGTATTGGAATGAGCTCTTCTTTGAATTTCTGGTAGAATTCTGCACTGAAGCCATCTGGGCCTGGGCTTTTTTTGTTTGGGAGACTTTTGATGACTGCTTCTATTTCATTAGGGGTTATAGGTCTGTTTAGATTATTTATCTGTTCTTGATTTAGTTTTGGCAAGTGATATCTATCCAGGAAATTGTCCATTTCCTTTAAATTTTCAAATTTTGTGGAGTACAGATTTTCAAAGTATGCCCTGATGATTCTCTTGATTTCCTCAGAGTCCGTTGTTATGTCCCCTTTCTCATCCCTGATTTTGTTAATTAGCATGTTCTCTCTCTGTCTTTTGGTTAGTTTGGACAGAGGTTTGTCTATTTTGTTGATTTTCTCAAAGAACCAACTCTTTGTTTCATTGATTCTTCTCAATGTTTTCCTGGTTTCTACTTGATTGATTTCGGCCCTCAATTTGATTATTTCCTGGCGTCTGCTCCTCCTGGGGAGTTTGCTTCTTTTTGTTCTAGAACATTCAGCTGTGCTATTAATTCTCTAGTATGACTGTTCTCCAGTTTTTTCATGTGGGCACTTAGTGCTATAAACTTTCCTCTCAGCACTGCTTTCAAAGTGTCCCATAAGTTTGTGTATGTTGTGTCTTCATTCTCATTGAAATCGAGGAAGTCTTTAATTTCTTTTTTTATTTGTTCCTTTACCCAGGGATGGTGCAATTGTGCATTGTTCAATCTCCATGAGTTTGTAGGGTTTCTGCGATTTGTGTTATTGTTGAATTCTAATGTTAATGCATGGTGGTCTGATAAGATGCAGGGGGTTATTCCAATTTTTTTGTATCTGTGGAGATTTGCTATGTTTCCTATTATGTGGTCAATTTTAGAGAAGGTTCCATGTGGTGCCGAGAAGAAGGTATATCCCTTTGTATTTGGGTGGAATGTTCTATAGATGTCTGTTAAACCCAGTTGGGTCATAACTTCTATTAATTCTTTTGTTTCTTTGTTAAGTTTCTGTCTGGAGGTCCTATCTAGCGGTGAGAGCGGAGTGTTGAAGTCTCCTACTATTAGTGTGTGAGATTTTATGTGCATTTTGAGCTTTAGTAATGTTTCTTTCACGAATGTAGGTGCCTTTGTATTTGGGGCGTAGATATTTAAAATCGAGACTTCGTCTTGATGTATTTTTCCTTTGATGAATATGAAGTGCCCTTCTTCATCTCTTTTGATTGATTTTAATTTGAAGTCTAATTTGTTAGATATTAGGATTGCTACGCCCGCTTGTTTCTTGGGGCCGTTTGATTGGAAGATCTTTTCCCAGCCCTTTACTCTGAGATAACGTCTGTCTTTGGTGTTACTCCTAGAGCTGATAAACAGCTTCAGCAAAGTGGCAGGATACAAGGTAAACTCAAAAAAATCAGTGGCCCTATTATATACAGATGATGAAGTGACTGAGAAAGAAATCAGAGAAACATCACCTTTTACAATAGCCAAAAACAGCATCAAATATCTGGGGATAATGTTAACCAAGGAAGTGAAAGACCTGTATATCAAAAACTTTGTGTCTTTGAAGAAAGAAATCAAAGAAGATACCAGAAAATGGAAAGATCTCCCATGCTCTTGGATTGGTAGGATCAACATAATAAAAATGGCAATCTTGCCAAAAGCAGTCTATAGATTCAATGCAATCCCTATCAAAATTCCATCACAATTCTTCAAGGACCTGGAAAGATCATTAATCAACTTTATATGGAAAAACAAAAGGCCCAGGATAGCCAAAACATCCCTATACAATAAAGGAACTTCAGGAGGCATCACCATACCTGATTTCAAGCTCTATTATAGAGCTATAGTCCTGAAAACAGCTTGGTATTGGCACAAAAATAGGCAGGTAGACCAATGGAACCGAATCGAAAGCCCTAATTTTAACCCACACACCTATGAACACCTGATTTTTGACAAAGAAGCTAAAACTGTACAGTGGAAAAAAGAAAGCATCTTCAACAAATGGTGCTGGCATAACTGGGTAATGGTATGCAGAAGACTGCAGATAGATCCATGTTTATCGCCTTGTACAAAACTTAAGTCCAAATGGATCAAAGATCTCAACATACATCCAGCCACACTGAAACTTTTAGAAGAGAAAGTGGGAGATACTCTTCAACGAGTTGGTACAGGAGACCACTTCCTAAACATAACACCAGTGGCACAGGCACTGAGATCAACAATTAACAAATGGGACCTTCTGAAACTAAAAAGCTTTTGTAAGGCAAAGGACACAATCAAAAAGACAAAAAGGCAGGCCACAGAATGGGAAAAGATATTCACTAACCCTACATCTGACAGAGGGCTAATCTCCAAAATTTACAAAGAACTCAAGAAACAAGTCTCCAAAACACCAAAGGATCCACTTGCAAGGTGGGGTACAGAGCTAAATAGAGAATTCTCAGTAGAGGAGGCTAAAATGGCCAAGAGACACTTAAGAAAGTGCTCAACATCCTTAGCCATCAGGGAAATGCAAATCAAAACAACTCTGAGATACCATCTTACTCCTGTCAGAATGGCTAGAATCAAAAACACCGAAGACAATTTATGCTGGAGAGGATGTGGAGAGAGAGGATCACTCCTCCATTGCTGGTGGGAATGCCGACTCATACAGCCTCTTTGGAAATCAGTATGGAGATTCCTCAGGAAAATGGGAATTAATCTACCACTAGACCCAGCAATTCCACTCTTAGGCATTTATCCAAATGAGGCAGGTTCATACAACAAGGGCATCTGCTCCACTATGTTCATAGCAGCATTGTTTGTAATAGCCAGAACCTGGAAGCAACCTAGATGCCCCTCAACTGAAGAGTGGATAGAGAAAATGTGGTACATTTACACAATGGAGTATTACTCAGCAGAAAAAAACAATGGAATCTTGAAATTCGCAGGGAAATGGATAGCACTGGAAGAAACCATCCTGAGTGAGGTAACCCAGTCGCAAAAAGACAAACATGGTATGTACTCACTCATATATGGATTTTAAATATGGATCAGGATAGTGCCAGTCTGCACTTCCACAGATAGAGAGTCTGGGAAACAGGAAAGAACCTAAAAGATATGCATATATGCATAGTACCCAAGAGAAGAGGATGGAGACAAGATCCTCTGAATGGATGGGGAACAGGGCGAGGGGGGGTAGTGGGACCTGGGAAGAGTAGAGGGGGTAAAGAGGAAGGGAGTTGGTCATGGGGGAACAGGAAGTTGAGGGGGTGGGGGTAAAATAGGGGGAAGAGGGAATCATAGGATCGAAGACAGATCAGGCACCAGAGTGACCTCGAGTGATCTAAAGGTATAACATCAATTGGCAAGCTAAGCAATAGTGGAAGGACCACCTCGAATGCCCATTCCTGATAATGAACTTGATGTCTATAACTATCCGGGAGCCTTCATCCTGGGACTGATGGAAGCAGAGGCAAACACACAACTAAGCACTGAACTGAACCCAAGGAACCCAGTGACAGAGAGAGAGGAGTGATGAGCAAATTGGCAAGGAATGGGCTGGCAAAACCAGCAGAGACGGCTGATCTGAACAGGGGAGTGCTCTTGGACCCCAGACCGACAGTGGGGAGGCCAGAATGGGACTGATCTGGACCCCCCAAATGTGAGTGTCAGTGAGAAGGTCTGGGCAACCTATGGGGCTCTGAGCTGTGGATCAGTGTCTATCCCTGGTATACAATCTGTCTTCATGTGCCTATGGCACAAAGAGAGATGCTCTCTCAGCCTGGACTCTTAGGGGAGTGCCTTGACCCTACCAAGAGTGAAATGATAGACTCTAGACATCCCCTATGTGGAGGGATTTGGCAATAGGGTGGGAGGGAGGGTGGAAGGGGAGTGCGGGAGGAGGGGAGGGAGAGGGAACTGGGATTGACATGTGAAACAAGCTATTTAAAATTAAAATAAAAAAATAAATAAATAAATAAATGCAAAAAAAAAAAAAAAAAAAAACGCTTTATGGTAAGGAGTCCTCACTTGCATTGCTTGGTGAAATCCTATCTTCCTGGTTCCGGCTTGGGGGCTGTTAACTCCGAAGGCCTGGAGCAAGGCTAAGAATCTTGCTTTTGGAACAAGTAGATGAGATTATTTTGATATGGCGGGCTCAGGGACAGCACTTGTAAAATTGCTTCCTGAGGACAACAGCTACTGATTTTGTTTTTCCACTTTCAGTTTGGGAACATTCCAAGCACTTAAGGAGGCAGGAGGGAGTCCCTGGCCTATACGCCTTGACTGAACACAACCCACAAAGGAAGCAGGCTCTGCGAGCGGAAACGGTAGTGAAATTACAGGCCGACGCGGGACCAGAAAAGAAGATTGCAGACACAGACAAATGGTTGCCCTTTCCGCTTAAGAATTCTAAACAAGAGGCTCAAATCCACATATCTGATTGCACCCGGACAGCTGGAACGGCTGCGACTGCTGAGACCTCAGAGTGTGAAGAACTTTAGAGGGCCGAAACGGTTTCCAGACACCGATCCTAGTCATAGCAGTTTGCAGATAACAAAAAACAGAAGAAATATTTGCTCTGAGCCAGTATTCAGGATGGTTATTAGTGAAGCTTTATTAGCGCATATTGATTGTAAATAATGGGCTTCATTATGGTATTTTTGTACTTGTATGTATATCATAGTTATTGTATTATACTCTCCTGGTCCCTTTTCACTCTGAGGTCGACGTCGGGTGGCTTCCTCCATTACATCTCCTCGTCCTCACCTTCTCCTCCTCCACCATCATCACCACTACCGCTGCCACCACCACCATCATTATTTTTATTGTTTTTTGAGGCAGACTTTCCCACTGAAGCTCAAGTCTACCGACTGGCTAGTCTGGCTGGGTAGCGAGTTCACCTCACCTGGCTGCTCCTATTGCTGCTTCCTCATCCTGGGATTACTGGCATAGGTGTCACTTTTGGTCTTTTACACAGGAGGCTGGGTCTCTCAGCTTAGGTCTCATATTTACAGAACAATAATTTTACCCACTGAGCAATGTCCCCAAACCCTCGAATCCATCTTTCAAATACTACTATTTCATTAATATGGGTTCTTGGTAATGCCGAATGTGAAACGGGGCTGACAAAGATATGGCTTGATTCTTCCGAAGATGCAATGATTTCCTTGTCTTTATTATGGATTCAATCACAGAATACACAAAACTGTATTTCTTGTACATTAGGTAGGCTATGACTACGGTGAAATCTGAAAGAAGATTTACGTGCACGTGATTCAAGTCATTGCTCTTTGGTTACACGCTTCCAGCTACTTGCTACTTAGTGTTTACTTCATTCGCCATCATTAAGGGAAGAGTTCCCATAAATACAAAACACAAAGAACTCAAATTAATTCTCCACCCTAAGCAAAGTTAAGAAGGTTATTCAGAGAAAATGTTTAATGTGCTCCTAAAATAGAATTTTGGATTATCTGTAGATCCTAATTTTTCTATTCTCCATTGTTACAGATAATTAAGAGTTGTAGTTATCTTTAATTAGAATTTGTTAGAAAATTCTTCTTTTAAAGCAATCGAAAGAAGCTAAAAATACTCTTATCTTCCCCAGGGCATTATAGTAATATATTTTTATGCTTAGCTAATAGAACCTGAATGACACTCCTGACTCAACCTGTCAAGAAGTACAAGTTCCCTACTTTTTCAGGTTTTTTTTGTCTTCCCTAAACAAGGTTGGGGTTTGAAAAGTTATGTAGATAAGACAGAGAGAGAAAAGACATATTCCACACTTCCAGATTATTGAGAGATGGGCACAAGTTATGAGGCTGTTCTAATGATGTAACTAATAAAAGTATATTACAAGCTGGGAAGGAAAGCAGTCACTGTCATCTGCCTAGACAGAACCATTGGAAACCCCAACTCTTCTCTAGGCCCACCCCAGAAACCTTCTAGCTAGGCTCTAACTACTGAGCTGCTTCTGACCTTATCTCAAAGGAGCAGGTTCTATGAAGACTGCAGTAGCTGAGAGGTTGTGCTAGTAGTGGAAAGTGCCATCCATGGCTGCTTTTTCCCTGGTTGTGTCAAAGGTAAATACCACATATCAGCAGAAGTGAAAAATGCTTAGGTCCCTCAAGCTTCCGCATGTAAGGTGTCTCTCAGGGCTGTCATAGTAGGACCTATTCATTTTTATTTATTTAATTTGCTTACCAACTTGAGACACAAAAGAACATTGGGAAGGATTTGTAAATGTTTATTTTGAAAGCTGTCCACATTATTATTTATTGCTTTCCAGTTTATTCAACAAACTGGCAAAATATGATTAATTTAGTCAAGGCCTTTCTTTCCACAAGGAATTTGAAATTTCTCAGCTTGAAATATCAATTACAGAGTGTGATTTTCATGCAAATGAGAATATATATTCAAGTATTCATCCAGGTTTTTAAGTCTCGGTGTTCAGGATTATGTGAAAATAGTGCTTGCGTAAAAATTAAATTTCTTTGTGATGCAGAATACAAAGCAATAACACAGTGTGACAAAGACAGTTCAGATAAGACTGTGACTGTCTAGAAAAAGAAAAACAGTCAAGGGCAAAAAGGATAATGATGACACCATCCATGATTTATTACTTACTTATGGACCTTCAAGCACACTGTTACCCATTCAGAGAATTTATGTGGCAGATACTAAGACAGATGCATGAAGACAAGATACATGCTTATGGAGACATATCAGTATGCACTGGGAACACTAAGCCAGGAAACACAGATTTCCGGAGAGGAAGGCAAGTTTTGCAGTTTCTACAGAGGACTTCTTTTAGAAATACTGAGAATTTACTGGAATTGCAGGCAAGAAAAAGCATTCTAATTAAAGTGACTGGCCGTGCAGAGCATTGGGAACTTTATGAGAAGACCGAGGAATCATAAAGGAGAAAAGAATAAGTATTTCTGTCTCTCTATCTGTCTATCTGTCTGTCTGTCTTCCTGCCTGCCTGTTATCTATCTATCTATCTATCTATCTATCTATCTATCTATCTATCTATCTATCTATCTGTTTATCTACTTGTTTATCACCTCAATGTATAGCTATAGCTGAATTAACAAAAGAATGAGAGGGCAGAGGGGAAAGGTAAGTAAGAAACAAGTCTTTAGTTTTAGTTATAACTCATGGGGATTTGTTGATTAAAAATAAAATAAAACAGTCTACAATATTGGAGAATTCAGATCTGGAGAACCATAGAGGCAAACAGATACCCTAAGGCACAGCATAATGCCTTACCCATGTTTCCCTGTACTGTTTGAGAAAAAAGGAACTCCTGGTACTGCACAATGGTAATGCCAGAGGACTAAGAGAGCATGCATGGTTCTGAGTTGCATTTGATGGTGCCTAGAGAGATGTGAGAAAGACAGTATGTTCTGGTGAGCATCCAAACAGGTCAGCTAGTACCTTTTAGGACATATGACCTCATTTGGTCTCCACCACCACTCCATGCCTTTTGAATTATCACCTCAAAGTCACCCCACCCCAGGGTGTCATGCCACTGGAACAAACAAGAATGGGATGGAAGCTATGCCTGCCCATTGTCAAAACCGGTTCTCTTTTGCTTACATCTCTTAGCACAAGTGGCTTCTCTGTGGCCCAGTATACAGCAGTAAGATGACCACTCCCAGTTCCTACCACTTTGCAGAGGCAAGGTGTTGGGACCTGGCTCTGGGTTGACCCCTCTCTGGCTTTATGTCAGAGGAACATGCAGTCAGACACCAAGTCACTGTACCTCTTTGAGGCTAAAGCTCCTCATCCTGCAAATGAGGCTATGATTCTAAAGCAAGGAGATTAGATGCCAGAGACATTCTGTATGCAATACTGAGAGCACACAGTGACTCATTTGATATATGACATAAAGCAAAGCAGGCATTAAGGAGTGACTCTTCCGGCATGAAAGGATGGATGCAAGGAGGAGCTGTCAAAAGCATAGAAAATATAAGAGGAGGAGCAACTTCCATGAGATTAAATCTCAACTAGAAATAATGAGATGCATTTTAATAACTATTAGATGCAGTAGGGAGGTGCCACAAATATTACGATAGTACACTCATTTTTTTGTCATTAATTTATTGTAGGGCCTAGAAAAGGTTGGGCTACAAATTGATGATCATCTGTGAGGATTATAATTGAAGATCATTTAAATATATCAAATAGCATTTTAAGTTCTGAAAGATATTCTACTTTTCCAGTGAGATAGGAAAACCACACCGTAGAGTCCATTTGTCATGCCTATTGCCTCTGATTTGTCGTAACAAATCAGAGGCGATAGTCTATCTATTGTGACAGATTTTTTTTAACCCGCTCTTGATATGACACAATTTAAAGTAAGTTGACATAACGATACTTATTATTTTAACTATCATAGGTCGGAACACCATTGTTCCACTGTGGGAGGAAGGAAAAATTATTTCCAAGCGTAAGATTTCAGAAGGGTAGTAAGAGATGAGTAGCACAAAAGGGAAACAAAGGCACTACCTTGCATGGCTGACCAAAGCGTTTATTCCTATACAGCTAACTTTAGTTGACAACAAGCAAAATAGCTTATTTAAATCAATATAACAGACTAGTTGTAGTGGAAAACAAGGACAAAGAATGTATTTTACAAACAAAGAATCTGTTTACAAAAACACACTTGTATCCATTTCCTCGGCTAGGATACTGATGGTCACACACAGCTGCCAGTCTGATTCCCAAGATTCCAGACCTGTTTCTGGAATTTTATGAAAGCTATACATTCATTCATTTCCACTACTTTTGAGTGTTTTCTATGTATAGTTACACTGACCTAGATGTGGCTCTGAAAAACCAAAACCAATTCCTTATTAGCAAGAGAATGATTGTAGATTAAAAGATAAATATGATTTATTAGAGGGATGTGTTCTCCAAGGAAACGCATGTTTTATGAGACGGAATTGAAATAGGGGCCAGAGACCCCGTTAGGCATTTTATAAAGATGATGAGGAATGTGCTCTGGTGCAGCACCAACAGGAACCGCGAAACAGGTAGTAAACTTTGTGCCTACATTTGGGCAGGAGACAGTTGGAAGATGGAGAAGTTGATTTGGTACATATTTATTTTGATGTGTTGCTTAGACATACAAAAGAAACTGCATAGTTTGATTTCTAAATTCAGAAGTTTTGCCATGTCAAGGATTGGGGGTATAAGTCTCATGGACTTCTCCATTTTTGTTTTTTAGTCTAATTAGGAAAAGTTCAGAGTGGAGAATAAGGGGACAGAGTGGAAGATGAACTGAAGTGTCCAACATGCAGAAGTCTTCGGAAATGAGCAAGCTGAGACTTCGACTGCACAGAAGAGTCTGGAGTCAGAAATAACGTTTTCTGCCACAGTGAGGAGCAACACACTACAAAAACCGTCTTTAAACAATTCCAGGGAGAATGAGAACTACTCGGCTTCTCCAAATATAATATAGAGACCTATGACAGCGGAAGCTGTTGGAGACATTTGTCACAGGCAGCATAACATAGACATGCACTTGGGTAAACATCACTTAACTGGAATGTCAGCTTTCATTATATAGCATACGTTAAACTATGTATAGGATAGCACAATTATTCTAGGAAGTTGAGCTTAAGTCTGGTGCCTTAGACCATTCGACCACCCTGACAGGATAGCAGCACAGTTATTCTAAGGCTACACTGTTTTTATTGATTACATTTTGTTATTTGACAATTTCAAACACGTATGTAATATATTCTGGTTACTCTCTCCTTCACCCACTCTTCTCTCCTATCCATCATGACCAACCACTTCATAATTTTGGTTTTCTTTTGTTTTACATTTATTTTAACCAGGCTCATCTGTGACCCTTTGATTAGAAAGCACTACTTTAAAAAAATAAAAATGTGAATAAATCTGGATGTGGTGGCACAAACTCTAATCCCAATCCCTAGGTCAGCCTAGGTGAAGTGACATACTGAGTTCCAGGCTATCCTGAGCTATATGGTGAGATCTTGTCTCAAACAACAACAACAACAATGAATAAATAATAGCAATATACACATACATAAACCTTCCTTTACAAAGCAATACTCAACGAATCCAAACAACTCCATGTGGTAAATATTATCTTCGCCATTTTGCTAATAAATACAACATACACTGAAAAGCTAATTTGATTTGAGTGACATTATTCAGCAGGGGTCAAAGAGAACTGTTTTGATACCTGAGTAAGAACAGTTTTAACCTGTTTTTGCAAGCTAAGGAGGTACTATACAACTAGACTTCTTATGCACATATAGATCACAAGTAATGTAAACAGGTCAGAATGGCCGCAAATCACACAGATATGCTATGAATCGTATCCTTAACAGTGTGTACCATGAGCAACACATGAAATGGTTGTGTTTAACATAGTACTCTGATAAGTCCTGTGAAGATATGAGCTATACTTCAGTTTTCATTCTATCAAGGCTAACTATTGTCTTTTGAAGTACTGACAAATTAGATTTTCTAAATTATGGCTATTGTTGATGGGACTCTTAAATTTAAAATTCTGTAGGCTAGCTTCCTCACACAGTATGCTATGCCACTTTCATTTATAAACATTTCATGAAATATGCACGTTCTTTAGTTTATGTACACTGACCCAAATGTTCCCATAGCCACATTTCCATTTTTTCCCATTGTCTTCTAGTAGGTTCCTGTTGACATGTTTCTGTTCGCTGTTAAAGATTACTGACATTGATGAACAGGAACCTGCATTTCTTGGAAGGAGTTCCATCTACATCATCATCTTCTTTCTTTTGGAGGCAGGACTTTCCTCTGCAGAGCAGGCTTGCCTGGACTCTTGTAACCCCAGCTGGTTTTAAACTCAAGGGAATCCTCTTGTCTCAGCTTCCCAAGACTTGGGGTTACAGATATTAGCCACCATTCTCTCTCTCTCTCTCTCTTTTTTTTGTTTTTACGAGGCAGGGTTTCTCTGTATTGTTTTGGAGGCTTATTGGTCCAGCCCGGCCTCGAACTCACAGAGATCCGCCTGCCTCTGCCTCCTGAGTGCTGGGATTAAAGGCGTGCACCACCACCGCCCTGCCTAGCCACCATTCTTACATGAAGCATATTTTAATCTATTATTAAAAACTCTCTTAAGAATTATTTTTAAGTGTGTGTGTGTGTGCCACATTTGTGCAGGTGTTTGTGACGGCCTCTAATAATGCCAGGTCTGGAGTTACAGGCAGTTGTGAACCATCTGATGTGGGTCCTGGAGGCTGCATTCTTGTATTCTATTAAAGCAGCAAGCACTCTAGACTGCTGGGCGGTCTCTGGACCCCACTTTGTAACTTTTTAAATGTAAGGACTTGTTTATCTGGTTTTGCTTTCTTTGCCTGTGTTTGGGATAGAATCCAGTGTCTTTACATCCTGGGAAAATACTCAATAACTGAACTTCATCTCCAGCCTCTGGCATTTGTATCAAAGACCCTACAGACTGAATAACTTTGAATAAGCAGAACACCATGGCTATGAAGAGAAGAAATGTTGAGAGTGCAGATTAAAAATGATCTGTGTATGTTAACTTTTGAGTCTGGTTTAACATTCTTGTGAATATTGTGTAAACTCCCTGAAATGTATCACTAAGTCCAGACAACCTCTAAGTTCCGTCGACCCTAAGTCAGAGTGCAATCAGCCACTGCTTCCGAGACCCAGAAAGGAGACTCCTATCTTGTAGCCCCCTGCCGAGCAGAGGCTTCTACCCATGTGATTGATAAAACATGGGATTATGACTTTGTTTTGTTGTGTGATTTTTATTTTTTTATAAGTTCGAAGAACATCTTCCAAGGTGGAAGGTATCATTCAATGCAACTTAAATATTTTGTCACTCATATGAGGCTCAGAATAAAGTATTTATATTATTTTGTTTTAACAGAGCTTGTTATTGAAGAGCATTGTTTGTCACCATGAGCAGGACTCACACCACCTCCATCCCTTCCTCAACACTTTGTTTAAGTTTCTTGATCCATTATATTGCATTTTTTCATTTTTCACTAATTCTTAGTTTATTTTTGTTTCTTCCTGGTTTAGTTCTAATAATGCTTACCGTGGGGTGATGGGTTCAGATTTTGGTTTTCATTCTCACTTCACTTCATGATCTTGTGAGAAGTTAGTGATCTGTTTATAGTACAATTCCATTTCAACTCAGCTGCCCCTAAAATCAAACAAAAACGCTTTCCTTTATTTTTTTAAAATTTCCCACTCACAATAAATTGTTGTCCATTCTTCTTTCTCACTAATAAATACCCTTTAAAATGAATCATTGAGAGGTAAAAAAATAACCAGAAAGAATCATGGATATTATCTCCAATAGTAGGACAACTGGTTGATTGCTTACAATAATCATAATAAATGCTTACAATAAATTTTGACTTAGTCACACTTACTATAATTTGAGTTAAATTTAAAGTAACCTGAGTTAATATGTGAACAAACTTCACCAAACCAAAGTAGGATAACAAGTACCACAGCTTTGCAAGTCTATAAATCTTAGTCATTCTTAAATAGGTTATCCAATCCCAAGTGATCATTCCTAAGCACATATACATAGGAAGACCACCTAAATAGATGCATAGATTCAGCAGATTATATATATGTATATGTATATGCATATATATAAGAAATTTTATACATATGAAGAAACCATGAAGTTGAGAAGAATTGGAAGGGGGAGAAAATGGGATAGTAATAATGTACATTTAATACTAATTTTAAAAAGAAATTGAAGCATGATGATACTTCTGAATGGCTGAAAAAGAAGAGAAAATGAATGGGAGGATAATTTACATGATTATAATAATTAAATTCTTCTAGCCTTTTCACATGAATGTAGAAGGTCTACACAAACAGGCTTAATTTTGCTTATAAAATAGCAAAACATACTACTACTGGCATAAATATACCAATATTCAAGAACCAACCCAAGCAATCATAACATATTGTAGTAGTTAGATTAAAAATTCAGGCGCATTTGCCTGAATTTTCCCCTCCTGCCCTGGTCACTAGGAGGTCAGATCCCCTCCTCGTGGCAAGGAAGAAATCAGAAGTTAGCTAGCTGGGCTGTGTTTTACGGCTCTGGGTGTGCTTTATGGTACAAGCACACAACAGATAGGTGCAGAGCATAGAAACTGCCCTGGGAGGGCCTATAGGCCAAAGCAACCAGTTGACCAATCAACACAGGACAGGTCGTCCAATCCCGGAAGCACACCAACCCGTGACCATTGCGTACTCCTAGACAACCCCCTTATGCTGCCCTATAAGGTCCCTGCCTAGCAGTTTCTAGGGGTCCTTCTCTAGGCATTTGCTGAGATGAGAGATGTACAGATGAAGGGCCCTAGCTAATGGGGTTAGCTCATTAAACAACAGTAAGATTCTTTGCTTTAAAAACAAAAACAAAAATCAAGCACATGTATGCATACTAGGCTTTAGGAAAATAAACAAAAGTATAAATTAAAGTTTAAAAAACTTCTCAGTATGCAACTTATTCCCACAATTTTCATGTAATTTTACTAGCAAGTATATTCTTTTTGATTTACAGAATAATTTAATGAAATAAAATACTATGTACCTAAGATAATTCACAGAGATATTTACAGTAGTCAAATGTGGAAGTCAACTCTATTGTTTCACATGTAAGAGGATATGGGAGGATATTTTTCTTGGAAGCTCAGGCCTAGGTTTATAAAATGAGAAGTAGCTAATACACAAGTTTGTAAGTTCCCCAATAAAGTGTTAGTTGTTGAAGTTGGTCAAGTCCCTGAAGAGCTTAAGGGATGGGGTATAAGTTTGCCTAGGTGTGCTGTTTCTTCTCGCCTGCTGATACCTGCTGATGCCTGCTGGGGGCAATGAAAACTTGTGGCCCAAGGACAAAGTTTAAGGAGTAACTTGCACAACCCTAAGATAACTGTCTCCTGAAATGTGCTCCAGGCTTTATTCCCACTGGATAAAGATTTTTCTGTAGACTAGATGGTGCCTGTGGGACACACAAACAGAAAAGCACAGCAACATACAGGTGAGGGCAGAGAAGAGATGTGGAGAACTGAGACATGGCATCAGAGGAGCTCAAAAATGTCACTCAGCGGTTCAGTCTATGAATCAATGTCTCTAGGACGATACTTAGACCTAACTCATCATCACTATCCATTTTCCTCTTTCTCCCCAGTTCTCCCATTGATGGAACTGCCTCCTCCCTTGGTGGGATACTTTCCAGGAGGGTCAAATATAGATATATCTAGGTTTTCCATATGCACGAGAAATGCCAGACTTTGCTACATCAAGCAATGATGCATTGAGTGTCTTAACTGTCTCTTGTCCTTTAGTACAGTCTGGTGTGGAAGAATTACATTTATTTATTGGTTTCCAAGGAGTTTCATTTGAGACTAACAGAACATACCAAAGTACATGAAAGATCAAGTTCTTTATTTAAACTACTGTCAAGTTTGCCTATAACCTATGCACTTCCTGTGTTGTACTTACAATCAACTTTAAATCACAGTACCTAGTACTAAGTTCGTCCATCCATCCATCCATCCTCTATTTATCATCTATCTACCTATCATGTTTTTACTATTATCTGTCATCTACATGTTACAGTTATGTTTATGGCACAATGACAAGGAAAGAGGCCGTGAGTACAGAGTACAACCACATTTGCCCTGAATATTGTTGATGTGATTGGTTAAAGCCATGTAAGTAAGGGAAAACTACTTTGAATGTTTCTACCACAAACTCTCGAAGTTTTTACCAGATATATTAAATACAGTTCTTCACAGTATTGTGACTCATTCATTGAGATGCTCGACATCTTTGCCAGTGTCTATCTTTGAGAGCTCTTCAAATGAACAGCAACTCAGACATTCAGTGGTCCCAGAACTTCACCCCGTTTGCGGATTTCTTGAGCACAACCAAGAATAAACCACAAGAACTCTTCTTATTTCTCTTAATGCTGGCTTTTTTGGAGTCCTAGAAAAGTAGAGTGTCATTTCTGAAGGCTCTGATGAGTTTGTGCCTGACAGTTCCATCTCAGACGATGAATACCTTTCTCTCAACTCTCCTGGATTTGACGGAGCTGTGCTTTATTTAGCGTGCATCAGCAACACGAGCCACAGTACCAAGGCAATATTTGCAAAGTCAGCGAGCGATAAGAATTTTAACACACACTTAAAGCATGATGGTAACCTTATCTATTGTTTTATTAATTTTTTTATGGTTAAACTTTCTGCATGTCACTGGGAGTAACACCACCAGAAAAGTTGCTAGCCATAGAGGATAAACCGTGCTCTGGCCATGCACTGTCTATAATGTTTTTCAGTGTGAGGAATGCTGAAAAAAAGGCATGGTTTAGTTCACATTCAAAACCAGAGCCCTCAGCACTGTAGCCAGTGAAGCCTTTTCAACTGGTAACGCACTGGGGGATTCACAAAGCTTTGCTGGTTAAGATGCAAATTTGTGTGTAGAAACTTTAGAATGCAGTTGGAATGAAGAATTGATTTTTTTATAGTGTATAGATTTTGTATTGCTTCCTGTCTTGTTTATAATGAGTCAGTTGTTCCTATCAATATCAAAGATGCTTTTTAGTGACTATATCACTATACCCTATGTAGAATTATATTTCTCAGCTTTCAGAAATATAAAATCTAATTGAATTATAATGATAAATTGTGATTCAAAAAGATATCACATTAAATAGAGTAACCATGCCCTTGAGAGCACTCAAGCATGAGACCACCAAATTAACAAGGATTGTGTTTGCCTTATGTGTTGGGAAACATAGGGATTAATAAAGGTCAAAATCTAGGAGCCCTTGATGTAATTAACTTATCACACTTCATTCCATTCTCTCTCTCTCTCTCTCTCTCTCTCTCTCTCTCTCTCTCTCTCTCTCTCTCTCTCTCTCTGTATGTGTGAGCATATGGGTACATTCATGCACAAATACACATATTTGACTATTTGAAAGTTTGGTAAAGCAACAGACTCATAATATCCAATTGGTCTATTAATGTGTTTGCATTTACAAAATAATTTTGCAATCAAATTCCTTTTGTTACAAAACAAAAATGATACGATTTTAAGTGGAAAGGTGATGCAAAAATTATCCCCCAGTTCTAGATAAATTATTAAACAAAACTTAAGGGAGTCATTTTTTTAGACTAAGCTTCTACACTGTGCTCCAAAGGTTTAGGTTAAAAATAAAGGTAGAATCATCCATGCTCAGCTCCACGGGACCAAGCAGATAGTCAGCTGTTTGCATGAGCTCCTGAAAAATCAGAATTACCACGATGATGGCCAAATTTCCCCCCAAAAAATAATCTTCACTTCATGATAACTAAGTTCTCTCTGTTTTAATCCTCACACAAAAGAAGTAACTTGCTATAATCTGTTGTTAACTAACATTCCCAGTGTTCTGTCTCCCTGTCCTTGCTTTATAAGAAGATAATTCAGAAATATATATATTACTATTTTTAACTTTGGTTCACCTACAAGCACAACTACTGCTGAAGCATCAGAACATTTCTTCTACTTTATAGAATAAAATATTAAATTGTTGGGCAGTTGTGGTGCACACCTTTAATCCCAGTACTGGGCAGCAGAGGCAGGCGGATCTCTGTGAGTTCAAGGGTAGCCTGGTCTACAGAGCCTGTTCCAGGACAGGCTCTAAAGAGAAACAAAAAGCAAGCAAACAAACAACAGCAACAAATCTAACCATTTTGAGCTAGTGGGAACTCGCTGAATCTGGACTGACATCTGGGGAACCTGCATACAACTGAACTGGACCCCCCGAATGCAGGTGACAGTAGGTGCCGTGGGCAGTTTGTAGGGCTACTGGCATTGGGATAAAAATCTACCCCTAATGAATGAACTGGCTTTTGGGAACCCATTTCCTATGGGAAGATACTTTGCTCAAGCTAGACTTAGGGGGAAGGACCTTGGTCCTGCCTACCTTCTCTGAGGAACAGAAGGGGAGGTGGGGTGAGGGGAAGGTGGAGGGAATGGGAGGAAGAGAGAGAGGGGAAACCAGGATTAGTATGTAAATATAAAGGAAATAAAGACTTTACTACCACAAAAAATAAAAAAGGAAAAATATTAAATAACTAAAAAGTAAAGTTAACTAATTATCATGAAGCTTATTGTCCTTTGACAAAAAAAAAAACCAAAGATGCTTAGAGACTTGAGCAAGATATTACTAAGGATTAGTCAGCATTTGTTGAAATTTCATTTAGTGATTAAGTATGCATTTGTTGATTTCTCTTTAAAATTCACTAAACACGTAGGATCATAGTCATATTCTTTGAAATTCAAAGCTCATGGCATAGTGAAAATGGGAGATACTTCCCACACGATTGATACGTACTTGCAGTAAATTCAACCATAAACATACAAATAAGAACCATAGAAACACAGCAAGAAAATAAGATCTGTAATGGGACATTTCCTGTTCTGACTCCTGGTCCCAAATAACCACCCTGAGGCTTATATAAATTATGAATGGTCAGCCAATATCTCAGGTTTATTACTAACTATCCCTTACATTTTAAGTTAGCCCATATTCTTTATTTACTCTCTGTCACATGGCAGTGCCTTTATTAGCATGGCATGTTCATCGCCTGTTCCCTCTGAATCTGGCTGGTGACCTCCGACTCTGTTCTCCTTCCCATCATCCTTAGTTTGGTCACTCTGCCTATATCTCCTGCTTGGCTACTGGCCAAGATTTGAAGTGACAAATCTTTACAGTGTACAAGAAGATTATTCCACAGCATTTCCCTCCTTTTGTCTAATTAAAAAGGAATGTTTTAACTTTGACATGGCAAGATAACTTACAACAAAAGCTGTTATCAAGTAATATTACAGTTACAATATTTAGTGTATTTGTATTTGGCAAAACTAGAGAAAATATTCTATTATCTATTTTATCTTTGTAACTCTGAAGTTTTATATCTAATTTACCTTTTTATCATTCATTGGGTTATGGATACTTGTCAATTTTATTAGGTTGGTTACAGGTTGTCATTGGTAGTGGTCAGGAAAAATGATGAACAAAGGAGACTAGATTCAGGGATTTTGTTCTGAAAAGAAAAAAAGGGGGTATAGAAATGATAGGATAAAAGGGTAGATTGTTGAATCTACTTTTAAACCAAGAAAGCAACTACTAGTCTTAAACATTTTACATTGGTTTGGATTTTTGTACATTGATACAAATTTGAGGTTATTTTTGTTATATCTATATGTAGATAGGTAGATAGATAGATAGATAGATAGATAGATAGATAGAAAGATAGATAGATAGATAGATACACAACACTTTGGACTCACCAAGATAGGATAGATAACAGAATATTTTCTCTGACTTTTTCAAATGCAAATGGACTAGACATTGCTAATGCAATTCTTGCCTATATGTATTTGTATATAGTCATTGCACTTACTGTATATAGCTTTGTTATGTTAGTTCGAACCTTAGCTTTTTATTTAGAAAAAAGGGGGAAATGTTTGATATTTTGAGTATGTTCTGAAAAATAAATCTTGCTTGGAGTCAGAGGGCGGAGCTAGCCACTAGCTGATCATAGAGGTTTGGAGGACTGTAGAGAGAGGAGATGGGAAGTAATAAGGTGAACTGACAGAGTAGCTTGGTCTTTTGGATGGAGGAAATGAAGAGGTAGGAAGCAATTGGTAGCTGCTCTGTGTTCTCTGATTCTTACTCCAATATTTAACTCATGATTTTTTATTGATAAACATTACTTAGATTAATGTTTCAAAATTTAAAGAGACTCTGAGAAGATATTGTTTTGCATATGATTGCTAAGAAATTCTCCATTGAGAAAATCAGAATCACAAATGAATCTAGTTTGGACATGAAGTTGGAAATGGAAAAGACAGATGATGACAAGTGCTAACATTAGGTTAAGGACATTTGGCTTCATCAATCATCTACTCTCTTGCTTTACCACACCCCATTGGTCTCCAACTACTACAAGAATGAAATCAAATTATATAAACTATGAGAAGAAGAGTTTTAAATGTCAGAAAGATTGAGAGAGCTTTGTCATAGAAACAAAATGGAAAAAAACTGAAGAAATTGTTTCAGGAAACTGTAGTTAAAACTTCCCAGGAATAATGTAGAGTAGAGGCTAAAGATTGCTTGGAGGACATTAGTGATTTTAATATTAACACATACAGGGGAGTGCTATTCTCCTTAGTCATTCCAGTGAAGACGCCCTTCTTGATTATTATTGCTTGCTGATAAACTTACCTTTTTTAAATCATGCCCTTTTGCCATGATTCTAATTCCAGCAGATTATCTACTAGTGGAGCTGAAAAAATAATGCAAAGTAATGTATTTCATAGCACTTAGGTTAATATAGTCTTTAATGAAAACTTGAAATAATTACCCAGATCAATTGTGTTTTGTATATTAGAAAAAACATCATACTTTCTCTAGGACATTGTAACTAGGAGAATAAAATCCTGAAGACATAATTCTTGTTTTAATAAGGAAAGCTGCTAGGACACGAAGTATGTAATGCCAAGGACAGTTCTTCAGTGTCCAAAGGCATCAGTAGTTTCAACTTTTTGCTGTGACATAAATTAAGAATTTTAATTAGCAAAAGTCATAATTGTAGGAAAGCATATTTGTTATCATATTATTCTTCTTTTCCAAATGTTTCAATATTTGTATGACCTTATATTATCCATGTATATTCATACTCATCAATTTCATTTCCTTTAAACAAGGGCCATGTTTTGTCTCCACTTGATAGAAAGGAAGGCAAACTTTGGTATGGCTTTCCTTCCAAGCATCTGCATGTCCCCATAACAGTCCCTCCCACATAATGGAATCATTAAGGTGGTTGCACGTGTGTATAAACAGTGAAGTCATAGTAACTGCTTTCCTAATTATGCTACATCTTCTGACTTCATTATAAATTTCTAAGGAGTAAGGACAGGGAGAAAGAAAGGAGTAATACAGAAACCAAACAAAAATAATTTATAGTCTATTTATATGAAAGATACATTTATATTTATTATATGTAAAATTATCACATGGTTTGCTAAATTGTTCGGATATTTTAGAGTCTTACCAATAAATCAATTAGGCCTGAAAATATGGATATCGTAGAAACAGAGTATGATTACAAAGAGGGCAGGGAGGGCTAATAAAGTGATCTGTCCATGAGATAAAAGCAGGAATTTCCATTGAACTACATTTTATACAGCATGAGGATTATAGCAGATGATAGTGTATTAAATATTTGATAATGGCTGAAATTTAAATATTTGCATCCAAATAATTATGTGACAAATTAGCAACCTAAATATATATCTCAAAAACTTGTTCTACATTCCAAATATTTATAATTTTTTAAGGCAGGGTTTTCTGTATTTCCCTGGTTGTCCTGGAACTTGATCTGTAGACCAAGTTGGTCTTGAACTCAGAGATCTGACTGTTTCTGCTCCAAAGAGCTGGGTTAAAGGCAATTATCACCACTACCTGGCTACCAAATATTTATAACCACAAAAAATATAAAGAATTAGGTAAAATACCTTTGTCAAAGGCACAGAGTAGGTGGTAATACTGGGTTTCAAAGAGGTCAGTTTCTGATCTTGTGGTCTTTCAGTCATTTTAAAAGTGAAAGTTGGGTGGGCAGGATGGCTCAGTGGGTAAAGACTGACAGCCTGAATTCAATCCTTGGCACCAATATGGTGGAAAGAGAGAACTGACTCCCACAAATTGTCCTCATATAAAAATGTGAAATCCATCTCATACTGGCACGTTTGTTATTTTAGGCATGTACCCCTAGGCACAAGACATCCTTTATCTGCTTCAGCTTGCTCTCATATAGCCGGGAAGTCATAGAAAAGTACCACAAAGGTTATGATTGTTTTCTGGGGCTGGCTCTAGCTGGTTCATGAGAGTCATTTGACAATGTTGCATCCTAAGCCACTCTCGTGTTTTATTTGGGCAGTTTCAAGCTGGCTATAAGGAGAGAATGGAAACTTAAAGCTGCAAATTAAACTGAGTTTTTTCTTTCTCTCAACTTGTCAAACATTCACTAGAACACCAACAGCCAAAGGACTTCCACTCAGACTCCAAAATTCCTCTTATGAGTTTAAACTTTAAACCTTTGCTTTCACATATCTTTCGAATTGAGTTTTCACCGATTGATATTTGAAAGATCCTGGACCACGTCCTTACTTTTCAAAGGCTTCTTACTATTAAAATGTGAGTCCCATCAACTTTCCTTTTTTCCCGTGTTATTCATGGGTTTTCTCTGCTTCTTTGTAAAACTAAAATTTGAATTATCTATGCTGAGAATAACCACATGTCAAGCTTGTTTGTAGGGATAGTTATTTTTCACAACAGAGATCTACTGGACTTTCTTAAAATAAGTAACAGCAAGACAGACCTACAGGTAATCATCTAGAGATTCCCGTGAGCCTGAATATTGGAGAGCTTACAGTTTTGTGAACACAGCGTTTAATTTAGGCCGTTCCTACATGGGAATCTAACAGAAGATGAAGCAAGATGCTGTTGTGAGCAATGATAAAAATTGTTTCAGTGAATTCCCGCAGATAAGAACTATTTAAAAGTACTTATGCTATGGCTCACTGATGCCTTAGAAAGAAAGATATTATCTGGAGGAGAGCAAGAGAATATTTCAATGTTCCAATATTAAGACCTGGTAGAAATTCATTTCAGGACATGAGTTGAACAGACACACATACAGTTTCAAATTCTTAAATAGCAACTCCTGTGTGAAGTTTGCACTTTCCCTTCTTATGATATACAAACTGTGTTAAAAGCTACAACCCAGGAACTTTCCAAGATTGTATACAGTACCTCATCCATCTTCCTTTATACGCAAGTAACTTATAAATGAGTAAAGGAGGAAATAACTGAGTCATCGAAGAAATTAGGTCTGATATCTTCTTGACCAAACTTCAGGAAGCTTTGTTTGGAAATTGTATGAACCAGTTTAATGGACGGTGCAGAAGTAGAAATTTGACAGTTTTAAATTCACCTCCTTCAAAAAGGTTAATATGTGGGAAGTAAGTGATAGCCATGCTCTCAACTCAACTAGCCACCTCTAGGGAACTGCTGAAACAGTAACTGAATCAACTGGAAGGAAAATGAAGAATTGTTCTGTGGTCTGCTGTCTGCCAGGAACATAGGGAGGTTACTAATAACAAAGAATGTATGGTCTGTCCTTACACCTGTGAGTGAAATGTGAGAAACCTGGGGAAAAAAAGAGAACAGACAAAGACATTTTGCTAAGAAAGGCACTTTTGAAACTTTTTGTTCTTTTGACTTCCTGATAGGGTATAGGAGCTCAGAAACCACAAGGGAGTAAAACAGAAGGACTGGGGCTGGAGCGATGGCTTAAGGGTTAAGAGCACTAGCTGCCCTTCCAGAGGTTCCAGGTTCAATTCCCAGCACCTGTCTGTAAATACAGTTCCAGGAATCTGACACTCTCACACAGACATGTATACAGGCAAAACATCAATACATATAAAATAAAAGTAAATTAAAAAATTAAATTGAAGGAGCTGTACTAATTTCTAACAGAAACTATATAAATTCTATTTGACTGCAAATGCAATTTCTAAAATGAATTCTCACCCAAGGGAATAAAGAAATTACATTACTGCCCTACCCAAAAGAAAACATTGGAAGTTGCTTGGTCTAGGTGAAATGGAATTTGATACTTACAGTAGCTAATTAACATCAAAGTTGAATTAATTCAGCACAATGGAAAATGATCAGATTTTGTATCCACATTGACTACAAATAATACTAATACTATTTTGTATATATGAAAAACTCAAAAGTAAAGTAACACAGGCCAACAAACTTTAAGAAAATCTAAAGGAGAGAAGGCTAAAAAATTACTTTAAGCTAGCTAATCTTAGACAAATGAATTCTGGATAAGAAGTAAATTTTACGTAGGAAGCTGCATCATGAATTTTCAATGCCCCATTATCAGCATCACAGTAGACAATTGGCTGTAAGTTGGGTAGGTCCAATGGAAAACAGATGAATACAATATAGAATGCTGTGGAACATTCTTTTTGTGCACTCTGAATATGTGTTATTCTCATTGGTTAATAAAGAGATGACTGGCCAATAACTAGGCAGGAAAAGGCTAGGCAGGACTCCAGAACAAAAAGAGAGAGAAGTGAAGAAGGACAGAGTCACTAAGTTGCCAGCCAGATGTAGAGAGAAGCACGATAAATGTTCCATGCTGACAAAAGTACCACCACATGGCAGAGTGCAGATAAGAAATATGGATTAATTTCAGTTGTGAGAGCTAGTTAATAATAATGCTAAGTCTCTGTGTGGTTATTTGGGAGCTAGTAGTGCCACAAAAATACTCTGCCTACAGTAGAAAGTGACTTAAATGTACATAGTGCATCTACAGTAGTTCAAACATGTAAAATAAGATAACTATTGAGTGCAAATGCTGAACTTCAGTGTTGTCACTCAGTGTCTGTCTCTCTGTCTCTCAGATGTGTAATGGAACCTTATCAAAATTAACCATGTGTGAACACAAGGAAAATCTTGATTAAGTATCTCAGAATTTTGCTTGTCAAAATATAGGAAGGCCAAGTATCAACTGAAAACAGAGCCATCTGTAACTTCCCTTCCAGGGAATCTGATGCCCTCTTCTGGTCTTTGAAGGTACCACACACACATATGTGCATGCAGACACTCAAATGCATGAAGTAAAAATAAGCAAATCTTTAAAACAGTGTCTTCAAAGTCACTTTTGGAACAAAGTATAACCAAGGCATGCTTGTGGTCCCAACTAAGCAGGGGGTTTAATCAGGAGAATCATCTTAAACTTGAGCCCGGGAATGTAATGTAAGCCTGGGCAATATAGATACTGTCTCAAACAAAACAAAACAACACACACACATAGAGTAAGGAAAATAAAAAACAGCAGAATGAGCTTCTGCAGCAAAAGAAAGGTCTTAAAGTAAACAGTTGGATTATTACTGTCGAGAATCATATGTCTATAGTAATTCTGATGGAATCATTTTATAAATATATTGTTTAGAACATAAAACGAAAATATTGCTAAGGAGCATTTCAAACAGAAATACTCGGTACATGACAAAATCTTATACTAAGAAAGAAATAAAAGCCTTAAAAGATGTGGTATGAAGAAGATAGGGATGACTTTTTTGTAAAACAAATCAAAGTAGCAGCTGGTTGTGATGGTGCGTGCCTTTAACCCCAGCACATGGGAGGTGGTCACAGCAAGTGTAGAGGCTCAGGTCATCCCCGGCTTCTGTCGTGGCTATTCTTGGTTGTCACCTTGACCACATCAGGAAGTAGCTAAAACCCAAATGGCTAGGTACACCTGTGAGGGATTGTTTTCCTAACTAAATCAATGACGTGGGAAGACTCACTTCGAATCCCCATCTTTGGGTGGGTTGATCTATCTGTAATCTGGGCCACACCTTCTGCTAGCAGCCTGTATAAAGTACACAGAAGGAAGCTTGTTCTCTCTGCCTGCTTGCTCTTGCTGGCAAGGCCGTTCTTTCATTGGCCTTGGGCCTACTTCCTCAGGATGCTGGTGCATATTGAAAACTAGTTGAGACCTTCTGCCTCATGGACTGAACAACTACTTGATGCTTGGGCTTTCCCATGACAGACAGTCATTGTTGGGCTAGCTGGGCCACAGTTTGTAGCCATTCTAATAATCTGTATACATGTACACACACACACAAAGTAAATGGAGATTCACTCTATAAGTTTTGTTTCTCTAGAGAACCCAGAATAATACAGCTACAAAGCAAGTTTGAGGCCAGTTTGGGATGGATGAGGGCTTGCCAGAAACAAAAATATCCAAGTAGAAACTAGTCAGGTATGATACATAAAAATGAGTGTTGGTTGCATAAAAAATAACACCACCAGAGCATGAATATCTAGGCAATCTTGGCATGGAAAGTTGTAAACTTTCATAAAACTATACCAAAGTAAATACAAAGTTAAATGACATAATTTAAGCTTAGGTCCTTTCACTATGTCTTTAAGAAATGAGTTCAACAAAGGGGACAACATTGTAACAAAGTTTGGGAAAACACAAATATCTAGAGTAATATAAGCAAAAACACCCAAACCAAACTAAAATTGCTAAATAATTCAAGCTGGAGAGATTCAAACGATGATAGAGGTACTCTCAACCTTAAAAGTAATCCAATGAAAAACTTAATGGTAGTCTCAAAAATTGAAATATATAATTTTTAGCACCAGCAAAACACTTAATAAAACAAATATAGTATTCAATTTCCATAAGGATTTTTTCATAGCACTATGAAGATTTTAAAACATATATGCATGTTCTCTGCAAATGTTGGTAGAATAAAATCACAATTCATATATTGGAAATATATAAGGTTACTAAAACAAAAGAAAACAATTAATTGTGGTCTTAAGAGTAAAATTGGCAATTCTTTTTTCTGTTCTCTCCTCCATACTCTGTTGCTTCTACCTTTCTTCCCTCCCTCCCTCTCTTTGTGGCAGTGTTTCTTTAGCCAGAAGCTCACCAAGTAGGTTAGGATGGCTATTCAGCAAGCCTCAGGGATTTTTCCAATTTTTGCCTCCTCACTGCTGGGATTACAAACTAAGTCAGCAGCTACACTGTCTTAAAAAAATAGACTGAGTTCTGGGAATTGAACTAAGGTCCTCATGATTGGAATGTAAACTTACTGAAGGAAACATTTCCCTAGTCCCTTATCATTATCTTACATCTAACAGTCAGTGAACTGATGAAACATATTAATACCGAATGAAGAAGAGAATACATTTTATCTCACACAATTTAGCTTCAAGGGCAACACAGATCTATAGTTTAAAGGTCATTGGAGGGTCTTGGGAGATGGCTCAGTGGTTAAGAGCACTGGTTGCTCTTCCAGAGAATCCAGGTTCAATTTCCAGTACACACATGGTAGCTAACAACTGTCTGAAAATCCAATTCCAGAGGATCTGACACCTTCTGCTAGCCTTAGAAGGTACTGTCTGCACTTGGTGCACAGCTATACAAGCAAATAAAACACCCAATACAATATAATACAAATCTCAATAAATAAATAAATAAATAAATAAGCAAAGAACTTAAAAACAAACGAGAAAAGGTGATTGGACCAAGTTGGAATGTTAAATTATGCCCCAAGTTTAACCATTTGTCAGCCCTTGCCTGAGAAGTGAACCATTTACTTTCTTTGGGATCACATCCCCTCTTCTGTAAAGCGAAGATAATTAAACCTATCCTACTGGGATGATAAAGTGTACTAGTATATTTGGATGCAGCTTTGAAACCCACCAAACAGGATTTTCTCAAGGTACTCATGCCTTCACAGGCAGTATAGTCCTAAATTCTTCTGGCAGTTATCCAGGTACTTTGTATCTAAGGCAGGGACAGACTTCCCTTTTTTATGGAGGGGCTCTGACACTACTTTTGTATGCCACAGACTAACAAGAACTTACTATTAGAAAGTGCATACTTCCTTAGCTCTCAGTATGAGTTTTCCATATTTCTACAGCACGGCAGATTAGGTGTTTCCAGAGAAGCATCACA
Organism: Mesocricetus auratus; assembly: GCF_017639785.1. NCBI lineage: Eukaryota > Metazoa > Chordata > Mammalia > Rodentia > Cricetidae > Mesocricetus > Mesocricetus auratus. The sequence goes on along the minus strand of NW_024429192.1, from coordinate 29,064,504 downwards.
TTCCTGTTTGTGTCATTAGTTTTAATAGGCACTTCCCTACTCTCTGCAGCATTGCTTATTTACAATTTTAAAACAGCAGGGCATGCTTTTAAAAGCATACAGCAATTTTAACAGATTTCTCTCTGTATCCCCAGGGCTGCGTGGTAGCAGTGATGTTCAGTGAGAGTTTGTACTTACTTTTAATATGACAATAGACTGGGAGGAAGAGCAATCTGCATAGACTTGAGCTTAGTCGTGGCAAATTTCTTTTAGATAAATTTTTTCCAACCTTTAACCCTTCATTCGAGGCCCTTCCTAGGATTACAACTATTAAAGAAAAATTAATTTCCTCTCATATTTCATAAAATCAGTGATGACAGTTTGAACCAAACCAGAAACTAAGAAATAGTAAGTCACAGATGAATTTCAGAGAAAATGGTTCTTTGACCACATAAATTCTGGGCTTCTCTTATTTAAAGTAGGAACCCTCCACCACATACAACCCAGACTTAGTTACAAAGGGTGAAGGAGAAGGTGCCACTTTAGTGATAAAGACTGAAGGGTCCTTGGCTTGTCAAACACAGCTGCCTGGACTCCAAAGAAGAACAAAGTGATGCTTGAATTATCAGTGCTGTGATGCAGTGAGTGAAATGGAGACTCTGCCTGCAAAGCATCAACAGGGCCACTTTCCAAACCTGTAGTTTATTTCTATGAACATTGACGAAAAGCCTCAAGAAGAGGCAGCTAGCTCATTCCCTATTATTCTTTTAGATTTGCGAATAAGGCCTTCAGAAAGCTACTCTCGTCTGAAGTCATTGAGCTATTGAGGCAGTGCTAGGAATCTTGCTTAGAAGGTTAACTAGAAAACAGAGCCATGCACTATATATTTTATAAAGTTTTAATGATAATTCAAATATTAAAGTATTAGAAGATAAAAACATAGTTATAAAATGCTTTAAGGTCATGTTAGACATAAAATATAAATTGAAATAGAAAATATTGGCACACAAACCTTGACTATTTTAATGTCCATATACTAATTCCCATTTACAAAAATACTTCCCAAAGCTTTTATTCTATTAATTCTCAGTATGTGTGCTAGTACACTAATACATTATTTACAAGATAAAAAGCAATAAACAAACAAGCTTAACTGCAGGAAGACTTCTGGGTAAAGTAGAAAGTTATATACTTGTAAAAGAAGTATATTAGTAAGTACTCATTTAACTGAAATATTTAGTTCACTATTGTTTAAAATTATTTCCAAACATGAAATAGTGATGAAAAATTTAGCCTCATACTCTTATTTTGAAAGGATTAGAATAAATATAGCAATGTTAGATATATGTGTACACACATATATGAAAGAAAAGCGTTAGAAAACTAAAATGGGTTATTGGGAGTTTATGAAATTTTCTTCCCTTTCGGTCTTGTTATATAAAAGAACTGGCCATCTGGCTTGGAGATGGTAGGCACAGAAGACTGTGTGATGAAGCTTTTGGGTTTTTTCCTCTTAATTTTATGAACAAGTTTGAGAGAACTGAAATGTCAGAGACAGTCACCACTGCACAGAGAAAAAGAAAAAAATTGAGAAGGTTTCTAGGAAACCACTCCCACCCCAGAGTGGCTGTGACAGAGTTGGTGATGAGGTTTGTTGACAGATACTCAAGGAGTTTCTCCTTTGTGAGGGGCTCAGTGGTTCGTTCTGTCTCCTGACACTTAAGATCAGAAGATTCATTCCCTCAATACAGGACCTCACTGGCCTAACTGAAAAGAAGAGGCACTCCAATAAATGAAATACAGACACAGTACAGTATAACAGTGCATGAGAGGTCCATGCTGTAGAATAATCCTTTTGTAAACTGTAAAGATTCATCACTGGAGTTGGTTTAATAAAAAACTGATTTGCCCATAGGCAGGATTTGGGGGGCAGAGAGTATGATGGGAAGGCTGGAGTCAGGAGACTCCAGCCAGACACTCAGCAAGCAGATCATGTAGAAAATGAGGTAACAAGTCATGAGCCATGTGGCAGAGGGCAGGTAAGAGATATGGATTAATTTAAATGTATGAGTGAGCAAGTAATAAGCCTGAGCTATCAGCTGAGCAGTTACAATTAATGTTAAGTTTCCGTGTGTCAGCTGATTGGGAAATTGCTTGCAGGACAGGTTCACAGACAGGAGGCTAGTGATGAAAGTGCTCACGGAAGGGGAGAAAAAGGACATCTTAATCCCGGCCAAGCACTAATAACTTCGCACGATGGGCAATAGTTCTGAGTGAGGGATGAAGGGGGCCCCACAGCGCAGAGAAACAGTGTCTTTGAGATATACCTGATAGGCAGACAAGGTGCTGTAGCTAACTATTGTAAGCATAGGCCATAATTAACTCTAAAATTAATTTCTTGGTAATATGGGAAAATGATCCATGGGGGCAAGGCACAATTCAGGGAGGTGAATATGAGAGGTGTTAAAAGAGTCCAGGGTTTCTGGGTGTGGTGGTGCACACCTTTAACACCAGCAGTTGGGAGACAGAGGCGAGGGTCTCTGTGAGTTTGAGGATAGCCTGCTCTACAAAGTGAGTACCAAGACAGTCAAGGCTGTCATACAGATAAACATGAAAAAAAGGGGAGGGGTTCTTAAGTTCAGTAATGAATGCTCAGGAGAGTAGAACAGATTCAAGGGCCACAGGGGTAAACTGGCTTACTTGAATTTAGGATTGTGGGAAGGAAGAAATCAGGGAGTCTTTCTGAGGAGACACTAGTGGTTTCTATGCTTTCAAGAGTGAGGAGAGTACAACTCTGAACCTATAAGCTGCTCAGGGATCTTCAGGATTCCCATATTTTTATCTCCAGTTGTTTCAGCTGAATCCTAATGAGTGTGAGAGATACACAGAAGAAGGCACACTTGAATGAAATGTAAGATGTGTCCTGTTGGTGCTACCAGGGTAGCTACCCACCACAGCACTAAGGGACACTTGGAAGAGGGAAACTTACCCTCTCTTGAAATTTTCTTGCTTTTTGTACTACACCCTGGGGCACTTCGAGCTTGGTGATACATTTTTATCTTCTGCTAGTCTTTCTTTTTTAAGATAAACAAATGGAATCAAGTTGAATGTCAAGACGTTTAACTGATACTAAATATATGAATGAAATTAACGGAAGTACTATGTTTATATGATAGGATCTTTCTTATTATGCTTTGCTCTCAGTGGCATCAGTTTTCTGTTAAAATCAGTAGTAGGAATTTCATTTTTATTTCTACGTCAAAAGATTATTAAGTTTATGGAGAAATTAAAAAGAACTAATGAAATACTCAGACATGAACACTATAAAGCAATTTGTATCAGCACTTGAGACATCTTCATCAAAAGTATACAATTAAAAATAGGCATGGTGATCCATGCTTGTAATCTCAACATTTGGAAGGCTGAGACAGGAGGGGGGGCACAACTGTTGTGAGCTGAAGCCAGCCAGGGCTCATCCTCATATATAGAATACTTAATATTTATCATTTTATTTTATTTGGGGTCTCTCTCTCTCTCTCTCTCTCTCTCTCACAGACACACACATACAAATGTTGTATATGAGAAGGTCTCAAGAAATCTTTCTTTCACCCTATGAATGGGCTTTAGAGAGTCTTCATTATTTGAAATTACCTGCAACTCTCTGAATCTATGATTTTATTCCCTGGAAAGAAAAACAACACTTATTGGTGTTTTTGGTTTTTCTTTTGAAAATTTGCATTTTGATTCTTAAGGATAACTGACTAAAGAGAAAAAGAAAGATAGAACTGAATGGAGAAGATGGCCACAGACCTTTGCCAGTGAGGCATGGAGAAGCATCTCTCCAAGCGCAGGAAGTGGGTCAGATGGTGCGATTTTGGCTTGAAAGGGAAGAGATGAATCTCTGAGCCTATGTGAGGAGCCTCCAATGGTTACTTTTCTTAAATATCATTAAGCAGTCCAAACAGACAGGGTTCATGGGGTAGTGGGAGTATAAGGCAGACAGTGGCAGGAAAGAAATTAGCAGCAGGGAGATGGTGACACAAGTGTGAATTAATTTCCTCCATCTGAAGTTGGCTGACAAAAAGAGGATTGGCTAGGATTGGAGCTGAAGGGCTCAGTATCCCATTTAAACATGGGCATGATCCCATGTTAATAATACTTACACGATGGGGTCACTTAATAATGAAGAGGTTAAAGTTTGGGATAGGTTGAAGCAAGGATATTGTAGGAATCAAAATACAGGGGGAGGGGATCTAGACCTTAGGCTCTACGGGAGGGAAAACAGAATAGCAGATGAACTGACAGGGGCTGGTGAGAGAGATGGATGCCTGAGGGCCTTTCAGTGCTAAATTCATAGTACAGCAGCATCCTGCTGAGGATGAAGGAGACCAAAGACGAGAAGTCTTCTAAACTTCTAAACCTCTAGTGAGCCCACAAGCTGCTGGCCAGCTGCTAAGCAGAACTGGGAAGTGCCAACGCCAACAGAGGGTAAGAATAACCTTGATGAAACAGCTTAGGGAGGGATGACATTAGAAGTGGGTATTTTAGGCAGCTTTGGCCACAGTAGTTTATACAAGTGACCTGTACAGCAGTGAGCCTGGGCATGTAACATGCTGGCAAAAGCACTGTCTATGCCTGGAGGTTTCTACAAAGTGCCTTTCTCAGTGCTCCAAGCCATGGTAGCTCTTTTTCTTCCAGATGCGTGAAATGCTACCCATACTACTTGCTAAAGGAATCTGCTCTCCAGTTGTCCTTTTCATTAGTTTTTTTTGAAGTCAGTTTTTCTTTCTGTTGTAGTTTAATTTTGGCATGAACAGCTCCCATTTTGAAACCAAACCTCCATGGCTCCCTCCAGCTACCTTTAATCTTCCTTTTGAAAACTGCTCAAAGATTTGTGCTATATATAGTATTCATTTTTCACCACCACATCTTTTCTTTCCTCTTATTATTTTAAATGACATGCTTCAGAAATATGTGCAAAATTTTATTTAGGGGTTTGAATAGGTAACCATGTGCCTACAATTCAAAGGCATTAAGTGTTGCTCAGGGGCAGAATGGTTGCCTAGCAAGCACGAGACCCCCTGTACATATTCACTCCTCGGAACTGAAAATAAAACAAACAGGGTAAAGCAAAGACCCCCTTTCCCAGAACCTCATCTTTCGTTATGCTCTACCACAAACTTTCCCTTCCTACAAGTACCCACTGTTGCCTCTTGATTTTTCGACAAGTTTTCACATAGCACCTTATTTTTCTTTGTTAATCAGCGATAAACCATAAGGCCTGACCTTTTTTTTCACGTAGAATGAACTTGGGAAGATCTTTTCACTTTAACACATGGAGAGCTGTCTTTATAATTTTAATAGTTGGAAGGTTTTTCACTGAATTGATATCCATAGTATATTTTGTTTTTTAAATTTATAGACATTTGCCTTTTTTTAAAAATCACATGCTTAACTTTGCACATGTACTAATCTACCTAAATATAACTGTGTGCCAAAGCAAAGTTCCAGGAGTTGGAACCACTAGGTTTACAATATTTGTTCAATGTTATGAATCAATATTTAGTCATCATTATCATTTTGACTGAAATTGCACATATGAATATTGTTATAGGTGGGCGGAGGAGAGAGAGGGATGGAGCTCATGTAAATACAGTACTCACATGTGAAATTCTAAAAATTGAAAGAAAATAAAGAGTGCCACAGTGTGAGGATTCTTTTCAAAGCTAGTCTCCTTGTGTACCTAGCTGATCTCTAGCTCTCTATAGGTTAGGCTTGAACTAAAAAAGGACCCTGTGATATGTTTTTGATCTTGTGTGTCTGTTCTGGGCTATTGGGAGGTGGCACAACCTTGAGGGGGTGGGCAGAGAGGAAATTGGTCATTAACTGTGTGTCTTTACTTCATGTCTTTCCCTCTCTGCTCCTGCCCTCAGTGATGCGTGGTGCCATCACAGGCCCAATGCAACAGTGTCTGGTTATCATGGACTAAAACCTCTGAACTTTGATTTTCTCAGGTATTTTGATATAGTCATATGAAACTGACTAACCTGAAGGTCATTTAAATTTTAAAATAATTTGTTGTCTTCACGTCACTGAAGGCTCCCATAGCCTGGACATAGTTAACATGGCAGCTTTCTTCTTTCTGACAGACCTTTTTTCTTTTGGTGTTTCTGGTCCACATATTTCTGCAGTTCTCCTGACTTCTCTGATTACCACTCCTTAACTTCCTCTCCTTGGTCCTACCATCTACAGTATTCATGGTTTAGACTGTTCAAGATTGTTTGATTCTCTAAATGTGTTGTCTTCTGATACTGTTCATAAAATCTTATTGTTTTGAATCTCATTTATGAATGGATGACTCACGTTTTAATCTCCAGCTCTCTTCCCCCAAGCTCTGCCCCAGTGACCCCCATGAAGCCTCTGTACAGATGTCTAATAAGATGCATGGAACCTTGCCAGTTGGTCTCCCATGCTGCCCAGTGACAACTGCAGTCTCCCAGATGCTCCACCTGTAAATCTAGGCATGAACTATGATTCCTCTCCTTCTATAACCAACACCATCTATCCATCCAGTCTTGCCTCTTTTACCTCCAAATACATCCAAAATCCCAACACATCTCACTACTTTCTGTTGTAATCAGGTTAAAGACTATGATAAACATCTCTATTGCTTTCTGACAACCTCCTGGAAGATTGTATCTTCCAAAAGATGAACTTTGTGTCATAGGTAAGGGTATCTTAGTAAAACATTTCCTGTTGTAAGAAACGTTGTTTCTTCCCACATACACAGAAACAAAGAAAAATTCTATACTATGTGTTTAAAGGCCACAACTAACAGTAGAGAGAAGAAAAGATGATGAAGAAACTGGGAAGGTTATCAGACTCATACAGTCTCAGTTCTCAGACACTCAGGTGTCATTTAGTCCTACTTATGTGCCTCTCTCAGCTCTGAAAAATTTCTTGTTGTGATTTCAAGTGGATGGATCATTTCTGTTATAGCACAGGGACTAAGGTTCTAACTGGGTCTGTGTTGGATGACTACAGATACCTCCTCAGGGATCACAAGATCTGGTAGCAGACATTGCATCACATTTTCTCTGCTCAAAAAGCATCCTTCCCACTTGCAAAATTAATGATGAATAAGAAAATCCTGCCATGGATTTAGAAACAGTATGTTCAGGGACTGGAGAGATGGCTCAGCAGTTAAGAGCACTAGCTGCTCTTCCAGAGGAATTAAAGTTCAATTCCCAACACCTACACAACAACTCATAACCATCTATCAATCCAGTCCTGGAGATCCAACGCTCTCTTCTGGCTTCTGTGGGTACTGCACGCACATTAGGAACAGACATTCATGCACATAAAATGAATGAAAAAAAAATCATGTCCATCTTGTTTTACATTGCCTATTTAGCAGCAATATACCAGAAACTGTCCTTCAGGCATCCTTGACACTGTTTCAGTAGTAGTTAATCATCTCAAAGGGGACAGCCTTAAGAGAGAAGAACTTTGAATGTCTTCTTCCTTTCAGTGAATATGTTATGATTTTGGAAGCAGATGGAAAGCTACTTGTACCAAAATTCAAGTGAAAACAAATACTCTCCTTACAGAGATGTGCTGTTATAATCAGCACTTCTGTGATAGTATTTATAAGTATTAGGAACTTTTTAAAATGCAGACGAGTGTTTCTATTTATTTTAAAGAACTGAAAGAGCCTTTTCAATGTGCTGCATGGAGGCTGTCTGAGGAGGCAAGGGGCAAACACTGCACTTTTCCTTGGATCTTGGGACACATTTTAGTAGAGCACAGCCATTAATGCAGCAATAAGCCCCAGAGGATGAAGCTTGAACAAATGACACATATTAATAAATGACACATGGGAAAATTTCCTAAAATTTATTTGGTAAAAGCGAGAAAGTTATTTGGTACATCTGGAAACTCCTGACTAATAGCAGACAGGTACAACATTTGTCTTGAAACATCTCAGTTCTTTGAAGAACACTTTACACAAAGGTGAGTAGATCACCATTGAATGAACTCAATGAATAGCAACTTTCCTCACAGAACTGACCTTGAGCAGATTTGAATGGGATGGACAGAGACAAGAACTGCTTTGTCTTATGAGAAAACAGGAAGAGATGGTATTAAAATTTGCTCTTAAGTTTACAGAGTGGGAAGATAGAGGAGAAGTAACTGTAAGACATAGAGAAGGACTGTTTCGTCTGTCTCCTTCAGCTGTGTTGAATTGCCATTCCTTCAGTGGAAGACAGCCAAGTACAGTCTGTCTCCCCATAAACACACATACAGGGCAAATAAAATGTAAATATTACTTCATTATTGATCACCAAATCTAAGTTTGTAGATGTATATGTAAATGGAATATAAATAATATTTGTTATTATTATTATTACTATTACTGGTTTGGGGAACTAACCATCTGTAGTGCAGTTAAATGACAATTACCTTGATACTCCAGAAAAACGAGAGAAAGGACTGGAAAGGCTACCTGCTTAGGTCATCTTAAATGGTCACACGTCATCTTGTATTACAATCACTGAGGTCCTTAGGGGATACTTAGCTGCAGGAAAAAACTAAGTTCCTATCTCACTGTTTCCCTCAAGTGCAAGCAGTGCATGTTGGCTGTGTTCCTACCCAGTGAACAAACCAAATTCGGTACCGAAGGCAGCAGGAATGCCAGGCTCTGAGCGTTTGCACGCTCCTCATCACCTCCATTTCCTTCTGTAACTTTTGGCATGCAGCTGCAGGTCTTTCATCCCCTTTAGGATGCAAGCACCCAAAGCAGGTTCTGCCACCCCCTCCTTTTCTTTGCCTATTGGTGCCTGTAAACAAACTTTTATTGGGCATTCCCCCACAGCAGGTGGGGACTCTGTGGAGGCTAGGTGAGGGTCTACTTGGCGCCTTACCTCACTGATCCTCACCCCCGGAAAGTCAAGTTGGAAAACTACCCATGATTTCTGGTCTATGCCCTTCGGAACTCCTACACAGATCTTATCGTTTTCTGTTTGTTCGACTCCAGATATGTCCAAGTCATGGATTCGATGACACTCCTGACCTCTAGCTGGATTTCTCTACACCCTAGCCTCTATCCTTGACAGGCTCTCTCTGTGCCTGCACCTAAAGGGGTATTGGCGTCACCGTCTGGAACTCACACCTCTCCCCAGCATCTGGGACCAGATCCCTCCACTCACTGGAGACCACCTGCTCCACCCAGGAAGGTGCTTGCTCCACAAAGTTAGCCCTAGGGAAGCAGAGGCTGCTGGCAGATGGGAAAGGTAGAGCTTCAGTTCTGTGCCGTTCCACCAAAGTAGCAGGGGGAAGTAATCGTCATCATCGCCACCACCCCTGCCCCCGAGTCCCTACCCTAGGGCTTGCCAGGCTGGGGTCCTGCCACCTTCCCCACCCGCGCACCGCCCGCAGCTCGCCGCCCGCCACGCGCTCTCTGGTGCCCGGGGCAGCTCCGCGTACTCACCCTAGCGAAGCTTAGGGTCTCTGGTCCCCAACCCGCCGCGATTGTGCCAGAGCGACAGTGGAGCGTCCAGGCTGCTCCTGGGCGGCGAGCTGACTGCGCGCTGCAGCTTGGGGCGCAGCTCCAGGGCGGGTTCCAGACGCCAGCTCGCCCAAGGGCCCACGCCCGGGGGCTCCCCTCAGCTCCAGACTCTTCCAGCTTCTTCCACTTTTCCACCTCCCAGGCTCTTTTCATCCCCTCCCTCCCCTTGGACTGATGCTTGGGGAAGAGAGGGGAAGGGAAAAAGTCCCGTCCCTTTAACTCCACAGATACCTTGGAGATTATCTGTTCGTGGAATCTGGAAATGACGCGAACCACCTTTCTGCGAAGAGCTTAAAGAAAACGATCTTGTTTCCCTTAACTTTTCATCCTTGGATGGACTCCTTAAAACCTCTATGGCAGGCTAGTGAGGGTCAGATGCGGAGTACACAGGGGCTTTTTAGGTAACAGTCTTGGGAGTGCCTTTATAGTCCCAATAGTTACCATGTGGCCCCGGAGGAGATCTGTTTACCCATAGTTTCACAAAGTAGGCATTTCTTGAAAAAGAACTGGAGTTGGGGGTCGAAGGAAGGAGGAAGGGAGGTAAGGTACTGAATTCAAGGTTTATTCAGTTTCTTTCTACTCCCGTGGTTTATGTCCTGTAACACAGCTTTACTGCTTTTGCTTGCGTGTGACCTTGAGAGGGTATTTGACCTTTGCTGTTGCTGTTCTGCTCTGTTTTTCCTCCCAGACTTGTGGTTCAGATCCCTCTGTAAACGGGGGCTTCATCAGCCTACCAGGATTTACCAAAATCTGTTTCACTGACCTTGGAATGTGACTGTTTCCTGGAAGGCAGGCATTTTGCAAGATTTAAACAGGTCCCCGCTGTTAGCAGATGAGGGACAGACTTCTCAGTTACCCCATACCCACTGTCCATTTGGTAGACCCACTACTGGGGCTGACTGTAGATTTAGCTTTCTGGAAACACCCGTCACATAGACATCCGTTCTGTTCTCTCACATGAGAGCACTTCCTACGATCCAAAGTGCATTTTTAGAAATCTGCCTTATAAACCAAGCCTGTGATTTCCAGCCCATCTTCCTCTTGTTAGTGACACCATCCTTGTTCCTTTGCATCATATATTTAAATGAGATGCTGCCTACAAGTGTGATGCCTGGCACTTAGTACTCAGTAAATGTTATCTAAGTTGTGGTCACTTCAGATCAGTGTTAGCAATTATTTCCACATTTTTATTCCTTCATATGTTTCTTAACTCACTTCCCCGTGTTGCAAATTACACAGTTCTAGTCTCCCGCTCTTATAAATATGTGCCAATGTAAATATGTGGTGACATATTTAGGAAATACAGTGGGAAGAATTCCAGAGGCAGTCAAGAGTAAAAAGTAGTCATTTCCCTAGCTATTGTATTGACCATCTTGGTTTGACCTCCAGCATACTGTATAGCAAATCTTCTCCGTGACAGCTAGAAAGTCCAAGGTTATACACCATCTCAACAGGCGAATTAAGAATGTCTCCAACTTCAGCAATTTTTGTAGTGATGCCTTCCTCAGAAGATACTAAGATATTCAGAAAATGTAGAAATCAAAGAGGTTTTGTTCTTCAGTTTAAGAATGCAATAGGAACCAGTTTGAAATGTAAAGTTGAGGACCTCAAGTTTTAGAATATTTTTGGATGGCATACTTGAACTTGTGCAATTGGAAATAGCAATTTGATAACAAATCTAGAGGAATGAACTGTATTAAGTAAAGGTGTCAAAAAGATCATGCCTGTAATGCAAAAGCTATCTAAGTTTTCAGATGCTCTGCTGCTGCTCGTGCAGGAAGTGAATTTGCTTAGGTTGTGTGATGAAACACAGCTTGTAAGCTGCAGTAGGACCTTGTGCCCGAGAAGTACTCCATTGCTATTCAGTGCACAGACACTTAAGCCAGCAGTCAGGACCTCATCCCAGCCCTCCTGGGTGACTGGAAGATAATGCAGAAGGAGCACCTTGGATCTATCTCTTCCATAGACAGTAAACTACACTGGAGAGGCTTGGGTCTTGGTGAGAATCCCACAGGAATCAGTTTTTAAGTTCAAGACTGATTAAAATATTCCAAACAAGGTATTTTCTTTATACGCTTTCTTTTTTGAATACATGCTTTTATTAGTATATACTAATTGTAAAGAATAATGAGCTTTATTATATATTTCATTCATGTCTATAAAATGCTCTGATTGAATCCATATCCACTATTGCCCTCTACCTTGTCTGTCTTCCCCTCTCATGAATCCCCCTTTTTACCCAAAGTCTTGTCCTTTCTGCTTTTCAGACCTTGTCTTTTTAATTCTCAGAGCGAGCCTGTGATGTCTTGTCTTTCTAAGTCCCCCGTGTTTCACCTAACATGATGACCTCCCTGTCACCACTTCTGGAAGCAAGTTCTATTTGAAAATTTATGTATGAAATCAAAGGCTAACAAGGCATCTCAGTGGCAGAATGCTTTCCTAGCATACCCAAGGACCGAGATTCTGCATCCTCCCCTAGAAGAAAACAAGGACTAAATTCACGCAAGTATGACTTGCCAGGTCGATCCATGCCTATGAGCCAAGCATTCTGGAGTTGAAGATATGTGGTAGATAAACATGTTTGAGTTTAACCTAAGTGACATAGTAAGAATATGTGCCAAAAAACCAAACCAAATCATACTCCTACAGAAAGCATCACTACTAATTTATTTTTAATTTTAAACATGTGGAGTGAGGGACACACACACACACACACACACACACACACACACACACACATATATATATATATATTAATATGTTATTTTGTGATCTTTTGCCAGAGGGAGATTTTCACCAAGGTTAAATTGCACTATTTCAGTAATATTGATCTCAATTTAAAGCTAAGTTGAATTTCTGTAATTCCTTTCAATTAAGCTGACTGCAGCCATGAGATAATTGTATAATCCAGTCACAATTAGGACAGACAGTGCAGGCTTAAGTAACAGAACATTTTCAGAAATGGGTAATATTTTCCTGAGTTATTTGCCTATGCATAGAAGATTTACCCAACTTCCGTGCCTTATAAGTAAGATAAATGGACTAATTTCACAACATCACAAGGTCAATTTATGGAGGATTACTTTAAATATCATTTTCTGTTTTGGAAAAAAGCAGAATGAAATGAAAACTCATCATTTAAGTAAAAGCAATCAATATGTGTTTCTTCCCCAAGTTTATGAGAAAAACAATTTGTATAATGGTTTCATGCCATCAAATCTTTCGGTGGCTACTTCCTTCATTTTTGTGAAAGTAAATAAAAGTCAAAACTGTGAGACTTTTAAACAGACAGAAAACAACAATTCTATAGTAAAGAAGAGAAGACTAGATTGGAAATAATCTTCATGATACAATGTTTATTTTTTCAGAGATAAAAAATGCATTGAGTCTACTTTCCAGGTTATTGTATGTAAAGTACTGACTGACACTTCAGGTTCTTGAGCTGGACTGGTTTTTGGTGTAAATCACTACAATTTCCATGGCAGATAAGTTCATGCCATCTACTAGACATGAGCAATGTGATGTAAGTGATAGATGGGTAAAGACAATGCTTCTGTATCTGTCACTGTGGTCAGTTAAGTCACAGGTAACTCACAGGTACCTCTGAGCAGACCAGTAGTGAACCAAATGAAGAAAGACATCAGCGTAATTACTTACTTGTTGCCACAGTTCTATCATGACATTTCTTTAAAACATTTTTTCTTTTCTTTTTTAAAAACCTACATTCAGGAAAGGGCAGGTCTCCTTGAATATCAACAAAACATGGCATATCAAGTTTCAGTAAGACTAAGCACCTCCCCAAGTATTAAGGATAGGAAAGCATGAGGAATAGGGTCCCAAAAGATAGCCAAAGAGTTAGAGACAGCCCCTACTCCTGATGTTAAGAGTCCCACAAGAGGACCAAACTACCCAACTGTAACATATACATAGAGTGCCTAGGACAGTTCCCTGCAGGATCTCCCTTCTTCAATGACCTCTGGGCCTTGGAAGAAAGAGGTGTGGTGTAGATGTTGAGAATTCTGAAGGTTCTTATTCTTTGCATACCAACCTAGGAATGAATCTCTCTGAAAAAGGTTGAGCAAATGCATTGATTTATGGGTATAACAATAAGTCCAAAGGAGTTGGCTTAATGCTATCATCTACTTTTAGCAAAATAACAGCGTTAGGGTTTTCCCTTAGGGTCCATGGCCTGCATATTCCTTGACCTAATAATGGCGCAAGGTATGGGTTTCGTTTTTGTGGAGTGGTACTTAATCAGAAAATGGTTTGTTATTCCCATATGTTTGTGCTGCTATAGCATCAGTGGATATATCTTTCCAAGCCAGTGCACCTTCTAGCACTATGAAAAGTAGCCAGTATAGATAAAGCTTCCAAGTGAGTGCCAGCTTTAGATTTCCATGTTTTATGAGTCATGTGTGTGGTGTCCTCAACATGGGCCAGGCGCTTTGGTTTTTCCCCATCAGTCGCCTGGGCTCTGCCACGTTGTAGTCCCCAAATAACACACAGACCACTGTATTAATCATGAAGCTGTTGGCCATTTGCTTGTTTCTTACTGGCTATCTCTGACTTAAGTATTTACTCCATCTAAGTATTTCTCTTACCGGAGAATAGGGTCCGGACTTCTTATCCCTATGGTGGCTACATCGTGACTCCTTGTGTTTCTCCTACCCAGAGTCCTCCTGGACTCCTAGTCCCACCTGTCTTTCTTCCCTATTGGCCAACAGTGCTTTATTGACATATACACAGGACTTCCCCATCAGGTCAGGTTTGGGGACGGGGGATAAACAACAGCAGTGGCAATAGCCATGTGTAGTATGTCTTTCTCTGTCCCACCAGCCAGCTCCTAAATAATGATATGGAGACTTCTTATTAATTGTGAAAGCTTGGTCTTAGCTTAGGCTTGTTTTTAACTAGCTCTTTTTTTCTTTCATTTTTCTTTTTGGTTTTTCAAGACAGGGTTTCTCTGTAGCTTTGGAGACTATCTTGGAACTTGTTTTGTAGAACAGGCTGGTCTCGAACTCACAGAGATCTGCCTGTCTCTGGCTCCCGAGTGCTGGGATTAAAAGTGTGCACCACCGCCACTTGACTTTAAATAGTTCTTATAGCTTAAATTAACCAATTACTACTAATCTAGTTCTGTCACATACTGCCCATCCTGCTTCTTCTGTGTCTCCTGGTGTCTCTTTCTCTTCCAGATGCCATCTGATGTTCTATGATTACATTTATCAAGTAGTTGCTAACAGTCTCCTGACCCAAGGTTAATTGTATTTAATTAATGCAGATGCAAACTAGGTGTTCACTGATATCTTCCAAAAGCCATTTTAGGGTCTATGGAATAACTCCAAAACAAGTAATCCATTCCTGACCCTGGGCCTTTTCTTAATTAGCATCTGATGTCTAACAGGGGCATTGCTGCCCTGATATAGTGTAAGTTCATTTTAACTCTGTGTGTGTGTGTGTGTGTGTGTGTGTGTGTGTGTGTGTGTGTGTGTGTATTTTAGGAGGATTTTTACAGGTTTCCATATGACTTCAAAAATGTCTTTAGTATTATTTATCCCTTCTCATGCTTGATTTCTTTATTGATATGTTTGTCATTTACAGTAAGGCAACTGACTATTGCATGTTAATTTTATTACCTGCTCCTTTGCTAAAAGTATTTATCATCTGTAGAGAGGGATCTTTCAGGTCCTTTATGTATAGAACCATTTGCAAATAAACATACTTTGATATTTGCTTCTGATTTGTATCCCTTTTATATGCATTATTTGTCCTATTGCTTTGGCTAAGTCTTTAAGTTCTATGTTGAACAGGAGTTAGAAGAGTAGACATCATTGTCTTGATGCAGGTTTTCTTAGAAATGCTTTGTATTTTTCTCTATTTAGTTTGATATTGTGGGTGGGCTTCCTGTATATTGCCTTTATTATATTGTATCCTTTTTTTCCCTTTGAGATAGGGTTACTCTGTGTAGCTCAGGGCCATCCTGGAACTCACTTTGTAGACCAGGATTACCTCAAACTCAGAGATCTGACTGCCTCTGCCTCCCATGTGCTGGGATTAAAAGCATATACCACAACCAACTGGCATATCTTGTTATTCTTAAGACAGTTAAGAATAAAAGAAGCCTTAAAGGAACTTGCATTAACATGGAATTAACTGTCCCATAACTATCCAGATATAATGATGCATGGCTGCAATGTAAATATGTGTGAGATTAAGGCAGAAGGATCAAAAATTTCAGGTTGAACCGTATTATATACTAAATGCCAATCTAATGTGGGCTATTTTCAGCAGACATTGTATCAAAAAGAAGCAAGCAAAAGAAATGGTAAGAAAAAAAGACTTGATTTGGCTCTTATTTTCATTTATTCACTAATCTGTTTGATAGTTTAAAGAAGACAATTACTATCTTCCAATTTCAATTACCAAAATTTACCATCGTAACAAGTCAGTCATGTCTATTTCCAGAAACTACTTGGAGTATGGGGAATATAGCTTTTGGAGTTATACATAGAGTAAGATAGTGCACTATCTGAAGTCAAGTTTTTATGAAAAATATCAATGAAATCTGAAGATTTTAATACTTAATGAAGTATCTTTGAGGCCGCTAATCCTTTTTAAATTAGTATTACCTTAAAACGCAAATTTGAAACTGAAAGTGTTTTGTCTGGGGCAATCAAATGCAGTGTTCTACATCTATGTGAATCTAATGCCTCTTTCTGTACCAACAGGTACTTGACGAATTAGACTTTGATGAAAAAAGTCAAAATAATAAATAATAATAATGAAAAACAGTATAAGCATAACACGAACAGATGTTTCTCCTTGTCTCCCTAATAAGCTTTTATTGATTATACAGATGTGGTCAGATGAGGCCAATAAAAGCATAAAATGATTTTCAAAAGTCAAGGTAAACAAGAAACTAGGCACTGGCTCACTGCCAACACTTAGCAACATAGGTAAAATAGACTTGAGTGAAATGAGTGTCTCATCATGGAATTTTACTAGGACGAAAAAAATGTTTATAGAGAAAATGTGGTACATTTACACAATGGAGTACTATTCAGGAGAAAAAAACAATGGAATCCTGAGATTCACAGGCAAATGGATGACACTAGAAGAAACCATCCTGAGTGAGGTAACCCAGTCACAAAAAGAGAAACATGGCATGTACTCTCTCATATATGGATTTTAGACATAGATCTGGGGAGTGCCAGCCTACAATCCCATGGCCAGAGAGTCTGGGAAACAGAACCTTCATTCAGTGGCTTATGGAAGCAGAGGCAGACTCCCACGGCTAAGCACTGAGCTGAACTCAAGAAATCCAGTAACAGAGAGGGAGGACTGATGACCAAAGGGCTTAAGACTGGGCTGGTTTAACCCCCAGAAACAGCTGACCTGACAAAGGTTAACTCTTGAATCCCAGGCATTAGCCTGGGAATCCAACATGGGACTGATCAAGAACCCCTGAATGTGAGTGTTAGTGAGGAGGCCTAGGTAATCTATTGAGCCTTGGGCAGCAGATCAGTGCCCATTCCGAGTATACACACGGACTTTGGACTCCCATCCAACAATGTGAGGTGCACTCTCACCCTGAACTCTTGGGGAAGGGTCTAGGCCCTGCCCTATATGAAATGACCGACTATGGACACCCCCATGGAGGGCTTCACCCTCCCTGGGGAAATGAGGGGATAATGGGGGGGTTGGGGGAGGGCATGGGAGGAGGGGAGGGAAAGCGAGAGGGACCTGGAACTGACTTGTGAAGCAACCTTGTTTCTTATCTAAATTTAAACTGAAAAATAAATAAATAAAGAAAACAAAAAAAGAAAAAAATGTTTAGAAAGAGATTCTCAATATTTAATATGGTACACATTTGTCTAGAATATTTAGTATTTAAGAGACTAATATATGGAAAATAGCGTGTGATTATTTAGAAAAACTGATGTTCATTATGGCTTCATACAGATGCTAAGTCTCATGAATGTGGAATGAGACTAACAGCTTCATAAAGCTGTTGATGTATTTCTATTGCTTAATTAAATGCAATTCTTGAAGACTTTTAATGAAATTTGTTCAAAGGTATATGCTAATTCTTTTGTTTTTCTGAGACAGGGCTTCTCTGTGTAACAGCTCTGGCTGTCCTACAACTCCCTCTGTAGACCAGGCTGACTTTACTCACACAGATCCACCTTCCTCATTCTGGAATTAAAGACGTACACCACCACCACCTGGCTTCTATGCTAATTCTTTCGTCACCCAAAGATTATTCATACTACCAGCTCCACATTGGGAACAGAATTCACTGTGACTGTAAGTAATGGGGTCTGCTTCACTGGTACAAGTAGAGTCTTATTATGAATGCTTTATGAGTAGTCTTTGAAATGGGGTTTATATATGTTTTTTTCTAAAGAAAATTTCCCAATAGTTTTTTATTATAAATTTTCTTCTGTTTTTCTTTAAAAAGCATATGTATGCATGTGGAATTATATTAGTGACTTTGTTTTAAAGATTTTGATGCTGCTTTGGGAACTAGATATTTAACTTTTTCTTAAATAATGCTGAGATTATATCCATTCCATTATTTTTTGATTTACCATATCACTGTAATTACGGTGTTTGTGTGGGGAGAGGCTTGTGCATTCATTGCTCTTCCTGCAGACTCTGAGCTGGTTTTAGAAGCCCTTTCATTTACCTTTAGTAATTGGCCTGATCAGAAGATGTGAAATAATTGTTGAGATGCGTGCATGAGAAAATACACATATATTTAAACTGAAAATGTAATGAAATTCGTCATCTACTATTTTCCTAACATTGATGTTTATCTCATGGTAGAAGTTGTTCGATGTCTCTTGCATCATTCAATGGTGGTGTGTAAAACAGCCCCTCTTCTCCTCATCCCCACCGAGGCTTTCTGCTTTATTACTTAAAGATGTCTTACAATACCTGGTGTTTCTGGATGCTCATTAGTCTCCAGAAATGGGTGAAGACACTCTGTTTTTAAAATGTTTCTTCCTATGGGTGGTTTCTTCTTAGAAGTTTTGCTAAAGCACTGCTCCATGACGTGGGTATTATGTAAAGAGAAAGAATGTCCATTCTGGGACTTTGAATTATGACCTAAATACAGAGATTTTTTTTAGTTCTTTTCCTGCAAGCCTTCTGAGGATATCAGGGGTAGTAGAACTGCAAACGCTAGTCTTCATTATTACATAGATTCAAAAAAATATATAATCCTGTTATTTTGTGTCTGTTCCTGAAAGTTCTACTGGAATAACGGTAGGGAAGTTATTGCCTGCCTACAGAAAATGTTATAGAGCCTAGCCACCCTCTTTCATTACTCGGAGAAGAAATACTGGTAAAACATTTTTTGTTATGTGATGCATCTGCCTGTTAAAATACCTTGTACCTCATAGGTTAAGCAACTCATGGGCACCAAGGGTCCCTCTGCCACTCATTTGTCTCCTTTATGCCATTGCATATAATTCCCACACCCCAGAATAATGGGTGTGTTATGTCTGCTCTTCTATTAGTCTATTAATTTAAATTTAATGCCATTTAATTTCTTGACTGCTATTTTAGTAGGAATGTTCTGGACAAATGCATGGAAACATAATATTTATTTAACCTGTCAAAATTAAAGGAGGAACTCTCTGTAAAATAAGTGAATTTTGGTCATAATTATGTGTTATTATATATATTATTTTAAAATATAAATTTAAATTAGAAACAAGGTTGCTTTACATGCCAATCCCAGGTCCCTCTCCGTTTCCCTTCCCTCCTCCCGTACTCCCCCACCAAACCCCCCAGTATCCCCTCATTTCCCCAGGGAGGGTAGGCCCTCCATAGGGGTATCCATAGTCTGTCATTTCATACAGGGCAGGGCCTAGATCCTCCCCCAAGAGTTCAGGGTGAGAGTGCATCTCTCATTGTGGATGGGAGTCCAAAGTCCATTTGTATACCCGGAATAAATACTGATCTACTACCCAAGGCTTAATAGATTACCTAGGCCTCCTCACTGACACCCACATTCAGGGGGTCTTGATGAGTCCCATGCTGGATTCCCAGGCATCAGTATGGGATTCAAGAGCTAGCCCTTGTCAGCTGTTTCTGGGGGTTCAACAGCCCAGTCTTAACCCCTTTGGTCATTAGTCCTCCCTCTCTGTTACTGGATTTCTTGAGTTCAGCTCAGTGCTTAGCCGTGGGAGTCTGCCTCTGCTTCCATAAGCCACTGAATGAAGGTTCTGTTTCCCAGACTCTCTGGCCATGGGATTGTAGGCTGACACTCCCCAGATCTATGTCTAAAATCCATATATGAGAGAGTACATGCCATGTTTCTCTTTTTGTGACGGGTTACCTCACTCAGGATGGTTTCTTCTAGTGCTATCCATTTGCCTGCAACATAATTATGTGTTATTATGGACTATAATGTACTTGGATAAGACATTACCACATTCACATTTTATATGACAGGTTTGTGTTTTTAGTGTCAGTTAAAAAAAACTGACAGAAGAACAAAGACGTAATTTCTCTCAAGTGCATATTTTCTTGGTTTTTCTTTCCTCACCTTTTCTTCTATTATCCCTGAATTTTCTATACATCTGGTTCTGGTTTTAGTTTTCCATGTTTTGGAATTTTCTTTTCCGAATAGAGAAACTACCACTGTAGCTTTGGTGCACTTAAGATGAGATATTTGTGTTCATTTTCCTCTAATTTCATATACATTTTCATTTTTCTGTTTGTTAAAAATTTAATATAAAACAGAAAAGACAAGCCCTTATACTGGTTGTATCCAGAGTTAGAAACAATACCGTATTAAGTAATCAAATTTGGATTACATTACTGTAGAACGTTCAGTAGAAAACCACCCATGGGCCAAAATGATCATAGTGAGCAGCAGTGATGCTCCTATCACTATTTCTCCAGTGCTGGGATCACAGATACCACCCCTGGCTTTTATGTGGATGTTGGGGATGCTGGGTATGCTGCACATATGGGGATGCTGAGAATGATGGGGATGCTGAGGATACTGAGGATGCTGGGGAAGCTGAGGGTGCTGTGCATGCTGGGGATGCTGAAGACCCAGTTTGGGTCCTTCCTGACTCTTCATCTCCCATGCCTCTATGTTATTTAAAGTCTTGATGAGTAGTTACGTGTTGCTGTGTTACAAGCATTTTATTTTATTGTTACTTTATTGCTTATTTTCTCAGTACCAGGAATTGAACCCAGACCCTCATGAACGTTAGTCATGCACTCTACTGTTGACCTACATCCTCACCCATCATTAAATTTCTGTATTAGTAATTATACAATTTCCAAAACAACCAGCTAAAACGCCATGTTGCTCAGCCTCAGCCCCAATCATGCTGTGTTTCTTCATGCATTTCCTGCCAATTTACTTGTTGAATGATATAATACACTCATATTTCAGATGTAGTCTTTTTTTGTTTTACCAATATATTGGGCCATAATTCACATGCTATAAAACTTACCCATTTAAATTTGCAGTTCAATGGATTTTAGTATATTCAGAGTTATACAATCATAATCACAATCTATCTTATAACATATTTATCATTCCTGAAAGAAATCCCTGATCTTATCCTGCCTGTTTGATTCTCTTGTACCAGGCAACCATGAATCAATTTCCTATCTCTATAGATTTGCCTATTATAGACAGTTTATGTAACCAGAACCAAATATTTTCCAGCATTTTGCTAATGTCTCCTTTTGTGTAGTGCATTTTAAGGTTTATCCACTTTGAGGCATACATATCATATGTACTTTGTTCATTTTTATTGTATAATTTTATTTAATCTACTCTATAGTTATTTTTAACATTGCCCAGCCATTTATCAAGTAAAGGGCATAGACATGTCTCTAGCCTTTTACTTCTATGAATAATTATGTGATAAAAACTTACATATGATTTCTGAAGAATCAAGTATTTTTGTTTATATCTATACCTTTTAGCCTGCTCAGGAGCCATCATAGGTTTGCTAAATCATTTGCACAGTTCTGCATTTTAACATAAAGGTTGCCATTTCTGTATGTCGTTGTAAACCCTTTTGTCTGTTTCTTTTCTCTTTTTCTTTTTTCTCTTCCTGAAACACCGTCTCTCTACATCGCTTTGGCTATCCTAGGAACTCACTCTGTAGAATAGACTGGTCTCAAACTCATAGAGATCAGTCTTCCTCTACCACATAAATACTGGGATTGAAGCTTTGTGCCACCACACCAGGCTCTCTTTGATTATCTTTCCTAGTGGGTACTTCGTTGACATTTTGGTTTGTGTTTCTCTGATGACACATGACCTTGAGTACATTTTGCTTCTTAGAAATCCACTTCTTGGACAAGAGCATATGTGCTTCTTGGCATACATAACACTGGAGAAATTGTGTTACTTCTTCTGTCATTACTGAATTTCAAGAGATTTTATGTACTCTATGTATGCTTTTTATTGGTGATGCAATTTGCAAAGTTTTTCTCCAATGCTATGGTCTGTCCTTTACAAAACATGTTTATTTTCAATTGAAGAAATATAATTGAGTGTGTTTATGACAAAAAGTGATACTATAGTTCATGAATTTCATGTAATATTAGATCAAGCTAATTAACATATTCATCACCTCGAATGCTTTTCTTTTTGTGATGACAAGTTTAGAAATTTATTTTTGCCAATTTGTAAAATACATCATGCAATATTGCTAATTATATTCATTATACTGCAAACTTTGCAATAGACTTAAAATCCTTGAATGTAGTTTCTTTTGTCAAATTGATGATTAATACTATTTAGCAATCATCTCCCCATCCCTGAATTTGAGTCTCTCTAATTTATAACTTCTGTTCTCTCTCTGCAGAAACAAAGAGTTCATTTGTTGTTCAATACCACACACAGTCGAGAAAACTGATGTTTGTCTTTTTGCAAGCTCATTTCACTTAGAAGAATGTTCTTCAAATTCTTCCTGTACATGACAGGTGCCTTATTTATTTATTTATCTATTTACTTTTTGTGTCTATGTGGATGATGTGAAGGCATATGTATGATGTGCTTGCTTATATGCGTGTGCATTGGAATGTGTGACTGTGAACACACAACACATGTGTGGAGGTCAGAAGATAATCTCCAGTGTTTGTCCACCTTTTCTACATTGTTTGAGACAATGTTGCTTAGTTGCTGACTGATATGTACTCTGGGTTGTGAGTCCCATATCCTTAGAGACATGGGGACTACAGATACTATGCTACTTGTCTGGCTTTGACATGGGTTTGGGGGACTTGAACTCAGGACTTCATGCTTGCCTATAAACCACTTTACCCAGCGAAGAAATTTAAAAAACATGCTATTATATTTGTTTTTTTAAGGCCTATTTTATCTGATATTGGTGTATCTGGATTTTTTTGGTTTGTTGATGTATTATATTTCCTTTTATAATTTCACTTTCAAATTATTTTTGTTTGATATCTAAAGCATAACTCCTATATGCAACATGAATTTAGATATTATTTTTATTCAGTTGGTTAACTTCTGCCCTTGAGTAGATTTTAATTCTTGAATCACAAGTGATATGACTATGATTTTAAAATATCATGTAATAAGAAATATCAATATTTGATAGGCCATGAATAGTTTGATAAGTGGAAGTATTCCAAAGACATGTTGGACAGTTTTTTGACAGCTGAACACAAGCTACAGTCATCCAGGAAGAGGTTTTGCCTCCATAAGATTGTTCCATGGGCAAATCTGTATGGAATTTTCTTGACTAACGTCTGATGTATGAGGGTCCGGTCCACTGTGTGCAGTGCCATCTGTGGGCCAAAGTGTGGAAAGTGACTCACTAAGTGGATTTCCTCCATGGTTAGTGTCCCTGCTCCTACTTGGGTCCTGTGCTGACTTACCATCATAATCCATCATTGAGGTAAGTCAAAAAACTGGCCAAACCCTTTTCTCCACAAGTTGCTTTGGGTCATGCTGTTTATCACAGGAATAGAAATCAGACTAGGGAAACAGATACACAAATGTATGTGTGAGTAAAATGTTTATTCAAAGTGCACGGCAAGCTTGTACATTTTGGTGGAGTAGTGATTGTTAAGTTTATTGACGTGTTTTCTGATTCTACAACTTACCTTTAAGAAACTATCTCATGTTGAATATTGAGATATTTATAAAGAATGTTTATAATTATCTTAAGAACTATGAAACATTCTCCCTTTTCAACCATTTGCCTATGTGAAACTTTTCTCCATAGAGTTAAACCAAGAAAATATCACAATATACAGAATGAAAAAGCACATCTGAGAATGTACTTAGAGATAAAATTCTGTCCTAAACCTCTAGTCTGCTTTGGAATGTTCATAAAACTAATTACATTTTTTCATATTTTAAAAGAGCTATAATTCAGACAAAGCAAGCCAATACCAACACCAAGAGAAGACAAAGGCCATGGATGACAGCAATGCCTTCCATACCTATTAACCAAGATTTTTATAGAAAAGTTGGTCAACATCTTCAATTCTTTCCACAATAGTACTTCCACCAGCTTCTTAGTTTATGATTTTTCTTCTTTTGAACTTAATTTCTTAATATTTTATTCTTTAAGTTCTTTACTACTTTAAATAAAGACCATTCTGAATAAAAAACATTCTTTTTCTTGGTTGTGGTTTAAATTTGAGGTGTTTTTGGCTTTTTCATTCATGAGCAAGGGAGACAGCTACCACTAGAATGTAGCTGGAATTCTAGTGACTCTGCTTTGAGAAGAACTGTCTCATGCTAAGACAAATGGCTCCATGCTTTTACTCTTTAAACCTCCTCCAGGGTGGAGAGATGGCTCAGTGCATAAGAGCACTGACTGTTCTTCCAGAGGACCCAGGTTCAATTCCCAGCATCCACACAGCAGCTAACAACTGGCAGCTAACAACTGCCTTTAACTCCTAGATCTGATAACTTCACATAGGCAAAACACCAGTGTGCATAAAAAACCTCCTCCAGACATTTATTTAATTTGAGCAAATGTTTCAGTGAGCATACAGTTCAGTTTACTTATTAAAAAACCTTTTTTATAGACAGTGTACATTGTATTGCTCAGAAATGCACTGTTTATATATGTCTATGGATTTTGTTCTCTCATTTATTATTTATTCACCCATGTAACATATTCACCGATTATAAATTATGAGTTGTTTGAGGTTCTGGAAATGCATGTACAGAAGCAAAGACAAGCTTTCTTAATGGGGAAATTTACAATAAAGGACAGCATAGTTTTAACTATGCAGAAGTAATAAACAACACAATAAAAACTTCTTACTCAGGGACACAATACATAGTAATGTGTTTTAAAGGTGATGATTTTCACAAGTGACTACAGTCAACAGAAACTCTTTTAGTCAATATGTAGTTTCTTTCTTGAGCACATCAGCAATGCAAGAGAGTGCAGTTTTTCATGATTTACACTTTAGCCAGAATGTGTAACATGAACTTTGACTAATAGGACAGATCATTTATTTGAAGACAGGATAACCAAACTGACCTCCCACAACTTCAAATGATATGAAAAATAAGGGGCAGCACATAAATACATGCTGGGTGATAATATTTTAGTCATACAGAAAATAAGCTACATAATCAGGAACTTCTCACTTGTTGTGGAGAAAAACAACAAGGGGGTAGGTTGAATAGGTAGTGTGATGGGGAGAGCTAGACTTTCAAATGTTAGATAAAACCTCACTAGCAAGGTAATATCAGCAAAGCTTTGAGTTAGGCAAGAGTAAGTGATGAATCTCCACGTATTTGTATATTTTTTTACTATTAATTTCTAGTTATATTCCCCTGTAATATGATAGCATAAAAGAACTCATTTTCACTCATTTGGTATTTATTACTACTGTCATTGGGGCTTAAATTTTTTTATGGAACATCCCATGAGTTGCAAAAAATGGGTGGAATACTCTGTAGGAGTCTGATATCACCATGTAATCTATGGTGCTGTTTAAAGAATTTTTGTTGATTATTTTGGCTTGATAATCTACCTATTGAATATAGTGGACTATTGAAGTCAGTATTAATTTTATCTTAACCTGCTTGACTTTATTTTCAATGTTTATTTTTTAAAATCTTATTGGTTACAATAATGTCTGGTGCACATATATTTACAGCTGTTTTATTTTTGTAATTATTTTTGTAGTAATAGATAGTAACCTTTAGCTTCTTTTGACTAGTTTTGTTTTGAAGTTTACTTTACCCAAAAACTTGTTTGGTTTTGGTTTCCAGTTTCTTGATACAATGACTTCTTCTCCCCCTGTATCAGTGTATGTCTTTGACATTTCAGAATGTTTTTTGTTTGCTTTTTTGGTTGTTGCTTTGTAAACAATAAACTGTTTTTATTCAGTCAGGTAGTCTGTACATTTTGACTGGAGACTTAAGACTATCTATATACAGAATTTTTATTGAGAGTAGTTTTCTGATTCCTGTCATTTTGTTCATTGCACTTTGAATGATATGTGTCTCTCTTCGGATCATGTGTTTGAACACTTGCTTCCCAGTTGTCGATGTGATTTGATAATGGGATGGACCCTTTAGGAGGTGGTGCCTTGCTGCAGGAAGTGTGTTATTGGAAACTGGCTTTGAAGTTTTATAGACTAGTCCCCACTTCCTGTTTTTTATCTCTGTTTCCTATTTGTAGAGAACATTTCATCTATCTGTTTCTTACTACCATGCTGGTCTCAGATTTCTTCTTTCCACTATGATAGACTGTATCTCCTATGCAACTGTCAGTCAAAATACCTCTCCCCCTTTTTTTCTCTAACTTGCTTGTCAGAGCATCCTGTCACAGCCAACAGAAGAACAACCATGACTGTTGGTTTTTATTGTTTATTCCTGGTTAGAATAGTTGGACTCTATTGATTCTTTCTTAGAACCTTTCCTAGCATGAAATTTATTTTTTCTCATGCTCTTGATACTGAAAATCTGTCTCTATTTCTTCTTTATATAGGATTTACTTCTTTTCTGCAATGCTGCTTGATGGCTGTGAGGTGCACTAGGATGTGCTTATTTTTTAATATGTTTACTTCGGCATTGATTGTAAAGATAACTTTGATAAATGTAGTCAATTTGACCAGCAGTAATTTGATTTCAGGACATTAGAACCATGAGTTTTAGAGTTTCTGCTAAGAGGCATAAAGTTACATGAGTTGCCATCATTAGTGAATTGCAATTTTTTCTCTCAGAGCTTTAATACCATTTCTTTGTTTTGTAGTTTTACAATGGTGAATGTAACATTTTGTGGAGAAGGTTTTCTCTGGAGACGTCTATTTAAGATTTTAAATATTTCTTGGGCTTGAATGTACATTTGTTTCCCTAGAGTTGGAAGCTTTCTGCTGTAATTTCATTAAATAGATTTTTTATTATTTAAAAAATAAATCTCAGTTCCATCTTCTATACCATAGAACCTCAAGGCTTATACATGTAATCTTGTCCCATAGGTCTTAGAACTGGAGTCTTTCTTGTTATTTTTTCTTTTTTTCCATTTTTAAATTTTATTTAAATTAGAAACAAGCTTGTTTGACATGACAATCCCAGCTCTCTCACCTTCTCCTCCTTCCCCACCTCCCCAACCCCATTAGCCCCCCCCCCCATTCCCCTTCACTCCCCAGGGAGGGTGAAGCTCTCCATGGGGAATCTTCAAAGTCTGTCATATTATCCTGGGCAAGGCCTAGGCCCTCCCCCATGTGCCCAGGCTGAGACAGCATCCCTCCATGTGGTATGGGCGCCCAATGTCCATTTGTATGCCAGAGCTAAATACTTGTCTACTATCCAAGGACCCATAGATTGCCAAGGCCTCCTCACTGACACCCACGTTTAGGGTGTCTGGGTTAGCTCTATGCTGGCCTCTCAGTCACCAGTCTGAGGTCCAAGGGCTCCCCCTTTTTCAGGTCAGCTGTTTCTGTGGGTTTCACCAGCCAGGCCTTGTCTCCTTTGCTCATTATCACTCCTCCCTCTCTGCAACTGATTTCCAGGAGTTCAATTCAGTGTTTAGCTGTAGGTGTCTGCCTCTGCTTCCATCAACCACTGGATGAAGACTCTAGGATGGCAAGGATGGCATGTAAGGCAGTCATCAATCTCATTATTGGGGGAGGGCATTTAAGGTAGCTTCTCCACTATTGGATAGTTTGCCAGTTGGTGTCATCCTTGTAGATCTCTGAAGATCTCCCTAGTGCCAGATCTCTTCTCAAACTTATAATGGCTCCTTGACTCAACCCTCATCCTCCCCCATGTCCTCCTCCACTCTCCTCTCCACTTCACCCCCTCTCTTTCTCCAAGCTTCCTCTCCACTCCTCTCACCCCATGTTGTTCCCAATCCTTTTAGGAGATCCCATCACATTCCCCTTCTCTGGAGTACTATGCATATCTCTCTTAGGGTCCTCCCTGTTTCCCAGACTCTTTGGCAGTGGGGTTGTAGGATGACAATCCCCTGTTCCATGTCTAAAATCCATATATGGGTGAGTATGTACCATGTTTGTCTTTTTGTGACTGGGTTACCTCACTCAGGATGGTTTCTTCTAGTGCCATCTACTTGCCTGTGAATTTTAAGATTCCATTGTTTTTTTTTCCGCTGAATAGTACTCCATTGTGTAAATGTACCACATTTTCTCTATTCACTCTTCAGTTGAAGGGCATCTAGGTTGCTTCCAGGTTCTGGCTATTACAAATACTGCTGCTATGAATACAGCGGAACAGACGTCCTTGTTGTATGAATATGCACCTTTTGGGTATATGCTTAAGAGTATAATTGCTGGGTCTTGTAGACTGATTCCCATTTTTCTGAGGAATCTCCATATTGATTTCCAAAGTGGTTTTATGAGTTGGTACTACCACCAGCAGTGGAGGAGTGTTCCCCTTTCTCCACATCCTCTTCAGCATAAACTGCCATTGGTGTTTTTGCTTTTAGCCATTCTGACAGGAGTGAGATGGTATCTCAGAGTTGTTTTGATTTGCATTTCCCTGATGGCTAAGGATGTTGAGCACTTTCTTAAGTGTCTCTTGGCCATTTTAGCCTCCTCTATTGAGAATTCTCTATTTAGTTCTGTACCCCCCCCCCTTTTAATTGGATCCTTTGGTGTTTTGGAGATTTGCTTCTTGAGTTCTTTGTAAATTTTGGAGATCAGTCCTCTGTCAGTTGTGGGGTTGGCAAATGTCTTTTCCCATTTTGTGGGGTGCCGTTTTGTCAAGTTGACTGTGTCCTTTGACTTACAGAAGCTTCTCAGTCTCAGTAGGTTCCATTTATTAATCGTTGATCCTAGTGTCTGTGCTACTGGTGTTATATCCAGGAAGCAGTCTCCTGTACCAATTTGTTCAAGGGTACTTGCCACTGTCTCTTCAAAGAGGTTTAGTATTTTTTTCTTTACTGACTTCCAAATGTAGTCTTCCCTCAACCTTGACTTCCATCTCCAGAATCTGTCTTCTTACTGTCTTCCTGTCTACTGTTTTTATTTGATTAACTGAGATTTTGGACACCAATATCTCTCTTTTAATTTTTAAAAATCATAATCACTTTTCTTTTTCTGAATTTCTTAATCGTGTTCCTGTGTTTCTCCTTTGCATTTGTGTTTTCTTCTCTATGTCCCATGTTTATGTGTTTTTATGATTATCTTTAGTTCATTCATCTGCTTGTTTGCTTTCTGTGAAATCATTGGTTATTTTTAGTACTAGTCTTTGGATTTAGTAAGATTTCTTGTAGATGTCATATTGCCTTTTGTTTTCCTTTTTCTTGTTTTTCTGTGTTAAACGCTGTGCATCTGTTGTTTTGGATACCTATTCCTGTTTTATTTGGGGCTATTCCGAGTGTACATACTACTCTTGTTGGCTCGTTCATGAAAGAAGAGGCACAAGGAGCCAAAAATAAAAATAAATAAAAAAGATGAAGTGTTGGAGTAGCTTGTTTCTGGGTTTTCTAAGATTGGAGTGTGCCAGGTGGAGGTAAGGGGAGGGAAGTTGAAACTGGTGTCTTGTGTTTCTGTATAGGCTATTGCTGAAGCAGGGCCAGGGAAGTTCCAGATGTTCCTGGAGCTTTCTTCCTTCTAGAAGCTGTCCTCTTACTTCTTCAGGGTACTTTGTTGGCCTCATTTAACTTTTCAGTCTGTGGGTTGGGTAGGCTCTATTACATATTCAAGACTACTCAGCTTGTATACTTTTGGGTGACTAAAATTATAGTCTGGGGTCTCTCTTGAGAAGCAGCTAATACAATATTGAGATCTATATAGTCTGTCTCATACTTTATACCTAATTAACATAAAATGCTACTATAGGAATGAGACTATGGAAGGCAATTCTACTTGAGAAGAATTCACTTTTCTATTTTCTAGGAATTTTCCCCTTTAATGCTTCATAAATAATCCTTTATGATTCTTATTTTAGATTGCCTTAATACCTGGAGATGTGACTAGTCTACACATAAGGGACAAATTTTATTTATTTACTTAGTAGATTTAGAACAAGAATCATTTTAGCCAAGGAACTGTAAAATGCTACAAGTACTCCAGCTCCTTTGTGTTATAAATGGTAACAAAGGCCATTACCTGAATTTGGACATTAAAATAGTCTTCACAATTCATCTTGTGATTTAATTTGCTCTATTTATTCAGCTTCTTTGTGTCCTGATGCTTGAATCTATTCAATTAAAATAGCATTTCTTTCATTGCTTGGGGTTAATGAAGCTAAATAAGTAATAAATGGTAAGAAAATGAATTCATATAAAGCACCAAAGACAGGGTCTAGTATGTAGAAATATTTCATTAAATATTAAGTATTATTCTTGTTCTTTTAAACACATTGGTTCTCTAGAACTGCTTGTTCATTGTTTTATCAAAAACCACATTACTGTTTTAATCAAAAAGATTATTTGCGTAATCATCATTTCATTTTCTAGGGTTCTTCACCCTTTTGCTTTTGTTATGCCCGTTACTAGAGGTCATGGCAGCAAATCATGTGTGTAATCTTTAATGAACTCATAAATTGTTCTTTCAAACGTCGGGAAAACATACAATCTAGCCCAGTATTTCTTAAAATTTAAAATAATAAGGATCATTTGAAAATCTTTTTAAAAGATGGACCCCAATATGTTTTTTTTAAAGGAAAGACTTTGACTTTCCGTTTGGAAGTTTCAGTACAGTCCTCAATTTCATTACTTATGGTGAGCCAGAGCGTGGTGATGGAAGCGGTGGACAGTGTGGGTACAGAGAGATGGGAAGGATTCTCTTCTCCTCACATACTACTTCCTCTCCTTTAGCCCCTCTCCCAATAATCTCACCATATTATGACTTTGTTTAAGGACTAATGTACTGCTTGTGCCACAGCCTTCAGAATCCAATCACTTACCGGAAGCCACCAGTTTAGCTGACTGATTAAGGATGAAGACTGAGAGTGAATTCCTAGCAAGCTTAAAGACGGCCACAACACTGGGCACTGGAACTACCTCTTGCGTTCCATGGCTCTGGCCTTTCTACCTGTGACTAAGGAAAACTCACTCCTTTCCCCAAACATTCATACACAATATATTTATGAGGAGCAGAATCCAAGGAAAATGGTGCTAATTAAATGATCACAGAAATACAAAGACATTTTAATTGTAAGATTTCAATGTCCATAGAGGACATTCATCACTCCTGTCTTCTCTTGCATTCTTCCCTTCACATCGCTGATATCTGTGTGCCTTTGTCACGGAGCTTACTCGGTTCCTCTGTGCAGGTTAGGTGGCATGTTCCTTTCTAAGTGTCTTTGCTTTTTTCTCTATGCTCAAACTCTCCTCTCTTACAGTGGAATGTGTCTTCCTCCTGATGACAATGTCTACATCTACTCAATGCTCCTATAGGATGTAGCGTTGCTTTACCACATGAGACCACCACCTGTCTTACTCTTTGTACAATGGAGGCAACTGTATAGAGACTGTGTGTTTCTGTCTCCTCCTCAAAACTATTGTTTAATAGTTCTAAACTTTTTTGAAGCAGAAAAAGGCTTTAGAAGAAGTAAATTATTGTTTCGGGTACTATATAAGGAGATTTAAAATGTCACAGATGGTAATATAAATAAATAATGCTGAATTTTTAGAAAGTTATGATGTGGCTTCACAATGTAGCAGTTCTGATTTCATAACGATTTTCTATCTCAGACTAGCTTTTATGTGTCCAAAATGATAGCAGTCGGTCAACTTTGTAAGTAAAATATTTAGAAACAAAGAATGATGGCAGAATAACTTCTATCCAATTTGTAATAAACTATAAATCACTAGTTA
Organism: Mesocricetus auratus; assembly: GCF_017639785.1. Taxonomy (NCBI): domain Eukaryota; kingdom Metazoa; phylum Chordata; class Mammalia; order Rodentia; family Cricetidae; genus Mesocricetus; species Mesocricetus auratus. The sequence continues at coordinate 29,032,680 of NW_024429192.1, read as the reverse complement.
CACAGACACACGCCATCTCTATTGTGCTAGTCTTTGTATAGTACCATATAATTTAGAAAAGGTTTGATGCACAATTATGGAAGTTGGCATGATGGAACAATGTTTGTGATCAGCATATACCATTTCAGATGACTATCACACAGCATTTCAATGGAAATGTTAGCTTTTTAACTAGTCTGTGGCAACCGCACAAGCTGTTTGGATCAGTTTTAAATGGTTGTGAAGCTATGGCAGTCTTCAGTTTCAGATAAAGGTCATTTGAAGCTAATGTGAAGACAAAGTGACGTGTCTTTGATAGTCGCCAGCTGCAGCTTAACTTCAACAGACTTTTCTGTGGGCTTAATGTCTACATTGTGCATATTGTAATTTAGTAGGCAAGTGTGCACATAAAGTATCTTACATTAATTTTTTATGCAAATAATAATTTATGCATAATAAAACCCACAAACTCTGACTTAATGTGGGCATTTTTATAATTCATAATACTGTTAGCCACTAGGCAAGCTAAGGTAATTGCAAATCAGTCAAATTTAAATTTTTATATAAATATCTGTTCATCTAACTAATGATCATTATGTGGAACTCAGTTAAGAGTGGTATGTATTTTTGTAAAAATGTACAGCAATAATTAAATGCACTAACACATCCTACACTGGGTACCTCAGTGTATTCTGACCTTTGTCACCTAGGGATAGAGTTTTAGATATTGGCTTATTACTCATTTAAATGAAAACTAGATTTAGTGTTCTTTCAGGCGCAGCCTTCCTTTAAATTTTTATAATTCTATGGAATTTTCCATTGATTTAATGGTCTGTATTTGCAAAAATTCATGATATTTATGAGATTGTTTGTTGCCTCCTAATGCTCATCTTGTGGTCACATTAGGAGGGCGTAGTCTTGTCAGTTTAACCAGCCTCATCATGTATGCTTAAGTTTAAGACAGGTTGTGAGGAACTTTTCAATCTTTTTTATGTAAAAATTAAAATCTCTTTTAAAGAAGCTGCCCCCAACTCTAACTCCTTATGTACACCGTCTGCAGGGTTGTGCAGGCAAATTGCTCTCCTGGAGAAAGTGTTCTCATCAGGGTGTCAGGGACTCACAGAGTCCAAAAAATGGGGAAATCTTCCCTATCTTTCTTGCTGAGAATCTTTTGTTTTGGTGCTTTGTAGGCTCAGAGCCTCATCTCAGTCTAACCAATAATTACCTTTTTACTCTTCTAATTTTTATTTTTTTCAGAAGATGAAGCAATGAGAGAGCTGGGAAAGGAAGAAAGAATTAATAGGGGAAGGAGAATATTGGCCTGCTTCATGTGAGTTAATACCATTAAAAATGTGTGCTCTAATTTAAGTACTAAGCGTCTGTGTAATTAAGAGCCTTTGCATTAGACCTTGTTGTCTGAATAGTTGCCAGTAGGTTCTGCTGGTAGATTTTAGAACACATAGTTCAAGGAACCTATGCAGTTTTTTCATTGGTGTCTTTCCCCTTTAGGAATTTTGAGGATGCTTATTTCTGTTTCAGGCTTTAATCTGATACCCCAAAGCTAGCAATCTTGGATAGTTCAAATCTTCTTTTCCACCTTCATCTTCTTTGACTTTGTTTTATTGTTGCTGTTATATATATTTTTTTGCTTTGTTTTGTGTCTTATGTACCTCAGGGTGGCCTTGAACTTGCTGCATAGTGTTGGGGATGAATCTGTACTCTTTCCGCCTCCCAAGTACTGAGGTTGTAGGTTCTCATCACTGTGCTCAATTTACAATTTATGAATTGTAAAATGGTAATCATTTTAGCTGTCATATTAAAACAACAGACTTCATTATAATTATACTTTGCTCATATTTGATCCCTTATTACACTACTCACATACTGATCCTTTTCTTCAAGTATTTTTCATGTTGGCCATGTGTGCACAATCTGTGTTTAGATCTGCATAGGAGTGGAAACATGTCCTATTTTGTTTTCTTAGGCCCCATCACCTTCTCTTATTAGCTTCTTTAGATCATTTCACCTTTGCCTTCATCCATCTATCTATCTGTCTGTCTGTCTATCTATCTCACCTCTGCCTTCATCTATCTATCTATCTATCTATCTATCTATCTATCTATCTATCTATCTATCATCTATCTATCTATATCTCACAGTACAGAGTCCAGAAGAGAGTGCTTGATACACTGTTGACACTGGTGCTGATATTAGAGGCAGTTGTGAGCTGCCTGATAAGGGTACTGAGAATTGAGCTTGAGTCCTCTACAATAGCAATACATGTTTCTCTAGCCTGGCTTACTCCATGTAACCTGATGATCTCCTGTTGCATACATTTTTTAGAGCAGCATAAATATTTCTTTATTGCTAAATAAAACACCATTGTGTATATATACCACATATTCATTATTCTTTTAGTTGTTCATGACATCTAGTCTGGTTCTGTATCTTGGTTATTATGAAGAGTGCTAAAAACAAACATGGATGTGCAAATTCCCAGTGATACTCTTTTTGAGAGAAAAGTTTACCTTTTGATTTCATAGATTTTGCAAAAGCAGAAAGCACAGGAGGATTATGATACAGAGAATATTGTGAACTATCACCTGCTATCCAGTGTGGTTAATCATGGAGAATGCTATGGCATTTACAGTTTTGGAAATCAGTAATTTACACATGAATTCGCTCAACTTCTCAGTTATCCAGCTCTCAACCATTGTTACCCGATAGTGCTGACTCTTGAATACTCATCTGTTTTAACAAAATGTAAGGGAGCCATCGTCTTTCATTTTGCGTTTATAGTACAGCTGTTGCTTCTTAAGCTTTTGAACCAGAAAAGTCAACTTTTAGTCTCAGAACATGGTAGAGACTGCTTTGTCAAGTATTGTGTGGATATTGTTGTCCACTCCTTTCTTTTATCATTATTTTATTCTCTGTTTGCAATGAACAAGGGCACAGACTGCCAATAATAATGCGTCTTAATGAATACTAGGTTTCTGTTCTTTGCTCTCTTAGTCTTTGTTGATGTTAATGATGACTAATAAGATTTAAATGATCATACATACAGGAGTTTTGCTTCTACTAGGGACCAGTGGTGGCCAACACTTCATCTAAAGCAGACAGAATACCTGCAGACAAATTATTATCTTAATCTAATCTTTATAAGGCAAATTAATGTGCTAAAGATGGCATAATGGAAAGGGCAGGAAGCAATTCCATAGTGATACTTTATTTCAGCTGAGTGAACCACAGTTATTCCAGGTGTACAGTTAGCATATGAGAAAATAGTTCTTGCTTACTGTACATCATTACAAATTGGATTTCTGATTTTTACTGTGGAATCTGTTCTTAATAGATATGTATATACTATAAAATCAATAGAGGATACAACGTAACAGCATAAATTTAAAAAATTTCTAGAGTACATTTCATATTTTTAACAACCACATAGACTAAATATAGGTAAATCGATTTACCATAAACAATTCTGGTTGTAATTAGGTCTGAACTGTCTTACAAAATATCAATAATTTTTTGGGGATAGGGATAGGAGGGCAGGGTAGAGGAGGGAATATGGGAAGGGATCAAAAACACTAAAGACTTTTTGAAAAGTCATATGGGAACTGCTACTCTAGAAACTTCCATATATGTATACATATAAATACACATATACAAACAGACATGCATGTTAAAAAACTTAAAATTGAGTTAGCCTGTAATGGGGCAACAATGAATTTCTGTCCTAGACACTAGGTATTAACAAATAAAAAGCTCATTTCTGTGTATAGGTTTCTTCCATTGGACATAGGTCTGCAAATCCCTAAACTTACTGGCTATTGACAATGTTCATGGTCACACTCTAGAATTTGATGATAAGATCCTATTACTGAGGACATCACATACTTGAGACATAAAGTATGGAGAAATTAAACTGGCACTAACATGGATAGCTTTCAGTTTTGTAAGTTGCTATCATGCTACTGGGGGAAAAAAAAACAACCATTCACCTCATCATCAAATGTGAACCTTTGGATTGGCTTGGCAAGACATGCCCACAGGTGCGATAGTGACATGAAGATTGTGGCAGTAAACAACCACTTTCTAAATTGATTTAAGTTCCCTCCACAAAGATGACACTCATACCTGACATAATATATTTTCAATAGTGTAATCACTGCAGTGGTAGCTTTATTTCTTGTTCCCTTAAAAAAATAAACCAAACCATACCAATCAATTATAAGAAAAGCTCAGTAATCTGAACCTCAAAGGCATTCAAGCTCTCTCTTGCATACCATTTTAAATAATGAGGTATTTTATCACTATTGACTGAATCATGAACTGTGATTTCTTTTGTATATATGATTATGGGACATTTTGCAAGATAAAGGGTGAGAATTGTGATTGTAACAATTTGCTTACTATCTAAAAGCAAAGAATCAATTTATGTTTTAATCCCATTTCTTCATAAGGCATTGATGAAACGAGTCATTTTAGAAGTCTTGCTTGGTTGAAAGGTTGTTCTGATTTCATAAATGGATAAGAGCCCAAGTGATTTCCAAATAGTTATTTACATTTCAAGGAAACCAAGAGTATACAGAATTTATCTGGTCATATTAATTGTAAGGTCTTGTAACATGCTTTGTAAATTTAAAAGATTTAACTGTAAGTAAGTTTCTTCTAAGAGGACCTTTATTCAATAAGAGCAGATGGTGATTGTCAGTGCAAGGTGAAAACATACGGAGATGCCTGGATATGTTATTTATAGCTATTATGAAAAGCAAAACCAATAGAGCTGCAAGGAACCCCACGATAGCTCAAAGTGCTATATTTTATTTATGGCACAGACATTTTGGTGCCTCATGGAAATAAACTGAATTATATGGAAGGCTTTTGTCTTTTAGAATGAGATCCTGCAAGTCAGGAATGCCTGTTTCTGTCTCGTGAGTAATTTTGTTATTAGTATATAACTGTTAAATTTAAGATATGCTGTAGGTATTGCTGTTAATATTTAACAGCTTGGAGGCTCTGTTCCACTTCTGACTGCATAGAGTTTACAAGTTTGTTTTGCTCAGCTTTGTTTTTAAAAGCTTCTTATTTTGCATTGTACAAAATTTAGTGTGTGGTGGAGGTGACACATGTACACATGTACCCAAGCACATATGTGAAGGTTAGGGGACAATGGGCAGAGTCCATTCTCCCCTTCTACCATGTGGTTTCTGGGAACTGAACTCAGGTCTGCAGGTGGGTAATAAGCAACCTTACACACTGAGTCATCTTTCAGGGCCATTATTCTTACCTTTAAAATATAAATGTCTTGAGAATAGCTTCTCCAGAACTACTTGCTCTTTGTTCAGTCGGGTGATTTTTGAAATTCTTTCTATTTTTGTAGCTTGGATAGTTTTCTAAAACATAAACTTGATAATACCACATCTTTCCCTGAAACTTTTAAATGACTCTAACCCTAACCTTAACTCTAACCCTAACCAATTGCTGGGATTAAAGGCATGTGCCATTATGTTTGGCATCTGGAGATGAAAATCACATCCTCGTGTTTACAATGCAGGCAAGCACTGAGTTATTTCCCTAGCCCTCATAATGTTCAAAGTAACACAGTGGTTTTGTGTTGGGCCCCATTCATAGCAACTGTGCAATGTGAGCCACAGGGTGTAAGTTGGGCCAGGATCACTTTAATCATAGGAACAGATAATAATATATTTTTCCAGTGAACGTATTTCAATTCTAGTTTTAAGTACATGGCCAATATCTGGCAGGAAAGACCTTTTAGAACAAGGCAGAACAGAGATGGCAATCTAAACTATTTTGGCCAATAAAGTACAAAAAATCTTTAAAACAAATGGACAATTTGAGAGGATGGTATAGAAAATTCTGATTTATCTCGTGCTGTTTCTCCTGTGTTTGGTGAAAGTTGGAACAGACAGGTAACTGTCCTGAAACCTAGGCTGTCAGCAAACCTGTCGATAAAGAAGCTGTGCAGCAAATGACTCACACTTGTAAGGATAAAAACCCCACTGAGATTTCCACCAGTAATCAACATCTTCAGATTCTAGCTCTCTAAACACTGCCTTTTCTCTTGCCCCAGATATCAAGGATGCCATTGGATTCTAGTGACTCTTAGAAATAACTCTCAGGTTTGTGCTTGACAAACAAAACCCTGTGAAAGGATAGTGACAGCAGCATGGAGTCATTCTTCAGGTAAGTGAATTATAAAATGGCACAGAGTTTAGAAATAGGTTAAGTGGAGAAAGCAGTGGGGATGTTAGGGTAGCAGATTTAAGGGAGGGAACTAGATGATTTATTGGTAGTTTTGTTTTTTAACCAGAACTTCCTGCTACTTACACTAAGAGGCTGACCCCTTACTTTTCTTCCTAGAGAAAATATTAAAACCACGTTTCATTTGTTTGGGGATTGTGTTAGAAAGGCCTGAGCATTTTCTTCAAGTTCTTATCAGTGGTTTCTTTGATTCTATGCAGATGAGGGAAATCATTACTTCAATGCAACTGCTATGTAGGCACAACTCAAAGGTTTCAAGAGATTGCTTATAATTTTCAATTAACAGGATCAAAGTCATGACAGAAATTGATGGTTCTTTCACTAACTATACCTACCTAATTCTATGGAGACAGGCATGAAGGACACTTTGTATCCCATGAAAGGATGTTGTGTAAATGCAGATTAGTAGGTGACTGCCTTACTTCACATGCTTAATAAAATACTATTTGTTACTACTCTCAACTCTGATAATTTTTTTTAGTTTTTTAAAAAATATGCTTTATTTAAATTAGAAACAATCTTATTTTACATACCAATCCCAGTTCCCTCTCCCTCCCATCCTCCCATGCCCCCCACGGACCTCCCATTCCCCATCCATGTCCCAGGTAGGGTAAGGCCTTCCATGAGGGGTCATCAAAATCTAGCAAGTCATTTGGGGTAGGGCCAAGGCCATCCCCTGCATATCTAGTCTATGAGAGTATCCCTCCAAGAGAAATGGACTCCCGAAGTCTGTTCATGCACTAGTTCCACTGCTAGAGGCCCCATAGACTGCCCAGTGCTCCTAGATGACACCCATGTTCAGGGAGACTGGTTTGGTCCTAGGCTGGTTCCCCAGCTGTCAGATTAGTGTCCATGAGTTCTCACTTGCTCAAGTCAGCTGTTTCTGTGGGTTTTCCCAGTGTGGTCTTGACCCCTTTGTTCATCACTCCCCCCTCTCTGATACTGGATTCCAGGAGTTTTGCTCAGTACTTGTCTGTGGATCTCAGATAATGGATGAAGGCTCTAAGACGGCATTTAAGGTAGTCATCAATCTCATTATAGGGGAAAAGGCATTTAAGGTAGCCACTCCACTATTGCTTAGGGTTCTAGTTGGGGTCATCCTTGTGGATCTCTGTACAATTCCCCAGTGTTAGATTTCTCTTTAAGTCTATAGTGGCTCCCTCTATTAATGTGTCTCTTTTCTTGCTCTCCTCTATTCCTCTTCCCACTCAATCTTCCTGATCCCTCATGTTCTCTCTTCCCTGATGTTCTCCCCTCCTCTTTCTCCTACCTCCCTCTGCCCTCCTCCATGCTTCCTATTTGTGCAAGGGCTCTTGTCTCTTTCCACTTCCCTGTGGGACCGTGTCTGTCTCTCTTACGGTCCTCCTTGTTTCCTAGCTACTCTGGATTTGTGGATTGTAGGCTGGTAATCCTTTCCTCTATGTCTAATATCATATATGAGTGAGTGCATACCATGCTTGTCTTTCTGTGACTGGGTTACCTCACTTAGGATGGTCTTTTCTACTTCCATCCATTTGCCTGCAAATTTCAAAATTCCATTGCATTTTTCTGCTGAGTAGTACTCCATTATGTAAAGGTATCACATTTTCTGTATTCATTCTTCAGTGAAGGGATATCTATGTTGCCTCAAGGTATGGCTATTACAAATAATTCTTCTATGAACACAGTGCATCCTTTGGGTATATGCCTAGAGTGGAATTGCTGAATCTTGAGGTAGACTGGTTCCCATTTCCTGGAGAAACTGCCATACTGATTTTCAAAGTGGTTGTACAAGTTTGCACTCTCACCAGCAATGGAGAAGCGTTCCCCTTTCTCCACATCCTTTCTAGCATAAAGTGTCATTAGTGTTTTTGATTTTAGCCATTCTGACAAGTGTAAGATGATATCTTCCCCATGCCTCACCGTATTTATCTCAGAGTTGTTTTGATTTGTATTTCTCTGATGGCTAAGGATGTTGAGCAATTTCTTAAGTGTCTATCAGCCATTTTAGATTCTTCTATTGAGAATTCTCTGTTTAGTTCTGTACCCCACTTTTTAGTGGAATTATTTGGTGTTTTGGTGACTAGCTTCTTTAGTTCTTTGTGTATTTTGGAGGTCAGTCCTCTGTCAGATGTAGGGGTTGGTGAATATCTTTTCCCATTCTGTGGTCTGCCATTTAATATGGTTGACTGTGTCTTTTGTCTTACAGAAGTTTCTCAGTCTCAGGAGGCCCCATTTATTAATTGTCAATCTCAGTGTCTATGCTAATGGCATTATGTTCAGGAAGTGGTCTCCTGTACCAATTCATCCAAGAGTACTTTCTACTTTCTCTTCTAAAAGGTTCAGTGTGGCTGGATTGATGTTGAGGTCTTTGATCCATTTGGGCTTAAGTTTTGTGCATGGTGATAAGTATGGATCTATCTGCAATCTTCTGCATTTTTTTGTGCCAGTTATATAATTCAAAGCATTGTGTCTCTATTTTCCTGATTCTATTGTCTTAATATTTCCAAGGCTCTCTAATGACAAGTTGTCTTGGGGTTTCTATTGTTATTGATAGATACCATGACCATGGGCACTGTTATAAGGAAACATTTAATCTTGGGCTGACTTACAGTTCAGAGATTTGGTCCATTATCATCATGGTGGGAAGCATGGTGGCATACAGGCAGACATGGTGCAGGAGAGTTAGCTTAGAGTTCTACAAATCCTGATTGGCAGGCTGCAGGAAGAAGGGACAGTGAGCTACTAGGCCTGGCTGGGGCTTCTGAAATCTCAAAGTCCACCCCAGGTAACATACTTTCTCCAACAATGTCATACCTTCTCAACAATGCCACATTTCCTAATAGTGCTACTCCCTATGGGCCTATGGGGGCCATTTTTTAATTCAATCTACCACACATGTCATTCAAGTAGAAACTAAGGTATAGTTTAGGTCATTTTGAAATTCTGGCAGCATCACCCAATGGTCTGGGCCCCACACAAAATGAAAGGGGAAAAAAGAGAAAGACAGGTCAGTGTTAGGTAGATATTTTGTCATCTCTCAAATGTCATGGCACTGGTGAATAGAATTTTTGTTTTAGGGAATCTGATTATCCCCCTTTGCGTGACTCTGAATGATAATTAAACAATGAGCCAACAAGCATAAGTAAAGTAACACACACTCTTGTTTCCTTTCATTTTTTTTCTAAAGGTGCAATGAAGACTCTAGACCTTAATTTCACAACCTGGCCCTGCACTTTTAAATAGTTGGTGGAATACACTTCATTCACAAACACATTATTTTGTGCATGCCTGTGGAGGAGGATGGGCCAACAATGACCTGTGCAACTGCACAAGCAGGTTCACTGAACCCTCCTGGTCAAAGCTTGTCAGATCATGTAGCAGCCCTGTCCTAGGGCTCCATCAACAAGGATCTCATGATCTCCTCTATACCTTTAATGACTTAGTTAATTAATTAATTTTATGTGTATGAATATTTTGCATCTCTGTGCCCTATGTATATCTGGTGCCTGTGATGGCCAGAGGAAGTTGTTTCTTTTGGGACTGGCCTTACAGAGGAGTGTAAGCTGCTATGTGGTGACTAGGTATTGAAACTGTGCTCTTTCTAGGAGCATCCAGTGCTCTTAATGACTTCAGTCACCTGCTGGATAACTTTAAAGACCATGTAGTATTGAATAATGACTGAGCTAAATTTTGGGCAGTTATTTTTCCATCTTTTTGTTTGATTATCTTTTTGAGACAGGATTTGGCCATTCTCAAACCCGACTTTAAATTCCTAACCATACTTCTTCTTGCTTCTTGAGTGCTACTATGCTAGGTAGGAGCTGCCTTGCTTGACTCAAGTTTGTTTTGAATAAACAAGAATTTGTGTTTGTCAGATTTGAAAGGGTGTTGATACCCTTCTGAGGTTCTAAATCTAAAAATAGACATTGTAGCAGTTACTCCTTTTATTGCTGTGATTAATAGCTGGCAAAATTTAATCTAAGTGAGGAAGGGTTTATTCTGGTCATGTTTTGAGGCTACAGTACAGCATGGCAGCAGGAGCAGTCTTGGCCACATGAACAGAGGCTGCTGGCTTATATCTTGGCAGCTCAGGAAGCAAAAGATGATAAATTTTAGCACTCATTTAGCTTTCTCTATTTTTGGCTTTCCTGCTGCCTAAGAGCAGTCCATTGGACAGTGCCACCAACATTCAGGGCAAGTGTTCCCTTTCAGTTATTCCTATCTGTAAAAGTCTCCACGGATACACAGAGAATGGGCTTCACTAATATTTTAGGCATTTCTTAATCAAATGTGTTTGATTAATTATCACATGAATTAAATCAGTGTTATAAAACATTAGGATATTTAATGACCTCAGTGTTAATCTTGATTTATGAATAAATATTAAAATGATTCAGAATATGTCTTGAGGAATCAAAACTATAGATGATGCATTTCTAGAAGAGGGCATTGCTAGATTCATTGATATGAAGGGACTTGATGACCTGAGGAGTTAATTCTTGGGACTGAGGCAGGAGGGGAGAAAAGTGTTGGCTTCTAACAGTCACATGCACATACAAGTCACATGCACACAAGCACACACAAATAAGTAAATCTGTTAAAAACATGGGATTTCTAAATCCTCACAACAGTAACGTTAATGCTCTTAAAAGACATTGTTATAGCATTAGGTAGTAGTCACAAATACATCAATTCCTTTAGAAATAGATAGCACCTTTGGGATCACTTAGTTCAAATTCTAATTTTGTAAGATATAGAAATTTAAGTAATGTATCTACGTATGCTCTGATAAAGAATGATGGAAGCTTGGTTTTTGTAGATTTGTAGATTTTTATAGGTTTGTAAATTCCATAGTTCAGTTTCTTTGTAGAGTTTTAGATTCACATAGCAGAGAAGAGATTTTCATTTTTTTCTCTAAAAGAGAAATGTTTATCATCTCAAAAGGCTAATGATAAAAATCCTCAAATCCATCCCCTCAGGGCTCAGGGAACTCTGTGGAAAAAGAGGTGGAAAGACTGTGAGATTCAGAGGGGTGGACGATACCAAGGAAACTGTTTTCCAGACACAATAGGACTGATATACACCTATAATCTCATAGAGACTGTCACAGTGAGTAGGGTCTGAACAGCTACAATTTGGATGGGGAAGTATACATAAGCTCCTATCCCCAACCACAAAGCTATCTCTCCAATTGTGTATCAGTGGGTATGCACACCAAACTTAACTGCAGTTCCCATAAACAGCAGCAGATGACCAACACAAAAAACTCAGTGGTATTTTTAGAGAATTATCTCAGATTGTTTTTTCAAGCTTACTAGTCTTTTGTTTATATATTATGGTTTCCAGTTTGTGTGTGTGTGTGTGTGTGTGTGTGTGTGTGTGTGTGTGTGTGTGTGTGTGTGATGCTCTTTATTTGTTTCCTTTTTTTTATTTTTCGAGGCAGGGTTTCTCTGTGGCTTTGGAGGTCTCAAACTCACAGAGATCTGCCTGCCTCTGCCTCCCGAGTGCTGGGATTTAAAGGCATGCACCACTACTGTCCAGCTCTTAGTTTCTTTTGTTTGTTTTATTTTATTCTTGTTTGTCTCTTTTTATTGGGTTATTTGTTTTCTTAAAAGAGAGAGAGAAGACATGAAGTTGGAAGGGTGGGAAGGTGGAGAGGGTCTGTGAGGAGATGAGGGAGGGGAAACTATGATCAGATATAACTATGTTATATGAAGATAACTTTGATGTCAATATAAGATTAATGAAAAACATTACAATTTGTCATTTAAAACTCTAACGAGGAACTGTCAAGATGTTTCAGAAGTTAAGATCACTTAATTTGCAATCATGAGAACTTGAGTTCAGATTCCAGCATCCCCAAACAAGCTGGGCATGCTACATGGGCCTGTCACCCCAGCTTTGAGGAGAACAGAGACAGGAGGATTACTGGGTGGGCCTTGCTGAATTCCTGTCCAGCCAAGAAACTATAAGTCCTTGGTTCATGGAAATACTTTACCTTAAAGCAATAGAAAGAGAATGGAAAAGGAGGACATTGACACCTTCTTCTGGCTCCTGGACAGGCACACACATGCACCGTCCCTGCCATGTACATACCCTTCCTATATACACACTATAGACCCATGTGTATACAAATAAATTTTACAGAAATTTAAATAAAGCAGTGGAGAGAACCACTCATTTATTTTTGTTTTTATCATGTTTCAAGACTTGTAAGACATTGAAATAATTTGTTAACTTCAGTAATAGTATTCACATCTTCACAGATTTAAAATCTAAAACCTGAAGTATTCTGATCTTTTTGAGGTCATTTAATTCTTCTTTTTAAAATTTTTAGAATTTAAATTAGAAACAAGCATGCTTTACATGAAAATCCCAGTTCCCTATTCCTTCCCTACCCCCCCCCCCACTGACTCCCTGTCTCAGGAGGGTGAGGCCTTCCATAGGAGAATCTTCAAAGTCTGTTATATCATTTGGAGCAGAGCCTAGACCCTTCTCTATGTGTCTAGGTTGAGAGAGTATCCTTCTATGTGGAATGGGCTCCCAAAGTCCATTCGTGTACTAGGGATAAATACTGATCAACTAGAGCCCCCATAGATTATTCAGGCCTCCTAATTGACACCCACATTCAGGGGGTCTGGTTTGGTCCTATGCTAGTTTCTCAGCTATCAGTCTGGGGTCCATGAGCTCACCCTTGTTCAGGTCAGCTGTTTCTGTGGGTCTCTCCAACCTGGTCTTGAAGGTCATTTAATTCTAAAGTGACTTACAGACAGACTCATTGTGATTGCCATACCTGTATCAGTGATATAACACAGTCTAAATTTTTCCCCGTGGAATATGAGATATGAGTAATAAAGTACACATAGCTGTTTAATTTTATAAATTTGCACACTCTTTTTTTCAATTAAATGACTCCATTCTCAGGTAAAACTGCCCACATGGTACTTATGATGGGCGAGTCCATTATCTCTTCTAGAAGTTCCTCTAAGGAACTAGGACCATCATTTGAAGAGACTTCCAGAGTTAACAATTACAGAATACACCAATTATAGTTTGGATTTTCTTAAACACTAGTTGGTCTCTCCTAGCTATCCCTAAAATACAAGTCAGCACAGTTTCAGTAAAAAGTAACACTAACAATGACATAGAAGTGTGCTTCATTGGTATCAAAGTATCCTTGGGAAAAAAGTGTCTCCAATTGTCAGAGTCCCCCATATAAGTCCTGCACCACTCAAGTTGATACCATCTTCCAAGGTCTTCTTGTTGTCTGTAGTAATTCAAAGTTCATGCTGATCACCTGTGCCTGATCCTTGTTTGGGGTGGTGTACTGGTTGGTTTTGTGTCAATTTGACACAACTGGTGAGAGTCATCAGATAGAAAGGTGCCTCGGTTGAGGAAATGCTGGCCTGAGATCTAGCTACAGGCATTTTTCTCAATTAGTGGGGAGGGCCCAGGTACCATCCCTGGGCTGGTAGTTCCGGGTTCTATAAGAAAGAAGGCTGAACAAGCCAGGGGAAGCAAGCCAGTAAGCAGCTCCCCTCCATGGCTTGTGCATCAGCTCCTGCACCCAGGTTCCAGCTCTGTTTTAGTTCCTGTCCTGACTTCATTCAGTGATAACAGCAATGTAGATGTGTAAGTCAAATAAACCCTTTCCTCCCCAACTTGGTTTTTGGTCGTGGTGTTTCCTTGCAGCAATAGAAACCCTAAGACAGGTAGATTATTTAGAGGCAATCTGACTGACTTATCTGATTCATAAATGCCACCACCCAGGAGATATTCATTTGCCCATGGAACATTACAGGAATAACCCCAAGTATAGGAGTGGTGAAGAATTATTGAGAAGTGTTATGTGAAAGATAGAGACTTTGACTGTGACCTGCAGTAGAGAAGTGACCATCAGTGGTCATCAGAGCATTCTGGTGGGGAGAACAAACTGAGAAGCCTTCTTTAGTTCCAAGTGCTTGAAACCTTTATGCCCTGTTGTTGATGGTGGATTAAAGATGAGTCCATACAGTGATGTGACAGTTTGGGCAGTCCAGGCTTGATCAACAATGAGGTTTTAATCTGTCTTACTGGACATGGCCATTGACACAACTAGATCAGGTAGTTCAATGTGTAGCCTGGATTCGTTTTCACATTTCATGGCCACACAGACAGATTTTTAAAGAAATGTGACTGTCCATAGATTTCCAAGTAACTGGATAGATCTCTAGGTCATTGGAAACTACTAGAGTGTCAGGGAAGATGTGACGACGTCCCACAAGGGGAACATTTGCTTGACTTATAAGAACAGTTTGAGACCATCTCACTGAGTGGAACCAACCAATTTCTTGAATTTAGCACAGATGGTATGGCATTTGCAGCAGCCGTGTGTACACAATCAGCTTTTAATTTAACAGGGGCATTAGCAATCCATGCTTAGATAACAGAATCAGAGATGAAGTATCTCTATAGGGTCATTTGCTGCTTTCTCATGGAAAAACCACAAAAAACCCTGATGTCGTCATTTGAAAAGTGACATTTTCCTTTGGCAACAGAAGTTTGTGTGTACCTTGTCTTATTAATGATAGATTCTGGATTGATGTTTCTGTAATGAGAGACGTTAGATCAGAGAGACACATGACACCTTCCTTGGGATTACATACAATTTCAAGAAATCCAGTTAAGTTGATTAATTTATGGGTATCAAATATTCCATGTTAGGGGAAAGATGGTTTCAAATCCCTAAGTTGAATCTCTATAGAAGATCTACTTGCCATTGATAGTGATTTCCTTAATTAAACACATCACTCACAAAAGCTTATAACCCAGAGGGTCATAAGGATTTTGAGACCCAGTCTTCTTGGGAAATTTCTCATGGACCATTTGACTGGGCGATCTGAGTCAAAGCGATCTGAGTTCATCTGTCCGTGCAAAAAAACAAAGACAGAATTTCAAGTGGGCCATTGTGCTGTTTCCAGTGTGAATGGAATTCAATAATGTGTTGAGAATCTGTTTGTGGCAGTGAGGGTAAATCTTGACCGTTAAATGACTGTTAGTTTGGAATCTGGTGCATATTTACCTGATACGTCTGATGCAAAGAGGTTTGATGTCCCAGTGAGTGTGAGCTCAATCTTCTTTCTCTTCTTGCCTGCATGTATGTCCATATTCATGTGAACATGAGTGGACATGCATAGTTGTGTACTTTTACTTTGCATTAGGTCATTGTTTTACAATCTTAGTTCTTTGATGGTTTTGACTAAAGTCTTGAATTTGATATTAGTCAACTTTATTTATTAAACATTTTTATTTTTCTTTCATATATTAAATCCTGACCATAGTTTCCCCTCTTCCCCTCCCTCCATTCTCCCTTTTTCTCTCCCCCTCTCCCAAGTCTCTCCCTTCCTTCCTCTCTCCCCTTGATCCACCACCTTCTGCCTCCCCTCAGAAAAGAGCAGGCCTCCCAGGGACATCTATCAACCATCCATTGTGTAAATATACATATTCTTTATTCATTCTTCCATTGAGGGACATCTAGGTTGCTTCCAGTTTCTGGCTATTATGAATAAAGCTACTATGAATATATAGTTGAGCAAGTGTCCTTATGGTAGTATGGAGCATCCTTTGGGTATGTACCCAAGAGTGGTATAACTGGGTCTGGAGGTAGATCGTTTTCCAATTTTCTGAGAAACCACCATATTGTCCAAGTATGCACTCTCACCAGCAATGGAGGAGTGTTTCCCATACTCCCCATCCTCATTAGCATGGGCTGTCTCTTGTGGTTTTTTATTTTAGCCATTCTGACAGGTGTAACATGGAATCTCAAAGTTGTTTTAAGTTGAGGATGCTGGACATTTTTTTAAGTGTTTCTTGGCCATTTGCAATTATTTGGTCATTTGCAATTACTCTGCTGATAGTTCTTTACTTAGATCTGTACCCAATTTTTTAATTGGATTGTTTAGTTTGTTGGTATCTAGTTTCTTGAGTTCTTTATATATTTTGAATACTAGCATGCTATCAGATGTGGAGTTGATAAAGATCTTTTCCGATTCCACAGGTTCGCTTTTTGTACTATTGAGAGTGTCCTTTGCCTTACCAAAGATTTTCAGTTTCATGAGATCCCATTTTTAATTGTTGATCTTAGTACTTGTGCTATTGTTCATTCAGGAAATGTTCTCCTTGCCAATGCATGCAAGGCTATTCCCTACTTTCTCTTCTTTCAGGTTCAGTATATTTGACTTTATGTTGTGGTCTTTGATACAGTTTGACCTGAGTTTTGTGCAGGCGATAGATATGGCTCTATTTACATTGTTCTGCATACCTACACCCAGCATCATTTTTGAAGATGTTTTTTCCATTGTACATTTCTGACTTCTTTATCAAAATTCAGGAGTCCATAAATCTTCAGTTTGATTTGATCGATCAATGTATCTGTTTTTATGCCGATACTGAAGTGCTATTTTGTTTATGATCTAACAAAGATTGCCTGAAGATCCGAGTGCAAAGCTAGCCACACTAGTCAGCCATAGGGGCCAGATAGTCGTGGCACAACCCTTAATCCTAGCAGTCTTACTAGTTAAACATAAAAGTCACAAAAAGAGAAACATGGAATGTACTCTCTCATATACGGATTTTAGACATAGATCTGGGGAGTGCCAGCCTACAATCCCATGGTCAGAGAGTCTGGGAAACAGAACCTTCATTCAGTGGCTGATCGATGAAGAGGCAGACTCCCATGGCTAAGCACTGAGCTGAACTCAAGAAAGTCAGTGACAGAGAGGGAGGACTGATGACCAAAGGGATTAGGACTGGGCTGGTTCAACCCCCAGAAACAGCTTACCCGACAAAGGTTAGCTCTTGAATCCCAGGCATTAGCCTGGGAATCCAGCATGGGACTGATCAAGACCCCCTGAATGTGGGTGTCAGTGAGGAGGCCTAGGTAATCTACTGAGCCTTGGGCAGTAGATCAGTATTTATCCCGGGTATACAAATGGACTTTGGACTCCCATCCAAAAATGAGAGATGGACTCTCACCCTGAACTCTTGGGGGAGGGTCTAGGCCCTGCTCTGGATGAAATGACAGACTATGGATACCTCCATGGAGGGCCTCACCCTCCTTGGGGAAATGAGGGGATATTGGGGGGGTTGGGGAGAGGGCACAGGAGGAGGGGAGGGAAAGGGAGAGGGACCTGGAATTGACATGTGAAGCAACCTTGTTTCTAATTTAAATTTAAAAATAAATAATAAAAAAAAGCAAAACAAAACAAAACAAAAAAAAATAAGCTGGATGATGGTGGTATAGACCTTTAATTCCAGCATTCAAGGGTGGAGACAGTAGTACAAGGTATTTATTCAGTCTGCAGTCATGCTAAGGACAGGAACACCCCTTTTGATCTGAGCCTTGCGACAATGTGTGAAGTATGAGTTTATTATTTCTAATATATGATGAATACACTGACAATTCCATTTCATTATTTAGCTTCTTTTATAGTTTTAGTATTAACTCTATCATGGGAGCATCTTCATACTTACCAAGATTTTATTTTCAAAGAAGCAATTAAGGCTATAATTCAAGAAATGTGAACTCTAATCAGAATTTGGTCATCAAATCTGATTTTCCTTCTCATTTCAATGTCAAACTCTTGCCATTATTTTCGAAAAAAAATATGTGTGTGTCATTAGGCTCTTGTTGTTTTCAATTTCATTGAGTAAACATTTAATTTAATTTAAAAAATTAGTCAAGGTATTATGTCATACCAGGACACGATTGTTATTTTTCTAGCAATAAATTTTCAGGGGTAAATGAACTTTTACTTGAATGTTGATAAAAATAGTCTTCAAAACAAAAATTGATCTGAGAAGATGGGACTAGAGACGCAGGCTGCAGGTAGTAGTGGTAAAGTCCCAGGAGTTAATGCAGGTGCTGGCATTATCTGGAGGACCCTCTGTAGTCTGGACTTGCCTTGGCCCAGGAAAGTGACAGGAAAGGAGGGAGAGGTTAACTGGGATTGGTATGTAAAAAATTATACAAAAGAGAAACGTTAAATATAAGATGTTCCCTCTGCTTTCTTTATTAATTTATGTCTGTGGAATTAGAACATATTTTCCACATGAAATGTAATAATGTTTAATTTTCTTATTCTCTTTCAAAATAGAATCAAATGAACATTATATTCGTTGCTTGGAAATTTTGTGACTAGAATTTACTAAGAATATAAATCTTATAAAGCTATTTGCCTTCTAGCAAATAGTGGCATCAGATTAGTTCCTGTTTTGTATATATTGAAAACAATTATTTTTGGAAGTGCTGGGAATCAGTCCCAAGGCCTTGTATTTGGTAGCAATTGCCATAGTTCTTAGCTACATCCCAGGCTTACAACATAGCCTTTACTGCTCTGAAATTCACTGTGTTGACCATACTGACCTGAGAAAAACCTGGGCTGCCTCTACCTTGCAAGAGCTAGGATTAAATGTGTGTGCTGCCATTCTCAACTATTTCTTAAGACATTAATAATTTTTTCCCTGTGAACTAACTATAGAAAGAAAATTGTTTGTCTAGGTCTGGAAGACTTTGCAGTAAGACAGCTATTTAGACGTCTTTTATTAGCTAGTTTTGTGTCATCAGTTAATGTGGGTGGATGTAAATACTTTCTAAAATAAATTTATTTAAAAAAGAAAGCAACACGCTATTATCAGCTTTATGAATTATGGACTGAAAGCATATACACATGCTTGTAAATTATCTTTATGTATGTGTAATAATGATTACTATAGTATTGAATGTTTCTATGAAGTAGATATGAACACGAATCAGATGGATGTATTTCCTGATGCCGTAGACCTTTATCCAATTCTGAGTTGTGTATACCAACCTTATTGGACATCATAACACCCAATGTAAGCCTCAAAGAACAGTTAAAAAGCACTGTGGATGCCCGTTTCCTTCTTTTCTTTTCTTTTCTTTTTGTTGTTGTTGTTGTTTTCGAGATAGGGTTTCTCTGTAACTTTGGAGGCTGTCTCTTGTAAACCAGGCTGGTCTCTAACTCACAGAGATCCACTTGCCTTTGCTTCCCAACTTCTGGAATTACAGGATTAAAAGCCCATGTACTGGCAGCTTCTGTTTGTTCTGGGTTCAGTCTTTAACATCTTGGTTAGTTTAGGGAAGTGGGGGCTAGGAGGAATCTGGCTGCAAGTCTCCTGCTCTTTTTCTATGATGTGAAGACAAAACATCTTTTATTCTGTGCGGTTTTTTTTTTTTGATGCAGAACAATTGTAAGTTTGAAACAGACAATTACAGATTCTAAGTCTTCTTACATTATCTACTACTCAAAATTAATGATCAGGAATGTAAGGAAACTTCATTTGAAAAATATTTTGAAGACGTGTTAAGTGAGGATATGATCTAATAGATTCTTCAGTGGATTTTTATATATCTTAAAACCATCACATTATCTGTTTCTTTTTTTTTCCTGAATAAGCAAACATAACAAAAAGGTGCAGGGCTTTTCTCCTGAGGGTAAGCAAAGTGTCTGACTCTCACATGAAAGGAGAAGGTTTTGCAACATCATCAAAGCTACCCACCTCACCTGGGTAGGTTCCTGGGCTGCTTATAAATTGGCTTGCTAAAAACTAGCTATTTTCTCCTTCATATTTCGGGAGGGTGGAAGCTTGAAAAAATATGTCATTGGAATTGTTTGTCTGAAAGCTTTGAGAAGAGATTTCATCCACTTCTCCCTCCTAGCATTGGGTGGCTGCAGGCAAACTTTGCTGATTATAATACAATTTTTTTGGGCTTCTACATGATTTTAATGTATACCTCTGTTTTCTTATGAAGTTCTCCCCTTTGGTATCTCAGTATCTAAACATTTGCTTTCCTTTAATGATAAAGGATTTGCTATGGATTTAGGGCTCATGTTAAAGAAGTGTGACATCATGTTGGCTTGACTAATTTGCATGACCTTATTTCAAGTAAGGCCACATTTGCATGTTCTAAGTGTACATAAATTTAGGGGGTGGGGTTATTATTCAACCCAGTAAATTTCTAGTTTAGGCTGATTCAGCAAAGCACTATACTCTGGGTGGCTCACACAGGAATTTATTTCTCACTCTTCTTGACACTTGGATATCTAACATGAGGGTACTGGGAAATTCCAGCTGGTCAAGCACCCTTCCTAGCTCATATATGATGGATCTCATTGTGTTCTTACCTAATGCAAGAGATAGAGCATCTGTTTGGAGCTGTTTTATGGGAACTGTACTATAAGTTTTGAAGCTCTCCTCTTACAATCTATAAACCTTTCCAGGGGCCCCATATCTTTTTTTTTTCAGTTTAAATTTAGATAAGAAAAAAGGTTGCTTCACAAGTCAGTTCCAGGTCCCTCTCCCTTTCCCTCCCCTCCTCCTGTGCCCTCCCTCCAACCCCCCCATTATCCCCTCATTTCCCCAGGGAGGGTGAGGCCCTCTGTGAGGTTTCCCATAGTCTGTCATTTCATATAGGGCAGGGCCTAGAAACTTCCCCAAGAGTTCAGGGTGAGAGTGCACCTCACATTGTTGGATGGGGGTTCAAAGTCCGTGTGTATACTCGGGATGGGTACTGATCTGCTGCCCAAGACTCAGTAGATTACCTAGGCCTCCTCACTGACATCCACATTCAGGGGGTCTTGATCAGTCCCATGCTGGATTCCCAGGCTGATGCCTGGGATTCAAGAGTTAACTTTTGTCAGGTCAGCTGTTTCTGGGGGTTAAACTAGCCCAGTCTTAATCCCTTTGGTCCTCAGTCCTCCCTCTCTGTTACTGGCTTTCTTGAGTTCAGCTCAGTACTTAACCAAGGGAGTCTGCCTCTTCTTCGATCAGCCACTGAATGAAGTTTCTGTTTCCCAGACTCTCTGGCCATGGGATTGTAGGCTGGCACTCCACAGATCTATGCCTGAAATCCATATATGAGAGAGTACATGCCATGTTTCTCTTTTTGTGGCTGGGTTACCTCACTCAGGATGGTTTCTTCTAGTGTCATCCATTTGCCTGCGAATATCAGGATTCCATTGTTTTTTTTCTGCTGAATAGTACTCCATTGTGTAAATGTACCACATTTTCTCTATCCACTCTTCGGTTGAGGGACATCTAGGTTGCTTCCAAGTTCTGGCTATTACAAATAATGCTGCTATGAACATAGTGGAACAGACATCTTTGTATGAATGGGCATCTTTTAGATACATGCCTAAGAGTGGAGTTGCTGGGTCTTGTGGTAGGTTTATTCCCATTTTTCTGAGGAATCACCATACTGATTTCCAAAGTGGCTGAACCCGTTGGCACTCCCACCAGCAATGGAGGAGTGTCCCCCTTTCACCACATCCTCTCCAGCATAAATTGTCATTGGTGTTTTTGATTTTAGCCATTCTGACAGGAGTAAGATGGTATCTCAGAGTTGTTTTGATTTGCATTTCCCGGATGGCTAAGGATGTTGAGCACTTTCTCAAGTGCCTCTCAGCCATTTTAGACTCCTCTATTGATGGAAGCAGAGGCAAACACACAACTAATCACTGAACTGAACCCAAGGAACCCAGTGACAGAGAGAGAGGAGTGATGAGCAAATTGGCAAAGAATGGGCTGGCAAAACCAGCAGAGACAGCTGATCTGAACAGGGGAGTGCTCTTGGACCCCAGACCGACAGTGGGGAGGCCAGCATGGGACTGATCTGGACCCCCCCAAATGTGAGTGTCAGTGAGAAGTCCTGGACAACCTATGGGGCCCTGAGCTGTGGATCAGTGTCTATCCCTGGTATACAAACTGTCTTCATGTGCCTATAGCACAAAGAGAGATGCTCTCTCAGCCTGGACTCTTAGGGGAGTGCCTTGACCCTACCAAGAGTAAAATGACAGACTCTAGATATCCCCTATGTGGAAGGATTTGGCAATAGGGTGGGAGGGAGGGGGGGAAGGGGATTGCGGGAAGAGGGGAGGGAGAGGGAACTGGGATTGACATGTAAAACAAGCTATTTAAAATTAAAATAAAAAATGATAAAAAAATAAAGAAAATTCTCTATTTAGTTCTGCAGCCCACTTTTTAATTGGGTTCTTTGATGTTTGGAGACTTGCTTCTTGAGTTCTTTGTAAATTTTGGAGATCAACCCTCTGTCAAATGTGGGATTAGTGAATATTTTTTCCCATTCTGTGGGCTGCCTTTTTGTCTTGCTGACTGTGTCCTTTGCCTTACAGAAGCTTCTCAGTTTAAGGAGGTTCCATTTATTAATTGTTGATCTCACTGTCTGTGCTAGTGGTGTTATGTTCAGAAAGCTGTCTCCTGTACCAATTCGTTCAAGGGTACCACCCACTTTCTCTTCTAAGAGGTTCAGTGTGGCTGGATTTATGTTGAGGTCTTTGATCCATTTGGACTTAAGTTTTGTGCATGGCGATAAACATGGATCGATCCGCATTCTTCTATATGCCAGCCTCCAATTATGCCAGCACCATTTGTTGAAGATGCTTTCTTTATTCCATTGTATATTTTTAGCTTCTTTGTCAAAGATCAGATGTTCATACGTGTGTGGGTTAATATCCGGGTTTTCAATTAGATTCCATTGGTCTACCTGTCTATTTTTGTGCCAATACCAAGCTGTTTTCAGGACTATAGCTCTATAATAGAGCTTGAGGTCAGGGATGGTGATGCCTCCAGACGTTGCCTTGTTGAACAGGGTTGTTTTGGCTATCCTGGGTCTTTTGTTTTTCCATACAAAATTGATTTTTGTTCTTTCAAGGTCTGTGAAGAATTGTGCTGGGATTTTAATGGGGATTGCATTGAATCTGTAGATCGCTTTTGGCTGATTGCCATTTTTATTATATTGATCCTATCTATCCAAGAGCATGGGAGATCTTTCCATTTTCTGAGGGGGCCCCATATCTTAATGTGATAACTTTGATATTAAAGTCCAACACATAACTGTGATTAGAATGCAAAATGAAGTAAAAAATTAACTTAAACTAATGAAAATGAAAAAATTAACATATAAAATTTGGAATAAAGCAAACATTAAAGCCAAGGGCTCTGTTAGGTTACAAGGCAGCCCCCAAATGGCAGTGCTGATGGCAATATTTTAGGGTAACAGCTTGATCCTCAAGTGAGTTAGTTTGGCTTTTCTGAGAAACAGAAACTCACATCATTTTTCAGAAGCCCGTAAAGGCTGGATGACTGCTGATAAACAGAACTGTCTGCATGTCACCTGTCTGAAATAGTCCCTCTCCAACAACTGGCTGTTCCAACATTCAAGAAGCCTTCTTGTGCTATGTACTGATATAAATCCTAACAAGCATCAGTGGTGGTGGTGCATGCCTGTAATCCCAGCACTTGGGAGTCAGAGGTAAGTGGATCTCTGAGTTTGAGGCCAGACAGGTCTCTATAGCCAAGGCTTCACAGAGAAACTCTGTCTTGGCAAAACAAAAACAAATAGAAAAACAAACAAAAACTAACAAGTTTTTGCAGCTGTTGTGGCCTTCCACTGTATTAGAAGTCAGACAGTTTTTTAAAAAATTTTTCTTCCCTCCACAGTGTGGATATATTTGGGGATTTCTTACTCTGCCTAATACAGGAACCTCCCTAGATTCCTTGATTATAATGATAAGTATAGTATGAATTATCTATGAACAGCATAATCTTATAGGGATCCTTCAGGCTGGGCTTTGGTCTGTGTTTTCTTCAATATCTCTTTTATTACAATAGCAAGTCATTTCACACTCATTGTTTCAGCAATAATGGAGGAAGTCAATTGAAACAGAAAACATGTTGTTTTCTCATGCTCACTGAATTGATGGAGTACCATTCCTACTCCGGTTGTAAACTCCTCCAGTTTGGAACGACATATTTCAATCTGCATTACTGCTTATAACCTCATTGGACAGCTTTGTCAGTGGCAAGATTTTAAGTGTCAGGATCTGAAGTTGTTGGGATTGTCATGCTGAAACTCTACATGTGGTATTTACTCTAAATAACAGGTTACTGTATCTGCTTCAAGAAACAATTTAAAACTATTTGAATACACTGACTACATTTGTGCATTGACTCTTTTCACTCCTTTCCTGTTAGAAAAGGAAAATATTTCACTGTGGGGATAATTTGTACTTTTGAGAATCTTCAAAGATACCATTCTTCCTTCAAAGTATATTTTATGTATTACTCTTTGGGGACAACCCAATGTGAGAGACTTGACTACTACTGATAAAAGGCCATTAAAGAACTGTCATTGCAGACTTCGATGATCCCCCACGGAAGGCCTCACCCTCTCTGGGGAGTGGATGGGGGTGGGATGTGGGGTGGTCGGTGGGGGACATGGAAGGATGGGAGGGAGAGGGAAGTGGAATTGATATGTAAAATAAGATTGTTTCTATATTAAATTAAAAATAGATTCAAAGAAAGAAAGAAAGAGAGAAAGAAAGAGAAAGAGAGAAAGAAAGAACAAATGGATGAACTGTCATGGGAGGGTGGAGAAACAGCTGAGTGGTCAAGTGTGGGAACAAGAGACCTTGGTCACAGGCCCACTTCCCCATCAGCCTGGGAGCAGGCAGCTGTAACCAGTAGAAAACATGTTTACCAAAAAACAATCCAGTGTCTGTAAAAACGTGTTTACCGGAACAATAAATTCCTGATGTTTTGAGAAGGGCTCACCCATGGGAACACCCTGACCTTGACCTTTCCAATGACTAACCGCCTCTTCCTGATCCCCCCCCCCCACTGCTGCCTCTGGTGTCAGGGCATATAATAACCAGCTGGGGTAAGAATAAGTGGAGCCTTCTTGAGGGATTTCTTGAAGTTTTCTGGAAGCCTTCTTGAAGCCAGGTTTCTGTGTCATCAATCCCAACACCCTCTGCACATTCTCGGATACACAGGCACAGCAGGGCCTGGCAATTGGAGGTCCCACCAAGATGTGAAAGCGAGGTAAGTGGATGGGGTTGTCCCTTTTGCCAGCTAGGGATAGATTGGGGAAAATAAGAAAAGAAACGATGGGGAATAGTCCTGGGAAGCTTGAATTACAGTATCAAGTAAAAAAGTTACTTAAAGAACAGGGGACTACAGTCAAGGCTAAAATCCTGGAAGGCTTTCTAAAATGGATCAAATGATCGAGTCCATGGTTCATTACTGGGGGAGGTTTAAATGTCCCAGATTGGGAGGAGGTTCACCATGATCTTCAGAGAGCTGGGTGTTGGTGACGCACACCTTTAATCCCAGCATGTGGGAGGCAGAGGTAGGTGGATCTCTGTGAGTTCGAGACCATCCTAGTCTACAGAGCGAGTTCCAGGACAGCCTCCAAAACAATAGAGAGAAACCCTTTCTCAAAAAAAAAAAAAGAATAAAAAGGGGTACCAAGCTAGGAGTACTGGATTAAATCTCCAGGCCTTTGCCTGACACAAATGCCAGGAAAGAAAGGGGAACCTGAGAGATTGCCCTCAGTTGGAGAGTGGATTGAGTAAATCTTAAGGCTTTTGCCTGAGGGATCATCCTCAGTTGGAGGATGGATTGAATATGGGTGAATTGAACTGTGTCATCAATCCTGACACCCTCGCACATTCTCAGACACAGGCTGCGCAGTGGGCACGGCAGTCAAGAACACTGGCTGCTCTTCCATGGGACCTGAGGTCACTCCCCAGCACCTATGTTAGGTGACTCACAACTGCTTGTAACTCTAATGAATCTGACACCCTCTTCTGCTCTCTGCAGGCACCCAAATACATGTGGCATATAATTACATGCAAGCAAATATGACAAACACATGTGGCATACAATCAAATTCATATAAATAAAAATAAACTTGGAAGAAAAAAACGCATACAAGAATTATGGCCTTACCCAAACTAACTTGGCAATGTAACTATAATATCCCAGGCCTGTCTAATTCTAGTAAGAAATAGTACTGTCACATGAAATTATTTGCATAAAGTTGTTCTGAAAGGGAAAAGTAATTAGAGAAATATTCTGAAATCAATTACAGAGAAGACCATGAAAAACGCACCAGAGTTGTGTCCATTCTGCGTAAGCATCTCTGATTTAAAGAGTCGGAATTTTAAGACATTTAGAAAATTAAAAGCTAATAATGTTTAAGGCAACAGACATGTACACAGAACACACATACTTATACAATTAGTACTATGGCTTCCTTCTGTATAGCATTATATTTCATATACACACATACCATGCATTTTCTTTCATTTAAATATGTTTTGAGGCAAAACAAGTTCCAAGTCTTTGAGAAAGGACAGGATCAATTTGTGGATTAACCAGCTAATATTTATACCATTTTATTATGGAAAATTAAATGTTATTTCTTATTGAGATGGGCCTTAAAACCCTATCTCCTATCAGATTCTCCCCACCTCCCTACCCACCCAACTTCATAAGGAAAATCAGTTTTCTCTGTTGAGGTGTCACTGTCTATTGTATGATAGTATTTACTTGTACTTTGTTTATTTGTTTTCATTACTTTCATTTCTAATATGTTTAGTACAACTTACTTATAAACAAACATAAGCAATTTGACCCTGTTTGTTTATTTTTGAGATGATAATTACACATTTCTCCCATTCCTCCTTTCAAACCCTCCCATAAACTCCTTTCTACTCTCCTTAAAATTCATAGCTTTTATTGATTGCATGCGTATATATGTATATATACATATATATACACACACATACATGTTCTTAAATATAACCTCTCTCTCTCTCTTTCTCGTGTGTGTGTGTGTGTGTGTGTGTGTGTGTGCGCGCGCGCATGAATGTGGGGGCTATTATTCTTCAGAAGATGCCTATTTGTTTCATGAGACATGATCTCACAGTAGCTTGGGCCTCCCTGATTCAGCTAGACTATCTGGCCAGTGAGCTGGAATGATCCAGCTGTCTTCAACTCCTTGGGACTGGGAGTGCCTGCTGTCAAGGCTGACCTTTTACTTGTGTGATGTGTGTGCATCTGGTAGCAGAACTGAGATCCTTATGCTAACATAAGCAATATCTTCAGTGACTGAGCCATTTCCTCTGCATTTGTAAATTGTTTTTTGACCATTCATTATATTACAAATATTAGCACAGTTGCTGTAGCTGCCTAATCAGTGTTTGAGTTTCTAAGGAAAAGTAACATTGTATTCACAGTTTTATTATTCTGAGCATCAAGCAATGTCAACATCTTCAGAGCAGTGGTTCTGACAAGCACAACTTGTTGACTAATAGCATCACCAAGTCTTGAGTACCTGTCCAAACATCCAACACCAGGAAGTTTGCAAAATGGGACCCAGCAGTCTGTAGCTCAATAAGCCCCTCAGTAACTTCTGACAGTCACTAAAATTTGGAAAAAAAACCTCTTGTGAGCATGTGGAAGTGTTTGTTGAATGAATAAAGGCACAATAAAAGATAAATACATTTAATTTTAAGTAAAACATAACGATGTCATTATCTTTGCTGCTGAAGCAATGGTGATAAGATTTGGACGTTCTGAAACACTTGAATTAGGATGAGAACAAATATGACATCCTGCAGTTCCTAGCCATACTTCTAGACTGTTGCCTTTCAGAAACGCTTAGGAGTGAATGCTGAAACTCTTCATGCATGTTAAAAAGAAATCACATAGAGAGGAGAGATTCACGGTGTTCATTTGATTTTTTCCATCTTAAAATAAATCTGAATTGAACATATAAGCAACTTGTGAATCCTTTCAGAATACAGAGTTGATTGATAGGCCTATTGGGAGGCTGTATACTGCATTTCTAACAAGCTTCCGATGGATGTCACCATTGCTGGCACTGGGGTTACTTTACTAGGCAAAGGATTGTAAGAAAATGAGGGTTTAATTTGAAGAGTCCCACTCAAACCACTGTGCAAACGTGAAGGGAACTTGAAGATCTGGGGGCTTATTTTTCTCCTGTGAGCTTTCCAGCTCTCCTGTGGAGCACAAATGAGGTGTAAAACATCAACATATGTGCTGGAAGTAAAAGATTGCTTACACGTCAAATAAAAATTAACAACACAGGCTAAAAGAAGTGCCCACGTATTGTAGGTTCATGTTCCTGCTGTCTCTACGGACTGGGATGCAAGTGGTTAACCCTTCCTTTATGTATTCACTTGGACAGTGAAAGCAATAAAATTGAGTTCTGCTGTCAACAGTTTTCCAGCGTCTGCAATTTTAGCTTCAGTGTCTGCCATTGACCTGCAGCAGCTGAAATCACAGGTGCAACTTTTTTGAAAATTGAGCCCAATCTCCTGGCACCACCCTGATTATCAGTTATACCTCTGGCAGAAAGGGAGAAAGCTGTGACCCACCGGCTGAACACATTTCGTGTCCTATATTGTATTTTAAGTGCGGCTTGTCCCACAGAGCCATCTCTCTTACTATGTTTGGATCTCAGCATCAGATGTTTATAACCCATCCATTGTTCAGGGGTATAGTATGGGTATCATGCATTAGCTGGACTGTTCTGTCTGCTCATCACAGGCTACTTAGCATCTATGGAAATTAGTTACTTAAACAATGCAGCGTAACAGGACAGACTTCCTTTCTAATTTATCAATCAGAAGCCATCCAAAAAACTATTTTTGTTGTTTGCCGAAGGAGAATTAGCGCTCAGAGAGATGAATTTCTGAGTGGCAGTCAGATCACATCTGAGGAGTTCTTTGGGAATTTCTGACATTTCAGTATCACAACTAAATATTCAAACTGAAATATAATGATTCCCCTAAAAAATATGTGCTTCAAAACCAAAGAATCACAGATTTATCCCCCAGGGATTATTTTGAATGACGATAGATTAAACATAGGGGAAGATACATAGATAATATGAAATTATATGTATTTTTATGAAATTGAAAAAGAACAGAAAAGTAAATGCAATTTTCTGGATGTTAGTGCTGACATGATTTGGAAACAGAGAAAATATAAATATTTAAAAATGGTTTTGTGCTTCAGATCCATAGTAGACAATCTGATTATTCTTGAATGTGGTGAGTATATGCTGGAATTTTCCATAGGTTTTCATTATAAAATTTTGAATTTGTTTTTTTCTTTTCATATTGTTAGAAGTTAACTCTGGATGTCAGGCTTACTTAAAATTGGCTCTGATAACCATTTGGTCTTAATGCTTCTATAAGGAGTCTATGTACAATATCTATACTAGATAGCTGTATTAATAACTAATTTATTGCCATGCTCTAGGGATGAATATATGAAGGTAGCTCAGTATGTGTTCCTATGCATTTATGGATAATTGGCATTCATGTGCTATTTCCTACAATTAATTTGAAAATAAGTAAAGTATGAGGATAGTCATGTTATTTTATTTTTGAGTTTTTAAAATATATTAATTTTTTCTTTCTTCCTTTTTATTTTTTGAAGTAGGTTCATACTCTGAAGCCCAAACTGGCTTAAAACTCACAATATAGCACAGACTGGCCTTGATCTCAAAGCAGTTTGCATGCCTCAGGCTTGTGAGAACTGGTTTGCAGGTGTGAGTCACTTTGAAGGGATGTGAATATATTGTTAATGTTTTCTAGAAGATGTTTTCCCTTACAAATGTATTTTTACTGATGCTGTATTATTAAATGTTTTTATCATAATTTCAGTTATTAATCTAAAGTATACAAACATTTTAATTTAGTTTCTTTTATTAATAAACACTTTCAAAATTTTTCTAATTGTTACATGTAAGCTGCATTAATACTGTATTCTCCAACTGTTTCCCAAGAGCATAATTATAACTTTCTTATTTGTAGATATTCTTCTTTTTGGTCAAATTTAATTAGACTCTTTTATATTTATTATCAGAAAGACTACTATTGGCATTATTTCTGTATTTACTTTCTATGTATTTAATTCATTTCTTATTGAGACATGGTATAGTTTATACTCTTGGTTGTTTCAAACTCACCCAATAGCCCCCAATCGTCTTGCACCCTCAATATTCCTGTCTTAGCTTTATAAGTGTGTCTCACCATACATGGCTTTCTCTACTCTCTTAACTTAGGTGTGATGTGAACAAGGCTGTTGCATATGTTTACATGTTCTCCTTTTCTCTTTTTTATTTCTGTTTTATTTAAATTAGAAAGAATTTTATTTTATATATCAATCCCATTTCACTCTCCCTGCCATTATCCTGTGCCCCCACCGACCCTCATCTCATCCCTCTTTTGCTCCATAAAAGGGTGAGGCCTTCTATGGGGGATCATCAAAGTCTGTCACTTCATTTGGGGCGGGGCCTAGGCGCTCCCTCGTGTGTCTAGGCTGAGAGAGTATTCTTCTATGGGCACTGGATTCCCTATGTTCATTCCTACACTAGGTATAATTGCTGTTCCATTACCAGGGGCCCCATAGACAGCCTAGGCCTAATAGCTGGCACCCACATTCAGGGGGGCCTGGTTCCATCCTATGCTGGTTTCCAAGTCGTCAGTCTGGGGTCCATGAGCTCCTCCTTGTTCAGGTCATTCTTTCTGTGGGTTTCCCCATCATGGTCTTGACCCCTTTGCTTATCACTCCTCCCTCTCCACGACTGAATTCCGGGAGTTCAGCTCAGTGTTTAGTTGTGGGTCTCTGCTTTGGTTTTCATCAGCTACTGGATAAAGGCTCTATGATGGCATATAAGGTAGTCATTAATCTCATTATTGGGAAAGGGCATTTAAAATAGCCCCCTATTTCTCATTTCTTAGTTGGGGTCATCCCTCTAAACATTTCCCTAGTGCCAGACTTCTCTTTAAACCTATAATGACTCCCTCTATTAAGGTATCTCTTTTCTTGATATCCTCTATTATTCCCTGAGTCAATCTTCCTGGTCACTCATGTCTTCCTCCTCTTCTTCTCCCCTTCTCTTTCTCCTAACTCTCTCTACCATCCCCCCATTATCCCAGTTTGCTCAGGAGATTTCCCCGTCTCCAGGGGACCATGTATGTTTCTTTTAGAGTACTCTTTGTTTCTTATCTGGAAGAGTGGATTGTAGGTTGGTAATCCTTTGCTCTATGTCTAATATCCACATATGAGTGAATACATACCTTGTTTGTATTTTTGTGACTGGGATACCTCACTCAGGATGGTTTCTTCTAGTCCCATCAATTTGCCTGTGAATTTTAAGATTCCATTGTTTTTTTCCACTGAGTAGTACTCCATTGTGTAAATGTGCCACATTTTGTCTATCCATTCTTCAGTTGAGGGGCATCTAGGTTGCTTCCATGTTCTGACTATTGCAAATAATGCTGCTATGAACATAGTGGAACAGATGTCCTTGTTGTATGAATGTGCATTCTTTGGGTATATGCCTAGGAGTGAAATTGCTGGATCTTGAGGTAGAATAATTCCCAATTTCCTGAGGAACTGCTATACTGATTTCCAAAGAGGCTGTACCAGTTGGCACTGCCACCAGCAGCAGAGGAGTGTTTCCTTTTCTCCACATCCTCTCCAGCATAAATTGTCTTTGGTGTTTTTGACTTTAGCTATTCTGGCAGGTGCAAGATGGTATCTCAGAGTTGTTTTGATTTGCATTCCCCTGATGGCTAGGGATGTTGAGCACTACTTAAGTGTCTTTCAGTCAGGTTGGATTCCTCTATTGAGAATTATCTATTTAGTTCTGTACACCACTTTTTAATTGGATTGTTTGGTGTTTTGGTGACTAGCTTCTTGAGTTCTTTGTGTATTTTGGAAATCAGCCTTCTGTCAGATGTGAGGTTGATGAAGATCATTTCCCATTCTTCTGAGTCTTGTTGATTATATCCTTTGCCTTATAAAAGCTTCTCAGTTTCAGGAGATCCCATTTATTAATTGTCAATCTCAGTGTCTGTGCTATTGGTGTTATGTTCAGGAGTGGTTTCCTGTACCAGTTCATTCAAGGGTACCTCCTACTTTCTCTTCCAAGAGGTTCAATGTGGCTGGGTTTATGTTTAGGTCTTTGATCCATTTGGACATCTGTTAGCCTGTGTCTTTTTACAGGTAAGTTAAGACCATTAATATTGAGGTATATTAATGATTGTTGATTGTTAATTCTTGTTTGTTTTGGATTTGTCTTTGTTGGTGTTATTGTGTGTGGATTCCTTCTCTTTTTCTTTTGCCTGTTGGTAAAGTGGGCCTATTTATTGCCTTTGCTTTTATGAGTGTAGTTAACTTCCTTGGGTTGGAGTTTCCTTTTCATAACTTTCTGTAGGGTTGGATTAGTGGATATTTATTGTTTAAATCTGGTTTTGTCATGGAATATCTTGTTTTCTTCATCTATAGTGATTGAAAGCTTTGCTGGTTATAGTAGTCTGGCCTAGCATGTGTGATCTCTTAGTGTTTGTAGAATATCTGTCTAGGAACTTCTGGTTTTCAGAGTTTCCATGTAGAAGTTAGTGTGTAATTCTGACAGTTTGCCTTTATATGTTACTTGGCCTTTTTCTTTTGCTGCTCTTAATATTTTTCTCTATTCTGTATGTTTGGTGTTTTAATTATTATGTGTCCAGGGGACATTTTTTTCTGGTCCACTCCATTTGGTGTTCTGTAAGCCTCTTGTACTTTCTTTTTATTCTATGGCAAGAGCTATGCATTTATTGCCTTTGCGCCAGCTTATTCCTTAAAATTCACATTGCATGTCCAGTCATGCTTTTATTTTTATTTTTTTAAATTTAAATTATAAACAAGCTTGTTTCACATGTCAATCCCAGTTCCCTCTCCCTCCTCTCCTCCCTGCCTCTCCACCCCCCAGTCCCCTACCCAATCCCCACTCCATTCACCAGGGAGAGTGAGGTCCTCCATGAGGGTTCTTCAGAGTCTGTCATTTCATCCAGGGCAGAGCCTAGGCTTTCTGCCAAGAGTACAGGCTGAGAGAGCATTCTTCATTGTGGGATGGGCACCCAAATTCCATTTGTATGCCAGTGATAAATACTGATCTACTACTCACGGCCCGAAAGATCGCCTAGGCCTCCTCACTGATATACCCACATTCAGGGGGTCTGGATCAGTCCCATGTTGATGAAGGCAGGACTAGCACAGTGATGCTGGCAGACCAGGGATGGTTTCTCTCCTTTTCTGCTTTAAAGCATGTTCTTGGGATTGTTTTTAGTTTATTTTTAAAATTTTAAAATCTGTTTTTTTAGGAATATAGAGTACAATATTAATTGAATGTTTGCTTTGTATGTTTTAAGTTATGGCTATGTTAGTATTTGTCTCATTATAGATACTGAAATAGCAGCATGTTTAAATTTAGAAATGTAATTTTCACACTATATCTTATGGACCTAATGAGTATTTTAGGAGACTAAGTGATTGGTTATTTAAAATTAAATGAAATAAAAGAGCATTAGATGTTTATGCTCTTGATGTAATTATTTTGTATTTTAAAATTAGCGGTCAAATTTTACTTTGTGTGCTTTTTCTTTAGCTGTTAATCTAGCAACATCATGTGTTTTGTTATACTGGCAAATGTTTGATTAATAAAATATATTTTCCCAATAGGTTTTTAATCTTTTTGTAAAGAGGAACATGTTTGTTACTTCCTCTTATTCTTTACATGCAGAAAGCCTGGCACCTAGTAAGCATTAAAATGTCATTTGTTTGAATATAATTTCCATAGGAAATACACTTACTATGTGAATAAGCCATACTGTGCAGCCAGTTATTCCTAGTTGCAGCTGTAAAATACCTCAATGAGTTCTCTTCTACAAAGATTTGCTTCCCTAGGGTTTTGTTTTCACAAAGAGTGAGTCAGGAAGGAGATGAAAATCACTTAATTTGACTTCAAGGCCACTATGCGGATGCTCCAATGAGGCAGACAGTGTAACATAAGCTCCTATAGTCTTTTTCCCATAGAGTCTGCCCACTTTTCTTTGTACAACAGTGACTTGCTGAGAAATAGACATGTTTCTCCACGTGAGCCTGAGAAACATGGCCTATTGTCTGTGTGAAGAGGCTGCCACCCCTGTGCCATTGATTTGATGTCCTGTGCCAGTAGTTTTCAACCTGTGGGTCATGACTCCTTTGTCAAACTTTTATCACCAAAAATATTAATAATACAGTTCACAACAGCAGCAAAATTACAGTTATGAAGTAGCAATAATTTTATGGTTGGGAGTCACTGGTTACCATGACATGAGGAACTGTAATAAAGGGTCATGGCATTTGGAAAGTTGAGAACCACTGGTAAAGGGAAGGGGGAGAGATGTAATTACATTACATCATCAAAAATTTAAAAAGGACTCACCAGAACCTGTGCAATCTGTTCCAAATCTGTGCAGGATTACCATCATAAAGAGGGCTATATCTTTCTCAATATTCACGATGAGAATGAAAGTGTCCTGAACTTTCTATCACAAGTCATTCCAAAATAAAGACTTTAGAATGTCAACTAACTATACAGATAGCTTTGCCCTTGTCATGTTTTCAGTGCCCATTCCATGGACGTACTTCCCTGTGTGCCTGGAATATTTTTATTGGAAGAAAGATAGAATTTCCACTACCTTCAGGGTACCACAGGGGAGAATTATGCATCTGCATTTCCTGTGTGAAATTGATAACGACAAGGCTAAGGAACTCACTTACAATCTAAGACATACAATAGGGACACAAGAATGTAAAAAATAAAAATGTTAAAAGATGACATTGACAATAAGTGAGTCCACTTTTGTTTCACCCATCATCTACTTAAGACAGCATTTGTAAAGAATTCAGTGAAGCCAGAGTCTTCTTATTTTTATGAGTCGCCTAAAATTAGAATTCAGAATATATGTTAAGACTTGAGTGTGGGTATCTGGAACAATGTTCCAGTTTTGTTTATTTAGATTTATTTATTTATTATGTACACAGTGTCTTGCCTTCATGTATGCCTGCAGGTCAGAAGAGGGCACCAGATCTCATTACAGACGGTTGTGAGACACCATGTGGTTGCTGGGAATTGAACTCAGAACCTCTGGAAGAGCAGCCAGTGCTCTTAACCTGAGTCGTCTCTCCAGCCCCAATGTTCCAGTTTTGCATTGAACATGATAATAGGAAGTGGAAAGCTGTATTCCATGTACATGCTCTGAGCAAGTGACAAAAAGGGCATTAGGAGTCTTGTTTTTCAACTGTCAACATGAGACTGATCTTATAGGGACATGAAATTATTTTCTGTTGGCATTCTGTCCATCATAATCCGAGGTCCAAATATCATTCAACAACAGAGTCAGAATATCATAAGTCACACACACACACACACACACACACACACACACACATTATATTTAAAACCATAGTGGTGGCAATTTGTTAATTGTCATTAACATGCAAAAAGGTATAATCAAACCGTATCTGTTCTATCTATTCTACACTAATTATTGCTTTCTTTTTAATCCTTTAATATGACTATCTTTGAACTTGATCTTAATATGTTCAGAAATAATGTATAAGTTTACACAATGACTGACAAGGGTATTTAAGGGTTTCAACACAATCCCCAACACAGACGAAACACTGATGCTAAAGGAGAGTCAGGGATGGTGAAGAATTCTAAAACACTTCCTCTCATCATGCTAATGGGACTCACATCTATTCTGATGGATAATCAATTTTAGTGGATGTGTTCGCACAGATTCTGAACAATAGACAGCTGACAGTTGTGATAGGCATATGCCAATAGTCTGGTCTCTATAGTGTCACAAGACAGTGACCAAAAAAGCATCATCCCCCAACTCCCTGAAACTGTCCTGAACTTGCCCAAGTATTCCAAAAGACGAAAAAACTAAAACCTCAGCCAATTGGAAGTACAGTAGTGTAACTGCTGATTGACCAATCATGTTTGAGATGACACAACTGTTCCTGAAATACCCTAGCTGGCCTTAAAAGGAGCCTGGACGCTCCTCTCAGGCTCATCACTATTTAGTACTGGTGAACAACCCCACATACTGGTAAATAAAGTCTCTTTTCTCTTACATACTGTTTGATCTAGGGTCTTCATTCATCGTCTTCTCAGATCCCATACAAAAAGAATTTCAAGTGATAGTAGTGGTCAGTTGATAAAAATGCAGTTTCCTTATCTGATGATCCAATAACCATTGTTTTTATAATTGAGTAAATAGGAGTTATTTCTGAGACAAAAGAAATGCAGTAGTGAAGATGCTAGCCTTGATTTCCTTCACGAAGTTTAATTATAAAGTTAGAAGCACTCACCAAGTCATGTCTCATTGAGTCATCAAACAGGCCACCCTATGCATGATACCATTAAGGAAAAGTAGATTGTGCAATGAGAACATTTAATGACGACAGCAGTGTAATCTAGGCAGTAATCAAGCGATGTCTAAACAGATGTGCCACTTTTGCTGGCAGTGAAATATTTAAGGTAGACTTATGGGGAATGTGTCAGAAATAAGTAAACAAAAAAGACAGGAAGGCCACTTTTGTGTGAAGGTCTCAGTATACACCCAGAGCAAAATTTTAGGCAGGTAAAAAGGGATGTGTTTGGAGATGTTCGGGGAGGCATCCAGAGCATTTGGGGCCATGCTAAGTAAAGCTTTAAACAGAAGAATCAAGTGACCCATTTGAATTCTCAAGAAGAACATATCAGGCTGTCAAGATGCTCAGTGGGTAAAGTATGTGCTGAGCAAGCCCAATGACCTAGATTCAATCCCCTGAACTCCCATAAACAAGTCAGATTCGGTGGTTTACTTTTGAATCTCAGTATCCCTGTGGTGAGTTAATGGGCTGGATCACCTAGAAGCCAGGGACTGCTGGTCTGGGATATTCTGTGCAGAAACAGGATATACTGCATCAACAAGGTGGACAGAGAGAACTGACTCCTAAAAGTTATCTCGTGACTTCCACAGGACTTGTGCCTTGCAAATACACTTCCAAACACACACACACACACACACACACACACACACACACACACACACACACACACCAATGTACAAAATTGTAAAAAGTAAACCAGAGACATGTTCATGGCATGTGATGTCAGCAGAAACCAAGTGGAATTTCATGACTCATGCTCTTTCTGACCGTAAAGGGCAGTGAAGCTACTCTTTCCTTGTTATTGATGAGTGCAGAGTCACATTCGAGAAAGGGGAACATAAAAGACCTCTGTGATAAACCCCAACCCCGCTCAGCTCCTCCACCCCACACAGCAAAAAAAGGTAACAGCCTAGACAAGAAGTCAACAAAGAGAATTCTTAAAGATTGAGATAATGATGCTGAAGTGTAGTTCTCCACAATTGATGACTTCTGGAAGCGCTACAGCAGGGGAAGGACTCAGTTTTCTTTAAGAGACTGGCCACTGGGAGTTTGATCATGCTCCAGTGAGTATATGGGCAAAACAAATTGGACTATTTCCTTTCCTCTTCTTTTGTTTCAGGAAGTGTCACCAAGGTGGGGGATGGACTTGGGATGATTGGGAAGTGAGTGTGATTGGGGTACATGATATGAAACTCCCAAATAATCAGTATGTTGGGAAAAAGAGAGCTTAAAACCTAAAAAAAAGCAAAAAAGTAAATATCTTGGCAAATGAAAAGTTGACAAAGTCTATTCTTCATCTTCAGACTTTCTAATGCCAGCAATTTTACTTCAAGTCTGTGTACTATAAAGTTGTGGAGGTAAACACTTATGCCATAAGGAGATTAGAATTTTTGATTCAGTTATCAAGAATGACCCCTTTCTAGTACCCTATGGCATTTAGAAGTATTCAGTAGTGATAGTAATATCTTACTAGGGGTTTACTCTTCTCTATAAGCCACTGAGCTCAGAAAGAGCCAATTGTATTCAGGTTAATCAGTTGTCAACCGGGTGGTCAAAGGGGTACTACTGTGCTTTACAGTATCATGGTTCTTGGGTTACAAGTGATAAAGGATGGAGAGGATTTGTTTAACCCTGATGCTGGGGAAATGACTACCCATTAGGTAGCCAATTCTGATCGCTCTGACAACTGGAGAACACCAGTGGCACAGAAATTGAATTTAGATGAGGTAGACCAGAAGATGTTGCCAGCTGCCATGAATAGGAAAGAAGGCTTCTCTTTCCAGCCAGAGCAAGGCCATCAGTAGGTGTTGTGGGATAATTTTCTTTTGTACAGTGTGAAGCTGTATCTCTGCCAAGGCACCTTCCGATTGATTTAATGAAGAGTTGAATGGTCGATATCTAGGCAGGAAAGGATAGGCTGGACTTCCAGGCAGAGAGGGGAACTCTGGGTTAGAATCTGGCATTTGAGATTCGTTAGTGAAATGCTCAGTAAGTTGGGTGTGTGGTACTGAGGAGAGATAATGAACATAGATTAATAGAAGCAGGTTAACTTAAGTTATAAGAGCTAATTGGGACTAAGCCTAAGCTAAGGCCAAGATTTCATAACTAAAAAGAAGTCCCTGCTTCATTATTTGGGACCTGGCAGTCCAAAGAAAGATCTGTCACAAGTAGGTCCTCTAGCACCTATAACCTGGCTTGCAGATAGGAGGAACAGGCTCTTTTTAGCAACAGTGTCCTCCTTTGTGTGCCAAGACATAGTTTGTCCACAAAGAATGTCCAAATCTACTTTGCTCTAATTTCCTATTTCATGTCATTTTCTTTTCTCTCTCTCTGTTTAAATTATACATACTATTCTTCAACATAATTTTCTTCTCTCTCTTCCAACTAAGCTATGATAAAAACACATTTTCTTACCTGGTCTCATATACATATGGTGAGTTAAAATATTTCTTGTATTTTAATAATACTTTATAATTTATCTAAACCACTACTAAACTACAATGTTTATGAATTATAAATGGTTCTACTTTGGCAAAATTTGTCTTCTAAGTCATCATCTCTTTATATAAGAAATGTAAGGTCCTTTTTTTCAAGCAGTGTAAAATTTTGTGTAAATATTATTAACAGGAGAGAAAGTGTGAATAGCAATTTCTTGTTTTTAGAGGGAATCCTTTAAACCCTCATGAAGTGTAGGTGAAGTATACTATTAAATGATGCAACTTTGGAGGATAAAGTTGACACAGGGCTGTTGGGAAGTTTCAGTTAAAGATAAGACCACTGGGTTTAACATTTTCTATTGATTATCTTATTATGTATTCACAATGATCTCCTAAGGAAGGAACTGGCATATTATATATTCTCACATTACACAATGGAAACTTTAAGAGGTCCAATCAGTCAAGATGATGAACAGACAAATGGAGGGCTGGCACCCAAAGTCAGTGGTCTTACTTTAGAATGAGAGCCAAACTTCTAGTTAATTCTAGCTCAACTAATTTGTTGTACTTCAATAATGCTGTGCCACTGCTGTAACATATGGCACTGGAAACAAGTTAATGGCAGCTGGGGGATGCTGGAAGGGTGAAAGTCTACCTCACATAGCCACCAGTGAGATTCTCATGCTCTAAGACATAGCTTTACCACCCATACGAACCTACATGGAACTGATTAAACCCAGTAGGTTACAAAGAAACAAACACATATGGAAGTACTGTAGGCAGTTGATGGGAGGATGAAGGGGAATGGTGAGGGTAGAGGGAGAGTAAGGAAGGTTGGAGGGATGAGTTTCTCAGACTATATATTATATGCATGCATGAAATTGTCAACGAATGAATTAATGAAGATGAAAAAATTCCCTAACTTAAAAACTATGTTGTGTTTCTTTACATAATTATAATATAAACTATTAAGTAATCTCTCTCTACTTAAGTTGATTTTTATATTCCTATCAACAAATATCTTTGTACATGACCTAAAACTTCTAAAATATTTACATGTTCACTACCTCTTTTTCAACTAAAAATATTTAGGAATAAGTACCAAAAGCAAAGCAAAATTCAAGATTTTTATATCTTCACATATCTTTGAAAATTTCCAAAATATATTAAGTGTTTGTAAATGAGTTTTGCATGTGTTTATAATTAGAATAACTTATTTGCAATAAATAACATGTCTTTGACAATATGCTTGCTCACTATGCTTTAATCTCTTGCTTTTAGAATAAGGATGAACTGTTGTTTTGCATGGCAGATAATTTCTCAGGAATCACTCAGAACTCCTGCAAATTCAGTGACCTGGTAGACTTCTAAAACCTTTCCAACTTTAAGTGTTGTCTCTAGCCCAATGTCCTGCAGAGGCTAAATTAGAATAATCATTATAGTTGAAAAGGAACATAGGGTTCTGTTGTGGAGATATATTGGTATTGTTTAGTTTAAAAAATGAAAGATGAATAGTGCCAGAGGGGGTTTTGATTTTTTGCTCCTACGTAGTAGGTAGGCTGACACAGGAGCACCCACACCTTTGGAAAATGGTCAACTCTCACTTGCTGATTCCATTTTGAGTTCCTTCATTTAATTCTTTTTCTGTAAGCTTCCACATATCCACCAGAATGTGAAAATCATTTAACCAGAAGAAACAATATTTAGATTCTATTACACTTCAAGAGCTTACTAACATCAGTTAGCTAGTCCTATAATCTTAAATTCTCAGTTGCATGTCTCTGAAATAAGATTTGTAGGTAAGGCATTTGAGAACAAAATGAAGCAAAACACGACTTGTTATGAATTCTACAAATGTCAGTGGATAGTTACCTGGTTGTAACACGATGATTCCATGAATGAAGCCTCGAAGAAAATATTTGTTAATGTATTGTCACATTTGACTTTAGATGTCAATTTGGGAGTTGAGTGACATGTGTGCAGCTGGCAAAGCACTACTGGTTATGTCTCTGGGAGGGTTCGCGGAGGAGACTGGCTTGGGAGTCTGTCTTGGCACCATCTGTTAAGATGAGGGTTCCCAGAGGAGACTGGCTTGGGAGGTGGTGAAAAGAGTGGGTAAGGTCCACTTTCAATGTGGGCAGGCACCATCTATTCAGAGGAGGTCCAAAACAGAACAAAAGGCATAGGAGATATGAGTTTTACTTTCTTTTGGAGCTGTGACACCCTGTTTCTCCCATCCTGGTCATAAGAACTCCAAAGTCTCTACCCTTTGGATTCCAGAGCCTATCATTAGTTCTCTAGATTTTAA
This sequence comes from Mesocricetus auratus, assembly GCF_017639785.1. Lineage (NCBI taxonomy): Eukaryota > Metazoa > Chordata > Mammalia > Rodentia > Cricetidae > Mesocricetus > Mesocricetus auratus. The sequence continues at coordinate 28,991,526 of NW_024429192.1, read as the reverse complement.
GGCCTTTTGCTTTAGACTAAGAAAGAACTAATCATGTGCTTTGAGCTTACAGAGGCTTACAGACTTGGTCTGATTCATTTTTTCCAGCACTGCTACTCTCAATGGCATGTTTTGAGACATTTTTAGGTCTCAATACACATGTGATGCAGTAAGTCCTCTAACAAATGCCATCGTTGTCTGTTTGCTTTATACTGCTTATTGTTTGAGAGCACTGATACATACAAGGTTTGTCATTGGAAAGGGGGCAGGGTGGTTATAGATTAGAACAAAAGAAAAACATTACAAAGGCACACAGAGAAAGCTGTGCACTGCAGCAGACAAGTGAGAGAAGTTGAAAGTAGATTATTTCCAATGCATGTTTTGGAATAATCAGCATGATCTTGAAACAGAGAACTAGCCTTTGCCAGCTTGAGATCACCTTTAGATATAGGTTGGTTACTTCCACAAGCCTTGTGCCACCATTGCCCTAGCATATGCAAGTACATCACCATTGTAGGTCAAAGATTTTGTGACCAGGTTGGTTCTCACGTTTCTCCTTCGGTAGCATGCAGTGTGCCTTACTGTATCACAGACACTAGCACATAGCATGGAATGCTCTATGTAGATACCAGATCAATTTCCCCATGTGCAATGGTATAGGTATTGTCTTCAGCAATGGGACTTGCCATCAGTTTGTGGACAGCAACCTGTTGTTTTGGGTATAGGTCTGGTTGTTTGTGGGGTGCTGGAGGCAAAGGTGTCCCATGGAACTTCTTTGGCCAATAACTCAATAACTCAGTTCTGGTACGGGAAGCTTCATGTGGTGTCAGGGGATGGCAAGTGGATGCTCTGCCTCCCCTGTTATTTGGCAATTTCCTTCAGAAACTCCTCATATATGTATATATTTTATGAAGCTTCTAATGTATCAGGTTTTCATTCGACACTTCAAATGGCCCTTAAGTTTAGCTGTGTTTCCCTGTATTTTTTGTCCCCTCTGTACTTCCCCTGCCCATTTGATCCTTCCATTACAGCTTCTCAGTTATCCACAATTATCTGTTATATTGCCCTATTTTAGGGATATCTCTCTGCCTCCAACCTTAATTTATTCCTAACCTCTGTGGTTCTACAGATTATATCTTGCTTATCATTAACTTAATAACTAGCATCTTCATATAAGCCAATATATAGCATACGTGTCTTTCTGGATCTGGGTTACTTCACTCAAGATGATTTTTCTAGTCCCATCCATCCATTTAGCTACAAATTTTATGATTTTGGTTTTTAAAGGCTGAGTAATATTCCATTGTGTAAATGTAACACATTTACTTTACCCATTCATCAACAGTAGGTGGTTTTATAGTTCAGATTAGATATAACATTTTCTGGATGTCTAAGTTTATATACTCTATCTATCTACCTTTAACTTGATTTTTCTTATGTGAAGTTAAAGTGAATTTTTCATTCTGAATTTCCCTGTATATATTTTTTCTAAGACATATACAAGACTGCGATAAGGTTAGCATGGAAGTACAAGTTTTATATTGCTGCCCCCAAGGAAAACAACAAAGTCCAACGAGTTTCTCGACAGGCCTGCCACAGTTATAAAATTATAGAAAACAAAGCTTATTTGAGACCTTAGAGTTTATTTGGACCTCTTAGAGAGGTCCTCAAGACTGGTGTGAGTTTTTTAATGTTTTTGTTTTTTGTTGAGTCTTTTTTATTGCAGGTGTGGCAGTTTTGAGTCAGAGATAAGGTTAGTGGAGGAGATAGGACACTCTCATTATGATGAATACATTCTCAGATATTTTTTACAACTTTACCCAGCCTAGGAAGAAATCTGTTATTGTCCTCATCTTAGAGATAAAGAACGAGTGAAAGCTAATGTGCTCAAACTGAAGAATTTCTGGGATTCAAGAATAGCTATACTGGCCACAGAGACATTAAGTGGTACCCTGCTTCTCCTGACCTAGGAAAAGTGCAAGGCTGTGGTTTTGGTGATATTTTATTAAAGTCCTCCAAATTTTATTATAATTATTGGATGCTTCACTGAAGCAGTGTCCTGGTATGATTTAAATTGTTCTTAAATCCAGTGTCTCTGAGATCCCATTTTATCTTATTTTAGTAACTCACCTGGGGTTAAGTCCTAGTGTCCACTATATGTCTTTGTGTAGTCCAAACATTACGTCTTCTCAGAGTAAGAATAATTTTCATAATCAACTTTTCTTTGGAATTTGAGGCGTCATACTCCTGAATTCCCTGTTCTTTTCTACCCTGATATTTAGTTCTGGTTCATATTGTTGCTACCAAACATGTACTTGAAGTATCACTGGCATTAGACTGTGACTGAATTCTATGGACATTGCCATATCTGTCTGCTTCGGCTTCTACTACCATTGTAGAGCAAATGTGAGGCACCACCATGCACTGAATGCCTTACTCTGTTCCCAACTTGAATGACTAATACACTCGGAGGTATGGTAGCACCCTCTCTCCTTGTTTTGGTTTTAGAAAGCATAAAATGTTCTCAGTAAACTGGATGACACAGTGTATGCTACAGAAGGAATCGATGTGTTCTTCAGAGAGGTGAGAGGCAGTACTGTGCAGTCAGATGTAACATTTGAAATCTAAGTTCCCGTGAGTACAGTTAGAAAAGCCCCAAACAGACAGTTCAAAGTCTACACTTGATTCTCTGATACCAGGTTCAGTCACCATCTAGAGAGACAAGGAGATGCGGGATTTCAGATGTTCTAGCAATACCTGCCATTTGTTAAATGTGCCATCTCAAAGATATTTTTAAAGGTTTTGCACCTAGAATTAAGGTCAAGGTTGAATTAAGTTGGTCTAAAATTGACATTGTTCAGAGGAACTCTTTCCCAAGATCTTTTTCTAGTTGGTCTGAAAATCAGTAATGTAAACAACTGCATATGAAAGTAGAATAGAAAACGTAGTGAGTTCTAGGCAGAAAGGTTGGGAAAGCCTGGCATGGTTTTCTTTGTCACACATTTGCCCTTTAAGCTTTCTTCAGTTTCCTTTTGACAGTTAACCACCTGGAGCCTAGGAGTTCAAGGTCCCTAAGACCTCAGTACACTTCCTGCATCAGACCTATTTTTAATTTGGGATATGATTAACTCAACTCTCTACAAAAATTGTAGATGTCTATGATGTGAATTGACAATTAGTAGTTAACATAATCACTGGTTTTATAGACTGTTTTTCTCTCTGTCAAGAATGACAGAAGCCTTTTCCTGGAAATGAATAGATTTGGAGGAAAGAGTGATTATCTATGGATCTGAATCAAGGCTGGCTTCTGTCTTTTCCAAGACTGACTCCAGGTGCTGGAAATAGATTGAATTAAATCTCTCCATAGGGCACAGTTACTGCTCCTGCTATTAATATCTGTGGAAAGTTGGTCATATTGCCACTGCTGTGGAAGCTTCTGTGATTACATTTATCAGGAACAAACATAAGCACATCAGACGGGGCAATGAATCAATTCAACCATGGTTTGGAAAAAGGCTGAACAGAAACCAGCTGATTCTGCATGTAAAGTCTTCCCTTTGTTAAAGAAAGCCAGAAAATCTTTGCAACTTTTGGGGAATTTGATGGTTTCTTTAAAATATGTGCTGCCAAATAAATGGCTTAATATTCTGAGACCTTATAGATTTATAATCTGTGCACGACTCTGACCCTATTTGGTGACCTATTAATGCTGTATTGATATTCATGCTGTAGAGGATCCATGCTATGAACCAGAATTGTCAAAACATCTGTGGAAATCCAAAATTTGAGGAAGCATTGATTACTTGTTAGCTTTCAAGTAAATAAACTTACTTTCAGCAAAACTGTGGTGATCTTGAGAGAATTGGTCTTGGATGAAGTGTGTGTGTGTGTGTGTGTGTGGGTGTGTGTGTACGTGTACGTGTACGTGTATCACCTATTTCTACATTTCTTTCAAGAATAAACTTAATGCTGAATTTTGAGAGAAAATATAAATCATTATTTAATTTTAAAAGTTAAATAACTGCTAAGAATAGTTGCTGTATAAAAGAAAAAATATTTGAAACTTACTGGAAATATGAAGATTGAGAAGCCTGAAGGTTTGTCATGAGCTTGCTGTAAGACATATAGCAGAAGACTTCTCAGTAGTCCTTTAAAGGCTTGGGGAGAAATCGTCTGTTAGAAATGTTGAATCTTCCTTCAGATGCTCAAGCATGTATAAGTCCTTTGAGGAATTGCAAGAAATTCCATAACTTTTTTGAAAACAAGACCATGAGACTGAAAATACATTATATTTAGAAAGATGTAGCATTTAATATAAGTGACCATTTGGCATCACATACCTCAATAACTTTTCATAATTAAACAAAATTAAAGCATACATACATTATTTCTGTTCAAGACTACAAAAATAGAAAAATAAAACAAATACAGATACAAGAAATTCATCTGAGGGGTTGGAGAGATGGCTCAGTGGTTTGAGGATGTACTGTTTTCCCAGAGAATCTGAGTTCAGGTTCCAGCTCCCATGAAAGCACTTCCAACTGCCTGGCCTCCAGTCCCAGTGGATCTGATACCCTCTTCAGATCCCTGGGGGCAACTGCACTCATGTGCACATACCTGCACAAACACACATGCAAGCACAAGTTGGAAAAAAACCTTAAAAAAAAACAAAATCTGAAAGCAGAAATAATGAAATATGATCATGAGGATCACAAACACTAAGAAAATGCCAATTCACTGTGAAATTTGTGAGTTTAAGTATGATTTCTTTCAGGAACATAAATGGAAAACTTTCTGAGAATCCCAAAATTATGGATTTTGTATAAGACAGAGAACAAATCCCAAAAGGCATGGAATAAAATAAACAAGTATTATGCAGCTACAAGCAGAAACAGCAATGGTGACTGAAGACTTAGGGGACCATCATACAACACCAAGCAGAAAACCAATAATTCTGAGGTCTGAGTCTAGCCTCATCCTGAAGCTAAGAGAATATCAACAATTTTAAAGACAGAGAAGGCACTGTACCATAGAAAATATATTAAATAGTTAAACACTCACAGGCATGCACACATACACACGCATGCGCACGCACATGTGTGAGCGCATACACACACACACACACACACACACACACACACACACACACAAAAACCCTCTCCTAAGTGGACTGAGACACATTCTAGAATGGTATATGATTAAATTGAGTGAGGACCATGATGAGAAAATAATTAAATCCAAGTAAAAGACCTGAAATTTATTCTTCATGGTCCATTTCAACTCGGGTAAGAAGGACATTTTCTCGTGAACAGAATCACTATAAGACAACACGAATGAAATTAAATTAAACTGCAATTAGTTTCTCTCTCGGTTTTAGTATAATTAACCCTACATCTGATTTAATGTGGGCAAATACCATGCCATTAATCAATTTGCCTTTCTCTATTGCTACTCAAGGTCCATGGAGATCCTCGCTGAAGGTACTGGACAAAGGCTGGATCTCAGAACACCGAAAGCATCTTTAAGAGATTTCACAGGAAATTTGAGACTATTTGTATTTGTTTATAATGGTGACCAAATATTTTCCCTAAACAAACCTAATATCAAATATTGTCTATAACTGTAAAAAATTTAAATCCTTATTACACACAATATATTAAGAAAAGCAAAGGCTATCACTAAAAATTTAAGATGAAAGAAAACTGGAATTTTCAGTTCAAAAAATCAAATAGCAGTAAAAAGGTAGACAATTTCCCGCTTTTTCTAATTTTTAATATTTTGGATTTTTAAAATTGTGTGTGTGGTTTTATGCCTACATGGATGCATATTCATCACATGTTTGCCTGATAGAGGCACCAGGGCATCAGAAGAGGGATGCTGGGAACTGGAGTTACAATGTTTGCAGACCATCAGCTTAGTCACCAGCAACATGGGCCCTTAACCATGGAGCCATCACTCCAGACTCTTATTTTATAAACTAAATGTATGCTTATAATTAAAAATATAATCTTTAGTATGTTCAAGTTATAATAGTGATTTTTCTTGGGAAGAGACCAAGAAGACTCTTTTTTTGAGACAGGGTTTCAACATAGCCCTGGATGCTCTGGAACTGACCATCTACACCAGACTTGCCTTGAACTCACAGAAATTCTCTTCCTTCTGCTTTCTGACTACTAGGATGAAAGGTGTGCACTACTAGGCCTGGCCTAAGGGTGCTTCTTATGGGACCACAAGACTACAAAACTTAACTTTATAAAAAATATTATTTTGATCAAGTCAATGCATGTTCTTGTAATTTTCTAAATATGTCTTGTAAGTTATTTATGGAAGAGATTAGCATTTAGATCAGTAGACTAAGCAAAGGCAATTCACTCACCATCATGGATTGACATCACCTAACCCACTGAGGTCACATGTAAAAGGGGGGCTTTGTCTATCTTCCTCAGCTGCAACATTCTTTTTCAGCCAGACTCTGCTGGCTAAAGGGTCTGTAGACTAGGACTGGAACTTACACTATGGGATCTTTGCATTTGAAGACCTCCAGATTTTAGTAAGTTACACTTCTGTCTTATCTGGATCTCCATACAGAAGATTGAACAACTCAAACTACTCAGTTGTATGAACTAGTCTTTCATAAGAAGGATCTATATGTTCACCTCTCTCTACATCAATACACTGGTTCAACATTTTTTGTTCATCTGTGTTTTGGGAAATCCTATATCGTCAGTGTTGCCTGCCACTGTATGTAACCATTAAAACCCTTGGCAAGCCATCCAAAGAAACTATCTTCAGTCATGGAGTGATATAGGGACAGTTTCAGTGGTAAAATGGTGTAAATAATGTCAAGAAAATGATAGCAAACCATTTGGATGAGCATGGAGTCCTTTTGTGTCTGGGATCCTAGGTGACTGCACAGGAGTAGGAGAGGCATTGTCCTGGAATGTCAGACAGAAGATTAAACTGTTGCATAGGCTTATCCAGCCTGAACTCAAAATCACATAGAAATCAGTCTCAAACGAAGGCTCTGTGAGAGGCAAGCAAAGTGTAACATTGTTTTCACTTTACTTTTATGTCTGCTTAACATGAAACTCTGGGCTGCAAGTGTACCAGGCAAGCACTGTTACTACATAATATCCCCTGCCCCAAACCCAACATTCTTGAAAGTGAGACAGTTAAAACACAAAATTAATAACAATTAACATACAAGAAATGGAATGTATAAATGTGGGGAAAATAGGAAAACATGGCCTGTGACTGTGAAAAGTATTAGTTGACAGTCAATAATAGTGGAAATAGTGAACAACAACATGTAAAAATGAATTTAGCATTACAGATATGAGAAATTAGGATCAGTAGGGACAGAAAATAACTAATTAAAAACACAAGCTGGAGAATGACTGAAGAAAACCCTGATGCTGAATTTGGCCTTCTTGCACATGCTCAGACCTGTGCGCATACATGTACTTGAACAAGTACACAAAAAGAACATACACCTATGCATTTATTGAACAGTTATTGAACAATTATCTTTTTGTAATTTTCTATCCAAGAGAAATAGGTATGTGTGTCTATAAAAGAAGAGATGTTCAGTAATATTCCTAGCAGTTTCACACACATACCTAAAGCTAATTACCCAAAATACCCTTCAACAAAGGAAAACATATTTTTCTGAATATGTGAAACAGGATAGTAGTCATCAACAATATGGAATTAACTGATACATCAACATATGTAAGTCTCAATATCAAAGCTTTGGGCAAAAAAGCCTCTAAAAACAAAATAATAGATACCGGGTAATTCTGTTCATTTGAAGTTCCAAAAGGAATGATAATAATGTAGTTTGAAACAGTTTTTTTCTCCCCAAGACAGAGTTTCTCTGTGAAGCACTGGCTGTCTTGGAACTCACTCTGTAGATCAGGCTGGCCTTGAACTCATAAACCCACATTCTGGGTGCTGGGATTAAAGGCATGCACCACCATTGCCAGGCTGTTTGAAAGAGTTTTAAGAGAAGTTATTATGGTTTGATTGCTTGTGAGAGACCTCAAGGGAAAATTCTAGGAAGAAATATGACAGAGAAGTCCTCCTGAAGGGACATCTATTGATCAAATAATGCACATAAGAAATGTGCAGCTGATATGTATTAAAAAGTCTGCTGCCTTCACCACTGCCATTATCATCATTATTGTCTGTTATGGAATGAAAGAAAGTTGAGTATGCATCATTTCAGCAATTAGTGGAAGGAGGAGTAGAAATTTGTGATTTAAAAAATATTTACTGTAGGCATGCTTAAAGTTTTTGCAACAAAATATAAAATGACAAGTGAAATATTTTAATATCCTTAAACGAGTGCAAGGAGACTTGGAATCAATCTAACTGTGGAAGAAAATATGCCTGCAGACATAATCGAGAAACACCAGTGCCAGACACTGATCTGAGCAATCATTTGTGTGTCTTCTTTTACTTTAATCTGTGAGAATAACTCACACAATCAGTAATCTACCCCTACAGCATATGATGTTTCTTAGTATAGGTGTTTATTTTAAAGTAAGTTTGATCATAACTGTTGAGCATAAAAAGTATCGTCCATTGTTGGAAATATGAAAGAAATTTGGAAGTTGAATTTTTCCCAAATATATTCCTGTTTTACCTGTTTTACAGAAAAAGTGTTATTTGTATTAAACACAAATCCTCATATTTCCCGTGCTAGATAATATAAATCACAATAGTAAGGCAAACATACATAATTAATATTCTTTGAAAACCACCCAATTTTGTATATTCTTTTGTTTGCCAATGTCAAATTGCGAAATCCAGAGGATCCAAGTTATAAAATGTCCCTGACACAGTAAAACAACTATAAATTCTTTCTTGAAGGAATTTTCTGGAACATCATCACAATTTAATCTAGCTGGTATTAACTGTCATATTAAGAAGCTGAATGTACACATTTAAGACATCAGCTAGCAAGATTTGTTTCAATGTGAAAGGAATAAAACAAAATTAGATGCATCTCATGACTTTAAAACAAAACATTATCTCCAAATGGCTGTGACAGTAAAGTTGTTAGTATTCAGGAATCTTTACTGGCCTTCCCTTGGGGTTCTGTCAGGATATACCCTCAGCTGCAGCCACTAAGAGCACCACCTATGCACATTCACTATGTTTCCTTTTAAAAGGTCCTGCCCACCTCCCATCTTTCTTTCTCTGCCTGTCTCTGTTCCTTTTTCTTTCTCTGCTTCTCTGCCTATCTCTCTCTCTCCCCCACCCCTGCCTCTCTTTTCTTTTCTGCTGCTCCTGTCCCCAGAGGCAAGTCTCCCCACTCCTCTCCCTTTCCCTTTTCCCCATTTCACATAATAATAATAAAAACAACCTCCACAGGAGCTCTGTTACATGGTGTCTTTCTCTCTTGAGGTGCTTTTTAAATTACAATAAGAGTGATGTGTAAAAAGGATGGTAAGAAACGTTGCTTGTTGCTCTATGCAGTTTTTCTTATTGAGGAGACAAATGTATTGCACAATGCTGGTAGAGCTGTACGTTTACAATAGAATTTAATGAAAATAGCATGGCATTACTATTTTTCCAGCTATAGAAAAAATGTGAAAATCTATAGGGTAGCTTTAGACTTGTATTGCATTAAAAAGAACTAATAGAATTCATTAAGTTATTCTGAAAATTTGAAGAAAAGGAAATTCTCCTCAACCCATCTGTGAGACAAATATTGTTATTTTAAAAGTCAGACAATTACACAAAGCAAAAGACACCACAAGCCTAGTCACAATGGCTTAGAGAAAAATCTACCTAAATTTGTTAATTAGATTGATTCTAATTAGTTAAATTTATAATGGGAAATAAGATTGTTCCTGTGAGAGGAAACCATATTTTTGGAGAGTCTCAAGTACAGTTAATCATGGGTCAGGGATGGGTTCATAAGACTCCAGTTCCTCTAGGCTGAACCACTAGCTGTCCATGGATTCTGAGCCAAGGACAAACATTGTCTTTGGTTTTGTATGTAAAGGTGAACTCACAATTTAAATTTTTTCTCTTTGAGAATAAATTATATATGTACACAATGCTCATTGGTTCTGTATTTGTGGTGTCTTGGAGATAGAAGCTACCTAGCTCCTCGTCAATTGATGAATAGATAATGAAAATGGCAGCACAAGAGAATTTTACTCAGTTGTAAAGGAAGCTGAAATCATGAAATTTTCAGGTGAATTGATGATCTAGGAGAAGTCAGCTTAGTCTGGAAGACAGTGAGGTTATCTATCATCTGTGGATCACAGCTTCTAATATTTTCATCTGTGTATTTGCCTTGAAGTCTCTGTAGAAGCTGGAATGGGGGCCACTGGGAGGTGGGCTGGAGCAGAATGCAGAAGACATGAAGGAAGGAAGGGAAACAGTGGGAGTCATTAAGTAAAGAAGGGATGATGCAGGGAGACTTGGGAGGAGAGATAACTAGCAGTAAAGATGCTCGGAAAAGGCAATGTGAAAACCTACTATATTATAAGCATCCAAAAATATCTATATGTAAATGTACTTAGAGTAAAATAATTTTTCTTGGTTTTATTTCAAGACATGCCATTTATACTCCAATAATCACAGTTCTCACAAATGTCAATTATGTTCTGTTGCTACTTTAATACCAACTAACATAATTCTAAGTATTTCCTAGATAACTTCCTAAAATGCTTTTATTATGTCAGAATTCCTCTTGAATTATTAGGGACAAAATGTCAACATTTTATTAAAATATATTCTAAATAAAGTTAAGTTCAAACATTTGAAGGAATTGTATAGGATAAAATTGTTATTCTCACCAAAATTATGGAAAATCTTTAATTTATCTAAGTAACTATCACTTATAAATTCATTTGGTCTTTTAAATAATATCTAGTTCTATATGGAAATACATAGAACATACATCACATACATTCTGTGAAGAGATTTATATTAAAGTTTTAAAAGTTATTATTATTTATTACTTTTTCATGTGTCTTCATGTGTGTATTTGCATGTGTTCTGGTGCCTGGGGAGGCCAGAGGAAGGTATGAGATTCCTGATAGCTGGGGTAACAGGTGGTTGTGAGCAGCCTGATGTGGGTGCTAGGAACTGAACTCTGGTCTTCTGAACCATCTCTCCCACCCCATATTAAAGTAGTTTTAGAGAAGAGTGTAAATTGCTTGATGTCACAATTTGCTATTTATTTCTCTTTGAAAGTACTCTACTAAACCTTAAAAGTGACAAATGAAAAGATGAGACAAACTGACATTGTCAAATTGGAATGATGGGTAAGTAGCTTTTTTAGAGAAAGGACATATTGCAGTCCTGCTGGAGAAAAAGTTTTGAAACATCAATTTATTGCTTTCTCTTGAATCAAAGGTATTCTTCAGCTTAACCCTGTACTTGGGTTCTGAAGTATTGCCTCTCAGATGTTGGCAGCAGCAAAACCTGAAAGCCACAATTGCACTAACTGCAGCCATACTTTGCTTAATGAGCTGGTGACAAGAGATTCTGAGAACCATTTCCCTGATGAGCAGTAGTCAATAAAAAACATGTTCAAGACTATGAAGAATTCTGGTCTAGCATAGAGACCAAAGATTAAGACATAGAGAGACGCATATACTCTTTAATGTTTTTTGGTGTATTTTGATATTTGATATTCCTAAAATATGACTGACCCAAAAAACTGTGACTTTTAACCAGTTCTAAAAGTTATCATCTTTAAAAATATCTTGACATTCAATTAGAGATACATAGGAAAGAGCTGGCTGAGCATATGGGTCAGTAACTCAGGAAAATTAGAAGTTGTCCATGTACCAAGGTTACTGGGCAAAATAAATTCCCAAGGCAGCCAAGTGTTAAAAATTCTAATTTCCACACTCAGTGACCAGAGTTTCTTATAGAGTAGAAGTATAAGTTGAGTGACCACCAGAGTTTAATGTGTTTTGTTCCAGCTGACATGTTTTTCTCTGTCATTATAAACACTACAGCCTTGCAGAAGAAGGCATTGAAGTAGTATAAAATATAAAAATTATAAAATAGATAATTTATTTTGGGATATTTGGGAAAGCTCTTCTCAAAAGGGTGTGTAGAAACTGGCACTTGGAAATGAATGGAAATTATTAAAGTGAAAAAAGGCAGTATATGTGATTGAAATGCCATGAAATTAATTATTCAAGGAATAATAAAAGGATGTGATGGCTAGAGTAATATGTAGACATCATATGAATTACCTTGTGAGGTATGATAGGATTTAGAAATACTTTTGAACAATAAGAAGTCTTTGAAGTCTTTGAGGAAAGAAAGTGACCAGGATTAAGTTCAAAGAAACATTACCCTGGCATTTGCCAGGGAAGGGAGAATAAGTACAGAAAACTCCCTGGATGTAATCAAAATGATACTAAAGTAGAGAGAATAATAAAGTTTGGTTGAAGGTACTAACAGGGAAAATAGAGAAAAGGGAGTAGAGTAGAGAAATCATCTAGGAAGGAAGTGGAATACTTTCAAATAATCCTCTTGTACACTGTAAAGATTTGTCGCTTGAATTGGTATCATAAAATGCTCATTGGCCAGTAGCCAGACAGGAAGATTAGGGGGGGTAACCAAACTAAGGATGATGGGAAAGAGTGGAGTTGGAGGTCATCAACCAGATGCAGAGGGAGCAGGAGATGATCATGCCAGAATGTAATTAAGGAATAAGAGTTAATTTAAAATGTAAGAGCTAGTTAGTAATAAGTCTGAGCTACAGGTCAAGAAATAACTACCAGGTATTTGGGAACAGGCCGGTGGAAGAGAAAGAGCTGATTACAGTAGAATTAATAAGACATGATCTTATTGTTCCATTGAGTTATTGAGTTGTTCAGATGGCACATGGTTTGCTAACTCAGGCTAATGTGTGGGGAGTTATCATTCATTGAATATGGTATCCAGGAGGAAAAGGAAAGGACTGGTTAGCACATGTTTCTGTGATTTGGATGACCTCTCTGACATCAAATTGGAGACATTAGCCATATGTAAGTGCTCTTAAGGAGAGAAGTTATGAATAAAGATATACATGTCCTTTCCAAGTAAACATGATTTGAATGAGAGAGATATGCATTGATACAACCAGCTAATGGTTAACAACTTGTTATACTAGTGGCCTGCTTTATTACACAGTTGCTGAACTGTTTGATGCCTTCCCAGTTCACCCCATTTTCACATACCTAGGTGTCAGGGGCCTTCAGCCATCAACCAGATGCAGCTGCCTCACATACTCATAAGAAAAGATGTGACTCAATCCTCATAAAGAGTACGTGACTTTGGACCACCCTGCTACCTCTTGCAAATTCCAGAAACAGGCCTGAAGCTTAATTAGCTGTTAAAGACCAGTTCAACAGAAAACCCCCAATTCCACCAGGAGTTAGGCATGGACATAGGAAAGATTGAGCTAGATAAAGTAAGGACCTAAGATCAGGTTACCTAGCAACACAGGAGGTTCTGCCCCCGACCTTTTGCCCTGCGAATTAGGTTTCCAGGCAGCACAGAGGGTTACCTTTCCCACAGACCTTTTGCCCTGCTTGAAGCTACACCTACCCACTCATCCTCCAAGCCCCTTAAATATACCTTGGAAAGAAGAAAGTTTTGTTGCCTTGATCAGACTCCTGTCTCGGCACCCATTCTTCATATTTCCTGTCCTCATCTTTCCCCTAGGTACCCTCCAGCCCGGACATTGAATGTCCCGCAGGTCGGGGCACCTAGGTAAAGTTAACACACACACATTAAAAAGATTTTATATATTTGTTCTTTTTTCTTAGACAGGATTTCTCTGTGTAATAGTCCTGGCTGTCCTGGAACTCACTTTGTAGATCAGGCTGGTCTCAAACTAAGTGAGATCTCCCTGCCTTTGCCTCCCAAGTGCTGGGATGCAAGGCATTTGCCACTGTGGTCTGACTTATTCTATGTGTTTGCTTGAGTGAGTGGGTGCGTGTGTGTGTGTGTGTGTGTGTGTGTGTGTGTGTGTGTGTGTGTGTGTGGTGTGAACTACATATGTGCAGTGTTCATGGAGATCAGAAAAGTTTGTAAGATCCTCTGGAACTGAAGTTACACACAGTTGTGATCCACTATGTGGGTACTGGGAACCAAACTCAGGTCCTCTGCAAGAGCAATAAGTGCTCTTAACTTATAAGCCATCTCTCCAGCCCCCAATACACAGCCTTTCAATGTTTTATTTTTAATGATAGACATAGATAAATATCATATTACAGGGATACCTAGACCCCTCTGACAGATACGTTTAGTAGTGTAACCTACTCATTTGTCTTTATTTAGAGTTTATTTGCGCCTGATTAGTACATTGAACATTTAAAAATAATAAAAATAAGCTTATGAAATTAAAATTGCTTAATTTGAATTTGCTACAAAATCAATGTGATTTATTGACTTGACATATATGCTAAAATTGTGCATTACTTGAATGAATACCATAGAAACACAATAAGATATACATATAAAGCAATTAGAGGACAGAATTATTGCTCAAATGGAAATAATTAATCAAGTATCTTTTTTCCTAATGTGATTAAGTATCTTGGAAAGTTCTTTTTGTTATTTTCCTCTCTCAAAAGGCAATAATCTCATGTCTTAAAAAGAGGGGAAAATTACATTGTCATAAAATTCAATGCTGTTATTATCTATTTAAAATTTCCAGCCAAACCATCTGAAAGATATTAAAAATAAATTACCAGCATGTAATTATCATAGGTACATATTGTGCTGTCACCAAAAGATAATGGATGAATGACAGATAAAACACACAGTTGAGGTGTTATTCTAGGTCCAGAGCATGCTTCCTGGTAAATCATAAACTATCTAATTAACACAACAGAAATACTCACCGTGAGTAGGTTTGTCTCACATCCATCACTCAAGATTGAGTATCATCTGGTTTATCAGGCTCTTACTAAGTGATTTCATTATTTCAGTAGCCTCATCGTTAGATAAGGAATTTAGTAACAACAACATTCCTCCTTGTAAGGTTTTACTGGTGTGTGTGTGTGTGTGTGTGTGAGAGAGAGAGAGAGAGAGAGAGAGAGAGAGAGAGAGAGAGAGACAGATAGACAGACAGACAGACAGACAGAGAGAGTTATAGTGAAATAGTGAAAAGGGTTTATTTAGATGATTGGAAGACATGGTCTCATGATTGATTTTAAGGAGAGAGTAGCAATCACTGTGAGGTTTTACTGGAGGCACATTTTAAGCAGAGGAAATACACACAAGACTGTGGTGAGGTGAGGTCTGGGTGGTTCCAGACTCTCTGGCTAGATGTGAGCATATGGCGCAATAATGGAGCTAAAGATAGATCATGAAAGCACCATCACTAATGCCATGATCTCAGTACACAGAATGCAACAGCTTAGCATCGCATGTGCACTTTGAGCAACATGGTAAATAAGGGTTTTGAAGAAAATGTTTAAGAGGGCTCTGATGAGTTTGTGTCTATATGCAAAAACCAATAGATTTTTGTTTTTCCTTGCCAGTTGGTTTTTGTAAATGTCTATGTCAAAAAGTGTACTAAGGACATACAATTACTGATGGTTGAAAACCTAAGGAAATGTCTGCATACATGCACATGCAATTAGGAATTTTCACTATATATGCTCATGCAATTGGAGATTTTCACTATACTGTGACATGTTAACACAGAAGTCCTGATTTTATACCCAGGAAATACTGGAAGTGTATTTTTTTGTTTGTTTGTTTGTTTTTGGTCTTCACTCTGCTAACCCTAATACAGCTATGTAAAGTAAAAAAAGGCTATTTATTATCTTGCTTGATTGCTTAGGAAAGTAACTCAGAGAAGATACCTAGTGACCACATGCCATAATATTTCTAGGGTGTATCATGTTAGTGTATTTAACTAGTAGCACTTACATCCCATCTAAAGAGAGATAGGGTCCAGGAACTCTCATACTTAATTCAAAATGATTGTGAAATACCTCATTTTAGAACATTAGGTTGAGACATCACACTGTCAGACTTTTGTGAGCTGAGACAAGGGAACCTGGAAAGGGAGGAAGCTGAGATAGGTGCATAAGAAAAGGTACGTACCATATGTAATAGCAGCCTGTCTAAACATGAATAGCGGGAGAGTTTACAAATAGAAAAGATAATAGGAAACTATCAAAGTAGTAACTCAGGAGATTTCTATAAGGGACGAAACATTTTCATTATAAAAATATTAATTTATATGTATGTGTGTGTGTGTGTGTGCCTGCTTGTTCATGTGTGTTTGGGTGCCCACTAGAAGAAAGGTCGGATTCCTGGAGCTGGGGTTATGCACAGTTGAGAACTGCCTTATATGAGTGCTGGGAGCTGAGTGTGGTTCCTTTGGAAGAACGACAAGGGCTCGTAACTTGTGCATCATCTCTCCAGGCCCAGATGAAAAGTTTTCTAATTAAACAGACCCAATAAACATTTCTAATGAGGAGAATGGAAAAAGTTTACAGATGTGTAAGTCTATAAACTTTTAATTTCATTTTTTTCTCACAGATACCAATTTGAGTTTGGTCTTTCTGTTTACAATTTTGACTTTTTTTCCTCTTTCTCTCTACCCTTCTTCCCTCCCTCTCTTCTTTACTCTTTGAGGTGATTTTGTACACTGTTTCTCAGGCTGGCTTTCAGTTCTGGAATTAAATGATTCCCCAGTAGTCTCCCAAAGTAGCTGGGACTGCAGGCAGATGCCCTACCACCTGGATTCCTGTTCTTTCTTTTAAGAAGCAATTCCAACAAATATCATGCCAAAGACTTGAATCCTCAAAACTTTGATCAGAAAAACACTTGCCTACAAAGGAACCAGTTAGTTCATTGGCAGGTTTGGGCTCTAGGCTTTGACAGGGCATGCCTCAGAATCATTTGAGAACACATCTGATTTTGAATTCCTTATGCAAAGTGTCATTTGTGAAGAAATCTGAGCCAAATGGCCACCTTGAGAACATCACTGGAATATCTGCTGTTGCCAGATGCTGTTGTAAACCAAGAAGATAGGTGTGAATTTTCAGAAACATCAGGACCAATATGGAGTTAAACAGCTCAGTGCATGTTGAGTGCAATGAGCACAGGTTTGATGGGAGGAACAAAGTTTTAGAAAGGGCATCTAAATGAAAAGTATCCAGGGTAAAGGAAATGATAGTATAAAATGATGAAAACCTGAAAAAAATACCGTATTGCTACTATTAGTTTGCTAAACAGTCATTATAACTGCCCTCCAAATTTATTTTTCTACACCCATAGATTACTGCATCTCTCAGATTTCATCAGAGAAGTATCTTTGTGTAGTGAACTGCAATTAACATAGAGACTCACACTTGTTAAAATTACTAAGAGTAAAGTCTGTGGAATGCTTAGTCACAAATAGGACATCTATATTACACTCCCTGTCTCCAAGTTTCAGAGAATAGCACAGAAGAGAGGGGTGGAAAGATTGTAAGATCCAGAGGTCAGGAAGGACTACAGCAAAACAGTATCTTCTAAACAAGACAGGACCCCTGCACTTGGGAATTCATAGTAGCTATGGCTACCTGCACATGACTTGCATAAGATCAGCATCCAAGTCAGTCAGCATCCAGGCCCCACTAGCTGAGGAGGTATGGATACTTGACTATAAGAGTGTGGCCCTTTGTAGGCCAACTATGCCCCAGATCAACCATGGTCCATATTCATGGCAATGAATGTGATCAAAATACATTATATGCATTATGGAATTTTCAATAAAGTTATATTTTAAAAATGTTAAGTCAACAATGTAGATATTACTGATAATAGACTTTTGAATGTCAATTGAGACATTAAGTTGTTTCACATTTTGATTGTGAAAGTTAAGTGTTTAGAGGTTGAAGGAAGGGATTTGCTGTGTTACACAAAATGACCCGGCATCATGCTGATGTGAAAATCACATAATGGCAATATTATTTAGATAAAATGGCATGCTATCCACTGTGAGATACTTTGGTGGTTTGAAAGAAAATGGCTGCCAAAGGGAGTGGCACTATTAGGAGGTGTGGCCTTGTTGGGGGAAGTGTATCGCTGTGGGGTGGGCTTTGAGGTCTCTTTTTCTCAAGCTTCCCTTAACAGTTAGTCGTCTTCCTACTGCCTTCCGGTCAAGACATAGCTCTCTCAGCTCCAGAATCACTCCTGCTTGCATGCTGCCATGATCCCCTTCATGACTATAATGGACTGAACCTTTGAAACTGTAACTGAGCCACCTCAATTATATGTTTTATCAGAGTTGCCTTGGTCATGGTGTCTCTTTACAGCAATGGTAAACCCTAACTAAGACAGATATTTTTCTATAATAATGAAAAAGCAAGTATTAATGTAAAACGTATTAATTCTGCAATAAAGTATATGACCTAGAGATACAGATGTATTGATTAGCTCTGAAACAGAAACAACTAAAATAATTAAACTGCTTCTCTATGCGTTGTAAGAGGTAGGCTGGGAAGGTGAGGGATTTTCCAAGACTATACATTTCTTTATTATTTTAGGTTGGTATCTTGAAGATTAAACATATAAAATATACTTAGCAAAACCGTATGTAGCTTATGCAAACAAAAGCAAACTTTCTAATCATATTTAGTGTGAATGTGAAAATAATTCCTTGGTAGTTTGAAAATGATTTTAGTTCATCTTTTTTTTCCTGTGTTTTCTTATTAAGTCTTCTTAGGCATAATATTGGTTCATAAAATAATTTTCTTCTCTGAATTCAAATCTGGATCTCCAGAAGCAATTATTATTATTCAGTCCAGCCACACTAGAGTTCAACCTGCACATCTCGGTGCCCTTTCTGCTTTAAGTTGGAGCCAATTGTAGCATTTCTCAGTCCGCTTGCCCAAGAGTGTTGACTCAGTGGAATCATTATGCTTCAAGACCTCTTCCCTCTGCCTTCTGTCTCTACTCCTATTTCCTTCTGAAGGCAAATTGTTTTCAAAATACCTTTGGCAATGGCCACACTTCTTTCTGTACATTGGTATAACACCAAAGAGTCCTCCTGTCCATCTCCCTAATACACTGTCTTCTTGTGGTCATGCTCTTTTATGATAACAGGAAATTCAGTTTATAGGATTTACAATATCTATGCCTTTACTAGGTTGATGTTCCAAGTTAATAACTGATCAAAACAACTCTACATCTTCAGTGTTTACTTTTCTTAGATTATTATATTTTGTGCAAAGATCTGGACTTCTCACTTAATTATAAAAAATTATTTTAAAGTATTATAATAATTTATGGCAATACAATTTACCCACCAACACATAAATATATATACAACCAGATCACAAAATATGAAAATCTGGTAAAGCCAACATATTTCCTCCTTCAGAATGAATCTGAGAAGTACTTTGTTCTCAGTAATTGATGACCTTAAAATCAGGTGTTAGACTGTTTTATCTTCAGTCTTTAATCATAACTGCTTAGGGTATAAACATCCATTTTAGGTTTAATAAAACTGCTCTGTGATTTTCCAGTTTTTCTGCTCTCTCTACAAAGTTTAGAGTTAGCCCTTTGTTTGAACTCTAGCAAAAGTACCACTTAAGAATAATGCTAGAATATTTTCTGTTCATTTAATTGATTCTTTCCATAGACATGATGGTGCCTTCTGACTATGAGCTCTGTGCCAAGTTGTGGATGCATGAAGTAATGAAAGTCCCAGCTCTTAGAATAAGGCAAGGTACTGGGTACATAGAACGTAGGCTATTTGTATATTAGGACATTAATATGATCCATATAGGTGGATACTAATTTCTCCATTTTGTGAGATTCTAAGAAATGAGATTACATGCCAATGAATTAGAGATTCAGATACTTCCAAAGGCCTAGGTGATGACAGACAATCGTTTTGTTATTCATATTAAAACTTTAGCTGGAGAAATAGTACTTTTTTACATATTTTTTTAGGATTTCCAGTTCAACTCCAAGGGCACATCTCGCCAAGATGAAGGCATTTTGTTGTTCAATGTAAGGCCACCAATCTAGTTCACTTTTTTTTTAATGACAAAGCAACTGGGTTCTGACTACTGAACTGCTAAATTTGCCTCTGCCCTTTTAACTTACTCTGCAATTTTAAAATTATGAATAACAATCACAGCAAAGTTTCAGTGGCCTTGAAAGGATCCAGATGTGCTTTTTGGTTAAAAAATTGGAGATAAAGTTCCATTTTTATTGAAGAACACATTGCAGAGATTTATGATTTTAAATACTTTATTTTGGAGGAATAGTAAAAGTTACATCAAAGCAAATACTCCCCTTTCCTCTATTATGATTTATATTTATTGGAAACTCTCTAGGAATACACACATGTGCACACATACACAGACAGACAGACAAACACAAACACACACTTTATATAGCTTCAGATAAACTAGTCATACTGTGACTTTAATGACAAAGTATTCAAGGTAAATGTTTCTTTCAGTGGCAAGCTTGGCAGATTCCTTTACTTTTTAGGTGAATTTTATTCTTTATTTACTGTTGACCAGCAAGGCAGTTCAGACATATCATGGGAGGTGGCATATACCAGACTGGCCTCATACTCATAGGTATTCTCCTGCCTTTGCCTCCTGAATGCTAGGATCACAAGCATGAGTATTCATGCTCAAACTAGAGTTAGCAACTTTGTAAATATCAGGAACTTGTTCATTGTAGATGAAATGGAGATGGCATTATAAATTCAGAAGTTGGGTGTTTTAAGAAACGTTAAATTTATAAACCAACAGTAGTTTTAAAAATCTGAAGATAGTTATGTATATATGTTCTCACACAGTTTATAAAAACATATAATTTGCCATTCTTTGTAACCCCAAATAATTTTCTTACGTTTACAAATATATTAAATGTTCATTATTTATGTGAAATTGTACAGGGTTTACAGAGTAAATTCAGCTGTGACAGTGAATGTGACCACAATTGCTGTTCTTAGATTTCGTGACTATAGCCTCTTTATTATTTTATTTTCATTTATATGACCACCTAACTAAAAAGAGTAGTTGTGTTTCTTTTAAATGAAAGTTAGAGAAATTTAAGTTTTGTAGGATCCCACACAATTTAGTTTCGTTTGGCTTCTCACCTAAACTCAAAGTCAGAAAATAAACTGTTTCATCAAATGTTTCCAGCGGGAGAGCTTTGTGTTTTCTCTGTGTGCAAACTGCTAGGCATTGTTCGGCAGCTGTTCCCCCTTGTCTTCAACAGGAAGTGGGAAGTTGGTCAGGTAGAGAGAGGTAGAGAAAAGCATTCGATATTGAAAATAGTCTACTGACCCGAGCAAGTGGTAGCTCGCGGATTGCACACTGGCAGCTGGGGAACCAGCATAGTACCGAACCAGGCCCTCTCAACGGTTTCAGTTGTGTGGCTTAGGCAGTCTAGGAGGCCACCGGCAGTGGGATCAAGATTTATCCCTAGTGCTTCAACTGGCTTTTTGGAGTACATTCTCTTTGGAGGGATACCTTGCTAGCCTAGATACAGTGGGGAGGGGCTTTGTCCTGCTTCAAAGTGATGTGTCAGACTTTGTCGATTCCCCATGGGAACCCTTACCCTCTCTGAGATGTGGAGAGGGATAGGGTGGGGGGACTGTGGGGGGAGCAGGAAGAGGGGAGGATGTGGGAACTGGGATTGGTATGTAAAATGAGAAAAAATTGTTTTAAAATAAAAATGAAAAAGACTTTAAAATTTGAAACACATTACATTTACTAAGGATTTTTAAATACCACACCAAAGTAGATTCTAGCATATCACTCCTAAGCCAAAATATCTTCAACGTTTTACTGTTATTTTCTTACGAAGTATATTCATAAAATTCTTCAGAAGGATAAATACAGTTATGTTTTTATTATCTTTTTAAAAGCTTTTCAAACGAATGATAATATTTGTGACTAAAAGAGAGGTGTGAACAAAGCTAAAGACAGCACTGACTTCATGAATTGATTTATTCCTTCACCTCTTGATTATTTATTCCTTGTCAATATGTATGGAATTATCCCGTTTGTTTTAAAACCCCTGAGAACGAATCCTTCATAACTATTTAGCCACAGAGATTGAACGACGTTTGTTTTTCCCAGGTTTAAAAACTATTTCAACAGATAGATGAATAAATGCCCTCATGTTCTTCTAACTAGTTATCTTAAACATGCACTATATTTTTGGAGGGTTGGCCTGGTTTCCAAGAGTTACGTGTGTGTGTGTGTGTGTGCGTGCGCGCGTGTGTGTGTATGCATGTATGTATACATATATATGTGTATATGTATAAAATTATAATAGTCACTTCCTATTATGTTTTTATCCCTCTTCATTTTCCTCCGAATCTGTTTCTCTCCAACTATTCCTCCAGCAGATACACAATTGAAAAGTATACCACCCTTCCCCACAGTGGTTACTACTAACAGCTCTTCAGAAGGATTGGATGGAACTTGTATGCATTTCCTCTATCACTGATGGAATGTTGAAGGAACAGTCTTGGACAGGTATGGATTGCTGGGATTGCAATGGCTATACTGTATCTAGGTGGCAGTATTTTATTATGGCACTCCATCCCATACTCTGACTCTCATATTCTTCACAGACAAAAAGGAATCAAGTTTTAAATGAGCAGGAAACTCAATGTCTGTTGGTTAGCATTCATAGTACTGGAAGGTGTTATGCAAGGTGTTGTTACATTTCCAATTGTTGCAGTAGTTGTGCGACTACATAGAAAATAATAATTCATTCCATGAATTATTCAGATTGACTTAACTACTACAGCAATTCATATTCTATTATCTCAATTCATTGCTTGTACCAAATATTTAGTCACTTACTTGGGAATTCAATTCCCATTGTCTGGAATTCACTCCCAAATGTGAATTTTTAGTCTTTATTCAAATCATGTAAATTTGTAAGATTCTATTTCCTTTTGGCCCACAGTGATTGCTCCTATTCTCTTTTAAAAAAAAAGGAAAAATTCATTCTCCATACTATGGATCATTTACATAATACAATACATATCTGTTTATGTGCCTAAAGCTGTCAAGTTGCCTGATCACTACTTCTGGTCATCTTTTGAGTTTCTTGAATAACATGGCAGTTTCTGCTCATGAGAGTTACTCTACATCACAGAAAATAAAGTGAATGCCAACTGTCAGGTTTTCTTCCCAATCAGAGGTCACCAAATTCTGAAATCGTGACGTAATACATAGGCGTTGGCAAATCAGAATTGATGTTGGCTGTAGTTTTGGAAAACATTTCCTAAGTTCTTACAGAATCAGATAATTCTCTCTTAATTGATTGATTATAAGAACATCCAAGACTTTCTGGAAAGGAAGATTTAGGCTAATTCACATCAGGGCACTGATGGAGCGGACTTGTATTTTGAAAAGTGGCTGATAATCAAAGACAGCCAACGTGTCCTCAAGGGAGCTAGGGATAAAATTATGGTTAGTGTTTGGACCAACAAGATGGGGCAAAGAGGGAAGAAAGATGGAAAGAAGGCAATAGATCCCAAAGGGATTTAGAAGGTAAGAACCACAGGATTCTGTAGTTGATTGCAGGTGGAAGAGATGAAAGAAATAAGTAGTCTGGTAGATCTCCAGTTTACAATGGATAACAATGTCGTTAACAGAGACAGATATGCAAAAAGGATATCTGAACCCAGTGCCATTTATCAGCTTTTAGAGAAAGAAATTTGACATGATCTGACTATAGAAAAAGTAATTAGTATAAATCAAAGTAGAAAACTCATTGTGTTAGTTTTCATTCATGGAGTCCTTAGATTTTTACAATTTCTTTACTTGAATTTTACTTGCTAAATAACTTTCTTTAGAAAATAATATTCAGATTATAATTTCAATGCATGAAATACAATCATTTTATTTCTTTATTTTTCATTTCATTTAACAATGATTTAATTTATGCAAAGTTTCAACCATGTATTTGATTGATAATATCCATTTCTGACTACCTATGTATATGTTGCTACCTCTGGAATACATATAAAGAAGGGTCTTGTATTTGAATTAACAACAAAGGGCAATTTAAATTGCCTACCTGGAATATAAATGCAATGACCATGGGCTTTACAATGGACACCTAGTAGAGAAGGCTAGAATCAGAATAGTGTAGCTTCAAGTCAAGGTAAGTGGACAGTCATAGGAAAATTAAAGTAACCTGGGTTCCCATAATACCCTCCAAAGAAAGTTTGGTCTATTTTTAATGACTTATTTATTTTGTATGTGTATTAATGTTTTGTCTGCATATATTTCTTTGTGAAGGTGTCACATCCCCTGGAACTGAGTTACAGACAATTGTGACTTGTCATGTGGTACTGGGAACTGAACTCGAGTCCTCTGGAAGAACAGCTAGTGTCCACAACCACTCAGCCATCAGTATTTTATTTAGAGATTTCTGGTCTCCACAGGACCGGGAAAATAAATCTTTGTTGTTTTAAGCAATCGAGAGCAATTTATTATAGTACCTATAGGCTAAGATTTTTGAATATTTAAATGTCTGTAACTCTAGGGCCAAGGTAAAAAGTGTTACCCCTTGAACAATAGGAAAAACAGAGTGGTATTTGAATAGACTAATATTCATTTTCATCTTACTGAAAGAATTAAGATTACAAACTTAAAATGGTTATTTATTTCACTTTGCTTACGCAGGTTCAGAATAAAAATAACACTTCTTTACTTGGTGTTTTCCATTTAAAACATGGTTCCTTTGATGTTGCTTCGTGAAGCTGATCAATGGATGGTGAGGGATTTTTATGATCAGGATTTCTCTAAATACACAGAAAACATGCTTAAATACTTGAGTGGTTGACATAAGATAGAACATGCATAATCAATATACAAAAATAGATCCAAAATCCAAAGCAAATGAAAATACATCTTGCATGTGGTTTTCTCTTTGTAACCCCATCTTTGCTGAAGCTGTAATGAGGGAAGGGCCGTATGTACTGCACAGGCTGTGGTCGCCTTGGTCCTTCAGCTCTAGAACTGGTCCCATTCCTTGGTGTTCTTGTGCTGCCTTTCACCGAGTGCTCTGTAATACTGATTTTGAAATATTTTATTTTACCCTCTGCCTTGTCTGTTGTCCTAGTTGATTCACTCCAATTTGCAGTCCACTCTTGGTTCTCAGTCTGGGAAGAAAATATTTACTTTCGTGCATCTCTGTCATCATTCCAGCTCCATCTGGTCTTTGTGTTAATTCAGGCATCTCGCCATATTGGTGTCCACCCATACCACTTCTGTTCAGAATGAGTCTTACATTTCCTAAATGTAAGATCATTCGTTAGATGATTGATCATCAGGGGAAAGGAAAGCATATATAGTTTATTTCCTCCAGAATTAACCAGGAGACAGGAAATGAATAAATTAGTAGTTTCAGATTGCCAGGAGAAAGGATGGCCAGAGGACCATCGCCTGAGGTGGGAGAAAGGCTGTGTTGAATTGGGACATATGAAGATGTGTCTCTGATGTGGAAACACATTTCAGTTGCAAGCATAAATGACAGAAAACGGCATGGATCACGATGCTTGGGAGCTGAGGTTTTGGAAAGACAGAAATCGTGAAAGCCATAGTGCAGAACCAGCCTGGAGAGATCTATGGGTGGAGATGGCAAGTGTAGCTGGAACATCTTGGTGTCTTGTAGAGGGGCCTCACTGAAGTCAGATATGAAGGCATGCAGATTAGCAGGAAAAGTTGGAATTTTGTTTTCCCTTTTTGGAGATTTTATTTTGAAAACTTAAAAGAGAAGCAGGGCCATCAATTACTTCTTAAATACATATGCCTTAAAATCCCAGCCTTTGGACAGATCAAGGAGACAATAGATAGGAGGTTAGTACCCAGAATTTTCATACACTCAGGAATGTGCAGATGTTTTGAAATAGGGAGTGGCAATAGAAATGCTTACTCATGCTAAAGCTATGCAAACTCAGAGGAAAGTTCTGCTCATATCCAGGAGCAGAAAAGCAACTATCAATCCCACAGTGAACTCTTGAGAAACGTAACCACTTGCCACCATAATCCTCCTTGAGCAAAAGGGTGAAAGCGTGCCCAGTGGTGGAGGTGACCACTTATTTATCAACTCATCCTAATTAAATGACATTTGCTAAGTGGTGGAGATATAGTTGTGACTAAAAGTGTGCTTAAACCCATTTTTTTAGGTAAGAAAAAACCTTTGCAATAAATGTGTGCTGTATTAGAGAGAACAGGTTTGAGTGATAATTTTACTTTCCTAAATGGTAATTTGAACAAGAATAATCTAAACCAGGTACTTAAAATTGCTCAGAAGGTGAAGGTGTTAATTAGTCTAGAAAAATTGACCTTTTGCTCTTACAGAACTGTGGTTTCTGAATAGAATATAAAATGATATGAAAGGTATATAGGAGTGTTTTTGATACACAAATACCTATTCCCCAAAATTCTAGTAGAAGGAATAGTTCCTTTAAGGCAATGGGGACATTTACTGTCACAACATGTCTAGAAGCCATTCACTATACTTTTTAGTTTAGTTGCTAATAAAGGCTTTTAAGAAAGAATAATTACAAGTCGACTTAATAAGATTTATAATCTGTCTCAGTAAGGATATTATAGTACTTTAAATTAACATTTGTGTTTCAATTATCATTATGGTAGCAAATCACTCTAAAATCAAGCATCTTAAATAATCTTTATGATGTTCATCCATTCACTGGTCAGGAATGTGTATAGGATACATCAAAGTGTTTTAGTTTTTGTTTTACAATATGGGGACTTGGGAGACTCAAAGTCTGGAAATGAGTGCATGGCTGTGTCACAGGGTTGGCACCAGGGATGGGCTGGCTGGAAGTCTAGCCCTACTCACTAGTCAGTCTGTCATTTTCCTATGGCCTGGCTTCATTGTAGCCTCTTCTTGGAATACATGACTTCCGCACACAGCAAAAACTGATGTAAACCAGCTTTGGAATCCATATAGTCTTCTTTCTTCCCAGGTCTGTCAAAGCAATCCAAATCTTTTCATATTCAAGGAGAAGGATCTTAGATTGTGATACTTGGTCAGTGGTCAATATTATAGAAGATGTGTGGGAAAGGACACAATAATCACTCGGTAAGTGCAATGTGTTAGTGTTTGAAGAGTATCTAGCATGGTGTAGAGCATGTAAGAAGCACTTCATTATGTTAACTGATGATAATGTTAAATGATAATGGTAGGCAGGGCACTTAATCACTTTTTTATTTTTGCAGAGTGGTAGTCACATGATGGTTAAGTTCTGTCACTGAGCTACATTCTCAGTCGTGTATACATTCTTATGTTCTGAAAATCAGAATTCAGAAAGCAACTTTCACTATATTGTAACATCCAAAATATCATTAAACGCATATTTATGACTGTGGTTGACATTTTTCTGTGTGTTATAGAATAGTGAAAATAGATTTTATAAACATTTGTGAAAATGAGCTTTGTGATTATACAATAGAGGTATGTTCTTGAGAGTAATGGTTTCTAAAACCATTACTAAACTTAGAATTTTGTTTTTTCATTGTATGGTGTTTCTCCAGTACAATCCGGGAAGTTCTGAGTGAAGAACATCGTGAACTTCAATAAAACCAACAATTTTACTTGAACATGGTGGTAGACATTCTTGGTGTTCCATGTGGACATCACTTGGAGGACTCAAGCATCCATCTCCCTACTCTATGTTGGTCACTAATAACTCACAGCTGCCACCTTCTAGAGACGATTGCTCTTCACAGTGTGGGAGCTTCCTCCATCAGGACACTGTGTGCTCTTCCTGAGACATCAATGCCAGATGTGGAGGTATATAAGGCAAACTCCTAGCTATAAGTTGGCCAAATTCTGTGTAATGTTTCTTGAAGCAGAGACTCTGTGTGATCTAACTGGCTCCAGCCTCTAGAAGAAAGTCCACCCATGCTCAGGTCTCCCCTTTCCCTATCCCCTTGTGTTCTCCCTTCTGACAACTCTGTCACCATATATCAGAGTGTCCCGGTTCTTGTTCCATATTCTGCTTCTAAGAAAGATGCTTAGGAGAACTGATTGATATACTCTTTGAGAGAGAAATCATTCTGAATTGTACATTGACTCAGAAGTAGATTAAGTTGTACTGAGTTCAACTTCTAAGTTCAAAGGATTAGCTTCGGGAATTCATTTGACTTTTATAGATAAAGATATCAGGAGAGAAAGTGAAGAGCCATCTTGGGCATGTAGCATTGCATGTAGAAAAAGACTGAGAAGAACAGTTCTGAGATTTCTAGAAGGGAGGTTTGTAGAGGCAGCAGAACCAGCCCTAAGGAAAGGAGTATTAAAGAGGTAAAAATGTACAATAACTTTGAGATCAAAGATCCTAATGAAAACAAAGGACAAATGACTGTGCTCAGAGAGATGGTGTTTTATTGAAGTGATTCTTGTGAAATCCATATCTGTCCTTTAGACTTTGAGCCTTATATAACTGACCTATGGAGTTGAAAGCTCAGGCGCTTATATAAAGATGACTTTGTGAAATAAAATTGAATTTTATCTTTAACATCTAGCAACATGCCATAGCTTGACCTTGAATTACTCACAAGGCCTTGAAGATATCCATGTACTATGCAATATACTCATAGTTTGGACCCTCCACACAAGACAGAGCTCTGATTGCATAGTTCCACCCAGCACAGCGTTCTGTATGTTCCTCAGGGTCTGTCTCAACAGCACTATTAAGAAATTCTCCCCCCAAAACTAGCTCAGCATATTTTCTTTCTTAAATTTAATTTAGAAACATTCTTATTTCACATATCAATCCCAGTTCCCTCTTCTTCCTATCCTTCCATAACTCCCACTGGCACCCCAATCCACTCCCCAGGGAGGGTGAGGCCTTCCATGGGGGATCATCAAAGTTTGTCGCATCATTTGGGCCAGTATATTTTCTTTTTTTTTCTTTATGTCTCTTATTACTGAAAACCTTGATTATATATTCATCATTCATTTAACAATACTTAATATTTGTAGTCAGATTTAATAATTGGCATCTCAGACAGGAATAATAGCACTTTTAGAATGTGGCAGGCTAGGACCAATAAGTATAGTTCATTGGCAAGGGAGGAAATAGTTGCTGAATTTCATGTTGCTTAATTTAACACATAATCCAGTATAATCTGTTGCTCATAAAGTTATCTGGTAGCATGTAATGAAGAGTCCAACAGCCCCCGTTTCAAAACTCTACTGCCTTTATCTGTATTGCTTATTGGAATTTGAATAAACATATGTATCAGTGAATGATCAGTCATCATAATTAAGAGTTGAGAAGAACATTTTGAGCTATGGAAAAATTGAAAACCTACAACCTTTTATGTTTTCTGTATACTTTGTTGATTCTTATTGTTTATTGAACAGGCACACAAAGCAAGACTCCCACAAAAGCCCTTAGATAAATCAGTTTACATGAACTTCCCCTATAATATTGTCCAGAAATCAGGACAAAAGGGCCAGAGGAGCAGGTAGATTGAAAAATATGTAATGAACTCATGGAGGTGGAGCCGAAAGGAAATGCAATATAATGTGATGTAGACTTTTCAGTTCTTTAGACTTTTATTTCAGTTTACATGAAATGACAAGCAAACATTGTAAGCTTGGGAAGAAATATATTCTAAATGCATAGTCTACATATCTTCATAAATCTCATCTACTCTGGCAGAAACAGGACCTGATGGAGAAAAATGCTCAGGGCAGTTCCTGCAAGCTCACTTGGCCACTGGCTTATTTACCCCAGCTCAGTGGGTAAATATATCAACATGTAGGCGCTGCCAACTCTTTTCTGCTGAGAGATATTTGCCTTTTATTGTGCAGCTCTGCTTCCTCTGACCAAAGAGAATTTTCAGTAGACAAGTAAGAGCTTTTAAAAATGAAGATTTGTGTGCATAAAGAAATATTTCCTTCTCAATTAACATTAGCACGATGCCATTTGTTGAAGCTGAAAACACAAGTGAGCATTTGCTTAGTTTGAGAATGCAACACATCTGCTATTAGGCAGTATTTATGCATATATGAGATTTTTACTTATTCATGTCTGAAACAAGGAGGCCATTAGCTTGTTTAAGCAGTGTCTACAGCAAATAACTATAATTTTCTGCTTAGCACAGTTTGAACTTAAGTGAAGAGCTTATAGGTGAACTCACACATACATTCAAGTTTTCTAACATGCATATTAAATGCTGTTTAGTAAAATTTCCTTTGAAGAACACATTATTCATATTTATTGGTATTTCGATGTCCCAAATTTGACTCATACAAATGAAAAACCTTACACAAATGTAGCATATGTTCAAATTATCCTGCAATGAATTTCACGTTAATGTTCCACTTATGGAGCAATTTAACAGCCAAATCTTTTGAGATGATTGTGTGTATAACAATGACAAGACAGGGGTGAATGTTTGAGTAGTCTTTTTCTTGGTAAATCTGGCAAAGTATATAGATCAGAAACTAGAGATTTCTATATTGTAAGAACAGTAAAGAAATTTTAAACATAGTGATTTTTTTCTAATTTTGTAATTAAACCAAACAGTAACATCAATATTATTGGATAATAGGAAGATTTCCTTCTCTCCTTAAAAATAGATGTAAAAAAACTGATGTCTATTCTTAAATGTCACTGTCTTGTCCTTGGGTGAGTTTCAATTCTTCTGAATTATAGTTTTAATATCCATAAAATAGAGGATATGAGCTAGCTCAGATATGGATATTATCAGATTTAAAATGTAGTGAGTTTACCTTGTAGACAAGCAGTTTCTAGTAGGATTAACTTTTTTCTAACTTAATTTTCTTCATCATAAACATTTGATGGGCATGTATGTTAAAGTTAAGAGGGGTATATGTAGACTGCAATCTCTAACCTTGAAAAGATAATTTAATCAGCTTTTAATTCCTTCTAGAAATTTCAACTTCTAAGTGATTGGTGCTTTAAAGTTATTTATTGAATAATATTTTATTATATTTATTACTCACAGGTTAAGAACTTGTATGTAATTATTGCCAGAGACTAAGGTGCTCTGTTACAGAGTATCTGTGTATATTATAGCATACAGTTTTCATCATATGACCTTGGGTGGGGCTTTTTCTTTCAACGTACTACTTTATTTGAATAAGAATTATATCCCAAAGACACATTCTATGTGTAACAATATCAAATCATTTTTGGTTTTTACTTATAAGTAAAATGTGTTTCTGAACTTGATCACTAAGGGGTTGTTCTATTTTTGGTATAATGTTACAGTTCTACTAGTTTTCAATTATAAAGAAGGAAAGAATACAAAAGATGTTGACATGACTACTTTTATTAGCTAACACCTATAATATGTTAAAATACTTTAGTAAATGTGAGATCTAGCAACTGAGTCATGAAGCAATGCCAGATAATAGCAACAGGATAAAGACTAAAGCTTAACTGAAGTTATAGTTAGAAATGGCACGCATTTTACTAAGGAAAACCTAAGAGTATTAAGTTAAAGACACATATGTGAGAAGGGACATACAATGGAGTAGTCACTTGCTCTGATTTCCAACTCAGTCCTTAACAGTTCTGGTTTGACTGTTGGGCAGTCATGCAAAAACCAAACCAAAAACCAAACCAACAACCACAACAGCAAAACCCTCTTTCAGGATCAAGCTTTTAATAACATCACATTCCTTTAAGACCAATTGGCCCATCAGGAGGCCACAGCTAAGGGCTTCTTTCTATGCCATGTCAATGAGGTCAAGACCAATAGAGGCCTGATATTTCAAGAATATCACTCATCAAGAGAAAATTTTTCACCATGTATATTTATGGCTTTGATACAAATGGAAGCTTGTCACTGGTCAACATAAATTGTTATTGTCTACTTATAATATGTGGTTTACTAAAGGGACCGAAAGAATGACTTCAATCATTACAGGTGGCTAAAAGCTGTTTTTGTTGTCTTGGGTACAATAACCTAGAGTCAGAACTTCACTAATTAGACTGGGAAGCAGAATCTAGACAGAAAGGAGTTAAATGACTCATTGAAGGTTTTTTCCTTTTTTTTTTTATTTTGAAAGGCAGGGTTTCTCTGCATAGCTGCCGTGACTGTCCTGGAACTCACTCTGAAGATTTTCTTTTTTGTTTTTTCGAGACAAGGTTTCTCTGTATTGTTTTGGAGGCTGTCCTGGAACTCGCTTGGTAGACCAGGCTGGCCTCGAACTCACCGAGATCCGCCTGCCTCTGCCTCCCGAGTGCTGGGATTAAAGACGTGTGCCACCAACGCCCGGCTCTGAAGATTTTTTTTAAAGACAAAATTACAATGTATTTTTTCAATCTTTGTAAAATATCCATAATCCCTAAATTTAAGAAAACTTGTCAAATGATAGTATTTTTATAAGAAACAAAGCAGAATTTTGATGTCGCAAAATTTCAAGTCAAATTTCATTGACAAATTTTCTATGCCAATATGAGGTATTACTCAAGTTCATCAAAGGATAATATGGAGTTTTTCCCTTCAAAATGAAAGGCACCAGGAAGAGGGACTTACTGTGCTAAGTTATTATGATACACCACACTAAACACATAGGTGATAAGGTACTGTTCTTGGTTGTTTTTACTATTTACTCTTTCTGGGAGCCTGCCACCCAGCTCCCAAAACACACACACACACACACACACACACACACACACACACACACACACGCACGCACGCACGCACACACGCACGGACATTCACACACACACACACACTCACACACACACACTCACACACACACGCACGCACACACACACACATGCACACACACACGCACACGCACACACACACACACACACACACACACTCACACACACACGGCTTATTCTTACTTATAAATGCCTAACCTTAGCTTGTTTCTATCCAGATTATCCTAAATATCACCATCTACCTTTCGCCTCTGGGCTGTTTTCTTTTCTTATGTATATCTTGCTTTCACTCTTATTTTATGGCTGGCTAGGTGACTCGGTGCCTGGCTGGCTGGCCCCCGATGTCCTCCTCTCTTAGTTCTCTTGTTCTTCCTTCTTTCCTCTCTTTTTCTCCTTTTACTTATTCTCTCTGCCTGCCAGCCCTGCCTACCCTTTCTCTTGTCTTGCTATTGACTGTTCAGGTTTTTATTCTATGAAACAGTTGTTTTAGACAGGCACAGTAACACAGCTTCACAGAGTTAAATGCAACACATCTTTATATCATTAAACAAATGTTTCACAGTATAAACAAACATAACACATCTTTAAATAATATTCCTTAATAAGTCACTGTGCAATTGCATCTTCAGTTTTAAAACTTCCAAGGGACCATTACACACCTGGGCATGGGAAATGAATGCCATTCATCTGAAATTTTATGTCTAATTAGAAAATGATATTTAAAAGATAAATAATGGCATACTTTGGCTGGTTCTCGGGACCCTATTCCTCACACTGAATTGCCTTGCCCAATCTAAATACAAGGGGCAGAGCTTAGTCTTACCACAACTTGACATACCATGCTTTGTTGACACCCATGAGAGGCCTGCCCCTTTCTGAGCAGAAACAGAGGAGGAATTTCCATCAGGATGTAAAATAAACAAATAAATTGAAAAAGAAAGAAGAAAAATACTAGAGTCCTCTTCTCTGCAGAGACGCTGAGCCAGCCATCATCACGTAGCACGTAAAGGAGTTACAGATCTGGTAAGCCAAGACCACGTGGAAACACATGGATTAGTAGTTATGGGTTAATAATTACGTCAGAGCTAGCCAATAAGAAACCACAGCCAATAGCAATCAGCTTTATAATTAAAATAAAAATAGTGGAGTCTTGTCTGGTACTTACTAAGATAAATATGTGTCACATATAAAATTAAATTTATTATGGATAACATGTAAAGTGAATGATAGATGGACTTAGGTAGGCAGGAAAAGCTCTTGAAATTTCTAAACTCAAGAATAAAAAGGGCACAGGTTTATATGACCACGGATATGCAGCTCAGTTAGCCGCTGTATATGCACTAATATATGCAGTGAGTTTATCAAGAGAACCAGTGACTCTCTTGCTGTTTTCTGCTTCCTAGTGACTTTGTGATTCTTTACATTGCTTCAGGTTACTGTCACTGGGGCTCCAGTATTTCCGTTGGGAGTTTTTCCATTTTACTAGCGAACAAGAGAGTATCTAGCAATTATTTATTATCATGTGGTCTAGTGAATAAAATGTTATTCCTTTCAGCATTATCTCTTCCATTCAATGGGTTAACAAAAGATAGAAAACAACTACGAAGGAATGTTAGTAAGAATTATTGAATCTCTACCTATAGGTTACAACGAAGTTAGACATACATCTGTTGCTCAGAACGATTGTTTCAAAAAATTCTCACTGATATTAACCTAATTTTTTCATTTATATGAGTTAATTTTTTTGCTACAAACCTTGCAAATTACATGGCCTATATGATTATGATTGTACACTGTAATGGAAAAATTGCAAATATTCATAGTACGCTAAATAACCAATAACTTTAGAAACATTACTTACAAAGGGGAAAATATTAAAATGTGAATTTCTGGCCAGGCGTTGGTGGTGCACGCCTTTAATCCCAGCACTCAGGAGGCAGAGGCAGGCAGATCTATGTGAGTTCGAGGCCAGCCTGGCCTACAGAGCGAGTTCCAGGACACCCTCCAAAACAATACAGAGATACCCTGTCTTGAAAAAACCAAAAAAAAATGTTAATTTCTTTAGTTCCTTAAAAGAATGCCCTGGTAAATTACAAATCCAAAACAAGAGCAGTATAGGTTTATGGGAGTTTGTGAGAGATGGGTTGGAGAGCTTTCTTCCTTATTGTCATGGCATCTTGAACTCCATTCATTGTACCCATCAATTTGGACTGAGATCATTGTCTTCTGCATTGGATCATGAGACTTGTGAGTCACAATCACTGCTTATTCACCTTATATCCCTGATGGTTTGTAACACGAATAGGGCAGAGTAGGTGGTTCCTTAGAGTTTGATGGAATAGAAGATTTCACTCATGTTGACTGCTCATGCCTATTGTCCAGTTACACGGCTTTCTAAAAGGAGCTAAAATTCTAATGCCTCCTCAAGAAAATGCTCATACCCACCCAGTCATGGTGTTCAGCCCAGTCAATTTCCACTCTGTAATTTAGGTACAATTTATATTGTAAAAGTTGGCATGTAGTTTTATTTTGTGTTTCTCAGAAAATATAGGTATGTATGCCATTACCCAAAAGTGCATATTTTGTAAGCTATTAGTGATGGTCAAATTTTCTTAGGTTAGATGTTCCTTTGAATGGCATAGTTTAAATATACTTTATTGTATTCAGAATGAAAGCTTAAGTGAATACTTAGTATTATTAAATACATTAAATATACAAATGAACAGTTTATGCTTTACAACAAACGAGAAAAAACTGATGCAAATTGAAATCAAAATGGCTTTGTAGTATTTACTGCTAGTTTTAAAAAGAAAGAACAGTATAATTTTGAATATTTCCTTTTTCAGGACCTATATTATCACCTAGAAATAGCCTCTATTAGTTCTATAATTTTATGTTAAGCAGAGAGGGTAATATGTTTTATTTACATATTCCAAGATGTGAAAGTAAGGAACATTTGTTTCATAAATAAAACCAATTTCCAAGCACTAAAGCCTGGGTCAAAGGATCCTTTCAACTTCCTTTTAAAGAGTCTCTGCCAACTTCCAATCCAGACAAAGAATTATGTGCTATTACCAAGAGACTGGAATATAAAAACATAAACTAGTTTGGTATCGGTTGATGGAGCCAGAGTAAGCAAAAATTCGAAGGAATTAATTTTTTTTTGGTCATAGTTCCCTCCATTTAACACATATATATTTTTCCCATGAGGCTTGCATTTTCCTTTATGTTGATGCCTACCTCTTCTCAAGATTTATGTGTATTTATATTTATATTGAGGATATTAATTTTTTCCCTTGTTTTGAGGAATTTCCCTAGCAAATGTGTATCTGAGCAGATTACTGAGAGTGAAGGAATGAGACATCTCACTCTATGGGAATAACGGGGTGATTTGTGCCCATAGAAAAGGGCACAAATGTTTGCAGAAAAGGGAAAGGAGTTGAAGGGAGTAGGCAAAAGTACCTTGTCCTAAATACTGCCATTTTGACTTCAGACTCCATTTTACCTGTATGGTGAAACAAAGTCCAGGTTCCCAAGCCCTAGAGGAGATGGGAATGTTCCAATAGCTCACCAACTTCCTGCTTAGACAATAGAAATAGTCTGCTATGCCCCTTAGTTATCTAAAACATTATGGTTGCTCCTAACAACAGAAAGAACAAATGAACCCAATTAATTGAATATTCTGTGTTGAATGACAATAATGGAACACACAGGGAAAGCCCCTAATCCCTGAATCCTGATTGGTGAAAAATATAGCTGTAACTTTGCATGGTTATGCTTACAGTTTTTGCTTATGAATCTTTTTTCTGCCAATACTCCAGGCTGTCCCGAGTTCTTGAACTGCAATCCTGATCAATGAGCGACTCCATTTATTTGGTGATTTATTCAAGTCTTTGGAACCCATAAGTGTTGTCTTTCTCCTTCCCCATGGCACACAATGGACTGGGTTTAACAGTGTGCTTAAAGAGGTCCCTAGGGATGCAGCAAGACCACAGGAGACGATAGAGGAGGCAAACCTGTACATGACACATGATATATCTTCAAACTTGATGGGAAATCAGAAAGATTTGATTGACACTTGAATTAATTTTTCCTTCAAAAATAAAATGATGAAGAGATGATTATGTCCTCACCTGACTCTCTGAATTGTTGTCCATGTTTCTCAAAGGCATTTGGGTAAGTATTTAGGCTTTCTAGAATTTAATTTTCTATATCAATAGAATGACATCATTATGTAGCAATATTTTGAGGAGGAGCTGAGACAATTTGTGTACATTCCATCCTGTAGTGCATATTATGTGGTGGTTAGGCCCTAAGATTTTACTTATCACTATAAAGTTTCTACAAGGATCTTCTTTTGTACAGTCTCAGCAGATATCAAACCCTGATGACCAAGTCTTAAGGTGTTATGTTACATAATGCCACTAAATTAGTCTTCATATGTGCAGTGCTCAGAGACTAGAGCTTAGACAAAATTCACCAGGGACTTTCTTCTCCAGATCCAAGTCTGGGCTCAAGACATTTCTCCATGTAGTCTCTATTGCCTTATACCCGCTGTTTCCAAAACTAAAAACCAAACCAAAAGAAACAAATAAAACTCTCTATACAGTTTTTATTAGAATATGTATTTTTGTTAAAGACAAATATTAACTCCAATATTATGATTTCTTATATAAAAGTTTAAGTATAACATGATACTTTATTCCCTAATTCTATGACATAAATTGCAACATTAGAAAGGAAAATATTTACACCAATAAGCTAATTATAATAATGTGGATATAGAAAAGATTTTGTGTATGCATGGTTAAAATATAAAAAGAGAATCTGAGAAGTCATCAAAGTCTAATGTTTAGAAATATATTCACACAAAGAAGCCAATACAAAAATAAATTATCCCAACTTCTGGTTCCTTATGATCATAAATGGCTTTCATATTATTGAAGAAAGAATTTCACTGACAAGTGAACTACTTGGCATATACTCTTGATAGGGTTTTTGCTTCGTTTTACACAAACTTTCATCTGTCATAAACAAATACTTAAAAGAAGAAATACAGTATCTCTAAATTTATATAAGAAAGGTTTTCCTATAAAACACTCATGCATACTGACAAACACACATACATACTCAAAACTCTAAGATTGTGAATACTACCTCAGATCTAGAAATTACTTTCCAAAAATTCTGAAGAAGGCAAATTATCCAGGTTTATACAACCAATAAACACAATTAACATTCAATGCCATAATTGTATATGACAATATATGGCAAACGGTAATAATAAACACTTCCATTCCAATAAGAAATTGGAAATTCCACAGATTCTATATATAAGGAAGAAGGAAGGAATAGATGGTTCAGTGGGTAAGATTAATTTCTGTACATGCGTGAGGATTGAACTCAAACTCTCAGAAACTCCCAAAAAAGCTGGCCATAGTTGCTATTGTTGCCTTCGCATTGCAGTAGAGTGAGGAAGACGGATGAATCCCAAGATTCTGTGACAGACTCTGCTTCAAGGCAATAAGGTGGTGAGGAATGGCGGGAGACACTGGTTGTCCTCCTCTGGCCCTCACATGTGGATGCACCCCCCACACATCTGCCTGTCCTCTCACACACACCTCAGGAAAACGGTGTAGGGACAGTCTGATGCGGTGGATTCTGCTTGATTAGCATTTTCTTCTCCCTGAGAATAATGGCTCTCCTATTCATTATTACAGCTCTCAATCCACTCTGAGGAGGACTTTGTTATTATTATTATTATTATTATTATTATTATTATTATTATTATTATATTTCTTCCCCTGACTGCAGATGATGCAGACTTTGGAGAAGAAAACATTCTTGGAAAGAGTAACCAGATTTTCCAGCAGGACTTCTGCCTTAGACAGCTGAGAATCCAAAGATCATCTCAGAGTCTAGCAATAAGTAATTTGCCCCAGAGATGAGAGCACCTTAGACTATACACATATTTTATAAATTATATTTTATTTTTAATCAAAATATCATTTCCATCTTTTTTTATCCTTTCATCATTCCCATGTATCTCACAAATTCCTGCACCCTCTTGAAATTATGGCCTGTACACACACACACACACACACACACGTATGCACCCACCCACATGCACTCCTAAATATATAAAAACAATTTTCTCATTCCATTTAGTGTTTCTTGTATCTACATAATCATATAATCTCAGGGCTGACTACTTCATAATCCATAACCAATTAAGGGCTCATATCTATGGAAGATTTTTTTCTTCCTTTCAGGTTAGTTGCCTGTGGCTATTTTTGTCTGTGGGTAGAAACCTGTGGGAGGTCCACTAAAGAATGTCTGTTGATACTGTACTTGTTCAAGTCTTGTTTAGGGTGCCATATTGTTGTCATATCATGGCTGAAGCTTCCCTGTTATATCTAGAACATAAAAATGTCACAGTAGATTCTCTGGCTTTTATAGCCTTCCGCCTCCTCTCCTGTGTTGTTTCCTGAGCCTTAGGCACTGCTGGAGTTGGGCTGTAGATATATTCACTGGGTCCAATGAGGTCACACTCACTTGTTCTCTGCATTTTGATTGATTATGATTTTTGAAAGTGTCTCCATCTGTTGCAAAGAGAAGTTTCTTTGATGGAGAATGAAAGGTACACTAACTGGTGGTTCTAAAGATAAATATTTTGAATGCAGTTAGTAATATACTAGTTTATGAAGGTGGCAGTAGACTTTCAAAGGTGGGAGGTAAGTCCCTGTTACAGAGAAACCATGTGCTTCAGACACAAGACCCAGAGGACAGAAATTGTATATGACCTGAAACCTTATTACTTGAAGACTAGCTTTCATGGTACCAGAAGCTGCTATGCAAGCTTCCAAGGGAGGAAAGAAACCAACAGTCCTACTGGGTTATGGACAATGATGACCAGCATGAGATGACATTTGTGGGTGCAATAGTGATGCTCACATCTTAGAGGTAACCAACATCTCTGTAATTGAACCAAAGGTCTGCTCAACAACAGGGAAATCACACCTGGTACTAGAAGCCTAGCCATCTCTCTAGGGCTAATGGAGTCATGGATCTTAGAGGACAATGCAAATCTTTTTTTTTTGACTATGATTTTTTAAATTTTATTTTATCATTTTTTTAAATTTTAAATAGCTTGTTTTACATGTCAATCCCAGTTCCCTCTCCCTCCCCTCCTCCCGCACTCCCCTTCCCCCCCACCCTCCCACCCTATTGCCAAATCCTTCCACATAGGGGATATCAGAGTCTGTCATTTTACTCTGGGTAGGGTCCAGGCACTCCCCTAAGAGTCCAGGCTGAGAGAGCATCCCTCTTTGTGCTATAGGCACATGAAGACTGTTTGTATATCAGGGATAGACACTGATCCACAGCTCAGGGCCCCATAGGTTGCCCAGGCCTTCTCGCTGACACTCACATTTGGGGGGTCCAGATCAGTCCCATGCTGGCCTCCCCACTGTCGGTCTGGGGTCCAAGAGCTCTCCTCTGTTCAGATCAGCTGTCTCTGCTGGTTTTGCCAGCCCATTCTTTGCCAATTTGCTCATCACTCCTCTCTCTCTGTCACTGGGTTCCTTGGGTTCAGTTCAGTGATTAATTGTGTGTTTGCCTCTGCTTCCATCAGTCACAGGATGAAGGCTCCCGGATGGTTATAGACATCAAGTTCATTATCAGGAATGGGCATTGGAGGTGGTCTCTCCACTATTGCTTAGCTTGCCAATTGGTGTCATCCATTTAGATCACTCGAGGTCGCTCTGGTGCCTGATCTGTATTCGATCCTATGATTCCCTCTTCCCCCTATTCTACCCCGACCCCCTCAACTTCCTGTTCCCCCATGACCAACTCTCTTCCTCTTCACCCCCTCTCTTCTTCCCAGGTCCCACTCCTCCCCACCCCTCGCCGTGTTCCCCATCCATTCAGGGGATCTTGTCTCCATCCTCTTCTCTTGGGTTCTATGCATATATGCATATCTTTTAGGTTCTTTCCTGTTTCCCAGACTCTCTATCAGTGGAAGTGCAAACTGGCACTGTCCTGATCCATGTCTACAATCCATATATTAGTGGGTACATACCATGTTTGTCTTTTTGCGACTGGGTTACCTCACTCAGGATGGTTTCTTCCAGTGCTATCCATTGCCCTGAGAATTTCAAGACTCCATTGCTTTTTTCTGCTGAGTAATACTCCATTGTGTAAATGTACCACATTTTCTCTATCCACTCTTCAGTTGAGGGGCATCTAGGTTGCTTCCAGATTCTGGCTATTACAAATAATGCTGCTATGAACATAGTGGAGCAGATGCCCTTGTTGTATGAACTTGCCTCATTTGGATATATGCCTAAGAGTGGAATTGCTGGGTCTAGTGGTAGATTAATTCCCATTTTCCTGAGGAATCTCCATACTGATTTCCAAAGAGGCTGTATGAGTCGGCATTCCCACCAGCAGTGGAGGAGTGTTCCTCTCTCTCCACATCCTCTCCAGCATAAATTGTCTTCGGTGTTTTTGATTTTAGCCATTCTGACAGGAGTAAGATGGTATCTCAGAGTTGTTTTGATTTGCATTTCCCTGATGGCTAAGGATGTTGAGCACTTTCTTAAGTGTCTCTTGGCCATTTTAGCCTCCTCTACTGAGAATTCTCTATTTAGCTCTGTACCCCACCTTTTAATTGGATCCTTTGGTGTTTTGGAGACTTGTTTCTTGAGTTCTTTGTAAATTTTGGAGATTAGCCCTCTGTCAGATGTAGGGTTAGTGAATATCTTTTCCCATTCTGTGGCCTGCCTTTTTGTCTTTTTGACTGTGTCCTTTGCCTTACAGAAGCTTTTTAGTTTCAGAAGGTCCCATTTGTTAATTGTCGATCTCAGTGCCTGTGCCACTGGTGTTATGTTTAGGAAGTGGTCTCCTGTACCAACCCGTTGAAGAGTATCTCCCACTTTCTCTTCTAAAAGTTTCAGTGTGGCTGGATTTATGTTGAGATCTTTGATCCATTTGGACTTAAGGTTTGTACAAGGCGATAAACATGGATCTATCTGCAGTCTTCTGCATACCAGTACCCAGTTATGCCAGCACCATTTGTTGAAGATGCTTTCTTTATTCCATTGTACAGTTTTAGCTTCTTTGTCGAAAATCAAGTGTTCATAGGTGTGTGGGTTAAAATTAGAGCTTTCGATTCGGTTCCATTGGTCTACCTGCCTATGTTTGTGCCAATATCAAGCTGTTTTCAGGACTATAGCTCTATAATAGAGCTTGAAGTCAGGGATG
The DNA here is from genome assembly GCF_017639785.1 of Mesocricetus auratus. Taxonomy (NCBI): domain Eukaryota; kingdom Metazoa; phylum Chordata; class Mammalia; order Rodentia; family Cricetidae; genus Mesocricetus; species Mesocricetus auratus. The sequence goes on along the minus strand of NW_024429192.1, from coordinate 28,949,618 downwards.
GTGATGCCTCCTGAAGTTCCTTTATTGTATAGGGATGTTTTAGCTATCCTGGGCCTTTTGTTTTTCCATATAAAGTTGATTAATGTTCTTTCCAGGTCCTTGAAGAATTGTGATGGAATTTTGATCGGGATTGCATTGAATCTGTAGACTGCTTTTGGCAAGATTGCCATTTTTATTATTTTGATCCTACCAATCCAAGAGCATGGGAGATCTTTCCATTTTCTGGTATCTTCTTTGATTTCTTTCTTTAAAGACACAAAGTTCTTGATATACAGGTCTTTAATTTCCTTGGTTAACATTATCCCCAGATATTTGATGCTGTTTTTGGCTATTGCAAAGGGTGATGTTTCTCTGATTTCTTTCTCAGTCACTTCATCATCTGTATATAATAGGGCCACTGATTTTTTTGAGTTTACCTTGTATCCTGCTGCATTGCTGAAAGTGTTTATCAGCTCTAGGAGTAACCTTGCAGAGTTTTTTGGGTCACTTATGTAAACTATCATATCATCTGCAAATAGTGAAAGTTTGACTTCTTCTTTTCCTATTTGTATCCCCTTTATCTCCTTTTGTTGTCTTATTGCTGTAGCTAGAACTTCAAGTACAATATTGAAGAGATATGGAGAGAGTGGACAGCCTTGTCTTGTTCCTGATTTTAGAGGAATTGCTTTGAGTTTCTCTCCATTTAGTTTGATGTTAGCTGTTGGTTTACTGTATATTGTTTTTATTATATTCAGGTACATTCCTGTTATCCCTGATCTCTCTAGGACCTTTATCATGAAGGGGTGCTGGATTTTGTCGAAGGCTTTTTCAGCATCTAGTGAGATGATCATGTGGTTTTTCTTTCGCAGATTGTTAATATGGTGGATTACATTGATAGATTTTCTAATGTTGAACCATCCCTGCATTCCTGGGATGAAGCCTACTTGATCATGGTGGATGATATTTCTGATGTGTTCTTGAATCCGGCTTGTGAGTATTTTATTGAGTATTTTTGCATCAATGTTCATGAGGGAAATTGGTCTATAGTTCTCTTTCTTAGTTGTGTCTTTGTGTGGCTTGGGTATCAAGGTAATTGTAGCCTCGTAGAAAGAGTTTGGCAGTGAGCCTCCTGCTTCTATTGTGTGGAATACTTTGAGGAGTATTGGAATTAGCTCTTCTTTGAATTTCTGGTAGAATTCTGCACTGAAGCCATCTGGGCCTGGGCTTTTTTTATTTGGGAGACTTTTGATGACTGCTTCTCTTTCATTAGGGGTTATAGGTCTGTTTAGATTGTGTATCTGTTCTTGATTTAGTTTTGGCAAGTGATATCTATCTAGGAAATTGTCCATTTCCTTTAAATTTTCAAATTTTGTGGAGTACAGATTTTCAAAGTATGCCCTGATGATTCTCTGGATTTCCTCATAGTCTGTTGTTATGTCCCCTTTTTCATCCCTGATTTTGTTAATTAGCATGCTCTCCCTCTATCTTTTGGTTAGTTTGGACAGAGGTTTGTCTATTTTGTTGATTTTCTCAAAGAACCAACTCTTTGTTTCATTGATTCTTCTCAGTGTTTTCCTGGTTTCTACTTGATTGATTTCAGCCCTCAATTTGATTATTTCCTGGCGTCTGCTCCTCCTGGGGGAGTTTGCTTCTTTTTGTTCTAGAACATTCAGCTGTGCTATTAATTCTCTAGTATGACTGTTCTCCAGTTTTTTCATGTGGGCACTTAGTGCTATAAACTTTCCTCTCAGCACTGCTTTCAAAGTGTCCCATAAGTTTGTGTATGTTGTGTCTTCATTCTCATTGAAATCGAGGAAGTCTTTAATTTCTTTTTTTTTTGTTCCTTTACCCAGGGTGGTGCAATTGTGCATTGTTCAATCTCCATGAGTTTGTAGGTTTTCTGCGATTTGTGTTATTGTTGAATTCTAATGTTAATGCATGGTGGTCTGATAAGATGCAGGGGGTTATTCCAATTTTTTTGTATCTGTGGAGATTTGCTATGTTTCCTAGTATGTGGTCAATTTTAGAGAAGGTTCCATGTGGTGCCGAGAAGAAGGTATATCCCTTTGTATTTGGGTGGAATGTTCTATAGATGTCTGTTAAACCCAGTTGGGTCATAACTTCTATTAGTTCTTTTGTTTCTTTGTTAAGTTTCTGTCTGGAGGTCCTGTCTAGCGGTGAGAGCGGAGTGTTGAAGTCTCCTACTATTAGTGTGTGAGATTTTATGTGCATTTTGAGCTTTAGTAATGTTTGTTTCACGAATGTAGGTGCCTTTGTATTTGGGGCGTAGATGTTTAAAATTGAGACTTCGTCTTGATGTATTTTTCCTTTGATGAATATGAAGTGTCCTTCTTCATCTCTTTTGATTGATTTTAATTTGAAGTCTAATTTGTTAGATATTAGGATTGCTACACCTGCTTGTTTCTTGGGACCGTTTGATTGGAAGATCTTTTCCCAACCCTTTACTCTGAGATAACGTCTGTCTTTGATGTTGAGATGTGTTTCTTGTATGTAGCAGAAGGATGGGTTCTGTCTTCGTATCCATTCTGCTAGTCTGTGTCTTTTTATAGGCAAGTTGAGGCCGTTGACATTGAGGGATATTAATGACCATTGATTGGTGATCCTTGTTTGTGCTTGATTTATTGTTAGTTAAGTTATTTTGTGTAGTTTCTCCTCCCTTTTTCTTTTGGTGTTTTGTAAAGTGTGATTATATGTTGCCTGTGTCTTTGTTAATGTAGTTATCTTCCTTGGCTCTAGGTTTTCCTTCTAGCATTTTCTGTAGAGCTGGATTCATGGATACGTATTGTTTAAATCTGGCTTTGTCATGGAATATTTTGTTTTCTCCATCTATGGTAATTGAGAGCTTTGCTGGATATAGTAGTCTGGGCTGGCATCCTTGTTCCCTTAGCGTTTGTAGGACATCTGTCCAGGATCTTCTGGCTTTCATCATTTCCATTGAGAAGTCAGGTGTAATTCGGATAGGTCTGCCTTTGTATATTACTTGGCCTTTTTCTTTAGCTGCTCTTAATATTTTCTCTTTACTCTGTAGGTTTGATGTTTTGATTATTATATGGCGAGGTGACTTCTTTTTCTGGTCGAGCCTATTTGGTGTTCTCTAAGATTCTTGTACTTTCATAGGCATATCTTTCTTTAGGTTAGGGAAGTTTTCTTCTATGATTTTGTTGAATATATTTTCTGTACCTTTAAGTTGAATTTCTTCACCTTCTTCTATACCTATTATTCTCAGGTTTGGTTTCTTCACGGTGTCCCATATTTCCTGGATATTTTGTGTTAAGGATTTGTTGGTTTTGAGATTTTCTTTGGTTGACAACTCTATATCCTCTAATGAGTCTTCAACACCTGAGATTCTCTCTTCTATCTCTTGTATTCTATTGATGATACTTGCATGTGTAGTTCCTGATCGTTTACCCAACTTTTCTATTTTCAGCATCCCTTCATTCTGTGTTTTCTTTATCATTTCTATTTCAGCTTTCAATCCTTCAACTGTTTGAGTTGTTTCCTTCATTTTTTTGGTTGTTCTTTCTTGGTGCTCTTTAGATTCTTTGAGAGATTTGTTTATTTCTTGAATTTTTCCCCCATTTCATGGATTTTTTTGTTTGTTTTTTCTTCTATTTCTTTCAGGGATTTCCTCGTTTCTTCTTTGAGGGTCTCCATCATCTTCATGAAATAATTTTTAAGGTCTGTCTCCTCTTTTTCGTCTATGTAGTGCTTTTCGGGTCTTGCTGGTGTTGGATCCCTGGATTCTGGTGGGTTCATGTTGGTGTTTCTATTGCTGAGTGATCTCTTATTCTGTCTTCTTCCCATCTCTTCTTTCAGTGGGTGCTGGTGGGGTCTTTCCATCTCCACTGGTCTCCTTCCTTCCTGCAGCTGAAGCTGGAGATGTTGACACGGAGTTTGGGTCCTGGTAGGGCTGATGTCTTTCCTGAAGCTGGTCTCACTGGGGTTGGGGGTCTTGGAATTGTTGACTTCTTTGCTGTGTGGGCAGGTCTCCTGAAGCTGTACTCGCTGGGGTTGGGGTCTTGGAAGGGCTGATGTCTTTCCTGAAGCTGGACTCACTGGGGTTGGGGTCTTGGAAGGGCTGATGTCTTTCCTGAAGCTGGACTCACTGGGGTTGGGGTCTTGGAAGGGCTGATGTCTTTCCTGAAGCTGGACTCACTGGGGTTGGGGTCTTGGAAGGGCTGATGTCTTTCCTGAAGCTGGACTCGCTGGGGTTGGGGTCTTGGAGGGACTGATGTCTTTCCTGTGTGGGTGGGTCTTCTGGATGCCAGGAGCGCCCCGAAGATCAAGGGGGATGGGGATTGGGCGGGCGGTCCCCGCTGGAGACCCAATCTCACCTGAAGCTGGACTCGCAATCTTTAAAGGAAAGGTGGCAAAGAATGTCCATGGATCAATAATCGTATTCATATCTTCATCTTTAAAATATACATACATGTATCTAAAATATATCTTAAAATCACCAGAGGCTTCCGTAAATATATTTTCCTGAACATTAGTGTTATCAAGCATGGGTTCCAATTATCTATAATGACATAAAGCATTTATCTTTTTATGTATTTTTTATTCCTGGTAGATGAAGAACACTTCTATTTTCAAACTACTATTCTGAGCATCTGTGATTTTTTTTATGTCTTCTTGCAAATAGAATGATTCTAAGTTTATCCAATGAGGAAAAGAAAATGATCAATGTCAGTAAAATGCAACTTCAAAGTCTCAAGTCTATTAAATATATTCCCTGTGTTACAGGTTACCACAGGTGTGGCTTATTGACATTGATAGCCTCTAAATATAGCTTTTGGTCCAATAACCAGTGTGTTGAACAGCAAAATTCCAGGGTTAGGTTTCACTTTATTCTGTCAGTTTTGCTGTGCTAACAAATATGTGACGTGTGTTCTTCCCGCCAGCTGCCTGGGTCCTGCTGCTGTCTATGCCCCCAAATAATACGCGAGACACTATATTAATTATGAAGTTGTTGGCCATTTGCTATGTTTTCTCATTGGCTAGCTTTGACTTAATTATTAACCCATAATTAGTAATCTATATATTTTTACAAGGACTTGTCTTACTGAGGATGTAGCCTCATGCATCCCCTCGTCCTCAGATCACATGGCTACCCTCACTCTTGACTACATTTCCCTGAATCCTCCTCAATTCCTAGTTCCGACTATCTTGCTTCCCCATTGGCCAACAGTACTTCATTTATCAACCAATAGGACAACGCATACACAGAAGGAATTCCCCCATCAAAAACCAACTTCCAAATCTCAATGGCTTACAAAAACAAGCATGTGTTCCTGCTGTCTCATGGGCTATTTATATCTTTCTGACTGCAGTCATCTCCACTTCTCTTTTGACTCAATAATCTAAACTGAATCAACAACCTTTATTTGGTTAAGATGCTCCCGTAGAAGAAGGTAGAGATAATAAAGAGCTTGAGTTGAACCAAGGAGTTATACTTAAAGCTTCTGTTTGGAAACCTTGTGCATTCCTCATCCGTACACTGTTTTCTTCACTCTATGTCTTAGCAATCATTTTCCAAGGAGTTGTTTATTCTAATGTTTCATAAACTCACTTTTGAGTGAGCTTTTCATTACAATTCTTCTTGTCTTTTTTTTTCTCTTCTCTACTTTTCAAATAAAACAAGAATGGAAATGGTAAAAAAAATTGCTTTCTTTTTTTTTGGACAGGCTGAAAGCTATAACATCATGTATTTACCTCGGTCCTCATTCAAAGTTAATTGCTTTGTTGACTTCAAATGAATGGATAAAGGCCACACTGTAATTCATTCAGTCCTAAGAAAAGCCCACCTGACCACTATAAGTCAGGGACCAAATCACTATCTTCAATCATATTTGAGTAACCATGAGTTTTCTTTTTTTCCTTTTTTTTAAAGATTTAAATAAGGAACAAGCTTGTTTTACATGTCAATCCCAGGTCCTCTCCCTCCCCTCCTCCCCTGCCCCACACCAACTGCCTATATCATCCCCTTTCTGCTCCCCAGCAAGGGTGAGGCCTTCCATGAAGGATCTCCAAAGTCTGACATATCATTTGGAGCAGGGCCTAGGCCCTCCCCTGTGTGTCTAGGCTGACAGAGTATCTATCTATGTGGAATGTACACCCAAAGTCCATTCATATACTAGGGATAAATACTGATCCACTGTCAGAGGCCCCATAGATTTCCCAGGCTTCCTAACTAACACCCACGATCAGATCTAGGTCCGCCGTCATATGCTGGCCTCTCAGCTATCAGTGTGGGGTACATGATTTCCCCCTTCTTCAAATCAGCTGTTTCTGTGGGTTTCTCCAGCCTGGTCTTGATCCCTTTGCTCATCACTCCTTCCTCTCTGCAACTGGATTCTAGTTATTCAGCTCAGTGTTTAGTTGTGAGTGTCTGTTTCAGCTTCCATCAGCTATTGGATGAAGGCTCTAGGATGGCATATAAGGTAGTCATCAGTCTCATTATAGGGGAAGGGCATTTAAGGTAGACTCTCCACTATTGCTTAGATTGTTAGTTGGGATTATCCTTGGAGATCTCTGGACATTTCCCTAGAGCCAAATTTCTTTTTAAACCTGTAATGGCTCCCTCTACTAAGGTATCTCTTTTCTTGCTCTCCTCTGTTCTTCCCCTGACTCAATCTCTCTGCTCCCTCATGTCCTCCTCCCCCCTCATGTCCTCTTCTTTCCTTCTATTTCTTCTAACTCCCTCTCCCTTCCTTCCATGCTCCCAATTTGCTCAGGAGATCTTGTCCCTTTTCCCTTCTCCAGGGGAACATGTATATCTCTCATATGGTCCTCTTTATTTCCTAGCTTCTCTGGCAGTGTGAATTGTAGGCTGGTAATCCTTTGCTCTTTGTTTAAAACCCATAATGAGTGAGTACATACAATTTTTGTCTTTTTGTGACTGGATCTCATCACTCAGCATGATTTCTTCTAGTTCTGTCCATTTGAGTGAGAATTTCAAGATTACATTGTTTTTTTTTTCCTCTGAGTAGTACTCCATTGTGTAAATGTACCACATTTTCTTTATGCTTTCTTCAGTTGAGGGCCATCTAGGTTGCTTCCAGGTTCTTGCTACTACAAATAATGCTGCGATGAACATAATTGAACAGATGTCCTTTTTGTATTAATATGCATCTTCTGGGTATATGCCTAAGAGTGGAATTGCTGGACCTTGTGGTAGACTGATTCCCATTTTCCTGAGAAACCACCATACTGATTTCCAAAGTGGCTGTACAAGTTTGCACTCCCACCAGCAGTGGAGGAGTGTTTCCCTTTCTCTACATCCTCTTCCAACATACACTGTCTTTGGTGTTTTTGATTTTAGCCATTCTGACAGGAGTAAAATGGTATCTCAGAGTTATTTTAATTTACATTTCCCTGATGGCTAAGGATGTTGAGCACTTTCTTAAGTGTTTTTCAGCCATTTTAGATTCTTCTGTTGAGAATTTTCTATTTAGTTCTGTACCCCACTTTTTAATTGGATTATTTGGTATTTTTGTGACTGGTTTCTTGAGTTCTTTGTAAATTTTGGAGATCAGCTCTCTGTCAGATGTGGGGTTGGTGAAGCTCTTTTCCCACTCTGTGTGCTGCCATTTTGTCTTGTTGACTGTGTCCTCAGTTTCAGGAGGTCCCATTTATTAATTGTGTATCTCACTGTCTGTGCTACTAGTGTTATGTTCAGGAAGTGGTCTGTACCATTCAGTCAAGGTTACTTCCTACTTAGAAGAGGTTTTTGATCCATTTGGACTTAAGTTTTGTGCATGGTTTTACATATGGATCTATCTGCAGTCTTCTACATGCCAGCATCCAGTTGTGCCAGCACCACTTGTTGAAGATGCTTTCTTTTTTCTACTGTATAATTTTAGCTTCTTTGTCAAAAATCAGGTGTTTGTAGGTGTGTGGGTTAATATCAGGGCTTTCAATTCAACTCCATTGGTCTACTTGTCTAATTTTGTGCCAATACCAAGCTATTTTCAAGACTATAGCTCTATAAAAGAGCTTGAAGTCAGGGGTGGTGATGCCTCCTGATGTTCCTTTATTGTACAGGGTTGTTTTGACTATCTTGGGTCTTTTGTTTTTCCATATAAAATTGAGTATTATTCTTTCAGGTTCTGTGAAAAATTGTCCCAATATTTTGATGGGGATTGCATTGAATCTGTAGATTGCTTTTGGCAAGAATGTCATTTTTACTATGTTGTTTCTACCTATCCAAGACTATGGGAGACCTTTCCATTTTCTGGTATCTTGTTTAATTTCTTTCTTTAAATACCCAAAGTTCTTGCTAAACAGGTCTTTCACTTGTTTGGCTAGCATTACCCCCAAGATATTTTATGTTGTTTGTGGCTATTCTAAAGGGTGATCTTGCTCTGATTTCTTTCTCAGTCTATTTATCATCTATATATAGTAGGGCTACTTATTATATTCAGGTTAATCTTGTATCCTGCCACTTTGTTGAAGGCGTTTATCATCTGTAGGAGTTCCCTGGTAGAGTTTTTCGAGTTACTTATGGAAACTATTATATCATCTGCAAATATTGAAATTTTGACTTTTTAAATAATGAAGTACAAATGAAATATGAACATAAATACAATAAAATTTCAAATATTATCAGCAAAATATGTATTAGTTCCAGAATATATATCAAGTATATGCATGATTTATTGCTGAAAACAATTAGCTTCTGAGGAGAAAATGAAAGGAAATGCAGGTTGTGATGAAAGCTTCACATCCAGTAAGGACGGAAGGTCCTAAAATGATGGACAAGAAGATATTAAACCAAATGCCACTATGAGTTTCGATCTCAAATTAGATCTCAGGAAATAGAATCATTCTTTAATTAGCCAGATTGTCAAGACACCATGCTCCATAGATAGGAGACTTATTAGTCAACTTCCACCATTCTTTCAAGCTTCTGGGGGCTCATTTTGAAACCCCTAAATTGGATTCATTTGGAAAACAACAACATTAAGAATCTGGAGCACCTGTTATGCAGTGTGAGCATGCCCTTTTCAGTTTCATCTCTTATAATGCCGGAGGGAGCTCTAAATGTAATTTTGTCTCCATGACCAACTCCATAATTTATGTGGATCCAAGCTAGAGTTCTATATTTAACTTACACCGACTTTAGAGAAAAATGCTTGAAAACACTGTCTTCAGAGTGTCGCAATAATAGTCTTCTCACATCAATTGCATGACTTATAATTATCCCACGCTAATTGTATTTCCACATATGTAACTCTGCACAGGGAGCCCTGTGAATAGAAGGAATTGCTTAGTGTCATTAGGGTTTCTGTACAAGCATTGCCTTTTTACCAATCCTGGTTCAAATACTCAGAAAACTACAAGGCCAAAGCCCAGTTGAAATGTCTCTTAGATGAGAGAGGGAGAAGGGGTTCTACACAGAGCAGCTAAGACATCAACATAGTCAGATTTTATCTACTTAGAACTCAGGTTTTCAAGTGGAGTCACTTTGTCACCTCTTACAAATTGATTATAATTTTGTGGTTTTGCCATTAAAGTTATATTGTTTGGCCCCTACTAAAACAATGCTGATGAAATAGCTCTAGGCAAGTGAGTGTTTCCAAACACTTCTTACCTAGCAGATGGTAGGTCCGTGTTCGTGGTCCCACAAACGGTCAGTCTGGTAATGTGGTTGGGAACTGGCTTCTCCATGTATGCTTTGTTATCTTATTTTGCCAGATTTACCTGACTTGGGATCCTGATTTATTACTCATGGTTTTCAATATCACATGCTTGTCAAACCACTGACTCTACCTATGCCATTCTGTTTCCTGTCGTCCAGCCACTTTCAGTCTACCCACCTCCTTGCCTTTCCTGGGGGCCAATGCCCATGCCCTCCATCTGGAAGCATTTATTATTTTGAGGCAACTGTGGAATCAGCATACAAAGAAAAATTTTATAAATCTCTAACTTTGTAGCCATGAGCCATCAGGAACATTAGTAGCTTGCTCTCTGACTTAGTTTTGAAAATGAGCTTGTCAATAGTTTTCCTATGTTAACTATGTGATAATATTTGGGAAAATAGAAGTAAAACATTTATAGCACACTTAAGATAAAATATAAACTTGTAGTAGCTTGAGAATTTATTAATAAATGAAACACTAAATTTTAGCCTTTGTACCCTTCTATTGGAAAGCATCTGCTATGTTAATGACGAACATCATTTCCCGAGTTGTTATTCCACTAAACTGATTAACAGTGACTTTTCCTGTGGACCCCAGTTGTGCATCTCCACTGTGTTTTAAGCCCTACATGAAATCTTACTCATTTATGCTGCCTCAACTTCAATATATACATCATACACTTAGACATAGTCATTAAAGTTAAATTGAAATGTGTTTCTTGCAATATTTGGTCTTAAAAGTGTAATACATTATTTTTGTCTCTGTATGTTCATCCTAAGGAAACACATTATTTATTTTAGGTATTCAAGATTTTTTGTTAACCCTGAACTAGTGGTATTTATGTTTCTAAGATAGGAGTTAACATCTTACAGTCTTAAAGTAAACATTTGTGGAATCCACAAGTTAGTTTAACGGCCTTCTACCAGTGATATTGAGATTTTAGTAAGTATATGATGCAAACAATAAATGACTAATAGTAGTTTTCTGTAAATATTGAATAAGACTTTTTAATGTGCTCAGAAGTCACTCTAAAATTGTTAAAAGGTAGACTCTGATTCAGCAATTCTTTGGTGAGTGAGTTAAGCAAATGATTTCTAACAAGATTCAGGTGGTCCTCATATTTCTGGTCCAAATAATACATGGCAAGTAACAAGTCCCAAAACTTACCCCCAGTGAAAAATTTTCTTAAGTGGTCCATACTGCATATTGCCTTTTATTTTCTCTTCTTGGAGAAGAGAACTTGGCTTGAGTTTATATGGCTCCAAACCAAGAGTAAATGAACACTTAAGTATATTCCTACCTTAGAAATAGTTTCTATTGCTGTAATAAAACACCATGACCAAAACCAACATGGCGAGGATAAATTTGATTTCATCTTACACTTCTTCGTAACATCCACCACTGAGGGAAGTCAGGACAGGAATCTGAAGGTAGTAATGGAAGTGGAAGCCTTGGAGGAGCGCTGCTTACTGGTTTGATCTCCATGGTTTGCTCAGTTTGCTTACTGATAGCACTCAGAACAACCTGCCCAGAGGTGCTCACACCCTTTGTGGGATGGGCACTCCCACATCAATCAAATCAAGATAATACCCCACATACTTTCTTACAAGCTAATTTTTATGGAGACATTTGGTCAAATGTAGTTCTCTCTCCTCCAATAACTGGCTTGCGTCAAGTTGATACAAACTAGCCAGGACAGCCCCTATAACCAGATGAGATGTGTAAGAATGAAACCTCTAGGATAGGTGAAATTAATAATAGGCGTATAATAGTGGATTATAAGCTTCCTAACACTGCGACCTGACTTCTTAATACAATTCCTCATGTTGTAGTGACCCCCAACCATAACATTATTTTTGTTGCTATTTCATAACTGTAATTTTGCTACTGTTATGAATCCCAATATACTATCTGATATGCAGATTGCCTCAGGAAACCCCTGTGAAAGGGTTGTTTGACTTCATGATCTCCAGGTTGAGAACTTCTGGCATACAGTGTCCTGTGATAAATATTTCTGCTGTAAACTTTATGTTATCAATAATGCTCACACTAATTGACTTCAATGAACACTGCTTATCTGGAGAATCCCACAATGTTCACCTCCTCCCTCTGGACCCCAGTATTTACAGCATTCTGAGTGTGCAACAGATTCCTGCTCTATAGTCATATCAGTGCCTGAGATCAGACAGGGTATTCATTATTATTGCACAGTTCTCTCTCTACCTTTGATTTACCTGGATATTCAAGAATACCAGTCAGACATAGAATTACATGACATAATCATACCAGATTTTATGAGTCAACCTACGTCCCATATATTTTGGCTGCAGGAGTCCAATGATTTTACTTAACAATTTATATAAGTGTAGGTAGAATAAGTTTAAAAACAGTACAAAGATGAAGCAAACTTGTGAGAAATTTGTTCTCCCTTATAACATGATATGTTTCACTGTCACAATCCTAGTCCATTACTTCTTTCACAGTTTTCCCCATTTTTTACCAATGTTATTAGATGGATTACATTTCATTCCTTCTCTCCTTTCTCACATGCTGAGACGTTCTATAGAATTCCTGATTTTATTGTAAGTATCTTCTTTTTCTGTCCTCCCTTGCCCTTGGAAAGTGACTGATTCTCTGTGTGTGCCAGCTTTTGAGTACCTTCCATTTCATAATTAAGTAAAAAAAGTATACTGTTGTCAGACTTGAGTTACTTTTGGCAACTATCTTCTATGACTCACTAAGTAAAGAGCATCATGGCCATGAAATATGCATGGGTCTATCATTAAAATGCAGAATAAGAAACTTAAAATGCCATGTGGGGACTCACAACACATAGGAATGATGATGCTAGGAGTGATCGACTTAGCTACTATGGTGGGTCTCTTCATGTTATTTTACTATTCCAGGAGATAGAATAATATAGATGCCCTATCTTGTATTGTAGATCCATGAGCATGTAAAATAGAAAGTTCATTGCTTGCTCATTCCTCTTTTATTTTAAGATCCTACAAACTTCAGTTGCTGTTTAATTTCTATTTGACCATCCTCCCATTGGGACTTTCATAAAACTCATTTTTTTAAATCATCGAGAACTTCTGGCATAAGAGCACATCAATGTTTGATACTTTTCTAATGTCCTTAGAAAAGTTGCATTTAGTATAGTAAAGCAACACTTACCAGATTACCTAAAGGCTTTTCAAAAACATTTAAGTCAAGCATGCTAATGAACATAAACAATAATATACCTCGGTGTTCAAGCACATCATTAAGGCGGGAAATACTTATATTAGGAAGGCACCAATATAAGAATGAGATACCATGAGAAATTTCTGGAGCTGGGACTTACTGACTGTGTATTATCAGAAGAAAATTCATTACCCACACCTTTGTTTTACAGGAAAAAGCATCTTTTCTAGGTGTTCCATTTTATGTTTATTCAAAAGAGATGAAACAGGTTTACAGGATGGCTAGCCATCAGCCATACACACTCTTCAGTTTGTGCTTATCACTAAAGTCAGTGAGCATGAAATTCTTTGTGATTTTACTATGCTCCCATGTCTGCAGCAATGTTGCAAAAGCATCTTACACTATGTAGAGACAAAAATTCTTTTACTACTGCTTATCTGATCAATTTTGGGCAGCATACTATATAAAATGAAAACTTAATTTCTTTCCTTTTGTCTCTATGGGTGCTCAACTCAAGGTAGACATCAGGGTTTACTTAGTATGCCCATTCAAACATTAATCTATAATATACTTTGGTGATTTGCCAATATAACTACATCTTTGAGGCGATATTATATATTAGTCTCATTTTATATGTTTTTGAATGTAGATATTTATGCTCAAATATATGTACATATATACACATATAAACATAGAGAAAATTCAGTGTATATGTAATATGTTCTTATTGGAAAGTCTGAATTTGAAGTGCCTATGGGGCAAATAGATTCTGAGTCTTGGTGTGAGTACTATGGAATATACTTAGAGACATGATAGACTTGAGCATTAATAACTATACACTAAGCAACTAAAGTGTGTTGATTTTGATTGAGAATGTCTTATGACTGGAATGTGAGTTGGAATTCCTTGTTAGTTATATTATGGCAAGTCTAACCAACTGGCCTCTCATTAGTTTCCTCACTTCTCTTGGAGCATGGATTCCCTATTCATCATTTTATATGCTTTCTCTTCTTACAGCACAACCCAAAGACTGCTAATTACCCAACCATGGTAATTAATTTTGTGAATCAGTTGGACTTGGCTAAGGCATACCTACAGAGTTATTAAAATATTCTTACTAAGTGTCTGTGACAACCATGCAGGAAAGGACTCGTATTCGAACTGAGTAAGGAAGGTTGTGTCATTAGTGGAAACAAGAAAAACTCACTAGGTTCCTAACTAGAACAAGTCAGAAGATGGTCAAATCCCCTTTTTCCTGGAGCGGAGATGCTCATCTTTTTGCCTTTGTTAATTATTACTCCAAGGTTTTCATAAACTGGAATGCATGTCATTAGGTTCCTGAATTACAGGCCTCAGAATTTTCACTGAACCATACCACTGTCCTTCAGGTTCCGAAGTCTGCAGATTTCTAAGTGTGATTCTGCTCAGATTCTAAGACCAAATGACAACTTTTATACAATATATATCATGCACTTCCTGTTAGTAATATGCATCTGGAGATATATTTGTGGGTAAGTCTAAGCAGACATTAAAACCTTTGTTTCAGTTAGGACAAACTAAAGAAAGTCTTGGAGTCTAGCTCCTGCTTTGTGAACTGTATATAGGCTGCGCTGTGGTCAAAGGAAAATTCTGCTAGGCTTCCTTCTTGCGTTCTTCTCCATTTCGGCATCCATGTTGCAAAACTGGTTATTGGGTTAAATGTAAAGCGTTTTTATTTTTCCCATGCCATTTAGGAATTCAAATGGATATACATCTTCATGTAAATAGAAAGTTTTCTACCATTTCACACCTCTCTAAAAAGTATTCGGGAAGCACCAATATTTCTGTTAATTGGAGACATAATGAAATTAATAAAGCTACATGCTTCTTTATTTGATTAGTGGTTACATTGGTTTCATAGTTATTGATTTTCTCACATTCTCCATAATTTTCTGAACCTATTAAGCTGATTTTTGTTTTAAGAAAAAAATTATGATTGAATCAAGATTTTAAATCCCATTGTGTATCATTTAGTTACCTATACTCAAGTATTCTTTTTACTTTCTAGGTCTCTTGGTTGGTCAGATACAGCAAATACTGAGTGTATTTGCACATATTATAAAAGATTGAAATTCTCTCTCTCTCTCTCTCTCTCTCTCTCTCTCTCTCCCTCTGTGTGTGTGTGTGTGTGTGTGTGTGTGTGTGTGTGTGTGTAGGAGGGCTGTATGTGTATGTGTGTCAGTGGATATGTACACATGTGAGTGAGAGGTGTAAGTGCACATGTATACATAAGCCTGTGGAGGTCAGAGATAAAAACAGGGTTCTTTCTCTATTAATATTTACCCTATTTACTTTTTAAACAGGGAGTCTCACTGAACCTAGAATTCATCCATTCAGTCAAGCTGTCAACCAATGAACTCTGAGGATACATTTGTCATTCATTAACATCTACCCATAGTGTTGGTGTACGATATGCCTGTTTGGGCTTTTAGCAAGCTTCTGGGAATTTAAACTCTGGTCCTCATGCTTGCAAACAGGCTCTTTTTTCACCCGTTAATCATTGATTCCCCCAGCCCAGACACTTTACTTTTAAAATCACTATTGCATTAAATTCCTTTATTTCTCTTTAATTCTTTGTTGTTGTTTTGGTTTTGGCACTGGGTTTCTTTCTGTAGCCCTGGAATTCTCTTTAGACCAGGCTAGCCCTAAACTCGAAGATCTGCCTGCCTCTGCCTCCCAAGTGTTGGGATTAAAGGTGTGTACCACCACTGCCCTTCTGTTTCTCTTTAATTTTTCATGATATTTTCATACATTTCTTTTAGTTTTCTTTAACATAATGAAATCTTGTTTTCCCATAATGTCTGAAATAAATGTATTAATTAAAAAATCCTTATTCTCATATGAATGCACTTTATACAACCATTCTCCTTTCAGTGTAGTTTTTGAAACATCCCCTTACAACATCACTACTGTTTGCTCAGCATCGCTAATTTATAGACAGTAGCTGTAGTCATTTGATGGGCTGCATAACCATATATCAGGTGACATAAAATATGGAATTGTTATCTCATATATCTAGAGCAGCAGTTTGTAACCTCCCTAATAATGTGACACTTTAATACAGTTCCTCATGTTCTGGTAATCCCCAGCCATAAAACCCTTTGTTATGAATCATAATATAAATATCCATGTTTTTTGGTGGTCTTAGGTAGTCCCTGTGAAAGTATGGTTCTACACCAGAGGAATCTCTACCCCTTGAGTTGAGAACCATTGTCCTAAAGGCTGAATGATCACACTTCAAGTTATTTCTGAGGCTCCTCACAGGCTTCAGATGGTCATTGAAATAAATCTTTCCTCATTTTACTTAAGCAGTTACAATAATTTCACATTTTATCAATTATTTCAGGGTATAGTGTATACGTTTTGGGGGTACAACACAATTTACAACAAATGTTATTCACAAAATGTTTAGGAGAACTTTCCTCAGCTTTCAGCAGGAAAGAAAAATGTCTGCCTTTGATGAAGTCAGCTTTTTATTAGTCATCAACAAATATAGTATGAATAAAAGGATCAAAACTTTTTGTTATTTTTCATCAACAATACAGTACGGATAATTTTCTATCAAAAGAATCAAAACTATTTGTAATTTCTCATGAATATATTTGTGTACTTTAAATCACAATGAATTGATCCTGAAATAAAGTCACACTCCTTACATATTTTGACACATTACTCTCAAGACATTGATACTTTCATGCCTTGTTCAACAATGATCAGAAAGCCCGGAGCTGGGAAAGAGGTCAGTCGGAACCTCAGGATTCTTGAGCACAGCTGCTGCATCATCAATGGAGAGGTTTACAGGCTAATCTTTGATGAATTTATAGTTCAAAAGGATCCGATTTTCTGATCCCAGGAGACAACACTCCTGTTCCAGAGGCTTAAAGACCCATGGGAAAGAAGAGCTCTTTCTCCTCTTTCAGGCAGTGAGGGTTCAGCATGTCTATGAACTCCACAGTTCATGATTTTAGTTGGACAGTCACTTCTGAATGTTTGAAGGTTCTGATTGGCCTCCAGTCTTTCACTGCTGAAAACAGAAGGATAAGCACAAGATGGAGGATTCAAGGTTGTTGGTGTCATATGTAGTTAGACATTTTGCCTTGATCCCTGAACTTCATACTGGTATTCAAGATGCTGCAGATAAATCTTTGTTTTCAAAAACTTATCAATGAACTGCACAAAGTAGTGTTTTATAAATTCACAATTATCAAAAGATTTCTTGGAAAAAATATGGGATAGACGAACTTTCGAATATTCAAAAGTCAAAACGGTGTTTTCTGGTGAGAACTTTGCATGTCTCAAATGTCACTCTCAGTAGTTGTGTGTACCCTCCTTTACTCTCCTAACAAGACATTTCCTGCAGATATATTTTACTGAATTTCATTTTTCCCATTTCTGCCCTCTGCTCCCAACCAACATCTATTTTGTCAGAACTATCAATAGCAAGCTTCTAAATAGATTTTTTTTCATCTTAAATATTGACTGCTTTCAGTTCTAGTTTGACAAAGAAATCTAAATCGTTTTTCTCATGGAATTTTCTTTCATATTCAAAAGGTTGTAATACTTTAGAGGAGGAACAGCTCTTTTAGCAAATCTTTTCTGTAACACGCCAGAGTTGCTAAATGTTTTAGAATGCAAACAACCAACAGAGTTTAGCATGGCCCTCAGGAAAACAGGTGTGAAGAAAAAACAATCAAACAAACAAAACCAAGAGCCCGGACTTAATGCAATGCATTCAGAGGGTGTAATAAAATTCTTTCATTCGTGGGTATTTGACAAAATAAAAATCAAGGTGAAGACACTTTCTTGTTTACTTAGAAAATGGTTCACTGGAGACTGGTGATGCTTTTGGCTATGATAGCAGTTGAAAGCATCAAATCAAAGTGCTGCCATTACATAATGGCATGTGAGGGGACAGCACTGAGGTATTCTTGGCTTCTCAGATCCTGTAAACTCTAAGCACTACTGATAAAAATTTCCTCAGCAATGTGAAACTGAGAGCAGGAAGTCAGAGTGACTAAAATACTAGAAGATTTGTTGCACTATAACTAGTCCAATTGCTGTGGAATAATCCTTCTGTACACTGTGTAAATTACACTATGATTGGTTTAATAAAGAAGTTGACTGACCAATAGCTGGACAAGAGAAGGTTAGGCAGGAAAACCAAACTAAAGATACTGGGAAGATGATGGGTGGAGTCATAGGAGTTGCCATAGAGACATGGAGAAGAAACAGGACATGCAAGATGACAGAGACGTAATGCCACATGGCAGAATGTAGATTGATAGAAATGTGTTGATTTAAGTTGTAAGAGCTAGTTAGAAATAAGCCTGAGCATTTGTAAGTAATATTGAGTCTCCATGTTGCTTATTTGGGAACTGAGGGATGGGAAAAAAGTCCTCCTACAAACCATATTATTACTCACTATAAATACAACTCACGAAGAATTAATGATAAACAAAGATCCATAAAGATCTGTTTGTTTGAAATAATGATATTTGAAAACATGGTGCTGTGTTTTATTACAAAGCTTGTATGGCATAAAACTAGAAATGTTATAATACTGAATTTAGAAACTTTAGATGGCAGTAGACTGAAAATGAAAATTCTTTAAGTGAGAAACAATCAAACATTGGTCACTTATTAGTGTGGCAATCTTTACTCAACTTTTCTAAACTACAGCTTTCTAATCTCTAGCAGAAAACTATTACCTATACACTCTTTAAGACATTTGCTATCCTTAGATGAGGTAAACGAAATTATTTAGCCCAGTGTCTGACATTAAGTAAGCATACAGTTCATTAGTGATTATTATTACTGATCCTACACTGAAGAAAGGAAACACCTTAAAATTGGTGAAAGTTCTTTCTGAGTCTATAAGTATTCACTAGGGTCCAGAAGCTTAGAGGAAGTAGCAAGCCAAACATTTGGGTTTCCTGTCTTCAAAGTGTTCTGTCTTGGGGGATGTGTAGTTATGGCTTACGGGAAAAGAAACAACAAAAATGTGGGCCCAAGAAGAACAAGGTATACTGATTTGCATTATGAAAAGCCCACTATTTTGTAAAGAAGCAGAGAGGAGGTAGGATGGTGCAGGCTGTGTTACATGACATATGACTTGAAGATGACAAGGGGAAGAGTGGTGGGTACAGAGCGGGTAATAAAAAGTCCTCATTACCTCCAAGAACAAGAAAGCAGGAAGTTGCCTGCCTCAGAGTTCTGTGCAAGTGTGTACGTGTGAGGGGAAGTGTGCTCATGAATGGTAGATAGCAACGCTTCACGGCAGAAATATGAAGCATTTTGGAGACTACAGTAAGAAATTTGGCCTTGCTTTGCAACAGGAAATATCTGGCAGGTTTTGAGCAAGGATGTTATAAGATCTGGTTAGCTGGAAAAGCTCCTGGAGAATACTCTGCAAGGAATGGCTTCAGGGAAAAAAGGCTTAAAGTTGGCACAGCAATCAGAAAATTATTGAAGTCATCACTACAGGGGTTGGTGCTGACTTGAACTAGGATAAGAGTATTGGAGACTCTTGGATCTGGAACATATTTTTCAGTTAGAAACCATCAGATGAATCAGAGAGGCGGTGTGAGAAACAGCAATGACCCTGGAGCTCTGCTGTTCTTGTTCAAGAAAAGTAAGTACAAGACAACTGCTTTCTTTCTTAAGTGAACAGGCTACACTGTAAACTAAAGCTATAGTAATAAGCGGACAAAAAAATCCACCAAACTAAAACCATTTCAAACAAAACAAGAAGGAACCAGGTTACCAAATTAACACTGTAGCAAATGTCTACAATCTAAAAGCTGTCTAAAGTTTTCTTTTCTTATTTCAATGGTTTCCTCAAGAAATGTATTTTTGTTTATAGACATTACAAGCAGCATCTCAGTCATTCCTTGAAAAGTGAATGAGGAGGTTTTTTGACTGATCTACAATTCTCAAGAAATGTTTGACGTACTTGTATGTGTTACATGATTTAAATGCTCCTTTAAAAATAGTAGAAGGTTCTGGATATATATTAACGCAAAAAATAAAATTGACTGTTCATTATAATTTTGAATTTCAGAATTGTATTATAAAATCTGCCATCCAAAGATAATGTTTTATTTTCCTAGCTTAATTTTTAAAAAGAGACCTCTTTCCACTTAAAGAAAAGTAAGAGAATATTAAGAAAATCTCCTAGGAATAAAAATAAGACAAATTAAGGATAAAGCAGAAACTGTAGGTGTGGGATTTACTTTGGTAGCTGGAGAACAGGTATTTATTATGTACGTGGACCATGCTCTGCTTTCCAAGATGGTATACTCCACTGCTGACATAAGTGAATATGCTGGTTTATTTATAAAAAGAGACTTTGAAGGTGTAATTAAATTGTTGATTATAAAATTGAAAGACCATTCTCGTTTATCCGGTTGGCCTCAGTCTAATCACATGACCCTTTAAAAGTAAAACTCTTTATCTTCTGGAGACACAGACATTTGGTAGTAGAATTTAGAGATATGAAATACCAGTGAGATTTCAAGGGATATGACTACATGGAATGCACATAAAGTGTAGGTGAGCTCTAGGGAAAAAAGGGGTCCTCCTATTCATTCTGTCAGTCATTCAATCATAAAGAGCAGAACCTAGACAAAATCTGAAGGATCTTGGAGGAAGACATATCCCTAGACTGAATCCTCCAGCAAGAAAAGCAGACTTGCTATCACCTTGGTCTTGGAAATATGAGACTCTAAACAGAGTCTGTGTCTGTGTCTAGATTTCTAACTATTCGTTTCTATTAATTTAAACTGCTAAATATGTGGGTAATTTACTATGATAGCAAGAGGGAATTAATATAACTGATGAGCAGAGAAAGTAATCAATAAAAGTCAATAAGGATAAAAATCAAGAAGAATAAGAATCCTTTACTAAATATTTTAATATAAAATTAATATCAATAATGCACATTATTGAATATGTGAGATACTTTTATTTTTATTTTTATTTTATTATTTTTTTGTATTTATTTTTCAGTTTAAATTTAGGTTAGAAACAAGGTTGCTTCACAAGTCAGTTCCAAGTCCCTCTCCCTTCCCCCTCCCCTCCTTCCGTGCCCTCCCCGCAACCCCCCCATTATCCCCTCATTTCCCCAGGGAGGGTGAGGCCCTCCATGGGGGTGTCCATACTCTGTCATTTCATACAGGCCAGGGCCTAGACCCTCCCCTAAGAGTTCAGGGCGAGAGTGCATCTCACATTGTTAGATGAGAGTCCAAAGTCCGTGTGTATACTCAGAATGAGTACTGATCTACTGCCCAAGGCTCAATAGATTACCTAGGACTCCTCACAGACACCCACATTCAGGGGGTCTTGATCAGTCCCATGCTGGATTCCCAGGCATCAGCCTGGGATTCAAGAGTTAACCCTTGTCAGGTCAGCTGTTTCTGGGGGTTAAACCAGCCCAGTCTTAATCCCTTTGGTCATCAGTCCTCCCTCTCTGTTACTAGCTTTCTTGAATTCGGCTCAGTACTTAACCGTGGGGGTCTGCCTCTTCTTCCATCAGCCACTGAATGAAGTTTCTGTTTCCCAGACTCTCTGGCCATGGGATTGTAGGCTGGCACTCCCCAGATCTATGTCTAAAATCCATATATGAGAGAGTACATGCCATGTTTCTCTTTTTGTGACTGCATTACCTCACTCAGGATGGCTTCTTCTAGTGTCATCCATTTGCCTGCAAATCTCAGGATTCCATTGCTTTTTTTTTCTGCTGAATAGTACTCCATTGTGTAAATGTACCACATTTTCTCTATCCACTCTTTGGTTGAGGGACATCAAGGTTGCTTCCAAGTTCTGGCTATTACAAATAATGCTGCTATGAGCATACTGGAACAGACATCCTTTTTGTATGAATGGGCATCTTTTGGATATATGCCTAAGAGTGGAGTTGCTGGGTCTTGTGGTAGGTTTATTCCCATTTTTCTGAGGAATCTCCATACTGATTTCCAAAGTGGCTGAACCAGTTGGCACTCCCACCAGCAATGGAGGAGTGTTCCCTTTCACCACATCCTCTCCAGCATAAATTGTCCTTGGTGTTTTTGATTTTAGCCATTCTGACAGGAGTGAGATGGTATCTCAGAGTTGTTTTGATTTGCATTTCCCAGATGGCTAAGGATGTTGAGCACTTTCTCAAGTGCCTCTCAGCCATTTTAGACTCCTCTATTGAAAATTATCTATTTAGTTCTGCAGCCCACTTTTTAATTGAATCCTTTGGTGTTTTGGAGACTTGCTTCTTGAATTCTTTGTAAATTTTGGAGATCAACCCTCTGTCAGATGTGGGATTAGTGAATATTTTTCCCATCCTGTGGGCTGCCTTTTTGTCTTGCTGACTGTGTCCTTTGCATTACAGAAGCTTCTCAGTTTCAGGAGGTCCCATTTATTAATTGTTGATCTCACTGTCTGTGCTAGTGGTGCTATGTTCAGGAAGCTGTCTCCTGTACCAATTCGTTCAAGGGTACCACCCACTTTCTCTTCTAAGAGGTTCAGTGTGGCTGGATTTATGTTGAGGTCTTTGATCCATTTGGACTTAAGTTTTGTGCATGGCGATACACATGGATCGATCCGCATTCTTCTACATGCCAGCCTCCAATTATGCCAGCACCATTTGTTGAAGATGCTTTCTTTATTCCATTGTATATTTTTAGCTTCTTTGTCAAAGATCAGATGTTCATACGTGTGTGGGTTAATATCCGGGTCTTCAATTCCATTCCATTGGTCTACCTGTCTATTTTTGTGCCAATACCAAGCTGTTTTCAGGACTATAGCTCTATAATAGAGCTTGAGGTCAGAGATGGTGATGCCTCCGGACGTTGCCTTGTTGAACAGGGTTGTTTTGGCTATCCTGGGTCTTTTGTTTTTCCATACAAAATTGATTATTGTTCTTTCAAGGTCTGTGAAGAATTGTGCTGGGATTTTAATGGGGATTGCATTGAATCTGTAGATTGCTTTTGGCAGGATTGCCATTTTTACTACATTGATCCTACCTATCGAAGAGCATGGGAGATCTTTCCATTTTCTGAGGGCTTCTTTAATTTCTTTCTTTAAAGACTCAAAGTTCTTGCGATACAGGTCTTTCACTTGTTTGCCTAGCGTTACCCCAAGGTATTTTATGTTGTTTGTGGCAATTGTAAAGGGTGATGTTTCTCTGATTTCTTTTTCAGCCCTTTTATCATCTGTATATAGTAGGGCTACTGATTTTCTTGAGTTGATCTTGTAGCCTGCCACTTTGCTGAAGGGCGAGATACTTTTAAAGAAGTTTGAAATGAAACAACAAAAACAATTTTTGTGAGAGAAGATGTTGCTGTACTCCAAGATAGATTTAGTTTCTGTCTTGAGTAATTTTTCACTTAGAAGATTTAATTATTTTGTCTAGGTACTAAACAAATTATATTGAATACCCATCAAACTAAAAGATTTATTCACTAATAAGAGGTCACAGAAGCAATGTAATTTGTTTTATTTAATTTTATAGTTTATGCTATTTCTTCACCTGAATATGTAGAAGAGACTTTAGTAATATTTAAGCATTAATATTATATGCCCTAGGCAGGTTAGTATCTCTGAGAGACATATTTCTTATATTGAGTAGGAATATTAATAGAACCTACCTTAAAATTTTGAGATGAGTGTGAAATAAGTAGAAGAGTTAGAATTTTGTGCTCAGAGGAACAGCATTTCATCATGTATTACATTTCTGTTTTGTTTATATGGAGGAGTATAGTATTAGACATGGCTCAGATTGGGCAGGTGATTTTATTAATTTTTGCTTATTGTTCAAATGGAACAATCATACAGCCAAAAGTCCAAGGAAAGAAGACAGATATTGAAAATAGCTTAAGGTGAAGAAAATAAACATTTCTTATGACCAATGTATAGGTGGTGCCACGCTTTAAGCCTGATTTGCTTGATGGATGCAAGGTTGCCTCTTGGGGAGTGGAATCCCAATATTCCCTTTAGAAACCAGCAGGAAGAAGTAAAGATATTCTAAAGAGACACCCATGTCTCTCAGTCTGAACAATTGACTAGCTCACACCCCCAGAATTGGAGTTTCCCCAGGAATTTCACCTTATGAGAAGGAAAAGTCACAATCTATTGGGAGAACTTGTCTTCCAGAAAGAAATCTCATAATTCAAGCAACTTACCAGTACACCTTAGAGGAGAAGACTGAAGCCCAGAGGTCAATAGAAGTTAGGATCACATCTTTATGGGACTGCTTAGATGTGCACATCCTTGGCCCTGTATTCAAACTTCAACTTTATTTCAGGACCACAATGACTCAGGACTCAGAATTCACTGGACCACTTTGTTCCTTTATCTCATATGGACACTTTGAATAAAGCTTCTTTTTCTGTTTTTTACTATGAAAAAAATTAGACATATAACAGTAGGTACAAAAGATGTGCCTAAATTCTACCTGGCTTGACAGCACTCCCATGCTTGGTTGTATGTTCCTATCTGTATTTCTTATCCTGCTTACTGACACCATAGCTCAGCATGTTTTAAGACAGTCTTGCTGTCTTACTTCTCTTTGCTGGTGCCTTCAAGTTAGTAAATAAAACTGGAGCATGTTAATACAATCAAAAGAGCCCCATAAATAAAATCACTACATCCCCACTGAGTTGTAGGAAAATTTCTACATAGAAAAAAAACTGTCTTGCAAGCTGAGGGACAAGAGTTATATTGTGCGTGGCTTGATGTTAATAGCAGTTTCTGGTAGTACAAGGAAAGCAACAGATACTCAATAAACAAATAATGGTGGGCCTCTTTGAGACCAAACCCTGCTGCTGTCCACACATTTAACAATTTTTCTCCTACTTTTAGATTTTCCACTTATGCTTCCTGACTCTAGGCATTGTTTATCAACTCATCTTGCTTCCTCTCTTGATTCCACATTAAATTCCATTGGTCTGTTTTGCAAGAAATTGCTCATGCTTTCCTTGCACTCTTTAAAGCATTACCTTTAACCCCCAATCCTGAACATTCTTGTCTTTGATCTTTTCTTCCTTCATCCTCTCCGTATTTCCTCAGGTAGTTCATAATTTACTTAGACTTCAACTCTCTTCTGTGAGGCTATCAGATGTTCACCTTATAAAGACCTTTCATCTATTAGTGAAGACAGGATTTGACTAATTCCTTCTCTTGTTCCATAAGTGAATTTACTGGGAGAATTCAAAGTAAAGAAAGACGTCATCAGCCACCACTATCTAGTTGAAGCAAAGAGGCAAGCAGAAAATGTGATTCAAAGGCCAAAAGCTAGTTAGGAAGTTCCTTATAACACTAAATATGTGTAGTAAGTGCTAAATGCAGTGTCTGCTGACAAATAGGGGATAGAAACTTAAGTACACTAGACAATTATCATTCCTGGCTCTTGATCAGCAGTTTTGTTGGAGTGTTGAACGGAGACCTGAATTGCTAGGTTTTTGCTGCTGCTTTTCTTACTGCTGTGACAGTGAGGTAGTGTTAAGAGAAGCTTTTTCTTTGAGAGGAGCCTTCCCGCCCGCCTGGTTCCAGATCCGCATCAGTCCCAAATAAACACACAGGAGGCTATATTAATTATGAAGCTGTTGGCCTTGCTTGTCTCTTACTGGCTAGCTCTGCTTTAAGTAATTACCCCACAATTGTTAATCTAAGTATGTTTCTTACCAGAGAATAGTTCCGGGCTCCTACCCCATGGCGTTACATGTTGACTCTCTTGTGTTTCTCCTTCCCAGAATCCTCCTGGACTCCTAGCCCCACCTATCTAGATTCCTATTGGCCAGACAGTGCTTTATTGACATATACACAGGACTTCCCCAACATCTCCTCTTTTCTGTTTAAACAAAAAGAAAGATCTTAACTTTAACATAGTCAAATTGTATATGACAGAACAGTTATCAAGTAAGAACACAGTTACAACATTTTGTCTATTAACATTTAGCAAGATTTAAAGAAAATATCATCCATCCCATCATTGTGAGTCTAAAGTTCTATATATAGCCTATCTTTTATCATAACTAAGGAAAACTATAATTATAACTATTTGTCTTCAACTCCATCAAAGACCACAGAAGGATAATATATAAACACTAGGATTGACAGAGGTATCTTACTGCCTGGACAGTCACCCGAATTTCCTCTGTAATGTTGGGGCATCCATCTTCAGCCCATAGGCCACAATGTGTCTGGAAGACTTCTCAGCAAAGCAGGAAATTTCAAACTGTCCATCTGCGCTGGCAGTCTGTCAGTCATTTTTCTTTGTCCTGCAGAAAGTCTGGTAGACTCTTCCATGAAGTAGGAACCCTGTAAGACTGAGTTTAGCAGTCACTTTCCTGTGGGTCCTGCATGTCTAGTTTATACAGCAACAGTCAGTCTAGGCAAGAGCAGTTTCTTGCCCAAATGGCTAATCTTGCCATGTTGAAAGCAAACTCCATAACAAGTTTCTTCGATGCCTGCTTTCCTCTCAGACATAATTGGTGCTGCCAGGAGCAGACATTTCTCATTGTCAAGAAAAACCCTAAACCATTTTAAATGCCATTTTCTGAAGGCCTTTGAGAGGTTTGAAGACTGTTTATCTATCTCAAATATATTTCTGTATATCTAGAAAACCTAACTTACCTAACTATAAGTTCTGACTATTATAAGTAACTATCTATAGTCTATTTAATTATTCATTACATTTTAAAAGATCAGTATAAGCACAATACTTAATCAAGAGGAGAAATATACATATCACAAAATTGACCTTGAATTTGTATCAATAAATGAAAAACAATATCCATACCATCATTCCCCTTTTTACCATTAAAAGGAGATTGGTTGTGATCATTAACCAATTATAAACCATCCCATTTAAATGAAAACAAAGATTTATAAACAAGATGGGAATTAGGACGTCACTCATTCCAAACTGCTTCATGCTGGAAGGGGGCGCTGTTCACACCATGGGGATCATGACAAAACTCAGAAACCTGTATAAGTCCGTATTTTGGGGGTCTGTAAGGCTGCATCATCTTAGCTGTCTCAGTTGTTGGAACATCTGGTCCACTGCTTCCGGGGGTCTTGGTTCGTCAAACCACAGAAGCCTGGAAGGATTCCTCAGCTTTTCATTTTCTGTGGAAACATAAGTAAAATCTCCTTTTGCAAGTAACATATCCTTATACTTAAATTTTGAAGTCAAGGCATTTTTAAAAGATAGAAGTTGGATTAATTTAGCAGCATTTATAATCAAGTGTACTTTAGTAGCAGTTCCTTCCTGAGTAATCAAAAAACTGAAAAACACAATAGTATACAGTATCCAGACTCTCTGTGTATTTTCCATCTTTGCGTGGCTTATTTATTTATCTATTATTACTTTATTTCTTTCACTTTTATTTATTTTTCTCTGAGACAGGGTTTCTCTTTGGAAACCTGCCTGTCTCTGCCTCTGGAGCAATTCCTACTGGCGTGTGCCCCCACAGCCAGCTTTATTTTCTCTCTCAATCTTACATATATTTTTAAACAAACTGTAATCCTTTAGAGGTTTTGTTCATCCAAGTCTGACTTTACTGTAAATATTTACGTTTTTCTGGCCACGTGTCTTATCTGTAAAACCGCGGCTGTTTTAAACTGCCAGATTTTTTTTTTCAAGATGGCAGGCGTAAGCATGATTCCAGCTTACCGCCTCAGTCCATGCTGACATCCAGCAAAAGCTGCCACTTCCAGCTGTACGTACATACCTTTTAATCGTTAGCAGAGTCTCTTAAAACAACCTTTCTGGTTTTTTTTTCCTTTTTATGTCGAGTTAGGAAGACTCCGGTAAGCGAGCCACGTGAATCTCGGCTTGTCGCTAGCAAAACACCTGAGAAAAATGCTGCTATCAAAATTCTGTGCTTCTCTCCGTTCTTCTGTTTCTAAAATCCCTTTAAATCTTTTGTTGTTTTGTGTGGAAATTCAACCCTGCTCCTGATCACCATTTTGTTAAGAGAAGCTTTTGCTTTGATAGGAGCCTTCCTGCCTGCCTGGTTCCAGATCCATATCAGTCCCAAATAAACACACAGGAGGCTATATTAATTATGAAGCTGTTGGCCTTGCTTGTTTCTTACTGGCTAGCTCTGCTTTAAGTAATTACCCCATAATTGTTAATCTAAGTATGTCTCTTACCAGAGAATAGTTCCGGGCTCCTACCCCATGGCGTTACATGTTGACTCTCTTGTGTTTCTCCTTCCCAGAATCCTCCTGGACTCCTAGCCCCACCTATCTAGATTCCTATTGGCCAGACAGTGCTTTATTGACATATACACAGGACTTCCCCAACAAGGTAGTATGCAGCCTCAGTGAGTGCAAATAATATCCCACATCTGTAGAGTCTATTGGACTGCTGCACAAGGCATCCAGGTTAAATTGTAGTTAGAATTCACAAAGGTGGATTCTGCCACTCATTAAAGTCAATGCATCAATAGATGTCATGGATCAGACATATATTTTCTTGTCACTCTTTTTTAAAATCCTTTTTGTGAGAGAAATAAGCAAATATATTATTAAAACTTAACACTGATTTCTCAAGCAGTAGAAACTAAGCAAATAGTCACCAAAATAATATCACTAGATTCTTTACATCAAATGCATCACAGCTTTCAAGAACTTGTCATTGCAATCAAATGAATGATGGCATTGTTCACCTGTGCTTATGATTTCTTTTCCAAGAAGAAGAAACAGTAAGTCATGGTGACTCAGTAAGTTAGAGACAAACAATTTCCATGTTGATATAATGGTTTCCATCTTTATACATGGTTAGAACTAAGCACCCAGGTCTTGGCCAGAGCACATGATGAACAGGGGGTCTTGGATTCTGCTGTATATACTGTTGGACTCACACACTTCAGTGGCTTGAGTCAATGGAGTATCAACTGAACAGTAGCTTAAGTAGTGGCCTTAAAATACCCAGCACCTGTACCTCAATTCCCCCTTTTGCTTTCTATAGGCCAGAATAAACTTGAGGCAGCATGGAGGCATCAAGAGAGGCTGCACCCTCTTTGACAGGGTGGCAATATTTGTATTAATGAACAGCAGAACTTTACACACAGCTTGTGCTTTCTCACAGAATACTGGGGTCACGTCTAAGGCCCTGACAAGCCAGACTCAGTTGACTGTCTTCAATAAGCCAAAGACGCAAATTAACAGTGAAAAGTAGGAAGCAGAGATGTATCCCATGTTGCAGTGTTGGGAAGAGTGATGAAGAGATCAAGTAATGCCTCCTCTCCCATGTCCATCTCTGGGATCCTGACATTAGGGCAGGGTTTAAATGGAAAGAAAGAGAGATGCATCACTAAGCAGTCAGGCCAAGGCATGGTCCCATCCCTACCATTCTCTCAGCATCCAGTCTCTCCTGAAGGTTCATTTGATAAATTGGAAATCTTTGTTAGAGAGTCAAGTTCCTCCTATGGATGCCTCCAGGACCCAGCCTTTTCTTCTCCTAACAGGAGATCCCTGGGTAAATTTTAATTTCTTGAGGGTCCATTTTTTTTTCAATAATCTAATAGCCAGAGAAGGGATCAAAAGGTGTATCTTTAGAATACATCCATTACTGCCAGGCAGCCAGTTTCATTTGGACTCCTAAGACTCTTTATAATAGAAAAATAAAACAATTTTCATTTTTTTTCAATGTTCAGTTTCCTTTAATGGCCCCCATATCCTTTGAAGGGTAGGTGCAGGCAGCTAGGCGATGGAAAGACATGCTCACTTGAAGATCTTGCCTTGACTGACGGCTTTGCCCACATGCTGGAAGGCCCCCTCCCAGGAAAAGTACTCTCGAACCAGGATCTGGGTCTCCTTGCTACCAGGATCTAATTTCCACCATGTACTTGACTCAAAGTCCATCTGCCAATCTGGACTCAGCGGAAAGGCAACCTCTTGGCCTCGGAAGACCCAAAAGCCAGAAATTGAGCTACTGTATTTGGTTCCAATGAGGATGACACTAGCAAAGGCATTCTTCTTCAGTTCGTCCAATTGCTGGAACATTCCATTGATGAGGTTACAATTCATGAAGGTCTGGGTGAGCTCTTCAGGGAAGCGGTACTCAGCATACCCCAGGGACCAGCCATCTTTATCAAAGTGCTCCTAAAAATACGGCAGCGCCACAGAGAGCGTGTCCTCATTGGAGTACTTACGCTTAAACTCATCCAACACAAAGGTACTCTTGGGCAGGTGGGCAAAGGGGTCCTTGGCTTTGAGCTCAGCAGCGAGTGCCTGCTCACACTCGTTCATCTCCTCCTCAGGAGCTGGGGCAGCTGCTTTTTTTTTTTTTTCTTTCCACTCAGCCTGGGGCTTCTGTTTCTCTTCTCGTGCACCCTTTTCGTTCCTTGGAGTATCTTTTTTAGGCTGGCTCTTTGCAAACTTCTTAGCATCAAATTGGGCCATCTTCTCATACAGCTTCACCTCCCCCAAGACTGCCCTGAACTGGGTCTGGTTAATGCAGGTAAGGAACCGCCCGTTGGTACTGGAGACGGCCTGGCGAAAAGAAGGCTCTAAACGTGTTTGTAGAGCCACAGAAGGGTGCAGACAACTGTGATATCAGCCAGCGTCACTCGCTCATCCACCAAAAAAGTCCTTGTCTTCAAATGAGTGTCCAGCAGCCCCAGGATTGGCCTCACCTCCCCTTTTGCATTTTCAGTGGCCTGTTTATTTTGCTGCGCTGCATACCCAACAAAGGTGGAGAACACCCAGGTGCTGGCTGGAGGAACGACGTCACTGTCAGCAAAGCTCACCCACTGGACCACCTGAGCTGCTGCCTCTGGAGTACTTCCACACAGGTCCTCGTATGTAATAGGCGATGGCATTGCTCTCAAACACACAGAATCCGTCTTCACCCTCAAATGCTAGAACCTTGCTAGCAGGAAATTTTCTGAGAAATTCAGGGGTACGGTTGGTTTGGCCAAAGTGGAAGTGGGGTGGTGCGGAGCACGCGGACCTGAGCCCCACTGTACTGAGCAGCGATGAGGACCTTGAAGGCTCTCCAGTTTTCAGGCTATGTGTACAGGGTGTCAGCCACCATGGTGATTCCGCAAGGAAAAAAAGCAACCATTTTCATTTCAATTAATTCACTGTTTTGCAATATCTTCATTATGGAAACGTAATTGTCCCTTCTCATGTGTGGTCTGCTACTCAGTTGTGAGCTAAATGAAAATTCTAGTTCGATGACAGAGCACTGTAGGGAATTAACCTGACATTGGACTGAAACATAAAAAAAACAGGATTGAGAGACAGGAGACTCCTCAGTTAAGCTCTGCCAAACAGTCAGTGGCAGTAATTAGCTAGCTTACTTTACTCATCAGAATCAAGTAACGTCCTGTTTATTTGTTTGTGGTATGTTGTTTTCCAATGATATAAGTTGCCCAAATACAGCTAGTTTAAATACTTTTTCAACAAAACACTATTTTTGTCATATACAATAATACAGTTAACATGAAAAAATTGGTAGAGTTATTAAAATTTTCTGTTCCTCATGTCAGATATAAAAACTGACATAATTGTTCTATAAAACTTCTCAATTACAACATCTTAGGATGATTAGTTCTAAAGAAAACTAAAATTCTTCCAAATCTTTATGGTTTTATTAATTCAAAAAAATTAGTTGAGAATTTACTTTGACACTAAGTAAAAAAACTAACGAGTAACAGCCAAACAACCAAGTAATGGGGTTAAAAAATTCCCCGGGTTAAGACTGCTGAACAGAGGGGATGGGGAGAGGGAGAAGTAGAGAAAAATGGTAAAAGCATTTTGTGCTGTTCCTTGAAATCAAGGACAGCACTGTGTGACAACACTTATTGAAGATATATAAAAAGTGCCTTGTAAATACGACCTAAGACTGCAGCTCATTTTTTGTTAATTTTTTTTATTTAAATTAGAAACAAGCTTGTTTTGCATGTCAATCCGAGTACCCTCTCCCTCCCCTCCTACCCCCTATCCCATCCCCATTCTGTTCCCCAGAGAGGGTGAGGCCTTCCATGGGGGATCTTCAAAGTATGTAATATCATTTGGAGCAGGGCCTAGGCCCTCCCCTGTGTGTCTAGGCTGAGAGAGTATCCCTCTATGTGGAATGGTCTCCCAAATTCCATTTGTATACTACGGATAAATACAGATCCACTACCAGAGACCCCATAGATTGTCTAGATTGCCAAGGCCTCCGCACTGACACCCATGTTCTTGGAGTCTGGATCAGTCCTATGCTGGTTTCCCAGGTATCAATATGGGTTCCATGTGCTTCCCCTTGTTCAGGTCAGCTGTTTCTGTGGGTTTCTTCAGCCTGGTCTTGTCCCCTTTGCTCATCACTCCTTACTATCTGCAACTGGATTCCAGGAGTTCAGATCAGAGTTTAGCTGTGGGTGTCTACTTCTGCTTCCATCAGCTACTGGATGAAGGCTCTAGGATGGCATATAAGGCAGTAGTCAATTTCATTATCAAGGAATGGCATTTAAGGTAGCCTCTCCACTATATCTTAGATTGTTAGTTGGGGTCATCCTTGTAGATTTCTACACATTTCCCTAGTGCCGGATTTCTCTTTAAACTTATAATGATTCCCTCTATTATGGTATCTCTTTTCATGCTCTCCTCTTTTCTTTCCCTGACTCAATCTTTTTTTTTCCACATATTTTTATTTAACTTTTTACGCATGTCACTTTCAGTTCCCTCTCCCTTCCCTCCTCCCCCATCCCCTGACCCCCCTAACTCCTCACCCCCACTCCATGCCCCCTCTGCTCCCCAGGGAGGACAAGGGCCTCAATGAGGGATTTTCAGGGTCTGTCATATCATCCCCAGAAGGGGAAGGGCCCAGGTTCTTTCTTCCTTATGTGTCCAGGCTGAGAGAGCATCCCTCCATGTGGTATGGGTTCCCAGAGTCCTTCTGTATGCCAGGAATAAATACTGCTCCACTCTCGCAGGTCCCACAGATTGCCAAGGCCTCGTCTCTGTCACCCAGGTTCTGTGGGAGGGTGTCTGAATCAGTCCCATGCTGGCTCCTCAGTCATCAATCTGGGGGCCATGTGTTCCCCCCTTGTTTAGGTCAGCTGCCTCTGTGGGTTTGACAGCCCGATCTTGATTCCTTTGGTCATCACTCTTCTTTGCAACTGGGTTCACAGCTGTGAGCGTCTGCCTCCATCAGCCACTGAATGAGAGTTCTAGGATGGCATATAAGGTAGTCATCATTCTCATTATCATGGGAGGACATGTAAGGTAGCCTTAATGCCAGTTGGTGTCATTCTTGTCGATCTGTGAAGATCTCACTAGTGCCAGATCTCTCCTCCAACTTATACTAGCTCCCTCTTTTCTGGTATCTCCCATTCTTTTCTCCCCTTTTCTTACCCTGGATCAACCTTAATGTTCTCCATGTCCTCCTCTCACCTCCTCTTTTCTCCCTCTCTTTCTCCCATCTCCTTCTATCCTCCCCTTCCCCCCCCAATCCAATTAGGAGATCACATCCCCTAACCCTTCTTCGCGTTACCATGCATATCTCTCTTGGGATCCTCCCTTCACCCCAGACTCTCTGGCAGTGGGGTTGTGGGCTGGCAATGCCCTGCTCTATGTCTAAAATCCATATATGAGTGAGTACATACCATGCTTATCTTTTTGTGACTGGGTTACCTCACTCAGGATGGTTTCTTCCAGTGCCATCCATTTACCTGTAAATTTCAAGATTCCATTTTTTTTCTGCTGAGTAGTACTCCATTGTGTAAATGTACCACATTTTCTTTATCCACTCTTCAGTACTACAGCCCTTTTTTGAATGTTATAGTTAGTAATAGGAAAATTAGATATCTTTAGCCATCCTAGGTTGAAGACAGGGCTGTTGTGGTCTGCTTCTGAATCCTGGTGTTGTGTATTGTAGTCCAGTGCCACGTCATTTGCCCACTGTACTTTGTTATTGCACTGGAGTGTTCATTCACCTGGCAACTGAGCCACAGACTGCACAAGAAAGGGGAAAATGGTAGGTTCCTTGACAAAGATAGCAATGAAACAGATGGAGATGAAGGGCAGGCTTTGGTAACAAAAGCGTCTGGCTTAATCTTGTGCAAAGCCATTTCTCTCTCACCTCCTTCATCAACCCCAGCTAATAGCCACAATAACACTTAGAAAAATTCTCTAAGTAGGAAAGGCAATGCAGGAGGAACAGCACGCAGGCTTTAGGCACAGTGAGGATGCTATAGGGATATAGCTCACCACAGAGAGATGATCACACATTTGTAGACAGACTTTCTTTCCCCCAGTAAACATCCTTTTAATAACTATAAACAGTTTGGCTGATGGCTCAGGCTTCTTACTGGATACATTTCTCTTAATTATTAACCCATTTCTATTAAACCGTGTATCTCCTTGTGGTTTTGGCTTACTGGCCAATGCTCCAGCATGTTATTCTTCATCAGCTACATGGCATCTCTCCAGTAGCTTCTTTCCATTTCTTCTCCCCAGAATTCTCCTTGGATGTGTTGCTGAACAGATCGCATTTCCAATATAAGATTTCAAACACATAAAGCAATAGAAGTGCACCTTTTTCAAAAACAAAATCACTTAGTTAATAGTAATTTAAAAAGCCTTTATCCAAAAATCATAGAGAAAAACTATATTAATATTATACAGAAAGTTAAGCTTTTACATTCTTAGCCATTGATATTTGCACTTTGCGGGACTCTATGGCAGGAAAGCATTTGATTTTATGTCTAATTTGTCAGAAAATATAATTTGTATTTCATCAGAAAACACAATCTTTAAAAGGTCATATGTTCTTTTCATAGCTCCCTTATCAGATACTGTTCAGGCTTCACATAAATAAGACAGTATTCAAGGTCTCAGCAAAGCTCACACAGAATCTTGGAGGATGCTTTTCACAACAGCTCCCACTATGCCTCCTGGTGACTGCCCTCAGGTCTATGTATAACATTTTGATCATACAATGTACTTTTATTTACAGTTTCCTTTCAATTGTTGTATATGCAGTATCTTACTCACTTCCTGCAGGGTGCACTTTGGTTATTATTGTGCAGCACAATATAGTGTTCACTCACTCACCGAAACATTTTTCAGCACTTAACACTAGGGAGGATTTTATAAGTAGTGGGTGAACATGAAGAATGAGTATCTTCTTCATGCTGCACATTCTTTGAAAAACACTAAAGCTGAATTTGCTTTCATAGGGACTATGTATTCCTCCAACCCAAATGTAATCAATTTTCTTATTAGTGGCTGTAAACCATCCACTTCTGATGATTATGTGGTTATTTGGGGAACCTGAAAGTAAGGCGTTGCCCCTCTATTCTATTTCACTGTGTTAGATTTATGTCTTCGAGAATTCCTGAATTTATGTAGAAGAAAGTGTATTCAAAGGTCAAGATGCACTTACATCATTTTCCTAATTGTAGGCGTTTTAAGCTGAAGGTACGAGAAATAACTGAAGGTCACGTGAGAATAATTCTGCCAGGGTTACAAATTGGGGACAAACGGCAAATGGCTTGGAAGCGCTTTTAAAAGAAAATCTCTAATAATGCTTCTTGCAGCCTCACTAAATTGTAAAGATCATCTGCTGCGGTAATAATAGTGGTAAATACAGTGTGTGGGTGGTTAATGTTACATCACTCGAATACCCTTTAGAAAGCTTCAGAAAAGAAAAGCCTAGAAGACTCGGATGAAAAGGAACGCTGTGCAATTGTTAGGTTAATGGGGATGCTGGTTTAAATCTATACTCTTTGAAATTAAATGAATATCATAGAAACAATTACGCTTTGTGCCATCGTGGTGCTAATTTTTCTTCGTGAAATAATTGTGTCCATTGCACGGCTGGGATTGGGATGATTAGCCCAGTTTCATACACAGCCTCTGTTGCTTTGGGCACATGGGAAAACCTCACAGATGTTGGAATAACGGAGCTAAAAGTACGAGCTAGTTTATCAAGAAGCCTATGAGTAAGCCAGCTTATTTAAACATACATGAATGTATGTGGACATTAAAATGTCATACAGATACCAAGCATATCACAAAAGGCAAAAAAGCACTAAATATTGTAAATTTAAATCAATTTTATCACGTGTTGTAAATGAGTGTAACACAGAGAACATTCATTAGGGGATTTATTTGCACTGGATTCACCAAGAAAATATCAATGTCCAAGCTCCCTTGAGACCCACTCAATAATACTATTCAGAGTGATGAGTACCACCATTGCTAGTGGGTCACATTTCTAAATATCCCAATGCCAAGGTTATATCTCAATTAAATTATAGCAATTAAATTAGAATTGGCAGCAGATGAATTCTGTGATATACATATACATATATATTTGTGCATATTTGTGTATAGAATCACAATATGATAGTATAGATCACTAATTAGTTATTGTTCATTTTAAGCATGACAGATTGTTTTATTATGGAGGCAAGCTGTGTGTGGGGGAGTGGGAGCTGGGAAGAAGAGAGGGGGAGAAATAGGAAGAGAGAGTAGGTCATGGGGGAACAGGAAGGCTGAGTGGGGGTTATTATAGGGGAAGAGGGAATCCTAGGTTAGAAGAGAGATCAGGCACCAGTGTGCCTGTAGTGATCTAAAGGGATGACACCAACTGGCAAGCTAAGCAATAGTGGAGAGACCACCTCGAATGCCCATTCCTGATAATGAACTTGATGTCCATAACCATCCTGGAGCCTTCATCCTGTGACTGATGGAAGCAGAGGCAAACATACAATTAATCACTGAACTGAACCCAAGGAACCCAGTGACAGAGAGAGAGGAGCGATGAGCAAATTGGCAAAGAATGGGCTGGCAAAACCAGCAGAGACAGCTGATCTGAACAGGGGAGAGCTCTTGGACCCCAGACTGAGAGCTGGGAGGTCAGTATAGGACTGATCCAGACCCCCTAAATGTGAGAGTCAGTGAGGAGGCCTGGGCAACCTATGGGGCCCTGGGCAGTGGATCAGTGTTTATCCTTGGCATACAAATGGACTTTGTGTGTCCATAACACAAAGAGGGATGCTCTTTCAGCCTGGACTCTTAGGGGAGTGCCTGGACCCTGCCCTGCGTGAAATGACAGACTCTAGATATCCCCTATGTGGAAGGAAATGGTGATAGGGTGGGAGGCTGGGGGGGGGGAATGGTGGGAGGGTGCGGGAGGAGGGGAGGGAGAGGGAACTGGGGTAGACATGTAAAACAAGCTATTTAAAATTAAAATAATAAAAAAAGAAAAAAATCAAGCGTAGGGATAGGTTGTAGCAATGTTTTATAATTAGACATGATAAAACACATTATAATCCCAACACTAAGGAGACTGAGACAGAAAGTCACAATTTTGAGGCAGTCTGAGCTACATAATGCGACTAACTTGAACTGTGAAACAAGATGGCACATCCGAATATTTAACCTAACAAAAAACTAAGGAGGCGATATCTTTCCCAGTGTGTTCTTTTGTATTGAGATGGTATATATTCTTGTACTGAGATGATATACCCACTACCTAGTATCACAGGATAGGTGACTGAAACAGACATCTCCATAAGTCTGAAGTCAAGGATTCTTTGTTTTAGTTTCTCAAGACAAAGGTTCTCTGTATAACAGCCTGGCTGTTCTGGAACTCTCTGTAGACAAGGCTGGTCATGAACTCAAAGAGATCTGCCTGATTCTGCCTCCCAAGTGCTGAGATTAAAAGGTGTGTGCCACCACGGCCCAGCTGAAGTTAGGTATTCTTAGAGTTGGTTTCTTCTGTGAACTCCTACCCTGGTTTGTAGATGACCATCTTCTTGTTGTTTCACACTGCATTTAATTTCCCCCTTTTATAAAGGCCCAAATCAGATTGGATTAGGATTATGCTCTTGACTTCATTCTAACTTATTCCTTTTCTGAATATCCCATAACAGCTGAACACATGAACTTGGAATGGAAGGCACAATCTAGCCTATAACAGTGAGAGAGAAGAACACTTTTGGGTTTGGGTTTGTCATTTAAACATAAATAGGGAAAACAGTGCTACTGTGCCCACCTAGGATACTCATTTTAATCAGAAAAGATAACAGGAAATCATTCAAATTTGTAGATATTATCAATGGTAAGACAAAACTGACATCTTTCTGAATGAAAACCTGCTCACACAACTTTGCGTCATATGTTTTTCTCACTTAAATTTGGTGTTTTCTGCCTTACCTTCCCTGCCTAGAGCAGAAGTTTGTCTGTGAATCCACTGTTACTCTGACTCTTGTAGGCTCTTTGGATATTTGCTTCTGATTATATCAGCCTTTTGTGATATTCAAAAGACCAACAATTCTTCGTGGATAACTATTAATGATAGTTTTATTACCATGATTCATGGTTACAATAAGCACACAAGCTTTTGAATGACCTCGAATTTATAGAAATAAAATATAAGCTTAAACAAGGAGGCCACCCCACTAAAGAACTCAGGAAGTGAACAAAGGGCCTCATTCCAGGAACTGGCCAAACCACAGAATGGAATGTATGATTTAGCAACCTTAATTGCAGAAGGGCTGTAAACCCACAAAAGGCCAAATTCCGGGCTGCTTATCACCTGTGACGAACTGACCAGGGTGTCAGAGATGGGCAAACAAGATTCGTGGGAAATGATGAGATGATAACCACCATTTACTTAGGGAGAGCTGATTAACACATACCAAAGTCTGACAACATGTAGGTCAGGAGGACATCTACTTCCCTGGTCAGTAGTCACATACCCCCTCCCTTCCCCCCCATCACCCCCCTCCCCGTCACAAGATAGGGACCCCTCCCAAAGGCTTGTGGTTTTTGTCTTTAAAAGCTGATTGTAACTGAACCTTGGGGCCAATCGGTCTAAAAGCTGACCAAGAGGCCCATCTGCAGATGCCTAATTAAAGCCTCTTGCGTGTTGCATCAATTGGCGCATGGACTCTTGATTCTTGGGGCGACGAATCCAGCTTGGGGACCCCTCTTCAATTTGAGGGACCCCAACACTTTATTAACATTACAGTGTTAAAAATGATAGAAAAAGTAGATACTCAAAAGAGATTGTTGCACAAAACTGAGATAAATGAAACTCTCTGGATAATTTTTATAAGCTAGAAGGGTAGCAGGCCTCCTGCTATTTCAAAACTACAACATATGGTAAAACCCATAAGGTATATGCATCTTTAAACCTTTAAATATAACATATACCAGTGCTACTCATCAGAAAATAATTAACCATCTTAAAAGATAATAAATTTTTACATCATAATTTTCACTTTTTAGACTATAAAGAGCAGTTTATCTCTAACCAAAAGTACCAACCATAATTACAAGTTATTATACAAGAATAATTCTATAAAACTTCAATGTTTTATTCAATATTTCTTCTCAATGAATCCAAGTCTGTCCCCAAATTATAGCACTACCCTTCCTGTTGGGACAAGGTCTCCCTATATTGCTCAAACTCCCGGGCTCCAGAGATCCCACTGTCTCAGCCTCTCCAGTAGCTGGACGCATAGCTAGCTCCCCTCCACAGTATGGTATCACACTTTCTTCACCACCTTAGGCCCACTTCTTACTAACTGCCTTCTCCGTGTACATGCCAAACCTCTTTTCCTCAGCTTGCTCTAAGTTTTTCATGACTTCCTCTCCATCCGGCATTGTCAACAATCCACTCAGCACTGCATCAGGTCTGCCTGCTGCCAAGGGTCAGGACTGCACACCCATGCTCTAGCACAATTCCACTTGCAGTAATAATTCAGCTTTCATCGATAAAGAGAGCTCTGCCTATCTTTTAAAACTCCCTGCAAGCATTGTTTGTAATAGACAGAACCTGAAAACAAGTTAGATGCCTCTCAGCCAAAGAATGGGTAAGAAAATGTGGTACATTTACACAATGGAGTACTACTCAGCTGTAAAAAAAATGATGACCTCATGAAGTCTGCAGGCAAATGGATGGAACTAGAAAAAAACTTCCTGAATGAGGTAACAAGGCATGTATTCTATTCCCTCATGAGAGATATCAGATGTAAAGCAAAGGAAAATTGGCCTACAATATACAGCTCCAGAGAAGCTAGGTAACAAGGAGGATCCTAAGAGGGAAACATGGATCTCCCTGGGAAGGGAAATTACATGAGACCTACTGGGTAAAATAGGGATGGGGACTGCTAAGGGGGAGGGGAGGGATGGTGAGAATGCAAGGGAATGGCATGGTCAGGTGGGGGATGGAGTGGAAGAGCAATGAAAGGCGTATCTTAACAGAGAGAGCCACTATAGGGCTAGGGAGAAACATGGTACTAGAGGAGAGCAGAATGAGAGATACCATAATAGAGGGAGCCATTATAGGTTTAAAGAGAAATCTGGCACTAGTGAGATTTCCAGAGATCTATAAGGATGACACCAACTGGCAATCTAAGCAATAGTGGAGAGGCTACCTTAAATGCCCTTCCCCTATAATGATACCTTGTATGCCATCCTAGAGCCTTCAGCCAGTGGCTGATAGAAGCAGAGGCAGATACCCACAGCGAAACCCTGAACTGAACTCCTAGAAACAAGCTGCAGAGAGGGAGGAGTGATGAGCAAAGGGGTAAAGACTGGGCAGGTGAAACCCACAGAAACAGGTGACCTGAAAAAGGGGGGAGCTGATGGACCCCATACTGATGGCTGAGAGGCCATCATGGGACTGATCCAGACCCTCTGAATGTGGTGTCAGTGAGGAGGCCTTGACATTCTTTGGGGCCTCAAGCACTAGATCAGTATTTATCCCTGGCATCCAAATGGACTTTGAGAGCCCCATTACATGTGGAGGAATGCTCTCTCAGCCTGGACACATGGGGGAGGTCCTAGGCCCTGCCCAGGATGATATGACAAACTTTGGAGAGCCCCCATGAAGGACCTCACCCTCCCTGGAGAATGAAATGGGGAGGGGGGGGGTTGGGAAGTCGGTAGGCGTGGGGGAGGAAGGGAGGGAGAGAGAACTGGGATTGACATGTGAAGTAAACTTGTTTCTAATTTAAATAAAAAATAAAAATAGAAAATAAAATACTGAAACCTACAAAGACAGCTGACCAGACAAGGGAGAGCTCTTGAATGTTGGCTGAGAGGCTGATCCAGACTCCATGAATGTAGTGTCAGTGAGGAGGCCTCAGAAATCTCTGGGGTCTTGGATAGTAGATCAGTGTTTACCATGACTTACGAATGAACTATGGGAGCCCATTCCACATAGAGGGATGCTCTCTCAGCTTGTACACATGGGGAAGGGCCTAGGTCCTGTCCTGGATGAAATGACAGACTCTGGAGATTCCCCCTAAGGAGGAGGGCCTCACCCTCCCTGGGGAATGATAAGAGGATTGGGTAGGGGGCTCGAGGGAGGATGGTGCAGGGACAAGGGAGGAGGGGTAGGTGAGGGAGCTGGGATTGACATGTGAAGCATGCAGCATGTTTCTAATTTAAATAAAAACATATATTGAGAAAAATAATAAAAGAGAATCCACAATGACCTTAGCTAAGTTGCCTAGCAATAGTGGAGAAGATACCAGAACTGGCCTACCTCTCTGTAATCAGATTGGGGAACACACAACTCTCATCGCAGAGCCTTCATCCAGTAACTGATGCAGCTTGACAGAGATCCACATCCAAGCACCAGGTCAAGGTCTCAGAATCCAGTTGAAGGAGAGAAGAGGGAATATATCAATCAGAAGGGAGGTCAAGATCACGATGAAGAGACCTACACAGACAGCTGAACCACGCTGGTGGAAACTCATGAACTCTAGACCAACAGCTGTGGAGACTCCAGGGGACCAAACTAAGCCCTCCATATGTGGGAGACAGTTGTGAACCTTGGATTATGTGAGGGGCCCCTGGCAGTAGGACCATGATTAAAAAACTCTCTGCAACCAATTGTACAGTACTCTGTGACTTCTTTTTTCACCATATTGTGTGTGATATTCATCCCATTTATTAAAATCCATTCTTCTTTTATTGGAGTATTTCCATTGTAGAATCTGGGCTGTTGATTCTCATTGTTCAGTTAAATTCTAGTTTGGAGCAATGATGACTACAGCTTGTATGAACAATTTTTGAAATTTCCTTTAAATGGACATTTTTCTTGATTTCTCTCTCTCTCTCTCTCTCTCTCTCTCTCTCTCTCTCTCTCTCTCTCTCTCTCTCTCTCAGAAGTAAGTTATTTGGATCATAAGCTAAGCAAATACTCCAGGTGTTCTATCTCATTTCAGGTAAGCCATTTGTTTCCTTTTGTGTCTTCATAAACACGGAATTTGTGGTGAGACATATGGCAAAATCTTTTCAGTAATATGGCAAGGCACTGAAGAATGAGTCTTTCCCTTGTACAGATGCCAAATGGAGCTGCTTTACTAAAAACTGTTAAGATTCACATTAACTAAAACCCTTCATGTTTGTTTGTTTGTTTTTTAAGAAAACTTATCCATTTCAATATCATACATGCACTTAATGCTTTCTGGCCACATTTTCCTCCACCCCTCTTCTGTTCCTCTTCTACTCCCATCAATTATTCCTCCCACACCAATTTCCCATCCTACTTTCCCAACTTTTTACTTTGTCATTGTTTTTGCTTTGTGAGCCACTGTATGAAACCAGGGCAGTGCCATGAGAGTGAGTGGGAAGCTACCTACTAGAGCATGAGTAACTTTTCATTGTCTCTGTCACTGAAATCGGTTGACTTTTTCTACACCAGTAGCCCCAGACTGCCATTGCTCCCTCGTGTCTGAGGGACATTAGACCCTCCCCTATCTATGACTGAATGCTAATGGGTTCAGTCTTGTTCAAGTTCTATTCAAGTAACTTTAAAACGTGTAATGAGTTCATGAGTGCTATGGACATGCCATGCCTCTCAGACATTGTTTCTTGGCCCTCCCTCCCATTATCTTTCTCTTATATTGCTCTACTGATTCCTTTGTTATACTCCCTGAGATTTGGAGAGAGTGATATGAATTGGCTGTTTTATACTGAACACCTGTTCTCAGCATCTTAACCAGTTGTGTGTCTCTGTATTAATTACTGTTCTCTACAAACAAAAGCTCCTTTTTAGGCTGAAGAAAGCCTATAGTCTTTGGATATAAACATAATCACTTAAGAGAAAGTTTAATGACATATCCACTTAGCAAAATAATAGTAGTAGGTTTATCCCTATGCCGTTTTGTCTCTGGGCTTTTGACAAACTCTACAGTATGGGCATGAACTCTCTCATGCAGATGAAGCCTCAGATCCTTCCAATAACATGTTGATTATACCAATCTATGCTAGGAGTAAACTGGCAACATCTATGAAAAGAAACAGCCATTGTTTCAAACGGATCTTTATATGCAAATTTTATTTAAACTTATTAATACACCTAAAATTTTTATTCCTCTTTCTTTTTCTTTCTATTTTTTTAGTTAGTTTCTTTATTTATTTTGGTTCATTTGCTTGTTTGTTTTTTTAAGAGAGGGTCTCACTATGTAGCCCCGACTGACGTGGAACTAGCTAAATGGACCAACCTGGTTTCTAACTCACAGAGATCCCCCTGCTTCTGCCTTCCCAGTGCTGGGATTAAAGATACCTGCCACCACTTCCCACTTATATTGTTCTGTCAAATGTGAAAATGGGGAGAGTGGGCTAGCTAGGCTCAATGGCAGTTTAATGAAATGTGGAGGACTTAGAGCCAGCTCTGCTTGCTAACAACAAGCTGTAGGTTCAAGTCTTCCCACGTGCATCTCTGTAAATAGTCACAGAACTCAAGCCATGGATTTGATTGTCTTCAAAGCCAAATGTATTAATTAGAGTGATTTAAATTAAATATTTATGACAGCACATTAAATATTTAAGTATATTATAGAATATAACTTTATTTATATAAGTTACATATATAAATTTATGTTCTAAAATCAAGTAAAGTGTAATGTGTTTATTTA
Organism: Mesocricetus auratus; assembly: GCF_017639785.1. Classification (NCBI taxonomy): domain Eukaryota; kingdom Metazoa; phylum Chordata; class Mammalia; order Rodentia; family Cricetidae; genus Mesocricetus; species Mesocricetus auratus. The sequence goes on along the minus strand of NW_024429192.1, from coordinate 28,905,877 downwards.
ATGCTGTGCTAATATTTGATTATGCAAATGCATTCTGAAAATTTCTTTGTTACTTTAAGTGGTAGATTTCAAACATATTTTCATTATGATTTACTTATTAATAAAATCTATTCCAAACATCAAGCTATTTTCTCTGTTGTCTATGCTGTGGAAGACTCTTTGGTTTCACGAAAGTGTTTAGTACTGTTTTTAGTGTCACATTTGTAGGTGGCTTCTTCCTGTTATTATAAAAAATTTATTTATCTTACTGGAATGGAATGCTCATCTGGTCTTTCAAAATGATTCTAGATTAGAAAATTGACTGTTTTTAATACACCAATATACACAATACACACATACACACACCCCATCATCAAAGCAAAACACATTCTTCCTTTGTTTAGTATATGCATTTTTAGTCTTAAGGGGTTCCTATAAAAATAGAAGTCAGACTATCTGGATTTCATATGTACACCTGGAAATGAAGCGTTATTAACAAATTTTATTTCTTTTTCTGTAAAATAAGTAGTTTCCTTGGATGAAATCCAAAGGCCCTCTGTTGACTATTACTTTTAGTTATTTGTGTGTTGAATAGAATTCATTCACCCCTACTATACTAACACCCATTGTGCATCACAGTTGCAATACTGCATCTGTTGTTGTTTGAGTAGTGAGGCTTCTTAATGGTATATTCTACCATATGTGTGTATATATACATATTTGTGTGTGTGTGTGTGTGTGTATGAAATCACCCTATTCATATTTTCCCAGCATCTCTCTTACGCCAAAGTTTCATTTGATCACTTGATGATTTGAGTCATAGATAACTAAAGTAATAAAATATATTAACAGATCATGCAAACTTGTCATTACTGACTAAAACACTAATGTACTGGGACTGGAATGATTGATCAGCAGTTAAAAGCACTTGTTACACTTACAGGGGACCTAGGGTCTGCTCCTAGCACCCATGTATGGCTCACAAACACCTGTAACTCCAGGTCCAGTGGCTCAGACACCATCTTCTAACCTCTGCAGGCACCAGGTATATATGTGGTACGCAAATACATGTAAACAAAACACTCAGAAACATACTTTTAAAAATAAATCTCTAAGACAAGAGTCTAGTAGAGTGATCTATACTTGCATGTAATCCAAGCTCTAACTGGATGACCTATAGGACTGGGGAAGTGTGGGTTGTAGGAGGATCTCTGCAGTTTGGTGACCAGCGTAGCCAACGGATGAGACCAAGGTTCAATAGGAGAACTTAAATCAATATATAAGGTGGTGAATGATTGACTAAGACACACGACATTGACCTATGGATTCTATGCATACATGCATATATATCTGAGTACACATGTGCATGTATGCACATGTCTTTATAAACAAATGTATGCATCTATTGCCTAGTCCCTCCCTACTTCCAAAGAGAGAATTTCACAGTTTACTCCAGGTTGTCCTCAAACTCGTCATCCTTCTGTTTCAACTTCCTACTCGACAGATTAGAACTTTGTGCCAGCATGTTTGGTGGCCTCATTGACTTTCACCAATTGGCTGAGTTTTTATTTGTTATTTGTTTTTTTAAGTAGTATTAGACTCTAATTCTCTTCATTTTGGTTTACATTGTTTTATCTATGAATCTCTGGTATTTTTTATTTTCATTTAAAAATAGTTATTTATGGCAACACAAATTTAAATACTATACTACTATGCATATCTTGAAGTATTGTTTTATGTCTCGTAGATTATAATATTGTGTCATGAATCAAATATATACAGAAGTAGAGAGAATAGTACTAAAACACTCATGTATTATTCATCTCTGAAATTTCTTGCCTATTGTACATAATTTTTGTAGCTTCTTATGAAGCTAAATTTTAGATACAATGGATTTCTATTGTAATCACCTTAAAAGAAGTGTTCCTACTGAGATAAATTTCTATTCTTTACCATAATTTATTTTGTTTACACTAAAATATTGATTCATCCACCCATTTAAGTAAGAAACACACACTGCTTGCATGCTAAGTGCTATTCAGCTTAGTGGAAGACATTTTTGGTGGGGGAGTTGGGTTCATCTACCAATTCTAACCTTCAAGTGGCCATTTGCTGAGCTCAGCATAGGGTTTCTGACATGCCTGGAGCTCTGGCTTTTGGAAGACAAGACTGAGAACCATCCTCACATAGAAATAAATTAGGTTATTAGGTTATGATATATGTTGGGAACTGAAGGAGTTTAGATTTGGGTCACCAGAAATCTCAGGTTCCTTTTGCATGTTTAATTACCTTTGGTTTTTTTTAACGTGATTTATCTTCTGTAAGAAAGTTGTATAAAATTCAAATTCTTTGTATTTTAAACCCTACAGTTGATTTTAGCTTGCAGAATTTCTGCCTTTTACAATCTAAGTAGTCATCTTTCTTCCTTCACGGATATGGTTTATATAATTTAATCTTTCATTGCATTGAAATAAAATAGGACTACTGAATATTTATTTGAAAATATGTCAGGGAAGACATGTAGGAATACATGGTTACAGTCTAGAAATTAGTCATGCTCACCTCTAAAACAATTATGTTTTGTGATCCCAAGTGTATAGGTATAAGTTATACTGTCTGGGCTGATCTTGTCTGGTGTATTTTGTGACTTTGTTGCAATTTATTTTCACCACAGAATGTGTTTCTGACATGAGAATTATTGCAGGCATGTAGTTATGTTTCAGTCAGTTTCACATATTAACTAATTTGATTTGTACTGAATTATCCAGAAGGTAGGGAATAAATTACATAAAATCCTCAACTTAGTGAAACAGCTTGTGGGAATTCAATTAGTTCATCCAAGCTCATTTGATGACAAAAATCTCACTAGAGCTCAGGTCTTCTAATTCAGAATAAATCCGACTGCCAAGTTTTCTGTTAGCATGACAGAGTGTTTTGTAATTTTAGGAATAATAGCTATCTTTCAGACATTTCTTTTTATTGACATAAAATAAAAAGACTCTAAAATTACTTATTATCTCCTTCTGGATCTCTCATAGCCCAATCAGAATTTATTAGAATAATTTGTTTCCACTTATGTGTGCTGTGCACTAGGCATGAGTTGGCAGTGTGCCTCTATGGGTTGGTCCAGATTTTGTTTCATTTGTCCTATCTTCGTTTATTGTACCTTTACCCAAAACCTTGACACCTGGCAGAGTAAGACAAACATCTGGAGTATTTATTTTAATGCTTTTTAAAACATTTTTGTGTCTGTTCTGCTCCTTTCCCTAACAAAGGGCTTTGCTGTGTATTCACTGAGCAACACAGAAAACATGGCATAAGGAAAAAAAAAAAACAAGGTATTCTTCACAGAGATCATCAACAGAGTCTTACAAGGGAAGGAGTTACTTTACAGACTCCAACTGACCCAGTGTAGCACTCAAAACCCCAGAAATGCTATGGACATATAGCTGCACATTGTAACATTTGTAGTCTATTTGTTTTCTTTAAGATTGATTTTAACCTGTCAGCTATTTTCAGCAAAAGATTGTCATAGCGTACATACATATGTATAGGTCTGAGTCAAGGCATAAGAGTTTAATAGTAAAACTATGCATTTAGCTTAGGGTTTACAAGCTGTTTATATGGGAAGTCCAAGGCATAGTAATGTAGTTACATTGTTTTCTTAAAGGGAATTAGAACAAACTGAGTATACAGTGGGACAGCAGGTTGAGCACACAGTTTTAAGTGATCTCAAGGCACATTATTAACTTGCTTGCAAAGTCAGGTAGGAGTTCAGTATCTCTGAAGTCAATAGATACTATTAGAAAAAATATTATACAATTATTCTTTTGCGCATGTGTGCGTACACGCACATACTCATACACGCCAACACACAGAGCCTTCTGAGTCCGTTGACAGTGGGTCATATTGAAATGGTTTTAAGGCCAATCACTTGGTTTTGAGTACCAAGTTAGGGGAACACAGATTCCCCCCTTTCTCAGTCATTAATTGTCTGTCACTCTTCATCTGTGTGTAGGTAGGGCCTTTTGTGATTTCCCCTATTCGCATAATCATGTTAACTGATGTTGTCACTGACCTTTCAATTATCATTTAGGTGATCATATTGTTGAGATTTCACGGTGCAGCTTTCCTGCCACATTCAGAAGACACATCTTATAGTAAATGTGTGGACTCTCTGGCCCATCTAGTCTTTCCACCCCTTCTTCTGAAATGCTCTCTGAACCTTAGGTGTAGGGTTTCTGTTTTAAATGTGCCTGTAGTCATGTTGTGTCCCGTGGTCAGCTGTTTTCTGCATTTTGGCCAGTTGTAGCTTTTTTGTAATGATTCCTCTCTAAGCCAAGATATATTTCTTGGCTAAGGGTAAGAACTATACTTATCTGTGCATATAAAGATGGATATTTATAATGTATAAAAACTGGAGCATTTCCTGTGCATCTTCACAGACACAAACCAGTCGCTAGATCTGGCACACAGAAGCTCAAGAAAAGAATGTCAAGGTCGTGGTTATGATCCTAGATGCTTCTGAATCAATATGCCTTTAGTAAGACCACAGAAGATTAAGAGAGCCATTGCTTAGGACTTTTTTCCACTTGTAAGCCATATAAAATGGAAACTACTGAACACACCAGCATGAGATTTAATGGGCTCTTGTGATGGAAAATTGTTCCTAGTGTTACAGCGTTTAGGGACTAAATAAGTGTTGTGTGGAATGAGGGCATAGAAAGTCTTCTTGACTGAGAAATCCATTGTGTTGTGCAGAAGTGGGGAATAGGGAAGGAACTCCTGGAAGACAACAGAAAATGTGTGCCCGCAGACTTCCAGGAAAAAAATATATTTCATTGATACATGACATCTAAGTTTATCTAAGTTTACATATTACTCAAATTGTATATATATTACTGAGTTGTTTTGCATTTTTAAATGAACATTTTATTTCAAGTATATACTATTTAAAATCTTTATTATTTTTTCATACAGTGTATTTTGATCATGGTTTTTCCCCCTTTCCCAGGTCCTCCCAGATCATCACCACATCCTTATCCTCTTAACTTCATGCTCTCTCTTTCTTTCCCTGCCCCTTCTCTCTCAAAAAGAAAAAGAAACAAAACTGAAAATTAAAACAAACAAGAAACAAATAAGACCAAAAAAGCCAATACAAAGTAAAAAGCCAACCAAAACAATGGAGTCTGTTTTGTGTTAGTCAAGTGCTAACACAAAACTGTGACACTCCATTGGAGAAAATGGATTTGTCCTTTGTCAACATATAGCAAAATACTTTAAAATTGTATCCTCTAAGTTTTAATGCAAAATTGATCTTGACTAAAGGAAAGTAACAGATTTGTTAAAAATAATAATAATAAGGAAACCACTTCAATTCTGTTGGTCAACCTTATCTTGGCAAGTTTTAGTCTTTGGATCAATGAAGAGAATATGAACCTGGGTTGTTTTCATAATTCATTTGACTTCTTCAGTTCCAAGGCTATTTAGGTTAAACAGTCCATTTTTCTCTAGTTTTTAATTTAAATTAGAAACAAGCTTTTTTTCCATGTCAATCCCGGTTCCCTCTCCCTCTTCTCCTCTCCTGCCCCCTATCAACCCTCATCCCATCCCTTTTTGCTCTCACAGAGGGTGAGACCTTCCATGGGGTATCTCAAATTCTGTCATATCCTTTGGAGCAGGGCCTAGGCCCTCCCCTGTGTGTCTGGGCTGAGAGAGCGTCCCTCTATGTGGAGTGGGCTCTCCAAGTCCATTCGTATACCAGGGATAAACACTGATCCACTACAAGAGGCCTCACAGATTGTCGATTCCTCTTCACTAACACCCACATTCAGGGGGTCTGGATCAGTTCTATGCTGGTTTCCCAGTTATCAGTCTGAGGTCCATGAGCTCCCCCTTGTTCAGCTTAAACAGTTCTTTTTATGTGGCAAATTATTTTAACTATAACCATATAACATCCGAGTTACTTGGACTGACATAGGGCCCTTTAAAAATGTCAGTAAGAAAAGAGACTTTTATGTTTTATTGTTTGTTGGGGAAGTCCTGTGTATATGTCAATAAAGTACTGTCTGGCCAATAGGAATCTAGATAGGTGGGGCTAGGAGTCCAGGAGGATTCTGGGAAGGAGAAACACAGGAGAGTTCGAGATGTAACGCCATGGGGTAGGAGCCCAGAACTATTCTCCGGTAAGAGACATACTTAGATTAACAATTATGGGGTAATTACTTAAGTCAGAGCTAGCCAGTAAGAAACAAGCAAGGCCAACAGCTTCATAATTACTACAGCATCTTGTGTGGTTATTTGGGGACTACAATGCAGCAGAGCCCAGGCGGCTGGTGGGGGATAAACCAAAGCGGCTAGCAAAGAAAAAGCTTCTCTTTACAGAATTGTTATTTGAAAATGTTACTTAGTTTGTTAAACTTTCTTCACATAAAAGCAGTTTTAAAAAATAGAGGATGTGGAGAGAGGGAAACACTCCTCCACTGCTGGTGGGAGTGCCAACTCGTACAGCCACTTTGGAAATCAGTATGGAGATTCCTCAGGTAAATGGGAATTAATCTACCACAAGACCCAGCAATTCCACTCTTAGGCATATATCCAAAGGAGGCAAATTCATACAACAAGGGCATCTGCTCCACTATGTTCATAGCAGCATTATTTGGAATAGCCAGAACCTGGAAGCAACCTAGATGTTCCTCAACTGAAGAGTGGATAGAGAAAATGTGGTACATTTACACAATGGAGTATTACTCAGCAGAAAAAAACAATGGAATCTTGAAATTCGCAGGTAAATGGATGGCACTAGAAGAAACCATCCTGAGTGAGGTAACCCAGTCACAAAAAGACAAACATGGTATGTACTCACTTATATATGGATTTTAGACATGGATCAGGATAGTGCCAGTCTGCACTCCCACGGACAGAGAGTCTGGGAAACAGGAAAGAACCTACAAGATATGCATAGTACCCAAGAGAAGAGGAATGAGGCAAGATCCTCTGAACAGATGGGGAACACGGCGAGGGGTGGGGAGGAGTGGGAGCTGGGAAGAAGAGAGGGGAAGAAGAGGAAGAGAGAGTAGGTCATGGGGGAACAGGAAGGTTGAGTGGTGGGTTAGAATAGGGGGAAGAGGGAATCATAGGTTAGAAGATAGATCAGGCACCATTGTGACCTCTAGTGATCTAAACGGATGACACCAATTGGCAAGCTAAGCAATAGTGGAGAGACCACCTCGAATGCCCATTCCTGATAATGAACTTGATGTCTATAACCATCCGGGAGCCTTCATCCTGTGACTGATGGAAGCAGAGGCAAACATACAACTAATCACTGAATTGAACCCAAGGAACCCAGTGACAGAGAGAGAGGAGTGATGAGCAAATTGGCAAAGAATGGGCTGGCAAAACCAGCAGAGACAGCTGATCTGAACAGGGGAGAGCTCTTGGACCCCAGACCGACAGCGGGGAGGCCAGCATGGGACTGATCTGGACCCCCAAATATGAGTGTCAGTGAGAAGGCCTGGGAAACCTATGGGTCCCTGAGCAGTGGATCAGTGTCTATCCCTGGAATACAAACAGTCATTGTGTGCCCATAACACAAAGAGGGATGCTCTCTCAGCCTGGACTCTTAGGGGGAGTGCCTGGACCCTACCCTGAGTGAAATAACAGACTCTAGATATTCCCTATGTGGAAGGAATTGGCAATAGGGTGGGAGGCTGGGGGCGATGGGGGGAGTGCAGGAGGAGGGGAGGGAGAGGAAACTGGGATTGACATGTAAAACAAGCTATCTAAAATTAAAATTAAAACATAGAATATGATTTCTTGTCCATTGCTCACCCTCACCTTGTCAGTGTGCCCTGTTCCTTCACGGGAGCCTACTTTTTCAGGGTATACAGAGGGTCAGCTGAGACCCCCAACCTCATGGATAGGGCAATTCCTATGTTTCTGGACTTTGCATCCACAGCTGGCCATTGCTGGACTGCAGCCTGATGTGCCCCGAGATCCTGGTAGCTTCGGGTCTGCGGTGATGGATGGACTGTGGAGGTTCAGCTATGCGAAAAGGAACTGAAGCTTCCTACCTTCCTTCCGCACCTACTCCCGACCACTCCCGACTCCTGAGGAGCCGTCGGTTCTTTGCAGACCTTCTGACTCTTCTAAGCAGACACTGCCATCTAGCCCCTCAGTCCGGAACCCGGCCATCTACCTGCTGGACCACTTCATGGACCAGTACAACATCACCCCCTCCAAACAGCTGTATACTGTGGCTGTCCCCTGCCTCGTGCTGGCAAGTAAGTTTGAGGACAGGGAAGACCGTGTGTGCAAACTGGAGCAGATAAACAGGACGAAGATCCTGAGCAGCCAAAAATTTTCCCTCTCCATGAAGGATTCCCACGACAGAAGTTCTGCTCCTGGAAGCTTTCACCTGGGGCCTCTGCCTGCCCACACCTGCCCACTTTCTGGATCACTACTTCTTGATCTCCATCAGTCAGAAGGACCGCCACTGCCACACCTGGCCTGCCACCTGCCTCCGATAGACCAAAGAGTGCCTCAAGGAGTATGACCTCTACTTCCTGGCAGTTATCCTGAAAGATCATGTCTTTTACAAATTCCCGTCTTCGGTGGTCGCCACAGCCTGGGCTGGGACCTCCAGGATCTGCCTGCAGATCTCTCCCTATGGGACCAGAGACTCGCCGAGGATCTCAAGCTACTCCCTGGAGCATCTCAGCTCATGTATCGAAATCCTGCTGGTAGCAAATGATAATGTCCTCAAGGATGCTGACGCAGTCAAGAGTCAGGCATCGGCCATGGTGCCTGGCCCGTCACCAGCTCCCACCCAACTGCTATTCCAACCACCCTGGATGCAGACGGGGCGCTGCCGTTTTGTCAGTTAGCATAGGAACCTGCACATTTGTTTGTTAATTTTGTGCGTTTTGGCTCCCACCCTCCATCCCCTGTACCAGCCTCTTTGTGTTTATGTGCAACTGGTTTGGAGTCCAAGCTATTATATCTGTCTGCTCTGGATTGGGGCTTGTGAGAAGCATCTCCACCAGGGCCCCAGAGGTAGTCTGATTCCCAGGACCAGCTGTCCTGCAATAAGCACATCACCTGCTCTTGGTCTCATCAAAAAAAGAAAGAAAGAAAAGAACATGAGCAACAGTCTGCAGAGTGAAAAGGAAGCAAAGAGTTTCATGAAAACACGGACTTTGGACTCCCATAGAACAATGTGAGGTGCACTCTCACCCTGAACTCTTGGGGGAGGGTCTAGGCCCTGCCCTATATGAAATGACAGACTATGGACACCCCCATGGAGGGCCTCACCCTCCCTGGGGGAATGAGGGGATAACGGGGGGGGGTTGGGGGGAGGGCACGGGAGAAGGGGAGGGAAAGGGAGAGGGACCTGGAACTGACTTGTGAAGCAACCTTGTTTCTTATCTAAATTTAAACTGGAAAATAAAAGAAAAAAAAAGAAAAGAAAAGAAAAAAAAAAAAAAGAAAATGAGCTGTCCTAGTGTCTTAGGATGGCCCTGAGGAACCCGAGGTACCTGGGAGAGCCACTTGTTTGTGGGAGTAAAAGGGATGATGGGAGCTGGGACAGGGACATTTATACAGAGGAGGTTGACTCACTGCACGTTATCCTTATCAGGCTAACAAATGTGTTGGCCGATTACCGTTTATAATTGCATTGTGGTAATCTTTAGTATTACAGGGTTTTCATCTTGCCTACCACCATGCAACCTTTGGATAATTGCTTTCAATTTTCTGCAATTAGTTTTTTTTAAATGTTGAAATAGCATAGGAGACATTTTCAAAGGACCTACACCAAAGCTCACCATAGGTTTCTTTATGGAAGATATTGTAAATTAGACAAGCTCATATTTATTTTATCAACCTTGAAGCATGTGCAACTCTTTTGAAATATGACAAAAAGAGCAGATTCTAAAGAGACAGTTTAAATAATTTCTTCATAGATTAATAGCATGAGGAAATCCCACACCAGACCACTGCATCATTACAGATAAATAAAATATTTGATATGCTGCAAAGATCCTACAAATTCTATCATATTCAGAATACAAATTATTTTAAATTTGAGGCTTGATTTCTTTCAATTATTTAATATTTCTGACTGTTCTTAAATGTCTTCATTTCATTTCCCCCCATTTTTATGCATTGACCCATTTATCTTTATCCTCATAGTGCTTGTCTAGGTTGCTGCTTCATTTAAAGCTCTCAGTCGTTGACTCCTGATCCGTCTGTGACAGCCTCAATGGCACTGGTACCAGGCTGCTCTGAAGTGTGATGGCATTGCTTTCTTCCCTAGAATTAGATTCTTATCTCTTAAAGAGTTAGAGAAACATATTGTTTATCTATACTGAGGTGACTGTAACGAGCTGGTCAATTTGGCTGTCAGTAAACTAAAGTAAAATAGTTATAAATAGTACAAAATAAATCTCTCACAATTCTCTCTTGTTTTATTTCTGTCACCTTGAAGGCAAATGACAACTGTAGTTTGTTCCTGAGGTAGCCAGCTAGCAACTGCAAGTAATGTCCCCAAACTTACTTTGTTCCCTTACAACAATTATGTTACTGTATCTTTACATACCTTGCTAATTTCAAGAATTCATGATTCCTTTTAAAACTATGATGCTCCATAGTTTTAATTGCTGATAATTATTACTATTGATATATGTTGGTATAGAAAAATGTGTCATGTTTTTAATATCTGGAAAGTCATATGACTTGGCAATGGGGCTCCACTGTTAGTTTTCATAGGGTGACCATCTGTGCTAGTATCGGCCTGGGTTGTTTAGGGAGGTCCTTACCTATAGAGTTTCTCCAATGTTTTGATGATGCTATAGTGATTCCTTGGATGACAATACATTCAATATTTTTAGTATTTGTGACATATGGACTCTATGGTGATTCCTCAAATTTTGTATTCACATTATGTTGTAGTGAAAATCTTGTATCTGCTTATAGATACAGAACTTCCTTAGAAAAAGTTGTCTGATGAATGTGTGTATGTGCACTCACTTCAAACGTTCAAGGACATTGTGCACTATAAAAAATGCTCCAACTCACCCACCATCACAGTGAAGTTGTGTCTTATCACACTTGTCTTCTACACTGTGTTACAGTTTTCTTCATTCTTTTCTAGTAAGTGAAAAGCAAACTCATTTTTCTTTATTTGTTTTGAATCATGATGCAGCTGGATTTCTTTTCCCACTTTGAAGAACCATGTTTCCTCTCCTTTAAGCTCCATGCAAAAAAGGAAATAGTTGGAACCACAGAACTGTAAGCAGCATCCATTTTCAAGTAGATAAGATCTGCCCCGGAATGGTAAGCTTCTTCCAGCCTATTAATAGTTGCTTCTTATTGTTCCAGGAAATGCAGGAGAAACAATGCTTATGAAAAATGATGCCATTTGAACACAGACATGGCAGTGACAGCTGTTGAGTTTCAGTGGTAGAATATTTTATGGATTTCCCTGGAGATCTTGCTGCCGAGAACCTCTAAGTGAAGCTGTCTAGATGAAGCCCGTCTTTCTTTGTGCTGCTGCTTCCAGCCCTAGCGTTAGGCTCTGCTATCAACCTTCTCATCAGCACATCACCTGAGGATGAGGACTTTTTAAGATATCTGATATCAGCTTGCTAGATGAGTGTGTGTCTACACTCTGGTTTAGACATCTTTGGTATTCATGGATGAGTCAGATTCCTTACAAAGCACTCTGTGCACAGATCCCTAATTATTTTCTTGAGATTTTCCTCATCATCAGTCTCAGTTCAATCTCCCTGGCTAGTTATTCTTACTTGATCATAGGTGAGAAGTTTGGAAGAGCACCAAATGCTGTTAACTACTGAATCACATCTCCATTCCTTGCTTTCTATCTTTTGGGGTGCCTTATAACTTGGTAAAGCTCATGCTTACCGCCATGCTATCTGACAATCAAGCTGAACTCCCAAATAACAAAGCACATCCTCTCTTTTCCTTACTTCCCCAAATACTATAATTGGTTTGCTCCAATAAGGAAAATAATACTACGGATTTAATTTACATAATGCTGTTTGAAAGTAAAGGACTCCCAAAAGGAGTGGCACTATTAGGAGGTGTGGTCTTGTTGGAATAGGTGTGGTCTTGTTGGAGGAAGTATGTCACTGTGGCGTGGACTTTGAGGCATCATATATACTCAATATAGCACCCAATGTCTCAGTTTACTTCCTCCTGTTGCCTGAAAGATGTAAAATGCTAAATAAAAAATATGAAAAAAGTAATGAAATTTGAGATATCACAAGTTAATTTCATATCGCATAAGGTAAATTCTATTTAGGAATTAAATGGGTGTGATATGAAAGACAATTTAGAAGTTTCTATAATAGTCTATCTTCATTTAAAATTGTAATAAGTCCTGCTATAAGAATGCTATTGTATCCCAGATACATGAAAGAGGGCCTAGGCTCTCCCCCAAATGATGTGATGGACTTTGATGGTCCCCATGGAGGACCTCACTATCCTTGGGGAGTGGGTGGGGGTGGGTTGGAGGGATCAGTGGAGGACATGGGAGGATGAGAGGGCAAGGGAATGGGATGATTGATATGTAAAATAAGATTGTTTCTAAAAAAATATGGAAAAATATGTAGAACACTTGGTTACTTACCCAGCACCATGTCTGCCTCCATGTTACCATATCACACCATGATGATAGTGGACTAAACCTCTGAAAATGTAAGCCACCCCAATATAATGTTTTTCCTTTAAGAGTTGCCATGGTCATGGTGTCTCTTCACAGTAATAAAAGCCCCCAAATAAGACAGATATTGGTACTAGGCCTGGGGTATTCTGTGATAGGCCTGACCATATTTTTGGCTGTAGGAATTTGGACTTCGGTACCTTGGGTTAGGAAAGCAGTAGAATGCTTCTTACTGGGTCATACCAGTAGGAACATGAAAAACAGAGGGGCTAACAGTGATTTGAATTATGGGGGGCTTGCTCAAGCGATTTCAGAGTAGAAGAATATTAGTATGTTGTCTAGAGATCATTCTTCTGATATTTTGGTGAAGAATGTGGCTGCTTTCTGCTCTTGCCCAAAATGTTTGCCAGAGGATAAAGAGTTTTAGATTAATACCTTGGCAGAGGAAATGTCAAAGCAGCCTAGTAGAGACTCTGTTTCGTGGTTACTAGTGTTAATTCTAATGATGACATATAATGAAATGGGGCAAGAAGAGCAAAATATTTGAGGAGAAAAGAAGCACCAGAAAGTGCAATGGTGCTAAGTCCTATATTCAAGGAGATAAACAGATTAAGAAATGGAATGAAGGGAGTGGAGCCTTCAGGGCAAGATCCCACCCATCTACAGTCCCCAACTTGTAAAAAGGACTTGAAGAAGAGCTTAGAGCTTGGTGTAATGGTGTGTTGTGGAATATTATTTTAAGGTGTTACATTTATTTATGCTGTGGAAAATTTGTTTTAATGATGCAAAGATGTGTTGTATTTTTTCTCAATATATGTTTTTATTTAAATTAGAAACATGCTGCATGCTTCACATGTCAATCCCAGTTCCCTCTCCCACCCCTCCTCCCTTGTCTCTCCACCAGTCCCCCCCCCAATCCCCACCCACTCCCCACATTATTCGCCAGGGAGCGTGAGCCCCTCCTCCTTGGGGGGATCTCCAGAGTCTGTCATTTCATCCAGGGCAGGACCTAGGCCCTTCCCCATGTGTCCAGGCTGAGAGAGCATCCCTCCATGTGGAATGGGCTCCCAAAGTTCATTCCTATGCCATGGTAAACACTGATCTACTACCCAAGGTCCCAGAGATTCCTGAGGCCTCCTCACTGACACTACATTCATGGAGTCTGGATCAGTCCCCTGTTGACCTCTCAGCCATCAGTCTGGAGTTCAAGAGATCCCCCTTGTCTGGTTAACTCTGTGAAGCTGTGTTACTTAGCCTGTCTAAAATACCTGATTGGTCTAAAAAAAGAGCTGAATGGAAGACTCTGTGTGTGTGTGTGTGTGTGTGTGTGTGTGTGTGTCTGTCTGTGTGATTATTTGGTAGTTGGGTGGTGGGTTTCCTAAAAGAGGCAAAGAATAAAGAGCAAAAACAACCAACTACAGTCGTACATGTCTTTAATCCCAGTACTCAAAAGGCACAGAATGGTGGATCTCTTCACAGCAGCAGAAACACTAAAACACTTATGAACTTCATTCTAAGTTCCTTTCATAGCTATCATTTCCATGTACTCACCCATCCTTACAGATATTGTGATCATTAACTTAAATTGTCAACTTGACATAAGCTAGGAAAAGAGACATAATGAGGGATTTTTTAAATGTCGGATTGATCTGTAGGCATGTTTGTGGAGTTTGTTTTAATTAGGTTGACTGACACCAAAAGACCCAGCCTACAGTGGGTGACATCACTGCCTATCAAGGGGCTCCTCAACTGTGTGATAGTACAGATATAAAGCTGAAAATAGCAAGAAAGAACAGGAGCACGTATCCATTAATTTCTCTCTACTCTTGATGTAGATGTGTGTGACTGGCAATTTGAAGCTCTTGCCTCAACTTCCTCATGATGATACTCTATGACCTGGACCTGTAAGTTTAAATAAACCATTTTCTTTCATACATTGTTTATAGTCAGAGTATTCATCTCAGTAACAGAAATAAAACCAGAACAGACAAAACATGGAGTGCATATTGTTATTGATTCTAATTTTTGGATAGGGAAACTTAGGCTGAAAGGGTACTTTGTCCAAAGTCACAGGTAGTTTTCAATGAGCTATGCTATGATCTGAGTCCAGTGTGTCATTTATAGTTATATGCTAGCTGATTCTTTGACATTGTATTAATTCTGACTCTTACATTTTTTCTGCCTCCTTTTCTTCAGGATCCCTGAGTTCTGTGTGAAGGGATTTGATGATGAAAACCACATGATGTCTGACTGTGGGTCTCTGCCTCTGTCCCCATCTGTTGCTGGAGGGAGCCTCTCTGATGACCATCGGATAAGACACTGATCTATGGGTATATCAGACTATCGATAGAATTATTTTTATTGATTTTTTTACAAGACCAGTCATATTTGGTGTTACCCTAGTTTTCTGGGATATCTAGTCTCTGGTTCTTGGTTACTTAAGAACTGTCAGGTATGGGTTTCTTCTTGTGGAGTGGTCTTAAGTCAAACCACACATTGGGTGGCTACTTCCACAGTTTCTGTGCCACCATTGCCCCAACACATCGTCTTGCAGGCAGGACTGATAGTAGGTCAAAGGTTTTATGGCTGGGTAGGTGTCCATGTTTATCTTTCAGTATCCTGTAGAGTACATTTGTGCACCAAAGAGACTAGAACATGGGGTGAAGGCTCCATATAGGCACCAGCTCAGCTTCTCCATGTTCAATGAATTGTATGGATGTTGCCTTAACAAATGGAGCTCAATTGTCAGTTTGCAAAGAAAAATCCTTTGTCTTAGCAACAGCCTGGTTTGTTTAAGGATTTCAATGGGACCGGATTAGCCACCATTTCAACTAAAAAACATGACCCTCTGAATCAACTAAGACACATAGGAACTCACAAAGACAGAAGTAGCAAGCACAGGGTCTCCCGGAGTCTGCACCAGGTGTTCTGCATATATATATAATTTTTATGCATATATAATTTTTATAATATTTTATATACTATATATATAAAATACTATTTTTATAGGACTCACGACTATGAGAACAAGTGGAACTCTGACTCTACTGCTTGCTGCTGGAACAAATTTCTTCCTATTTCATTGCTATGTCCAAACTGGATATAAACATTTTTGCTTCATCCTATAATATTTCATTGTGTTATGTTTGGTTGTTATCTCTAAGAAGCATGTTCTTTCTAATGAGAGACAGAAATGGAGTGGATCCAAAGGGGAGGGAAGGGGGAAAAACTGGAAGGAGTAGAGGGAGGGAAAACTGTAAACAGGGTATATTGTATGAGAAAAGAATCTGTTTTCAATAAAAGGGAAAAAACTTCTATCTGCTCCTTAAATAATAGTTTCTTGTAATAAATACTTTATTTTTGCGATATGAAACACTCAAAAGTTTATGGCTAAAAAGATATACACAAGCCTTTGTAAGCAAATATTTATGTTCATGTTATTCTTCTTTGAATATCAATGAATGCAGGATAAAGAAATGTGAACTTGACAAATATTAGTGGAAGAACAAACCTATCTGTGACCTTGACTGAGCCCTTGAACTCAATTGCCTAAACTCCAGAAGTATCATTTTTCCTTCAGAGAGGAAGAAAGTGATTTCACACAGCATTTAAATTCTCCATGGCTTCCTTCTCACCAGTTTCTTTAATAATGCGTTTATAATTTATATTTTAAAACAAGGTTCAAACGCAACTACAAAGTCTACAATTTATGATCCCACAGACAGCCTAAGAAGAAATTAGTGAGAACAATAACATGATAGGTGCTTTAAAAGAGATTTGTTTAAATTTCAAATAATTCAAGAAGCTGAAAAATGGATGAAGGAATGGAAAATTTTCACAAAACAGTTCCTCTCAAGTTCATGTTGTTAAAGTCAAATGTAAAGGTAAAGCTGTTAAACCACAGTGTCACATGAGTTTCCAAAAGGATGTAAAGTAGACAGTGCTTGA
This sequence comes from Mesocricetus auratus, assembly GCF_017639785.1. Classification (NCBI taxonomy): domain Eukaryota; kingdom Metazoa; phylum Chordata; class Mammalia; order Rodentia; family Cricetidae; genus Mesocricetus; species Mesocricetus auratus. Next base: position 28,889,265 of record NW_024429192.1, on the reverse strand, counting down.
TTTATCCTTTGTTCTAAGAATTAGCATGGTTGAATTTATAACTTATGTTAGCTAAATGATATAAAACTAGTTTGGATGAAATAGAAGAATGTGACAATATGTGTACAAGAAAATCATAAGTGAGCTACTTACTAAAAATGGAGTAGAAATGTAAAAAAGCTAGAAGGGTGACTGGATGACATTAGGTGAATAAACAGGGTTGTGCTGGGTGGGAGCTTGGATAACACCGGGTGGGAAACTATGCTGGCATTGCATAACTAAGATAACTAGCTTGGCATTATGTGGGAGCAAGGATGTCAAGGTCTGAAAATGCCACTCAGTCGCTAGTAACATTGAGAATCATTGCTATTTAAAAAGAATATCCTTACTGTAGTGTCCAGTGCAAACAGTATACTAGGAAAACATAACAGACTAGAGCATTCACACTTCCGCTGAGCTCCTGGAGTTCAGGTAAAGGGAAGGAGGAGGGATCGTATGAACAAGTGGGGTCAACAGCATGATGAGGAAAACCAAGAGACAGCTATTGGGCTGGTGGGGATTCAAGGACTATGGCACAACAGCTGGGGAAGCTGCATGGGATAGAACTAGACCATCTGAACGTGAGTGACAGTTATGGGACTTGGTCTTTTGGGGGGTGAGGGACCCGGCAGTAGGATCACCTATCCCAGGTGCATGAACTAGCTTTTTGGAGCCTACTCCTTATGATGGGATACCTTGCTCAGCCTTGATACTGGGTGGGGAGCTTGGTCCTGCCTCAACTTGTTGATATGCTAGACTTTGGTGATTCCCCAAGGGAGGCCTTACCCCCCTTTGAGGAGTGGATGGGAGTGGGAAGTGGGGGAGTTGGAGGGGCAGGAGAAGGGGAGGGAGGGGAAACTGGGGTTAGTATATAAAATGAAAAACTGTTTTAAATAGAAAGAAAAGAAAACAATAAAAAGATGGACAAAATATAAAATCTAGATTCTTAACAGCATCAAAAACAGATCAAATAAGTAGGGATTATTTGTTCAAGTTTAGCTAAAAACAAGGGCACAGAATCCAGATGGAGTACCAAACACATTTTTCTTGAGTAGTTACCAAACCAAACACACAGAAACTCTGCCTGGGTAAGATTCTGTTGTAGCTGGGTGGTGGTGCATGACTTTAATCGCAGCACTCAGGAAGTAGAGACAAGAGGGTCTCTGAGTTTAAGGCCAGCCTGGTCTACAAAGTGAGTTTCAGGACAGCCAATTCTACATAGGGAAAACCTGTCTCCAAAAACAAAACACCAAGACAAACAAACAAAATTCTGTTGGACCAAGGCAAAAAGCCCAATGCCACCTATGGGAAGCTAACAGTTAATCCTCCTGTGAAAATGCAGATATGAAAGGTTGTCCAAGTCCTGGCACTGGTCACTCAGACAAAGATGATGGTGAATAAATGTCTTTTGTTACTGAGCAGACCATGATGCACAAACAAAGGAAAAACAAATTTACCTAGGCCTGCTTTTTGAGTCAAGGAAAGGATTTATTTCCTGGATGTTTCTGTGCATTAGGAGAGGCCCTCTATATGTCAATTAAACTCAATTAGTGGGCAGTGTCATTCAAGACTGCTATAGCCTTGCTAATTTACTGCTTGATTGGTCTAGCAATTACAGGCACAAGGGGTTGCCCAGCTTCGGATTTCGTTGTGGATTTGTCAATTTCTTTTATCATTTGCTCAGTGTTGCTGCATAAGGAGTGCTCTGTCGATGAGGGGAAGGTTGTTTAGGACTGATATGGATTTATGTGGTTTATACAGTACTTATTTCTCTCCATTACATGCACTCTTTTACAAATCACCGATACCTCTTGACATTCAATCTTCTTTGGCAGGTTGTAATGGAAGCATCCCAGATATCCTTGCTTAAAATATGCATTGCCAACTTTTAGCCAACTTCTTTGCTTTTAACCATTTTTATCTTTACTTAAAATGAATTTCTTGTAGACATATACTTGTATTTTGCTTATTTGTTCACTTTAATAATCTTTGACTTGAAGCGTGTAGCTCATTTAGATTTAATACAGTTTCTAGTGTGGATGGATTCAAGTTACAATTTTACAAATTAGATTACAGTGTTTGAAAATAAGAAGATTAACAATCCTGAAATGAGATGAATGCAGACAGAAATATCAACCACAACCAATGTGTGATATCAAAAGGGCATAATTACAGATATTCTGGCTGTTAAATGATAAGTACATTACAGAATCTTTAGTCTGTACTTTGACCTTAGTCATTTTGTATAAACATTAAGCAAAGACTGTATTTCTTCATGGCCTTATCTTCCCAGAGAATGCCTGGAGCATCCCAGTCTCTAATGGCATCCTCCTTGGCCTCTTGCTCCTCTCCCCCAGCATTCCTCTCATCCTCTGGTCCCCCCTATCTTCCTGTCTCACCTTGACAATCAGCGTTTTATTTAACAACCAATAAGAGAAACATATATACAGAAGGGCATCCCCTGTCAAGTAGTAGTATCTCCTCTAGAATCTATAACTTCAATAGTCTTGGGTAGTTGGCTAGGTTATAGGACCAGACATAAATCCTCTGCAAATGAGTGTGGGTCTTTAATACAGAAAGACAGCTGTTATTTTCCTCCAAAATGTACAGGACACTGTTGCAGTATTGGAACAACTATTGCACCATGTCCATCATGCAGTGGTTTGTGGGTTTCACAGCTAGGTAGAACTATTGATTTCTCTTTTCCCTTGGCAGTTTGCACAACACCTTTGTATACTGTGAGAGCTAATACTCAGTAAGACTTTCAGGGCAGTTCTAGTGTGATTCTTCTAAATGTCCCATGTCCAAAGTGTGAGTGTTTAGTCATAAATCTCATTTCCCCATTCAGGGAGACAAACAAGGGCATTGACTATAGTCTATACTATTTTAAGAATTCTTTTGATCCCCTGGCCAACACATGAAAGGGTAGTTTCACATACTTTGTACTGGGGTTTTTGTGATCTACTTCATTCAATATATATATTGAGGGGAAGTAGGAAAACATATGATTCAGTGACTGTAGTAGGAATACATTATAAAAATCACTATTTGTGTTATAATCTAGAAGGTTGTGGAAATTTAGCATTTGTAGCAAAACTGAGATGTTAAATACTTTTAGTTAAGGTCAAGGTTAAGTGAAATCTACACTAACCGTCCTTCTAGTCCATACTAAAAGGGTAGGGCCACCATAGGAAGGCCAAGATCTATAAAACACAACAGTTGTTATTGATCATAGGTGTTGATAATCTCTTCTAATCTAAGTGAGCTTTCATCTGCCTATTCGGGGACTTATGTATTGTGACAACCACATAGTAGTTGAATCATTTTTTGTTTGTTTGTTTTTGTTTCAGAGTGCAGAAGTTCATTTGATGAGTTGGCAATACTGGAAGAAAAATCAGGACAAATTTGGCAGAGAGAAGGAATCCTGTAGTGAACTTATAGCTTGAAAGTGACCCACTAAAGCTAAGCTGTCTACCTGAGCTGTGAGTCTCCCAGCTAGCCTTCTGAGTAGGCAGTTTGAAACAATAGGCTTCACTTTTACTTTTACTTTTACTTCTGATATTTCTTTTTCTCCCAGATAGGCACAACCTGACTCCCACTCACAGTATCCCTGCAAGTGCTCTTGAATAGCCAACAGGTCTGTAATAACTATGCTCTTCTCTGTTCCTTCACCTGCCTGTTTTTTTGTTCTTGTCTCTCTCTTTGTTCCCCCACCATCGTTTTTCTTCTTTCTTTTGAGTAAACAAAATAAAACTTAAAAAAGCATCTGCAATTTTCCAAATGGCACTCAGAAGAAAAATGAGAACATTAGCACGGAATATGTCATTTTTATTGCACGTAATTTAATGGTACATTTTAGTCATTCAGGCACAAACAATTCCAAACAAGAGGTCATGCCTCTTTGAATTAAATTTTGAGCTTAAACTTCTACTTTAGTTAATGCAAGTCTTGTGGTCAGAATTACGCCAGTTTCCTCCATAAAATGCTTTCTAAAATAGGCTATATCAAATGAATTTAATTGTGCACCTCGTTTTCTATAGAACAAATTTAAAATGTTTCCCATTTAAAAATTTTAACTTTGTAGTAACTACTTTTATAAAATAATTTTTTCTGACATTATTTGAAGGGATACTTGACATCTGTTCAGCTCTGTCCCTACCAAGTTTTACTGTTTAATTTTTGTGCCACTGTGTATGTTCTTGGTGCACAGTATCTTCATCAAATCCAACATCTCAAGTTAACCTGCAAATGTAAAGTGCATTGACATATCCACAACTTCCTCTCTAAACTCCATTAGAGAGGAAGTACTCCATTATATTCCACCAACCAGTTCTATGCCGTCTAAACTGTAAAAGTGTACATCCATAGGCTTAGGTAAACAATAAGCTTTGCTTTTCTTTCTGTATGTCAATTTAGTTTCTAAACCTGGTATTTATCCCTCCAGGCCAGTGGAGCACACCATGGCAATGTTCTTGAGTCCCATCTGCTCAGCATGCACAGTGCTGAGCCTCAGGAGCAGAAGGGTTGTGTTTTCATTACAAGAGCTGCTCAACTTGGTCCAGACATACTTGTTTTTTTCTGCAGTCCTCTTATCCACCGCTGTATGACTTGTGACCTGACGAGGAAGTCCCTTGAAAGCCTTTCTGCCTTAGATTCTATCTGCCCGTGCAGAAGAAGAAGTTTCCTCTCAGTTTCCCAACATCCAACTGAAGCTGCACCTAGGCAGCAGGATTCAGACTCCCTCCGCTCTTGGGATAGAAGGATGCTACTCTTCACCATGGCTTGTTGGAGCAACAACACTTTCTTTGCTGCTTCATCAGAGCACAACCTTTAGCCAAGGCTCGCTTTCTTTCTCCCCTACTTTTGCCTCTAAATACTTCTAAGAGTTTAGGACATATAAAAACAAAAGCACAGACAACTTCCATACTCTTTCCACGTAAAGATTTCCCCTGAGACATTCAAATAAGGAGCAGGCTGCTTTCTCAAGAGACATAAAAGAAGAGAAGGTAATGGGAGAGAGGCTATTGCAGCATCACAAAGTCATCGTAGTGAAAGTTCCACATGATCAACAGCCACGTTTGGTCACAAATGGCCATATTTCCAAATGCTATCAGAGAGGGTATGGCTTCTGTCTGGTTGCTGTAAGGAGACTTGCTGTAATAAACTTTCCCCCAGGACACTTCAGCTGCTCTGAACCAAAGCTGGTATTTACGGGTTCAACAGTGAGCTAAGTTAATGGCTACAAAGATTCAAAGGGGATATTTCTTTGAGTGAGGCATAGAGGGCATTCACTGGACAGAGGTTTGTTCACTGAGCATTAGGCAGTGTTAAATCTGTGGACTTATAGCCAATATGGACTCATTATGGTAAGGAAAATGACAAAGAATGGGACACACGCATGTGATAAAACTTTCTGCCCATTTCTCTACCTTTTTTGTGTGTTGAAAAGAAAAAATGCAAGAAATTCAATCATATTTTCATGTTCAAGGATATCATTCAGACAGAAAGAAGAGTGGAATTTACAAATTTCATTTGAAAGCCACCAAAGGAAGAATACTTCTGATGGTCTGAAACTGTGTTGGCAAACACAAAATCAACCCAACCCATCCATCCCGCTTGGCATGACCCAATTCCACAACAGAAACAGGAAGAGAATTGCTGATGTCTGTGTGTCTGAAATAAGAGTTTATTTAACCTGCTCGTGTGTGTGTGTGTGTGTGTGTGTGTATCCGTGTGTGACTGAAGATTCCTCATGCACAGCATATAGCAGTGACATTCAAGTTGATGGACTAAGAATCATGAGTTGACATTGGTTGAATACAATCCCGGGAGAAACAAATCTCCTTTTTTTGGTTCCACTTCCCACCAATCAGTGTAAGCCTGTCATTGGAGTCGTAATGAACAGCAGAGGTTATGAAATTGAAATAACATGCATCACAGGAAGTCACAACAGTGCAGAGAGGATCAGCTGAATTTCAAAACTCTTTTGAATTCTTTCCCTTGGAACTGGCAGGTGATTCTTGGGGTGGACTATTGAAGGTCTGACAGTCTTGGATTTATTTATTTTTATAACAGTATACTGTTAGTGAGGAGAAATTGGGGAGGCATTAATCTGGGAGATGGGACTTAGCTTTTAACTATTTAAAGTAGACTTTACCAAAAATACCAAGGGAGAAGAACAGAGTCAAAGGGCTGAACATACCACTCAGTGTTTCAGAATGTGTGAAAGAACACACAGCACAGTGCAAGAGCTCAGATTCCAGAAGCTGACACACATACAGTCAACTGATCTTTGATGAAAACAGGAGAGAGAGACAGAGAGACAGAGAGAGAGAGAGACAGAGAGAGACGGAGAGACAGAGAGAGACAGAGAGACAGAGAGAGACAGAGAGAGACAGAGAGGCAGAGACAGAGAGACAGAGAGACACACACAGAGAAAGAGAGAGAGAGAGAGAGGACTACAAATAAGTGGTGGTCAGGTACAATAAAAACAATTCTAGATATGTTGGGTACATCTCTTACAAAAATTGACTCATTATGAATAGTGAATTTTAGAGAAAATCCAGGTGGATGAGTCTTGAAAGGCCAATGATTCTTAAAAGGACATACCATGGGTCTAGAGAGAAGGCACTTTGGGTGAAGGCACTTGTGGTCAAGTCTGATGACATGAGCTCAATTATAGTCCCTGAGGACTGCATTGCAGAAGAAGAGAACCAACTCTTGCAAGTTTTCTTATTACATGCTGTGTAGCACATATGGACACACACACACACACACAAACACATACACAAACATACACAACACACACAGAGCACAACACACACACACACACACAGGCCACACAACACACACATAACACACACAGCACACATGCCCATCATACACACACATACACAAAAATATAATAAAAATTTAAAAATTAGAAGTTAAAAGACATAGTATGTTTTTGTTTTACACAATATTTTTATTCTTTGAAAGTTTCATGCTTTAATACAATAATGTGATTATACTAATCATATCCAGTTTCCAGTACCTCCCCCAACTCCTCTTGGTACATCCAACCCTGTCTCCCTGCTAACTACAGATCCTTTGTTTTTGGTCTGATTATTAACCCCATAAATTGAATTAGTGCTGCCAGATGTGCATGGGTATGCAACCATCCACAAGGGGCATGAACAGCATATCTGTAGCCACATCCCTAAAGGTGAGTGACCCTTCTACAGGAGTCAACAGCTTCAAATAACTCCTCTGATAAGGATGGGGCTTCAGCGGTTCCTCCTCCATGCAGTAGATTGCAATGTTTTTCACAGTTTACAGCTATTAAATGAATTAACATGTGGAACAAATTCAGCACACAGGGTTAAGATAACTCAAAGGTGATTATAGATATAGTGATTCCTGTAAGACCACAAAATAGCTAAAATCAACTGTGTTTATGTTTGCAGTAATTTGAGTGTGACTTCCCATTTGGAGTTTGTTTTGTTGAGCCAGGGCCTCAGCATGTGGCCCTAGTTTCCTGGAAACTCACCAGATGGATCAGATTTGTCTTTAGCTTGCAGCCACCTTTCTCCTGTCTCTCAAGTATTGTGACTAATGGTATGTGCTATTATGTCTGGTTCAGTTTGCCTATTTCCTCATCTAACTTCAAAGTTTTATAGACAAGAATACCGTGTAATTTGTGCTTGTGATGAGTATGCTATTTTCTGTCACAGAAGTCTAGTGAAAATTTATTTCCAGGTGATGTAATGCTCTGGACTAAATCCATAAGTTTCACCTACAGTAGGATAGGAAGTTTAATAGCGTGACTCTTCCTGACAAATATTCCCTATGAAACTAATCATTTATGCACTTTTGCCAATCTTGCATAGGAAAATGAAGGGCTGGCCACTAAATATAATATCTATTATTAAGATATATATCTGATAAAATATATATCAAAATGTGCTTGAATACTGTTTGCAGGAAAATTGTTAGGATGATTTGGTGGTGGTCTAATGTGTACATATGAAATGATTATTAGAAGAATGATAATGTGATATTATTTTAGAATCTTCTCCTTAAACCTATGCTATTCACATTTCATCAAATTCCAGATGAAACTACGGGAGCAAACTCCTAAAACCATCAAATGCTATAAAATGATAGTCAAAGAGAACCAAGGAGAATATTAAAAATCAAATTTGTTTTTTAACCTTAGAACATAATGCAATATCTACCAGACAGAAGCTTAACAAAGAAACAAAGGAACTAATAGAAGTTATTACCTAATTGGGTCCAACAGACATCTATAGAACATTCCATCCAAACACAAAAGAATATACCTTCTTCTCAGTGCCACATGGAAACTACTCAAAAACCAACCACATACTCAGCAACATAGCAAACCTCAACAGGTACAAAAAAAAATTGGACTACCTCCATGTATCTTATCAAACCACCATGCTCTAAAGTTAGAATTCAACAACACCACCAAACTTATGGGACACTTTGAAAACAGGGCTAAGAGGAAAGTTCATAGAACTAAGTGGCCACATGAAGAAACTGGAGAAGAGTCCCACTAGAGAATTAACAGTGCAACTGAAAGCTCTAGAACAAAAGGAAGCAAACTCACCCCCAGAGGAGTAGACGACAGGAAATAATCAAATTGAGGGCTGAAATCAATGAAGTAGAAATGAGGAAAACAATATAAAGAATCAATGTAACAAAGAGTTGGTTCTTTGAGAAAAATCAACATAATAGACAAAACTTTATCCAAACATACCAAATGGCAGAGTGTGATCATGCAAATTAACAAAATCAGAAATGAAAAGGGGGATATAACAGTCACTGAGGAAATCCAGAGAAGCAGAAGGGTCTTTGCCAAACTCTTTCTATGAGGCTTCAATAACCTTGATCCCCAAGCCACACAAAGACACAACTAAGAAAGAGAACTTCAGACCAATATCCCTCATGAACATTGATGCAAAAATACTCAATAAAATACTGGCAAATCAGATCCAAGAACACATCAAAACAATCATTCACCACGATGATCCTAGTCAGCCACCAATTTACAAGGGTAAGTGACTGATATCTCCAGGGGACTGCGTTCCTAGGCGACCATGTCAGGTAGGTTGGGTGCATTAAGTGCATTTCCACTTTCCATCGTTTCAACTTATGATGTCATCAAGAACAGTGCCACACACGGGGTGGAGAAAATTCTCACTGTCACAGGAGCATGGCAGAAACGGGACAACAGACTTGAAATGCCATCTCACAATGGACCAGCAATACTGTCAGCCCATGTCACCCAAAGCTTCAGGGAACATAAACCATTAGCCAGCCTGTACCAAGTTTTGGAACTTGGCTGGATTAGTGACAAAGGAACAACAGAGTCTGGAGGCTTAATCCTGAACATAGCGTCAAGGAAGCAAAGCAAAGAGAGAGAGAGAGAGAGAGAGAGAGAGAGAGAGAGAGAGAGAGAGACAGAGACAGAGACAGAGACAGAGAGACAGAGAGAGAGACAGAGAGAGACAGAGACAGAGAGAGAGACAGAGAGAGAGACAAAGAGAGAGAGAGAGAGAGAGAGAGAGAGAGAGAGAGAGAGAAGAAATATAGAAATTTGACAGAAAACATACTTTCCTGGGACTTCTTCATTCACCACATTTTGAATCGGCATTGAGGAAAATAAGACCGAATACATAGGGCCTGCTCCATGGAACTCTATGGATGTGACAATCAGGTGCCCCAGGATTAAACCCACACAGAGATCTCACTCAGATCAGTGAAAGGAGAGTGCTGCTCAATTCCCATTACATCCCTATTTTGTGAATGAATGACGATGTTTGTTAGAGAACTGTTTTTCTCACTCTACAGGGTAACCCCCATAGTGTTAAACAACAAGTGTTTTCTGGCTCAAGTTTCAGAGATACTATAAGCCTTGTCTGCTTGCAGCTAATGACCCACAAAGCCTCCCTACAGTTTCTGTGTATTGTATTCTAACTCTCTTTGGTTCTAACTGTAACTTCTGGTGAGTTACAGGCTTGCTAAGAAGATAAATGTCATTAAATTGATTGACTATTGATTTACATCAAATGGACAACTCTAATAATGTAGCTCATCTGATTGTACCAACTTAAATGATGAGAACTACTGAGATACACAGGAATCCTTCGAATGGTTCAAAAATATTAAATCAGCTATTATATCTAGGTCAAATGAAAGCATACATTCTTACTAATAAAACATAACAAAGGGTAGGAAAAATGGAAGCTGTAATCAACTTCGATCAGAACAATGTACCTTAGCTAGGTGTGGTGGTACATACCTTTATCCCAGCACTCCAGGTGAGTTTCAGAGTAGCCAGGGCTATGCAAGACCTTATCTCAAAACACACAAACAAACAGTGTTGTAGTTTAGCAGTGATGAGAATGAACCACAATACCCATGTGGAAATTATTGATAGGGAGTGAAAAGAGGGGTTTGTAGGGAGACTGCCTTGGAAAAGAAAATGGTGAAGAACAAGGAATCAGGAGAGCCTGCTTTTAAATGGGCCTTGGAACATGTGTACAGAGATTTACGGAGCCATGTAGTGCAGAGGCATAGATCCCATAGTGATGAACGGCCTAGGACCCTGGGCTGGCTAAGTATTTGCCTGAGTAGTAACATGCATATCCTGCCAGGTGACAGGGGGTGATCCAGAATAATACCTGAATGCTAACAACCATTACCACATATTTCCCAAGTTTTTTTTAAATAGCAGGAATTGTTTCATCACAAATATTTGGGAATCAGTAGTGATACTATATCTTGGTGGAATCTTTTCAATTTCTGTCTGGCTCACTGATTTTCTTTACTTTAATATAAACATAGACATCTGTCATATTTAATCCTGTACATTGTTTGGTTGATGGGTGACACTCTTTCTTTCCAGGAATCATCTAGGTCAAAGGAGACACTAATTCACTCCCATATGGAAACAAACACCTATTTCTGGAGTTTAGCGGGGCAGCAGGAAGAATCAGGATATGCGACAAACCCACGCGGAGGTTTATTGATGGGGGTGAAAGAGGAGGTAGTGATGGTGGACAGGAAAAGGGAAGTGATGAAGAGATCGAGGGACAGGTGGAGCTTGCTTTGAAAAGGGGGCCTTTTACACATGTGTACAGAGTCTTACAGAGCCGTGAAGCACATCACATATTGACATATGGCCATAGGGCCCAGGACAAAGTATTTGCCTGAATACTGACAGGCACTGCACAGCTTAAGACTGTGGGGCTGGCTAGGTATTTGCCTGAGTGCTAACAAGAGCATCCTGCCAGGTGACAGGGGCAGGTCAGTATCCTGCCTGAATGCTAACACCCTGTTCATTGGATAGCAGCTTTCTCCCTTTCTTAATCCTTCGCTGTTGCTGCAGAGCTCAAAGAGTAGCGTCTGGCCTCTATGAAGGTCATGGCCCCACTTATTAGAATGATAATCTGAGACATTTCACTTACTTTTTCTCACATGTGTTTTAATTATTTGTGGTGAATTAACAGTAGAAACTACAAAGTGGAAAAGAAGATAGAAGTAGATTTAAGTTGAATGTATTTATGATTTCAGGGGTAGAGTTTGCCAAAGGTATTCATTAAATCACTGATGCGGCTAAACAACTAAAACACAGCAACAAGAAAATGTCATTAACACCAATTATGTGTTCAGTCGTAAATTATACTAAGTAGAAGCAAAATGTGTGTGTATGTGTGAATGTGTGTGTGTGTGAATGTGTGTGTATGTGTGTGTGAATGTGTGTGTGAGAATGTGTGTGTGTATGTATGTGTGTGTATGTGTGTGTTATTGTGTATGTGTGTGTGTGAATGTGTGTGTGTGAGAATGTGTGTGTGTATGTATGTGTGTGTATGTGTGTGTTATTGTGTATGTGTGTGTGTGAATGTGTGTATGTGTATGTGTGAATGTGTGTGTGTGTCTGTGTGTGTCGAAGTGTGGACACTTGTATGCCATGTCATAAATGTATAAATATGAAAGTTAGCGGCCAGCCTGGCTTGTCAGTTGCTGCCTTCCTTCCACCTGGTTTAAAACAGTCTCTTCTGCTGTTTTGCCACTGTGGACACCAAGCTTGTTAACTTGGCAGTTTCCATTCGTTCTCTTGGTTGCCATCTCACCTAGGAGTACCGGGACTGCAGATGCATCGTGCAATACAGCTTCCCAGATCCAAACTCAGATCCTCAGGGCTGTGTGGTCAGCACTCTGCCCACTGAACCATCTCGGCAGCCTGAAACAGTGTTTTAAACATGACTTTTCTCTTTTCCCAGGCTACTAATGTGCAGTAGGATACCCTTGCTATGCTGGGCAGTGGCTGTGAGGCTGAACTCCCAACGTGTCCAATGGAAAGACAAAAGGATAGACTACAGGTATTGATTCCTGCAGCTGTGGGCAATGAAACATGAATCACAAAACTCAACTTTATTGGGGAAAGGGGCCAAAGGGAAGAGTAGGTATTGGCTAACCAGGAACAGAGATGGAAGGGGAAAGGGGAAGGGGAAGGAGAGGGAGAAAGGAGGGGCAAACAAGTGGGAGGCCCTTGCTTAAAAGGGAAAGCTTGCACATGCTTACAGAGTCCTTACGCGACCACATAGTCCCACAACACAGGGCCCTTGAGCTGCCTGAATGCTGGTGTGCAAACCCTGCCGGTTGTCAGGGAGCATGGTCAGCATAATGCCAGGATATCAACAACAGAAATGTGTCCATGATCAGAGAAATAGAGAGAATAGCTGTGTGTGTAACAGAACCCTCCTGATGGTCATCCCAAGAACCTAAATCTTAATTTTGGACTTCTAGCATCCAACAATGTGAGAAAATGAGCTTCTGATATACTATGTTTGTAGTAATTTGTTAGGATCTTTGACCATAGGCCATGAGACAAATATAGGGGAAATGATAGACCTAGTTCACATTCTGACCACAGTGTTCCCTACATTAATAAATAATTTTTATAGACACGTTGGGAGGCTAACTACAGTGGAATAAGTGTACAACTCAAGAATAATCATTTATAACGTTTATGTAACTTGTGAGTAAATGAAGCATAGCTGAGAAGAGAACTGGAAAGTTAAAAATGGAACAAGACCTTAAGGGCTGGAACTGGGTAAAAGTGCAGTGAAGAAATTGAGAATGTTTCTTCAGCTACTTTTATAAAGTTAATTGAGTCAGGTTTCCTAGCTGGTAAATGTAACAGAAACTGATGTGAATGAGATAATTAGAAAATGTACTAAAATGTCTTAGATGGGCAGCCCTGTACTTACAGTGCTTGACACAGGGAATTTTGAGAGAAGTCCTCTGGTTGACAATGAATAGTGGGTATTAGCCTGAGTTTGCACACTAAGGTTCCTGTAACTTGAGCAGTCTGTGTCTGGGATAGTTGGTAGCACATGTCTATGTCGTACTTGAGCCTTTGTAGGTATCATGTTGCTCTGCTGTGATAGCCCTTTGATAATAAGAAAATGTGGACACAAGGCTCATGTCTGAATCATTTCCCAATATGCTATTGTCTTTTAGGCAGAGCCTTCCTATATTGCCTAGGCTGGCAATATCAGCCTCTAAATGCCCCAGTGATGCAATGATTACCTGGTTTCAATGAGAAAATTTTGACTCATGAGTTGTTGATGTAAAATAGAAGATAGAAAATACATAGTAAATCCGCGTGTGGCTGTGGGGCAAGAATCTTCATAGGAACTGCATTTCCATTTTTGTGGTGGCTTGGCCAAATGGCCTGTTTTCCTTAAGGCTCAATGGTATTGAAGGCACCATCTTATAAAATCTCTCAAGAATTCCATCCAATCCCTACAAACTGCTGGAACACGATGATGGACAGCTGGAACCTTTGAAATGAAAACATTTCGTAGAATATTTTCTGGGCCCATAGACCTTTCCTTTAAGTAATGAGAAAATGCAGAAATGGTGTGTGCGTAAATGTCAACTCACAAGATGCTGTATTTGATTCTCCAGACAGATCATGAGGCAAGGCCAGATTAATGGGGGGAGCAGGAAATAGGTTTAGTTGTTTGGTGTGAGATGTTCCAAAACATTTGTAGATATTTCAAAGCGACCACATTCAATTTTATGTTGTTTATTAATTTTTTGACTGTGGGACACTTACTAAACATCAGTTTGGGCAAAGTCTTGTAATAAATTTTAACTTTTATGAATGGTTTTGGATCACAACCTCAAAACTCTAAAAGCAGCAAACAAATGATGGAGACTTAAAAAGGATGGTACAATTTAATCCAGGGTAAGTAATGAAGAAATGCACAAAAAGGCAATTAAAAACATTTCCTCTTCTAACGTTACATTTGAAATAAGCCTCCAACAGGCTGAAAGTGGACCTGTTAATTATTAGAAGGTGTGGAAGGTGGGTACAGTGAATGAAGCTGGATCCAGTGCAGCTGTCCCGTTGGACCCAAATGGATGTGGTTTATAGTATGAGGAGGGGCAACGGTGATGGATCCTGTATCCTATCACCAGCCAGGGGTGGTCAGGCACGGGTGTCAGAGGCATCTGTGCTTCTCCTAGAGGAAGTGAAGCTCAAGCGAGTGTAACATTCTCTAACCTGGTTTCCTGGTGTGCTGGAGTAGATTTGCATTTTTAAAAACCATTACCCAGACCTGCTCCTGGGAAGGCTTTCTTAGATCCTCTCAGCGTGGGCTTTGCGGTCTGCTTATGCTGTCACATGCACAGTTAAAAGTTTGATGTTAAAATGTATACATTTATTCCTCCAGGAATATTGTTTATTGTGTTTTCAGACTTCCTTTTCTTGCCGACTCTACAATTTCATTTGCCACATTCATATTTTAAGTCATCACGAATTCATTTGGTGTGGCATGAAACAATTTTTCTCTATATGGATAATTCACCATTAAAAACAATAGCTTCATTCAAGCAGTTTCTCTTCTTAAGACATAATTTTATTTCTTTTTTATGTTTTTATTTAAATTAGAAACATACATGCTTCAAATGCCAATCCAAGCTCCCTCTCCCACCCTTCCTCCCTTGTCCCTCCACCAGCCTCCCTGCCAGCCCAACCCCCACGTCATTCCCCAGGGAGGGTGAAGCCCTCCTTGGGAGGCATCTCCAGAGTCTGTCATTTCATCCAGGGCAGGACCTAGGCCCTTCCCCATCTGTCCAGGCTGAGAGAGCATCTCTCCCTGTGAAATGGGCTCCCAAAGTTCATTTGTATACCATGGTGAACACTAATCTACTACCCAAGACCCTAGAGATTTCTGAGGCCTCCTCACTGACACTACATTCATGGAGTCTGGATCAGTCCCCTGTTGGCCTCTTAGCCATCAGTCTGGGGTTCAAGAGCTCCCCCTTGTCCAGTCAGCTGTTTATGTGGGTTTCACCTGCATGGCCTTGACCTCTTTGCTCATTACTCCTCTATCTCTGTCACTGGGTTCCAGGAGTTCAGTTCAGTGTTTAGCTGTGGGTATCTGTCTCTGCTTCCATCAGCCACTGGATGAAGGTTCCAGGATGGCATATAAGGTAGTCATCAACCTTATCATCAGGTAGGGACCTTTTTGTCATTAACATCATCTCATTCTTCCTAAACTTGTTTTTCACTTGTGCATTCAAATTGCTACAAATTTTGGTTTTAAGATAATATATATGTTGAAACAGTCTTGTATAGCTTATAACCCCTAATGGAGTCAATGTGGACTTGTCATTTGATCCTCCTGCACATATCATACAACTACTGGGATTACAGGCCTGAGTTACTATGTGTGGTTTTGCATGGTGCTGGAGATGGAATGCAGGGGCTTTGTCAGTGCTTGGCAATCTCTTCATCAGCTAAACCATGAACCCAGCTCCATGTTTTGATATTGTCGTAGGAATCATGCTTGGTTCAGGATTAAAATTTAATAAAATCACACTTGAATATCAGTTATATTCTTCTATGCTATTTTTGTTTCTAGGAACTTCCCTAAACTATTTGCTTGGTTCCTTTGTAGATAGATCACTTCTGAGTTTTGTATTTGGCCAATCATATTGCTGGCAAACACTGAGAGCTTCCACCGTATTCCCCCATATCTTTATTTTAGAAATCTGATTGGGATATCTAGCAGAATAAGCAGTCATGGACGTGATGACAGGTTTTCTTAAAGCAATAGGCTTTAATGAGGACACATCTAAAGCTTCCACATTTTGTGTGGTCTCTTTGCTTGTTAACTAGAACCTTTTCAAACTGAGATAGTGAATTTTATTGTGACTTTGAGAAAAGGTTACTTCTAGCTAGCAATTAAATTAATCAAAGTGCTTCTTTTTTCATTTGGTTTGTTCGTAGTTTTTGAGAGCCTGTTTTGCTGTGCAGCCTAGGCTGGCCTGAAACTAATTAGCCTTCTGCCTCCACTTCTTCAGTGCTGGAATTATAAGCATGAACCAACCACCAGGTTCAATTAATTTTTATTTTTTCAGTAATGTTTTTATTTTTATTGTGTTAGCATTAGCAATTTATTCATGGGAATCAGTCTATCACAATACCCAGCAATTCCACTTTTAGGCATATACCCAAAAGATGCACATTCATACAACAAGGATGTCTGTTCCACTACGTTCATAGCAGCATTATTTGTAATAGTCAGAACCTGGAAGAAACTGAGATGCCCCTCAACTGAAGAGTGGATAGGGAAAATGTGTTACATTTACACAGTTGAGTACTATTCAGTGGAAAAAACAATGGAACCTTGAAATTTTCAGACAAATGGAAGGCACTAGAAGAAACCATACTGAGTGAGGTAACCCAGTCACAAAAAGAGAAACATGGTATGTACTCACATATTTATGGATTTTAGACATGCCTCAGGGGAGTGTCAGCATACAATCCCACTGCCAGAGGAAACAGAACCTTCATCCAGTGACTGATGAAAGCAGAGGCAGATACCCACAGACAAACACTAAACTGAACTCCCGGAATCCAGTGTCAGAAAGAGAGAACTGATTGGCAAAGGAGTTAAGAGTGGGCTGGTTTAACCCGCAGAAACATTTGACCTGTACAAGGGGGAGCTCTTGGACTCCAGATTGATGGTTGTGTGGAAAGCATGGGACTGACCCAGACCCCCTTGTAGGAATGAACCCCACAAAGCTATCTGCCCATGAGGGCGGGGACAAGTAAATTAGCACAGGTAGATATAAAAGGAAGCTAAAGGAAAAGGACCCTCTCTCTTTCTCTTGGAAGCCAGCCATGCTTCTAACTCCTAACTTGTGTGACTCTCTCTCTCTGGTAAATAAATATATTGTATTACCTATAACATTGGCTATCATCAATATCTGGTGTCAGAAGTGGGATGGCTATCATCAATACCCCCTGAATGTGGGTGTCAGTGAGGAGGCCTAGGTAATCTAGCGAACCTTGGGTAGTATTTATACCTGGTGTACAAATAGACTTTGAGTGCCCATGCCACAATATGGGAGGCTCTCTCAGATGGGACTCTTGAGGGGGTATAGACCCTGCCCTGGATGAAATGACAGTTACTGGAAAACTACCATGGAGTGCCTCACCCCCTCCTTGGGGATTGGACTGGAGATTGGGTGGGGGACTGGCAGACCTGGTGGGGAGGGCAGGGGAGGAGGGGAGGAGAGGAGGGAAAGGGGGCTGGGATTGACATGTAAAACAAGATTGTTTCTAACTTAAAAAAAATTAGATGCAAAAAACCCTATTTTGTTTCTAGAAAACTGTGCATGCAAACCAATATTTTAATTAGTTAATAAGGATTTAAATTACCTTCATGAAATAGTTAAACATCCACTTTTCCTTTAATTGGACTTTAAGGTAGATCTAGCTGTGCAGTCCAGGTTAGTCTTGAATTCACGATTTCCTGCCTTTGCCTCCTAATGGCTGGGATTACACTCTGTGTGTTTTTAGTACTATTGCATCCTTTTGTATTAATTTCTTGCTTATTTTAAGTATTATTGCCTTTCAGATTGGTTAATACAACTCAGTATGTTAAGGCTCTTTTTTTCCACAGAGAAACATTGATAATTCTCTATTATTTGCTTAAGTCTTCACTGAATAAACCATGCTCTTAATTTTATTGTACCTATTTTTATCCTTCAGAGTTTATTTCTTCATGCTGTACTTTCTAATTTGGATGCTTGCTCTTATATTTCCAACATTTCTTATGCTTAGAAAGGCTTGACTATCACTTGGTTCTAAGCATAACTTTAGATCCATCTTACAAACTTTGCTATTACAAACACTTTGTAATTTCTAGTTTGAGCAGTCTTTGTGAATAACCTACGTACAGTGGCTAAAACCTGGGAACTGGAGCGTATTCCCGTGGTTAATCTACCTTTGAGAAGCTGGGTAATTTAATTATCATTGTCATGCTCCAGTTCCTTCATCTAGAAAAGTAGATAGCAAGAACAGGATTAAACAGTACTGTCCCCTCAGCTCTTAGAACAAGGTCAGTCATGGAATTATAGCTTCTAGCTACTGGTTGATGTCTTCATGGTGATAACTCAGCTTGTCCACTATCCTTTAATGATGACCCACTCTTTTAAAACACAGGCATGTATGCAACTGTGAAGATCTTCAAAGAATGATTTAGCACCATCTTTATCAGAGGTATACAAAGGCAGACATTTTGAACTTCAGTGTTCAAATTTAGCTTTCTGAGAATTTGCTGGCTCTTCAGGAAAAGATATCAGGTGATAAAATAATAAACCTGTAACTGTGTTTGAAGAAAGTGTGAATATCTTTACAGTAGTCAAGAAATTACTAGTATACATTAAAAACAACTGCATTAAAATAGTAACATTTGACTATTATGTGAAAGGAAAAAATTAGATTTGTCAGCTCAAATAAATAGTTATAATTCTCACATTATATGTTTCAAAGTTGTGAAAACTGTAGTGGTAATGGGCAGCCATGGCATCTTCAAAATGTTTTTAGCAAGAAAGAAAATTTTTATGGCCTTTAGGATGAAATGAAGACACACTCATGTGCCATGTAGAAAAATCTTAAATATAAAAACACTTAAAGATTTTCTTGGCAGGTGTATCATTGATTCTCACAACATTCTCTACATCCTCTAACACCCAAACCAAGATGATGGCACTATATATTTTTAAAATGAACGTTTTCAAAAAAATACAATCATGCAGAAAAAGAGAATGATGGTCTTTAAGATACATTGTGAAAGGTGAAACCAGGTTTAAATCCAGCACTTTCTGCTAAAGGAAATTAAAATTTACAAGAACTGATGGACTTGTGATTCCCTTTCTAATATACAAAAATTCGATTCTGTACATTTTCAAAGTATTGCACATGCTATCTTTAATTCTATCAATGACAAATTAAAATGAGTTTGTTCCATCATGCAGCTAGCAGAATATAGGAATATAGGAATGAGAAGGTGTTGCTACTGCATGTCAATTATGAGTGCTCCTAAGGAAGAGATTGGTGTCCAAATCTAGACACTATCCTTGACAAGGAAAACAAATTGAAATTTGATACCTCATCTTTTAAAGCTAATATTTTAATTTGTTCTTTGAAAGGTCCATACATGTATACAAAGTATCTTGATTGGATCTTTCCTCACTACTTCTCTCCTACTTCCCTTATCTCAACTTAAAGGCTGACACAAGAAGTGGGCCTGAACCATATTCAATTCAAGGAGCAAATGAAACATCTTGAGTGGTCATGATAGACTTCAACACCCAGTGCTATTTTATTAACCTTGCCCCTGTCAACCAACAATATGGCAAGTTCTCTCTCCATCTAATATCAGAATCCATCTAGGTCACTTGAGACTGAATTGGCTGCTTTCAAACCCCCACTTTAATGCATTTTCTTGTTACCTTTTTCCCACCCCTCTCTATTTTTTTTTCACTGTTATTCTCCACTGACCACGGGCCAATCTCAGTCCCAAACACTTAGACAAGTACTTCCATCTGCATCTATGTTAACATTTTTGTCAAACTACATTTTTGTTCCCTCAAACCCTAATCAACACATTGAACCCCTAATGGTTAAAATAGAATTGAATATTAGCTTATTCTCTGAAGTAATACATAGCATAAAAATTCTTTCAAACACTTCACTTTTAAATTGAACAATAGCTGCTTGTGGAGGCAGGGGAATTGCTATGAGTTTGAGGCCAGATTTCACTACAAAGTGAATGCCAGGCTGGCCTGACATACGTGAGAAGACCATATCTCAACAAACAAAACAAGTAATCAATGGACGTAGTCAGAAAAGCATCATTGAAATCTAATGTACTTATGAAATCAATTATTAAATTCATGTGCCTTTCAACATCCCTCTTCTATTTGCAGTAAAACAAATAATTCAGGGAAGTAAAACTGAGAATTGGGTCATAATTTCATAAATATTGCCATAGAATGTTATAGTTCTAACTTTATTACTAGCACTTCAAGTCAAACATAAATTTCCTTTTTTTAATAAAATAATTAAGCTCAGGTTAAAATAGTTCATTTTGGATTTGATGTCCAAATAAATCCTCATTTAAAAAGATATAAGTAGGCCAGGATTTCAGAAAGTTTACCAATAAAAGTTTTCTAGTTCAAAGTGCACTAAGGTTGTATCTCTCTGTCTTTGGAATATGACTCTAGAATCTGAAAGGGAAACACACATTAACTTAGATTCAGAGAAATCCAAACTCCGGTGAATACTATGGTGTTGCCTGCTTGTTTGAGGGGGAAACAGGACCTCAGATTTCTAGGGGGACTGCATAGTCTCCAGGAAGAGAGCATAGGAAGGAATCTGCATGTGCAAACTGCTAATGATTTGTTTTGAGTCACTCCTTTCCCTGCTGCACAGATATGTAATGAAGAAGGGATGGAGAACTCAGTGACTTTGGTATCTGCAAACCCTAGCCAGAAAGTCAAGACTCATCACTGCCTGCAAGTCAGGCAAAAATTGTTAACCAAGAACTCAATAACATCCTCCGCATGTACGATTAACAACTATTTGTGGGTCACAGAAAATAACTTCATGGAAATAAAAAAATAATTTGTGAGAAAGAAAATATATTCATAATAGTACAATGAGATTTTGCTACATTGTATTAGTGAAATTAATGAAAAACAGTAATGTTTCTTGTTGACAACATTGTTTTCATGAAAACTAAAATCAAGTGAGTATATAAGAACCTGGAACTTTTCCTGGACCTCATGTCCAAGTTAATAATAATTTATGAGGTCAGTTAAGGCTTAGCTTGATACCTTGCTGTGTTAAATCTAGCCTGTGTTTTTTCAACCTGCCTTTGAGAGTATAGTGTGACAATCCATCTTACTTGGTTTAGATTACCCATGCAATCAGTTTTCAAAAGCTAGACTAATGCATAGATTTAATCTTCAATTACGTGCTCTTTCATGTCACTGACCCAAAGGTAGGTGTGTGTGTATGTGTGTTGGCAGTCACTTCATGAGCACAGCCAAACAGGTCGAAAGCAACCTTCTATAACAAATATCCACCACAAATGTTGGAAACTACACAGAGGTATTGATTTACAACAGTGTGTTTTAATACTGAGTGCCTGGGAGTAATTTGGAGTAGATAACTTAGTCCCTTGTAAAACTCTGCTACAAGGGTTCTGTAAAAGTTCTCTCATTCCTTCTCCACCTGATATTTGCAGGGTGCACAACAAACACAGAGCAAGGCCTTGTCAGGGACAACACATCTGTGCAGTCAACAAGAGGAGATCAAATACAGCAAACAGAGACAAGCCAGACGCCAAAGACAGCAGGCGAGGTACACAGGGAAAGAAGCAGAGGATTCAAACTCGGGCTTGCCCTTGGTCAAAGTAATCCAAGGGGAAACACTGGCTTTCTTTCCTGAATGAAACACCAACACATTTTGTTGCCTCTGAGGCACATTTTAATGCATCTAGCTAATGAAGACCTGGAATCACAGCTTTAGAAGTGTCATAATTACAGAAGCTGTGACAAGGCACAATTTATGGTTCATTAAATGCTTCAATGAAAAAAACCCTAAGGATTCATGTTCCCAATTCAATGCTTTCTCACCTCTAAAAATTCTACATCTTCGTTAGGTCTGCAGGTATTTTTTTTTACCATTTGTCTCTTACCATTATTATTCTTAGCCATTAAAAATGTCCCCAAACATCTACAAACATGTTTAAGGGTTTGGAAGGATTAAGGCTACCAACAGAAACATTACTATTTTTTCATTAATTTCAATAATATAATGTAGTAAAAGGTGGTGATATATTATTTATGATTTATTAAAACTTGCCTGGGGATACAGAAAGCAAAGCTAGCCACAAGATATAGAACCAGGCAATGGTGATACATTATTTATGATTTAGTAAGATTGCCTGAAGCATCAGAAAGCAAAACCAGCCACAAGCCATAGAGTCAGGAAATGGTGATACACACGTTTATTCCCAGCAGCCATAGTAACTAGCCACAGAGCCATTAGGTAGTGGCACACAGCTTTATTCCCCGGACACAAGAGACAAGTAGATGGATCTCTGTTGGTTCAAGGCCATATTGAGCTACATGAAATTGATCCAGTCCTAAAGAGAAGCAGCTCACACAAAGGTGATCCCAGCACTTGGGATCACACACCTTTAATCCCAGGATTTGAAAGGTATAAAAGGAAAAAGCAAAGGGCCTAATGTGACGATTTAGTCTCCAGCCACACTGAGGGAGGCAGCAGTCTAGGATTGTAGTCTGAGGGTTCCTTGAGCTCACATGATCACCCTTTCAGTCTGAAGCAGAAGTAAGAGTTATTGGCCTTAGCTGTACGTTGCTTACTTGACTTTCTGTCTCTGGGTTTTTATCAATTGTGTTATAATAAAATTTCTTCATTTTATTATCATAAGTACATTTTTCTTTCCCATAATTGTTTTTATTTCCGTGAAGTTATTCTCTGTGACTTACAAATAATTGTGAATCATACGCATGGAGGATGTTACTAATTTCTTCATCAACAATTGTTACTTGACTCTTAGTCAAAGTTGTCTTGGCTTTCTGGCCAGGGTCTACAGAAATCAAGTCATACACCGCTTCTTCATTATTTCTTTGGTTTGACTCAGAACAAATCATTAACAGTTTGAACATGCAGATTCATTCCTGTGCTCTCTTCATGAGGACTATGCAGTGCCCCCAGCTCTGTGGCCCAGAACTTTCAAGTCCTATTCCCTCCCCACCACAAGACACACAGCAACCCTGTAGCAGTCACTAAAGTCTGGATTTCTCCAAATCCAAATTAGTGCTTGGTTCCCTTTCAGAATGTAGAGTCATGTTCCAAAGACATACAGGTATGACCTTACTATACTTCGTAAGCATATGAGGTAATGCATATATTAGTTATCGTTAATCATCCATCTTACGGAGTTTGCATATTTTAATACATAATGTTATACTTGGCAAGCCTACACAATTTTAGTTGTAAATTTTCATAAATAGAAACAAATATAAATATATTGTTATCAAAGAACAAACTAGTTAGTATGCATAATTTATTAGTGGCATTTAAATGAGGAAAATACCTGGACTTTGAAGGTAAAACACTGCAGAGCAAAAGAATAAGAATGATCTTGCAGGAAATCAAGGGATGTGAAGGAAATCATCAGTATGAGTGCTGAGTGGTCCTCCTGCAGCTGTTAGAAAGGCGACAATTAAATATGCAA
This sequence comes from Mesocricetus auratus, assembly GCF_017639785.1. Lineage (NCBI taxonomy): Eukaryota > Metazoa > Chordata > Mammalia > Rodentia > Cricetidae > Mesocricetus > Mesocricetus auratus. Next base: position 28,865,596 of record NW_024429192.1, on the reverse strand, counting down.
GAGGGATGAGCAGAGACAGGTAAATCCTCAGTACAATTGGGTTATATATAGTCATGAAGTCACTGTGGGAAGAAAGTGCATATGATGTCATGTCTGTCTGACTGGCTTCAAGGTTGCCCTGAGGCTTTGCTTGTTGAAACTCCCAAATTACTGTATCCATCAAGGCTGAGATTTAGATGTGGGTCCTAGGCAAAATGCCCAACTCATTGTTTCAGGAGATCAATGAGAATACATTTGTTTATTTCACTCTGTTCCTCACATAGCAAGCAGTTATGTATGCCTTAGTGCTTACCCTACCGGCAACAGAGAAAGGAATTATGTAAAGATATTACATAAAGGAATTAAGTGAAGGAAGTTGCTCTTAACTAAGAATTCCACATCAAAAGGCTAATCCACTACTAATGCTGGTATTTGTTTTAAGCATACCTAGTCCTCTCAGGAATGGAAGTGGTCAATTTAAGATGTGTTAACTTTTCCTTTATTTAATATAACTAGGTACATTATTTTATTTTCAATAAAGTTCTAAAATTGCAATTTTCTTATAGTTTTAGTCACCTTTGTGATTCATGTCATCTCTTTACAAAGATCTGAAATACTTTAATTGCATGAAGGTTTTAAGAAATGTATCCAAAATTAGTAATGGAATACAATCGGTGGCAATTCCCCTTCACAAAGCTCCTGACACATCAAACTGCCAAACAATGTCACTTATAAGAATTGAAAATAGAAATTCCAACATAAAAGCTATATTTTTGAGAAGGTATCTGCCTTTTCTATAAACGTTTGTGACTCAGACTTTCCATCACCAATGTGAAGACTGTTCTTTGTCATCATAATGCACATAATATGCAGCGAGAGTACCTGCTGATAAATTGCAGTATTGTGTAAATAAGCTGAAAGTTAGGGGTTAATTATACCTGTTTGTATTTAAGTCCAAGGCTAAATATAAAAGTGGAAGGGAAGAATTTGTATGAGTTGATCAATTTCTTGTTTAACAATATTTTTAAGATAACTTCCATGTCATTGCCTTATCTTTTACTTGTATAAATACCGAATAAGGAATTTTGTTTTTTAAAAATAGGTTTGGTTTGCTGATTGAAGAACTTTAATATAAAGTTAAAAGTTTCCTCTGGATTAAATTTCTGATCATTGAATCAGGGCCTACTTTGTTATTATAGAAAGCAGTCACATCGAGTACTCACATGTGCCTGAATCCAACTTCACAGTTAAAGACTAGAGATTCTTTGGAGAAAGGGTTGGAGGAAATATGCTAGTTGATAGTGGAACAAGCCCCAGCAGAAAGCAAGTGGTGATGTCCAAAACGCTTAGATTAGGACAGGCTTATGACTACAAAGAGTACAATTGCATCCTCAACAAAGCCAGTAACAGAATGGATTCTGCTGATTCAGATGTGCTGCGATCTGTGGGCTCATGACAGTACTAAAATATGAACTGTTAGTTTACCAATGTTAGTGTACTAACTTAATCCATTAATTTTAAAACTGGAAACAAAGAATCTGGAATGCATGTATGGTTGGTCATGCAAAGGGAGATGACCAGAGATCTGCTCCCCAGGTGCAAGATGATAACACTTTGTATGAAATAGTCTATTTTTATTATCTTTTTAAATTAGAAACAAGGTTGCTTCCCATGTCAATCCCAGCTCCCTCTTCCTCCCCTCCCCTCAGGCCCCCCAGCCTCCACCCAATCCCCACCACACCCATCCTCAGGAAGAGTGAGGCCCTTCATGGGGGAATATCCAGAGTCTGTCATTTTGTTCAGGGCAGGGCCTAGGCCCACTACCCAAGGCCCCATAGATTGCCTAGGCCTCCTCACTGATACCCACATTCAGCAAGTCTGGATCAGTCCCATGCTGGCCTCCAAGCCATCAGTCTGGGGTCCAAGAGCTCCCCCTTGTTCAGGTCAGCTATTTCTATGGGTTAAACCAGCCCAGTCTTGGTGCCTTTGCTCATTATTCCTCCCTCTCTGTCACTGAATTCCAGGAGTTCAGTTCAATGCTTAGCTGTAGGTGTCTGCCTCTGCTTCCATCAGTCACTAGGTGAAGGTTCTGTTTCCTAGACTCTCTGGCAGTGGGATTGTAGGCTGGCACTCCCCTGATCCATGTCTAAAATCCATATATGAGTGAGTACATACAATGCTTGTCTTTTTGTGACTGGGATACCTCACTCAGAATGGTTTCTTCTAGTACAGTCCATTTGGCTACAAATTTCAAGATTCCCTTGTTTTTTTTTTTTCCCCGCTGAATAGTGTAAATGTACTTCATTGTGTAAATGTACCACATTTTCTCTATCCACTCTTTAGTTAAGGGGCATCTAGGTTTCTTCCAGGTTCTGACTATTACAAATAGTGCTGCTATGAATTCATTAGGTGTCAATCTCAGTGTCTGTGCTACTGGAGTTATGTTCAGGAAGCAATCTATTGTACCAATTTGTTCAAGAGTACCTCCTACTTTCTCTTCTAAGAGGTTCAGTGTGGCTGGATTTATGTTGAGGTCTTTGACTCATTTGGGCTTAAGTTTTGTGCATGGTGATAGACATGGATCTATTTGCAGTCTTCTACATGCCAGTATCCAATTATGCCAGCACCATTTGTTGAAGATGCTTTCTTCCATTGTATAATTTTAGCTTCTTTGTCGAAGATCAGGTGTTCATATGTGTATGGGTTAATATAGGGGTGGTCAATTCAATTCCATTGGTCTACCTGTCTTTTTTTTGTGCCAATACCAAACTGTTTTCAGAACTATAGCTCCATAATAGAGCTTAAAGTCAGAGATGGTGATGCCTCCAGAAGTTGCTTTATTGAACAGGCTGGTTTTGGCCATCCTGGGTTTTTTGGTTTTCCTTATAAAGTTGAAAATTGTTCTTTCAAGGTGTGTGAAGAAGTGTGCTGGGATTGAATCTGTAGATTGCTTTTGGCAGGATTGCCATTTTTAATATGCTGATCCTACCTGTGCAAGAGCATGGGAGATCTTTCCATTTTCTGGTGTCTTCTTTAATTTCTTTCTTTAAAGACTCAAAGTTCTTGCTATACAGATCTTTCAGTTGTTTGGTTAGCATTACCCCAAAATATTTTATGTTGTTTATGGCAATTGTAAAGGGTGATGTTTCTCTGATTTCTTTCTCAGCCTTTTTGTTGTCTGTATTTAAACAGACCTATAACCACTAAGGAAGTAGAAGCAGTCTTCAAATTCTCCCAACTAAAAAACAAAAGCCCAGGGTCAGATAGCCTACCAGAATTCTACCAGAAAGTCAAAGCTTATACTAATTCTCCTCAAGGTTTTCCCCACAATAGAAGCAGAAGGGTCTTTGCCAAACTCTTTTTACAAGGCTTCAATAACCTTGATACACAAGCCACACAAAGACACAACTAAGAAAGAGAACTTCAGACCAATATCCCTCATGAACATTGATGCAAAAATACTCAATAAAATACTGGCAAATCGATTCCAAGAACACATCAGAAAACTCATCCACCATGATCAAGTAGGTTTCATCCCAGAGATGCAGGGAGGGTTAAACATATGAAAATCCATAAATGTAATCCACCATATAAACAAGCTCAGAAACAAAAAATCACGTTATCATCTCACTAGATGCTGAAAAAGCCTTTGATAAATCCAACATTCCTTCACAACAAAGATCTTGGAGAGATCCGGGATAACAGGAACTTACCTTAACATAATAAAAGCTATATATAGCAAACCAACAGCCAACATCAAACTAAATGAACAGAAACTCAATGTGATTCCTCTAAAAACAGGAACAAGACAAGGCTGTCCACTCTTTCCATACCTCTTCATTATTGCACTTGACATTCTTGCTAGAGCAATAAAACAACAAAAGGAGATCAAGGGGATACAAATTGGAAAGGATGAGGTCAAACTTTCACTATTTGCAGATGATATGATAGTTTACATAAGTGACCCAAAACACTCTACCAGGGGACTCCCTACAGCTGATAAACACCTTCTGCAAAATGGCAGGATACAAGATAAACTCAAGAAAATCAGTAACCCTACTATATACAGAAATAGTCTATTTTTAAGAAAGAAAACTAAGATAATTTAGGTTGCAGATGTAGCTCACTGGGTTGAACCATGAAGTCTTTGCACAGTATGGGCAAATTTGAGAATTTGATAACCAGTTCTAAAGAAAAAGAGAAGGGAGAGGAAAAGGAGAAGGAAGAAGAGGAAGAGATGAAAGTAACATGAATTTGATGCACTTAATGAATTCTAAACTGTAGAACGTTCTCACAATCTTCTGTTTTCTAGGAAGTATAAATGCTGAGGAAGAAAGGGAATGGCAGAGATGTCTCTATATCAAGATAAGCAGTTGTAATATGTGAAGCTTCCAGTGGGGCAGAGGTCATGATGGTGCACAGGTCAGAGACCTGACATTGTTTCTGGAGCATATTTCTTGACAGAAAGAATATTTTGAAGGAAGTAAAGGATGACAGACTAGGGCTGAATATTAAATAATATGGTAGAGCATATTTCTTAAAGAGTATATGCATTACTCGACTTTTCTCCAAAATGCATTTAGTTCTTAGCATTTTGGGAGTGTTGACATTGTTTCTGATAGGCAGCGTCCTGGATTTAGCAACGGAGATGGTCACTTTTCTCTGAGCAGATAACTATTTTTAGCTTGTTTATTATGACATTTACTGTAGAAACTGTATTCTCCATCAGGAAATTTTTCTAGTGTCGCCTTCCATTTTGTTGTGACATTCAACTTCCTGGGAACAACATCCTTCAATACATTCATGGGTGCCATCAATTTATTCTGTTCAAATTTTAGTTGTGTTTCCCTTTTTCATTTGTTTAGAATTGATTTATCCTTCATTTTTCCATGTTTAGTCATAGAGTATGTGAAAGCGCTTCCCAAAAGGACTGGCCACAGGGCTTATGATACATAACTAAGCTGTATTTTATTTATGGAAAATAAAAACCTGGATGACATCCCTATTTTATACATGCATGTATGCGTGTGCACACATATGTGTGCATGCATACACATATGTCATCAGGTAAAACATAATTAAACTCATTGCAGTACATTGAGCTCCATAGAGATAGTGCGGGGGCAAGGACCAGCCAGACGGTCACTGGGGGACTCTATGCCTGGCAGATGAAAATCAGCTAAACATGGACAAAGGAGCTCCTAAGAAGCTGAGAAACAAATGTGCTCGTACGCATTGTTGCGCAAACTTACTGGGAGGGGCACAAGAAGCACCCAGATGCCTCAGTCGACTTCTCAGAGTCCCCAAAGAAGTGCTCAGAAAGGTGGAAGACCATGTCTGCTAAAAGAAAGGCGGGATTTGAAGACAAGGCAAAGGGAGACAAGGTGGTATGGAAGAGAAATGAAAACTTACATCCCTCCCAGGGGACATAAAAAGAGGTTCAAGGACCTCAATGCACTCAAGAGGCTTCGTTTGGCCTTCTTCTGAGTATCACTCAAAACCACAGGAGAACACTCAGGCGTGTCCATTGGTGATGTTGCAAAGAAACTGAGCAACATGCGAATACTGCTGCGGATGACAAGCAGCCCGACGAAAGGAAGGCTGCCAAGCTGAAGGAGAAATAAGAAAAGGACATTGCTGCTTACAGAGCTAAAGGAAAACTGCATGCAGCCCAAGAAGGGAGTGGTCAAGGCAGAAAAGAGCAAGACAAAGAAGGAAGGGGAAGGAAGACGGAAAAGGAGGAGGAGGAGGAGGAGGAGGAGGAGGAGGAGGAGGAGGAGGAGGAGGAGGAGGAAAGGGAAGGCGAGGATGAAGAAGGTGACCATGATGAGTGAGTTTGTTCTAGCGCAGATTTTTTTTTCTGTCTATGAGACATTTAACCGCCCCTGTACAGAACTCACTCCTTTTAAAGAAAAACAATTGCAATGTAAGGCTGTGTAAGATTTGTTTTTAAACTGTACAGTGTCTTTTTTTGTATAGTTAAACACGCCACCGAATGTGTCTTAAGATAGCCCTGTCCTGGTGGTATTTTCAGTAGCCACTAACCTTGCCTGGTACAGTCTGGGGATTATAAAGGGGCATGGAAATTTAAAGCGGGTCCTTGTTGGTGCACAGCACAAATTAGTTATATATAGGGATGGTAGTTGTTTGTTTGGGTTTGTTTTTCATCTTCAGTTGTCTCTGATGCAGTTTATGTGAAGATAATTGGAGTTCTGTTAACTGAATACCACTCTGTAATTGAAAAAAATGTAGCTGTATTGTTTACATTCTGAATGCTTCTAAGTAATACAATTTTTTATTAAAAAAATAATTAAATTGCCTGTGCGTAAACAGTGCTACAGAATGTTACTAATAAAACCTTTTATTTTGGGCAAAGTCAATAGAGAATTCTTTTGACACTGACCCCTGTAAAGTGTGTTACTTAGGCAGAAGAAATTAACATTTCTGAGTGTCTGTGACAAAAACCAGACCCTTTTCAGGCTTAAAATAACAAAAGAGAATTTGGCAATTTTTTTTTTAAATTTAGGTTAGAAACAATCTTGTTTCACATGTCAATCCCAGCTCCCTCTCCCTCCCCTCTTCCCCTGCCCTCCTCACCAGGTCCCCCAATTTCCCACCCAATCTCCACTCTGATCACCAAGGAGGCCCTCCATGGTGGATCTCCAGTAACTGTCATTTCTTCCCAGGCCCTCCCCCAAGAGTCCTGGCTGAGAGAGCCTCCCATATTTTGGCCTGGGCACTCAAAGTCTGTTTGTATGCCAGGGGTAAATACTACCCAAGGCCCCATAGATTACCTAGGCTTCCTCACTGACACCCATATTCAGGGGGTCTGGTTCAGTCCCATGCTTTCCACACATCCACCAATCTGGAGTCAAAGATCTCCCCCTTGTTCAGGTCAACTGTTTCTGTAGGTTAAACCTGCCCACTCTTATCTCCTTTGCCCATCAGTTCTCTCTTTCTGACACTGGATTCTAGTTCAGCTCAGTGTTTGCCTGTGGGTATATGCCTCTGCTTTCATGCTGGAGAGGATGTGGGGAGAGGGGAACACTCCTACACTGCTGGTGGGAGTGCTGACTTGTACAGCCACTTTGAAAATCAGTATGGAGATTCCTCAGGAAAGTGGGAATCAGTCTATCACAAGACCCAGCAATTCCACTCTTAGGCATATACCCAAAAGATGCACATTCATACAACAAGGATGTCTGTTCCACTACATTCATAGCAGCATTATTTGTAATAGCCAGAACCTGGAAGCAAACTAGATGCCCCTCAACTGAAGAGTGTGAGAAAATGTGGCACATTTACACAATGGAGTACTATTCAGTGGGAAAAAAAAAAACAATGGAATCTTGAAATTTTCAGGCAAATGGAAGGCACTAGAAGAAACCATACCGAGTGAGGTAATCCAGTCACAAAAAGAGAAACGTGGTATGTACTCACTCATTTATGAATTTTAGACATGAATCAGGGGGTGCTAACATACAATCCCACTGCCAGAGAGTCTAGGAAACAGAATTTGGCAATTTTATTTATTTCTTTTTTGTTAAATGTATTTTATTTATATATTTCCATATTTTTATTTAACTGTTTTACACATGTCACTTTTAGTTCCCTCTCCCTCCCCTCCTCCCCCACCCCCCAATCCTCCCAGCCCCTCACCTCCACTCAATCCCCCCCTCCATTCCCCAGGGAGGGCAAGAGCGTCCATGAGGGATTTCCAGAGTCCATCACATCATCCAGGGAATGGCCCAGGTTCTTCCCCGTGTGTCCAGGCTGAGAGAGCATCCCTCCACATGAAATGGGCTCCCAGAGTCCCTCTGTATGTCAGGAATAAATCCTGCTCCACTCTCCAAGGTCCCACAGATTGCCAAGGCCTCCTCTCTGTCACCCATGTTCGGCAGGAAGATGTCTGGATCAGTCCCATGCTGGTTCCACAATCATCAGTCTGGGGTCCAGCTGATGCCCCTTGTTTAGGTCAGCTGCCCCTGCGGTCCTCGCCATCCCGATCCTGATTCCCTTGGTCATCACTCCTCTTTACAAGTGGGTTCCAGGAGTTCAATTCGGTTCACAGCTGTGGGTGTCTGCCTCCTCCATCAGCCACTGGATGAGAGTTCTAGGATGGGATATAAGGCAGTCATCATTCCTACCATCATAGGAGGGCATTTAAGGTAGCCTTAATGCCAGTTGGTGTCATTCCTGTAGATCTGTGAAGATCTCACTAGTGCCAGATCTCGCCTTCCGGTTATAATGCTCCCTCTTTTAGGGTATCTCCCATCCGTTTCTTCTTTATTCTTACCCTGGCTCAACCTTCCTGCTCTCCCATGTCCTCCTCTCTCCTCCTCTTCTCTCTGGGGGATGCAGGGAGTTGGGGCTCAGAGCAGGGTCCCTACTCACCTTAAGCACTGGGAAAGGACTGGAAGACACTGAAGACTGAGGTGTGGGCAGATTCAGGAAGATCCTTGGGGGGGGCAGGTCCTCTCTAGGCACAGAAAACGCCCAGGGAGATGGAGACAGGGATGTAGGGAGTTGGGGATCAGAGTAGGGCCCCCACTCACCTTAAGCATTGGGAAAGGACTGGAAGACACAGAAGACTGAGGTGTGGGCAGATTCAGGGTGATCCTCCCAGGGGTGCAGGTCCTCTCTAGGTGCAGAAAACACCCAGGGAGACAGATCCAGGGGATGCAGGGAGTTGGGGCTCAGACGGCAATTTTATTTCTTGTCTGAGAAGGAGAGTTTACACCCAGAGGAGCAGGATGCCCATAGAAATTCAGACTGAGGCAAGTGTCTACTATCTTCTTTAGGCAAGCTCTTTCTCTGGCCAGAACGCAAACTTCTACTGCACTCATCAAAAAAAAAAAAAAAACTCCTCTTCTCCATCACTGTTACTTCTCATGGGAGAGCTGTACTTGTGACTTTCTAACAAAGATTATGTGTGAGTATGAGTGTGTGTGTGTGTGTGCTTGTGCATGTGTGTATGAATTGGGTCCTCTGCCAGACCAATACCCACTCTTAATTCTGATCCCTCTCTATAGTGCCCCCTGTAGTTTGTGTTCATTCTCCCACTTTATTTGGTACATGTAAATGTCTAGTGAGGATGATGGATATTAGTTGACAATCACACACACAATAATAGAAGCTCAGCATCTAACAAATGGAAAGGCACTTTTGTTATTATCTCAGCAGAGAACAGGACTTTCAGGAGTGTCCTGTGAAAGAGGTGGAGTTAAGATATAAACTATAAAAGTACATGGTAATAAGTCAGGGTCTTTATGTACTGTTTCCTCCTCTGCCTCTCTACCTACTCAACATACTTCTTTACAACATGGGTGTGACATTTATGAGTGTTCAAACTAATGAAAATGCTGGAAAAGAATGCTGGAAAAGAATGACAAAATCCAACACCCCTTCATGATAAAGGTCTTGGAGAGATCTGGGATAACAGGGACATACTTAAACATAATAAAAGCTATATACAGTAAACCAACAGCCAACATCAAACTAAATGGACAGAAACTCAAAGCAATTCCTCTAAAATCAGGAACAAAACAAGGCTGTACATTCTCTCCATACCTTTTCAACATGGTACGTGAAGTTCTAGCTATTGCCATACGACAACAAAGGGGGATCAAGAGGATACAAATTGGGAAGGAAGAGGTCAAACTTTCACTGTTTGCAGACGATATGATAGTTTATATCAATGACCCAAAGAACTCTACCAGGGAACTCTTACAGCTGATTAACACCTTCAGCAAAGTGGCAGGCTACAAGATCAACTCAAGAAAATCAGTAGCCCTACTATATACAGATGATAAAAAGGGCTGAAAGAGAAATCAGAGAAACATCACTCTTTACAATTGCCACAAAAAACATAAAATACCTTGGGGTAACACTAACCAAACAAGTGAAAGACCTGTATCGTAAGAACTTTGAATCTTTAAAGAAAGAAATTAAAGAAGCTCTCAGAAAATGGAAAGATCTCCCATGCTCTTGGATAGGTAGGATCAATGTAGTAAAAATGACAATCCTGCCAAAAGCAATCTACAGATTCAATGCAATCCCCATTAAAATCCCAGCACAATTCTTCACAGACCTTGAAAGAACAATAATCAATTTTGTATGGAAAAACAAAAGACCCAGTGTAGGAGTGAACCCCATGTGTTTGAGTTTGTATCAAATTTAAATCTTCTATTTAGACTAAAAGGGGAATTGTAGGAGTGAACCCCACAAAGCTACCCGCCCAACAGGGCGGGGTCAAGGTAGAGAGTTCTTTTCACTACCATTTATCTCTACCTTGACCCCGCCCTTGGGCGGGTAGCTTTGTGGGGTTCACTCCTACAACCCAGGATAGCCAAAACAACCCTGTTCAACAAGGCAACGTCCGGAGGCATCACCATCCCTGACCTCAAGCTCTATTACAGAGCTATAGTCCTGAAAACAGCTTGGTATTGGCACAAAAATAGACAGGTAGACCAATGGAATCGAATTGAAAACCCGGGTATTAACCCACACACGTACAAACATCTGATCTTTGACAAAGAAGCTAAAAATATACAATGGAATAAAGAAAGCATCTTCAACAAATGGTGCTGGCATAATTGGAGACTGGCATGTAGAAGAATGCGGATCGGTCCATGTTTATCGCCATGCACAAAACTTAAGTCCAAATGGATCAAAGACCTCAACATAAATCCAGCCACACTGAACCTCTTAGAAGAGAAAGTGGGTGGTACCCTTGAACGAATTGGTACAGGAGACAGCTTCCTGAACATAACACCAGTAGCACAGACAGTGAGATCAACAATTAATAAATGGGACCTACTGAAACTGAGAAGCTTCTGTAAGGCAAAGGACACAGTCAGCAAGACAAAAAGGCAGCCCACAGAATGGGAAAAATATTCACTAATCCCACATCTGACAGAGGGTTGATCTCCAAAATTTACAAAGAACTCAAGAAGCAAGTCTCCAAAACACCAAAGGACCCTATTAAAAAGTGGGCTGCAGAACTAAATAGAGTGTTTTCAATAGAGGAGTCTAAAATGGCTGAGAGGCACTTGAGAAAGTGCTCAACATCCTTAGCCATCCGGGAAATGCAAATCAAAACAACTCTGAGATACCATCTCACTCCTGTCAGAATGGCTAAAATCAAAAACACCAATGACAATTTATGCTGGAGAGGATGTGGTGAAAGGGGGACACTCCTCCATTGTTGGTGGGAGTGCCAACTGGTTCAGCCACTTTGGAAATCAGTATGGAGATTCCTCAGAAAAATGGGAATAAACCTACCACAAGACCCAGCAACTCCACTCTTAGGCATATATCCAAAAGATGCCCATTCATACAACAAAGATGTCTGTTCCACTATGTTCATAGCATCTTTTTTTGTAATAGCCAGAACTTGGAAGCAACCTAGATGTCCCTCACCCGAAGAGTGGATAGAGAAAATGTGGTACATCTACACAATGGAGTACTATTCAGCAGAAAAAAAATAATGGAATCATGAGATTCGCAGGCAAATGGATGACACTAGAAGAAACCATCCTGAGTGAGGTAACCCAGTCACAAAAAGAGAAACATGGCATGTACTCTCTCATATATGGATTTTAGACATAGATCTGGGGAGTGCCAGCCTACAATCCTATGGCCAGAGAGTCAGGGAAACAGAAACTTCATTTAGTGGCTGATCGAAGAACAGGCAGACTCCCTTGGTTAAGTACTGAGCTGAACTCAAGAAAGCCAGTAACAGAGAGGGAGGACTGATGATCAAAGGGATTAAGACTGGGCTGGTTTAACCCCCAGAAACAGCTGACCAGACAAAGGTTAGCTCTTGAATCCCAGGCATCAGCCTGGGAATCCAGCATGGGACTGATCAAGACCCCCTGAATCTGGGTGTCAGTGAGGAGGCCTAGGGAATCTATTGAGCCTTGGGCAGCAGATCAGTACCCATCCCAAGTATACACACTGACTTTGGACTCCCATAGAACAATGTGAGGTGCACTCTCACCCTGAACTCTTGGGGAAGGGTCTAGGCCCTGCCCTATATGAAATGACAGACTATGGACACCCCCATGGAGGGCCTCACCCTCCCTGGGGGAATGAGGGTTTAAAGGAGGGGGGGTTAGGGGGAGGGGAGGGAACGGGAGAGGGACCTGGAACTGACTTTTGAAGCAACCTCGTTTCTTATCTAAATTTAAACTGGAAAATAAAATATAAAAAAAGATATAAACTGTGACTAAAAGAAGGAGTAAATGCATACAAGAAAATTTTAGTTGAGAACCTAGAGGAATGAAGATAAGTCTTGTCACAGCTGAAGTTGAAGTATATCACCTCCATAATTGGAGGGTGTTTAAGTGAAGTCTGGTAAAATGTATGTATCTTACATAGACCAAACACAACAGAAACTAGGTTTGTCCTTTTTACTTTTGGATGTGTTATCTTAGTATTTCCACAAAAACTGTGGATGAGTATGTCTGAACACCATAACAGATAAAGATTACTCACTACAAAGCTAAAGAAAGGTTACTGTCAGGGTTTGTTTCTGTTGATGTATAAATATCATGATCAAAAATGACTTGAGGAGAAAGGGTTTATTTCCGTAGGAAGTCAGGGTGGTAACTCAAGTAGGGCAAGAACTTGAAGCAGAAACCACCATTTGCAAATTGAGGGTTTGTTGGTTAATTCTCCTGTGGAGATACCACTTGCAGCCCCTGCTGCTGTATCTATTAATGGTATAAGTGAGTAAGTACGCAGCAGCTCAGACTTGGGCAGGAGGCCATAGTTACGCACAGCATGGGGAGACATGATTTCACACAAATATTAGACTACACAAAATGTTTTAGAAAGTATAGGGCTTTCTGTAAAGTTCTCAAACTTAAAACCATCTTTTATTTTAAGGTATTCATCCACATGTTACATATAAAGGGAAAATAAAATATAATGATTAAAAATTATGCAAAAGTTTTATTTGTGGTAAAGAGTACTTGGGAATATTTTATGGTTTCTAAATATTTTAGATTATATCTAATTGTGTCTCCTCCGAATATACGATGAAGTGATGATGTCTTAACCCCAAAACCTGTGATGTGACCATGTTTGGAGACAGTGTCTGCATGCACATAACCACATTATGCTAAGATCATTAAGGTGAAGGCTAGTATGACCTGGAGACTTTATCAGTAAAGAAGAATCAGTTCTCTGAGGTGAGACTTACATGTGAAGAGAGCCATGATTGAAGCTATGCTGTCACAGCTGCGAATGGCTGAGATCACCAGAAGCTCAATCAGACAATTCTTCCCTAGAGGCTCCCGAGGAAGCACAATACCAACACCATCTTGATTTTGTATTTCTGTCTCCCAGAACTGAGAAAGAGTAAATTTTTATTGCTTTAAGTCATCCAGTTTGAGATGTTTTTTGTCTACAATCAGAGAAAAATTGTAAACAGTCATGCTCTATTGGAAGTACAGTTCTCAACTGTAGGGAGAGATCACATACCTGAGGCCACGTGGTTAGGGTTACAGGTACCTGATCTCCCAAAACAGAGAGAATCAAATTCATAAAGAAAACAATTTGGATCCTTCCACATATTGTAAGAAAAATGCCAATCTCTGGAGTCCTTACATTCTACACTGATGCAAACAAGTCAGGAAAAACAGGTTTAAATCAAGAAATACAAATAAAGCAGTTCAAAGTTTTACAACTCTGCACAAAAGGCAGAGTTGTATGCCATTCTCATGGCACTTATGGATTTTACAGAGCCTCTCAATATAGTTACTGATTCTAAATATGCAGAGAAAGTCGTTTTACACATTGAGACCACTGAATTTATTACTGAGGATATGGAATTAACTTCATTGTTAATACAATTACAGGAAACTATTTTTTATTTTTTATTTCTTTGGTTTTTTCGAGACAGGGTTTCTCTGTGGCTTTGGAGGTTGTCCTGGAACTAGCTCTGATTCTGTTATCACACATCTCTTAGAGATGATGGCCGTTATGAGTATACCTGCATAAATAAAAACTGGCAATGCGCCAGGCGGTGGTGGCGCACGCCTTTAATCCCAGCACTCGGGAGACAGAGGCAGGTGGATCTCTGTGAGTTCGAGGCCGGGCTGGACCAACAGCCTCCAAAACAATACAGAGAAACCCTGTCTCGTAAAACAAACAAACAAACAAACAAATGAACAAACAAACAAAAACTGACAATGCTCCAGCATATGTCTCCAGCAAATTGAAACAGTTTCTCAAATATTATAACATAAAGCACATAACTGGTATAACATACAATCCCACAGGACAAGCAGTGGTTGAGAGATTTAACAGCACTTTAAAAGAAATGCTCCATAAACAGCTAGGGAGAACAAAGACTCCCAAACACAGATTACATAATGCTTTATTAGCATTAAACTTTCTTAATGCTAATGATAAAGGACAAGACATGACAGAAAAAAAAACTTCTGAACTAAATCACCAGTGTATTTCAAGGATCTAATGACCTCATTATGGAAACCAGGATATTTGTTATTTGGGGGACAGGGTTTTGCCTTTGTTTCGACAGAAGAAGAAAAGCTTTGGATTCCATCGAAATTGGTCAAGATCCAGTCCTTACTGGAGAAACCTCTGGAGGAGGAAAGATGACAACTCATCCACAAAGTTATATTCTACGAGGTGTAAGAAGACCACATAAAAGGAAAAGGAAGTATTTTTTTTCTTCTCTTAACATGAAAACCCATTTCCAAATAGTAAGAAGATACTGAACGTGTAGATACCTAAAGAAGAGAGGATAACTAGCCAAAAGAACCATTAAACAGAAAAGAATCTGATATTTGATATCATTTTCTAGTTCTCTTAACTTTTGTCCTTATAAAATCGATTTATTGTTGACTGCTAACCTTCCATTTTCTCAGAAAAGAGAAAGCAAATCCTTAGAGACACTATTATATTGCAGACATTCAGTTCTGATACAAATTGAGAAGAGCTAACCTATTAAAGGATTAATCATTAATTTAAGATTTTCCTGCAAAAAATCATTAGAAGCATAAAACACTGATGCTGATGATACTCATCTTAATCTATACAATTTATTTTTTGAAGACAGGGTCTCACTGTGTAACCCTAAAGGGGCTGGAACTCATTGTGTGAACCATAGTGGTTTCAAACACACAGAGATCCACCAGCTTCTGCCTCCTGAGTTCTGGGATTAAAGGAATGTGGCTTCTCTAAGGCAAAAACAAACAAGTCAAGCATTATTAGAATTTTATGTAATTTCAAAAAATATATATCTCGATTTCATAAAAGCAAGCAAAAAATAATGCAATCTAATCAAGTAAATGGCTACTTATTTCTATAGAACTCATGATTCAGAAAAAATTTAGTTTATTTTTACAATAGGAAAATAAGAGTCTAGAGATAAAGACATAACAATAAATTTTATTGACCCAAGAAGAAAGATCTTTGTGAATTCATTTCTTTACAGAAATAAATTCACTTTCGAGAGAGATGGCTCATGACATAGAAATAGAATAAGTATTGTCATGATAGTGATTTCATAATTCACCATGCCAATAAAAAATAATGGAGAGATACTTAAGAAATCTGTGCTTCAGATCAGTAAATGTTATTGGATTCTAAAAACCTATTAAAATGTCATAACTCGATGCTTAGTTTGAGATTATTTGAAACTGAACAAAGCAATAATTTGGTGCTTATTTTACTCCTGCATTTCCAATTTCAGCATGCTTTGTGTGCTGAATTTTAAAATTAGTAGTGCTGAGGATTTAGCCCAGGGCTCTGCCTGTGACATGCACATACTACCACAGATGTATCTTCACTTCTCATTCTAGGGGACAAGTTCTTACTGTGTAGCTCAGGCCACTCTTCAGTTCACTTGGCAACCCAGACTGACCTCAGTTTCTACTGTGCTGGGATTCAGGTACACACCGTCACAGCTAACCTCCTAAAGCATTTAAATTGTATTTTCAAGTTTATTTAACTGATGTTTCAAGCATTGTTATTATTTGCTATTTTAACAACATCTGATTCTCTTTTTGTCAATGGTTTTATTCATTTTTTAATGAGTTCATATATTGTCCAAAGCAATGAGTTTAAAAATGACTGTTTTTCAAGGATATTATTTCTTTGGCAATATTTAATCATATTTACCCATTCACTCTCCTCTACCCTTTCTTGTTCCCCTACTCTCTCTGTAATACAAAATATCTATAAAATCAAGGTCCACATATGAAGGAAAGCATATGATACTCATCTTACTCAATCCACTTCATTTCACTTTATATCATGAACTGCACTTTCATCAACGAATAACATAGACACATTCTTCTTTTGCTGAATATACCTCCAGTGAATATAATCACACATTTTCTACATTCTTTCACCTGAGTATGAATACTTAGGCTGACTCCATACCTGGGTACCAGGACCGTGACATGGCATATAAGGCTTTGCAGACATCTCTTAACAAACTGACTTAGACTGTGTTGAAATTATTTTTACATTTAAGCTAGGGAAGTGGAACTGGTCTAGGTACAGTGCTGCTTTCAGAACCACATTGGTTCTGGGTCTAGGCCTGGGGTTCAGTACAGAACTGATTCTAGGTCTGAAGCTGGTTCTAGGTGAACCTGAAGGCAAGGCAATTTCTTGTGGACTATATCAAGCAGGAGATCTATGTGGAACTAAATTCCCAGGGAAGGTTAAAGCCCATTATAAATGCATTCAGTGTGTGTGTGTGTGTGTGTGTGTGTGTGTGTGTGTGTGTGTATGTGTGTGTGTGTGTTTGTGTTTGTAACCCAGTTTTGTGGGTTATAAGTTATCACCTACTAAATGTGAAATATTTCTAGAAAGTATATACTCCAGATTTTCTAAGTTCTCCTGAAGATCCTGTTTTTGCACTCAGTATGATCAGGGAAGGGAACCTCAAAAAATTCTCTTCATCTCTTTGTTCCCTTTCAAATTTTTAATTTTTATATATCACATATACATACACATGGATATAGTTCAAAATACATAAATTCAAGCTGTCCAGTCTATATGCATGTTTTCAGGGCTGATGATTCAATACTGGATAAACAATTGGTATGTTCTTCCCCAGAGAAAACTATTTCTTTTGCTCAACATTCCTTAATTGCCTGTAGTTCTCTGATACTTCCTGAACTTTCTCCAATGCCTGTTAGCATGTCTTTTGTTGAGCTTTCCAGTTAATATTTAGGAAGTCATGTTGATGATACTTTATGAGTGTAGCTTCCATTTTTACTAAAAGGCACAATATCACAGCAAACTCCCTGTTTGTAGCATTTACAATCTTTCTGACTCTTCTGCAATGATTTCTGAGCCTTAGGTGCAGTAGATGTGTTGTATATATATCAGTTGGGACTGAACTCCACAACTATGCCTTTTGAGTGGCTGTGGTTTCCTGTCATGGTCTCCATACGTAGCAATGAGAAGTTTCCATGGTGTAAGGTGAGGGCTACACTTATCTGTGGGTATAAGAAGAAATATTTAAAATGTAGTTAGGCATTATGCTGTTTTGGTAGAGTGGTGTTTGTAGGTTGCCATGGTCCTGTAGCCTAGGTTCAGGTCCAGAGATTGGGAAGCGGCATTAGTGCAATGAAATGAATTATTAGCTGGGTGTTGATGACTGACACCTTTAATCCAAGCACTAGGGAGGAAGAGGCAGATGGATCTCTGTGAGTTTTAGGCCAGCCTGGCCTACAGAGTGAGTTCCAGTACAACTCCCAAAGCAATACAGAGAAATCTTATCTCGAAAAACAAAAAAACAAAAAATAATTATTCAACCAGCAGATGAGTTTCACACAAGTGCCCAGTCTGAATAGCAGCAGTCATCTTTATTTATACATAAAGCAAGCATGTTTTTTCTATATTAACAAAAAAGCTTTTTTTTCAGCCTCCAACATTAACCTCCAGCACAAACAAATATTTCCAACATGTTTTTTTCCCAACTTTTCCATCAAAACATATTTAAACCAAAACCAAAACTTATAATTTTGCTAGGTTGGCCAAATATTGAGCCAGGTTTATCCTGGCTTTAGTATGCAAAACTAAAAGGTGATTGACATAGGAACACATTTGAAGAACGACGATCTCTTTCAAAATGTATACAGAAATGGGGATGATGTACCTCTGATCCTGTCAGTACTGAATATGAATGCTCCTGGGGTTCGAAATGACAGCTGGCATCTCCAGACAAGAAACCCAAGAAGTGTGAGCTCCCAGAGAATTTTAGGAAAGATATTCTACAAAAATTGGGATTTCCAGGGATGATCACATCTGTCCCATGCGTGATTGACAAAGTGATGCTAAAAACTGCCATGAGAATCCTCAGTGTTATGAGACAGAAGAGAATAAGCAGGCCATGCCATCCCACCAGTATTATGAACTGTCCCAGAGTCGAGTTGTCCTTGTTGAATGAGACTGTCCCCATGGGCTGTGCCTCATCTGGAGACCTGCTGGATAATCACTCATCTACTGATCCAAAACTAGGTCACAGTACAAAAGTAGGTTGTCCTCCACGATCCATGACTTTACTAGACTTTGGTACTTGGCTTGGTTCTGGTAGCCATGCAGCCATTGAGGGCTGTTGAGTTGCTGCCAATGCACACATGCCACTAATTTACCGTTAGGGTGTCATGAAACCATCTTTTGTACACTCTCAATGTGTATTACTCTCACTGACTAATAAAGAGCTGAGTGGCCTATAGCTGAGCAGGAGGAGGTTAGGTGGAAAAACCAGACTAAGAGGATGCTAGGAAGAAAAGAGTGGAGTCGGAGTCCTGAGCAGACACACAGAGAAGCTAGATGGACATGCCATACTTAAATGGTACAAAGCCACATGGTAGAGTGTAGATAAGAAGTATGTGTTAATTTAAATGTAAGAGTCAGGTAGTAACAAGCACGAGCTACTTGCCAAGCATTTGTAATTTATATGAAGTCTCTGAGTCCATTATCCGGGAAGTGACTTCAGTTATTTGAGAACTGCTGCAGAATAGAAAAACTGCCTACATTAGGGCGCTTGTGTCTCGCTGGCCACTGTTTTGTTTATAGGTGTCATAGCTATACAGGGGTGTTGGTTGCTTCCCTCTATTGAGAGTTTGTATGATACCCCACTGTGAAAACTTGTCCTCAGGAAGAAGGCTTTCAGGTCATTTGCAGCTCAGAGACCTCTGGGTCTTGTATGTGAAGTGAAAGGTGTTTTCAGTAATAGAGACTTACTTCCCATCTCTGGAAGGCAAACAAGGGCAATAGCAAGGGTTTGTGATGCTTTGGAAGTCTCTTGGACAACCATGGCCAACAACTGAACAGAAGGCTTCTGATGCCTGGTGTTGGGGTTTTTGTAATATGGGTTTTTACTCTCAGAGGGAAAATGGTCAGCCCAGACAAAACCTTTTCACTTTTACATTGACTTATGTCTCTTGTAGGTATTTTTAGGTAGATATTTAATAGCATGACATCCTGACTGTTATTTTACCCATCTCCTCTTTTCATCTCTCTTCCACTTCTAATTAGAAATTTATATTTCCCATTTCTTCCATCAGACCACTTGTATCCTGCTGTTCCCCTCTTTATAGCTCCTCAGCCAACCGAAGAAATGGTCCCTTTTCAGTTTCCTGGTTTCTTCAGCTACCCTAGATATGTACCCATATCTAAACATTTGTAGGTGGGAGTCTAGGTGAGAAAGAACATGCAATGTTTGTGTTTCTGCATCTGGGTTACCTCGCCCAATATGATCTTTCATCCATTTACCTGTAAAGTTCATGATTTCATTCTTCTTCACCACTGAGCAGTATTTCATGATGTAGATGGATCAAATTTTCATTATCTATTCATAGGCTAAACAACATTTACATTGTTTCCATTTCCTAGCTCTTTTGAATAGAGCAGCAAAGAACATGATTTGGTGAGTTTTTTTGTAATGCTTTGGAGTCCTATAGCTGGTTCCTATGGAGGATTTACTTTTAACTTTTTGAGATTCTTCACACTGATTTACATAGTGGCTGCATCAGTTTGCAAACTGAAGAATTGTGAGTGAAGGCTTCCTTTTTCTCAAACCCCATTCAGCATTTGTTGTAGGGTGTTTTGTTGATCTTTGTCATTCTAACTGGGGTGAGAAGAAATATCAAAGTTGGCTTGATTTGGACTTCCCTATTTACCATGTACAATGGACATGTTGGGGAATATTTATTATCCATTTATTTTTACCTTTCAAGAATTCTCTCTTTAGGTCCCAGGCCTATTCTTTTTTGTATATTGATGTGTTAATAATTTGCATTTAAGATTGTGAGATGGTTCCTTTTATTTTGATGTCTGTCTAATAAAATAATTACAAAAACTTTACAAAATGTCATAAAATTTCTATACCTGGACATTTTGTATAAAAGTTGATTGGAAAATAATTTTTATTGGCTATTACTTCATTTTATTATTTTTTACTTTCTTTTATTTCCTAGATTTTTTATTTAAACTAGAAAAAAATCTTATATATTAATCCCAGTTCCCTCTCAATCCCATCCTCCCATGCCCTCCTTAAAGATTAAATGCTGCTATTTTTCTAAAGATGTCAAAACCATTTCTCCTTCCTACTAGTAATACATAAACAATTTTCCAGTACTTATCAGACATTGTTTATGATAATATTGCATATGATGGATGCTTAAAATTTGAGTTTTTTGTGAGGTTGAATATTTTCCTTGTCTATTAAACCTACAAATGTCAACAAGACTTTGCTTTTGTGTATTGCTTCCTAGCACAATGGTGGGCATCTTTACCATTTAAATCTATAAAATCCAAGCTGACTCTTTTAATGGGCCATTTGTTTTTCTGTAACATGATAAATAAAAGACCCAGAGACAGATATTGGGTTTCCAGCTTCAAGTTGAAGATCAGAAAAGCAAAGCAGCTGGCCACTAGTTGTCACCTCTACTTGAGCTCAGACCAAAGAGGTGATCCTCAGACTGCTCCAACTTCACTGCTCCTCAGACTCTTTCAAACTACTATGCTCTCCTCAACATGGCTGGAGACTAACTGTCAGACTAAATGCTTCTACCCTGAGAGCTTGTTTGGAGGTTCCAGCAGGGGAGCACAGCTACTAGTGTACCCTTGGCCGAAGACCTGCCTTCCTCTATGCAGGGGAAGGTGAGCCAGCTTCTAGAGTGACGTTTATGGAGCAGTGAGGAAGGAGGGGAACACCCTCCTAGCCAGACAGATCAGCTAAATAACCCAGGCAATCAATGGGGTGACAGATGCTGCAGCCAGATTGCCCTCACATCTGAATACCACTACCTTTCATCCTTCTCAAACCCTGGGATAAAGGTGTGATCTCTGATTCACTCTCCTGTAGCCCAGGGCGGTCTTGGACACAGAGATCCATCTGACTTTCTCCTGAGTACTGGGACTAAATATATGTATCACCACCACCAAGATCTATGGCTGTTGGGATTAAAGATGTGTATCTCCATTGTCAGACCTCTATAACTTGAGGTTGAATTTTCTTTTTGAATGCTCAGGCAAGCTTTCATAAGTCATAAATAATATATCACCACATTTTCCTTCTTTTTTAGCTCTTTATATATTCTGCTTATTAATTTGTCAGATATGTAGCTAGCAAAGATTCTTTCCCATTCCTTGTGTTTTTCTCTTTCACTGATTTGCCAATATTTTAATTATAAAAAGAAAACTAACAAAATTTTATTAGAATTTAATAGTTGATTGTTGATTAATTAAATTTAATAATGAATTCCCTCCAGCTAAGACTAAATCTAAGAATGGATTGTCTCAACTTTCATTGACTGATTTAATTCTTGCATTTGGTCAACACAAAGCCTAAAGTTCCCCCCTCCCTCTGCTCACTGATACTACACTCTGAATACAGCCATCAATCCAGTAGGGTGATAAACAGCAGAGCAGAGTTTAAACAGCAGAGCAGAGGGCCTTACTGGAAGAACCCAGGTCTCCTACATGAGACGGTCTAAGTGGCATGAGATGCTTTTGAAGTTTAGATTCTAGTCCCCACTGTTAAATCCTTGACTAGCTTGGACCCACTGTAGGTGGCAGAAAGAAACACAGCATTGTGGAAGTTCAGAAGACACCTTCAAAGCTGTGCTGATATATTGTTTATGATTCATTAAAGACACTAGAGAGCAAAGCAGCCATACTAGCTAGCCACAGAAGCCAGGCAGTTGAGGCAGTAGTGGTACACACCTTTAATCCCAGGACTCAGGAGACAAAGACAGATGGAGCTCTCTGAGTTCAAGACTAGGGTTACAAGATTGAATCAGTCTAAAAGAGTAACAGAGTTCATGCCTTTAATCCCAGAACTCCTAAGAGGCATTTAAGACAGGCACGGGGTCTCACAGTGGCATTCATTCTCCAGTCATATTGAGGATAGCAAGGCATTCATTCTCCAGCCAAGCTGAGGACAGGCAGCAGTCTGAGGCTTGGTGAAAACTTGTGAAGATGGGATCAACCCTTTCAACCTGACACAGAGTTAAGAGCTAGTGGCTTGGCTGCTTTGCTTCTCTTATCTTCAGCTTGAAGTTTGGACCCCGAAATCTGTCTTTGTGTCTTTTATTTTCATGTTACACAAAACCATCAGTAAGAAATGTCACTTAGATAAACTAGCAATTTAGCATATTCTGACCAAACAATGGTCCAAGAGCACATGACCTTGTTCTCACAGAATTTTTGAAATTTGACAAGACAGCTTTATAAAACATTTTGATATTTGGTTAGCAAGATGACTCAGCAGGTAAAGAAATATGCTTGCGATTAAACCTGGATACCAGAATCTCTCCTCCAAGATCTCCAGGGTGGAAGGAAAGAACCAATTCCCACAAGTTGTTCTGTCAGCACATGGTGCGCTCTCTCTCTCTCTCTCTCTCTCTCTCTCTCTCTCTCTCTCTCTCTCTCTCTCTCTCTCTCTCTCTCTCTGTCTCTCTCTCTCTCTGTCTCTCTCTCTCTCTCTCACACACACACACGCACATACGCACACACACACACAAACACACAGTTAAAAAACAATACTGATTTTTATCACTAACTGATGTGATATTATTCTATGAAAACAGAAAATGCTCCTGGTTTTATTCTATGTGGTAAGTCCTAAGAGAGCTTCCTTTGGTAGTATACAACCTCTATTTGTGAAACAAACTTCATTGCAAAGAGCCAAATGTCTTCAGTATTCATTATTGGTGAGTGCTTATTGGTAGCCTAGAAAATGATAATGTAATTTCTTTTGATTACCTTCCTGAAGCTCTACCTCATTTCCTGATGACAACTGGAAAACCTCCAAATGACCAACAGCCTTAATTATGACCTTTTACTTACTGAGCCAAACATAGTCACTTTGCTCATTAACTTCAGCTTCAAACTGGGACATTCCCCTAATGTTTATGAAATGTTGGAGTTTATCATATATGTATAAAATTTGGATTTCTTTGGCATAATACATTATTATTTTTGTAAGATATTTTAACTGACTCAATCTCCATGAATAACTGTTTATATAGTTATCTGAGAGTCATGCTATGACATTTCAAATCTTACAGGAGATACCAAACAGAAATAAGCACAAAGTTGTTTATACAGTAAAGATTGTCTTGGGACACTGAACTTTCCTCCATGAAGCACGTAATAAACACCAAAAGAAGCTATATGAAGGGCACAGTACTACACCCAGAGAAGGAATA
Organism: Mesocricetus auratus; assembly: GCF_017639785.1. Lineage (NCBI taxonomy): Eukaryota > Metazoa > Chordata > Mammalia > Rodentia > Cricetidae > Mesocricetus > Mesocricetus auratus. Next base: position 28,841,906 of record NW_024429192.1, on the reverse strand, counting down.
ATTTCTCCTATTAGACACACTGAAGATTCTGCATGTGGTTTTGAGACTTTTTAGTACTTGGGAAATAGGGTCACATGAGATTTTCAGAGGCCAGTAGAGCACTTTTAGAGTGGAATAATATGGTGCTATAGAATTCATCTGTGTTCCTTTGTTTGTACATGTGCTGGACAGACACAAAGAGAATTGGACACATCTCCAGAAGTCATGTCAAATATCTAAGTTTTTGCCATGGGTGAATGGACATGGTTCTGTCATCTTCATGTTCTTTTCTTACCTGTTGAGTACCAACAATGAATGCAAATTTTAGGATGGTGCAATTACTGAAGCTTGTTGTATTAAATGCAGCTGTTGAATTCTCCCAGCAGGGGGAAGCAGATCTCTGCATAGTGGGGGTGGCTGCTTCCAAAAGCAACCCATTTACAACCCATGATTACTGGAGAGTTGGTTTGTTATTATTTCCTTCTGAGTCTAAATTAGGAAGATGTGTGCAAGTTTGATTTATTTTATAAAATCTTCTTTCCTGGGGACGCTTATTCCTCAAACACTGGAACTGGGTGGGAAGAATTGAGATGAGAGATGCTAAACCCTTGTATATTGTCTGCACGCAAACCTCAGCCACCATGAGATGAGAGAGTGAAGAAATCCTCAATGCATTCTTTGCTGCTATGTGTTTAGGGAGTGTGCAGCATACAAATACCTTGACTATACACAGTGCCTCTAGACATGCCAAGTGACAGAAAAAAAAACTCTAGGAAACTCCTCAAAATGCTATATGAAGTTTCTGGATTCCATAAAGTCACAGCTGATAAGGACTTAATTAGTGTGGCTATTAACGGAGAATTCCAACATTCAAGCACCTTCATACTTCAGATTCTGTCTACTAAAGTATATCTGACACGGACCTTCCTCATTGTCCTGTCAACTAAACTTTTTCCTTTGTGTGCTGCCTTGCATTTTTGTGATCAAAAGTGACCTCAATGCCACATCTCCTTAACAAAAGTGAAGCTATGTGCCTTGTGTTTTCTGTGTTTTTCCTTTCCTGTGGCTGCAGCTGGGCCTGTCCAGGGAGATCTAGTGTTCAAAATGATATCTAAGAGAGCTGGGCAATTTCCATAAGCACTTACTAGGTGCCCACTGCTTGCTCTCACATGGCATCTTTGCTGTAAATTGTCTCCGTTTCCATATGGAACAGAAAAAGTAGGACTGTTTTTCCTTTTAATGGAGCTTACGAATACATCTCCCCATACATGATTATAGAAAGGAGTTGAAACAAATCTATGTAAAATGATTAACATTTCCACAGATACTTGTCTGTCTTTGTGTTTTCTCCTTGTTTCCTGTGTCTTTCCTGTGTCTTCTTAAGTATAAAGGGATAGTAAACTAAATATTGTATCTTATTGATTTGGTGTATAGTCCTATACTGATGTATTCCTATTGATCTTCTAAGACACGGCTGGACACTTTGAAGATAAATGCATTGAGTGTCACCGATGAATGTGAACTTACACAATAAATGTGCCCCTTTGTGGTTCACATTTATGAAGTCCTATATAAATAACTCAGTGGTAATGCTAGATACTGAAATATAATAGATTACCATGTGGTTAAGAAAGAAACAGCATGTATGATTTAAGATTAATTTTATAATTCTGACTTAACACATAATTTAGTTCTGCCAAGAAACATGCCTTGTGACACCAATGTAAGGATAAAAGTATATTTGTGCACATTTATATGACAATCATTTTTGTTTCTATATCTCTTTTAGAACTAGTTCTGAATCATTTCTGCAACCAAATACATATGTCACTTTTTCTCCACTATAAAAAGCAATATTGAAGGATTTACCATGTCGTTACAAGTCAAGTGAAAGACAATAATGTGAAGCATTTAAAAATAATTCACCCTCAACTCAGTGCCCCCCTTGTCTTCAATTTTCATTTATTTATTAAATGAAGTATTTGCTGCTTATATTTTTCCTTTTCTATAATGCCTAAGAATAGGAGATGACATGACACAATCAGTATTAGCTACAGCTTCATCTTCTCCTAAAACTAAACTGCTTAAAGTATGTCTTCTGGTACTTAATGGAACAACAGAATCTTGTGTTTTACTGGGTTATAAGAAAGCTTGAAAAATGCCGTCAACCTTTTCCTCCTTTATATAATTAAAGAGCCTATTACTGAATTGGTTCTACTTCTCGTTCATGATTCAGGTTCATCATCAGTCTTCTTTTAATTCTGACTGACTCTCTTATTATATAATTATAAAACCATATAATTATAAAGTCATATAATGCCATACAATGTATGTTTTCTGTATTTGTGCAACATGTATTCTGAAAAATCAAGACAACTATGGAAGGTGCAATACAAATAGAAAATCTACCTTTTATTCTTCAGTAAATGATTTATGTTTTCAAGAGGAAAAAAACACAGTGTTAAATATCAGCTTATAAAATAAAAGTAGTAATTAATGTAACACTTTTAGGAAAAGTTGTTGCTTTCACAAATCAGAATTTATGGAAATGAAGAAGAATGTTGGGCTGGCATATTTATTTGAAAGCAAGACTGAGTTATTGTCTGTAAGTCATGGCTATCTTATCTACATGGAAGCATGGCACATGTTAACAGATGTAATATGAGACCTAAAGGAGAAGATGAAGAGGAGGTGAGTAAAACCTTGCTCATTTACCCTTAAATATGATTTGCTTGTATTTCAACTTTAATGACCTTAACTTGCTTATGAGAAATTTGTGTGAATAGTAGATGAATTTGAACACACAATCAAGAACAAACAGGTACAAATGTAAGCCATCTTGCAAATATGGTATATGAAATTATAATGACCTCCCATGTAATTTTCTAGAATTAAACATACCATTATCATATAATTGTGATGTCACTAGCCATATTTTCTTTTGTGCCCCATTAACTCATATTCTTTGTATATAGTTATTTGTAAACATAGCTGCATGTCCTTTTTTCTTGAACAGCCCCTCTTTCTTGCTCTCACTTTTATAAAACAGATTGTCTTCATATCTTTCCACCACAGTATTTCACATCTTTCACACTCCACTTCCTATCTTATCATTAATGTGACTGCGATTGGTCTCTGCATTGGTTCCATTAGACTGTTGTTTGTTCCATTAGTTTAGAACATTATTCCAAATTCTATATTCTATCAAATTTGAGTAATGCCCATTTCAGCATTCATTCCGCAAGAATTTTAATAGATGTCAGTCTAGTCTTGCTTTTAATGCCTTCATATAATGATACTAAACATGCTGTGTTGACTCATTAAAACTTAATGATGTTAATAAATTCATTATAATTTTCCCTCAATTTTGTTAGTGTTTTTCTTAATCTTTTTAACTTTCTCAAAACATGACATACCATTAAAATCTCTAATAACTCTCACTCCATTTAAAATGACTGCCCATTTATCATATTTTAGAGACATTCAAACATATCTCTTTTGGTATTTGATAAGTAGAATAAAAGAGAGAAATAGTGAGTGATGAAGAGGAAAAAGTTACAAAAATTAAGAATGAATTAATGCTCTGATGATTCATTAACCCTTTACCAACCAACTTACACAGAAACACCACCTTAACTTTTATTACACATTTTTTGAACTAGAAAAACATCATTTATATAAATCAGCCAAATGCTGAACTATAAGTGAGCTTCAACTAATTTCAAAGGATTGGTATCACATACTCATGTCCATCAGTCACAAAGAAATTAACAGAGATATAGATAGCAAAAACAGGAGAAAGAACAATCTATTTGGAAACCAAAGAACACGGTTAAGCAACATGAGGAAGAGACAAATTCTTAAAGTAGGCACCAGGATACACTTAAAATTGAATATACAATATACATAACATACAATTGTGTAAACATATTGCATATGTATTGATTCTTAATGGACACTCCCCCCCCCCCCCGGTTAACAGCCTTGAAACTTTCCCAGTGCTGCTCTCAAGCCCCATGGAGGAGTTCAGATGGTGCCACTCCTTTGAACCACACATGCTCTAGTGGGCCCAGGAAATTCATTAGTTCAGAAAGCTGGACTGGGATGGAATCATTAGTTTGTCCTTTCAGAGGCCATTTTATCTGTGGTGAATGTATGTTTTGTTATACCCCCCATGGAAGAATAACACAGCAAATAACTGTGTCATGCTGAGATAAACTCAAGTTGGTCACAATGCATTACCTATTGCAAATATAAGCAGATTTTGTCTCAAGTATTTTGCTGCATTGGATGCCCATAAGTAAAATTGACCAATGGTTTTCCATCCATACTCTGAGCCCTTGACAGATGCTGTGTTTACTCAGCTCACATCCCTTTTGTATTCTGGAATAACTCATTTTAGACCAGGGATATGTTGATTATTTTTAACTTGGGCTTAGAGTTACTCATTATGAAAACTTCTGGCAGCAAATCTTTCAGAATTATTTTCTGATTTCATTTTATAGCGCTTTTGAAGTTGCTCGTCCTATTTTTCTCTGACACTTTGACAGTGTTCTGTGTGTTTGGGTGTTCCATCTAAACTTTCAAATTAAATAAAATGAAGCTTTTCATTTGTTACCTAATCTCTTCGCATCTATGGAATTAGATATTTTTATCCTTAGCTTTGTTCATTTGCTCTATTTTGTTAACAGTTTTTTCACAGTTGTAGCAATTTAATTATTTTCAAAATCTTATTAGATTTGTTGATAGTATATATTATTTTATTTCACTAATCAACTATATATATTTAATACTTTTTGCCTTTCTACTTAATTGGGCTTTAGTTTTTTGCCATTTTCATGCATAGCTCATTAATTTTTGACTTTTGGCATTTTTATTAGTTAAAATTACAAGTTGTCTAAAATTGCTTTAGCCTAAATCACATAGCACATGTATATAATATTGTATATACAATATGTAGGGGAAAAGTTCATGAATTAGTCTTTGGAAACAACCATAAAGGAGTTGGAGCCTAAAAGAGATATGTAGCACTCCATAGGTTGGTCTAGAGCAAACGGAAGATGCTATTTCTTGGAGAACAATGGAAGGATGCTTACTTCTTGCATCTCAATCTAAGATATACAGAAGAAGAGAAGAATTATTCCTCCTTTATAGTGTTCCATGTAGAGTTCTCATAGACAGCTTGCTTTTGTTGTTGTTTGGATTTGTTTTCCCTTATGGGGGGTTAAAAAAGAAGAAACTTCCCAGTGTTTCTAATATTTGACAACCGATCCAGGAGACTGGTCTTTGAACTCCTCCATATCCATCTCCACAGACACTAAACTTATTTTGAAGAGGCTTTGGCTCTAAATTTAAAACATATGGGAAAATTGTGTAACTTAAGAAGAATAAAAATGATAGAATTTCATCCTGGTATGAATGTCGTTTATCAAGAGAATTTATTGTGTTAATACTGTGCTGTGTCATCCTGGGCCAAGGACAAATGACTGCTGACCCTTGTAAGGCCATAAGAGATGGACTATAATAACATTCATTTAGGGCTTGAGATAATAATAAAATAAAACATATAACAAGAATCTGGGAAAAGATAGGAGAAATAAAGATCTGTTTCCCTAGACAGTCATATTCAGTAAGACATGATTCTAGTGGACAGTGATAGAAAAGAGATACATAGGAAGTCATCTATTTAAAGTTGCTTTAGCCTAGCAAGCAAGAAAATAGGAAGAATAATACCAACATGCCCTCTCCTTAAAAATTTTGATGATTAAATTACCAAAAAAACCCTACAGAAATATATCTGTGAACGAATAAGAATACAAACAGATCTGTGTTCACTTACTACTGCCTGGCTTAATAGTTCTCACAGCAGTAAACTGTGTGATAAAAGATAATTTATATGTTAAAAGGACCCCTGATTACAAGCTAAACAGTTTGATTTTGCATCCAGCATTTCTACTATTTTTGTGGGTGACCTCAAAGAAGCTACTTCATGGTTCTTCATTTTCAAATGCCACTGCATAGACTCCATCAATATCTCTGATCTTGAGCCTTTAACTTTCAACCTCAAAAGACATTCTTACAGTCCTCCTATTTAAAGTAGCTAAAATAAACCTTTAACTGAATGCAAATAACAGACACTTAGCATCTCTAACTTTTGGTAAAAATGCACAAATCTTTTTTGATGTCAACATATAACTGGCATAATCAAAATTATGTTTCAATGTAATGAGATTGAGAACAGGGAAAGTTTACAATAAAATCAAATGTGACTAATTTTTCCCATAAATTTAACTTTAAGGATTCCTGAATGTATATGCATGAGATATTTTTATTAAATTCTGAAGAACTTCGAATAAGGTTAAGATAGGTAAATTTTATTGCACATTAACTAATGTCAACTTTTTTTCTACAAAATATCTCAGAAATAATTAAAAAGAAAATCACCCTTGATAACAGCCTTGTAATATCTCTAAGTCTCTTTTATATATTGAGTAAGATGCTAACAAATATAAGGATTACAAAAGATTTCAATGTCCCAAGCTGAATCACCAGGAAATAAAATGAATGGTGGGATTTTATTCTTTTGTCAACAGACTGGCATTATTATTTTTGGAAGCAAAGTATAACTAGTAGCACTGATGCGCTGCTATCACAGCAAATGCATTTCAAATACACTCCTCCATATTTCCTTGTGTTCTTATGAGGTTTCATTTACTCACCAACATTTGGCACAGTTCAGTTCTGGTTTCTTTTTTTAAGAAGCTGAATAGGGTCCTAGAAATGTTTCTACTTGATAGATAATTTATCTGATTGTTTTTTTCCTCAATATATGTTTTTATTTAAATTAGAAACATGAATGTTTTGCATGTCAATCCCAGCTCCCTCTCCTACCCCTCCTTCCTTCCCTCTCCACCATTTCCCCAACTCCCCATCCAATCCCCACATCATTGCCAGGGAGGGTGAGCCCCTCCTTGAGAGGATCTCGAGAGTCTGTTATTTCATCCAGGGCAGGACCCCATGTGTCCAGGCAGAGAAAGCATCCCTGTATTTGGATTGGGCTCCCAAAGTTCATTCATATGCCATGGTAAACACTGATCTACTACCCAAGGCCCCAGTGATTTCTGAGGCCTCCTCACTGACACTACCTTCATGGAGTCTAGATCAGTCCCCTGTTGATCTCTCAGCCATCAGTCTGGGGTTCAAGAGCTCCCCCTTGTCCGGTCAGCTGTCTTCGTGGGTTTCACCAGCATGGTCTTGACCCCTTTGCTCATTATTCCTTCATCTCTGTCACTGGGTTCCAGGAGTTCAGTTCAGTGTTTAGCTGTGGGTATCTGTCTCTGCTTCCATCAGGCACTGGATGAAGGTTCTAGGATGACATATAAGGTAGTCATCAACCTTATCATCAAGGAGGGGCTATTAGTGTAGTCTCTCCACTATTGCTTAGTTTTCCAGTTGATGTTATCCTTGTAGATCTCTGGAGATCTCACTAGTGTCAGCTCTCTCCTCAAGCCTATAATGACTCCATATATTATGGTATCTCTCATTGTTTTTGATGTCTAACTTGCAACAAAGCCATACCAATAGTTATTTAATAGAATTATGTATATAAGATAGCCTAGAAGTTTTTGCCTGACAGAGACAATTAAAATCTTCTGAGAATCAAAATTAATACATTTTCCAAGAGACTAAGACTGAGTGACTAAATGAAACTTTGAGATTAATAAAAACTTCAGAAATGTTTGTAAAGACTCTTGACCATCTGTTTTTTGGCCAGTTTGATCCTAATTTTATTTTTTGCTGTAGACTTTACCTTGAGGTTGCTGAAATATTTGATAATAATATTTTGACTCATCAAAATGTAAATTCACCTTTCCCTTTGTAGATGTCTTAATCTACAAAAAGAAAGTGGAAAAGTATTTTAGGATTTAATAATGGTCAAATCCTCATGAAAATTTGGGTTTTTAAAATTATAGTCATATTTTCTGTATATTCTCCTTGATTTCAAAAACAGTAAAACTGCTGATTTAAATGTTTTTTTAAGAAAATACATGTTATATGCCTGTTAAGTGTTTAATGTGTGAAATTGTTATCTACAAAACTTTAAACCTCCCTTCCTCTTTCTACTAGAGAGAGAAGATTTCTTCAGCAGAGAAAAGGCGTAATCTTCCATTTTACACAGACTGGACTTATTAAGAAATGACATTGTAATTAAACTGAGGGAGCAATTCCAAACTTCCATCATCAGTCCCTTTGGAAAGGTTACACTAGGGATATGCGATTTGCAGGAAGGTCACAGAATGGTATACTGCTATTCTCACCAAGCATCGCCTCCCAGTCAATGGGATAACTTCTTTTTGATAGGTTCTGGCAAGTTCCAACTGGGGTTCTCAATCAATGAATGACTTGGAAGTCCAAACTTGTTTCCCAAGAAGTGTCTATTTTTCATCTCTTCATAATGAAGGTACTAATATGTCATACTGAGTTAGTAAAATTTCAACACACCATAGGAGATAATCCTTAATAGGTAGAATAGATATGGTTTAATTGTTTCTGCTCCATAGTAGGCCATTCTATCCAAAGAGTTGTCAACTCTTGTTTATATTTTGAAACATGTAAACTGGATAGAGATACCTTTTATTTCACAGTTCAAATAGCATTTTCAGTAGCACTGCCTCAAAGAACACACACTACGTTGAATTCATAGTGTGTTGTGTGGATCAATAGCAATCCATTATTTATAGCAATTTTGACATGGAGAGAAAGAGCAAGAGCCTTTGGTATCTCAGAAGAGGATCAGGAAAACATTGTTCTCCTGTACTTTGCTGAAAGATCTATTGCAAAGACACAACTAAATATGGCATCCTTCTGCTAACAGTATTGCTTCTCTTCATATCATCTGGATGTTCTGCTCTACAACCAAACACTACAGTGTACTAGCACTGATAGTGAAGCAACTTTTTACTTTAGAATTCAATAGCAAGAGTTTACCATGTATTCAAGAGTAAAACGAATACACTGTCTCAAGATCACATGTATTTGTCCCATATTGCTACCCACCCTATCTTGTCTCCCTCCTCCTTAACATGCTGTGCCCTCACCTTATACATTTCTTCTCGGGAAACGGTAAGCTTAGAACTGTAATTTTATCAGGAAGTGTTCCTGCATTGTCATTGTCACATAATATCTCCCCAATCTCTGAAGTTCCATTCTACATTGCTTTCTGAAATTCCATTGCTACATTAAACTTACTGTTAAAAAGAAATAACTCTTTCCTGTATGGAAGATAGGGACTTGGACTAGATAAGATATAGATAGTACTAAGATAACATTTTATGCATGTGCGTGTAATCTTGTTCTTAATCACATACCATTATTGTCTTTCTCAGTCTAGTCTGAACACCAAAACTGGACACACTTAAAGAAAATACAAAACTCTTCTTCACGTTACTGCCTTAAACACATTGAAGCATACATCTCTCTTCTTCAAAGTGCCCACACTTGTTGAAGGAAAGAAATTGCTGAAATTTAAAGTCTTGTTTGCAGTATCCTTTGGTTCTCCATAAATTTTAATTTCTTTTTCCTTTTGGTCAGGGTCTCTAGCTGTGTTACCATTTCTAACAGAAGAAGCAGGGAGAAGGGGATGTGTACGGTCAGAGTAAAGAGGCATTCACATCCTTCTAACACTCCCACCAGTATTTAGGTCTGTAGCTGCTTAGTGCTCAGAGGCACCATGTTTTATCATGGGGTTCTGAAATATTAGTTCACCTCAGAAGAGAAAACACAACCATTTTTAGTTCACCTTGTTTTGCTTTTACTCATGTTAACAAATTTCATGTTATATTGTTTCTCTTTCATTTTTTTGTTATATCACTTCTGAAAAAGAAAAAAACACAAGTCTAAAAGCATTCAAGAATTTTTTAATTTCATGGATTTTAATTTGATAAAATTTTTGATAGTGATACTTCCTTTTCTCTCCTTGATGTCTTTAAAATGTGAGTGTATGGTACACATCTCCATGGGTGTATGTGGATTTCATCTAATGTCCTTTTTACTTTATGATATAGAAACCATTGGTCTAATGAAAGCAATGCCATTGATCATCTACTTAGCTGCAGCTAATTGTGCCCCTTCAGAAAATGACATCATTTTATTGACTGCTACTTTTCTTCAAACTAAAAAGCAAAACAAAATGAAACTCTCTTTCCTCCCAAGGCATTTCAGAAATGAATCATTGTATTGTGCACTACAGTTCAGGAAGCTGTGAAGACAAAATTGTAAGCAATGGCTGAATTTGCTCATGCAGACATTTATTATTGACCAGTTCCTCTCTTCAACTTTGACTTTGATTCTTGCCACACTTCCATTTGTGTTGTAGTTTTATGCAACAGTATGATTTACGTTGGTCCACAGATTTCACTATTCTTTTCTGACTCACGCTCTTTTAAACTATGGTAATTTCTCTACTGTCTTAGCAGTCTTTCTAGTATTATAACTTTCATGATGGCTCAGACTATAATGAAATAGTTCAGATTTCTATTATTCAAATGTATCTTTCTTTTAGAAGTTTCTTTCTCTCCCACATGCTTAGGAAATGAAGATATTTTCTATAAATATTTAGCTATTTAGCCCGGTTTCCTATAAGAATCTACCTGTAAGTTATTAGTTTGAAATATTGTAGTTTTATTTCTATTTGGAATTCTACTTAATGTGCAAACTAAATCAGAATTCACTGGCACTATTCTCCAATTCCAGCACATATTTACTCATGGCAATTTTGAAGTGTGCTCATTCCAATGTCTGGATCACCTGGGATTCATTAATTTAACTTTTGGTATTTGGGCATATGGAGCTCTCTGTTTTAATATGTTTAGTAGACTTAATTTTTGAATGAAGGAAGAAAATAGTGTCTAAAAGTTATGAGTTTCCAAAAAGACGAGAGAGTATTCCCTGCTCTTTCCTGGGTTCACAGGACGAAGCCGTGTACCTCAGATCTGAGCTTTTCAGACATGGCTGAATCTATCTCAGATTCTTGTTACACTGTAGTTTTGAAACCCTGAGTAACCATGCACATCATTCTCTGAGTAAGACAGAAACATAGGAGGAAGTATTAGAGTAATGACACCACAGAGGGTTTAATGGTGGAAAAATTGAGCCAAGACAACTGCTAGAATCTGGAAGAAGAAAACAAATTCTCTCTGAAAACCTCAAGAAACTGTATGCATAAGACCTTGTACAAGATGAAACTATCTCAAATCCTAGAATGGACTGAAAATGTAGGGGCTCATGAAGTACCATCTCTACCTGACTCACCAACTCTGAGAACTTAAAACAAAAATAATAGGGCTCATGGGAGGAGAAAGTGATGGGAAGGGAGGAAATGGTAGGAAGGAGGGAATGAGGACTGGATTTGATCAAAATACATTAGCTACATATGTGAAATTATGAATTTAAAATATAAAAGAAAAGGTTTTGTAAATAGATTTTAAATAGAAGGCCTCCAATAAACGTGACCAACAGTCTTGACACCTTGATTTTATCTGACATTACATATTTTTGAATTGCAAACTCATAATATATATATATATATATTTGTGATGTTTGAAGCCACTACGCTTGCAGAAGAGAGGGAGAGAGAGAGAGAGAGAGAGAGAGAGAGGAGAGAGAGAGAGAGAGATAGAGAGTTTATTGTGTGTGTGCAATAGGAAGATAATATAGAAGTTCGATATTTATTATGAAAAGTTTCCATTTATATAACTTCAGCATTTATATGTGTAATAGGAAAATATAAAGAGAATTGTTGGACCATGTGACAGTTTATTTTTATTTCTTTCCCATATTTTCTAATTTTACAAATAATTTGTGTAATGTGGTTACATTTTCATCTCTCAAGTCATGATTTCACTCCTTAAAATTTAATAAAGACTGCATCAACTTGATGGGGATATTGACTTGTGCTGATTCCCTCCTGTTTTTAAAGAATTTTTAACGTGTGTCATGCTTTATTGGTTCCTGCAGCATTTGTCTTGGTATAGAAGCTATATATAAAAATTGAATCTTTGGGATCTGTTGGCCTGACAACTGCAGTCATCAAATGTCTTCCAATCAAAACAGCTCAGTCCCAAATGACTGTAGTGCAAAATTCTACCAGAAATTCAAAGAACAGCTAATACTGATACTCTTTAATGTTTTCCACACAATAGAAGCAGAAGGATCTCTACCAAATTCTTTTTACAAGGTTCCAATTACCTTGGTAGCCAAGCCACACAAAGACACAACGAAGAAAGAGAACTATAGATCAATATGGTTCATGAACATTGATGCAAAAATACTCAATAAAATACTAGCAAAAAGACTCCAAGAACACATCAGAAAAATCATCCACCATGATCAAGAAGGGTTCATTCTAGGGATGCAGGGATGGTTCAACATACAAAAATCTATCAATGTAATCCACCATATAAACAAACTGGAAAAGAAAAATCACACGATCATCTCACTAGATGCTGAAAAAGCCTTTGATAAAATCCAACACCTCTTTATGATAAAGGTCCTGGAGAGATTAGGGATAGCAGGAACATACTTGACCATAATAAAAGCAATATACAGTAAACCAATAGCCAGCATCAAACTAAATAGAGGGAAACTCAACGCAATTTCTCTAAAATCAGCAACAATACAAGGCTGTACACTCTCTCCATATCTCTTCAATATTGTACTTGAAGTTCTAGGTAGAGCAATAAGACAAGAAAAGGATATCAAGGGGCTACAGATTGGAAAGGAATAAGTCAAACTATCACTATTTGTAGATGACATGAGAGTTTACATATGTGACCCGAAAAACTCTATACAGGAACTCCTACAGCTGATAAACACCTTCATCAAAGTGGCAGGATACAAGATTAACAAAAAACCCAGTAGAAACCAGAGAAACATAACCTGTTACAATTGCCATAAGCAACATAAAATATCTTGAGGTGATGCTAACCAAACAAGTGAAAGACCTATTTAGCAAGAACTTTGAGCCTTTAAAGAAAGAAATTAGAGAAGATACCAGAAAATGGAAATTTTCCCATGCTCTTGGATAGGTAGGATCAACATAATAAAAATGGCAATCTTGCCAAAAGCAATCTACAAATGCAATGCAATCTCCATGAAAATACTGGCACAATTCTTCACAGACCTTGAGAGAAAAATACTCAGCTTTATATGGAAAAACAAAAGATTCAGGATAGCCAAAACAACACTATACAATACAGGAACTTCCAGAGGCATCACCATCCCTGACTTCAAGATCTATTATAGAGCTGTAGTCCTGCAAACAGCTTGGTATTGGCATAAAAATAGAAAGGTATAACAATGGAATCAAATTGAAAACCCTAATATTAATCCACACAAGCATGAACACCTCATTTTTGACAAAGAAGATAAAATTACACAATGGAAGAAAGAAAGCATCTTCCACAAATGGTGCTGGCATAACTGGATGCTGGCATATAGAAGACTGCAGATAGATCCATGTCTATCGCGAGGCACAAAGCTTAAGTCCAAATGGATCAAAGAACTCAACATAAATCCATCCACAACTGACCCTCTTAGAAGAGAAAGTGGGAAGTATCCTTGAACAAATTGGTACAGGAGACTGCTTCCTGAATGTAACACCAGTAGCAAAGATACTGAGGAGAGGAGGGAGAGGGAGCTGGGATTGACATGTGAAACAAGCTTGTTTCTAACTTAAATAAAAAAAAGAAAAAAATTTCAATTGTTTATCATGTGTTTTCTTTCATTTTTCAGTGATATGTACCTCTTATTTGTGTGTGTGTTTTGTTTATACATGCCTTTATATTATCTGCATAACTTTAGTCCTTTTGTAATTCTATGTCAGAATTTCCTAAGCGTGCTTGATAAGTGAAAGTGTGTAAATAATAGTGCTCAACTCCTATGAATCCCCCTGTCTGTCTAGCTCCTTTCCTGGATGCTGATAGTTTTTATATTGACTTTGTGTGTGTGTGTGTGCATGTGTGTGTGTGTGTGTTTGTTTGTGTGTGTGTGTGTTGTGTGTGTGTACATGTACTCTGCTATTATGTGTCTAACTATTTGGGGTTGTTATAATCTCAGTTTGATCAGCATAGAGTTGTATTACATCTCTCTAGCAGTACTCTGTTTTAATATCTTCTTTGTCTGATGTTAATATAGTCATATAAACATTCTTGCTTGCTATTTGCATTGTAGATGTAGTTTCTACCCTTTAGTCTGTAATATCTCAGTATTTTCTGTTTATTATTCAGTAATATATCAGTACTTTTATGTTTAAAATATACCTTAGCATATACTGCATCTTCCTTTTAAACTATTTCACCATGCTTGACTATCAAATATTGAGACTGTTTATATTTAATGGAATTTATATTGGAGTATATCCTTGACTTTTATTTTTTTCTTCCCATGTTGATTGTTTACCTATTTTTCCTTTTTTTTTGTTCTTTGGATTGATTTTTTTGTATTCTCTCAACTATCACTTAAACTACATTTCTTGTTGTTTTTATAGTGTGGTATGGTGTATTGTATGGTATTGTTGCTCAGTGTGCATCAAATTTATGGTTATATGAAACACAGGTTTCAACACCCCATCTCAGAGCTTTGATAAAAGGACAGTGAATATAAAGTCCTGATAAGTTCTTAGGTTATGCTTATATAATAGGCAACATAGATTGAGAACCACTGATAAAGGTAATATATGTGTGTGCACACACATATTTATATATGTGTATACAACTATATAATATATATACATATATGTACATGTGCATATATATCCTAATTACCTTAGACTACCTAGTATTCATCTATACCATTTCAAATATAACAACCCAAACTTTATATACCACTTCGTAGTTTATTCTTAGAACTGTCTTGACAAGTATTTTGTATTGTGTATTTTGAAAATCTCATGTGTTTTTATTAGTTTTCTAAAATCTTACCATGTATTTACTATTTTCAATTCTCATTTTTTCTGTATGCCCAAATTTCCATTTGACATTAGTTTTCTTAAGCATGAAGAACTTTGTTTTTTATTTCTTAAAATGCAATTCTGCCACTGACAAGTTTTCCCAGCTCTTGTTTATTCAAAGGAAAAAAGCAATCTTCATTGCTCCTTGATTTGGAGAACTACTTTTAAAATTCAAGATTAACAATTAACACAGAACAGCATCTTTTAGGCCTCAGATGTTTGTAAAACATTTTTCATTAGTTCTTTGAGAGTTTCATACATTGTCATTTACTTATATTAACCACCCCCCTTCAACTACTCCCAGATTTACCCTCTCCCCATATCATACAACTCAACGTTGTATCTTCATAAAAAAGGCCAGATTCATTCCTTGCAAGACTTACTATATTTTTGCTGGATTATTTCCCTTATTAAAAGCCCATAATTGCAGTCACTTACCATTACCCATAATTAGAAGGCATCACAAGCAGGCCAGGCATGAGGGTTTCAACTCATCCTAGAACATTCCTTTTGCTTCTCATTGCCTTATTCATTTCCCAACAACCCCCATGTATGTAGTTTTGAATTATAAACAATTTTGAATTGAGTATCTGCTGAAGTCTTGTTACCTGGAGGCAGAAGTCCACCTTTGACCTTTCGCCTAGTCTTGTTTGACCACTCACACTTTTCTTCTACTGTTTCTTTGATTATACATCCACTTCTTGTGTCAGTTTTATGAAGAACATCAGTTATATCGCTTTTTATCTCTTATATTTAACACTAGTTGCCACTATCTTTAATTCTGCGTTAATTTCATTAATTTTTCTCTAAAACATCATTATTTTTTTCTTCAGTAACTAGGCTCTGGTTTTACAAACAACTTGAAACCTGTGGAATTGTTATATTCATTCAATTATAGCGTGGAATTGTAAGTGGGAGTCAGGTAATTGTAGGGTTGTGAGGTCAACAACACAATGCTTTTCTCAAGTAGATGTCTGAAACTGGATTGGATGTAATATTTGTATGTCTTTTTATGGTTGTCACTATTTTATATACAATGCCCTATGTCTTTGCTGCTTCATCTATTCTTCTAGACTTTCAGAAATCTCTAGCATCAGTTCGCATAAGCAGTCATTATTATGCACGTGTAAATTTAGATTTTGAAAACACATTTATTTACTAAGTGATTGACCCTATAAGCCTATAAATAAATCTGTAAGGGTAATTTTTATTTAACTTTTTACACATGTTTTTCCCAGTGTAAGGCTTTTCATGAGTGATTTTCAGAGTCTGTCATATCATCTTAGGCAGGGCCTAGGTCCACCCCCATGTGTCCAGACTGAAAGCATCCCTCCATGTGGAATGGTCTCCCAAAGTTCATTTGAATGCCAGGAATAAATACTGATCCACTCTCCAAGGTCCTATAGATTGCTGAGGCCTCCTCTCTGACACCCAGGTTCAGGGAATGGGATCTGGATCATTCCCAAGTTGGCCTCTCAGTCATCAGTCTGGGGTACATGTGTTCCCCCTTGTTTAGGTCAGCTGCCTCTATGGGTTTCACCAGCCTGGTCTTGATTCCTTTGCTCATCACTTCTCTTTGCAACTGGGTTCCAGGAGTTCAGTTCAGTTTTTAGCTGTGAGTGTCTGCCTCTGCTTCTGTCAGCTACTGGGTTAGGGGTTTATGATGACATATAAGGTAGTCATCAAACTTATTATCATGGGAGGGCATTTAAGGTAGGCTTAATTTAAGCCTGTTGGTGTCATTCTTGTAGATCTCTGAAAATCTCACTAGTTCCAGATCTCTCCTTACTTACTTGTGGGTATAAGGGCAACTGTTCAGAATGTAGTTAGAGATTATGCTGTCTCAGAAAAGGGCTTGTATTATTTTTTTAAATAAGTCATAAAATTCCTACATTATTAATTTTGAAAATAGTTACATGGAGAAATAATAATGAGTTGGAAAGTAGATAAACTTCTCCTGTAAGTCTTATAATTTAGATATCACAGCCTTGAAACC
Organism: Mesocricetus auratus; assembly: GCF_017639785.1. NCBI lineage: Eukaryota > Metazoa > Chordata > Mammalia > Rodentia > Cricetidae > Mesocricetus > Mesocricetus auratus. Next base: position 28,824,924 of record NW_024429192.1, on the reverse strand, counting down.
ATCTCCAACCAATGCCCTTTCCCCTGTTTTTCTTGTTTATACTCCTTTATCCTTCAGCGTTAGTTTTTATTAGGTTTTCCAGGTGAGTTAGTACAGTTCAATTATATTCTTCATGACAAAGGATCAGTGTTACCAGCATTCTGTGGCAGGCTTAAGTGTTCCCAGCAAAGGTGAAAGCAATCCAGTCCCCCTTTTAAGGTGAACAGGACAGAGGGGATTTAATTATAGTGAATGTCTCTTTATATTGCTGCATTGCCTGCTATAGGAACCCACACTGGACAGAACCAGGCTCTCTGAATGTGGATACCAGTTAGGAGGCCTGAGCTGTGGACCCAGTGTTTATCCCTAGTGCACAAATGGACTTTGGGAGCCCATTCCCCAGGGAGGGATACCCTCTCAGCCCAGATACTTGGATGAGGGCCTAGGCCCTCCTCAAATGATGTAACAGACTTTGATCATCCTCCATGGAAGGCCTCACCCTCCCTGAGGAGTGTTTGGGGAGTGGGATGGGGGTTTGGTGTAAGGCATCGGAGGATGGGAGGGAGAGGGAACTGAGGTTGATATGTAAAATAAGATTGTTTATAAGTTAAATGAATAAATTTTAAAAAGAAAGGATGAAAATATAAATGTCATTGTTTTGTCACTATAATATTCAATAAGCATTCTAACTTGACTTCACAATAGATTTCATATTGGAGAAGGCAGAAAGAGACCTGGTTGAGAAAGCCTACCATTTGTTTCTGTGAGCACTTAGGTCAACACTGAACTCTATAGTACGTGGCAGCTCAGCAAGTAGGATCCCCTGTCCTCATGGCATATATTACACTACTGATCCTAGAGTCTTCATTGAAATTTAGCCACTACCACCTTTCATTTTTTTAGACAAATCAGAGGCAGTTAATGACAAAAAATCTTCAGTTTTAACCAGTTTTTTAAACATTACATTATTAAAACACTTACTTAAAAATAAAACACCAAGGCATATAGGAATCTGTGCAATTTTCAGGTCTCATTTTGGGGTAGAATATTTCTCTCAGATCAGAATTAGTGAAACCTTACCTTCAATAAAAACAGATGTTTATTTCTTGAAAGTCTATAGAAACCATCCCCAACGTTGTATGATAATTTCTAAACGCTCCTTCCCCTTCTTTCCATTCTTTATAATTTCAGGTTTCAGATATGTCAATACATTGTGTCACATTTCATCCCTTCGAGCTACTTGGATCAGTTCTACTGTCTGCATAGTTGACTTCACTGTGGTGGAGATATGTGGATTTCGAAGTGAAGTTAAAAAAATAAAAACGTCAAAGAAGTTAACATTTGACGTTAAAGGAAATGCAGACACACTTGTGTTCTAGCTATTCCCATCCCCAAATGCAGAGATAAAGTCTAAACCACATCTTAAGAAACTGACTGGGAGAAAAAAATTTTTTTCCTAACATTATGTTTTCTTTGGTCACGATGAAAGCATTTCATAGTCCACTGAAACCTTCTGAAGATCATATATGTTATGTTAGCAAGATGCAAAATCTCAGCTCAGGTTCTACTTATAATTTTTGTAATTTATTCTTTGTGTGTTTCCCACATTCATCTCCATCCATTCATTTCCCTGTCCCTTTGCATCCACCCTCTGTCCTTGTAACCTCCCCAACAAAATAAAATGCAATAAAATTTAAGAGGAAAAAAAGAAAGAAAAAAGAGAGAAGGAAAAATTCAATCTCCTCACAGAAGCTGCCGTGTGGCATATTGAGTCACAGAGTAAGCCCCTTTACCAGTGTATCTTTACTTGAAAGTGTTCATTGCAAAGAGTCATTGGACTGATTCGAAGCCTCTGTTTTCTGCTTCTCTATCTATACGGGGTCCTCACTGGGACTCCTCAATTCTCAAGGAAGCTGCTGATGTTATCCTTTAGTTTAATCTGTAATGAATTCTTATTAAGGAGGTAGGAAAGAAGAGTTTTTTTTGTTGGTATGTGCATCTTCTCTCCTAGGGCTGATCCCCAGAGATGTTCCTGACTCTCAGATCTCTAAAGCACAAGGAAAGAGAGAGAGAGAGAGAGAGAGAGAGAGAGAGAGAGAGAGAGAGAGAGAGAGAGAGAGAGAGAGAGAGAGAAAGGAAAAGACAGGATACGGTGTGTATGATCATTTTGTTTGACTATAAAATGTTGTGATTTAACCTTTATAGTATCATCAGGGTTTAAAAATGTTTCAAGTTTGCTGAAGTCATGAGAGTTTTATATTCCTAACGCAGGTAATATAGGTTTCTGCGGGTCACTCTAGAGACTGGACATTACCAGTATAGGGACTAAGCACTGCTGCAGGGAGGTTTGATTAATTCTGTTGTCATGTGGTTGTGCACTATCCTTATAAACAGACAGAGGAAGTGGCAAAGAGAGATCAGTCAGAGATGTACTTGCCGCAAAACCCCTAGGACCTGTTTTGTTGCCCATCACGCATATAAAAAGGAGGGCATGACAGCACGCATCTGTAATTAGTGCTGGGGACATGGAGACATCTGTAGCCAACTGACCAGTCACCTAGATAATCAGTGAACTCAAGGTGCTACTGAGAGATCTTGTCAAAAAAAAAGTAGATAGTTCCCAATGAAGTACATTCAAGGTTAACACCCACGTGTATATACAAATGCACAAATACTCAAAAATCTAAACATACATGCATACACATACAAACATACAAAATGTTTTAAAATACAATACAAAAAATAAACAGACATATGAAAGTCATAGGATACTGACGGCAAGGGAAAGTGTTTCACCTACCTTTCTGTAAAGGGGATTAAAGAACACAGAATGCAGCGAAAAATGTTCCCTGCTAAAGAAATAAATACAATTAATAATTAATCTACACCACCTGTAGTTCACTTTGATGCCATTGGATTTTTAAAATTTCTTTTTTAAAGCTAATTTCCAAAACGACTGACTGGCTGCTTTTATTTTTCTTCTTCAAGAACAAATTGGAACTTCTTGGGTCAGTAGCAAAGGCTGAAACCTCAGTCCCTGATAGTCATGAATCATGGGCAGAAAAGCTTGTGTGCACTGAATTGAACACCTTAGTCATACAAAGTCAGTGTCCACATTGATGTTTTGAGAAGTCCTGGGTGGGCAGATACATGAGTCTTTGAAAAAAAGCCCTTGAGACGTTTAAGGTATGAATCAACTTGTGACCTACTTGTTATTTCTTTAGGTTTTGTTAAATAATAATAATAATAATAATAATAATAATAATAATAATAATAATGCATTTAGGCACCAGGAACCCTGTAATTCTACAAGCAAAGCCATACTAACAACTTCCATTACTTGAGAATCTGCTTCATAAGGACCAGAGCATGTCTCCTTCATCTATCAGGGGCATAATAGGTGTGACTATGCAACATATCAGAGACTAGAAAAACTTCTATCAAATTTTAAAGAAACAAGTCCATACACAAACTGTCCACAAAATGTGTCCTCTTTCCTGTAATATACTTGTTGGGATATGGTGCTTTAATTATTAGGCATTGATTATTGTCAGGTAAATAATAGAATGATATGTATTCTTATTATTCACATGCTGATATATAATAAATACTTATAAAATGTTAGTGTTTGTTGATGGTGTTATTTTTCTTGAACTAACATATAGACGTTTATTCTTTATTTCATCAGGGAAGTATTTTTAGAATCATACTTAGCATATCACACAGATAGCTGGATATCCCGTTCAATAAACAATGGAATCAGAGATAAAATCAGCATACATTCTCACATTTGTAGGTCAGCCCATTTCTGTGTGCTGTCACATCTTTGTGCAATGGGCACAAAAATGGTTGACTTGTTACAGAATACTGAATTAGACTAACAGGTTTCTTTCAGTCATAGTGTGTGTGTGTGTGTGTGTGTGTGTGTGTGTGTGTGTGTGTACATATGTATGGTGGCCAGTGGTTGATACTGGGGGTTTTCTTCAATTCCCATTCACCTTATGTGCAAAATAGGGTCTTTCCCTAAACTTGCAGCTTGCCATGTTGACTAGACAAGCTGACCAGTCAGCCCCTAGCATTCTCCTCCCCTCACTGCCCTTCCTGGGAGGTTCAGATGAGAGCCACCATACCTGACTTTTTTTTATGGACACGGGATCAATTTCAGGTCCTCCTGGCTGTGCTGCAAACATAGTGACAGAGTCCTTATGTGAATTTCTTAAACACTCTGAAGTGCTAGCATGGACTGGGGACAGGAAGCCAGAAGAACAAAAAAGTTAGACCTCTGTTCAGTCGCAAGTGTGTAACAGGAACGAAAGCAACCCGGAAGGCAATCTTCAAATGTGAGGCCACGTACACTATCCTAGGATAAGCCAGTTGCTGTAACCTTCTATATTTACATATGGCAGTTAATTCTAATTCATCATTCAGAGTCACCTCTATTTTCTATGAACACACATAATTTTAGTGCAGAAGTATGTGAAAGTGGGATTTTTTATCCTTAAACACAAGTGCTTTTGTATAATTTATGTATTTCAGTAACACAATAATGAAAATTTGTCACAAAGTAATTTAAATTTGGTGTACTATGTCAAACTACCAATATGAATATTTAAAATTCTTAGTAACCCATTGTTGCTATTCTCTCCTTGAGAAAAAACGGCTATAGAAAGCTACGAGAAGTTAGTTAACATTTTAAATTACTTTCAGTCATCTAAATATTTACAATTTCTGAACCTATATGAATCTATATGAAAGGAAAGTCTGGAACGCTACTTTCTCTTACATCATTAGTTAAATGACTATGTGGCAAGTACTTTGTTAATGGAAAACAAGTTTTTAAATTTTTCTTTTTTGTGTGATATTTTGAGATAACGTTTTTTGTAGCTTTAGAACCTGTTCTGGAACTCTCTATGTATACCAGGGTGGCCTTGAACTCAGAGATCTGCCTGTCTCTGCCTCCCAAGTGCTGGGATTAAAGGCATGTACCACCGCTGCTTGGCCATTTTGTCTTAATTTCCAAATTAATTTAATATTCAGGAAATCTATACAAGTATTCAATCTTTTTATGAATATTTAGAATAACTCCAAGCATGCAGCAATATATAGTTTAGGCAATCTACACCAAAATAAACCCTGCATTGTAATGCCTGATATTATAACATTACTACTTCTTCCAAATTAGTGTGTATAATCTAAAACTGAACCCATGTCACAAAATAAGCTTACCATTTACATAAATGTACAGAGTAGTATATCATTTCCCTCCATATGGTAGCAAGCACAGCCTACCACTAGTTGGCTTATAATGCATTTGAGGATAGTTCATCATTACATACAAAGGAAAACCTATATTGAAACTGACTGATTATTAAAAGATAATACTTCAGAAAGTATGAGCTACTCAGAATACATGGGTTTTAATTTACTAATCATATTCGAATTCAATTTTGTATAATAGAATAATTAAGTGATTTGGGTAGAAAATTTCAAATTTAGGGTGAAAAAATGATCTGGAACAATTTGTGTTTTGTATTTTAATATTTCTCCTAGGATGTATAAAAGAGTGGTTGAATGGTTTTGTCAGATGTGTGCCTGAAGAATTCTGGATCTCTGGGTTATTTTCTTTGTCTAAGTTCCTGAGAGGCCATCTTCACTACAGATGTACTCAATGAAGCTCAGATTGAATTTTTGACAAAGTTCATCCAAGCAATAATAACATTGCTTTAAATATTTTGAAAATTTCCTCTTAAAAGTTTCTGTTTCTCAAACAGTTTTAAATGCCTATTTTTCAGTCAGTAAGTATATGTTGAGAATGTCCTAGATTCTTAGAACAGTGTTGGGACTTGGAAGAAAAAATACATAGAATATAATGCAACAGTAACAGGGAATAATGCCTCCTTTATGTGAGTATAATTCCCACACACATTTGGATCATAGGTAGATGCTTTTGAAGCACTTTCCCTTTGCCTGGTGCTGATTCCTCTGTTATAGAGCCCAGTCTTTTTGGATGCCTCCAGCTCAACTGCTATCACTGGAATCAAACTTGGCTTTGTGTTTCATAGCCATTGTTTGGTTTATACGCCTTGGTGATTTTATGCATATTCTTTTGCTCATTTGTTTCTCATACTTTGTTCATTGGATACTTATTTTTATATATTAAGCTGAGTTGGTAAAAAAATCAAGAAATGTGCAATTTTGAAAACATACACAGAAAGGCCTATTATCACATTCTGATGGGTTAGACATCTGAATAGAATTCACTAACTACAAAAAGTCCCCATAAATATAATAGAATTCACTAACTACAAAAAGTCCCCATAAATATAACTGAATACTCAGTGGTTTATGTTTACACTACTAGCCAAAGAAATGGAAATATTACAAAATCACTTTTGTTTATAAGTCACATGAAGATATTTTGCTATTCTCCCTCCCAATATGACATAGCAAACTCAGGTTCACATTGATATAAATTTGAGACACCACGTGTGCCTAGGCCTTTCTCTAATCTAGTCTGTTTTTTGAGCTAGTGTTACACAGGCATTTGAGGTTTGCATGTGTTAAATGTGATCTGATTTGAATTCCACTTCTCAAGATATTGCAGCAAATACTCTTCATTAAGGAGCAAGTCATTTCTTCAATCCCCCTCAGGCTTTACAAAATAAAAAACTACCAAAAAGGCTGACTATGGTTGTTCAGTTAATAGAGAATTGTCTATCATGTATGATTCCTGAGGTGGAATCCTGGGGTTCTGAATTTTAGAACTATGTACACTATTACTCACATCTGTATTCCCAGAACTCAGGAGGCTGCGCCAGGAAGATCAACAGTTCAACAGCATCCTTAGAAGCATAAAAAGTTTGAGGACAGCTTGGGCTACAAGAGATCCTGTCTCAAAAAATAATATAGACATAGATTCAAATAATACCAGTTACTCCAGAACTTTTCTAAATATTAATCAAAATTTATTTGAAATTTTTATTCTCTGTATGGCATATGGTAAGTTCTACATAGGTATGTATGCTAGTGGTGGCCATTATACCATCTTGAGAAAAATTACTGCAAGTAATTTGTGGAAGTAAAATATAATCATCAAATAACTGGGTAAGCACAATATTCAGTAGCAGAATAGAATGCCAATGTGATTTTAAAACAGCAATTTAGTAATGGTAGCCTCAGTTTAGTCAGATTGCTCAGAGAAAGGTTTGTACAGGAGAACCCACTTCATAGACCAATACAATATTAGAAGTAGGAGTATCATGAGAAGCCCTTATAATGTTCTCTGTGTAAACTTGCTTTTACTCCCATGCTTCTATAGTTGGTTGTTTTTTAACTCATTACTTTTTGGGGATCCACAACCCACATCCCAAATAAATACATGGAATCTTATTCTTACTTATGAATACCCAGCTTTAAACTGGCTTGTTTCTAGCCAGCTTTTCTTAACTTAAATTATCACATCTACCTTTTGCCTCTGGGCTTTTACCTTTCTTTATTTCTGTGTATATTTTGTTTCCTTTTCATTCTGTTTCTGGCTGTGCGGCTGGATGACTGGTCCCTGGCACCCACCTCTCTTTCTCCTTTTCTCTCTCCTCGATCTCTCTTCCAGGATTTTCCCTCCTATTTGTTCCCTTGCCTGGCAGCCCTGCATATCCCTTCTCCTGCTTAGCTATGGGCCATTCAGCTATTCAGTAGACCAATCAGTTGGTTTTGACAGGCAAAATAACACCACTTCACAGAGTTAAACAAATGCAACATAAAAGAAGGCAACAGATCTTTACATTATTAAACAAATGTTCCACAGCATTAACAAATGTAATGCAACTTCAACTAATATTCTACAACACCAAAGGAGGGAAGCAACCTACATTCCCGCAGAGCTATCACACCTATGAACCACAACAGTGACCAGCATGGCATGATAACTCAAGGGCACAGTAGTGGCATGAATACCCTGGTATGATCTCTAATTGTACTTAAGGCCTACACAAAAAGAGGGAGATAGTACCTGATACTGGAAACCTAGACAACTGCTTGATGTAGGGAAGTCATGGATTTTGGAGGAGACTCTAAAACCACCACACTGCTAAAGCAGCATAATCTCTATCTGCATTCTCAGCATTTGTTCTTATACCCATAGGTAATTATAGTTCTCACCCATAATCATGGAAACTTCTCTTTGCAACAGAAGTATATCATTATAGAAAACCACGATCTAAAATGTAGAGTTGTAGAGTCTAGTTCCAACAGACATATGCATAATACCTCCTGTACCCAAGGCTCAAGGATCATCATGAAAGATGGGGATGGAAAGACTGTAAAAGCTAGAGGAGCAGGAAGTTTGCTATAATATTGTGCCTCCAGGGAATTTCAGAGAAGCTACACACAAGAATGCTCCCAAATATAACTGTCTAAACATGACTCGAGCAAGGATGATACCAACAGGTAGCATAAAATGGAAGGGAAGAATTTATGGATGTTGAGACATTGGTAATATACTATTTTCTTATCAAGAAATGGTCAAGATTATAAGTGTAGACTCAGTACACAGAGTTCAAAAGTAAAATTGGTAGCATTTCAGTACCAAGGATTCACCAAGTATAGGGGTTTAAATGCTAACAAGAGGCAAAGCTAATTTCATGCTTATTTTGGAAATAAAATCCACCTAGTCAGAAAACAAGCAAAAGTTGGATAAATGCAACTTTTAATCTTAAGTTTGATATTTAGTTCAAGGTGTATACAGCTATGGTGGTACTACTCTTTATAAATATACTTTTTTTATTAGTCTCTGTTGAATGTTGGGAACAGATGACTAGGACATTCATTCATTCATCATTGATGAATTAAAAATGAATTTGGAGCAAACATAAAAGGAAAAAGTTTACATATACAAGGAGTGATTACTTGGGTATTGGCATAGCAGTCATTCTGAAATACTTTGAAACGATTAAGGTATAAAATAATAAATAATGCAGACCCTGTACCCAGTTCATTAGGCAAAACCTCAGAATAATAAACAAGGCTGTGATGAATAGCACATCAAAGGCTGAGTGTGCTTGCAGTCATCAGTATGCTGATAACACCCCAAGAAACCACCAACAGTGCCTCTATCATTGACTTCCTTTGTGATAGTAGCCTAGGACTTTAATCTCACGGGTTTCCATATTTAGTTTTGCTATATGTGGTATTTTGGACCATAAGGCCTCACTAATATTGTCCCTATCACTGATTTTCTACATGTCAATAATCTAGGACTTTAATCTCACTGGTTCTCGGCATTATTTTAGTATACTTGGACATTTTCCTACTGTATCTCATTGGCTGTTATCAAAATGAAAAGCTATATTTTGAACAAAGTGGTTTTGTTCATTACTTCTAGGCTAAGAGTATATACATCTACATTTACCTTTGTTCATGGAAATGTTCAGAATTCTAGAGAAAGAAGAACAAGAAGAGATTGAAGAAAAGAATACCAGGCAGAGTGGCACACACCTCTTATTCCATCTCACAGGAGGCCAAAACAGAGGCTGTCCATGAACTTGAGGTCTTCTTGTGCTATGCAGCTGGACTTTATCTCAAAAAGTATGAATAGGAGGAGGAAGAGGGGGAGAAAGAGCATGGAAATAATACTTTGTAAAAACAAACAAACAAAAACACCTTCCCCCCCCCATCACAATAGGGTAACTACTTTCTGAAAGACAGTATGTTGAAAATCACTTTCCAAGCTCATTCAGAACACCATTCCGTCCCAATGTGCCTCACAGGAAAAAAAAAACAAGTAGAGCGTGCCACTTGGCCTATCTGTATTGTTTCCATTAAGTGAGGAATGTTTGCCATAATACCTGCATGCTAATAGAGAAACAGCAGATGCAAAAACAATGGACAGCAGTAAGGAGCCAGTTCATTAGGTAAAACCTCAGAATAGTAAATGAAGATATAAACAATAGCATATCTTACAATCATCAGTATGTTGATAATACACTAAGGACCCACTAACGTGCCTGAAATAATAACACAGAAATCAACAGCACTAGAGGAATGAACAGATTGCAGGGCTGCTACCAGTATGAGGAGCCAACAGTGCAGTGCCAAGGCTCTTAGAATTAGCAGAGCCATTGCACTAAACTAAAATACCTCAGTTAACATAGCACACAGGCCGGTGTTTCCAGTGGTGCCCTTTGAGTTTGGAATGCCATGTTTCTTATTAGTATAATTTCAAAAGAGTTACAGTAAATTAGCCTAAGGAATCATGCAAAATTCACGCTCTCTTTAAAAGCATACACTCTATGAAAGGGTATTTTGCTTGTGTCACTAAGCAGAACTGGTATTTTCAAAGGCATATTTTGATAAGTCTATCAGACTCTATTAGTTTTTCCACCTCATTTCATGATTTTTATTTCTAATTAGTACCTTTGCAAAATAAAATTATACTCTTTTTGGTTGTGAGCCTAGCCTTTAATGGATGAGCCGTCTCTTCAGCCCTATAATTTCATACTTTAATGTCATAGAGATCTGGATTGTTAGCTAGCCTAAATAATTTAGGAAATCATGTATTTCCACTCATTGTCACACCTATGGCTAAGATGTTTACCATGCACACAGACATATACATGCATGTATACACACATGCATATACACAACCAGAGTATATTTTAGAAAAACAAAGACACAAATCTTGCAATCTAAGGCTATTGGGAATTGCTGGATGAACGGTTAGTATCTGATTCATAAGTGGGTCAGGGACAATGCTTTTCCTGATCAATTCTATAACTAGAAGAAACTTAGGGGAAACAATAAGGGCTGGAAGATGTGGCAGAAGATGGGGATACAATGGGCAGGGGAAGAGGAGGTAGTATGTGGGAATGAGAAATGTCTTCATTTTCAGCAAAAGAGTTACATAATAATGAATCACAAGTGAAGAAGAATGCAATGATTGTACTTTTCTCCTGACAACGTACAAGGGAACAAAGCAACGCAAACAATGCAAGAGCTGAGATGTCAGACAGCTTCTTCATTAGACTCGCGAAAGCATTTTCTCTGACAAAAAAAAATGGCATGTTACTGCTTCTTTGAGTTTAAAAGGGAAGAAAAAGGAATACACATGAGCTTAATAGAACGTTCAAGAAAGTCTAGAGGATATTTGATGCCATTAAAATTTGTCCGAATTTAACTAACATCTGTCAACCCAGTTGCGCCCTCTTTCATTCTCTCAGCTTTTGCCAACTGTTTTATAGGAATTGACTCAAGAAGGAAAGTATGCGGTACCAAGCACTGCTTCAGATGTCAAAGGGCCATATGGATTCGGTCTGTGTAGTTAGGGCAGAGAACAGATATTTTCCGTAATTCAGTGTCTCAGCATCTCACATGCTTATTTCTTGCTCATATAATATGTGATACAACCCTGGTTAAACACAAAGCTAGACCACAGCTCAGTCATTCATATTGCTTCCTCCTTTTTTATTTTCAAGATCATATTGTGTTGACAACTGGATTTTATTCACAGACTTTGAGAAATAATTGCATTGAAGAAATTGATATTTGTGGTAGCTATGAGAATTTTCTTTCTTTCTTTTTACTAATTTTTTATTTAAATTAGAAACAAGCTGGCTTCACATGTCAATCCCAGCTCCCTCTCCCTCCCCTGCCCCCCACCAACTTACCCAGCCCCCACCCAATTTCCACTCCACTCTCCAGGGAGGATGAGGTCCTTCGTGGGGATCTCCAAAGTCTGTCATATCATCATGGACAGGGCCTAGGCCCTCCCTCCCATGTGTCCAGGATGAGAGAGTATCCCTCCATGTGGAATGGGCACCTAAAGTCCATTAGGATGCCAGGAATAAATACTGATCTAGTACCCGAGTACCCAAAAACTGCCAAGGCCTCCTCAGTGACACCCACATTCAAGAGGTCTGGATCAGGCCCATGCTGGCCTCTCAGCCATCAGTCTGGGTTTCAAGAGCTACCCCTTTGTTCAGGTGTTTCTGTGGGTTTCACCCATCCAGTCTTGACCCCTTTGCTCATCACTCCTCCCTCTCTGAAACTGGTTTCCAGGAGTTCAGTTCAGTGTTTAGCTGTAGGTGTCTGCCTCTGCTTCCATCAGCCACTGGATGAAGGCTATAGGATGGCATACAAGGAAGTCATCAATCTCATTATCGGGGAAGGACATTTAAGGTAGAATTTTCTTTGCCTTCCATATATTTAAGTCATCAAGGGAACACAACAATGTATCTTAAGTGAATTTGGCCAAAAATGAGAGATATCCTTCTTAGAAAAAATTAGTTTTGAAAGTAATAAGTATTTCTAAGATGGTATACTTTTTTCCTTTTTTGATTTAGAAACAATCATTTTACATATCAATCCCTCCATTCCCTCTCCCTTCCATCCTCACATGCCCCCTACAAACCATGACCACCTGCTCCCCAAGAAAGGTGAGGCCATCCATAGAGGACCATCAAAGTCTGTCACATCATTTGGGCTGCAATAGTATCCCCACATAAGGAAGGAGCTCCTTTGTGCACTAGGGATAAACACTGGCTACACTGTTAGAAGTCCCATAGACTGCCCAGGCCTCCTAACTGGCACCCACATTCAGAGGCTTTGGTTCAGTCCAGTGCTGGTTCCCCAGCTGTACGACTGGGGTCCATGTGCTCTCACTAGGTCAGGTCAGCTGGTTCTGTAGGTTTCTCCAGCACAGTCTTGACTCCTTTGCTCATCCTTCCTCCTTCTTTACAACTGAGTTCCAGGATTATGTCTCAGTGTTTCCATCAGCTACTGGATGCTATAATTTTCATAAAACGTCCTGAACATTCTGAAACACTCCATAGAGTTTCTCCTAGACATTATATGCACACACCAGGAGCATGTTCAGATATCATGATACTGTCTTTCAGGTTTTATTTTTATGAAGGAGATGACAGATGGTGATACCACTCTTTACGAACAGAAATTGTCTTAATTTCACAAGAGGCAGTCATAAAATATTGATTGGAAAGATGCCTTCTCTGAACACCCACTCAGTAGAAGCTGTAAAATGTCAAAGGGAAAAAACAAAAATCTTTCAGCTACACGTACATCACCTTGAATGTTTCCATGGCGGTCTCCTCCTTAGCTTCCATCCTCCCACCTATAAATAGCACCTGTACTGGCCCAACACTGAATACTTTCAAAACATCTACTTCATACATTAGCTTTTACCTTCTTGTTTTCACTCCAACAGTTCGCAGCTCCCATATGGTAACTCAAAATGCCTGTAACTCCAGTTTAATGGGATCCAAAGTCCTCCTCTGGCTTCTGTGGCCTTCTACACTCCCATGAAGCACATGAACTCTGAAGGAACACACACAAATATAAATTAAAATAAATAAATGAAACCTTTTATAAATACAGAACACAATTAGATTTTTGATACTCATGAAAGAAGACCATGATCTTTATGCCCTATTTCAAGTCATAACATGGCTTTCCGTTAGTTGCTCTCTCATTATGAACATGTGAAAGCAAAGCTGAAGCTGATTGACTGTTAACTAAACTCCTGAGACCTCTGATTACAGTTGGTACTTTTCATAAACAAAGCAATGACCTGCAGGACTGCAGTAGCTCAGAAGATGAGGAATGTGTTCTATAGTATAAACTCCAGGGAGAAAAAGGCAGAGACTAGAGTCAAATCGATGTCATTTGCAACTGCAGTATTTTGGCATTTATTCATGCAAATGGATTCTGTGTCACATTAGCATGAAATAAAAAAATGATGCCCTAGGCAAAGGACTGTATTACTTATTCTCTGTATCCTTTTCACTGAATACCTTTCCAAAAAAACGAGATAAACACTGGATGAGTATGAAAGCAGCAATTAAGCTTCCAAAGTTAACAATGAGGCTTCCCAGATAGATATTTCTGTAAAAATAAAATTTCAACAATCATGTTTAAAAATGCTTCCTTTGTAATTGATTAAAATGGTGTTTTGGATGAACAGTGGAACTGTCAAACTACTGTCACAAAAATCAGAACCAGTGCTAACAAAAGGGATTTTGGTGGTTCTACAATGATCAAAGTCCTGAATTTGAAGAACAAAAGCAAGATTTACTTTTCAACATTAGAACCTTCAAAATTGAAATGTCTCACTTATTTCCAAGCCCACCCCTCTTCCCAAATGTCTGCAACGACTCTAAAAAAGTTTTACTCAAATACAAGAATATGGTCATGCAGCATTGAAATATTTAATCTCCAGGAAGAAACAATAATGCTTCAAATTACATAAAATGTACAAAAGTATAAAATGTTATTCATTAGAAAAAGGAAAGCCCAACGTGAATTCCAAAAGCAAAAATTTGAGCTATGTAATTATGTTGTTATTGTTCTCCTTTTATTCAAAATATTTTTTACACACATAATAAATCCTGGTTATGCTTCCCCTGTCTCTATTCCCAGTTTTTCCTTACCTCATCGTCCAGATCCACCCCCTTTCTGCTTCTCATTAGAAAACAAAAAGTCTTCTAAGGGATCATATTCTAGTAGATATTATATATTGAGATAAAAATCTAACACACTGGAATGGGACAAAACAAACAGAAGCAAAGGCGAACCCAAAAGAAATCTCAAGAAAGAGAGACCCAATCCTGTGTACATTCAGAAATCACATAAAAACACTAAACTGGAAGACACAATATATGCTCAAGGGAACTGTAGCATCAAAGGAGAGAAGAAAAAGGCATAAGTAAAACACATATAAAAATAAAAGCAATGTGATAAAAATAAATTAAAAAAAGAAAAAGTTCTGACATGACAAGGAATTTCCAAAAATTGTCATTGAGTTCGTTTTGTGTTGTCCATCTAGCACTGGAAATGTAGCCTGCCCTTTTGAGTAATTTTTTTTCCTGTAGTGAGTTTCCTTTGAAGAAAACTAAATTATTATTTGCAGGTGATTATCAGTGAGGGATTTCCTCTGAAGTAGGCATGAGGACATTGAGTCTACTTCTTTCAGTTCCAGGACCAACCTGCTCGATTCAGTACAAGTTCCACGAGCTTCTGAGAAGAAAATATATTCTTTTGTATTTGATTGAAATGTTCTGTAAAAGTGTGGCATTTTCTGTTTAGCTTTTATCTGGATAACCTATCCTTTGGCAAAGTTCGGTATTATGTGATTTAAGATGCAGAAGTGTGTCCTTTATGAACTTTGGCACCCTTGTGTTTGGTAGATAGATGTTAAGAATTACGATGTTTTCTTGGATTTTTCCTTTGATGAATATGGAGTGTCCTCTATCGCTTCTGATTGGTTTTGGTTTGAAGTCTATTTTCTCAGGTATGAAAATGGCTACTTAAGCTTGCTTCTTAGCTCCATTTGCTTGAAATATCTTTTCCTATCCTTTTGCCTTGATGTTGAGGAGTGTTTTAGGGATACAGCACAAGGATGGATCTTGTTTTCATGACCATTCTGTTAGTCTGTGTCTTTTGATTGGGGAATAGAAAACATGTATGTTGAGAGAGATCAATGAGCAGTACTTGTTGACTCCTGTTATTTTTCTTTTAGTTAGGGAAATTTTCTTCAATGATTTTGTTGAAAATATCTTCTGTGCCTTTGGCCTAGTTTTCTTCTTCTTCCTCTATTTCTACTGTTCTTACACTTGATCTTTTCAAAATGTCTCAGATTTCCTGGATATTTTGAGTCAAGATTTTATTTTTATATTTAACATTTTCTTTGGTTGCAGTATTTATTTGTTCTTTTGGGTCTTCAGTGCCTCAGCTTATATCTTCTATCTCTTGCATTGTGCTGGTGAGGATTGCCTCTAAGGTTCCTTTCATAATCATTGATAAATTTTTCATTTCCGTATTTCCCCTTTTGGATTTTCTCTTTTTTTCATTTTTTATTACATTTTTTTAGGAAAGAGCTTGCTTCACATGTCAATCCCAGTTCCCTCTCCCTCCCCTCCTCCCGCACCCCCTCCACCATCCCCCCCCAGCCTCCCACCCTATCCCCACTCCCTTCCACACAGGGGCTATCCAGAGTCTGTCTTTCATTCAGGGCAGGGGCCAGGCCCTCCCTCCCCCAAGGGTCCAGGCTAAGAAAGCATCCCTCTTTGTGTTATGGACACACAAAGTCCATTTGTAAGCAAGGAATAAATACTGATCTACTGCCCAGGGCCCCAAAAAGTTGTCCTGGCCTCTTCACTGACTCTCACATCAAGTTCATTATTAGGGATGGCCATTTAAGGTAGTCTCTCCACTATTGCTTAGTTTGCCAGTTGGTATCATCCTTGTAGATCACTAGAGGTCTCACTAGTGCCATATCTCCCTTCAAACCTTAGTAATTCCCTCTATTATGGTATTTCTCATCCTGTTCTCCCCCTATTCCTCCCCCAACTCAACCTTCTTGCTCCCCCATGACCTACTCTCTCCTCTTCTCCCCCTCTCTTTTTCCCAGCTCCCACACGCCTGCCCCTCCCCCCGCTGTGCTCCTAATCTGTTCAGAAGATCTTGACTCATTAATTTCTCTGGGGTACCTTGCATATCTCTCTTAGGTTCTTTCCTGTTTCCCAGACTCTCTGTCAGTGGAATTGCAGAATGGCACTCCCCTGACCCATGTCTAAAATCCATATATGAGTGAGTAGTATACCGTGTTTATCTTTTTGTGACAGGGTTACCTGACTTAAAATGGTTTCTTCTAGTGCCATACATTTGCCTGTAAATTATGAGTGACCCAAAAAACTCCATAAGGGAACTCCTACAGCTGATAAACACCTTCAGCAAAGTGGCAATATACAAAGATAACTAAAAAATCAGTAGATCAGTAACTCTATTATATACAGATGATAAATTGGCTGAGAAAGAAATCAGAGAAACATTACCCTTTATAATAGCCATAAATAGCATCACATATCTGGGGATAACATTAACCAAAGAAGTGAAAGACCTGTATAGCAAGAACTTTGAGTCTCTAAAGAAAGAAATCAAAGAGGATACCAGAAAATGGAAAGATCTCCCAGGTTCTTGGATTGGTAGGATCAACATAATAAAAATGGCAATCTTGCCAAAAAGGAATCTACAGATTCAATGCAAACCCCATCAAAATACTGGCACAATTCTTCACAGATCTTTAAAGAACAATAATCAAATTTATATGAAAAAACAAAAGACCCAGGATAGCCAAAACAACCCTGTACAATAAAGGAACTTTCGGGGGCACCACCATCCCTAACTTCAAGCTCTACTATCAAGTTATAGTCTTGAAAACAGCTTGGTATTAGCACAAACAGAGACAGGTAGACCAATGAAATCGAATTGAAAACCCTGATTTTTAACCCACGCACCTATGAACACTTGATTTTTGACAAAGAAGCTAAAATTATACAATGGAAAAAAAGCACCTTCAACAAATGTTGCTGGTATAACTGGATATTGGTATGCAGAAGACTGCAGATGAATCCACATCTATCACCATGTGAAAAACTTAAGTCCAAATGGATCAAAGACCTCAACATAAATCCAGCCACACTGAAACTCTTAGAAGAGAAAGTAGGAGATACTCTTCAATGAATTGGTATAGGAGACCACTTCCTGAACATAACACCAGTAGCACAGACACTGACATTGAAAATTAACACATGGGACCTCCTGAAACTAAAAAAAACTTCTGTAAGGCAAAGGACACACTCAACAAGACAAAAAGGCAGCCCACAGAATGGGAAAAGTTATTCACTAACCCCATATCTGACAGAGGGCTGATCTCCAAAATTTACAAAGAACTCACGAAGTAAGTCTCCAAAACACCAAAGGAACCAATTAAAAAGTAGGGTATAGAACTAAATAGAGAATTCTCAATAATGGAGTCTAAAATGGCTGAGAGACACTTGAGAAAGTGCTCGACATCCTTAGCCATCAGGGAAATGCAAATCAAAACAACTCTGAGATACCATATCACTCCCATTAGAATGGCTAAAATCTAAAACACCAATGACAATTTATACTGGAGAGGATATGGAGAGAGAGGAACATTCCTCCACTGTTGGTGGGAGTGCCAACTTGTACAACCACTTTGGAAATCAGTATGGAGATTCCTCCGGAAATATCCAGCATTTCTACTCTTAGGCATATACCCAAAAGATGCACATTCATACAAGGACATCTGTTGCACTATGTTCATAGCAGAATTATTTGTAATAGCCAGAACCTGGAAGCAACCTAGATGCCCTTCAACTGAAGATTGGATAGAGAAAATGTGGTACATTTACACAGTGGAGTACTATTCAGTAGAAAAAACAATGTGTTTTCTTTATTGATTCTGTTTCCACTTCAGGTCTTAAACACAGAAAACAACTCTGTTTATATGTGTTTTCACAGAATTCTTTCCAAGATTTATTCATTTCTTTTTTAAGGACCCAAATCATTCTCATAAAGGCTATTTTAAGGTCTTTTTCATGTGTTTCAGCAATGTTGGAATATTTGGGCTGTACTGAGGTAGGCTGGGCTCTAATGGAGACATTGTCTTGGCTATTACTGATGGTGATTTTATGTTGGCATCTAGGCTTCAGAGCTTGGGCAGATTCCAATTCTAGGTCCTCATATCTGTTCTTGTTTTTGTTGGATGAGTGTTTTGTTCCTTAGTTTCTTTTGCCCTGTCTGGTTTTTAATAGTGTGAGGTGGCTGCTTGCTGCCTGATAGGGAATTCTTCTGGGATCCTGCTAGGAATGGCTTCTTAGACGTTCCAGTACAATGTTTTACTAGGTATTGGGACTGATGCTTAGGAACGGGAATAGACTAGAAATGGGGTGTTGAGGGGAATCCACAGGTTGGAAGAAAGCAGGGTCCTCTACTAGGAGCTGCCCTGTGATTAGGGACAGAAAGTGAGAACAGTCCACAATAGGTAGCCTGCTACAGAGTAGGAATGAGACTGAAGGATTAGATATGGAGGAGAGGAAGGTGAGTGAAAATTCAAAGCCTGACTATCTGCTGTGTTGACCTACTTGCTTCTCTGGCAGACTTGACCTAGGGTTCTCAGGGAACACCTGTTAGAATTGGGAACGTGAGTAACAGGATGAATGAGGAGAAATGTAAGAAAATAAGATGTTTTTTATCTGCTGGAGATACAGACAGAGAGGAAAGGACTGCAGCAGATAGTCAGTTACAGAAATGGAGGTGAGACTGGGGGATTGAATTTGGGGGAGAGGGAGAGAGAGGTGAAGATCAGCCTTTAAGCTTCCTTTCCCCCTGCCTTGAGTGGCCTATGGGCGCCCAGGGAATGCCTACTGGAGTTGGAGGATGAGATAAATAGATGAGTGGGGGGGGGGGAGGTTTTAGGAGAAGGTCTACATATTCCATAGTCTCATGTGAAGCAATATGGCTGAGAGCAACTACTAAAAGCTCAGAAATCATACATAATGAGATCAGTACATCTGGATTATTAGTAGACAATCATTAACAAACAGGTATAATATGTGAAAATAGGATAAAGGGATTTGTGATGATGGTAAATAGATTTAGCTAACCACAGTAAATGAAAATTCATGATAGGATAATCACAAAAAGGAGTCAGAAATCATTCTGATATTATTTCCAAAATTAAATTAGAATGACTTCCTAGTTTGGGAAATATTTGAGGAAAGTTGTTGAAATTTAAAGTATGACAATCAAATTATAACTGTTCAATGAGTTATTCTGATTTATTCTTAATATTAATATACATATTTAAAATAATTTGCTGATAATAAATCATAGACATTTTGAAGGTTTACATCACTATAATAGGAGACTCAAAATACTAAAAATGAAGAAAATTAGCATTATTTATGGTAATAGTATAGTTTCTGATTATATGTATTGATAAAATATCTGTAACAGAAGAAATTATAACAATAATGCATTGTTTTTAGTCTGTAGTTGCAGTTTCACCTTCAGACGTTTCTGGGTCACTCAACCTTCATTTCACACTTATAGACTAAAAGCCTTAGAAACCACAGGACTACATAAATAAATGATATCTTTCATTCTGAACTAGTCAAAATATTTAAAATTTATGAACTTTCCTTGGATATTTTGTTGAAGCAGAATGTATTATGTGAGATATTTCCCTCTTCTTTTTCAATGAAAATGATGTGTCAACAGCAACAGCAATAGTTTCAGAATATTAAATTTATCTTGCTTTTAATCTAATTTTGCCATATATTTTTCTTTTAATAGTTCTGTTGTTCAAACTAAGTTGTGAGTTTTTCTGCTTTAGGGAAGATGAGAGCAAATCCCCCCTGAAATCAAAGCATTGATCTCCTGTCCTTAGCCTCAAAGCTTAATTCTTTGAGTCCATTGTTTATATTTTCTAAGTTTAACTAACTACTTTTATATATTCTATATGATATGTGAACTATAGAGGCTGTGATTATTATCATTTGGCTAAGCAGAAAACACAAGCCATGATTTTAAATCTTTGCTAATTTTTGTGGTGGAAATGCTCCCATCAAAAATTAGTCAAATCACAGGAGGCCCAAGACACATTTAAGAAGAGAACTGTACTCAACTGTTAAACCTTGGGCAATACAGCCTGACACAGTTCAGCTCTGATGGAACAGGAACTTTCTGTAGTTCATCTCTCCTCACGTGACTCAGGAACAACCCAGGAGCAGCACTGGCAGTTTCCTGAGAGCTTGTTAGAAATAGACTCCAGGGATCATGGTAAAAATGAGTCATGAGCCAGATATGGTGGTTCATCTCATAATCTCAGCACTTGGGGGAAGGAAGCAGGAAAATGCGGAGACCAAGATGCCTCTCAGCTACGTGGTCAGTTCGAGGTGAGCTCAGAGTGCATGAGATCCTGTCTCAAGAAAAGAAAGCAAAACTAATGAATGAATAAATAAATAAATAAATAAGCAGTGAGAGGAAAAATCAATAGCAAGGGAAAGAAGGAACTCCTTTAAGGGAAGATGAACGATTAATCGGAGATGAAGACTTTACCATCCTCTACTGTCCAACTCACTTGTCAGTGACTAATAGACTAGCTGCAAATGTAAGCGTGTGCATTACCCAAGTCCTTGCCAGTAGCCAGAAGAACTCGTTTCTAGAAAGCCTTGGCTGTGAACTTTTGGATATACTGGAGACATGAACCATTACATCTGCCACTGTTTGGGATGTTCTCTTCTACTCATTTGTTACCATATTTACAAACTCCATTAAACTCTGCACTGGTCAACAAGGCCTGGTGTGATAGGTTTTAAGGTTTACAGAGTTCTGAGCTGGTCAGCAAGGTCTTGGTAGCTGGATGGAGGTCAGTCAAGACCTTTGGAGACAAATACTCTACACTAACAACTCTGACATACCAGGTTACTATTTGCACTTGTGCAAATAGTGATGCAGGCAAGATCTTAATCCAGTCTTAGCTTCCCCTATATAATTGTGCAAGAGTGGTGCTTTAAAGTAAAGTAGGATGTGAAATTTTGTTTTCAGAGCCCTAAAAATGTTTATTAGATGCATACAACCTATTTGGATGTCTAGAATCAATGATATTAAAAACTACAATTCAGAATGCATTATTAGAAACAATACACAAATCAATCAGAAGAAATAGACAAAGACCTTGGAAGCACTTTTCACAGATTCACAGGAAAGAACTTTGGAAAGTAGAATGAATGAAGAGAAATCTAAGTTATTGAAGCAAGATATACTGATGGTAAATGTAACCAGCAGCAAGATACATCCTCACACTGACAGTGGTCAGCCTGCATCCTGAGAAGAAAACAGCTCCAGACAAAATTAAAAACTACCTTAGATGGAAATGCAGATTTTCATGGAATTATTGAACTACTTTCATGTGAAATCCTACTGATCAAGTTGTAATTGATGAAACAGATCCCATCTCTAAGTACTTAATGTTCTGGGAAAAGATACTAGAGAATCATAGATAGCTCTAGAGTATTTTGATGTCCCTCTTCCCCTCCCTGATCCTTTTGTTGTCATCCGGTTTTGAGACAGCATCTTACTCAGTAGTGTGGACTGTGTGGGCTAGAATTCACTATATAATCCTAATTTCCCTTAAACTCAAAGAAGTTCTTCTGATTCAGTACAGAAGCATCAGTTCCTCCCCACCACAGAGCTTACTTCTTGCACAGTGGGTGGGAGGTTTCTAGAAATCCTCCAACTCAATTATGGTGGGGAGTCATATTGATCGCTGGTCCTTCCAATGGTCTTGTCATATTCCGGGTAGGACAGATCTTGGACATGAGTCTCTGTGGCTTGCCTCTTTCCTGAAAGTAGTGGCAAGCCTTCCAAGGTCTCCTCTCTTACAAGGGCTTTTATTTTCCTTTCTTTCTTTCTTTTTCTTTTTCTTTTTTTTTTTTTGGTGCTCTGACTTTTCTTTTTTATTTAATTTAATTTTATTTTATTTTTAAGTTAAAATTAGAAACAAGGTTGTTTCACATGTGAATCCCAGCTGCCTCTTTCTCCCTCCCCTCCTCCCACCAACTCCCCATCCCTCCTCCCCCAATACTTACTCCTTTCTCTACGGAGGGTGAGGCCCTTCATGGGGGGGTTCCATGGTCTGTCATTTAATCCAGGGCAGGGCCTAGGCCCTCCCCCAAGAGTCCAGGCTGAGAGAGTATCTCTCATTGTGGGATGGGCACCCAAAGTCTATTTGAATGCTAGGTCTACTCACTGACACCCATATTCTGGGGGGTCTGGATCAGTCCCATGCTGGATTCCCAGCCATCAGTCTGGGGTTCAAGAGCTCTCCCTTGTTCAGGTCAGCTGTTTCTGTGGGTTAAATCAGCCCAGTCTTGACCCCATGCTCATCAGTCCTCCCTCTCTGTCACTGGGTTCCTTGAGTTCAGCTCAGTGTTTAACTGTGGGAGTCTGCCTCTGCTTCCATCAGTCACTGGATGAAGGCTCTGTTTCCCAGACTCTCTGACAGTGGGATTGTAGGCTGGCACTTTTCTAGTTGACCACATTCTCACTGGCAACGAAAAATGGCTCCCCAGTAAAGTGGCATCTAGCTCTATCCAGGGTCTGCAGCAGAAGTCACTGTTCGTGGCCACAGCTCCTTCTACTTCTTAGTTACATTTATTTTGATGTTTATCTATTTTCACTTGGTTGCTATTAAAGTATCACAGATTAGGTGGAAATTGTAGAACTATAATTCTTAGGAAACATTTCCCTAACTGCAGATTTTTTTGTTGCAAAGCTCACAACTTGATTGCTCTCACTGAATTCTATATACAATTTATTTTGGCAATGTTTATGTTACTAATAAACATCATCTTTCTTCCAAAATAGTCACAGACTATTTTTGTTTGTGTATTATTGCTCTCATTTAGCTGATTTACCATGGCTGAAATGGAACACTAATAGTAAGACTTCTTAGGATAGTTTTAAAAATGTACATTGAATACATGCAGGGTTTATAATGGAGGAGATGGCACAGGAAATCCATGATGCTGTTTATTGTCAGGATGGGCTTTGTGGGGCCATAAGGTCATTTTCTTTGAAAATAGAAAGGCAGTCCTCAGAAATAATTCTGAACATTTTGTTAGAAGGTCACATCCTCAGTGCCTGCCACCACTTAGTGTTTAATCACATTCTCCAGACCTAAACATCTGCTATGCCATTCATTTTCTCTATTTTGACTTCTTGTTTTTATCCCTATTCACCCTACAAAGGAAATAATTTATAAGCATAAATCAAAGATACTATAGTGAACTCTCACGCACCACTACATGGAATAGGGGAGTGTGTGTGTGTGTGTGTGTGTGTGTGTGTGTGTGTGTGTGTGTGTGTGTGTGTTTCTTTGAAGGTTAATGATGGAAAAAAAGTGTTTTCTTCAAGCCGGGCGGTGGTGGCGCACGCCTTTAATCCCAGCACTTGGGAGGCAGAGGCAGGTGGATCTCTGTGAGTTCGAGGCCGGGCTGGACCAATAGCCTCCGAAAAATTACAGAGAAACCCTGTCTCGTAAAAACCAAAAAGAAAAGTGTTTTCTTCAGCAAGGACAACCCTGTCAGTTGCTAGATTATAACAAGCCTGAATTTCTACATGTCAAGTTTATATGCAGCATTCTGAGACTGATTTTATATTCTTGTTTTGGGGGTAGTACTTTTTACTTTATTTGCAGCAACAGCAAAATATTTAGAATAATTATAGGTAAGATATTCTGTGCTAACAATTTTTACAGCTACACTATGAGGCTCTGCTTCCATCAGCTATTGGATGAAGGTTCTAGGATGGCATATAAGGTAATCACAAATCTCATTATCAGGGAATGACATTTAAGGAAGTCTCTCCACTATTGCATAGATTGGTAGTTGGGGTTATCCTTGTAGATCTCTGGACATTCCTCTTTAAACCCATGATGGTTCCCTCTAATGGTATCTATTTCCTTGCTCTCCCCTATTCTTCCCCTGACTCAATCTTCTTGCTCCTTCATGTCCTCCTCTCCCCTCCTCTTCTCCCTGGTCTTTCTCCTAACTCACTCTCCCCCCAACATGCTCCCAGTTTGCTCAGGATATCTTGTCCATTTCCCTTTCTAGAGGGGCAATGTATGTCTCCCTTAGGGTACTCCTTGTTTCCTAACTTCCCTGACAATGTGGTTTGTAGGATGATAATCCTTTGCTGTATGTCTAAAATCCATGAGTACATACCATGTTTGTCTTTCTGTGACTGGGTTACCTTTGTCAGGAAGGGTTCTTCTACTTCCATCCATTTGCCTGCGAAGTTCAAGATTCCATTTTTTCCCACTGAATAGTACTCAATTCTTTATCCATTCTTCAGTTGAGGGGTATCTAGGTTGCATCCAGGTTCTGGCTATTACAAATAATGCTGCAATGAATAGAGTTGAACAAAAGCCCTTGTATGAATGTGCAACTTTTGGGTATATGCCTAAGAGTGGAATTTCTGGATCTTGTGTTATACTAATTTCCATTTTCCTGAGGAACCACCATACTGAGTTCCAAAGTGACTGTATGAATTTGCACTCCCACCAGCAGTGGAATAGTGTTTCTTTTTCCCCACATCCTTTCCAGCATAAACTGCCCTTGGTGTTTTTGATTTCATCCATTCTGAGAGGAGTAAGATAGTATCTGAGAGTTGTTTTGATTGGCATTTCCTTGATGGTTAAGGGTGTTGAGCACTTTATTAAGTGTCTTTCAGGCATTTTAGATTCCTCTATTGAGAATTATCTATTTAGTTCTGTACCCCACTTGTTAATTGGATCCTTTTGTGGTTTGGAGATTTGCTTCTTGAGTTCTTTGCAAATTTTGGAGATCAGTACTCTGTCATCTATGGGGTTGGTGAATATATTTTCCCATTGTGTGGGCTGCCTTTTTGTCTTGTTGACAATGGCCTTTGCCTTACAGAAGCTTCTCAGTTTCAGGAGTTTCCATTTATTAATTGTTGATCTCAGTGTCTGTGATACTGGTGTTATGTTCAGGAAGTGGTCTCCTATACCAATTCATTGAAGAGTATCTCCTACTTTCTCTTCTAAGAGTTTCAGTGTGGTACCTCCCACTTTCTCTTCTAAGATGTTCAGTATGGCAGGATTTATGTTGAAATCATTGATGCACTTGAACTTAAATTTTGTGCATGGTGATAGACATGGATGTATCTGCAGTCTTCTCCATGCTAGTATCCAGTTATGCCAGCACCATTGTTGAAAGTGCTTCCTTTTTTCCATTGTATATTTTTAGTTTCTTTGTCAAAAATAAAGTGTTCGTAGGTGTGTGTGTTAAGATCAGGGTTTTCAATTCAATTCCATTGGTTTACATGTATATTTTTGTGCCAAGACCAAGCAGGGCATTGCTTTGTTGAACAGGGTTGTTTTGGCTGTCCTTGGTCTTCTGTTTTTCCATATAAAGTTGATTATTTTTCTTTAAGGTTCTATGAAGAATGCTGCTGTTATTTTGATGGGAATTGCATTGAATCTGTAGATTGCTTTTGGCAAGATTGCAATTTTTATTATGTTGATCCTACCTATCCCAGAGCATGGGAGATCTTTCCATTTTCTGATATCTTCTTTAATTTCTTTCTTTGAAGATTCAAATTTCTTGCTATACAGGTCTTTCACTGATATTTTGTGTTGGTTGTGTCTATTGTAAAGGATGATGCTTCTCTGATTTCTTTCTCAGCCCTTTTATCGTCTGTGTATAATATGGCTACTGATGTTTTTCGTTAATCTTGTATCCTGCCAATTCGCTGAAATGTTTATCAGCTGTAGAAGTTTTTTGTGTCACTTATGTAAACTATCATATCATCTGCAAATAGTGAAAGTTTGACTTCTTCTTTTCCAATTCGGATCCACTTGATTTCCTTTTGCTGTCTTATTGCACTACTTAGAACTTCAAGTACAAGATTGAAGAGAAATGGAGAGAATGGAGAGCCTTGTCTTGTTCCTGGTTTTAGAGGAATCACATCCAGTTTCTCTCCATTTCATTTGATGTTGGCTATGGTTCACTGTATATTGCTTTTATTATGTTTAAGCATGATCTTGTCATCCCTGATCTCTCTAAGAACTTTATCATGAAGGGTGTTGGATTTTGTCAAAGGCTTTTCAGCATCAAGTGAAATAATCATGTGTTTTTTCTTTAACAGTATGTTTATATGATGAATTACACTGATAGATTTTTGTATGTTGAACCATCCCTGCATCTCTGGAATGAAGCTTACTTGACCATGGTGGATAATTTCTATGATGTGTTCTTGGATTTTATTTGCCATTATTTTATTGAGTATTTTTGCATCAATGTTCATAAGGGATATTGGTCTGTAGTTTCTTTCTTAGTTGTATCTTTGAGTGACTTGGGTACCAAGGTTGATGTTGCCTTATAAAAATAATTTGGCAATGAACCTTCTACTACTATCATGTGGCAAACTTTGAGGACTCTTGGTATTAGTTCTTCTTTGAATTTCTGGTAGAATTATACTGGGAAACTATCTGACTCTGGGCTTTTTTTAGTTTGGAGACTTTTGATGACTGCTTCTATTTCATTAGGGGTTATGGGTCTACTTAAATTGCTTATCTGTTCTTGATTTAATTTTGGTAGGTGATATCTATCCAGAAAGTGTCCATTTCCTTTAAATTTTGTGGAGTATGGGTTTTCAAGGTATGACCTGAAGATTTTCTGGATTTCCTCAGTGTGCATTGTTATGTTACCCTTTTCATTTCTGATTTTGTTAATTTGCATGTTTTCTCTCCTTCTTTTGGTTAGTTTGGATAAAGGTTTGTCTATCTTGTTGATTTTCTCGAAGAACCAACTCTTTTTTACATTGATTCTTTGTATTGTTTTCTTTGTTTAGACTTTATTGATGTCAGCCCTCGAATTGATTATTTCCTGGCATCTACTCCCCAGGGGTGAGATTCCTTCTTTTTGTTCCAGGACTTTCAGTTGTGCTGTTAATTCTCTAGTGTGAATATTCTCCAGTTTCTTCTTGTGAGCACTTAGTGCTATGAACTTTCCTCTTAGTACTCCTTTCAAAGTGTCTCATAAGTTTGGGCATGTTGTGCCTTTGTTATCGTTGAAATCTAGGAAGTCTTAATTTCTTTCTTTATGTCTTCCTTGACCCAGGAATGGTGCAGTTTTGCATTCTTCAATTTCCACGAGTTTTTAGGGTGTCGGCAATTTGTGTTGTTGAATTCTAACTTTAAAGCATGGCTATTTGATAAGATACAGGAGTTTATTCCAATTTTTTTTTTATCTGTTGAGGTTTGTTATACTGACGAGTAAGTGGCTGATTTTAGAGAAGGTTCCATGTAGCCCTGAGAAGAAGATACATTCTTTTGTGTTTGGATGGAATGTTCTATAGGTGTCTGTTAAGCCTAATTGGGTTATAACTTCTGTTAGTTCTTTTGTTTCTTTGTTAAGTTTCTGTGTAGGGGTGACAGTGGGGTGTTGAAGTCTCCCATTATAAGTGTGTGAGGTTTTATGTGTGATTTGAGTGTTAGTAATGTTTTTTAGGAATGTGGGTGCCTTTTTATTTGGGGCATAGATGTTCAGAATTAAGACTTCATCCTGATAGTTTTTCCCTGTGATTAATATGAAAAGACCTTCTTCATCTCTTTTGATTGATTTAGATTGAAGACTAACTTGATAGATATTAGGATAGCTATACCATTTTGTTTCTTGGATCCATTTGATTGGAAAATCTTTTTTAAACCCTTTACTCTGATGTAATGTCTACCTTTGAAGTTGAGGTGTGTTTCTTGTATGCAGTAGAAGAATGAATTCTGTCTTCATATCCATTCTCTTAGCCTGTGTCTTTTTATAGGCAAGTTAAGACCATTAATATTAAAGGAGATTAATGACCATTAAGTGTTAATTCTTGTTTGTTTTTTATTTGTTGTTGGTGGTGTCACTGTTTGTGGATTTACCATGCCTTTTCTTTTGGCTTTTCGTAAAGTTGGATTATCTGTTGACTATGTTTTCAGTGAGCATAGTTACCTTCCTTAGGTTGAAGTTTTCCTTCTAGCACTTTCTGCAGGGCTGGATTAGTGGGTATGTATTGTCTAAATCTGTTTTTGTCATGGAATATCTTTTTTTTCTCCATCTGTAGTAATTGAAAGTTTTGCTGGTTATAGTAATCTAGGCTGGCATCTGTGGTCTCTTAGTGTTTGTAGCATATTTATCCAGGAACTTCTGACTTTCAGAGTTTCCATTGAGAAGTCAGGGATAATTCTGATAGGCTTGCCTCTATGTGTTACTTGGCCTTTTCCCTTTGCTGTTTTTAATATTCATTCTTTATTCTGTATGTTTGGTATTTTGATTATTATGTGGTGAGGGGACTTTTTTGTGGTCTACTCTATTTGGCATTCTGTGAGCTTCTTGTACTTTCATTGACACGTCTTTCTTTAGATTGGGAAATTTTTCTTCTATGATTTTGTTGAATATGTTTTCTGCCCCTCTGACATGGGTTTCCTCACCTTCTATACCTATTTTTCTTAGGTTTGATCTTTTCACGATGTCCTAAATTTCCTGGATATTTTGTGTTATGGATTTGTTAGACTTAAGATTTTCTTTGGTTGATGAATCTATTTTTCCTAGTGTATTTTCAATGCCTGAGATCCCCTCTTCCATGTCTTATATCCCGTTGGTTATGCTTGCATATGTAGTTCCTAATCATTTACCCAGCTTTTCTAATTCCGTCACTCCCTCAGACTGTGTGTGTGTGTGATTTTTTGTTGTGTTATTTCAGCTTTCAAACCCTGCACTGTTTGAATAGTTTCTTGCAATATTTTTGTCTTTTCCTCCATTTCTTGAATTTTTCTTTTTGTATTTTTTCCATTTCTTTAAAGGGTTTTTCAATTCCTCTTTTATAATCTCTATCATTTTCATGAAGTTGTTTTTAAGGTTATTCTCTTCTGCTTCATCTGTGTTGGAATGTTCAGGTCTTGCTGGTGAAGAGTCCCTAAACTTTGGTTTTTCTGTTGTTGAATGTGTTCTTATATTGTCATCTTCCCATCCCTTCTTCCAGTAGGTGCCGTTTGTGTCTCTTCCTCTCCTGTTGGGTACAGGTTCTCTTCTGGTGTGTGCAAGCAGGTCCTATACTCCTATGGGTCGTACGGTGGGTGTAGGTGGGTCTGAGACCCTCCCTCTCCTGGTGGGTGGATGCAGGACTAGCACAGTGATGTCAGCAGACTCTGGATAACTTAATCTACTAGGGGCAAGTCAAGCTACCTCCAGTCCCCAGGCCAGGAGATCCCAAAGAAGGCAAGACATCGTATGTCCTGAGATAGGGCCCTTGCTCACCTCTCCCCAGCTTCTTTTTCTTAATGGCCTATAGATGTTTGTGCTTTTGGAACATCCTGCTGCAGGCATGTAATCTGAATATTTTCCTCACATTGCATGAGGTGACTTTTCCTTTTGTTAATATGACTTTTGGTTATTAGAACTTTTTAATTTCTTCTTTTTTTGAAATTTTAAATACTTTTATTGAAAACTGCACTGAAAGCTAAATGTCAACCTTTACAATAAACAAATACAGTAATGGTAACTCACACTAAAACAAAACATATTTCTGACAGTCTTCATTTTTCGTTTTGGGACAGTTTAAAGTTTTTCTTTTGTCACCAAAACATGAATGTACCTATACAAAGGCTCAAAATAGTCCATCTTTAGAAACAAAAAGGCAATGATTCACAAAAGACTATGAATAGAACATGTAAATAGCTGATACAAATCTAGCAGAATTTTTAAAAATCAGTCACATCTAAGCACATCTGAAGTGTTCTTGTATCACATGAAGAAAAGAATTTATCAATATCTAAAAAAGTGGGTTTGTTCATAGACAATCTGACAAGTTACCATAAAAAGTGTTTCCTGAGACATAAGTAAATGCAACATTGCTCTTCTTGAATCCTTCTTGTCCAAGACTTTCCACTCAATAAAATAGCTGAGGATCTGAAACTGAGAAAATATATTTGAATACAAACAGTGTGTGAAACTTAATACCTTTTTCATTTTGTTCTCTTCCTTTTTTTACTTTTTTTGTTTTTGTTTTTGTTTTTGCGTTATCAGAGGGTTTTACTAAACTCACAACCAACTTGGCCTGCTCAGAGTTGCGACACTGAGAAGGCAAGAAATAAAAATATTTCCTAATTTCAATGTATTTAAGTTAATAATTTTCTTTGATGATTGGTGCTTTTAATTTAAACAGCTCTGCTTATGGTTCTAAAGAGCCTCCATGTTTTATCTGAACTGTTATTCTGTTTCTTTCTATAGTCTACTTGTGTCTGCAATCCACTTAGAATTTTTCATGTAAAGTTTCATTTGATTATATAGGATCAAGGTTCTTTTCCATGTAGATAAACAATTATACCAACATTGTTTATTGTAAGACTTTATTGTCTCTTCATATACCTTATCATTAATCAGGTTCCAGATAGAAAACTACAAAGTAGAAATTTCTTGCTGAATTATGTACCTCTTCCATAGTTTTTATGACTTTTTTCCAATTCTTTTATTTTTTATTTCATTTTACATTCTAACCACAGTTCTTCCTCCCACCCCCTGACCTTCTCCCATCTCCTCTCACCTCCCCCCAGCCCACCCCAGTCCACTCCTCCTCACAAGTAAGGTCTTCCATGGGAAGTCAACATAGTCTGGCACAACAGGGTTTTGGCAGGGCCCAGCCCTTCTCCCAAGCATTAAGACTGAGCATGGCATCTGACCAGGAATGGGCTCCAACATATTGAGGGCCTAGTTTGGTTCACTGGAGTCTCCACTGTTGTGAGTCTAGAGTTTATGGGTTTCCACAACCTTGGTTCAGCTATCTCTGTAGACTTCTCCAGCATGATCTTATCCTCCGTTGCTCATATGTTTCCTCCTCACTATTTTTGACTGGATTCCCAGAGTTCAGCCTGGTTCTGGGTTGTGAATCTCTGCATCTGGTTTCATCTGGTTTCATCAATTACTGGATGAGGGCTCTATGATGATAGTTGGGGTATTCATCAATATAATTATAGGTGTAGGCCAGTTCAGGCATCCTCTCTACTACCAGGAGTTTTATCTGGGGTCCTCATTGTAGATTCATGGAACTTACCCTGGGCTCTGGATTTCTCCCTAAGCCCATAGTGACTCTCCATTGAAATATCTTTATCATTGCTCTTCCACTGCATCCCTCCCCGCATTCCATGAAGAGGACATTATGGCTTTATGCTGTTGCCACATAGACATACACACAGAATGCAGAATTCTCATCAGCCATCCCCTTTCACAAACAGTACATGGTAATAAGTCAGGGTCTTGATGTACTGTTTCCTCCTCTGCCTCTCTACCTACTCAACATACTTCTTTACATTGTGGGTGTGACATTTATGAGTGTTGAAACTAATGAAAATGCTGGAAAAGAATGAGCAAGGCTTTCTTCTAGCTATTGATGCATATAAAGTTTATATTTACAATTTCTTTGAATAAGGCAAACAAATTTACATACCAGATTTATCAGTGAGTTTATTGTGGAATCACGAGGCTATTATTTAAAAGATTTTAATACCTTCTTTGTATATTGTTCAATAATATCATGCACAATTTAAGGCTAAAATTTTCAGGGAATGTTGGCAGGTTTTTCCATTAATAAAACCAAAGAGTGAATTTTAATCCTTCTGAGAATGGTGTCTCCATGGAAAGTTCCCTTGTTTTTGTGTAGTCAAACAAGCTGCTGTGTCCCTTCTCTCAGACTCTGAATCTTCTCTGAGACAAGATGGCAATTGTTTGAGGAGCCTTATCGAGTCATTTGTATATTTTTTATTTCTGTAACATTTTAATAATATTTCTTACATAGAAATCCTTTAGGAGCTTTATGGAGCAATTGGAAAGCTATGTCAATAAATAAATCTAGCTTTCATACTTCCTAGATAATTATTGATAAATGTTAGAAACTTGTTTCATGAAGTTATTTAGGAGACATGTATAACCATTATCATCTTATACTACCACAGGTATGCCTTAAAGGATTAGTCTGTATCCCAAAGCCATTGTCTAAGGCTAAGGAAGACCATCCAATGAGATAGCCAATGGTCAGCATGGTGTTTGATTAGGGGATGGTCCTCATAGTCTCAGGTGTTTGTTTCAATGCTTGGCCTATTGGTGATGGTGCTATTAGGGAGTGTGGCCTTGTTGGAATAGATGTAGTGTTGTTAGAAGAAGTGTGTCACAATGGGCGCAGGCTTTGAGGTCTCATATGCTCAAGCTATACCAAGTGTAGGTATAGTTTACTTTCTGTTGCATGCTGATATATCAAGATATAAAACTCTCAGCTACCTCTCCAGAACCATGTCTGCTTGCATGCTTCCTTGCTTCCCACCATGACAATAACAGTCTAAACCTCTGAAACTCTAAGTCAGCCCCAATTAATATTTTCCTTTATAAGAGTTGTAATTTTTATTGTGTCTCTTGACAATACAAACCTTACTAAGATAGTCAAACTCTGTGGAATTTTCCTAGGACTAAATGTTATCATGGAAGGTGATCCCAGGCTTCTATACCATGACATGACATCTATCTCCTTCTTTGGCCAAGCCTTTACCCAATACTCCATATTATACTTGTTGAGGTTGGGGAATATGTGGGGTATTCAGTCTCATGACCACCACTGACACAACAACACTTTGTCGTGCCTGGAGACACAATTTTCTAGGATTACTGCATCTCTGGCTCAGGAACCATTCTGCTATGGTCTGTTTTCTGCTGTGGTGTATTTGTGTCATCAGACCACTGTAGTCAATCACAGGTATTACTAGTTAGACATAAGTCTGTTTAACATTGACTGTAGATCTCCATTTGATACTGGGGTGTATTTGATGAATCTGTCTACAGGCCTTGGCCTGGGTGTAACAGTCACTGAGATGGGCTTCTGACGGTGCTTAGCTTTACCACTTCTATTCATGATTCCCTGTTGTCTTAGTTGGGATTTCTACTGGTGCAACAAAATACTATGACCAATAGGCAAGTTGTGAAGAAAAGAGTTTATTAGGTTTACACTTCAACATTGCTGTTCATCTCTGGAAAAAAGCCAAGATGGGATCCTGGGAGGCAGGAGCTGATTCTGAGGCCATGGAGGAGAATTGCTTACTGGCTTGATCATCATGGCTTGGTCAGCCTGATTTCTTATAGAACCCAGGACCAGCAGCCCAGGGATGACACCACCTATGATGGGCTGGGTCCTTCCTGATTAATCACTAAATTAGAAAATACCTTACAGCTGAATCTCAAGGAGGAAGTTCCACAGCTGAGGCTCCCTTCCCTGATGACTCTAGCTTGTGTCACGTTGACACACACAGCCAATCAGCACATCTGTCCTGCTTTTCAGTCAATGTGTTCTTTCGCTGTGCTATGGAAAAAAGTGTGTTGGAGGAAGATATTTGGCTGTCAAGTACATTGAGTACAGACTTCTTCCCACATTCTCTGCCTACTACTGAATTTCCACATTGCTAAACTGTAACTAGGTTCCAAGTCTAAGAGGGCTGGGTCTTTTCTTCCATGTACTATTTGTAATTGGGGAAGGGGTAACACAGGGACTCTTCTTTCCTTCCTTCTTCCTTTGTCTTTCTAATTACACTTAAAAACCAGCAATTCTAGTTGTTTCAGGTCTTATGTAAGCAGTTTCCTGCATAAATAGCTTCCAATTGATATCTCTGCATGGACAGGGCCATTAGAAATCATACTTGGCTACTGTTTGTTTGCCTCTATTTCAATTTTGAAACATAACAGCATTCCATTGCTATGTAATACTTAGGCATTCTAAATAAGTGGAATTTGCCAAATGTTTGAGACATGTGCAGCCAAAAGCCCTCCTTAATAGATGTAGGTTTCATTGTATAGATTAATTGTTATACTCTACATTTTAACTTCTCTCAACTCTCAAACTTTGTCATGTTATTAGTTGTCATTAATGAAGCTGTTGTTAATTCCATCTAGAACTACATTTTTGTTTCTGTTTGCTCTGAATGTACTTAGAGCTAGAAGAAAAATTAGGGATGAAAAACCTTCTTATAGTAAGCTGTACATTTGGAAGTGTCCATGCAGCACTGATTGAGGAAATCATAAGAAGTAATGCTACAAGACTTTTGTCACTATTTTTTCTATATTGGCTTTTAATCTACTGACAGAAAGTTTTATTCTTTTTCAAAGTTCCTGCATCAGTTATCCTAATGTAATCATTGAACATCCATCTCCAATAAGCAAAGCTAAACATCAATTTTCTAATTGTTAGTATGATGTCCTTTTAAAAGTTGGCTAGAGTTTTATTTGTTAGATAGGTACTCTAAGTATTAAAATTTAATTATTGTATTCAGTGTAATGTGAATGTTTTTCTCTGGCCTAAGTCCCATTGTCCTTCTCTGCCGCAAAGAAACACGTTGACACTGTATTGGTTGTTATAAGCTGTTGGCTGGCAACTTGGACTTCTTATTCTTAACCCATAACTACTTATTCTTAACCCATAAAAGGTCCAGGCTTCTTACTCCCTTGGGGTCTACATTGTCTCTGCTCAGTATCTCCACAGAGAAGACAGAGAAGAGAGAAGCATGATTTTCTGTTTCTTCTTCCTTATATTCTGATTTTGCCTGCTATGTCACTTCTAGCCTGGATTACATGGTGACTTCTCTTTACTACTTTGTCAGAATCCTCCTCGACTCCCAGTCCCGCCTATCTTGATTTCCTATTGGCCAACAGTGCTTTATTCAACAGCCAATAAGATAAACATATAGACAGAAGAACATTCCCCTTCAATTCAGGGTTTTGCAGATCATGAAGTCACTAAGAAAATCTTCAAAGTTGTGACTCTGAAAGAGTCTTTTAAGTTGGGTATATCCCGCATTTGAATTACTTCCCTCTGCCTTGCCCTAAGAATACATGCCTAAGAACAGTGAGTAAGATGTAAATAGTATAGAGCTAGCTCAGTAGGTAAAACACTTGCTATGCCAACATGAAGCCCTGAGTTGGTAAAGCTGGACATGGTTGTACAACATGTCTGTATCCCAGTCCTCTTACTGTAAGATGGAAGATGGCTACAAGAGAAACCCTAGGTCAACGAAAAGCAAAAAAAGATGGATCCTATCTCAAGCAAGGTAAAAGGTCAGGGCTGGCACCGAACCTCCACTTGCATGTTATAGCATAGATATGCCCAAAATCACAGATATAAAATATAAATTCCTAAACAGTGTAAGTGTAATATCTTAAGCTACATATTAATAATATCTCGGCTTTAACAAAATTGAAATACCTTTGAATACAATACAATTCTGTGTTTCTATGATTGTAACCGAATGTTGAAAAGATCTTATTAGGTAAGAAAATCAGAAAGATGTGTGCTGTTTTCTGAAGTCAGCCATTTATTTCCTTCTGTGCCTTTTATTTGTTAAGAAGTCAAGCATAGCCGGGCGTTGGTGGCGCACGCCTTTAATCCCAGCACTCGGGAGGCAGAGGCAGGTGGATCTCTGTGAGTTCGAGGCCAGCCTTGTCTACAAAGCGAGTTCCAGGACAGCCTCCAAGACAATACAGAGAAACCCTGTTTCGAAAAACCAAAAAAAAAAAAAAGTCAAGCATAAAATTGAATCTATTTGTTCACATAATCAGATACAGCCTTAATTGTTTGTTTATTTGAATATGCAAATATTTAAAATACCTGTTTAGGAACTTTCAAGCATGTTGTGAGTTACAAAGTTGTAGGTGGAAAATATGTAGCAGGAAAGACAGAATCCATCACCAACTCATTGGTATAAAACATACCTCAATGTGTAAGTTGCTATATGGAGACACCAAAGAAAGGCTTCTGTATGGAAGACTTCTTTGGGAAGGGAGAGAAAATCTTTTCTTCTTAGGAGATCCAAATTGAACATTTTCATTTAAGTTTAGCTTTGCATTAAACACTTATTTTAATGACTGAAAAATGGAGGAGCATCAAAAATGAAGCAAAGAACAGCCTCCCATCAGACAGTTCTATTCCCAAACTCAGAGTAACAAAAGAGAAATCTTGTGTGATGCTTTTTGTGTTTGTGAGTTACCATGTGTGAATTCAACTATGAATCAAAAATATTCTTTGAAACAAATGTCTATTCTGAACAAATGCAGGGATTTTTCTTGTTATTTTTTTCCAACAGTACATTAAATTATGTACTTACTGGCAATTAAATGATGTATTTTTATCATAAGCAGAGATGGTTTAAACTATAACAACACATGTTGATTATATACAATTTCCTAGTTTATGTGAAGACTTGAGCATTGCTAGACTTTGGTATCCATCCCAGTTATGGACCAATCTCCCATGGCTACTAAGGGACAACTACATCTCATTATACATGTAATTCTCCAAGATGTAACATTACCATTGGTTATAAAGGGCAGAAGCCAACACTAAAATCTAAACATCAAAAGCTGGGTTACTCTCTCAGCCTAAATACCTGGGGGGGGGGCGGCGCTAGGCCCTGCACCAAATGATGTGATAGACTTTGGTGATTGATGAGAAATGTCATTCTGTAAATCTGTCTCTCTTATTGGTTGTTGAATAAAGCACTGTTGGCTAATAGGGAAGCAAGATATGTGGGACTAGGAGTCAAGGGGGATTCTGGGAAAGAGAGGCAGAGTCAAACACAATGTAGATCACCAGAGGAGTAAGAGGTCCGGACCCTTTCTCCCGTAAGAGAAATACTTAGATTGACAATTATGGCTTAAATATGCAAGTCAGAGCTATCCAATAAGAAACCAACCAAACATCCAACAGATTCATAATTAATATAGTGTCTTATGTGTTATTTGGGGGTTCAGAAAGTGTGGCAGGGCCCAGGCAACTGGCAAAGGAAGACTACACTTTACAGATGATCCCTCATGGAAGCCTAATTCTTCCTGGGGAGTGGATGGGGAGTGGGATGAGGGCAGCATTGGTGGGGGGCATAAGAGGATAGGAGGGAGAGAGAACTGGGATTGATATGTAAGGTAAGGCAAATGGAGGAGAATCAAAAATGAAGCAAAGAGTAGCCTCCCATCAGGCAGTTCTGTTCCCAAACTCAGAGTAACATGAAATTGAAAGAGCATTACTTCTTTGCCTGATCTCACCTTCCATGGCTAGTTTCTAGGTCTGCATTACTAAGTAAGCAAATAATACTTAGAATTCTTATCTTTATTCTTCCTCACAAAGAATAAATTAAAAACAGCCCATGTAGACAGCAAAAACCCTGTGGAGCTAGAGCAAGGTGGAACAGACCAGATGATGCAAATGAGGTAAGGCAAAGGACCACAGAAAACTAAAACATTGGAGCTTCTCCATGCTTCTTAACCTACCCAATTCATGAAGCAATTCAGGTACACAGACATAAACAAGATGACTACAGATGCCTCAAGCCATCTCCACTGACAGACAGTTCATGGAAACCAACCTTACAGGTTGGAAAGAAATCACATGAGAAATACTACATAAGAGCATAATGCATTACACAGATGTTCTATTATGTCACATTATTCAAAGGCAGAAAGGTGGATATACTTTAGGGAATCCTGGAATTCATCCTGTAAATAAAAAAATCCTTCTAAATGTCATTTTATCTTATTCTTGCACATCTCTGAATGTCTTCCTCCTTTGTACAATATCCATTTCTATACCTCCAGCCTACATGAAATCAATTCAAGTCAGATCCAGAGCTTTAAAGTTCATGAACCTAGAACAAAGCTAAAGTTACATATAGGTTGCAAATGCTAGTCTCCAGCCTGAAACTCTCAAGCTAAGATGCACTGGCCTCAGTGAACTCCATATAGCTCCATACGACTATGACCTCAGAATAGGGTCTGATTTTCACAAGACTTCTTTCTCTGGAAAATTCCTAGAAATATGAAATAATGCTGAGTACAAGTAATATGATGCTTTCTTTCTGAAATCACCATAGAATCCAGTAAGATGTCTCATACAGTTCACACTCATCAAATACCTCAAAAGAGGAGCAGATATGTTTTAAAGGACATAAAAATATGTGTGACAGCTTAACTTAACTTTTCTAATGAAATTTCTGCTAATGATTTCTGAACACATACACACACAGTAGTGTAAAGGAAAGGCTTTGGAGATAGGAACATTCTCAGTTCTCAAATGATACAACATAGCATATATCTTTTGTATAGAACTTTGTGTTTAATAATTTATCTTGTCATAATTTATTGTTCTACAAAGATCCATGCAGGATAATTAAGAAAGAAGAAAAAGTACATACTATATTTGTCTTTTTGTGACTGGGTTGCCTCACTCAGGATGGTTTCTTCTAGTTCCATCCATTTGCCTGTGAATTTCAAGATTTAATTGTTTTTTCTCACTCATATATGGATATTAGACATAGAACAATAGAACAAAGGATTACCAGCTTACAATCCACACCTCCAGAGAAGCTAAGAAACAAGGAGGACCCTAAGAGAGACATACATAGTCCCCCAGAGAAGGGCAAATTGACAAGAGCTCCTGAATAAATTGGGAACATAGGGAAGAGGGAGGGGAGGTGAAGGGAGGTAGGAGTAAGAAGAGGGGAAAAGAGGAGGGGAGAGGAGAACATGAAGGATCAGGAAGACTGAGTTGGGGAATGAAAAGAGGAGAGCAAGAAAAGGGATACCTTACTCAAAGGAGTCATTATAGCTTTAAAGAGAAATCTGGCACTAGGGAAATGTCCAAAAATCCACAAGGATTACCCCAGCTAAGAATCTAAACAATAGGGGAAGGGCTACCTTAAATGCCCTTTCCTTGTAAGGAGACTGATGACTACCCTAAATGCCATCCTAGAGCCTTCATCCAGTAGCTGATGAGTGCAGAAGCAGAGATCCACAGCAGCACTGAGCCAAACTCCTGGAATCCAGTTGTAGAGAGGGAGGAGTAGTGAGCAAAGGGGTCAAGACCATGCTGGGGAAGCACACAGAAACAGCTGACCTGAGCAAGTGGGAGATCATGGACCCCAGCCAGATAGCCCAAACCAGAGCTCCTGAGTTTGGGTGACAGTTGCAAGGCCTGGGCTGTCCATGGGGCCTCTTGAGCTGGAACCAGTACTTATTCCTAGTGCATGAATGGAATTTGGGAGCCCATTCCTGTATGGAGGGATACTCTTTCAGCCTAAATACATGGGGGGGGGGGGGGTTGGCCATGTACCAAATGATGTGATAGACTTTGATGATGCCCCATGGAAGCCTCATTCTCCCCTGGGGAGTGGGATGTGGGCAGCTTTGGTGTGGGGCATGGGAGAATGGGAGGGAGAACTGGGATTGATATGTAAAATAAGATTGCTTCTAATTTAAATTTTAAAAAGCTTAAAAAAGAAAGAAAAAGAAAAAGGCAAGCATTCTTAGACTTTTGGTTTTAAACAATCTGGTGTAAGTTGCTCTTATAAAATCACTTTTACATGGTGTCTCCTGTGAAAGCTGTCCTACCCCAAATAAATCAGATTGCTAGTAAAAGGCAACACTAAATGTGTTTTTTATACCAAAGTAGCCAAGTCAATTCAGTGGAAACTGAGAGACTTGAATCAGATTTGGTTGTGGGGAATCCACCAGAGAAGACTGTTTGGGCATTTTAAGCCATGAGTTTAGAGGGGCCTAGAGCTCAGAATCCCTGTGTAGCATGGAGTTTTTCTCAAAAGTGAGCTTTTAAGCACAAAATCCTTTTAGAGACATTCTGATGGATTCATTTTTTTGTTTTTATTTAAGCAGGTGGTACAGCCTAAGTGCTGGGTCTTATGGCCTGAATGGTGCTCTCATTATAGCGTCTAGGGGCTTACTAAGTTCTGGGGCCATGTTGTACCTACTAGAACAAAGATATATTTTTGTAAAATTCATGACACAATCCCATTTATTGACCAAGACTACTTTCTCATTCATTTCCTGTAAGGTAAATGTCACTTTGAAGAGACACCAGTTTAAAAAACAAGTCACAAAACAAAACCCCAATAGTTCTAACTTCTATGTATATCCTGAATAATTGGCCTGATGTTTGTATCAGGAGTAAATTTTAAGAATAAAGAATGAGTCAAAAATTATTCAAAAGGTTGAGACTTTTAGGAAACAGGAAATGAATAATATAAATCCCCAGCAGCTGAGAAGTGGAAGGAAATAGATGCCATGCTGAGGTGGCAGAATCCATCCCTGGCACGTTCTCTGGACTTCCATTCTATCTTTGCCTTCCTCACTTATTAACTGATTATGATGACTCACTTCCCAACTGAGACCACTAGGAAGATAGAAGTTCCCTATTCCTTTGACAAGTCAGGATTTTGTGGACTGGGCGAAGGGGGAAAATACACTTTAATCTTGCTGAGACTTAACTAATTCTTAATACTAGCAACATCATTATTCATGATGGGAGAAAGTACCCAGCACTTCCTGCCCATCCATAAGCTATGGAGATGCTTATTCCTTCCCTGCCTAACCAAAGCTATAAACAATGGTTTTAGCTGAACACCAGC
The DNA here is from genome assembly GCF_017639785.1 of Mesocricetus auratus. Lineage (NCBI taxonomy): Eukaryota > Metazoa > Chordata > Mammalia > Rodentia > Cricetidae > Mesocricetus > Mesocricetus auratus. Next base: position 28,784,069 of record NW_024429192.1, on the reverse strand, counting down.
TGTATGCTCTAAAATCATGTACTGAAACTGATCATTTCTTCTTCAAGGTTTGTTCTTTTAGTATTTGTAACAGCAACATAAGTCCTAATAAGACTGTCTGAAACAGACATAATAGTGTCATGCATTCTAGCTTACAGAATTGATTTAATCCTAATAATAGTATGAAAAAAACTTTTAGCAGATGAAAAAGCCAAGGCATGGAATGAATAATGTGAGTAATACTATCCACAGCTTGTGAGTGATGAAGGCAAGATTTAAACCCAGGCATCCTGGCTCTGACTCCAATCTCCTTGTGATAATATTATAATAATATCATACAAAATTATAGAAAAAGTTGTTTGTACTGGCCATCTCCAATCTCTCTTCTGCTATCTCCTGAGCCATTTGAGACAGGATTGTTCTCAGAAACACCACTGAAATTGTTTTTGTTACAAATGGTTAAGATTCTGAAACATCTAGTGGTCAATTCTCAACCTTCCATTTTCATGATCTCTCAACAGTATGATGCAAGTTTTTGCCATCCTTTTGATACTTGCTTTTACTTTAGGACACTCACAAAGCACATTTCTTGCAATTAACTGCTTTTTCCTGACACATCTCGGGATTATATTCCATTTCCCTTATCTTCAATATCAAGTCCTCCAAAATTTAGTTTGAATCTCTCTTTATTAAAATGTCCTCAATAACTATCTCAGTACTGAGGTTTTATATAAATTGCATTTATATAAAATTTACATCTTTATCTCAATGATTTTTCTTCATTTTTTTCAATAATATTTATGTTAAGTTTTGTGGTTCATAATGTTTATAGGAAGCTATTATCCTTGGCTAAAACTTAACAAAAGAGAAATCTTGTGTGGTGCTTTTTGTGTTTGTGAGTTACCATATGTGAATTCAACTATGAATCAAAAATATTCTTTGAAACAAATGTCTATTCTGAACAAATGAAGGGGTTTTTCTTGTTAGTGTTTTCCAACAGTACATTAAATTATGTACTTAATGGCAATTAAGTGATGTATTTTTATCATAAGCAGAGATGGTTTAAACTATGATAACAACACATGTTGATTATATACAATTTCCTAGTTTATGTGAAGACTTGAGCATTGCTAGACTTTGGTATCCATCCCAGTTATGGACCAATCTCCCATGGCTACTAATGGACAACTGTACATGTAATTCTCCAAGATTTAACATTACCATTAGTTATAAAGGGCAGAAGCCAACGCTAAAATCTAAACATCAAGAGCTGGAGAGATGGCTCAGCAGTTAACAGGTCACACTGCTCTTGCACAGGATCCAAGTTCTATTCCCAGAATCCATATTGGCAGCTCACAACTGCCTACAACTGCTGACCCAAGGCATTTGACACCATTTTTGACACTACAGGCACCTGCACTAACTGGTGTCCATATCCGCGCATATTCATACAACTAAAAATCTTTAAAAGATCTAAGCATATAATAAATATCTCAGAAAAACAAGCCAATATGAACATAAACAATGCCTCCACATCTACACAGACAATAAAGATATGAAAATAAAGTTCTCATTTAAAGTTTAATAATGATTATTGCTCCCAGTTTGTGTTTATATGGAATTCTTGAGTGACCAAAAGTGTTCATCCCTGATTCATACACTTTCTCTTTAGGCTTTTTTCCTTCTTGGCTTGGCTTGTCCAACTTCAATGTGATGGTTTATGTTTTATATTATTGTATTTTGTATTAGTTTTTTAAAATAATGAGTGAATAAATAAATGAAAACATAGCCACTAGGTTACAGGTTAAACCTGAACTGTCACTACAAGAGGAAAAATCATTTTTCTCCAGTAAAAGTGACTCTATCTATATAAACGCCTCAAGGACAGGCCTCATGTTCAGGAGGAGTTGATCAGCATGTAATGGACTACACAGGTTTTTTTAAAAGTGTGTGTGTGTGTGTGTGTGTGTGTGTGTGTTTATTTGGTTGCAGTTTGGTGTTTTGTTTCCTTTTGGATGTGGTTTTATTTTGCTTTTTTGGTTTGGGGGGGTTGGGAGGGTTGTTGTATTAGGTTTTTGTTTTTCCAAAAAGAATTTGAAGTTGAGTGGGTAGGAAGGGGAAGCAAAGAATATCATCAAAATATATTTAAATTAAAAAATTTTAAATAATAAAAAATATAAAAAGAAATAGGATGCTATCATTAGACGCTATTCATAAGTAATGCTGCACTATTTTCCATACTTTTTCATATTATTTCTTACAAGGTCATTGACTACAATGACATTAGAAGTAATAATGATTTTCATAGACAACCTTATTAATATGTAATCTTCATTTCAATGTCAATATGAATGTTGTTATCATGGATTGTCATTTAGTGATGTTATTAGTTAAAACTTTTTCTTAGTTGTTTCAGTACACACACACACACATACACACACAAACTAAATTCAAGGTTAATATGGAAATTACCCCAAGAAAGAATTTCTAAGGCCTTTTTAAGGAAATTATGAATCTTTTTAATACAATAATTGTAACATTTCAGTGATAGGTAGGTACATAGATGATAGATAATTGATAAATAGGTAGATAGATGATAGACAATAGGTAGATAGATGACAGATAAATGATACGAAGATAGATGATAGATTACAGATGGTAAATGATAAATTATTCTGGGTATTAATGTCACATTTTAAAGAAAATAAAGGATAATAAAAGATTTTACAAAAACACATTATTTTAAAAATTTGCTAACTAAAATAATAAAATAAATTAATAAAAAGTAAACTTGATATAGAGCCCAGAATCAGCCTAGAACACATTATAAAAGATTGCCATCACAAATCAATGGAATATTGATTCATGTTACTCAATACATGATTCTAGATGACTTATGTATGTATGTATGTATGAAGGAGACAAGAGTTGGATTCACACATAAAAAGTAGATAAATTTTCCATGAGGGATCATCAATATCTGTAAAGTTATTTGGGGCATGGCTAGGCCCTCCCCTGTGTATCTAGACAGTAGGTGATACATCCTGGTTCCACTGCCAGAAGCCCCATAGACTTGCCCAGTGCTCCTAGCTGACACCTACATTCAGGAGTGAATGAGGGATGGCATGGGGGGGGGTAGTTTGAGGGCATGGGAGAATGGAAGGGAGAGAGAACTGGGATTGACATGTAAGATACACTTGTTCTAATTTAAATAAAATTTATGTAAAAATAGATAAATTTTAATTGAACTCATGATATAAAATTTCAACTTTGCCATAAGATAAAATGGACAAATATATGAATCTTGTGGTCTTGTAATTTCACATTCTTTCCTAATATTGTTGATAGAATCACTAAATGAGAAGCATCATTACAGAAGTTGGCATCACAAGATGGTCTCACCATCAAGGACACACTTCATGTACACAGGAAAGTGACCATTGCATTATAGTGATAGTGCAGGCGCTTTTATTAGTGTGAGCACAATCTATAGGGACCACACAATGACATTCCCCAAAACACTCAAAATAACTTCTACATGAAGTGATAGGCAATTATATAAAATTGCATTAAAATTAGTGGTTGATGTTCAAAGAAAAGTTAAGACAATATTTAAAAGATGGGAAACAGAACATGTCTGCAATGTTATTAGTGATATAAAATTAAAGAAGCAATATACTAGAAAACTTAACAAATTCCTACAGTTTCTACAATTCATCAAAGAAGCAATGGGAATAATAAAATTGACTACTACTAATAAATTATGTACAAAAGGCCAAAATTATAAGGCTTATTAAATATCCAAACAGATGTTCATCACTAGGGAAACACACCTATAAACAATCATGCTTAGAACTTAGCAGACTTGCCTGCACCAGAAAACTTCTGTAACTCACAATGAGGAAAATTTTCAGCATTCATGCAATTATTCCATCATTTTATAAACCAGCAACTCCATCCTGTGAGATATGCGCTAACCAGCAGCTCACAAATTTCTTCAAGTAAGTGATCTCAAGCATATTTATTACAATACTATACCACCTGAGAGTACTGCTTGTGGGAATTAAGCCTAAACATTCATTAATAGGTGCTATAAATTGTGATTACATACACACAGGCATACGTATGGTGGAAAATTCAGCACTCAGAAATCATAGACCAAAATTGCATTTAGAGTCATGTACAGATCTTTAAAATCTAAGAGTGATAAATTTGAGGAAATTATTAAATAAAAGTGGGATCTTGTATGTGGCAATGGAAGATTGACAGCTCATTCAACACCACTCCACTCCAGACACTTGAAAACTTTTAAGCAAATGGTCCTATCTTTTGTTCCTGGATCATATTTTAAGATGTCTTCTCACATTCTCATCATAGGTTATCAGATAGCATGCAACCATCTTCAAAACAATGACTTCTGTTTACAAAATTTAAACATTGTATTAGAAGTACGAATTTTCTACTTCTAAATTTTTTTCTGTGCCAAGATTTTCTGTGTGCAAGATTGTGCACAAGGAATGGTAACTTTTATATTTAAACATGTGTGGGTAATGGTTTGGAATTAGAGTGAATATTGCTATTAAAAATGTAAAAAAATATTTCTTTTGTTTATTAAAATACTTCCTGGGCAGAAATTAGAGCTTAGCAAAACTCATCACAGGGAAGTAGTTTGAGCTTCATATGATGATGATGATGATGATGATGATGATGATGATGATGATGATGATGATAGGCTGGGAGATACTTGGTCTGCAGTTCAGAGCCCTGACTGCTCTTGTGGGAGATTCGGGTTCAGTTCCCAGCATCCACATATCACTTTGTATATATATTTTTTGTTTTATTCTTGCTGAATTTTTAGAATTGTATGTAAGCATGTTAAGTGTTTTGACCAAGTCCATCTCACACTCCCTTCTCTTCAATTTCTGCCCTTACCTTCCTAAAGCCTTTTTCTCTCAACTTCTTCTGCTATTTCTTTGTTAAAACCCACAGAATCCATTTAGGGCTGCCCATATTTACATGGGGTAAGAGCATCTGCTGTGGCCTGGGTAGTCTTTCAGAGCTGCATAAGAACACTGACTCTCTTATGCCCATCAGCCATCAGTTGTCAAGGGCTAAAGGCAGGACTTTATGAACCCCGTCATCTATTCTGAATTTTGCCAGACTTGATCTTGTGTAGGTTTCACACATGCATGTTAAACACTGTAAGCTCATGTATGAAATGGCCCGGTAATATCCTGCGAATACTGTTTCATTTCAGATATCCATTACTGCTGCTTTTAAAATCTTTTTACCTTGATATCCACAATTATCCCGAGCCCCACAGGGAGAGAATGGGATAAGGAGATCCCATTTAGACCTGAACATGACTTAGTCTCCTACTTTTTGCATGTTAAAAGGTGTTGGTCTCTGAAAAATTACAATCTGCTGAGAAAAGGAAGTTTTATGAAATTAGAGAGATGAGCTAATGTGTAAGTGTAAGGAGATAAGAACTTAAGTGGCAGTTTAATGGTATGCCCATTTATCAGAATAATAGTAGTAAGTTTTCCCTTGGAACCTATAGCCTACCTAGAGTCATGGGTTTAAGTGTAATTAATAGTACCAGACACGATTTCCATCTTGTGGAATGGACTTTACATCCAATTAATGAGCAGGTGTTCGCTCCCGTAATATTCATGCCACTGCAGCACCAGTTGGCATATCTTGCCAGGCTAGTTGTTATTGTAGTTCTCAGACCTCATAACTAGGTAGGATTCTTCCCTTGTAACATAAATACAATCTTCTGGCACTCTGGAAGGTAGTAAGTAGGGATGAAACTTCCAGATCAGTGTCATTGTGATTTTTTTGTGTGTGTTCTATAACTTATTATGTGGGTTCTTCAGCAATGAGGTCTTATCATCCAGTTTTGGATAGTAACCAAGAACAATAGCAATACCCTGTAATGTTTGGGAGAGGCTGGGAGATCTACTGACCAAGAACTTGAAATTAAGTAACCAGTACCTGACACTGAGGTTTTTATTTGATAACTTGTGCTTTAAAAAGTCACAAGAAGTTGCCCTGGGAACCGCAGCCACGTCAACACCCCCACCCCAGGAGGATCAAGCAACCAGGAGCCTGATGAGAGTGCCAGTCTACTCCTGCCCCCACTCAGGGCAGAGATGAGGGAGTGCTTCAGACCCACCTGTACCCACCATGAGACCTATCGGGGTATTGGACCTGCTTTCCCCACTGGAAGGGAACCTTGGACCCGTACCCACTAGGAAAGGAAGAGAAGACACATGTACCCACTGAAAGAAGGGATGGGACAGTGACAATATAAGAACACATTCAATAACAGAAAAACCAATATGACACCAACAGTGTCTAGGGACTGTACACCAGCAAGACCTGGGCATCCCAACACATATGAAGCAGAAGAGAACAACCTTAAAAACAATTTCAAGAAAATGATAGAGACTCTCAAAGAGGAAATAAGAAAATCCTTTAAAGAAATGGAAAAAAGATAAACAAAAAATTCCAAGAAACAAGTCAAACAATGCAGGGATTGAAAGCTGAAATAAAGACAATAAAAACCAAAGTCTGAAGGGATGCTGGAATTAGAAAAGCTGGATAAATGATCAGGAACTACAGATGCAAGCATAACCAACAGAATACAAAAGTTGGAAGAGAATCTCAGGCATTGAGGATGCACTAGGAGAAATAAATTCATTGACCCAAGAAAATCTTAAGTCCAACAAATAAATAACACAAAATAATATGGGAAACCGTGAAAGGGCAAATCAAAGAATAATAGGGATAGAAGAAGATAAAGAAACCCAGCTCAAAAGTGCAGAAAACATATTCAACAAAATCATAGAAGAAAATTTTCCCAGCCTAAAGAAAGGCATGCCAATGAAAGTGCAAGAAGCCTACAGAAAAACAAATAGAGTGCACCACAAAAAAGTTTCCTTGCCACATAATAATCAAAACACCAAACATGCAGAATAAAGAAAGAATATTAAGAGCAGTTAGGGAAAAAGGCCAAGTAACATATAAAGGCAGACCTATTAGAATCACACCAGACTTCTCCATGGAAACTGAAAGCTAGAAGGTCCTGGATAGATATTCTACCAACACTAAGATACCACCGATGCCAGCCCAGACTACTATAACCAGCAAAGCCTTCAATCATTATAGATGGAGAAAACAAGATATTCCATGATAAAACCAGATTTAAACATTACATATGCACTAATCCATCCCATCAGAAAGTACTGGAAGGAAAACTTCAACCTAAGGAAGGTAACTACACTCACTAAAAACATAGTTAATACATAATACAACTTTACCAAAAGCCAAAAGAAAAAGCAGGGTAAATCCACAAACAATAACACCACCACCAACAAATCAAAAACAAACAAGAATTAACACTCTCAAAGGTTCTTAATCTCCCTCAATATTAATGGTCTTACTTTGCCTATAAAAAGACACAGGCTAACAGAATAGATACAAAGATGGAATCCATCCTTCTGCTGCATACAAAAAACACACCTCAACTTCAAAGACAGACATTACCTCAGAGTAAAGGGTTGGGATAAGATTTTCCAATCTAATGGACCCAAGAAACAAGCTATTCTAGTATCTAACAAATTAGACTTCAAACTAAAATCAATAAAAAGAGATGAAGAAGGTCATTTCATATTCATCACAGAAAAAAAATCCATCAGGAAAAAGTCTCAGTTCTGAACATCTATGTCCCAAATACAAAGGCACCGATGTTCATAAAGGAAACGTTACTAAAACTCAAATTACACATAAGACCTCACACAGTTATAGTGGGAGACATCAACACCCGACTCTCACCACTAGACAGGATCACCAGAGAGAACTTAACAAAGAAACAAAGAAACTAACAGAAGTTATGACCCAATTGGGATTAACAGACATATATATATAACATTTCATCCAAACACAAAAGAATATACCTTCTTCTCAGCACCATCTGGGGCCTTCTCTAAAATTGACCACATAGTTGGCAACATTGCAAACCTCAACATATACAAAAATATTGGAATAAGCTCTTGTATCTTATCAAATAACCATGCTTTAAAGTTAGAATTCAACAATAACAAAATGACAGAAACCCTACAAACTCATGGAAATGAGCAATTGCATCATTCCTGGGTCAAGGAATTCAAGAATTCAATGAAAATGAAGTCACGACATACCCAAACTTATGAGACACTTTGAAAACAGTACTAAGAGGAAAGTTCATAGTACTAAGTGTTCATATGAAGAAACTGGAGAGCAGTTACACTAGAGCATTAACAGCACAACTGAAAGCTCTAGAACAAAAAGAAGCAAACTAACCCAGGAGGAGTAGGTGCCAGGAAATTATCAAACTGAGGGCTGAAATTAATGAAGTTGAAACAAACAAAACAACACAAAGAATCAACTTAACAAAGAGTTGGTTCTTCGAGAAAATCAACAAGATAGAAAAGTCTTTATCCAAACTAACCAAAAGGCAGAGAGAGAAATGCTAATTAACAAAATCAGGAAAGAAAAGGGGGACATAATGACAGACTCTGAGGAAATCCAGAGAATCATCAGGTCATACTTTGATATCCTATACTCCACAAAATTCAAAAATTTAAAGGAAATGAACAATTTTCTGGATAGATATCACCTGCCAAAATTAAATCAAGAACAAATAAGCAATTTAAACAGACCCATAACCCTAATGGAATAGAAGCAGTTATCATAAGTCTCCCAACCAAAAAAGCCTAGGACCAGATGGTTTCAGTGCAGAATTCTACGAGAAATTCAAAGAAGAGCTAATTCCAATACTTCTCAAAGTGTTCCACACAATAGAAGCGGAAGGTTTATTGTCAAACTCTTTTTACCAGGCTACAATTACCTTGGTACCAAAGCCACACACAGACACAATTAACAAAGAGAACTACAGACCAATATCCCTCATGAACACTGATGCAAAAATACTCAATAAAATATTAGCAAATCAAATCCAAGAAAACATCAGAACAATCATCCACCATGATCAAGTAGGCTTCATTCCAGGAATGAAGGCATGGATCAACATACAAAAATCTATCAATGTAATCAACCATATAAACAAACTGGAAAAGAAAAACCATGTGATCATAAAAGGCCTGTGACAAAATCCAACACCCTTTCATGATAAAGATCCTGGAGAGATCAAGAATAACAGGAACATACCTGAACATAATAAAAGCAATATATATTAAGCCATCAGCCAATCAAACTAAATGGAGAAAAACAACACAATTCCTCTAAAATTAGGAACAAGACAAGGCTTTCTGCTCTCTCCATATCTCTTTAATATTGTACTTGAAGTTCTAGCTAGAGCAATAAGACAACAAAAGGATATCTAGGGAATACAAATTGGTAAAGAAGAAGTCAAACTTTCACTATTTGCAGATGATATAACAGTTTACATAAGTGGCCTGGAAAACTCTTCAGAGGAACACCTACAGCTAATAAGCACCTTCAGCAAAGTGGCAGGTTACAAGATTAACTCAAAAATGTCAGTAGCCCTATTATACACAGACGATAAAAAGGCTGAGAAAGAAATCAGAGAAACATCACTCTTTACAATAGCCACAAACAACATAAAATATCTTGGGGTTAATGCTAACCAAACAAATGGAAGACTTGTATACCAAGAACTTTGAGTCTTTAAAGAATGAAATTAAAGAAGATACCAGAAAATGGAAAGATCTCCCATGCTCTTGGATAGGTAGAATCAACATAGTAAAAATGGCAGTCTTGCCAAAAGCAATCTACAGATTCAATGCAATCCCCATCAAACTACCAGCACGCTTCTTCACAGGCCTTGAAAAAGCAATAATCAACTTTATATTGAAAAACAAAAGACCAAGGATAGTAAAAACAACCCTGTTCAACAAGGCAACATCTGGAGGCATCACCATCCCTCAATTCAAGCTCTATTATAGAGCTATAGTCATGAAAACAGCTTGGTCTTGGCACAAAAATAGACAGGTAGACCAATGGAATAGAATTGAAAAATCTGATACTAACCCACACACCTATGAACACTTTATTTTTTACAAAGATGATAAAATTATACAATTGGAAAAGAGAAAGCACCTTCAACAAATGGTGCTGGCATGTAGAAGAATGCAGATAAATCCATGTCTATCTCCATTCACAAAACTTAAGTTCAAGTGCATCAAAGACCTCAACATAAATCTAGCCACACTTAGAAGAGAAAGTGGGAGGTTCCCTTGAATGAATTGATGCAGGAGAAAGCTTCCCGAACATAACATCAGTAGCACAGACACTGAGATCAACAACCTCATAAAACTAAGAAGCTTCTGTAAGGCAAAGGACACAATCGACAAGGCAAAAAGGCAACCCACAGAAGGGGAAAAGATATTCTCTAACCCCAAATCTGACAGTGGTCTGATCTCCAATATTTACAAAGATATCAAGAAGCAAGTCTCCAAAACGCCAAAGGGTTCTATTAACAAGTGGGGTACCGAACTAAACAGAGAATTGTCAATAGAAGAGTCTAAAATTGCTGAGAGACACTGAAGAAAGTGCTCAATATCCCTAGTCAGCAGGGAAATGCAAATCAAAACAACTCTGAGATACCAACTTACTCCTGTAAGAATGGCTAAAATAAAAAACACCAATGACAGTTTATGCTGGAGAGGTTGTGAAGAAAGGGGAACTCTCCTCCACTGCTGGTGGGAGTGGCAACTTGTACAGCCACTTTCGAAATCAGTATGGAGATTCCTCAGGAAAATGGGAATTATTCTACCACAAGACCCAGCAATTCCACTCTTAGACATATACCCAAACGATGCACATTTATACAACAAGGACATCTGTTCTACTACGTTCATAGCAGCATTATTTGTAATAGCCAGAAACTGGAAGCAACCTAGATGGCCCTCAACTGAAGAGTGGATAGAGAAAATGTGGTACATTTACACAATAGAGTACTAGTCGGTGGGAAAAAGCAATGGAATCTTGAAATTAGCAGGAAAATGGATGGCACTATTAAAAAACATCCTCAGGGAGGTGACCCAGTCACAAAAAAGGCAAACATGGTATGTACTCACTCATATATGGATTTTAGACAAGAATCAGGGGATTGCCAGCCTGCAAAACCACCGCCAGAGAGTCTGGGAAACAGGGAGGACCCTAAGAGAGATATGCATGATACCCCAGAGAAGGTGAACTGGACGGGATCTCCTGAGTGGACTGGGAGCATGGGGGAGGGGAGAGGGAGCTGGAGAAAAGTAAGGGGGAGAAGACAAAGGGAGGGGAGGACATGGGGGAGCAGGAACGTTGTGTCAGGGGAAGAATAGAGGACAACAGGATGAAAGTTACCATAGTAAAGGAGTCATTATAGGTTTGAGGAGAGATCTGGCACTAGTGACATTTTTAGAGATCTACAAAGATGACACCAACTGGCAATCTAAGATATAGGTAGTGGAGAGGCTACCTTAAATGCCCTTCCCTGATAATGAGATTTATGACTTCCTTGTTTGCCATCCTAGAGCATTCATCCAGAGGCTGATGGAAGCAGAAGACATCCACAGCTAAACACTGAGCTGAACTCCTGGATACCAGTTGCAGAGAAGGAGGAGTGATGAGCAAAGGGGTCAAGACCGGGTGGGTGAAACCCACAGAAACAACTGACCTGAACATGTGGGCTCATGGACCCCAGATTGATGACTGAAAGTCAAGCATGGGACTGATCCAGACCCCCTGAACCTGTGTGTCAGTGAGGAGTGCTAGGAAATCTTTGGGGCCTCCGGGACTAGACCAGTATTTATCCCTGGACTTTGGGAGCACCTTCTACATGGAAGGATGCTCTATCAGCCTGGACACATGGGGAAGGGCCTGGGCCCTGCTGGGGATGATATGACAGATTTTGGAGATCCCCAAGAAGGGCCTCACCTTTCCTGGAGAGTGGAGTGGGGATTGGCTGGGAGTATTGAGCAGGGCGGGGAAGGAGGGGAGGGAGAGGGAGCTGAAACTGACATGTGAAGCAAGCTTGTTTATAATTTAAATAAAAAGAAAGAAAGAAAATTTTACAAATTGTTGCCCTCATGTTGTTAACAGCCAAAACCCATTACCTTTGATAAAGAAGGATATCTACATGAACAAATATCTTCACAAGTTCAAGAAAAAATGATGCAACCCAATACTAAGATAATTGTGTGTGTGGAGAGAGACACACACATACACACACCGAGAGAGAGAGAGAGAGAGAGAGAGAGAGAGAGAGAGAGAGAGAGAGAGAGAGAGAGAGAGAGAGAGAGAGAGAGTGTACACTTGAAACAACTGGGTATGTGCGCATATTTGTGTATGTGTGTTTTCTTATGTGTACAGTTTCACATATTTGCCCTTGAATGTGGAAGCCATAGGACAGCTTCAATGCCATTTCTTAAATCTCAGGACTTTTTAATGAATTATTATAAAATAACAATGGGTGTCTGCTACCCTATAAACCACATTCCTTGGGTTGTCTAACAGATCTCACCATCAAGGTCTTGTTCATATCCCTCCTCCACTGACATTATGGAATGCATATCTGTTATTCACACAAATGTAAAAAAGCCCTAAGGCTCAAAGTGACAGTATCTGAAAGCAGATATTTGAGCAGGTAAGTAGGTTTGGAAGTGTTTGTGATGGTGGACCATGAGGGGGGGGATCATTATCCTTTAAAAGGCAGAAAGTGAGACCATAGGTTCAGGCTTTCTCACTCTTCTAAATAGGAATCAGTGATTTCATTTTTTCATTTATGAAATCCCAAAGTTCTGGAAATGACACTTTAAAATTGAGCATAAAATGATTTGTTAGCAAACTATGACCTTAAGTGAAGGAAGCTATTTGTGAAACCACTGGTTAAGGTGGCTGACAAAGAACCCTTGGTGGATATTATGTAACCCAGGACGACATCAGTTATGCAACAATCTAGGGCCAGGTCTATTTTCAGGATTTAGAATCCTATAAGCGCTGTAGGTGTATATGACAGTTTATTTCATATTAGCCAGTCTCTCTAGACACACACTTCCATTACTTTCTGCATTACTAACACATAAAGTCTCAGTACCTTCAATACAGTAATGACTAATAGTATTTCTATTTTTATATAGTAGTAAAGTGATGCATTAAATAGTAAATTAACCAGCAAAGTACATATTGTCTGTAAATAATTTCTGTCACACTTTGTTATAAAACAACACTTTGTCACACCATTAAAAATGCAAGCATTCCAGTCTGCTCCAAGTTTCAGTTTTATCAGCTTGTATAGAGAGATAAAAATACTGAAACAGTAAAAAGTCCTTCTTGCTGTGCTTCTTTTGAGGTCAGTGCTAGATATTTGCCATTTCCATCCTTATTTTTGTTTTTCTCATATTTACTTTACATATTTCCAGAGCTGAAATTTGTCACTTGTAGGAAGACAAGTTCTATAATACAATTATACAAACACTGGAAGCCAAAATTTTAACCAGATTTTAAGTATCTTAATGCTTCTGCCAGGATTAAAGGCATGTATTACCACTGCCCATCTTCATTTCTTAAAAAAAATTGTTTGGCTTGCATAAGGTGGTCCATAAAGGTTGGATTAATTTTGTGTGAACACTTTATAGAAACAGGTAACAATACATACTACCCACAGGGGAAAAACATATTGCATCTATGAAGCAAGAAAATAAATTAAAATAGAACCAGTAGGTAACACTAAGATAGTAAAGTAAAAAAAAAACTGGAATTTTGAAATAGCATAAAAATTACTATCATTATTACAAAAGAACAAAAGAAATAATCATAAATTAGCAAAGTTTATAAATCAGAATGATAGTCCAGCAGGCCCAACACACTCAGAAAATAACAATATAAGAAAAGTCAATGAAAGTGAGGAGATACAGCATGATGCACAGTTACCAAAATGAAAACCAAAAGTCACTGTGTACACCTAAATGTTGTGAGACTATATTAAATGAGAGAAAAAGTCAGAAGAAATCTTTGAATGACTTAGAATATGAATTAAAGGAAAATGTCTTAAACATTCCAGAGACACAATAGTAGCTGACATAATGAGATCAACAGTTTAAATATCCAGCGATGTCTCACCAGTGTAACTGAAACCTGAAATGTAGTAGCAGAACTGTTTAAAAATTTCATGCAATTATTTTCAACCTAGAAAACTGTCATAAAAATATGTCAATCATTGTAGAACCCTGTAATTTCTCCATGGGAGGCAGAGGCAGAAAGATCAGGAACTCAAGGCTAGCCCCAACTATGAGCTACATTGCAAATTCAAGGCCGACTTGGGCTACAAGAGACTGTGTCAACAACAACAAAAACCTTCACAAACAAAATTAATCAAGTACAAGGAGAAAATAGATCAAACAGCAGACATATGATGAATCAGAGTGGACCTTATTGGCATATGTTTCACAGAATGAGCTATAGAATGAGAGTTGGCATGAAAATACTCTGTCACACTCAAAGTTCACCTTTGAATGGTTGCAGCTGAACACACTAAAACATGACCAGTCCGGAATGGAACAAATAAAAAGAGATCTTGATAGTAATGACTCCAAACAGACAAGAAGAATACATGGATATACTTTACGTAGTCAAATTGCAAATTTTTTGGAAAGGGGGGATGATAATGACCCCATAAAAGTTCAAAGAAGACATAGGAGACCATGAAGTACAGGAAAAGAAAAATTAGAATTCCTGAAAAGCAGGCATATATGCAGACATGCATTCCTTGATTCTCAGGGGAAAAAAACCAAAAAGAAATCAAAAACATCCTGTTGGAGACAGTCTGAGTTTTTACCTACCAAGATAAGAATTGAGAAGATACTTCCTGATATAAATTGACTGGGGAATAACAATTAATTTTCTTTCATTTTGAAAGACAGTTGAAAATTAAAGGAAAGTTAGCCACACTAATGGAGGATGGATGTGGAGACGCAATTTCTTAGATGGAGTAGGTACCATAGATTTGCATTTTTGTGTTGAAGGTTCTTAAGGAAATTTTGATTTATAACGTATTACTCTTATTATATAACATAAGCCTAGTATATTAATAAATATGTATAAATAAAATAAATTATGGGAATTTGGAGTTACAGAAAAGGAATAAAGAACTAAGGTTTTCAGTAAGGAAAAGAAAATTAGTTCTGTTGCCTCATTGATTTTGAGACAGAGTCTCATGGTGTAGCCCAGGCTAGCTTGAAATTCTAACAAAGCTAAGTTTTACCTGAATTTCACTGGAATCTTCCTGCTTTAGCCTCCCCAGCATCACACCCTGTACACAGAAAACCTGTTTAAGAGTAGTGATGTGATCAGTTTGTGTGAAATTGTGAGGGGAGCTTAACAAGAAACAGAATTTTTCCTTGCTGGGATGGACTTCATCCTGCCCCTTATGAGCAGCTGATGGTCATTTAGTGAGGTTAATGATTATGAAGGTAGAGACTAGTATTGACTTCAGAGCAGGAGAATCGTGTACATGAGAGTGTGCAAAACAAATAACAGCTCTAGAATGTGGCCACTCTTTTAGTCAAAATACACAGGCCAAAGGAAACCCTGAGATCTATGCATAAAGAAATCATATACCTGTATCATATGGGCGCACATCCGAAACAGCTGGCTGCAGGGCCAGCAAGTCCAGTCTGGCATTTGTCGGAGATTGGTGCAAGATGTAAGACCATTCTAAGAAGTAGTTGTGGTTGGCAAGATGACTCAGCAGGAAATGATGTCTGCTCCCAAGTCCTACAACCTGAGTTCAATCCTAGAACCCACATGGTAGAACTGCCTTTGACCTCCACAGGCATACCATAGCATGTGCGCCCTCCCATAAATAAATGTAAGAAATAGTTTAAAAAGCATTTGCTTGAAGAGCCATGTACAGCAATGGGGTGACTTTTAATACAGAACTGAAATAAAAATAATAATCTAAAATAGTGCACATCACTAATTGATTCTATTTTCTCTACCTACGGATTCCCCAGTCTTCACAGTTACTGATGTCAAAGTTTTTTTTTTTACTGCCCTATTAAAATATGAAGACAAAATCCGCACAGGCAATGTCTACTAAAAGAAAAGCGCATCTGCTAAGGCAATTTTATCACTGAAGGAAACAGTCCACCTTTCAGCCAACCAGAGCCAAGCTAAATTTAGTCTCTAACTGGATTAGTAAACATGAGGCATTCCTAGTGGGAAAGCTAATATGCTAGGGCTATCACAGGCCATCGAGCTCTGCTGGTAGAGATAAACTTGCAGCACACAGAAGAGACGACGCCCTTCCTTCTTCTTTCTCGAGCTTTTCCGGGGGAGATAAGCGAGAGGCCGATTGTTTATGAGGCGACCAGGAGCACAAAGCATCTGATAGGCTTTTCTTAATTTAGACAAATTAGTGGACTTCATTTCCAAGAGAGGGTTCTAAAACACAATGGTAATGTGGGTAGCGAGGCAGTACTGGCCGTTTGTCCTCTCGGCACGAAGGCACTTCTGTGAAGTTAATGATGCATGGCATCAAATACAAGCATAAGAAATTATTTTCAGAAGGAGAATAAAACAATAGCTGTACAATGCAGCCCAGTGGCCTAAGGTAAGTATCAAGATGTAAGTAAAGAGAAATTAAGGGAATAAAATTGGAAGATTATCTATAGAATGTAAAGCAGCCCTTCCCTTCTGCTGCTAAAACGGTGCACAGAATGTCACGGTTTTTAAGTGGTTGCTGGCTGCCTGATCCTATATAATTTTTCAGTGGTTCTCTCATTGCTAGTACTATAATTTCTTTTGTTTAAAAGGATATTTCTGGCCATATTACCATCCTCAATCACAAACAGCTCAAAGAAATTTTATGTTAAAGAGTTAAATTTGAGCTTCCTATTAAGATTTTATTGGAATTCACTATGAGTTTTAGGTCTAGAATTCAATTAAAAGTTTTGAAATTTTTCAAGGATCAAACAGTAAACCATGAAAAAAGAATGAAGAACAGTAAAGTAGGAAACATAGATTCACAAAATAATCACTCGTGCATTTAGGTTGTGTTCATATCAAGACAGAATTCTTTAACTATTACTAAGCAAGGGAATAAATAAATAGCGATATGGATCATTTTCTCTTTCTTAGGTCATAAATTATTATTGAAACACTAGGTGTTCTTTTCAACAAGCTGGCCTTTCTTCTCGACTAAATAATCAACAAATATGCAACCAATACGAACAACTGAAATATAAGAGGGGAATATGGCATATTTTAAAGAGGGGTCTTCAGCAAACCATCATACAGAAGACAGGTCACAGCCTACAAGTTACAGCAAAAGGAATCTGAGGCACCAGTTCAAGGCCCCCCCTTTTTATTGTTATTGAGCTGCACTGAAAACAGACTGTTAGTTTCAGTGCTGTGCCTGGCAGATGAAAATTCAAATGGGAAGTGAGTCATGAAATGTGCAAAACAGGAAAGCAGATTAGTAGGCCATTCCGGGTCAGAAGTGTAGACAATCAGATCAGGAGAGCCAACGGAAACTATTTAGGTTACAGTCTGCAGACTGTGAGTAAGGACTGGAGACATTAATTTTCTATAATGTTTTATTTAACATTTTACACATGTTACTCTCAGTTCCCTCTCCCTCCCTTCCTCCCCCGGCCCCCCAGCTCTCCCAACCCCTTACCCCACTCCTTCCCCCCCTCTGCTCCCCAGGGATGGTAAGGGCTTCCATGAGGGATTTTCAGAGTCTGCCATATCATCCTCAGCAGGGCCTAGGTCCTCCCCCATGTGTCCAGGCTGAGAGAGCATCCCTCGATGTGGAATGGGCTCCCAGAGTCCCTCTATATGCCAGGAACAAATACTGATCTACTCTCCCAGGTCCCACAGATTGCCGAGGCCTCTTCTCTGACATGCAGGTTCTCGTGGAGGGTTGTCCAGATCAGTCCCATGCTGGCCTCTCAGGCATCAGTCTGGGGTCCATGTTTTCCCCTTGTTTAGGTCAGCTGCCTCTGTGGGTTTCACCAGCCTGGTCTTGATTCCTTTGCTCATCACTCCTCTTTGCAACTGGGTTCCAGGAGTTCAGTTCAGTTTTTAGCTTTGAGTGTCTGCCTCTGCTTCTTCCACTGGATGAGGGTTCTATGATGGAATATAAGGTAATCATCAATCTCATTATCAGGGGAGGGTATTTAGGTAGGCTTAATGCCAGTTGGTGTCATCCTTGTAGATCTATGAACATCTCACTAGTGTCAGATCTCTCCTCCAATTTATAATGGCTCCCTCTATTATAGTATCTCTCATCCTTCTCTCCTCTCCTCTCTTCCTGCTCTTCCATGTCCTCCTCTCCTCTCCTCTTCTCCCCTTCTCTTTCTCCCATCTCCCTCTCCCTTCCCCTCCATCCTGCTCCCATAACCCTTCTCTGGCTTACCATACATATCTCTCTTAGGGTCCTCCCTGCTTCCCAGACTCTCTGGTGGTGGTATTGTATACTGGCAATCCACTGATCCATGTCTAAAATCCATATATGAGTGAATACATACCATGTTTCTCTTTTTGTGACTGGGTTACCTCAATCAGGATGGTTTCTTCTAGTGCCATCCATTTGCCTGCTGATTTCAAGACTCCATTCTTTTCTGCTGAGTAGTACTCCATTGTGTAGATATACTACATTTTCTCTATCCACTCTTCAGTTGAGGGGCATCTAGGTTGTTTCCAGGTTCTGGCTATTACAAATAATGTTGCTATGAACTTATTATATGAGTGTACATTTTTGGGTATATGCCTAAGAGTGGAATTGCTGGATCTTATGATAGGCTGATTTCCATTTTCCTGAGGAATCTCCATACCGCTCTCCACAGTGGCTGCACAAGTTGGCATTCCCACCAGCAATGGATAAGTGTTCCTCTTACTCCACATCTGCTCCAGCATATACTGTCATTAGTGTTTTTGATGGTATCTCAGAGTTGTTTTGATTTGCATTTCCCTGATGGCTAAGGATGTTGAGCACTTTCTCAAGAGTCTCTCAGTCATTTTAGACTCCTCTATTGAGAATTCTTTATTTAGTTCTGTACCCCATTTTTTAATTGAATCCTTTGGTGTTTTGGGGAATTGCTTCTTGAGTTCTTTGTAGATTTTGGAAATCAGCCCTCTGTCAGATGTGGGATTGCTGAATATCTTTTCCCATTCTGTGTGTTTTCGTTTTGTCTTGTTGACTGTGTCCTTTGCCTTGAAGAAGCTTCTCAGTTTCAGGAGGTCCCATTTATTAATTGTTGATCTCAGTGTCTGTGCTACTGGCGTTATGTTCAGGAAGTGGTCTCCAATGGACATTAATTTTTTAAGTAAACTGAGGCCTGCTGAAGGGTATAACAAAGTCATTGGAGTAATTAACAGGAAGTGTTTAACTTGCAAAGAAATTCATTCTTACCTTGATGCTGTGGAGAGTGTGGGGTGAAAGGGAGAGAAAGTGAAAATGGAAAGAAATGAGACGGTATCAATAACCTCAAAAATGCATTATGCTCTTCTCATTCCACCAGTTTTCTGTTCTCATTCTTTCATTAAGCTTTCTCTTTAGTTGCCTCTTTACTTTGGAGGACTTTAACACTAGGGGCTTTCCTCTTTTCTATCTTTGAATGCTGTTTTGGTAGTTATCTCAATCTGAAGGAATTAATATTTTGCAATAATTCTCAAATGCATACTTCTAATTCAGACTTTCTACCCAAACATATCTAAATATATCCAAGAAGAAGATCTATTTTGATTCCCATCCCTGTCCCTTCTCATTTTTCCAAATCATATTGAATTTTTTGTTGATCTGTTGGCTCTATTTTAAGATGTATCCAAAAATCCAAATATCCCTTTCTACTGTGGACATCTAATGTGAGATGAGCTGGTGCAACTCTTCTGCTGCTACTCTCTCTGCTTTCACATAATATTTTGTGCATATTTCAACCAGTGCACATTGGATGTAGTAGCCAATGTAGTCACCCAGGATTGTCAGTTTGATTAGAGCCTTGTATTCCCTGTCCCTCCCACCACCACCCCTTAGGCATAACTACAGAGATGAGTCACTGCTAGACTGAGAGTCAACTTGTTTCTTCTGGAGCCATAAAAATAAGGACACCACCAGAATGGGAATACTGCAGCTAATCAAAGCTGAACATTTCCTTTAGTTTTTTAATTTAGATTAGAAACAATCTTATTTTATATATACATCCCAGTTTTCTCTCCCTCCCATCATCCCATGTTCCCCACAGACCCCCCCATCCCATCCTCTTTTTGCTCCCTAGGGATGGTGAGGCCTTCCATGGGGGATCTTCAAAGTCTGTCACATCATCTGGGGCAGGACCTAGGCCCTCCCACCAAGTGTCTAGGCTGAAAGAGTATCCATCTATGGGAAATGGGCTCTCAAAGTCTATTCATACACTAGGGATAAATCCTGATTCACCTTCAACGTCTAATATTGTAGTAGTTACAAAGAATGCATTACTATACCTTTGTGATTATAACAAAATTGTGTACTTAATCTCTTTGGATATTAATTGCGTTCATTTTGCTTTAGGTTTATTACATTCACATTTTGGGGGATAGGAAAGGTTTTACTAACTCAATTACTCTGTACTGTGCTTGAGAACTAATGGCAACTGGGATTCTAACCTTTGCAACGGCACCTCTGCTAGGACAGGGAACCTGTCCACATAACAAACCTCTTTGCACTTGAGCCGTGATACTAATTGTTACATTTCCTTAATCAGATATTTGCAAAACATGTGTATTTAAGCACAGACTTTCAGAAAAAAAATGATTCTTTAAAAAGTCTTTTGGCCTTCCTTCTTTAATGATAAGACATGGCCATCAACTTAAAATTTTGCTCTTTTTGAAAGTAAGAACAAATGCATTTCTGTGCATCAGAAGGTTAGCAATATGTTATTGGGGTAAAGCCATGTGTTATCAGGGACAGTTAGTCTCACTTTCTCTGCTTTTTCACCTGTCTCTGAGCTTACATATAGTCACTTACATTTCATAATCTGTGGTGAGATACGAGTTCTTTATCATGCCAACACATCTCTATGAGAAATGCTGGGAGCAATCATGTTTCATTTTAAGGACTCCTGTCCAGTTATCTCCATAGCTCATGACCCTTAACCTTAATTATATTTGCCCATGTAAATTGACATACTCATGGTATACAATGAGGACAGTTTGGGGGCTGTTATTTCTCTGTCACAATTGTTTGAAATACTAATTTTAAATTTTTCAATGTGGTATGAGGCGATGGTTCGGGGGGTGAAAGCACTTGCTGCTGAGGCTGGTGGTCTGAGTTCAAATTCAGAACACATGTACTAAAAAGAGAGAACTCACAGTTCTCTGCAGTTCCCACTGGGCTCCACAAGCAAGTGCACAGTGGCATATGTGTTATTTGAGACAGGGTCTCTCTATATAGCTTTGGCTGTTATGGAACCCACAAGTTGAACCAGGTTGTCCTCAAACTCAGAGATCTACCTGCCTCTACTTCCTGCATGCTGAGATTAAAGGTGTGCACTATCATGCCCAGCCTTGTAACAGATTTTTAAATACCAAGATTGATTTCTTAATGCATACAGAAATGCAAGGACAATTTAAAGAAATACATCCCAGGATGGAAAGTTTCTATGTTAGGCTACTAAGGGATCCTAAATCCATCAATATCTTAACACTGATTCGCATATAGGTGTACTCCATGCATTCCTCACAGTAGCTGAGTAGCACATTCCCAGACATCCATTCCTAACAAGACTCATCTGTAGGGTCAAAAAGAAGCAAATAACAAAGAATATTAAAGTTCAATGGCATTTAAAATTGAACCAGAAATATGAGTTTCAGTCATTGACTGCCTATAATAATAATCCAGAATATTGTTGAATAGCTTATTTAATTTTAACAATTGCTTTTCAGAATTCTACAATATCATGTAGTTTTCAGACAGGAACCAATTTATATACTACAGGCAATATAACTAGACAACACATATCAAATTTCAGAGTTAACTAGAAGGAAGATTGACTTTGAGAACAGTAAGAATAATATTAAATCCATTGTCTTATAAAACTGAACTGCAAGTTGGTTGACATATAACTGAAGCATTATTATTTGGAATGAACATGCAAGTATTGGCATAAGTAGTTGGTATATGGAAGGAAACCTGGTTCATTATAAATTATGTGATGAAATGACATTTTGAGAGCAGTTTTACATAAAGATGGATCTTGGTTTCAAGGAAAACAATATTCATTGATCTTCAATTGATGAAAACTAATTAATTATCACACAGTTTTAGACAAGATTTATTACCATACGTAAATCATATACTTCCTCCTAATTTCCACATTTTGAGGTATGTGATTCTTTTATTTTTGTAATAAGGTATTTCAGCCTGAATGTGAAATTTAACTTTCCTGGTAGTGGAATTCAAATAAATTAAATCATAGTATTCACTGAAGTCCTAAAATGAGGCAAAAATGGACTTGGTGGTTAATTTAAAAAGAATGACTCCACTTTTTCCCATTTAGAATTTAAAATGTTCACATGGTGCACTTATTAACAATAAATGCTTTACTAAACTTTCTAATTATTTCCAATCCACAAAATATATGAAGAAGTCATGATAATGGGCGAACATAAATGGTTCAGCTTACATGATGCAGGGTTGTGACTTCCTAGGATGACTTGGGAGATATGAGCCCTATTAGGCAACCCTTGGACAAATGCCTTGAGCCTACTTAATCTGCAGACCCTGATGGTTCAGAGAAAGGAGACATGTTAAGCTCTACCTGCTGTAAGGTTGTAGGAAAAGCAGGAGAGCAAACTCCTTTTATTTTACTTTACGAATCTAATTTATTTCCTTGCCTTGGTCCACATCCTGCAGAATTTAGTCAGAAAAAAAAGATGTGAATGAAAAGTATAATTTAACTTTCCACCTGAAATGTGGCCCCTAGCCAACACCACTTTCATTCTCTATCTTGCAGTAAACTTGCTTCACAGGCCAAGTGCAAGGCCACAGCCATCTACCTGAGAATGTTCCATCGACTTTCCCTAAGTCCATACACTGGAAATAATCCTTCAACTTGATATTCATATGGTTGTTCACTGAGAAAAGTAAATTTGTTCATAGATAAGAAAATAAATGCTGTGATTTTTCAAGTATTCAGACTGTTGGAATATTTTATCCTAGGATTTGAAAACTGGGGCTCATAAACATTAAAACACTGGGAGTACATTGCTGAGTTTGATACACTATTTGGTCAAGAAATCAATCAGCCAAAACTTGGAAATTTATTTCTAAAAATGTGAACATTTCTGCAGATCATTATGATTTCCAGGAACAAGTAGAGAAGAAACTCTGTCTTTCTGTAGCAGACTTGCTCCATTTTTGGTCTTTATTTTTAAAATTCCGAAATGAAAAATGTACTTCAAGCAAAATTTAAAAATCCAATTTAAATGAATTGTGTTCCTAGAACTACTTTGTACAAAACTTTTTCTAGTTTTACCAAAGTGAAAAATATTAGCCACTTTTGGAATTAATTTTCTATTGTTAGTTTAAAGACATTTGGGAGGATTTTTAGTTAGAAAATAAATATATATTATTTAGAAATGATGAATATACTATTTTAAGAAAACTGCTTTGACATGTGACAGATAGCAAAGTCTCAGAAGCCTTCAGCAAACAAAAGAGACTTGATAAAAGACTTGATAAATTTATAATTAAGAAATGCTCTATAAAATGACAAAATAGTCTCATCTCTATCCAATGATATTTTGAGACCGTGGCTTTTAGTACTTAAGAAAAATCAGATAAATTATAGTATAAAGACCTGTTCTGTTTTGAATGAATGTATTCAATTGTCTCTTTGTCTTTCTGAATTTCTGAACAACTTGTACTTGGTAAACGTTTATCAAAATAGCTATGACTCAAATTTATAACAATGGGTATTCATGTGCACACAGGCATACACACACAGACACACAAGCACATATAGATAATGCACACACACACACCACACACACACAAACACACACAACATACACATACACACACACTACATATACACATGTGTAAATACACACACATACACATATTCACCACACACAGGAATAAACCACATACACACACGTACTACACACATACCACATATGCACACACCACATGCATATGCATGCACACACACATACATGCATACACACATATAAATACACACACACCACACACAGGCACAAACCACAACAAACCACATGCACACATATACCACACATATGCAAACACCACATACACACATACATGCACATACACACCACATACACACTCTTCATCACATTTGATATTCTAACACATTACTTTACCATGACATGTGGATTGTATTATTCCCACATGGGTCCTGTTCCGCATACTAAAATATGTTGATAATTCCACATTTCCTAACATAGAGGCTTTCTATGTAATTCAAACTGAATAAGGTGGATGTGTATGGTTTCAGTTTGACCCTACTACTGGGCCTTTGAGCACTAAAACCATTTCTTTCCTTATTGCTCTGCTAGCATCCACAGCCTGCTCCACTGTAACCACATAGCACACGTTTGCTAGGTTCCGAAGCCAGACATTCTCTGGCAATGTTCAGCCTATGGAAAGCATTGGCAGTCTGTGTTGGTGTGGGAGGCTCTCCTGCAAATGCTGTATATAGTTCATAGCTACAGATTGGGCAGGATGGTTTCCATCTGTTCTCAGATTTCCTTTGCTGTGCTCGGACCTTGATCAGTAGAGAGCATCTCTTCTTCTCCCACAGCTCTGTGATTCAGGAGTAGTCTTTATTTCCAGATGGCTGCAGGTACCCTCAAATGCACTTTCTGATTGTTATCTCATGTGTACCAAATCCCCACACCATGTTGTCTATGTTACAAATCCAGCAATGGTATTTATACCATCTTTATTTGAACCATCTTGACTGGTACACAGCCTCCACATGATGTAGTTTTATGGACTATTATAGATTAGAAGATGATCCTATATCCACATAAAAGTTTTTGGAAAACTCAGTCTAAGTATAAAACCGAGGAATGTAGTATCTTTAAGATCTTATTTCTGACCCTTTGTCATTCTGATTCCTGGTTTCTTCATAAAGTGACGGCCAGGAACTCTGGCCACAAGCTTTCCCACAGTCATACTTTTGGTGTCATTGTCTCCATTCTCATCCAGCCATGTGAGCCCAGTCAGACTCATGGGCTCAGAATCCATACAATCATTCTTCATTATTCAATCCACAAGTTTCATGTTTGCAAGCTTGCTTACTCACAGAACTCAATCCGTGATGCTAAGATCAACCCTCAAGGTATTCTCTTGGTCATTCACAGACATGAAGATTAGTGAGAATTCTGAGTCTTGTCCCCAAGTCAAGCAGAGCAAAGCAATTGTCTGCTCAGCCTTCGCATTATGAAATATTCTTTTTCAAGTGAACTTAATACCTCTTTGAGTGTGCCTTTGTGGGCTCTGAAACTACAGTATTATGTACTGTACTAAGTGCATGAAGCCAGAGGTGGTATCTCATATGGAAACACCTGTGCTGCAAAATTCAATTAGGCCGAGGGTATAATGGCTAAAAGTTCCGAGTCAAGGTATCAACAATATGTACTAAATACGTGATTTTGAGCAGGCAAACACAAAAAACAGGGCTGTGCATTGAGCAGATGACAAAAAAAATCTTTGAGCAAATGAACAGAATAGATCAATTTCATGCATGTGTATAAGCAACGGTTAATTTCATATTTGCAAATTTAATCTCCACTCCATCTAACATACCTCAAACAAACAATGCTATTCTTTCTAGGAAAATTCTTGAGATGTCGTTTTCTTCTAACTTTCCCTGCATGAATCGCTTACATGAACATTCTTCTGCTTTTCTGATTTGTCACACTTAAATATTCATAGTAATAACAGAAGGGATGTTTAATGGGGTTTGGGATAGAAGCAAATTTAATAATATGAGCCAAGAGTGTGTCCAAAGTCATTGAGCCAGAAGAAGAATAATGAGAAGTGCACCAAACCTTGGATTCATAGTGCGATATTGAAAACTTACATTTTCAATCACAACTGAAGACAGTTCAGTGTAAATAACATACAGAGGGTTCTGGGAAATGCCTGTGGTCGGTATTGTGGATTCTATCTGTCGTTTATATATGCAGGGAAATTGCTCCTGAGTTGGCTTACTTGTATTTATAAGGCTGAAAATTAGGAAATACCTGCAAAGTACTCTGTTATGGTTACTTATGGCCATGTCATTTCCTAACAAGATTTTAAGTCAGAATGTGAATATAATTAATGTTTTAGTGTCTAATGATCTCCTGCTATAACCTCTATAGACATTTCCTGAGTATATACAAGCACAGATTCTGTCTTATTGTACATTAGTGTAAAAACTGAAAGTTTATTGATCGAGAATCTGATTCTTGAAAAGTAAATATTATTCCTTAGAACTGTGATGCATGGCCTGTCTTACGTGGGATGTCAGATGCTGCAGTAAAGTAGCATAGATGGAGTAGCCTGCTAACCATAGCAGTCTGTTTCCCACAGCTCTGATGGTGGGATGGCAGAGACCGACCATGTCACAGCACAGCCAGGGTCAGCGATGAGTGGCCATTTTGCTCGCTGCAGACGCCTCCTTCTTGTTTTAGCTTCACACAGTATGAAAACAAAGAGAAAGAGGCCTCTCTGGGATCCTTGTTGTAAGATTCTTATAAACTCATAACCCAGTCACCTCCCAAATCCTCACCTACTGATGGCTTCACATTGACAGCCTGTGAGGTTGGGGTA
This sequence comes from Mesocricetus auratus, assembly GCF_017639785.1. NCBI lineage: Eukaryota > Metazoa > Chordata > Mammalia > Rodentia > Cricetidae > Mesocricetus > Mesocricetus auratus. Next base: position 28,757,251 of record NW_024429192.1, on the reverse strand, counting down.
CACACACTTCATTCCATAGCACGTGTGGTACATATCTTGTTTCTTTTAAATTTTTCCTTTGGTTTTGGAAAAATGAGGAAGATTTCTTGTGGAATCTAAAACAAAGCAAGTATAGTACCAACAATGCCAGTGGCTGATGACTATAGTTTCTTTACGATTTGGCAGTGTTAATTTTTACCAGAAGTTGATAAATACCAAGCATGACATTAGCTATGTTAGAAGACCATGCTTTTCACTGTAACTATGAATTTTAAGTTAATGAAATATTACTTAGTAACAGACAAGTATGTAAAGAAGTTATGCTTTCTGTTAGTCAGTATGGGAACTTCATATTCAAATCCAGCATGTTGTGCTGGTTTGAATGTGACATGGTCATCTCCAGGTCTGGCACTATTCGGGAAGATTGGGGAACCATTGGGAATCGAGGCCTAACTGAAGGAAATGGGTTACTGAGTGGCCAGCTTTGACATCTGTAGCCTGTTTCTGGCCTTGTGTCTGCTTCCTGCTGCATTCAGAAGTAAGCCAGCTTCTATCCCATAGCTGGAAGCGGGAATGTGTCCCCTCAAGACATGATTCCCAAATACATCTTTCTGCTTTTTAAAAGTAATGAACACCATGTCTCTTCACAAAATGCTTTCTTTGAAGAACTTAAAATATTCAATACAGACATTTGTTGTGTTACATCTTTGTTTTTGTATGTACTTCATGTAATATAACGGTAACTTAGATTCAATCGAGCATGTGCTTTGTAAGTTATGTGCTAGAAAAGGAATAATTTCTAAATGTCTGAACAATAAATAGTTTGCTTTCTTTCAGATTATTTCTGGGAAATTATATGTCAATTTTATTTGAAAACTGTAATCTTCATAGAGGTATATTATATTAACATAACCAAATTTAATTCTTTGTTCATTCTTTATTTTGAATGATTATTCAGTAATATTAAGTAAGTGTTCACAGATTTGTTTCTAATTTTATTTGTAGAAATTAAAAGTTAGGAATTACCCATCTTATAAACACCATTCTTAGACTAAATAATAAGAAATTCCACAATAGCAAAGTTATATACTTGCTCCAGATGCCTTATCTCAAAGATTTGATTCAGAACTATGATTGGATCTTTTTCTCAATTTCAACTTCAATAGGCCTTTCCACAAAAATCTTCTGTTTAATATGAGTGGCTTGAAAAGAAGTAACTTGATGAGTGATAGAGTTTGATGGTCATTGAGAAAGCTACATTGTGTCCAATTGTTATTTAAATTGCTGAGAAATGAAATGGTCTTTAGGTTATGATCTTCAGAGATGATAGAACTAAGAATAGCTCCTTCCCATTGTGAGGTAGCAGCATGTAAGTTCACTCAGTGTGGATTTCACATTTCTACCAGGACAATCTATAAGTTCTTTTACTTCTAGAAATCATACATGCTTTAGCAGTTTTAATTATACCCTGTTCCCTCCCTCCAACCAATGAACTGAGAAGGGGAAAGAAACAGCTTTACAACCATAAATTTCTTCACCTGATGGCATTAAAGCTCAATCTATGAAATCATCACATCTGTTTAGCCCTACATTGGTAGCTGGTGTGTTAAAAGAAAGGGTGACTATAAAGATAAAGTAGGATAAGATGAAATGTGATGGTCTAGATCCCTGTTTGTGAGTCAAGACCGAATGTGAAACTGGGAAAAAATGATAATGTAAAAGGAAACTGGATGTTCAGTGACTATTACTTCAATATCAAAAGGATGGTGAATCTGAGTTGTTTCTGATCGGGCCTCACCCATTCTGTATATTGAGACTTCATTGCAGTCTTGGTTCTGAACATACATCATGTGCATCATTCAACACTAATGAAAGCTGCCTGAAACATCCTGCTCATATTTGAGACTTTTGCGTGTTAGGAGCTACAGTGTTTTTGCACTCTTTCTGATCTTATGTAAGTATAATGGTTTAATTAGAAGCTAAGACTTTCAGATTTTGTGTAGCATCATTCCTGAGACAGCAGGTATCACACTGTCTATTTTAGACTGTATTGTGTTCCAAGGAGAACCCTAAGAGGGACACATTGGGAAGGGGAGTTAGATAAGATTGTGATTTATGCAACGTGGCATTTTTAGCACTGATGATTATAAGATCACCAAGCTGAGTATCCATCAATCCTGAAAAAGTCAGATCATGTCTTATGGTATCAAATACTCACTCAATACTTAATTTATTATGCAAAAATAAACACACCAATCTCATTGATATACATATATATGTTGAACTTTTGTAAATGAAATACATAAAAGTTTATACCAAAGAATTGTTTTAAATGAGTTTTTATGATTCATTATCAATAAATGTTTGACTCGCACACCTATTTTACATACCTATAAAAGTATGTTGGGACACAATAAGCTATAGTGAAAGAGAAGAGTTCACTTTGGAGGGACAAGAGTATTTCATCTGGTCTCATTCTGTCTTTAACAAATGCCCCATGATAGGGTATTTACTTCAGTTTAAATTTATGATTGTTTCAGTAAGGAAACTTCTAATTCTTAAAGTACATTGTCAAGTATTTCAAGATGGGAAAGGTTGGTTGTTGTGATTTAGCTAATGAGTGTGAATGGGCCAGGAATTAAAAGCTGTAGGACCCCATTATAAATTAGCAGACATCAATGGATGGTCTTCATTATATAAGAACATCAGTTGAATATAGTTACTATTAGTTTAACCCTAATTGCCCAATTATTTCTATCATATGAACAAAATTTTTATTTCTCATCTATGAGAATGAGGACAATATCTTAAGCTGAGATTAAATTTGGAGCAGCAATATCATTATTTGAAGCCCACTGACTGACTTTGGAAGAAAAATCATGTTATAACTCACTATTCTGCTGAACACTAATGTGACAGTGAAGTTATTAAACAATTTTTTACTAAACTATCTAAGTATATATGATAAGTTTATATTATTTTACATTAATAACCAAGTCATTAATGCAAGTCATAAAATGGTGCCAATTTTATTTTTTTAACCTGAATATTATAATCATGATATTTGATTTTTGCCTGAAAATATGGCACTATTACATGAGTTAGTCTAATACTTGGCCTCATTTTGTTTCTCTATTTTTTATTCATTTACTTCACAACAGCCATAATATAGAATTCCCCTCATACTTGAACTTCTCACCCTCCCTCAGCAATTTTTTCCTTAATCGAGAGCAATAAGGTCACTTTTTCCATGTAGGCATCTTGACCTGTTTGCTTTTGACTTTATCCCCTTTATGATCGTCACTTGAGAATGTTTATGGTATAAAAATTACTTTTGGAGCACAAGTATGCCACACTCCTTTCTCAGCTAACTGACTGCAGAGCTTGCCAGGTGAGGTGGTCCTGATGGGAGATTGTGAGCTATTATGAAGAAAGCCAAGGTTGCTCTCATTCTCTGCTCCGTGCAGACTCAGTGGAATGCTTCTGGCAGCAGCCTACTCCGTTTCCATCATCTATGGTGTAGTCTGAGCTCTTGTGATCAGTAATATCTGCAGTTCAGTCACCCACCCATCTCAGGATGATAATCTCGGTCTTCTCAGTGTCCCCAAGTAAGAGTTCTGCTCCTTCAGCGCCCATGTGACAAATTCTTGCATCATGGTCTATCTGTTATGCAACCTTGAAACAATTTGTCTTCTTTTAAGTAATAAGATAGTGTCGATCAGTCAGTCGATGGATTAATAGTACAGGCTGGCAAATTTAAGTCTGATTGTGTTCTCATTTCCAACTCTCTAAGCTTTTAGAATCTGAATTCAATATCTTACATCTTACAGTGAAGCAATCTCCCCCTTGAACTGCCACTGGCAAATTCTTCCACATTATCCACAGCCAATCTCTTATGCTTTTGAAATGATCTATTTATTTAGTGATAGGTTTTAACCATGAAACAATTTATAGTCATGGATTGTAGCCAAATCTGTTTTCAAACTTCACACCTGGGTTCAGAACTTCTGGTCCTCAATGGCCTTAATTTCTCTGCCTCCTTTCTCAGTCAATCACACTGAAATGTTCAGTGTTACTGTGCCCACTTCCTTACTTTCTGTTTCAAACTAACTTCCATCATCATCAGTCTACCCAAACCAGCTGTCAGGATGGGTCAATCTTAAAGTGATGAAACATGGTGAGCACTCTTGTGCTCCCATTTAGGTTGTCTGCAAGGGATCTTTTGACAAATAACCCTGCTCTTCTCCACAGAAACGTTGCTCTCTCTGGGCTGTAGGGTTGCACGCCCGCCTGGCTTTCTTCTTTATTTATTAGTTTACTTACCCATTGCTGTCAATTCTCCTGCCTCATTTTTCTGGCTCTGTGTTCTCAATTCAGCTTCAAAATTCAGTATTCTGCAAGGTCATGAAACAATCCTTCCACCTCCCCAGCTTCATTCTGTCATCTGAGAACATATGACTGTGGTTATGATTTCTAAAATTTGAACTTCTGTAAGACCATTCTAAGATGCGTGTCCAATTCCTCATTGAAATCTCTACTCTAGTCCTATGTTTAATATGCATCTATTCCCATCTGCTATCCAGTCTTATCTCATGAGATAAAATCAACATGTTTCCCTTCCCAGAATTATAGAAACACACTTGAGACTTTTCTGATTCCAATCCATTGCTATAATTAGTAACATTTTTGAACATGTGTTGTTTAACATTTACCACACCATGTTCAAGGCAAATGTTGTTTGTTCCTTATACACACACAGACCTACATGTCATTTGTTAGAACAAATGAGGAAATTGCAGCAGAGGAAGTTTAAAAGTGTTCTGAAGGGCAAATAATTGCACAGGAGCATAGCCAGGATTTTAGGTCAGACTGTTAACTCTCAGAATTCATATAGCTACCATACAATAAAATGTTAAATAACATGGTCACATGACTTCCTATGATCCAGGTTTATTTTCAAGTATTTGAGCAATATTGAATCTTATGGGAAATGTATTGTCATTCTTACTACTTTTATATAACAAAAAATGGCAAATGGCATAGAAAGGTTGAGGAATCATCTCAGGTCTATTAAACCACAGAAATAGAATCCACACGTTACAGAGCATGTGTTCTTAATCATAAACATATGCTTCCTTCCTTCATCTTGTGGCCTCTATGTCCAGTGTGCATGCTGATGTTTGCAAAGCTCAGACACAAGAGACTTTTAGGAATAAAGATAAAATATACAACTTACCATAAAGTTAGAAAAAGAATGAAACCTCTCAAAATTGGATAGGTTTAAGGTAATTATTAAATTGTCTTAGTCCAGGCAAGTAAATGTGGGTTTTATGGTAGGAAAACCCATCATGACACCCTCCAGTAGAAAGGCTGAGCATCACAAAACATATTATATTTATGATCATAATGTACCTCTATCGTGAGAACATGGCTGCGACACAACCAGGCAGAAACACGCACAACCAGACCTCATCATGAGAAGTAGAGAAGATAAAGGGGAACAGTGTGCTGACAATCTGCCTGTCTAGGACTAAGACACATATCCACCGGCACATAACTCAAACAATCTGTCTAGTGAATCCTGAGAACTTTACCCTGGTTCTTCTTCATTGGGACTTAAAACCAAATGAAGAAATTAGGAAACCGATTTGAGGGAGCATAAAACACTTGATAAAGCAATCCCACATATTAACAAGAGGATTTAACCTTCTTGCTCCCCCATGCCCTCCTCTCCCCTCCTCTTCTCTTCCCCTCTTTTTCCTGGCTCCCTCTCCCCTCTCCCCCCCCCCATGCTCCCAATCTGCTCAGGAGATGTTACTTCATTCCACCTTCTCTGGGGGTACCATGCATATCTCTCTTAGGGTCCTTCCTGTTTCCCAGATTTTCTGGCAGTGGAATTGTAGGCTAGCACTCCCCTGATTCATGTCTAAAATCCATATATGAATGAGTACATACCATGTTTGTCTTTTTGTGACTGGGTTACCTCACTCAAGATGGTTTCTTCTAGTGTCATCCATTTGCCTGCAAATTTCAAGATTCCATTGTTTTTTTCTGCTGAGTAGTATCCCATTTTGTAAATGTACCACATTTTCTCTATCCACTTTCCAGTTGAGGGGCATCTAGGTTGCTTCCAGGTTTTGTCTACTATAAACATAATGGCACAGACATCCTTGCTGTATGAATGGGCATCTTTTGGGTATATGCCTAAGAGTGGAGTTACTGGGTCTTGTGGTAAACTGCTTCCCATTTTCCTCAGGAATCTCCATACTGATTTCCATAGTGGGTGTCCCAGTTGGCACTCCCACCAGTAGTGGAGGAGTGCTCCCCTTTCTCCACATCCTCTCCAGTATAAACTGTCATTGGTGTTTTTGATTTTAGTCATTCTGAAAGGAGTAAGATGGTGTCTCAGAGTTGTTTTGATTCGCATTTCCCTGATGGCTAGGGATGTTGAACACTTTCTTAAGTGTCTCTCAGCCATTTTAGACTCCTCTACTGACAATTCTCTATTTAGTTCTGCAGCCCACTTTTTAATTGGGTCCTTTGGTGTTTTGGAGACTTGCTTCTTGAGTTCTTTGTAGATTTTGGAGATCAACCCTCTGTCAGATGTGGGGTTAATGAATATTTTTTCCCATTCTGTGGGCTGCCTTTTTGTCTTGTTGACCGTGTCCTTTGCCTTGCAGAAGTTTCTCAGTTTCAGGAGGTCCCATTTGTTAATTTGTCAATCTCAGTCTCTGTGCTACTGGTGTTACATTCAGGAAGTAGTCTCCTGTACCAGTTCATTCAAGGGCACCCCCTATTTTCTCTTCTAAGAGGTTCAATGTGGCTGGATTTATGTTGAGGTCTTTGATCCATTTGGACTTAAGTTTTGTGCATGGCAATTGACATGGATCTGGAGAAGAATAGAGGAGAGCAGGATGACAGATACCATAATAGAGATAGTCATTCTAGGTTTGAGGGGAGATCTGGCAGTAGTGAAATTTCCAGAGATCTACAAGGATGACACCAACTGGTAAACTAAGCAATAGTGGAGAGACTACCTCAAATGTCCATCCCTAGTAATGATTTTGATGACTACCTCACATACCATCCTAGAACCTCCATCCAATGACTAATGGAAGCAGAGGCAGACATCCACAGCTAAACACTGAACTGAATTCCTGGAACCCAGTCACAGAGAGGAGGAGTGCTGAGCAAAGGGGTCAAGACTAGGTGGGTGAAACTCACAGAAACAGCTGACCTGAACAAGGGAGAGATCTTGGACCCCAGACTGATGGTTGAGAGGCCAGCATGGGATTGATCCAGACCCCCTGAATGTGGGTGTCAGTGAGGAGGCTCAGGCAACCTATGGGGCTTTGGGTAGTAGATCAGTATATATCCCTGACACGCAAATTGACTTTGAGCGCCCATCCCACAATGAGGGATGCTCTCTCAATCTGGATACTTGGGGGAGGACCTTGGCCCTTCCTGGAATGAAATGACAGACTCTAGAGATCCCCCATGGAGGGCCTTACCCTCCTTGGGGAATGGAGTGGGGATTGGGTGGGGGACTTGGGGGGCTGTTGGGGGAGAGAGGGTGTGAAGCAGAGGGAGAGGGAGCTGGGACTGACATGTGAAGCATGCTTGTTTCTAACTTAAATATATAATAAAAAAATAAATAAAAACAAGAGGATTCATCACTGGAGACCATCCAACAGACGATATTTTGAAATCTGCTTCAGGTCTCACAAAGTTGGAGAGTTACCCAACCTGAGTTCATGTGATGTAGGAGAAAGAATTAAGAATAACTTGTGAAATGATCCTAAGTGAGTCCATGTTTTATTGAGATATTTTAAATGAGGATCCACATAAATACTACAAAGTACATTTCTAAAATTATAAAAAATGCCTGCTTTAAAAATGTAGAAATGTATATGTAGGATCAGTGCATTTGCATATGATTTAAAGGAAAGATAAACAGCGGGGCAAGAATTGGTTGTTTTATTGGAACCTATGTTTTTTAAGAAAATCAAGATTATCCCATAAAAATTATACAATATACTTGTGAAGAGGTCATCCTTTATAACCAGTAAATTATATAACAAAGGGCACATAAGTTCTCAAAGTTTTTATATTGACATAATCGTGTAAGGTAAAATATTACTGTGTAGAGTGCCATAAACAGTTGCATAACTAGATGCAAGGTTGAGGGTTTAGATAGATGCATACACTGCAATTTCATAAATACTTTTTTATCAAATTTCCCCACAAAACAAGGAAACTGCTGCTTCAGGACGAGAGTTATGTATCCAAATCTCCTGGGATGCTCGGTTTTCAGAAATCTCAGCCTGATGTATTTGAGTATTGAAGTTTGGAACATATTTTCTATAGTGAATAACCTCCCTGTGGAGCTGAGATAGCATCTTATAATCAATCATCATTTAACAATATCAGGCACACACCAGTCTCTTGTCAGATAGAGCCATATGTTTTGTGAAGTAAGTTTAAATCAGGTCACATTTTGCCCTTCCAGAATATGCTAACCTGACTTACAAAGCTAATTTCAAAATTTCCTGTATAATTTGATGGAACTATCCAACAGCATCCCAGTGATTAATGCTGACATCTAGTGGCTGCTACTGATCTGCACACATGAATACCTGCTAAATTCTACTGTTCAATTTCATTGACAATTGAGTTTCTGTGGCCAGGACATAGGAAATGGGTAAGAATCTCAGTCTTTCCCATTAGCTTACAAACAGAGGCATGTGTGTATCATCAATACCATGTTATAAATTCCATTTGTGAGGAAGAGGGTACGTGAGAAGATGCCCTGAGTCAGAATACAAATAGCCTCTCTGTAAGAGATGCTTGAGTGGAATCCTGATGGAGGCAAAGTGAAGAAAAAGGATCACATTTTGTTACAAAGAGAGTGCACAGAGGAAAGCAGTATCAGAGATCCAAACTGATGAAAATATTGATGTATGTTGTAACAGAACAGACCAAGGGGAAGAGCTCTCGATTCATACCTAGCAGCATCCTGAATGCCAAATAATGCAAGTGCTTCCTTCTTTCTATTTTAGTATTCTAGTTTAATTTATTGTTTTCTAATATTATCACTTAATAGGGGTATAATTAAAATCATATATTATAGCTTCTGTTTATGAAATAACCATAGATTTCTTGAAATGAAAAGTTATTATTTCCAATTAATAAAAATAGTAGAGACTATTACTTAAAATTATTTGTGAGCAATGGTATGAACTATAACATGTGATCAATTATCTAGGCATAAAGGTAAACAGAGTCATAAGGAAATACATAGCTCAGTCACTTTACAACAACAGGTTATACACCTAATCAGCTTCACTGACAAGCTGTAGATTCTATATTATTATTATTTAGAATTACTGTTGTTTATTGTTATTTCGTTTCAAGCTTGTATTTACATATGTTAACCTGATAACTGTGTGACTGCAGACAAGATACTTTCACCTCTCTAAGCCTGGTCTACAGGGGAAATCGTTTCCCTTTCTCAACCAGAGTTCTGGCCTTCAGCACTGGTATGACCTCAGTTTTCATATGATTCATATGATTCTTTTTTTATTCATACAATGAAATCATATTCATGCTTTAAAAAGAAGAAAGTTTTGGTACATGGCACAATGGGTATGGAGCTTGATTACACGAAGTCAAAGCATGAATAGAAGACTACACACAAAAGGAATTGAAAGTAATCCAACTCATAGAAATATGGTAGTTACCTGAGACTCAAGGGAAGTAGAGTTGAAAAATAGACAATTTCAGGCTTGGAAGATGAAATAGTTCTAGAGATCTATTTCATAACAATATAATGTATTTAATACTACGGAATCACAAGCTTAAAATTCCTTAAGAGTAAATTTCAGATTACATGCTTTTACGACAACAAGAAACATTTGTTTCTTAACTAAAGTGTCTATTATGAAAATAGTGTCAATCAACATTCAGCTACCATCTAATACTCTCAATTACATATGCCAAAACAAGAAATATAGAGAGATTGTCCAGCAATTTTAACTGGAATTCCATGGCTTGTTTTGGTAGTCCTACAGGCAAAAAAATATGAATTAAAGCATTTTGAGATTAGTGCAATTAATGATGCCATAATATCATTACCTTAGCTTTAAAAGCTAGTATTACATATCATGCTATGGTAATTAATATGGTTGTGGACACAAATCAAATTGACCAGCTGTTAAAATTTTAGAACTTTACTTTTTTTCTTTATCCTCTATAAAATAAAAAGTTGGAATTACATAATTCTAAATTGGCAGTATTTATGGTTCTTGTCCTTTGTTTTTTTTTCTTTTTTATTATTTATTTTCAAGTTTAAATTTAGATTAGAAACAAGGTTGCTTCACAAGTCAGTTCCAGGTCCCTCTCCATTTCCCTCCCCTCCTCCCGTGCCCTCCCTCCAACCCCCCCCAATATCCCCTCATTTCCCTAGGGAGGGTGAGGCCCTTCTTGGTGGTGCCCATAGTCTGTCATTTCATCCACGGCAGGGCCTAGACCCTCCCCCAAGAGTTCAGGGTAAGAGTGCATCTCACATTGTTGGATGGGAGTCCAAAGTCCATGTGTACACTCAGGATAAATACTGATCTACTGCCCAAGGCTCAGTAGATTACCTAGGCCTCCTCACTGACACCTCTCTTCAGGGGGTCTTGATCAGTCCCATGCTGGATTCCCAGGCATCAGCCTGGGATTCAAGAGTTAACCCTTGTCAGGTCAGCTGTTTCTGGGGGTTAAACCAGCCCAGTCTTAATCCCTTTGGTCATCAGTCCTCCCTCTCTGTTACTGGATTTCTTGAGTTCAGCTCAGTGCTTAGCCTTGGGAGTCTGCCTCTTCTTCCATCAGCCACTGAGTGAAAGTTCATTTTCCCAGACTCTCTGGCCATGGGATTGTAGGCTGGCACTCCCCAGATCTATGTCTAAAATCCATATATGAGAGAGTACATGCCATGTTTCTCTTTTTGTGACTGCATTACCTCACTCAGGATGGTTTCTTCCAGTGTCATCCATTTGCCTGCAAATCTCAGGATTCCATTGTTTTTTTCTCCTGAATAGTACTCCATTGTGATTCTTATTGCCAAGAAAGTATATTTTTTTGCAGACACCCCCCATTAACATCCAGGTAATGAGCCATTCACTGGCATCAAGTGAAAGCAATCCTGACATACTTAAGTCTAAGACTCAGAGGTTAAAAATTGACTGGCAAAAGTCAAGTATTAGATTCTTCTTGGGTTTTCTTCATAATTCTTTCTTTGTTTTTGTTTCTAGACTCTAAAAGCTGGAAGATCTGACAAGAGACATCTAGATTTCAGTTTCTATTGAATAAGTGAATTTAAACACCATCAGAATCACCATCATTGTCATCATCATCATTGTCATCTTCTTCATCATCTTCTTCATCTTCATCTTCATCATCATGAGGAGACTAGCTACCCTCTTTGTCCTCTACTCTTTCCCATCCCCAGCACATTCTCAGAGCTGAATCTGGTCGTTAATCTTTAACCTTCATTGTTTAGGGATTACTTCTTGGTTTCCTGGCACAAAAGTTGAGTATCATGCTTAATGTGCTACAGTTCTGTGTTATCAGAAATGTGGTGCTTGGCCAAAGTTTGCTAGCTTGTCTTAAGTGGTTCCCAGATCTCTGTAATGCATGCATCAATAGATGATATTTGCGGTTCTTGTTTATTGTTCTTTTCAGATTCCTCTACTGGAGTCAGAGGACAGTGATAAATTTCATAACGTGTATAAAATCAGTGGTTTGGACTTTGAGTCCATTTAAAGGGTTAATGATTTTCTCTGCAGCCTTTGGATCAATATAGTTAAATTGTGTCCTACAATTTTACCTCTCATGAATTTTCAGGATTCTATTTCACCATTCTCCCAAAGAGACTGCTGAATTCCTCTTAGGTCATAAGCTTGGGTGGTAAATAGCTGAGCATGACGTGTTTCACTTATCTATGGGTTGGTTGTGCCTGTCCGCAAGTGAAATGAACACTTTCTCTTGTTGCCAGAGAGCCCTTTGTTTGTGGTTGATGCAGGTCTCTTTGACATCTGAGGCCTCACAATGCTAATTACCATCATATACGTAACTTAAGTGGCTCCACTTCTCAAAACACCAGAACTTTCTACTTGGCCTTGTGTCAATGGTATGGTCCCAGAAGGCTGGTTCTTGAACTTCCATCAGGAGAGTGGTAGAACCAGGAGGCTGTAGCTGACTCTGGGGTTGTTAGGATAGTCACCTGGCACTCATTCCAGTACCTTTCACTCTGATTCTTTAATATATAATGTTTTCCTCTTTTTCATTTTATTTGTTGCAGATATCTTTGAGAACAATTTCATCATAATTTTTTAGGATTGTATTTATAATATTTAGATATTCTTATTCATGTTTCCCAAATCATAGCTTTATTTTCTAATTTGAATGAAAAAAAAATGCACTTTTGTATTTGATTGGTGTTGTGGAATATTAGTTGAAGACATGTTATTTTTGTTTATGCTTTGGAACATTAGTTTAATGAGGCAAAGATGTGTTGCATCATTTTATGTTGCATTTGTTTAACTCTGTGAAGGTGTATTACTTTATCTGTATAAAACATCTGTGGGTCTGATAAAGAGCTGAACAGCCAATAACTAGGCAGGAGAGAGAAATAGGCGTGACTGGCAGGTAGAAAGAATAAATGAAAGGAGAAAAAGAGATTGAGGAGCGAGAAAAATGAGGATAGGAGGACATCAGGGGCCAGCTGCCTAGCTATACAGCCAGCCACACAGTAAGAAGTAAGGAAAGGTATATAGAAAGACAAAATCCCAGAGGCAAAAGGCAGATGAGATAATTTAAGAAAATCTTGATAGAAATAAGCCAAGCTAAGGCCAAGCATTCATAAGGAAGAATATAGTCTCCATGTGATTTATGCAGGAGCTGTGTGGCAGGCCTTCCAAAAAGTAAAAGTGTAAGTCAAAAACAGCTACAGATTGGAGTCTCTTGGGTCACCTCACAGGGAACTATGGTTTGTCTTCCTTTCCCTGTTATTCCTGAAGTACAGAGTCTTGTGTAAGGTGCTTGAGGACTCTCCCACTGTGCTTTGTTCTGAGTCCCAAAATATGCTATTTGGGCATTTGGCAGGATGAAGCCAGAGATTCATAAGTTGGAGGCCAAACTGGGTGACAATGTGGACCTCGATTATCTCTAGAAAAGAATAGGATGCATGCTTGAAGATTTAAACCAAGAGTTACATGGAAGAAGGAAGAAGTGTAATAATGGGTAGAGAGACCAGAATACAGTAAGATACCTTTAGAATAACATTTCTTTTCCAATTTCATGAATAAACAGTTTTGTAGTGTTAGAGACTTCAGGGATGGCCACAGATTTTTTCCTTTCTAAGTGTTTTACAATATTCTTGAAATGCTATTTTTTGATAACGAAGTTTTCTCTCTTTTCATTTACCAAAGAGCATCCTTAAGTCTGTTTCCTAGAAAAACTAATTTTGTTAGATTTTTGACTTGTGTCTGTTTTGCATTTTCATGAAAGGTGGGATATTATAGGTAAGAAGGCATCTTTGCATTCACCATGTACAGCATCCTACAATTCCCTGGCCCTTAGTCCATGATGTTTGCATGTTTGCCTTATGATATTATACTTTATAAACCTCCACAATGATGGAGTTCATCAGTGGAAATGGTAGCTAAAGGACTCATGATTGTATAACCCCCAAATCAAAATGGTGATTATAATCATATGGAAATTCATATATATTTACCTACACTGTAAAGTCTTCCAAGAGTTTTTGTAAAGAAACAAAAAACCATTTTTCAGAATAAGGGCTGATGAAAGTTTTGCATTTTTCCTCACAATCTGCTCTATTCCTGCTGTCCATACATGTATATATTGGTGCTGGAGAGTTGGAAAGGTTAAAAGCAGCCATTTCTCTGCCAGAAAAGTCAATGAAGGCTATGCCCAATCTTAATCTATGTATTGTCCCTGTCCTCCCAAGTTTTCATTCATGCTTACATTTCATTTTAGCTCTAATATTATCTATTTATTCAAGAATAAATTCTCATCCATCCAGATAACATACAACAGGCTCAATTTTTTTCTTTCTTCATTTGTCCATACAGAGACCTCAATCTTACCTATAGTAGCCCTTGTCCATGTCTAGGCAACTGTGTAGTCAAAATGTCATTTTAAAAATGAGAGTTATAATTAAACACTTCTCTTTACTGGTTGTGGCATTGATTATACTGGACTTTTGGCTAAGTTACCTGAATGACCTTGGTTTTGGCAGTCCTAGGAAGGTAATTTCTGTTCATGTTTTTCTTCAGTGCTGTTGAAAATACTGACTTATACCCCTTGAAATGAAACTTAATATTCTGTTAAAGCAAAAAAAAAAAAAAGAAAGCTGTGTGAATATGGATAAGGTTCATCTAAACATGTTTTATATCGTGACAGTCTTTTTTATTTTTTTACTATATCAATGTGATTTTCCAGAACTTTTATACCAACTATTTTATATGTTATGAGCAATGATACAAAATAAAATCTATCTTGGACTTACTTGGATACATTTTCTTTCCAATGTGTGAATAGCAGGGACTCACTTTCATAAGCCAACATTGTAATGATATGAATTATTATTAGTTACTACTATCTTGCGCATGTGTGCATGAGTATTGAGGACACCAGGGGAGGACATGGGATGCTGTGTTCTATGATGTTAGCTTTACCCCTTGGGGACAGATTTGTCACTGACTCAGGAGTCAGGCATAAGGTCACTAGGCCTTCTATCTCTACTATGCCTCCAACACTGCCTTTACAGATGTGCAAGATTTTTATGTCCATGCTTGGGATTTGAACTCAGATTCTGATGTACTTGGCTACTGAGCAATCCAGCTGGCCCTTGAGTTGTGAGGGTTTTTTTCTGCATACATGGGTGCTTCTACTCAAAACTAAAAGGTAAAAGGACTCTCTTCCTTGGCAAAAATGTCAGTAAAGCTCTTTAATGCTTTTGGCTAATATGGATATTACCTTGCTGCCTGCATCAAAGCCATTTGTAACCCACAGTTCACAGTAACCAACACCACAAAATATTTCAGCCCCATATTCTCACTGAATGATTCATGGTTTATTTGGTAATAATATGATCCATTAAGTTGAGAATCCTAATATCCAAGTATTTTTTGAAAAAAAATTGCATGTCATAAGTGTCTTTTAAACCACAGAATAGAATTATTCACCTCTCAAATTTGGTATTGAAATAATGTATGAAAGGCTAATCATATAAAATTATTTACATACCATCTACAAGAAAATGTGTATTTCTCTCTGTTCCAAAGTATGTTGCTTCACTTTGCTTAATAACCAATTTCTAGGGGGAGGGGAGACAAAATGACCCCTACATTTTCTCTTTAACTTTCAAATGCTCACATCTGATAATTCTATAATGATATATGTGGAATAGATTCAATTCTGCCTTGAGAACTGGGGAAATGAGTCTTTATTAAAGAACCAAAGTGCTTCCTCTAATCACACAATGAACAGAAAATCATCCCATTGTATGCGTTCACCTTTGGCTACTAGAAAACTCACAGTCTAAATTTATGTTCAATTGCTGTGGTTTTTTATCTTTCCCGGGAGTGAAATCTATGGTCTCCACATTTGGATTAGCTCCTAGTTCTAGAAACTGACTTTTTGTATAGTCTGCATAGTTCACTCTAAGCTACTTCAACTCTTTTGTGACTTAGATCATTAGGGAAATGGATATAAATACTTCCTCTTTGATGCACTAACTATATTTTGTTTGCTTTTAATTGAATATTTTACAGGTCTTGTGATGACAAAGTGTTATATATATATACTAAGTTATATATATATATATATATATATATATATATATATATATATATATTAGTATAATTTATACTAATACACAATTAGTCTGAAGTGCCCGGGTTCTGGGCAGCACAGATGCAGCCTTTCGTAAGACCCACAGCAGAAAGGTTAGAGGATGTTAATTTGCCAACTTTACTTCCTTTCTCTGTAAATTTGCTCTCGCTGCTTCCATATAAGATAAGCGTGTGTTATAGAAACACGACTCACCCATACTTCAGTTTACTGTGAAGATTTAAGCTCCTGGAAGATTCGGCCAGCTTATTAGGTGTGCGCTGGCAAGCATGTGTCAGGCTCAACACTTCCACAGCGGCTGTGGGTAATGGGTAGATTTCAAAGCAGAGAGTGTGGAGGAAGAAAGGGTTGACGATGTAAAACTTTCTGAAAACAACTGCAGATTGCCTCACTGTAGAAATCATTGTTTACGTTTTGTAAACTTACTTACTCCATTCCTTGACTCATTTTATGCATGGATATGGCATGTATGATCTCGACCTTGTAATGTCTACGTAACTGAAATGTATACGGTCTTTTCTTATTAAATACTTTTCAAAACACACTGTTTTAGACACAATCATTTGTCTGTTTGTATATTTATTTACTTATTTTTATTGAGAAGTGATGTTGTACAAGTCAGACAGATGGCTAAGCCATTCAAGAGAACTTGACATGCTTGCAAAAGATCTAAGTTTGAGTTCCAGAATCCTCTGGGCTGCTCACAGTGCCCTGTAACTATATTTCAAATGGATGCGGTGCCCTCTTCTGACCGTTGTGGGTACTGCATACAATATTTACAACTAGACAAAGCATTTACACATAAATACAAATAAATCTCAAAATTAAAAAGAAAGAGCCTTCTTATGGTCAGTGCTGATAATTTGTGTTGAAATAATGTGATTGACTGAGTCCTCCTCTGCGAGTGCCATGGAGGGGGGTTCCGGAATCAATCAGACCGTGATGGCTCTAACCTGAGGAAAGACTTAAATCTGTTGATGGATTCAAACTAGAATACTCTTACTGATGGTTGGGGCACTATGGAACATGCTGTATAGCTGGAGGAAATTAGTCGCTAGGGAAAGGACTTTGCCACTCCACTCTGCTTTATGGCTTGGTTATCAGTTGCTCTAAGTCACCATGTCCTGTAACCATGACTGACGAACACCTTGGAAACTTTAAGCAAAGCAAATGTTTCCCTTTTAAATTGTTTTTATCAACTATTTATCTCATCGGGACAAGATATTCTTTAATAATATGGTTTTATTAAAATATTTTGTCTAGTTTTTACCTCCAGATTAATGGCCTGGTCTCAGAAAGATTTGTATACAATATCAGCTTGATCTCATTACCACTAAGTTACCGTGGGTGAAAAATAAATCAGAAAAATGAAATGCAACCATTTTCACCATCTATATGTATATTATTTCTAACAGTTCTCATATGTATAGCTCATATATATATATATACACATATATATGTTATAAAAGTATAAAAAGCTGGCATTTTTACTAACACTTAACCAATTAAAGTAGATATAAAATTACTCTTTATTCTATTTCTTGGTTGTATTATAGTTAAGAGAATATTAAGTTAAGGTAATTTGTGTGAATGTCTCCATAAATCAAAGGTATAAGCATAACATAAAAAAGTCTATGGGGCCTCGGGTAGTAGATCAGTATTTATCCCTGACTTTGGGAGCCCATTCCACATGAAGGGATGCTCTCTCAGCCTGGACACATGAGGGAAGGCCTAGGCCCTGCCCCTGATGATATGACAGACTTTAGAGATCCCCCATGGAGAAGCTCACCTTCCCTGGGGAGTGGAAGGGGGATGGGGTGGGGGGGTTGGGAGGACTGGTAGGGGACTGGGAAGGAGAGGAGGGGGAGGGAGTTGAGATTGACATGTGAAGCAAGCTTGTTTCTAATTTAAATGAAAAAATTAAAAAACATACTTTTTCTTGAAATCCTAAGTTCCTTACAGATCATGCTAATAAAAATTCTCAGACTACACTTTCAATGACATAATTATTGAAAAAACTCAGATAATTTTGTTATTCTGTTGTCATATTTGAGAGTATAATTTTCATTTTGCATCAGAAGCAAAGCCAAAATATAATCTCACCACTATTTTCATCTTGATTTAGAGATGACACAAGACCAATTCAGGCTGAGTTAGTTCACAGTCTTAAGTAGGTTCCCTTCTTATGGCCCTGTCTCTGTCCATGCCTGTCTTTCAGGACACCTGGCCAACTGCTTGTGTCTTTTTTTGGAGGATGCTGGCCCACCTTCCTTTCAAGGGCTACTTTCTAAACTAATACATAGAAACTCCATTGCAGTGATAATTGCTTTAATGTCACCTGGAACATAGGAACCATTGTTTCTATAGACACACAAGAAAGTGTTACAAATGCAGTAGCTTAAGACAACACAAGTCCAGGTAAATTCTACTGCTTCAGGTCCCACAGTGAAAACCCAGTGTTAAACAGCAATGGCTGGGCTTTTATCTGTATGCTTAGGGAATGATACACTTTGGAGTTTGACTGTGTTAATGGCAATTGACAGTGAACTAGGTTATGAATTGTGGAAGTCTCTCTCACAAGCAATCCATATATAGTTTGTATATAAAATAGCTAATCAACCATCAAGGTCACTCACTACATATTCCATTAGATCCTAATGGTTTATAATTACAATTTTATAAATAATTAAATTACATAAATATTAACAGAATAATTTCTATTTATGAGGTATTTTTCCCTTGGACTGCTTTTTTAATGTTTCCTGGAATATCTCATTTCTTTAATAAATATATGTTCAAACAGTATACTTAGTAAGACAAATTCTCATCTAGATATTTTGCCTACAAAATCATATTAACTATATATACTATACTGTTTATACATTTTATGATATAAACTTGACATTTAATTTGAACATATTAAGCCACCAGACTGGGTAATCTGAAAGCCAATCTGAGAACACAAGATCCAATTTATTTTTCAATATAGTTATTTTCAATGTACTTAGAAGCTTCTTAATTCTTGCATGTTTATCCTCAAAAACACACACAGAGGTTTCTAACTGTGACGGGTTTTATATCAATAAGTTAAAATAGGTTTCTGTTTCTCAACAGCTCATGTATGATTCATGTAAGTTCTATTCTGAAATTTGAGGAATCAAGATTAACAAGATAATAACAATATTTTAGAGATGGTAACTTTGAAAAAGTTAGGGCCTACCATCACTGTGGAAAAAACCCAAGAATTAAAAAGTTTATTTATAATTTATTTATTATTGTCTGTGTATAGATTGCTTTTCTGCATGCATGTTTGTGCACCCCTGAGTGCCTATTGTCTACAGAGGCTGAAGAGGGCATTAGCTCTCCTTGGACTATAGGGTTGTGAGCCACCATGTGGGTGCTGGGGATTGAACCAAGCTTTTCTGGTAGAGCAGCCGGCACTCTTTAACCACTGAGCCTTCTCTCCAGTTCTAAAAATGGTAGTGTGTGTGTGTGTGTGTGTGTGTGTGTGTGTGTGTGTGTGTATGTGTAAAAAACATAGAAAACTGTGACTGGAAAATATGCTCCAGGGTTGAGAGTACTTGCTGCTCTTCCAGAAGACTGATGTTGGATTCCCAGTACTCTTCTGGTCTCCTCGGATGCATGTACACATGACAAACATACTCACATACACGAATTAATTAATTAATTAATTGATTAAAGCAATAAAAATATATCTAAAATTAAATAGAGTTAATGAAACACCACCCACTATTCATCAGTGGGTAAGATGTATAATTTTCCAACAGATACTTTTCAGAGGATTGACTAAGCTATATGAAATATTTAATGAATAAAACTATACACCCATTGCATATCTTGAATCCAAAATACATTTCAAATCACTGGATTCATTTATTTATTCAACACTTTTAGGCACTTATTATGCATTACAACTGTAATATAGGCGCTTGGGCAATGATTTAGGTCTAAAGCCACAAGAACAACACAAGATGTCACTATATCCTCTTATATGGTGGGTTGAAAAAATTTTCTATGGCTTAAACAGACAAAAAACTAAAAAGGGAAACTAGACACTGAGCAAATGGTATGTGCTTATGGGGAAACCACATGGGGATTTCAGAATAGAGCTAGCTACATAATAAACCCCATTCGATTCCACAGAAGAGGGGAAGGAAGAAGGGAGTCAGAAGGGAGGAGAGACTGAGAAAGAAGAGAAGAGGGATGGGGAAAGGAACAGGGAAAGAAGAAGGGAAAGGATTATGGAGCTGTACATTATTCAAAGTTTGGTGTGGTGACAAACCGCAGGGGAGCCAATAATCACATGGTTTAAAAAGTCAAGCATTTATGCCAAAGGAGCCATTATTTTCTAACTGGATCTCTAAGACCAATAAAACTATTGACCAAAACAGACTGAAGATCAGTTTCATGTACTTAAATTCGTGTTAATTTTGAAAGAGAAGTAATCCCTATTGCACTGGAAATGGTATTTAAAATCGTCATTGTATCAGTCATTGCTCTAAAACTGCCATGTGCTTTAGTTCAAGATGGCACACATTATCACCTCACTGCTCTAGTGGCTCAGATGCTGATCCTTAGGGGACTGGTTCTGTTAGGGCTGGGTAGCTAGCTTCAGACTGGCTTCCCAGGGCGCAGTTAGCGAGCAGGCAGGTTTGTGTTCTTTCTGGAGCCTCAGGGACACTATCCGTCCTCTTAGTTTTTTTCTTCTTTCTCTGTCTAGACCCTACCCACATTCCTTGGCCAGGGATGTTCTGGCAGCAGCTGCACCGGTCCAAGCACGGCCTCTTTCCTGGCGTTTCCTCCTCTGGGTTTTCTTCATAAAGATGCTGATGACACATGTACGCATTCTGGGATCATATCTAGTCTAAGGATACATAACCAAATGAGGTGCAAACAGATTTTTCAACGTAAATACAATCTGAAGTTCTAAGATTAAGACATGGGTATATGGGGAGACTTCATTTCTGCCTATCACATTCATAACACTTAGAATTGACAGGGTTCAGAGGAAAAGAAAGTGATGCAATTTCAAACAATTCTATTCCCACTGCTTTCAAAATAAAATTCCACATATATTTTTTAACTCAATAGCCACCTCCAAGTGGTGAATCACACATCTATGTCATAATGGAAAATATTAAAATGGAATATAATCACAATATAAGTAAAAAGTTTAGCCCAACTCTGTATTATCACAAATAAGAAAAATAAACCGGTTATTGATCAGTAAAGAACTTAATAGATTAATATGAGTATGTGGCATGTTTTTAATATTCTAAAATTTAAATTTTATACTATAAAATTAATATTGCAGGGAGAGACAGAATTGGGGTATTTGGTGTGTGTGTTTGGAAAACTAGTGCAGTGGAAACTTCCTGAAATCTATGAAGGTGATCCTAATGAGGACTTCTAGTAATGGGGGATACAGTTTCAACTGGGCATCTCCTATAACCAGGCAAGGCTTCCTATTGTAGAATTAATGTACATTCCATTGAATTATTGGCCAAGGGGGTCTCATGGAAATTTCCAAACTACCCTGGCTGTTGCTAAGACAAAAATTTGTCCCCCACAAACTGACAACAGGGTCCAGTTGCCTAGGACAACACCCACACAACTCAGTGAACATGGAGAAATCCAGCTGGTACCTACATGGAGCCCACAGCCCTACATTCTAGTCTCTTTGGTATGGGAAGCTACTCTGAAGGCTCTTGGTAGACAAATATAGATACCATCCTTCCCACAAAACCTTTGACCTAACATCCGTCTTGCCTGCAAAATACACTAGGGCAATGGCGGCATAGGACTTGTAGGAGTAGCCAACCAGTGTCTGATTTGATCTAAGGTCCACCCACGACAAGGAATCCACACAGGTCACTAATTGACTAACCAAGAACCAGAGAATAGGTAGTGTAGAGAACTAGGGTAAAAACAAAACACTACTGATCTTTAAAAAAACAAATTCAATAAAAGGATCCCTAGTAATATTCTGTTACACTCATAGATCAGTGTCTTATGCAGTCATCAGTATAGAAACTTCCTCCCGCAGTAGATGATAGCAGATGCAGAGACCCACAGCTAGACATTATGCAGAGAGACATTCTAGATTGGAAGTCTCCATCAAATCCCTCCCACCAGAGCTCATGGAATCCCATGCAAGAGCCAGAAAGAATGGAGGACACCAGAAGAACAAGGTCCTCTGAATCAACTAAGCAAGCCACATATGAGCTCAAAGGGACAGAAGTAGCCAGAAAGGGGCCTACACAGCTCTGTACCAGGTCCTCTGCCCATATATTATAGCTATTAGTTTAGTGTTTTCATACTAAGTGTGAGTGAGTAGATCTCTGACTTTATTGCCTGCTTGTCTGTATTGCATGAGAATTACAAGAAATATATTTAGTCTGTATTTGCAAATCAAGCAAAACTACAGTCTCTTGTTAAGAGTCTTTGCTGAGGAACTCTTCAAACTTAATCTGCAATTCTAACTGACGCAGACATCATGCTGGAGAGGCTGTTCATCAGCAAGCACTCCCCACTGGCCACCAGTGGCCTGAGGAGATATCCCTTGAATTTTTCAGGTTTACTCATAAGCAGCAGTGGCTGCCCCAGACATGAAAGAAGACCTTCCAGGGCTGGAGAAATGGCTCAGAGGTTAAGAGCACTGGCTGCTCTTCCAGGGGTCCTGATTTCAATTCCCAGCAACCAGATGATGGCTCATAACCATCTGTAATGAGATCTGGTGCCCTCTCCTGGTGGGCAGGCATGCATGCAGACAGAACACTGTATACATAGTAAATAAATAAAATCTTAAGAAAGAAAGAAGGAGAGAGAGAGAAAGAGAGAGAGAGAGAGAGCTTCCAGGTCCGACATTTGGAGAGGGAACAGCAGTGGCCATAAAAAAGAAGCGATGACACATAAAAGATGCTAGACAGCACCTCCCTATTCTCAGATAACTCATCCCTATGCTCTCATACTCTTCTCCTGCCCCTTGACTGCTCTCTGTGAATGTCAGTCAGTCATAGCTCTGCAGGAGAATCAGCTATCACTTATGTCATCACTTTCTTCAGTCTTCATTCAGACCCATCTTCTCTGGTGGACCACTATACAAAGTAACAGCATCATCTCCCCATCTGCCCACTCCCCTATGACACATTCCTCTACATTTTAACTCTCCAAGAAGCCAAACAGAATTCTCTTTTTTCTTCTTCTTCTTCATTCTTTAATAATTGTTATCTCCAAATTAATTGTGATAGGAACTGTGGATGGTGCTATCCCTGTGCTGGGTGGCCTTTGGTTCCATACAAAGCAGGCTGAGAAAGACATGAGGAACAAGCCAGTAAGCAGTACCCTCTATGGCCTCTGCATCAGCTCTTGTCTCCAGGTCCTTGCCCTGTTTGAGTTCACAAGCCAAATAAACCCTTTAATCCCCAACTTGGTTTTGGTTGTAGTGTCTTGTCACAGAAATAGTAATCCTAACTAGGACAGAAATGATTTACCAAACTTCCAATAACCAAAAGTAGACACTGAAGAAGAATTTATTATTTTAGATTTATTTTTGGTTCTAATTATGAGTATGGGTGTGGGTATGGGTGTGGCTGTATGGCAGTTGGTGAAGATAAGTGAAGTGCACAGGGAAACCAGAAATGGGTTCCAGATCTTCTGAACTTGGAATTTAGGGTAGTTGTGAGTCACCCAGTGTGTGCTAGGAACCAAACCCAGTTCCCCTGGCAGTGCTGTTATCTCTGGTGAGTACCACCTCTCAAATCACCTAAATAACAAATCCTTACTGACCACGGGAATAAAAGCCTAATTTGGGGATATGAATTATATGTCCTATATTTTAATGTTAAATTCATTAAGTTCAAATATTGGTATGTAATGCCATAACAGAAGTTGTGTCCTGTATACATTTAAGAAGTATTACTACATCACATTATAAACATGGGCTAATGATGTGTCATTAAGGTATCTTAATTTGTATAGAGTCATCATCTTTATTCTGCCTTAACCACACAAGTAAATTTTTAAAGGAGGCTAAAGCAAAGGAAGATCTTCATGTTAGAACTGATGAAATATGGTCTTTATTTGTCAGAGAAAAATAAGCATCAGAAGAAAGAACAAAATCTTTGTAAGCAACACAGTAAAAGCTTGTCATTTTGGGGACGATCAGAAACAAATCTTTCTGGAGAAGGATTTCTGGTAACTAAGATGAGTGTTGATAAAGTGAGATGTTGAAGTCTGAGCATGTCTATCAGAGTCACATACAGCTAAGAAAAATATAAGAGCAAAGTAGCATTCAAAGAAGTATGCATCCAGCATATGCCGTGTTCAGAAATAGTGTGCACATCAGACACAACCAGAGATGCTTTGGGATACCATAGAAGGAATTGTTTCTCAAGATCCAGATGTCAAAACTCCGATATCCAATGTAATTGTATTTGAAGATGGTGTCTTGAATGAATACTTAAGTAAATAAGTTCATTGATAGCGTAAACCTCATCTTAAGGGGACTAGCATCCTTACAGAGAGAACAGGAGGCACAGGTCTTTGTATCTGTACAGAATAAAGGATGGGGGCCATCACAGTGGGAAGTTGTCTGTCTGCAAGCCAGACAAGAGGTCTCAGTTTGTGGATTCAAAGCTTCCAGAACTAAGGGAAAGTGATTTCGCTGTTGAAGGCATCCAGGCTACCTTGACAAACCAGCCTGAGTGGACAAAGACAAGAATGCAACACCAACCATAGTGCACACTCTTCAGAAAATTGCTGCCATTTGCTAGATGCACACATTATGGGATTTACACTACAGGTAATAATGAAAAGAGACACCTGGAAGTATTTAGAAACTGGTTTGTCCAGAATCCAGAGAGTTGAAGTTATACATCTTTCTTTGAAAAACATGGTAGAAAAGCAGCTATGCCTAGAGTGTTCACATCTCAGAAACCAGAAACCACTGGAGATCACAATTTCTTTTTCTCAGAAAAATGACTGCTAAGTTCTGATCATCATGCTACCAATGTCCCTAAATGGAGGCTGATAAACAGGAAGAAAACATGTGGAGGCAGGTTGCAGCCATTCTATACAGGGTTTAAACAGTGGTTAATCTTGTGTTTGTTAAAAATCATTAATTCAGTAAATAGAAGCTGCTTTCCAAATATAATAGAGTTATACATAATATCAAAGTCAAAATGTACTTTTTACATTGTCTATTAACTAAGGAAAATGAATATTGACTTGTGTTCTATGCTAACTGGGCCCTTTCCCAATTTAGTTTTCTACTTTTTTTAAGATAAAATTTTTATCGTAATTGAAGACCTGCCTTTCTATAGCATCTGGAGAAATGTTAGGAGTAGAAACGAATGGCCAGACTGCTGCAAAAAATAGTACTGGGGTACATAAAAAATTCCCAGAAAAACTGTCACATTGGGTTTTAAATGCAAATTTTATGAATAAGCAGCTGAATGTTGCAGGAATCAGTGAAAACAGATGGTAACAGCTATTTACCTGGCATTACTATACATTTCCTATAGAGATGCTATAGTCTGGGTGGAAGTGAGTAATAGGATATGCAAAGTGACTGGTGGCCAGTTCTCAGCTCTGAAGAGCTCATGTGAACGGAATAACTATCTTGAGTAGATTGTCATGAGGTGAGACCTGTTCCCCAAGGCAATGACGAACTGTGTTGAGGAGCACACTCACTTGAAATGAGCATCAGCTGTGTAGTGTCTTAACAGTATACAGATGATAAAGCTCTCTGGTAGGATTACATAGGATGATAAATTATTTTGAGAGTTACTTTCTCTTTAGAAATAGAAGTATCTATCTATTGCATGCATATAATATATATATAATGCTTGTCCATTATTATGGTCAGCTTCCTGATTTGCCCACACATTAACTCTGTATTATATTTAAAAGAAAGAAAAGAATTATCTGAATATAGTGGCAGGCATAATGAGCTAAAAAGGTAGCATTAAATAAATGTAAAATCATTCAAAATCGCTCCCCAGTTGCCTGGAGCATGTCAGTGAACAGCTGCTTAATTCAGCTTGCTCCCCTTAAGTGAGGAAGCATCTCTCTAAACTTACAGGAATGACTAGACAACAGACTCTTTTTTACCCATTCACATTGGGGAAAATAGCCTAGAAGATGGACTGAGTAAGAACAGATTCCTTATGCAAACAGCATGATTCACAGTGATGAATATTTTGTCCTGCTTTAAAGCTTTTAACCTAAGAGAAATTCCCAGAAGAGGACTAGTAAGGCAAAGTTGTTTTTTTTTAATGCACCTGTTTAAAATTAACAAAATGAACACGCAGAAAACGGTAAATGCAATGTTTGCCTTCATCATAGATGGCCTTTAAAAACCAATTTGCTGTTTATTAACAGAACAAAAGGTATGACTGTAAAAATAATTAGTAGTGTCTTTAATACTTACTCTTTTAGGATACTAGTATTCTGTAATTTTTCTGAATTCTTTCACAACTCTGAAGTGGAAATAGGCCGTTGTTTTTGGAGAGTTCTGGTCTGAGACAGAAGTTGATGTTTAATTATGCCATCACCCATTGAGAACACTCATCTGAGCAACTGACAACCAGGGACTCCTTATTGTCTGTGAATGCCAAGTGTAATCAGTTAAGTCAAATGCTTCAGTGAAGCCAGAAGTGTTGGTCCTCAATATTTATTCTCATTACATGCCAACAGCATAATGTATACATAGTTAAGACACAAGCATCAGAAAGGCAGGCTCCAGCAGATTGGTGTCTCTAAATTTCCATATAAAGCAGTTAGTGGTGACCACAAAATTCAATTAGTATGAAGCATTATTCACTGATACAATGAGCAATAGGTTAAGTTGTTGCATATGTCTGTAATAAATATCAGGGATGTTGCTCTCCTTCTAATTTACGAACATTCTCATTGGATAAAGCTATGTCCTTGATAATTACAGATGAAAGCACTTTCCCTATGAACTCTACAGACAGCAACTCTCTGGGTTGTGACAGCAAGAGTGTAAGAAAACAGTATTTAGACCCAGTGATCAAATAAATTATCGACATGTTTTATCAAGAGTGAAATGAATAATTATCTTTCACCACTGAGTTCCTCATTCTAAGTAGTTTAATCATGGACTTGTTACCATTGATCGGGCATAGGGTCAGGCGTTTTCAGGTTCCTGGACTCATACTGAAGAAATTTAAATAAACGTTTGCAGAATAGCCAGGAAGAAAGAAAGAAAGAAAGAAGGAAGGAAGGAAGGAAGGAAAGAAAGAAAGAAAGAAAGAAAGAAAGAAAGAAAGAAAGAAAGAAAGAAAGAAAGAAAGAAAGAAAGTAAAAAAGAAAGGGGAAGAGGGAGGTACTGCAACTTTCAGTTCACTCTGTTTTGTTGTACTCTCAGCTACTTCTCCAACACCAGGTCTATCTGCACACTACCATGTCACACCATGATAACAATGGACTAAACCTCTGAAAATGTAAGCCACTCCAATTAAACATTCTTCCTTTTTAAGAGTTGTCGTCGTCACAGTGTCTCCCTACAGCAACAGAAACCCTAAGACAGTTCGCTATGATAATTCATAGACTAGATCATGTAATATTTTTTCTTCTGAGCATGACCCTCCACACAATGCACCTGGTTTTAATTGTATGTAGTTTCACAGGCATCAGATGGTACATGGGGGATTTTTTCTACAAGTTCACTTGGAGAACACAGTGTACCTTACTGGGCATGCACCTAAAACCAGTTCAGGCAGGATTGGCTTTCTATTCTTCCTACAGGATATACTGGCAATATCTTTGAAAAGAAACTGACTGAGTATAATTGTTGTTGGGAGAGAAAAAACTTACCCATTGTTCAGAGAAGTGTGTAACCCAAAGCCTGTAGGGGTTTCAGCAGCCAGGACACTGTTTGTTGAAGGGTATGTGTGTAACTTTTGCAGGTGAAGGATCTGCACTGCTAACCACATCATCAGAAGAAGGAATGTGGGTAATCCAAGCCAAGCAGAGTCCAAGATCATTAACAATTCTTTATGTTTGCCTGATTATGAGTATAATTGCTTATTAATTTGAAAATACATCATGGAAATGTTCTAAACAAATTCCACTTTAAGGGCTACATCCAGGCACAAGTTAAAACTTTCCACAGCTCTCTGCCTTCCATTCATTGGTCCTAGAAACACAATGTCTGTCCATTTTGTTGCTTTTTTATGTGGCTTCACATTTTCTGAAGAATCAATTACATGGATTTCACTGTATCTGGTATAATTAATAACTAGAGTCATGAATGAAGGTTCGATTTCTTTTATTTACAGGCTTTAGTGAAGAAACTTAAACAAGCTTGGTCTTTGAGGAAAGCTCAGGGTCACGTTTACAGTATGGTTTCTGTTTTAGGCGTGTGATGGTGCCACCTGCTGGTATACTAAAAGTAAATGTTAATACAGGATAAGCAAAGTGAATATTCAGTACTCTATAAAAGCAGGGTGTGAGGTACTAGAAAAGACATATTTAGAGAGCAAGAGGCTGCTTTACCTCATTTGAAATGCCTCTTTAATAGGCTTTGTGTCAAGTTAACTCACTGCACAATGCTTTTTTTTATTTGAAATTTCTTTAAAGTTTTAATTAGGTCTTAATTACACTAAAATTAAGAGAATTCATAAACCCCCCAAAATTCACATTAAAATTGAACAAATCTTGATGAATATATTTGTAATAGTGGTCATTTCTAACTTGAGTTAACAAATTGATGTAGAATGAATGTTATTTTCAACCATAGTTTGTTTCAAATGATCTAAAAATTTTCCTGCAGTTCAGCTTTCTCAATGTAGTCAATGGTAATTCATAGTGTAAACTTCCTTATATACATTTTTTCCAACTTATTGCCCTCCCACCAAAAAAACATTAAAAAATTAGAGAAAATTTTACTTCTTTAAAAGTAACAAGTTAGAATAGCCATACTGGAAGGGCAGGTATGGTCTACAGAGCCTGTGACTTCATGTTGTGTTATTTGGAGAGAGACAAACTCTCCTTAGAACAACAGGATTTTTTTCATTTTGTTAAGTAGCTGGATTTTAGTGAACTGGGGAACTGAAAGTTCTAGAGCACTGGATGAACTCTAAGTAACTGACTCCAACACTCTTTAGCCTACAGTGTAACTGGCTGAAGCCTTTTTCTTGAGACAAAAAAAAAAAAACAGAGACATGTCAAAACACACACACCTCCAAGTTGAAACTGTACAGGAGGCAAAGTTTTTACAAATTCAGCTTTCATCCGTAGCACCCTCTCCCAGTTCTGACTGCTCAATTGTCCTCTTTTGTGTCTTTCACCCCAATTGTACAAGGACCCGTGTCAAACCATCAATTGCTTGGAGTGGTTGCTTTCTCTCTTAACATGGGATGATCTGTGTTCCTTCTCTGCCTTGAAAGCCAACCCTGCCTCCCTTTCCTGGACTAATCATATTCTCTTGCATCCACTTTGTGTTCCCTTATGTGGACATCTGTGTGTGTGTGCACCTTGTTTTTTCTAAATCTTTGATATTCTGTGAGTGCGGTGTGTGTAGGGAGTGGGGTACATGTGGGGGTTAACAGGAGAGCTGTGAAGAGTCAGTTCTCTCTAATATTTGCACGAGCTCTGGAAATCTAACTCAAGCTTTCAGTTTTCTATGGCAAGCATTTTTACTCGTGGAGCTGTCTTGCCTGCCTCTTAACTATTTTTCTTCTATCTATCTATCTATCTATCTATCTATCTATCTATCTATCTATCTATCTTTTATCTATCTATCTATAATCATCTATCATCTATCTATATATCTATCATCTAACATCTATCATCTAACTCTCTAGACACATAGTCTCAAAAAGAAATAACCTGCCTAGAATCACTGATGAGGCCTGGCTGGCTGGCTAGCAGGCCCCCAAGCATCTCTACCTACTAAGTGTGGGATTACACATGTGCACTACTGTGCCTGCTTTTTAATGCGAATGTACTTAGGGCATTGTACTTCAGTCCTCATGCTTCTGCAACAAGAATTTTACTGACTGATCTGTCTGCCTAGGTTCACGTTCAAATTTTAAATTTTAGCTTTTAAGTACTTTTGCTCTAAGTGTTAGTATTCAGGCATCTGTACTGGCCTGCTTTTGGGGGCTGACAGGATACATTCCCTTTTCAATGAGCTCTGCCACCTCCCATCCCCCTCTCTGTTTCTCTGTCTCTCTCTCTCTCTCTCTCTCTCTCTCTCTCTCTCTCTCTCTCTCTCTCTCTCTCTCTCTCTCTCTCTCTCTCTCTCTCCCTCTCTCTCTTCCTTTCTTCCTCTCTTTCTGTCTGTGTGTGTGTGTTCCCTGCCTCTGCTTCTCTGTCTGTCTCTCTGTCCCCCTACTCTGCCTTTCTTTCTCTCTTCACCTCTTCCTGTCCCCAGAGGCCAGTCTCTCCCCTTTCTCCTCCCTTTCCATTCCCGTTTCCCTAATTAAAAACACCTCCAGGTAAGCTCTGTCTCACGGTGTCTTTTTCTCTCACACCATTTTTTAAAAAAATGACAATAAGCAGACTTGCACTCCTTTAAGATAGTCTGCTTATAAAATATAAACATATTTAATATGAAAAATACCCATGCTGAGCGCTTTTGTGAGTGATGATCAGTAGGGCCAATGACAAGGAATTCCCAGTTCAGGCTTTGCATGGTTGGTCCTTTTCATAATTTGAATTAGGTGGAGTGTTTCAATAGAAATTTGGAGTCTCCCTGATATATTAGTGCTAAGTTCTGAAGAAGAGGCAAAGCCCTTTGTATCCGGGAGGCTCACAATTTTATTGCCTTTTTTCTAGTCCAGACAGAGCTAGCCTGTGGGTGGTTGCCAAGACAACCTGTACTTTAGTTTCTGTTTATATCACAGACCAGAGACATGAACACTTTAACATTTTCATGGTTTGTGCTATTGCAAAACAAATTTAATGTAGTTTAGAGTAAAATCTGAATAGTGTGTAGTACTTATATATTCTATAAAGCATTGTGTTGTTTTAAAATGTTGTTTTATGTCTATTAATGCTTTACATGCATTATGTTTATGTAGCACATGCATTCCTGGTTTCCACAGAATCTAGAAGAAGGCATCAGGTCCTCTGGAGGTGGCAGTACAGGTAGTTGGGAGCCCGCATGTGGGTTCTGAGAACAGAAGCCAGGTCCTCTTCAAGAGTAACAAGCATTCTTAACTGCTTATCAATCTCTCCGCCCAAAAGCAGGGCAGCTGTTACCAGCTTTCTTTGTGGAGAGTATCCTAGTGATGCTTTATTTGAGAGAATGTACCACATTGTTTCAAAGTACCAATTTTCTTTTTAAATTTTTTTATTTTTAAGATTTTAATACAATTATCCAATTCCCTTTCCTTTTCCTCCCATATACCCCAGTCTTTTTTTCAAATTCATGACTTCTTTGTTCATATAATTTCTTTTAGTAAAGATAAAATTCATATTCGTATGATGCTTTATCATCAGATGGTGGTACATCCTTCAACGTTGAGCATTTGCTTGATTGGAAAACAGAAAAGGTGACTAATAATTCTATCTGAATCTTACTTTGTTTCTTTTGAAATTGAGTTGATCAGCATTGAGTAAATTTATACTCATACTAAGTAATTTGCTAAATGCATTTACTCTGTGTGTATACTGTAGTTTTGCTTGTGTATGTAGGCATAACTGTCTTCCTCTATTGCTTTCTACCTTATTTTTTTTAGTCATGGTCTCTTAAGCTCTCTGATTGGCTAGACTGCCTGTCTAGTTAGTTTAGGAATCTGACTGTCTCCAACCTTCCCAACTCCCTAAGCACTGGGATTGTAGAAATACATAACCATACCTAGCTTTTAGCTGAGTGCCAGTGATTCAAATTAGGTCCTCATGATTACGTGACTGGAACTTAAGAAACTTGGTGAACTCCCCATCTGTTCTATCTTTAAAGAACTTTTAAGAAATAGTTTCAGTCTGAATTAGACAAAGAAACCAAAACTCAGACTGGTAGTATGGCTTAGATAACTTACCTAACATGTAAAGATGTGTAAGTATGTAAGGTGTAGGTTCAGTCTTAATAAAACACTAGAGAGAGAGAGAGAGAGAGAGAGAGAGAGAGAGAGAGAGAGAGAGAGAGAGAGAGAGAGAATATTAAGAGACATGATCTCATTTAGGCTGACTTCATGCTCTTCATGTAGTTGATCTGGCTGTAAACTCCCTGAACCTTCACAGTTACAAGCATTCTCCACTATGTCAGACAATATACAAACTTTGAAGAGCCATGCATGCTACCATGGCTTTATGTATTGTTCTGTTCACTATAAAATATGCAGTTCTTTAGACTGAGCAACTGCAAATCATTTCAATATTAACATCACTGGACATTTTGTTATGTGCTCCTGTGATTATAGTTATGTTTAGACAAGCCAAACTTCGTATCAGCTATGGATTATCCGTAAACATACTTAATTTTGAAATGATGTGTCTCCTGGTCAACGTCTTTGCTGCTTGGAACCATTAAATAACCTTTCCGGATATGCACAGAAAGAATGGCCAAAAAATAAAAACTAAAATCCTTAATTGCCTTAGAGTATTTAAGTAATTTCTCATTACCAGTGACTCAGTAAAAGAAAATCCTGACATTATTTCACCAGAGTGAGAAATCTGACAGTGCTAATAGATTTTTCCCTATAATAACTGATATGAATGTCATGAATCTATTCATTCTCTGACATCTTCTGTTGTCACAAATTAGAAGTTTCCTGGATTATATTTGACATACAACATCGCTTTGACAATATTTGCAATCTGAGAGGAAATTTTAAAAAAATAGTTGTTTCAGGGAGACAGACAGTCTGAGTCATGGCTTATGGAAGGGGATTAACTGTTCTGAGCAAAGGCCAGCGTCAGAGAATGCTTTGTTCCAGGCACCAGGTTTGTCCAGGTAATAGGATATCATGATGACATTGGTGACCTGAAATTTTCTTTAAACTCTCCTTTTGAGACAATGTTTTACTCTAGGCTCATGCTACCATAACATTGTTTATTGATCTCTTCAACATGAAATATACAGTTGTTTTAGACTGAGCAACTGTCAGTCATTGCAGTATTAACAGAATTGGAAATAATCACTTACCTAGTCTCATAGAATATTATCTACTTCCTGTCACTGTATGATGTTGAAACCACTTATGGACATGCCACAGATAATTCTTTATCTGGAATGAAAAATTTTGTTATTTATTCAATATATTAAGCTAATATAAAACAGCCCAGTTTTATGTTTATAGTTGTTTTTACTTGAAATCCTCAGTAAAATTATCAGAATTATAAAACATGAAGCATCAGTGATAGTTTTAACTTAGCACTCTGGATATTTGCATGCCTCTTTAGGATACATCGAAGCAAACACCTACTTGAGATGCAAGTATTGTCAGCTGTTATCAACAGCCTCAGATGACCAGGAGGAAAGAGTAGGCATGCCTCTATAAACAAAGAAGACGTGACTTCTCCTCCATCCCAATGACCCTTGATCACACTTCAGTTTTTTCTTTTCTTTTCCTATATATCTGTCTGGCTGGCTGGCTATCTGTCTGGCTATCATCTATCTATCTCTCCATTAATGTTGTTCAACTACAGGCTGTAATTCTTCTTTATGAAAAGAATCATGGCATTAGCTTAAGTGCCTTTTCTGATTACATTTTAGAATTAAGAATGTATCATTGTAGAATTTTCTTAGACACTCAGAGATCTATGTAACTTTAGGACAAATAATGCCAAGTGTATGGATGATTATATGTCATTAAGTTAAATCAAGCTATCCCAAATATTAATTCAAGCGATCATTCCCCAATGAATGAATGTCAAAACAGCACATTGTATCGCATAAACATAGATTTACATTTTTCTTTATTTTTGAAATTAAAGTACAATTCTGCCATTTCCCCTTTCCCTCTCTCCAACCTTTCCCATGTTCCCCTTCAAATTCATGGCCTTGTATGTCTTTGGGTATTGTACTTTTTCAAGTCTTGTTTAGGCGGTCATATTGTTGAGGCATCATAGATGAAGCTTCACTGCTATTTCTAGAGAAACAATCTCACAGCAGATTCTAGGTCCTCTGGCTCTTTCATGCCTTCTTGCTATATGTTCCTTAATCCTTATCTGCAGAATTTGTGCTGTAATGTATCAATTGGCGCCAGGCAATCCATGATCAGATTTTCTCTGCATTTTGACCATTGTGATTATTTTTTGTGTGATGGTCTCCACCTGTTGCCAGCAGTAGTTTCTTTGATGAGGGGTGAGAGCTACACTCATTTATGGGTGTAAAAATAAGTATTTAGAATGTCAGCTAGGAACTATTCTAAGTTCAGTAGTATGCCAGTCTCCTCTAAGATGCATGACCTCACTTGCCCTGGGTAGTTACATAGGTTTCCTGAATCAGGTATAATTTTCCTCCTGCACAGCATACCTTATATCTAATTAGACAGCTGTTCAAGATATGAGTGTCACTACTGAATCCTTAGGGATACCTTGTCATGTTGGTAATTGTTGAGGTTCATAGGCATATGCTTACATTTTTGGTTTGTCAATTTCAAAACATTCTTTTTGATGTTAATATTCATTTTTAATTTTTTCACTTTTAAATGAATTCATAAAATTTTATGTTTATGAGGTACAGTTTGTTAACTTAATACATGCTCATAATGTATCATGACCAAGAGAGCATGTTCTATTTCATAATCATTTTTTATTTTTGCTTTTCTAGTTTTTCATTATATATATATACATATATATATAGTGTGTGTGTGTGTGTGTGTGTGTGTGTGTGTGTGTGTGTGTTAGGTTGTTGAAAACTAGAGTTGATATTGCACTATAGGACACTGGGGCATTTTCTGTTTATCTAGCTTATTTTTTTAGTACAAATTGCCAGGTTCCCCATATATGTCTTTACTACTGTGTTATTACCAGACCCTGTCTTTAATGTTCTCAAGCAAGGATGGTCTGTTTGTATTTGTCAATCATTTTCCTTATTTTCTTTGTCAGTAATATTCTTCCAAAATAGTCAGTTTTTCTCTAACCTAGCAATCAAATTAAAAGACTGATGAAATTCCATGGAAAATAGCATTGTTAATGAATTTGATGTTCTTACAGTTTACTGATCAAAAATTTAGATGAGTCAGGTGAAAGAATTAACTCATCGAAAGACAAAAATGAAATAATGAATAAAGGAGTGTATAATAAATATATAAATGAATAGCTTAAGTATCCCTGCTACTAATAAGAAGAATAAATTAGAAAGAAACACTCAAGTAACATGTTCTTTTTATTAATGTTTTACTTAATCTTACAAGGCTATATCAAATTATTTACATTCACAAATAACTAGTGAAAGAATAAATTTAGAGGTTATTTGTAGAATGTATTATGTATTAAATGCCCCCAGTTCTTAGCTTATCCTGCCTTTAAAATAGTTCATTTTAATTTTTATAAGAATTTGCCATTAGAAGTATATTCTAAAATACATAGTAATCACTATTAACAAACATACATGCATATACATTTGTATTTTTGCACTGCGAACAATAAAAGATTAAAATCATAATTAATATTCAAGAAGTCACAAATAACAAAAAACATACCCATGCTGAAATATCATTTAGATATTTTAAACACCATAAGACCTTAAAATATAGTTGTTCCCACTATTGCATAATGATGGTGCAAAAATATGTTGACACCTTAACTTACATGCACTTCACTAATCATGTACTTTTTGTGGTCTTTGGTTTCTTAAAATTGCAAATATCCCTCTAGTGAGATTTTAAAATAGGAGAAAGTACCACCAGACAGGGAAAAGAAATAAAATTTTCAAAGATGTCTATGGTTTCAATAAATGACACTGTTCCCTTAAGCTTTGACCAGGTTCCTAATTTTCTAATCCCCAAAGGAAAAAAAAAAAACTAAAACCCTTCAAATAAAGCATGGTATTAAGTGGTAGCATTAGTTAGTCCAATGATCCAGTTATACCCATCATCTTCTTTTTAGCCTTAAGGTTTGCTTGCTAATAATAATATTTAGCATATTTGTGTACTACAAACAAGGATCCCATTATCTGAACTATCTATGTATTATGTACCATGTATGTCAGATGTAAAGAAAAAGCCAGACACTGCGAAGACTTACAAAGACAGAAGACAAGGACTAAACTAAAGTTTAGTTTAAAGGTGATCAGGGTCTTACAGGAGCGAAAGGAAGTAAGGGATGTGGCCATCTGGGACTGAATAGAATCAGGAAGTGAGATCCTACAAAGAGTGGGGAGCTGGGATGGTTCCCCATCCTCAAGAAGCTTTGTTCACAGCAGTTGCAGCAGGCTCTGCCTGCAGTTAGGACCAACACAGAGCAAAGTCTTCTAGGCTTTGATGCAGGAAT
Source organism: Mesocricetus auratus (assembly GCF_017639785.1). Taxonomy (NCBI): domain Eukaryota; kingdom Metazoa; phylum Chordata; class Mammalia; order Rodentia; family Cricetidae; genus Mesocricetus; species Mesocricetus auratus. The sequence goes on along the minus strand of NW_024429192.1, from coordinate 28,720,918 downwards.
GACAAAGGGAAGTAGGGAAGTAGGGTGTGGCTTTGTAATATTACAAAATATGGGGTGCCTTGTTCAAGCTTTTGTAGGCCGAGTTCCAGTAAGGTATATTTGAAAAATAACCTCATCTGGAAAAGAGATGGGAAATCACAGCTGAGTCTCTAAAAATACTGGGCAAATAAAGCAGGAAGTGCTTAACCATTGATTCTAAGTACTAAACTAAAACTCAGATTCTAAATCTAGTTAATAAACATAAAGAAACATACCTGCTTTTCTGAAATTAAAAAAACATGCTTTAGATTATACTAAGACAAAAAGATGTTTCGAGTGTTGCCACAGGCATGTCTTCAGAGTGGGTGGGAGCTTTTCATTTTAATGAAATTTCATTGTCCTTCTCCATAGTTTGAACTCTCAGTCCCTAGTGTAGCCACAGGCCTGTTTTTGTAGTGGGTTGATGTTTCTTCTGTAGTTTTCATCCATCCTCATTGCTCCTCTCCAGCTCCCAGCCTCTTCATCACTGGCAGCCTCACCACAATTGCAAATTAAGTACTCCAGACATTGAATTTTGGACACCCAGTTAAAATGTTCACGCTTTCTTGCTTGTTTGTTGTTTGTTTTAATCTAATGCCTAAGCCGTGAGTTCAAGACCAGCCTGATCTACAAGAGCTAGTTCCAGGACAACCTCCAAAACAATAGAGAAACCCTGTCTCAAAACAAACAAACAAAAAATCTACTGCCTGGGATTTTGTATCATATTATGTAAATCTTAGAAGTGACATTTATGGTGGGCCATAATTTGTTTGTTGAGGATCCTCCTTCCCAATTTTTCCAGTTCACACCTGTTGCTCTATACATGTGTTTATAGTAAACATTTCCTTCTAAAGATTGTTCATGCCTCGTGTTACAAGATCACACTAATTAAGGAGGAATATTTTGATAAAAAGACAAATAGTGTTGAGCAGGAAATAAGGATTCATCCATGGAAATAATTACTAGGGAACAGGGAAGGTGAGCTCAGGGCATCCATGTTGGCTTTCACATAAGAAAATTCCCAGTATGGTCTTAAGTGTCAGAAATGAAATTGCTGTATGCACTGTGGTCCTTTCCTTACCCTGTTTGAATGGTAAGCTCCTAACCTGAAAACTCTAGCTCCTTGCCAAAAGTGGTTTTTGTAGTGTGAAACAAATGCTATATTTAATTCATTGAACAAGAAAACATATTGTATAAAGATATGTCTTTTGGTGACATCTATCTTGGTTACTTCTGAGTTTTTAATTGATTTGGTCTTCTTTGTGTTTATGTCTATATTAGCACCTATTCTGTAATCTTCTTAACTAAGATTGATTTGTTCCTTGCCAAAAGGATTAAATTCTCATGAAATTATTCATTTCATTTTCAAACATAATCCTTTAGGTTTTAACACTAAATATTATTGATGAAGGTATAGATGTCCTTTTCAGGCTGTGATTTCAGTAAGTGGAGTGACACAACATCAAAATATAACCATTAAAATCAGTGAATGCAGCTAATTTCCATGTCTTTCTTTGTCAGGGTCCACTAGCTTTCTGGGAGATTAAAGAACAACAAATCAGAGAGTAAGCAAACAGACAAAATTATTGCATCAAAGAAAAAGGCAGCTGGAATAATAGCTGTGGAGAGGGTTCCATGTCATAAGACATAGTGATATTATGGGTTATTGATTGCTCTTTGTCTTGGGAGACATATTGCGATTTATTTGAATCAATTCTGTTTTATTTCTATGGCCTAGATTATTTAAATGGATAGTTATAACATTCAAATATTGCTGCCCTGGCCATGAAAATGGCAGGCAGTGTGGACAGAAGGAAGCAGTGTTCTGCTTCATGCAGCCTGAGCCTACTCTGCATCTCGTATTTTTGGTCTAAGGTGAGCCACACACTCTCTGAAGTGTCTTTTTTTCTCATTTAGTACTAAATGACTATCAGATTGTGAAATGGTAAGACTGGAATCTGACTGTCCATATGAGCAGTGAGGGAAAAGTTAGTACTTTAGGCTTTTGTAGACTTGTTCAGTCCCTCCAAAATAATGAAACAGAGCTCTGAAGCCATGAGAATATTCCTGTGTGATGATTACAAAAGACCCCAAGCTCAGGCCAGGGCCATTGCCCTAGCATATCCTGCATTCAGGATAGATTGTAGATCAAAGGTTCTGTGACTACACTGATGTTTATATTTCTTTTTTAGTAACCTTCAGAGTACCTTCCTCCATTAAAGGCACTAGAACATGGAGTAAAGGTTCTATGTAGGCACCACCTGGACCTCTTCATGTTCAATGAGTGCTAACATACATTTTAGGTTATGTTTATTGCTTGTTATATGTTCAGATACTATGCTAATTTTTATTTGAATATGAAATTCCCCTCACAGGCTCCATATTAAAGAATTGGTTCTTAGCTGATAGCACTGTTTAGAGAGTTTCTGGAAATTAGCTGGTAGGAAAACATTACAGTGAGTAGATCACTAGAGATACATTCTTGGGATCTGTATCTTGTCCTGTCTCATTCCCGTATCTCTTTCTGATTCCTATCTGACACTAAGTGAACAACTCTTGTCACCTTTGGGATGATGATGTGTGTGTTTGTGTGTGTGTGTGTGTGTCTGTATATATGTAATTGTGCTTTTATTAAATGAGAGTTTTTGCTATAGACTTTAAAAAATACCTTGTTCCCACACTAAATGCTTGCACCAATGAATAATTTCAAGTAAAGTGTGAAAAAGTGTAAATACAAAATATTGAAAACTACTTTATTTCAAAAAGAACTTTTAAAAAGATTTCATATGATGTTTTTAGGTTAAAATCTCGCCTACTATGACCTATGCATCAGAGGATTACAAGTGACCTTTAACGGTTGCCAGGCATGACTTTGAATATGTTGATGAAATCAGTTCGTTTGCAAGATGTTTCATAGGAAATGGAAACCTTAAACTACCAACTGTGTTTGAACAGATGTTTTCTGCCTCATGTGTCCATATTCATTAAATAAAAGTATGTGCTAAAAGTTCAGGTATGAATATAAATAAAATGGCTTTACTCTGTACTTACATGTTAATCTCCACGTGGTCATCATTTCTCAATACTTTTGTGCTATTCCTCAATACAAAAGGAGCAATTAAAATATTACAAAGTCCCCATGAACTCTGATGAACTTATGTTCTCCTTATCGGTCACTTTCAAACAAGGATTCTGTAGTTGGCTTTACAAAGTTGCGTCATTGCTTAGTTTGGGGATCTCTTTCCCTTTCTGTTTTCATCACTCGTATCCCAGTTTTTCTCTCTAGATTATGAAAAACAAGTACAAATTGAACAGATACTGGGAAATAATTTAAGAAGACTTGAACATGATTCTTCATCATTCTGTGGTTCTGTGTATTTCTTTTTGACATATGGTACATATAAACTGTGAACATTCACTCCTTTTATGTCCCATGTAACTGCTTTTAATAAGCAGACTTTTGATTGACCTTTGTGACCCTTGATGTATGGCCAAACTATCGTTTCCAACATTTCAATTCCTTTCCCCTAAACTTTTGTCTTCTTCCTTTTCTCTCACCTCAACCTCTCTTCTACTGAAGCCATTGAAATAAGTACAGTTAAAATAAGATAAGGAAGGTGCATGGCAGAGTGTGCTACCACTGACTACATGTGCTTATCAGGGGGAAATGTATCTCACAAAATTATGGTAGTTGTATTTTATATTCTGTAAGTAGTGTTATTTCAATGATTCATCATTTGCAACCTCTTAATAGCTGACTCAGTTTTCATTAGGAAAGTAACTGTCATACTCAGAATAACATATGATGTATCTCAAAATAATCTTGGCTCACAGAGTGACTAATTTGATCAAGATTCAATTTCCATTTCGATATCACACTGCATAAAATCTCACTTTTGGTAAGTGAATGTATAGCTCAGTGGTAGAGTGATTGACTAGCAAGAACAAGGCCTTATGTTCATTCCAAGCACCCAGCAAAAAGTACTAAACAAAAATTCTGCTTTTTATGTTCACTTATCTGCAGTGTCCTAAGCACATCCATGACACTGTTCAGTTAATTTTATTACCTACATTTTTTAGGTCAGATATTTACCTAACACGAGCTAACTATCCTCATTTAAAATTCAGAGCCTATCTAACCTAGTTTTTAAAATCTCTGTCAAGTACTTTGTTTACACCCTGCATGTTCTCTGAGACTCACTGGAAGAAGCCCTAAAGATACATGCTTTCTGCCATGTAGCAACAGTGACATTCATTAGTAGGAGCAGATTAGTACTATACAGGTATCTCAGCAAGACAAATTCTAATTTTACTCTCTGCCATCAAATCTTTCAAATTTCATAACCGAATATTTAGGCCCCCATTAAGAGTAATATAATTATATTTGGTTTACTGTGAAACCTAAGATTTAGACAGCAATTAATCTCATGAATGCACATGTATGCATACAAATTCACACCAATATACACACATAATATTGCTAGTGTTTAAGGCATTAAGGATTATTTTCTTACATAATGTCCTATTCTGTTTGCTCCATTTCCCTTTGCACAGGGAAACAAACCTGTTCAGCATGACACTCAACTTCAACAATTCAGTTGCCTAAACAAGACCTAAAAATTGGCAACAGTAGTTGATAGACCAACATGGTTGAGGGAATTCTTAGGGGTCTTATCTACTAGAAGAAACTATGGATAATTGGCATTTGTGGGGCAGGGAAAAGCAGTCTTCTCCAGGGACAAGTTACCTGATAGAATAGCCAGTTCTCTCTCTCTCTCTCTCTCTCTCTCTCTCTCTCTCTCTCTCTCTCTCTCTCTCTCTCTCTCTCTCTCTCTCTCTCTCTCTCTCCAGGGATGCAGTAAGATAAAACAAAACACCTCGCAGGATGAGTCACAGAGTAGATGTTCAGTAAGTACTGAAGAATCTGACACTGAATTCAGAAAACATTGTGTCTTTATTGCAAAATAGCATTCTCTTCTAACAATAGGCCACTGAAAAGAACCATATGCCTATATCGCAGTGACAACACCAGCAATATTTTTTATAACATGATGACTTCAGTATATTTCACTACACTTAGCTATGCTTCCATTTTTATTACAATATAGACAAATCACATAGTTTTCTCCTTATTTTAATCATGCATTGACTTAATATTTAGCCATTTGCTTTTTTCTAAATGGCTTGAAATAATATGGATTTATAAAAGCTTAAATTGTAGAATCTGTATTCCAAATGCTAAGAATAAAATCTTGCTTATAAACAGTGACTCTTCTCATGACATTCCTGAATGGAAACAGAAAATACAACAAACAGAATAAGTTACACTTTAGCATAATAGTAAAGATAAAACTGAACAAACAAAACAAAATAGCAAAACCTATGAAGGTAACCAGAAAGAATACAGAGAGATTGAGAGTAGCCACAGTGCAGAACATGGGGTGAGACTTATTTTCTGAAAGCCTTCTAAGTTTCATCGTGATCTGACCTTCTGGTAAATCTTCTTGCCTTCACTTTTATGGCTATTTTAAAGCAATCATTGCTTAGTACATAGACATTTTAAAGTGTCTCTTCCACTTCAAAAATAATAATAGTTGCCTGGACTTTCTTGCTTAACATAGGCCAGGCACTCTTGAAAACAAGACAAAACGCTGAGACTGTGCCGCAGAGGCAGATGAATTCTTTGATCTCACTCAGAGGAAATGAAACACCTTCTTCTCCTCCCTCTTCGCACCCGTTTAACACCGCTGGCTCTGTAGCCCCCATGCTAGATGATCGTGTGTCATGGACTAAGCCATGGGCAGATGATTCTAATTAAATAATCTTGTTGCAGTAAGGAGAAGAGCATTTTGCTTCTTTCATCTTTATAGATGCCTAAATGAAAAAGGACTCGGCCTCGCAGAGGGGACGGACTCACTCGGTGCAGTATCAACTCATTTGTCCTGTTCTGCATTCATCTGTCCCCACACCATATGATATCCTTGTGTTACCCAGTAAGACTGCTAAGAAGATAATCGCTTGTTCCTTTTATTTTCCTTAACATGATGAGTTTAAAGAATAAAGGCCTTACTCCTCACTGAAGTTTAATAGTAAATACATCACTTGTGAAAGATTTATATACTCTAAAACGTACCTCTATGTCTCCCACATTAATGCTAGGTAAGGGAACAGAACAAAGAGGTTCTCCAATTAAATTAACTCAGGCACAGCAGTGTGCTGTTTGGAGAAGTTCGGATCAATTTAGCTGAGTGAGACAAATGATAAATCTGCCCACCAGCTACAGTACAACCGGGATATGGCCCTTGTGGGGAAGGATTATTCCTAGTCTGTGTCTCACCTTGACATTTATTTTCTGTAAGTTACAAGCTTACTCTTTAGACAGCATTATGGGAACATTCATCTTCAGTGCCATTGCAAAACTTTGACATTATCTCTTCCCTGGGCAATAAAAAAGCTTGATTCCAGTTTATGAAAGAGCATATGCAAAAAATAAACCACATAACATGTATATTCATTGCTTTTTCACAATCAGTAAGCAGCTAAGAATGACATACAAGACTGATATGTGTTTAAATAAGAGTGCTTCCAATGTAACGTAGTCCCCTTTCAAGCCATATGGCTGTGTAATCTTTTCCTTTAAAAACTGCACTGAGTAAAATTCATCATCTTTGCAAAAGCTATGAGTTGTGTGAATACTTCATTTTACTGCCACTTAGGCTAACTGAATACATTAATTTAGATTAAGATGCACTTTGCTACCAAATGAGGATGCAACACTACTTCCTCCTCATAATTTTTATATTCATACTACCCACGAATAATTGTTAGCACCAATAGAGCATCTCCTAGAGTAGTACTGAACTATTCTACATCGCCTGTCTATTGCCCATGTAAATAGTCTCCACATCACTCCTTTAATACAGCTCTGTACTTATAACATTATCTAGAGGAGCCGGTTTTGAAAAAAGTGGAAGAATATGCTGTACTTACTTCCTGTGTTTTCCTTCTGACGTTATAAACTAAAAGTCAAGATGCAGGAGGAGACAGAAAGAGATGGGGAGAGACAGAGATGGAGAGAGAGACACACACAGAGAACACTATATTTAGGTAAAGATCATTCTAGCTCCTTCATATGTAATGGAAGACAGTAGTACAGGCCCTCAGAATTCAAATGTCTGGCATTCCTATGCAAGCATTACCGTGTATTGAATGGCTTTGGATGAGAACTTAATCTACACATGCTTCAGTTACCCAGACTGGAATGGTATATACCTCATCAGAAGTGAAGATAAGTGAGATAAAACACATCAAGACAATACTATATGAATATACAGATTATTATGATGCTTTTAATGATTAGTAATTGCTGACATTATTGAACATGTATTACATGACAGACATTGTTCTAAGCAAGTTATTAATTATGCTCCCATTAATAGTAAGAAACCCTGAAATTTCCTTGTCCATTTTTCCATGAAAGGCAATGCAGGGGCTCCAATGAACTTTAGATCCGGCATCTAGTGATCTGCTGAAAATTCTGGATAACTATGAAATCATGAGAATACGTGGAAAGATTTCTAACAACTGTAAGAAAATTCAAAACCAGTCTAAGCAACAAGAAAAGGCTAAGAAAGAAAAATTAGAACATACAAATATGAAAAACCCTTTAACTGTATTAGTTAGAGATAAATAATGCTGATATTATTTAACAGAATTATTTCTTAGCTTGTGCTTTTGGAATTTAATCAAACTTTCAAAACTTAGTATGTTTTAATTTGAATCTACCTATCATCTACCTATCTATCTAAACTATCTCTCATATAGTTTTCCAGTATCTATGTATCTCATCTATCTAGCTAATGTCTATTTGTGGTAATGAGACCAAACCCAGGGCATTTTATATGCTATAGAAGATGTCTACACCAAGCTACATCCTCCGCATTGTTTATTCAGATGATACTAGTTTTTAAAGTTGAATTACAGTTTTTATTATTTAAGTAATTAAAAATACTCAAACCATGACTGAAGCATAAATGAGCACTCAAACACAATGTGTAAGTGTATAATGTCAAGAGGCTCCTCCTGCCTCCGGCTCCAAGTGTTATGATTACAGGTGAAGACCACAATGTAGGCTTGGGAAATGAATGTAAAATATTTCTGTTTTTATTTACTTTTGCATTATGTATGAGAATTTGCCTGTTTATAAATATATGCATCGTGTACTTTCCTGATCCCGTGGAACTTGTAGTTACACATGGTTGTGAGCTAGGCAATGAACCAAGTCCTTTGAAAGGACGGAATATACTCTTAAACACTTAACCACCACTTAAACCGCCCAAATAGAACTTCTTTCAGACTCTGAAATAACAACAAAACCTTTTGAATAACAGATAAAGTTAAAAGGCTGAATTATTAAGAAACGCACAACAGAACAAATTTATAATATATCTAAGTCTAAACTATTGTTTGTAACAATACCTAGCATATGTTCAAGAGACAAACAAGAAAATAGAAGATGCTTTGATTGGAAAACGTTGTCAAAAGCAAAGGAAATTTCCAGTGTTACAAATGTGAAAAGATTAAGTAAGATTAAGGTTGCATCTCTGTGGCAGATCACTTGGCTAGCTTGCGTAGGGCTCTGGGTATGATACCCAAAACAAGCAAATGTGAGTGGAAAATAAAACCAAATGATTTAAAAACCTAAAACAGAATCGGGTAACAAATTCATAGGCACAAATAGCTACTATAAATCTGAAAAGATCGTGTGTTAGCCACTCAAAATGTGAATAAAGATCTCAAGCTCTCTGTTCTCATCAGATTCATCCAGCATACCCTGTAATACCATTGAAAATGTAAGGCCATTGCCAGTCGTACACTACAGGTTCTTGGATCAGGCGGTGTTTCTCCACTAGTCATAATTTGGAGCTAGTTTTTTCTAGACCTTAGTGTATCCTTCATTGCCTAAATGCCTGCATATTTTCTAAGCAGACTCATAATGCACAAAGATAGGTATTTCTGAGCATGAATGTGCTTCTTATCTAACCAATAGCACTGGTGAGTAAGAGAACTCTAATAAATGTAAACTCATATTCAGGTAAGTGATCCCCTTTGCCTACTTGAAAACACAAGTCCTAGGATGGCTAACCAATCTAGGCTGTTCTGTTGAGTAAGACAGCAGTGAGAGACAGAGGGAAGTAGGTAGGAAATTCTGAGAGATGCCAGCGGCTTTCTGTTTCTTTTTAAAGCTTTCTACATGCCTAACTTCCTTTTTAAAAAATTAATCTCTTCATGATATTTAAAGTTTTTGCTAATAAAAAAACACTAAGCATTCATAAACTTATCACAGTAATTCCACTTCGCAGAAATCTGTCTTACCTTTGGACATTCTAAAAGTATTACCAGGGAAAATACTTTGAGCGAATGTGTTGATTGCATTATTGTTTACTAAAGTGAAAGCCAGAAAATGATGCAAAGGGAAAAATGTAAGAAATGGTTAATATTTAGCATTCCTATAAAAGTCGATTTTGATTCTGAGGACATGACTCAGTCGTAAAGTTAGGAATGACTGCACACCCTTGTACTTTGAGAACTAAGAAAGTGGAGCAGAGACTTGAGGATCTCAGCAGCTTGCTGACTGGCCATTGTAGCCAATCTAGGTCTCTCTTCAGCAAGAGACCCTGTCTTGAAAAAAAATTGAAGAGACACTGAGGAAGACAATCAAATTTTCCTGTGGTTTTTACCCATAGGATTGTGGCCATGCCCACCCTCCCTCATCCCTCCCCATCCCCACCCAAAACACAAAATATTTTTGCCAATCTTAGGAACAGGAAATTAACTGTGAGATTATGTCTCCTAGAAATGTCAGAGAAGCTGCACCCATGAAGCCTCACCAGCATGGCTGCCTACATAGGAACTAAACAAAGATGACATCAATATATCATGTTTACCTCAAAAGGGGGAAGCCTGAAGAGGCCTCAACCCTAGACAAAGAACTGCAGGAATGCTGTGAGTGAGAGAAAAGTCTTGAGGAGCTTATTGAATTAAGTGAGAAGACCATAATGAAGACACCTCTTTCGTGGCTTTACCAATTTTAACTGTGCCAGAGTTTATAATACTTTATTATGATTAAGTTGACCAGCTTCAATAGATATTTTCCTATTACTACACACAATGATATTAAAATGATTAAGGCTGATTTTTTAAAACCCTATCACTATATATCACCTAATATAATCTTTTAGATACATCATTTCCCTTCAAAAATCATTTTAAATTTCCTTAGTGTAGTCTCCCTATAAGCACAGTCAACCCTCCTTGCCTTTTCCACATCTGGAAAGAATGAATATTATCCAAATTTTGAAAGACTATCACAAATTATTTTGATTTCCAAAAGCACAACTAGAGAAGACCAATTGTGCTTCAAATTCAGACTGAGAAATATGTCAATTTTAAAGGTGGTGTTTTCCAGGCAATATCTAGTAGTTAGGCACTTTATCAAATTTTTGTTCAAGCTACCTACTGGTTACTGATCAACGTGTCGATGATTCTTGAAGCTGTGGTGTTGCCAATCTTCATAACAAATTTAGCATGAGGCGATCCATTCTAAGTTATCTCAAAATACACCACAATAAAAGAATTCAGATACTGATGCAGTATGGCCCTTATGTCAGTACTGTCGGACACCTGCCTTTACTTCTGTTTTCTGTATTACCCTTGTTTACGTTCTACACATCATAGTGTATTCACTCACTGCAATGGTTTGACTATGAAATGTCCCCATAGGCAGGGTTCTTAACCATGGCATTGTTTTGTAGCTGACAGAAATTTTAGGGAACCCCCAATCGTGGGTTTCAGTAAGGAGGCCTTGACATTCTATGGGGCCTCGGATGGTAGATCAGTATTCATCCCTCACATATGAATGGACTTTGGGAGCCCATTCCCCATGGAGGGTGCTCTTTCAGCCTGGACACATGGGGGAGAGCCTAGCTGGGGTGATATGACAGACTTTAAAGATCCCCCAAGAAAGGCCTCACCCTCCCTGGAGAGCAGAGGGGTTATGGGGTGGGTGGTTTGGGGGCTGGAGCTGGGATTGACATGTGAAGCAACCTTGTTTCTAATTTAAATTTATATGCAGAGAGAGAGAGAGAGAGAGAGAGAGAGAGAGAGAGAGAGAGAGAGAGAGAGAGAGAGAGAGAGAGAGAGAGAGAGAGAGAGAGAGAGAGAGCGAGCCCTGGTTGGAAGAAATAGGCCTTTTGGGGTATGCTTTTGATGCACGTCTTAGAGTCTGGCCTTTCATATTTGTCCCTCTCTTCCCTTTTTAAGTTAGTTGCACCCTGATCCAACACACAATCTATCCCCAGTGGCATTCTGCGTACTCCCAGTATACGCAATAGGGCCAGCTGACCACGGAATAAAACCTCTGAGTAGACAATTTCTGTAAAAATTGTTCCCTTTGGGTGTGTGTCACAGTGACCAAAATCCAACACGCCATTCACATATAGGAATCGTCAGAACTAAAATATGGTGAGGCTAATGCTTATGTTGGAATTGATTACATATGTAATTCAGTCTCATAAAATGCCAGCATATCTGTGTATTAAATTTGTATCCAGTACTCACATTGTTACCTAGTAGAATGGCCCAAATCGTAGCCTGTGACTCAGAGTAACTTATCAAGGGGGCAGGAAAGATCACTTATGGAGCTGGAAGTCTGTTTGATATAACTGTAGAAAAACATCACTGGATTCTGTCAGTAGCTAGGAAGAACTCTTAGTTCCCAATGGGTACATTGAAATCAAGGGAACAAGATGGTGTCTCTTGTGTTTGGCTTCTCTCTACATTACTATATATTATTAATATCTTTCCACTGTATACCTACACGAAAACTTTGAATAGTTCTCATATTTTTCCAAAAACATGCACTGCTGGATTTAAACTCATAGCTAGCAGCACATGCATTTTCATATTTCATATCACATGCTTTCCTAAGTGTCAACTTAAACATTTCCTTAAAGGCAATTTCTATTATTGCGCTGTGTGTGTTGGTGCATGATGTACATGTGTGGGCTCACATGCCATGGCGTGCGTGCATGCGGAGAGCAGAGGACAGTTTGTGGAGTCAGTTCTCTCCGTCCGCCGTTACAAAGGTTCCAGGTACCGAACTCGGGTCATCAGGCTTGTGGCCAGCACCTCGATCACCGAGTCATCTCACAAGCCCTTTAATACTTCATCTCTTAAACTATAGTGTGCATTTCCACAGTTTAATAGCACATCTCGTATTTAAAACTTTTATTATATTAGAAACCAAAAGACACCCAGTTTTCAAGTCATTGTCACTTCAGTCCTTTGGGAAACACTTTTCAAAGTTCCTTATTCATCCCCAAAGGTCTCATTTATTAAAGGTGGAAAACAGTGTTTCTGTTTTTGCCTTCCCAGCAATTTGTACCCCACAATCAGGTTTCTCTTTGGGCACAGATAATATTTGGATTAAAGACGACAGTTCGAGTTGACAAAGCAACGCTCCTGGGGAAAAAAAAACTATTAACATGTATAAATGGATTTCCTCCCAGTATAAATACTAGCCGGCACCCTCCTGGTGCCTCAGAGCCTTCCTGATGTATATATGCAGGTAGGGGGAAGCGAATCGGCCCTTTGATACAGTAATATAATAAAAGTGATCTGGCAAGCAGCGGGTCTTACTTTTCTACTCTCTTGTGGGAATGAGTTGCCAATCTTTCACTTCGGCTGATACATTTATACCTCTGAATTCTGACGCTTCTGCAACTCTGCCTCTGATAATGCATCACAGTGCCGCTGAGTGTCTCCCAGTCTCCAACCATGCCACCAACGTGATGTCTACAGGTACAGACTTCCATGGCTGGGCCTACAACTTTCAAAGTGGATGTGATGAGTCTTTTTAGTGAATAACCTCTCTGTTCCATTTCCCTCCTCTAATTTGCGTTAGTTAAATATTAAGGATATTGCAGAAGTCCAGTTGCCTAAGGATTAAAAAAATATTAGTAAGGGTAATCATTTATGTGTTTATTAGTCTTCCTTTACAATCCAGAAGAACTTTTTCAACATAAGCAAATAGTGACCTTGAGTATTTTTCACTCTGAAATATATTTTAATGGAGATGTTTATGGATAAACATCAAAATGAAATATTCTAAAATAGTTTAATGTTAAGTAGGTACTACTACTTTATATTAAAAATGTATTTCATTTTTGAATTATACTTGCTACTGTCTTTAAACAACCATAAACCTTATAAAAATAAACCAAGAAATTTCTAACACAAACTGAAGTGAGCTTTAATGGATAAAGTAATTAAATGCTCCACTAGTATTAAAATTCATAGTATTAAACTTAGAAGAGAAAGCCAGGTAACATTTAGAGCTGAAAGTTAAACTTTCTCAAGACTAAGTTTTAGAGATAACTTTTAAATTTGTCTTTACTTGGCATTCCTAAATGAAAGTGGGGATCAAAACATGTTATCTAGGCACAAACAAGTAAATGCTCTTTGCTAATGTATTTGCACTTAATGCATAACATTGATCTCAGAGTCAGTCTACCGATATTTGGAGCCTTAGACTAACTAACCCAATTTCTTCCATGAAACAGCAATCTGTATTCACTTTTCATTGTTGAAAATTTAATTGACTCACATGGAGAAATGAAATACAATTGTATATTTGTAGAAATAAAAGTTTGGGTTTGTGATTTAAAACAAACAACTTTTTATGATAAGTAAGCAGTTTCTAAACATATGTGAAACTTTCTCATTCATGTTTGGCTAGCTTCAAATAGTCAAGAGATTAGATACATGGACTCTGGAAGCATCATTTAATTTACTAAAGATACCCATTGTTTAGTTTAAAAGATAATTTTGAGAGTGTACTGAAACATATTTGATGGAAAAATATAATAATAAAGTAATTTAATCCTACAATAATCATATAAAAGTCCCATAGATAATTTAAATAATTATAATACAATCATACTTTGAAAATAATACATTTTATAGATTGATAATTAGAAAAATAATACTACATTTTTCTAATTGACTATAAGAACAATATTGGATTATTAGGAAAGTAAAATTTTAGATTAAAATAATGATGTAGCAAAATGATGTGTATTTAAATTCTACTGATTTATTTAAAAAATACATAACAAAGCATTTAATGAATTAACCTATCTTTTATACAACTTCCTAAAATCAGAAACCTAATATCATTTAGCTCTTATAAATCAAAATAATTTGTAAAAGTTACCTTTAACTATTTTTTAATGATTCATAATTTTCCATAAAATTATTGCTCTATATACATCTGGTTAAATAGTGAATTAGAAATAGTTATTTTAATGAAAGTCCTTTGGTATTAAATGTTGCTAAGATGCATTTAATTTTTTTTAAATGAATACTGAAATTGTTCTGTGTAATCATTACATGGTAAAATTGCTTCACAACTCTTTATCAGTCACAGGCTGGAAATTTATGTAGATGTTTACAATGAAATATTGTTCTATATTTAGATGAAATGTTTTTATTCTATGAAAAGACCTCATGTCATTAATCCCTACATCATGTGTTAATATTCTCAAATACTCTTAATTACATACTCTAGATGCTATTTGTTTGTAAAAATTGTTATGCTTATTATATAACCTAATTATTATGGTATTTTATTATAAATTATATTTAGGATATGAGAGAAAAATGAGGAAGTATGTGTAGGGAAACTTTTCTTGGTAGTTTTACTGTCGAATGTCCCTGCTGTTAAAATGCTGATTTGTATTTAAAACTTCACATGTGTTTTATAGTTCATATCCTATTTCTAAACACACACAAATTATAGGAAGTATACAACTTTACTTGGGATTGTGTGTGTACACTGCCTTCAGCAATAAAGGAAGTTATTTTTTGACTGACTTTATTATTAAATTTTTTCTGTCAATTGAGTGCATGCAGAAAACCTACAAGCCCAACATAATTGGACTAACCACTATCACAGAGTTTTGAGGAAGCCCTGAAAATAGCAGTATTTTTATGATTGTATCTTAACAAGGCGTTTTTTTGTAGTAAAAGGAATAGCAAGTTCATTGACTCTGACTATTCAAGAGTCTATGTAGGTATTTGCTCTTCCAGAGACACCCTCCTTATAACACTGTGTCACACCATGATGTTCAGATGACTTTTCAGTGGTTCAGTATCTATACTGGATGGAGCCCGCAAGAATTCTATAACCCTCAAAGAGCCGGGGTCCAATCTCCTCTCACCTCTCTTCATCAGAGACTTGTAAGCACAATGTAGACCACACATAATTTCATGATATAGGATCTCATCAGTTGAGACACCTTTGGCTATTTTATCAGCTCATTAGAAAACTGCCAGTGAGGAAGAACATACATATTGCATGTAATTTAAGAATCGCATAAATGTGTAATGTTGAAATGAGTTGAATGTGTCTTGAATCCTCATACATTTTCTTACCAGTCCCGTCTATTTTGTCTTTGATCCAAACTCCTAAATGTTTGCACACGTATTTCTCGGTGACAACTATGGGAAATACAGCGACAGGACTTCATTATTCTGTGCCTTCCTGTCATTATGGAAACCAGCCATCCACCTATGGAGTGATGGCAGGTAAGAAAAAAATATTTATATGTGTTATTGGATTGGGGGATATGGTGTTGGATTTCCTAGACCAGAAGGAATGATGACAAGACTGTGTAACACGAAGTTCTGATCTTCTGACTTGGGAGGCAGCAGTAGATCTGTCACTTTTAGAAGTGTCCCCTGACCTGTGAGGCCCTCAGAAACCTAGGAGTGTGCCTGATACCCTACTCTACACAATCCTGTACTCCAGTGTTTCTGACTTTAGCTTTGTGTGGTTTTTCTGCTGTTTGTTTGCTTTTTAATTTACTGCTGTTAAACTGCTAGATGCCACTTGTTATTGCCTTTGTGGGATTCCCAGCAGCAGTACTATACTGACTAGTAGAACCCATGTGGTTACTTAAATTTGCATGAAAGTTAATTAAAAATTCAGTTTCTCTGCTAAATCAGCTCCATTCCCAGTGGCCAATACTCTCGCTTGTCTAGTGGCATCTCCATCAGACACCACGATTTGTGAAGTGTCGCCTTCGTCACCGTACTGTTTGTGTATACTCGTTCCATAAAGATAAACAGAAAACATAAACCGAAGGCTCAGCCTGATGGCCTGACTTTGGCCATGGCTATTTTAGGCTCTGGCGATCCTTCCCAGGTGGCTTCTGAAGCCTCACTGAGGAAGGTGACGTAGCACACTTCTCAGGAGACATGAAACATACCTCTTTCAAGTATAATGTCAACTCACTGGTGTCAGTGTAAACACACTGATAGCTTGACTTCCTAGAAATGTGAACACCTGCCCTGTGAGATCCACTCATTGGCGAATCCACTACTAATTTTGGGGCATGACTAACGAAAATAATTTAGTCTGTCAAAAAATATAGATTTTTGTTCACAGATGTTTGTTTTTTTATTCTGAAGGAAATACTTTAGTAGTCTCTATTTGTTGTTACAGCAGGAAACTAATTCTCATCATGGAAAAAAACAAGACCTAGCAGTAGAAAAAGGAGTTGGGGGGGGGGGAGAAACAGAGACAGTAGAAATTTGGCTCATGTATCAAAAATGAAGGAAATCTTTTAAAATGTACTTGTTTGTCCTCCAAGTAAGCAATTTTACTCAAAGAAACATAGAGATATGCTTAGAGTATTTAAATGAAATGCAACAAGTAATTTAGTTCATTAATCTCGAATTTCTCAGTAAAGCATTAAGACTTTGAAATAAAATATTGAGAATATTAACATTCCTTACATTTGGCCAAGCATCACTCCAAATAAACCAACATCTAACTGTTATGATAAGATGGCTGGTGTTTTTTAAAAACATTGAACTTGTTTTCATTCAATATTTATCATGTTCTTCCCCCTTTTTAAACAGCCCCCACACCTCTCTACTCACTTACTTCAAAGAGTTGTATTCCTAATTATTGCCTATAAACCTTGGTTTTTCTTTCTTTAAAATTATTTACTTTTAGTTTATTTGTATGGGTACTCTGTTCACATGAATGTCTGTGTACCATTTTCATACATTGCTTATAGAGGCCAAAAAATGCGATCAGGTCCTCTGGGTCTGGAATTATAAACAGTTGTAAATCACCATGTGGGAGCTGGGAATCAAAAGCAGGCTCTCTGCAAAAGTCACCAGTGTTCCTAACCCCTGAGCTGTCTCTCCAACCTGGGTTTACTTTTCAATAATTAAGGAACATCTAATGCCAAGGCTTTTTCCCATTGAAAATCCATCATCACTTAAAAACCATCTAACTAATCAGTATTTGCAAGCAAGAACAACTTCCTCAACTGATGAATGATATTTGCTGTGGATTAGCAAAATACGCTCAATTAGCTGTTGGAGTGGAAGTTGAATGCTTCCTCTAGTTTTCACAGGACCTTGAGGATCTAAACAGAAAGTAGCAAGCATGTGGTCACCTGCTGCTCTCTGCTGGAGGAAAGTTCCTTCACGTTGATTTCCAGGCCTCCCTGAGCACTGTCCTTAAAAAGGTAGCTTTTGCCTTTCGGCTTGAGTTAGTATGAAAAGCAAACCAACCAACACACAATCATTCGCATACATTTATACACTTACAGAGAGAGAGAGAGAGAGAGAGAGAGAGAGAGAGAGAGAGAGAGAGAGAGAGAGAGACCACAGACCAGTGGTTAGTTATCTCTTGTGCTAATTCCTCTGAGTATCTTCTCCCTTGCACTGCATAAAGTGGCCCACAGTTATCTAGAGAGTTTATATCTAGACGCAGAGTCCTATAATGCAGCCTGCACTAGCATTGGGGGCAGCAGGTCAGGGTCCCATTGAGAGGCAGCTGACAGCACTTGGCATAGCCTATCTCTCTCTCTCTCTCTCTCTCTCTCTCTCTCTCTCTCTCTCTCTCTCTCTCTCTCTCTCTCTGACTCTCTGTCTCTCCCTCCCTACTTCCCTCCCCCTCTCTCTTTCTCTCTTTCTTTCTTCCTTTCTTTCTTTCTGTTTCTCAACATAGCCATGGAAAAAGACCCAAGAAAGACTTTCACCATATCCAAAGTCTGGTTTAGTGACATCATGAACACAATTTTCATACCAAGATTTAGAGACGCCATTGTAGCCTTCAAATTGAATTATATTTTGTCAGTAAAACGAAATCTCACCATGGTGCACAGAGACTATATTTGAATATTTCTGAGAGGAATGTCATTAAAATATTATATGCTTTATAATTTGTCAAAATGTCTGCTTCTTGACATATATGCAGCATTAGCATGCACTTCGCTGCAGATTAAATCTTAGACAATCTGAATTTTCCTGCTTTCATTCCCAGGGAAGCTGCACAAATTGAGTCATAAAATACAGCCATTCAGAAATGAGGAAGGCAAGGTATAAAACAGACAATAGAAACCTGGCCGTGTCATTTGAATTTTCTGAAATGCAAGCCACTCCCTCAAGCTTCACAGAGCATCTTCTGGGCCAGTTTGACGCTGTAAACTCTATCAGGGGCTTCTATTGGAATAACTGTTTCAAAGGCTATGGGAAAATGTAACATGGCTGTTATATTGCCCATATTCTGATGATTTTGTTAAATTAGCTCACAGGGAAGGAAGAGATAGAGTGTTTTTTGTCAGGCTGCTGAGGAGGCTTTAGATCCTTAGATAAATTCCCTGTAGCTCAGTCCAGGCACCAGCAAGCTAAAGAGAATGGCTGTCTGGGCTGGGAACAGCAAAGAGCTGCATCACTAACTAACGAAGGAGACCTCTCTACCAAGTTCCTGTTGAAGCAGGTTTGTAATAACTCCACATTCTTCTTTTGCTCTCCTCAGATAGACTTGCGGTCATTTACTTCTTCCCCTCTACTCCGGAGTATTTAGACATAGTGTCAGCAGTGTGCAGTACATACTACAGGAGGGAATCACAGAGGTTCTTTACAACCTCTGCCAGGGAACACAGTCAAACAACCAGCAAAAGAAAAAAAAATGCTCAGCACCCGGGTGGCTGAGTCTCTGGGCTTGCTTTGGTTCTCAGCTTCTAAAGCAGAGTGACGTGTAGAAGGGAGTACATAGGTGGCTCTGTCCTCCATCCTCGGCAACTAGGCACACCAGCATCATAGCAAAGAACCAGGGCCCATTTGAGAATGCGACACAGCAACTAAGCCTTGATGGGGGGGGAGTCCTTATTTCAAAAGCACATTTTGAGAGGAAAAGAAAGGAAAGGAATAAAATGTTTTGTTTACAAGATCATGGAAACCTTTTCATTCATTCTTTTTGTTTTCTCTTTAACTTCTTGCCTTTTGGTTTTCCTCCCCCCTCCCCTCCCCTTTCTCTGTTCTGTCACCCTTCCTGTTTTCCTTTTCTTTTGTCCCAAGATGCTAGGGTTGCCCAGGGAAGAGTGGTCCTGAAGAAGGCTGGCTTTTCCCCCAGGAAAGACCGGTGCCTTTACCTTCTAGACGATGCACTGCCCTTCTCTGTCTGGAGCTGGACTGCAAACACCCTAAACTTTCTCTGCTTAGCTACCTCACTGTTCTTTCGGCTGGAAAGCAGTTCCGGCTGGGTGTGGAAACACATGGACACGGCTGTGAAAAACTAAGGAAGTGTATAAGAGGGCTCCGGCACTCCCAAGCTTTTCACAGGAGTCTTCATTCGGGTGAACGATGGCATTGCTCGATGGCACTGCGTTACCAATGTCTTGGGAAACGTTTTTGAGATTTCTGCTGCGTGGGCTCACTGTGTTCTTCAGTAATCCAGGCTTGAAAAGATCTGAAAAACAGTTCGTTATTCATACCATACCACCATTCCTCATGCTCCACAGACTGAGTCATAGGCTAGGAACAGAATTCTGTCTGATTGTGATGGTAACAGCTAGGGTGAAACGCTAAGGAAAGCAAGTTCTATGAAAATGGTGATCCAGTGGGTAGAACCATGGATACTTTACATAATGAAAACATTACAGAATGAAAAATATGTTCAATGTGTCACCACCTATCACATTTTCACTCTTGCTGTGGTTACTAAAGCTTCAGACTTGGAATTTCTTGCTCATTTTTCACGGGCTCCACTCAAGTGCCTTTTTAGAGGTGGGCTTTCTGAGGGGAATTGTAATAAGTAAGCTACCCTTGAATTTCCCTGGACTGATGCCCTGCTAATATACTTTTTAAATTATTAGTTTTGCCTGAAAGAGATTGTGCAGAGGCAACTGAATGTGTTTAAATTCAGGAGAACTTTGAAAGAAAGTTGTTTGATTTACCTGAGTACAGACTAGAGAATAAAGAAGCATTTTTCCTAAGTTAGTGGAATTCAGTTGTTAGTATTTAGGCATCTGTACTGGCCAGCTCTTGAAGTTCTAATAGGATACATCCTCAGCTGCAGCCACTAAGAGCACCACCTGTGCACATTCACTATGGTCCCTTTTAAGGGACCCTGCTCACTTTCCATCCCTCTCTTTTTATCTGTCTGTGTCTCTGTCTCTGTCTCTGTCTGTGTCTGTGTCTCTGTCTCTGTCTCTCTCTCCCTCTCTCTCTCTCCTCTCCCTCTCCTCCCCTCTCCTCTCCTCTCCGCTCTTTCTCTCTCTTTCCCTCTCTTTCTCTTTCTCTGCCTCTCTTTTATCTCTCCCACTGCTCCTGTTCTTGAAGGCTGATCTCCCCCTCCCCTCTCCCCTTTTTATGATCCCTTTCCCCTAACAAAAAACAAAAAACCCTCCACTTGAACTCTGTCCCAAGGCATCTTTCTCTGGCTCATTGCTTTTTTATTATTAGTATTACAATATCGGTTCTTGTGACTACCGTGTGGTTAAGACAGCTTCTCATCTGAAGGGAAGTTACTGACTTCCTTATCCAGAGACTTCCTAAACTGGAAATGGTGGGGAACACAAACACCCTTTCTTTTCTACTCAGTGTCATACAGAAAAGGAACCTGACAACATGAAATGGTCAGCCATGTCCTGAAGAAGACTTACAATCCCACGGGGTTGTGATGGGAATGAGGAATTGGAAGTAATGACCAGGGTGGATAGCATAAGGACACCCTCTTATTAAAGGTTATCCAGTAATTTAACTACATAATTTATAAAAGCAGCATACATTTTGTAAAAAAAACAAAAATAGTTTCTCTCTTGGGTTGAAGAGTTGGCTCAGTCAGTGGTTAATAACATTTGCTGTTCTTGCAAAGGACCAAAGCATGATTCCCAGTACCCACAAGGTGGTTCACAGCCACTGCTGACCTCAGTTTCAGGAGAAATGATGCCCTCTTCTGACTTACACAGGAACCCAGTATACAGGTGGTAATACACATACATGCAAGTAAAAATTCATACACAAAGAAATAAATAAACAAAAAATTCTTTTCTTAAACCTTTATCACACCTGGAGCGTAGCTGAATTTATTTCATGCTGTTTAATTAAACCTTTCAGAACTTATATTTTTAATTTTCATTTGAGAAGATTGTATGTTCTAATGAATAGAGTTGAGCTTTATCATTACATATTCTTACATAAATAATATCAGCTAAAAACTTGCTGACTTATACTACTATTGCTCATTAAATATATATTATTTGTAGATTTACATATTATATTTTACTAATTTCTCTAACTCATGAATGTAGTTTGGAGTATTGGTATATTTTTAATGTTTCTGAGAATAATGACTGCCTGCATAAAACTTGCTTTTAGGTGTTTATACCCATGAGATTGATCAATTATTCAATATTTGGTTATTCATGACATTTAACATAAGCAGAAGTGAAATCTCCATAATAAAAGTAGTAATTTGTCAATGAAGAAAAAGTGAAACAAATTATTGAAATTTTTCTTCTGTGCTATGTTGTTATTTAGGATTGTAAACTGAGATATCATCTACTTTCCAAGTGAACACTGATATATATATATATATATATATATATATATATATATATACATTTTTCAGCACATTCCTACTTTCTAGAATATATAATTGGTGCTGGCATCCTCTGTGGAGAATTCTGTTTCATGTCTATAGTTGTCCCCTCCTTCACATTTTATTTTTTCTTTCCTTTAAATAATTTTTAAAAAGCAACTGATTCCATTGCATTGTATACTTTTCAAGAAAGTTTCTAACAATATTCTAATAGAAGTTCTAAAGTTAACTTTTGTTTCCCCAACTCATTAAATTGCCTCAACTACATTTAGGTATTTTAATCTAAGTTGTATCTATCTTTATCAAATTTAAAAGACATGCTTACTTTTTAAATGAAGTAAAGCATTTACTATGAAAATAGTAGTGTTTATAGTACCATAAATAGAATTTCTCAGTTACAAGAATTTCTCAGTTCAGCATAGAATCCAAATACTTCATGCCTTGGTTATAGCAAACACTACAGGTCACTTCTTAAATTAATTATGAAGACAGAGATTAATGCATACAATCTGGTTAGAGCCGAGCCTCAGACTCTCAGGACTACATGCCTTTTCACATGAAAAAAAAATGGAGGAATCTTATATATTGAAAGAGAACTAGAAAATAATTTAGCTACTTAAAATTGTCTACTTCTCCTTTAACGCTAACTTTGGTTTTGTTCTCCTTGGGGAGGTGGAAGGCAAATAGTCTCATGCCAACTAACAACTTACTCTGGGTCCTGCTTTAGGACACTGAATGTAAGCTAAGGTGTAAAAGTTAAGATTGAACCAATGTGGCATTAAGGATAAAGTAAACATCTGGGAGACCGAGCACCAGGACTGCACAAGCTCCAGGGCAGTCTGGACTTTACTGCAAAGTCCTGCATTGCAAACAAATTGAGAGGCATGATGGACAACACTAGCAGAGAGTGTTGCTGGTAGAGAAATAGAAGCAGTTACCAACAGTCCTTTCCTCTCTCTATCCACAGGTAGTTTAACCCCTTGTCTTTACAAGTTCCCAGATCACACTCTGACTCATGGGTTCCCTGCCCTGCACCAGCCTCTCCTGGCTGAGGACCCCACAACCTCTGAATTCAAGCAGGAACTCAGGCGGAAAAGTAAATTGGTTGAAGAGCCAATAGACATGGATTCGCCAGAAATCCGAGAACTTGAGCAATTTGCCAACGAGTTTAAAGTGAGAAGAATTAAATTAGGTATGCCTTTGTTCACTCTGATGGGTCAAACAACGAATTTGCAAATCCTACTCTATTTACTGGGAAATACTTTATTCTCTGCTTGAAAGCCCAATATGCTTTGCATTCTCTGTCTCTCCTGTGCATTTAACCTAGTCAAATCGGGAAAACTAAAACTCATCAAAAGCCTTCAAATTCCTTGTACATTTTTCACAGAATAAAAGCATGGATTTTTAAGTTAATGTTACTTTTTAGTATTTAGCCCACCTCAAGATTAGCTTTAAACTATCCTTTTATTTAACAATTGACTTGAAATTTTGAGTAGATACCTCATATGATTTGAAATGATGAAAGAGTTTAAAGAACATTGCAGCATCTGCGTGTCTTCTTCACCATTGTTAGTTTCTTGGGTATCTTTCTAGAAATATCTTCTTACACATCTATAAGCAAGTTCATAAATTCTTTTGAACTGCCCTCCTATAAACATAAATACACAAGTTTATTTAGCTAGGTCTCTTACATGGTTTTAATCTCTTAGTGATGAAAACAAGGCCACAGTTATCAACTCTATAAATGCAGTTTTGCATCTATATAGACATGTGAACAGAAAATGTTGGCACCAAATTGTCAATTTAATACAAATGCACTTTGATAGATGATGTCAAACTCATCTCTGCAGAATTTTACCATTACAAATATCTCTTCTGTCTCCAGCAGAGAGCAAATGACCAGATTATGAAATGATTAAACAGTGGCTGAAGGATCAGTGTGCTCTTAATTTTTGGGACTTTTGAAAACACAAAGTGGCAGGACAGTGTAGTTTTAGTTAAAATGGTACATTTTAAATTACTTTTTTTCATTACTCTTTAACAATCATCTGTATTTCCCTTTCTGGCAACTGTTTATTCCAAGCCACTGCTCATTTTCTATTGAAAAGTATTTTTAAAATAGAATAACCATTATAACTAATTGTGGTTCACATTCATGAGAGAATGTGTTTTTTAATGGATTGAAATAATAGTTCAAACCTCTGAACTGGTGGAATGAGCCATAGGTAATTTATAATAACGTTTATTGATGCACATCATATGCAATCATGTTGTACATATAGGTATATAGCTCTAGGCCCTGAAATAATATGTACTGAATACATGTAATAAACAGCAGGAGACATCATTATCATACTTATTTTCAATTCTGCTTATATTGCTGTGGATGTTTAAAAATTATATGTTGATGGCTTATTTTACCTTATATTCTAGTAATGTTTGGGGCAATTAAAAAAGACCTTTTGCTAGGAGACAGATATATTACCAAGTAATACAATAAATGTGTTTGAAGTTATGCATACAATGTGGAACCATAGGCATCCTGTTTTGAATGAATTGCTTTTAGGCAAAGCAAGCCTCAATCTTAGTTTTATTTGGCATAACAATATATTGTTGAAATTTTTTTCATACCCAAAAATATGCTTGATCTATCACTGTGTATTTTGCACACTATAATCAATGGGTCAAATATTTTGAGCACATGTATCAGATTTGATAATCATGATAAAAAAGCCAAGAATTTCTAAGTTCATTATCAAGTGTTATGACATGCACATGGTATCTGTTCATTGCTGCCATTATCTTCGCATGTGAGTCCTTTCACTTTAAGAGAAAAAGAAATTTATTATGTAGAGGAACATTTCAGTGTACTTTACAATTATATGCTAAACCTAAATAATTCCAAATTACAAGACTATGGAATTTTTAGAGAGTAATGCACAATGATTCAAGCTTGTGTGGTAATGGATCCACCCTGATCTTCTGGTGACCTGGAGATAAGACGGTCTCTCGCCTGTTCGCAGGATACACCCAGACAAACGTGGGCGAAGCTCTGGCAGCTGTGCATGGCTCAGAATTCAGCCAAACAACCATCTGCCGATTTGAAAACTTGCAGCTCAGTTTCAAAAATGCATGTAAACTGAAAGCAATATTATCCAAGTGGCTGGAGGAAGCCGAGCAAGTCGGAGGTATTGGGCAAATCTGTGCAGCCAGTGTTGTGGTGCAGTCCCAAAACGACCGCTAGGGACAGGGACGGGGCAGCAGGATGTAAACTGAAAAAGGGCTTTGAGGGCTTTTTCATCCCTTTGAAATGAAAAATAAGTATCTTGATAGAGAGCAATGTAATCCAAGTGTAGGAGTAAGTAAACCAAGGAAGTACAAGCTGAGTGAAGAAGCTTTCTAGAAAACAGAATATCGGCAGAAAGTACTGAGAATACTTTAATGTCCACATTTCCGGGACCTTATGATATCCGGAGTAACTTACAGGAGCCACTTTTACAACCTGATATTAGTGTTCACACCAGTTTGTTAAACAAATACTATCATAAAAATAAAAGCTCGGTATTTCAACACGCGCGCGCGTGCACACACAGTAATTAATTTACTTGAGAAAGAACTGGATGTGTGGGGCTGGAGGGACAGACCAGGTCTCCAGAGCACACACTTCGCGGTCAGCGGATTGGAGTTTAGTTCCCAGCACCCACATCCTGCAGCTCATACCACCCATAATCCCAGCTTCCAGGGATCTAATGCCCTCTTCCGGCTGCCACGGGACACCTGTACTCATATACCCATAACTACACACACACACACACACACACACACACACACACACACACACACACACACACTTGAGCATTTAAAAAAAAAGAATGAGACTTGGAAGCATTTACAATGAACGTTCTAACAGAAAGTGATCATAGGATTTGCAAAAACCTAGTTTTTTTTACCAGATTTACATTTATTGTGCTTTAGTACTTTTTTCCTATCAAATGCAATGTAAGATGGCCTAACTTACAAATATTCAAGACAGAGATGCATTATTTTATATGGAAAAATCAACCCCAAACTGCTAGTTTAAAATTACCTCCTATTTTTATTTTCTCTTTCCCACATCACAGCTTTGTACAATGAAAAAGTGGGAGCGAATGAGAGGAAAAGGAAGCGGAGAACAACTATCAGGTATTCTTCTGAGATAATAAATTTACTAGAGAAAGAAAAAAACATGGAATCAGCATTTAAGTATAGCTTACAACACATGAGGTAAATAAAAATAATTGATGAAACAAGAAATGCTTAAAAAACACATTCATAAGAAATGAAGGTGGTATTTATTAACATTTCATGCACAAATAAAAACATGTATTGTTTAATTCATTGCTTTGACACAGACTAAAAATGGAAGCCAAACAATTCACTGATGTCCCTTTAGATACGAGTTCTCAACCTGCTAATGCAGTATCTTGATTAAAAATAACAAAACCAGTGTGTCAGTCTAAGATCTATCATGATCCCTTCATTACAACCGTGACGGATATTTAGCGATGCCTTTCTTTCTGTGAGGTACTGATAGGAAATAGCAGAAGGTTTATCTCAGGTAGTTGTCAATTGCACATTTCCTGCATTATAAACCCTGGGGATGACTGAGTGTGAGGGGTGTGGGGGAAGGGGGGAGGGTGGTGGGGAGGATTGGGGGGTGGGCCGGCGATGAGTAGGCAGGGAGGAGTTGTACTTTGAAAGTCCCACAATTCCTTTTCTTTGTCAAGAACTTGGTGCCCCCTTGTGGCCTAAAGTGAGAGAATCTGGGTTTCCTCGGTTTTTTTTTTTTTAATTATTTTAATTTTAAGTAGCTAGTTTTACATGTCAATCCCAGTTCCCTCTCCCTCCCCTCCTCCTGCTCCCCCCATCCCCCCCAGCCTCCCACCCTATCCCCACTTCCTTCCACATAGGGGATATCCAGAGTCTGTCATTTCATTCAGGGCAGGGTTTCCTAGTTTTTGCCTAAGATTTTTGGTAAGGTTGTCTGGAGAAAGACATGCCTCTGGGTTTAAAAAAAAAAAAAGTCATTGGCTCTAGAATCTATGAGTTACTTCCGCTGGTAATATTTAGAAAGTTAAGCTTCATTTTTTTTTTCCGACTACTTCATTGAAAGACACAACTTCATCCCAGACTCTATTCTCCATCCCCCCCCCCGTCCCCACCCCCCCAGTATTGCCGCTAAGGATGCCCTGGAGAGGCACTTCGGACAGCAGAGCAAGCCTTCCTCTCAGGACATCATGCGGATGGCTGAAGAACTTAACCTTGAGAAAGAAGTAGTCAGAGTCTGGTTTTGCAACCGAAGGCAGCGAGAGAAACGGGTGAAAACCAGTCTGAACCAAAGTCTCTTCTCGATTTCGAAGGAGCATCTCGAGTGCAGATAAGACTTGCCTGTGGTGGCCGTTTACGTGTTTTCCACTCCTCTCAGTTTGCAGGCAAAATCAGGAGTTACTCACGCGCTTAGCTTCAAACACTAGATTAAATCAGTAACTTCGGCAGTTTTTTAAAGACTCAATGACTTAAGCTGAGATATTTAATTGTTCTTAGAATTCAGTGTTTATTTGCATCCTCCCATCCCCAGGACCTCATCTATTCTGCCTCTTCATGTAACACACACAACTATGGGGTGGGACAGCATATATGTATCTTAGCTTTAGTGTAAAATTTCCCTTTGTAAGTCAATTTATTTTGTTTTAAATTTTTAACAAGTAAGGACAAATATTTATAGAATATCAACCATGGAAAGTACACATTGAGAATGTATCGACATGCTTGGAGAGCTGGCTCAGTGGTTAAGAGCGATTGTTGGTTTCCCAGAGAGCCGGGGTTAGACACCGTTTCCACAGGAGTCCAATAGCTCTTCTAGCCTTCATGGGCACCAGGCATGTACGAACACACACGTAGGCAAAAATCCCACACACACAAAGTAAAAATAAATTTAAAAATGAAAAAGTATGTTGGTTTTTATTAGGTATTCCACTAACCCTAAAGATTTCTTGAGTAAATTTTGAAGAGCAAGAGGTGACTAAGAATTTTACCATTGCCTTCAAAAATAATCTTCAGTTAGAACCCACTGATACCTTTGAAGTTATCATGTAGGACTGGTTCCTAAACAAACGTCATTTTGAAAGATTTGAAGGAACACTGAGGCATGATGTCTATATTCTTTCATAAACATTAACTTTATTCTGTTCTGCTCCGGAAAATGTAAAAGCTGGGAGCTTAAGCCCAGTGACAGAGTAATCCCAGTATGTTTCAGATACTGGGATCAGTCCTGATAACAACTGAAATTGGAAAACAAAAATATATTTAGTGACTCCCGACCTCTGTCTTTTGTCTGTAATCTCTAACGGGGCAAGAATACCCATGTCATTTACTGTTATTTCCCCGGTGACAAGAAAAGTGCTGGCTTATACCAGGTATCTCTAAACTGGGCTAAAGGGATGGGATGTATAATGAAAGGCTACAAATATGAAGGGTGCCAGCCAACTTGAAAAATGTTATTTCTGAAGTCTCAGTGTGGAAACGCACTTAAGGTCCTTTAACAATGTGTCAATTTTGGTGTCAATGGTTACAACATGCTTTATTATTAGTAAAAGTTGGAAATATTGACTTTTCAATTCTCAGGATTATAACAAGGAGGATATTTGTCGATTCAGAAACTTGTAAGTAGAAGCAACTAATGTGGTACAAATCTAGACTAGCCACTGTGGTGTTTTGAATGTCAGTCCTCTGGCAATAAAATCTAATCTATTCTGTGTAACAGGAGTGAACTTAGGTGAGAATTTAATGGTTAAGCATACTAGCCAAATAAATTATACCATCCAATGTCATATATTTTTATTTTATTTTTTATTAATTAAAACGACCATTTGTTTTACATCCCCACTACCGTCTCCCCTCCCTCCTCTCCTCCATTCCCTCTCCCAGTACTAAAGCAGGGCCTGATGGAAGCAAGCTTGTAATCCCAGCCACTATCATGGCCAGCGTGGATCTCAAATTCAAAGTTTACCTGGCTACAGAGTGAATTCGACTCAGTAAGACTAAAAAGAAAAGGAGAAGAGGGCCAGGGGCATACTCAGTTCCATACACAGATAGTTTCCAAACAAGTGATCCAAACTGAGGCACAGGTACTACATCTAACCTGTATTGGGTGCACCTCAAGAATTCCAAATGATTGTCTTTCAGATGTAAGATTCTCTGGATAACGATTATTTTTTAAAAATTGGTTAAAACACATAAGTTTTCAAATGGTAGTATCATTGCATATCCATGTGCACACACACATGTAAAATCTCACATTGTACTTTGAAATCTTAAATAGAAGCAAAATTCAATTCAATATACACCTAGACCAGTTGCCTAATTATGTTTTAATTATCGATCTGGTGGAAATGTTTAAGATGATTTATGTGAAAAATATATGTGATTAGAACATAACTATATGTTTATAATGTTATCTTTTCAAGTTTACACATGATTAGTAGACTCATTTACATCAATCTATTCTGATACTATTTTCTAGCCATATTTAATATTCTATTAGATTTTTAACCTTTAACCCAGAGAGGCCCTGGCAAACTAAGCAATAGTGGAGAGACTACATTAATAGCCCCTCGCTGATGATAAGGTTAATGACTACCTTATATGCCATCCTAGAATCTTCATCCAGTTTCTGATGGAAGCAGAGACAGATACCCACAGCTAAACACTGAACTGAATCCCTGGAATCCAGTGACAGAGATGGAGGAGTGATGACCAAAGGGGTCAAGACCGTGCTGGTGAAACCCACAAAGACAGCTGACCAGACAAGGGGGAGCTCTTGAACCCCAAACTGATGGCTGAGAGGCCAACAGGGGACTGATCCATAATCCATGAATGTAGTCTCAGTGAGGAGGCCTCAGAAATCACTGGGGCCTTGTGTAATCAGTGTTCACCATGACATACAAATGAATTTGGGAGCCCATTCCACATGGAGGGATGCCCTCTCTGCCTGGACACATGGGGAAGGGCCTAGGTCCTGCCCTGGATGAAATGACAGACTCAGGAGATTCACCCCAAAGAGGGCCTCACCCTCCCTGGGGAATGATGTGGGGATTGGGCCAGGTCTTGGGGGGGGGCTGGTGGAGGGACAACGGAGGAGGGGTGGGAGAGGGAGCTGGGATTGACATGTGAAGCATGCATGTTTCTAATTTAAATAAAAACATATGAGAAAAAAATAATTAGAATTAAAAAAAGAGAGGCCTAATGTTATATAGAGTCCTAAAATGTAATTAAGGAAATGACAAATACAACTCACTGTTCAGATTCTGGGGAAGAAATATCAAAGGCAGACAAGCTGCATAGACTTTCTATTTTATGTCCTGTGGGCTATACAATGTATGCCTCCAGGAATCCAGTGGGGAAATCATTAAAATGGAAGAAAGGTCTGTTCATTGCTTCTAACAACATTAAAGATTACCTAACAGAAATGGCTGAAAAACACGTGCATGCAATGTGCCTTTTGTCTCGAATGGTGGAAAGGTATTTTGTAAAATCGTTTCAGAGTCTGGGGATGGGAAAGTGTGTGCCTTCAAGGTCTGAAGTACAATGGAGGGAATGTGTTGCTGCTTCATCATCTAGACTTCTTTTGCTTCTTTTAAAGGAATTACGGTGAAAGAATCATTTTCCTCAGCTGCTATCAAAGCAAAATTGGAAAACTCAACTTTTTCTGCTGCTGAGAAACTTTTCCGTATTAAGGAGAAAATTATAGGTCTCTTTTCAGACCTTGCTAAACTGAAGTCGGAGTAATTTTAAATTAGGTACACAGAATTCAGGCCAGAAATGTGGAAATTGGGCTTGTGGGGAGCATGCATCCTACCAAAGGAAGGCTGTTTCTATGGACGTTCAAAGAGGGAATAAAATAGAAATGACTGAAAGCCAAATAACAATGCCACAGACTGCTAGCCTCTCCTCTCTGCTCCATATAATTCAGTTTTGAGCATTAACCCAAGCCCTGCCTGTCAGGCACTCTCTTCCAGCACCAACTACACTCTGTGTAACACAACCTGCCACATGGTCATTTTATGCTTCCTAATACCAAGTGTCACCATCATTTGTAGTGGCATGCTGTTGGGAGGCCCTGCCGGTTTTAGGTTGCAGTCTACCATGTCCTGGCAGCTCTCTCCAAGCTCAGCAACATGAAGGACTCCCTCCACAGTGAGGATTCCTGCTTCCTACCTGCCCTTATTTAGAGAATGTCTCTGCCCAGATGCCTGACTTATCTCTAGCTTGACCTATGACAGAAGCTTTCCCCACTGCTGCCGGTATATTCCATATACTTGGAAGAGTTGAGATGGTTTTGTGAAGTCACTTCCCAGAGGGTTGTCTTCATCATGTCTACAGCCATCCAAACCCCGTTTCCCACTTCTGACCCCTGAGAAATAAGATGAACCACAGCATGTCCATATACATGCCATTGCTCTGGTCCTCTGAAATCTCCTCCATCCATGACCCGGGTGGACCTCTTTTCCTAGCATAGACACTGCTGTGTTCCTCGGCCCCCTTCTCACTCCCAAGCCCACGCTAAACAAATCCTGTTACCAACAGAGGAAAGACTTTAAAAGTGATTTCTGTTGTGCTCAACCAATAGAAATCAGTAAAGGGAACTCTTACTTTTAGCAAAAGAGAAGTTACTAACAGATTTGCTATGACTGTAGTGCATTGATTGATACAGTCAAGTCAGAATAATTTCACTATCATTGTGGGTCCACAGGTCTGTGTATCTGTATTTGACTAAAATAGAAGCAAGTATTTCATACTTGTATACTTGAAAACATAACACGGAAATGGAGACTGGAGGAAAGAAATGATCAGGTTTGTTTTCACTGGAAACTACTACTTGTTGGGCTTGCTCCACTGGCAAAAAACAATTTTCAGTTCTTAAAAAAGACATTTTCTGTGGTTTTATAAAATTGAAGTATCACAGCAATCTGAACTTCCTTACAGAAAAATAGCAAAAATTATTCTGTTTAAACTACTACATATATGCAAAACAGACAAAAACAAAGTAAAGGAGCTAAGAAAAAATGGGTAAGAACAATAAATGTTTATTGATTTTTTAAGACAAAAATAATCTTAAAACTCAAAGATCCCACATGTAAACAAGAAAGTAAATTAGGTTAGACAACATTACTATGTACAACCAAAACAGGTTTGGGTGCAATACAGTACGATGTTTGAACTCCTTCCCCTTCAGGGAAAACTTGAATTGTACACTTGAGACCATCAGTGCTGTTACTACTCTCTGAACACAAGATGCTTATGGATTCTGAAGCAGATGGCGAAGCTTCTGCTCCTTGCACTATCTGTGCCATATCTAAAGTCACAGTATGTGTCTGCCTTGTTTTCCACCAGCCCAAAGGTCCAACCCCTGGGATTAGACAGGTTACACTGATCGGAGTTTCCAGTTTCTGTGTTGGGATGTGCCAGAATCCATATATTACAACATCATTCTTCAAAACTAACCTAATTCTAAATTCTACTTCTAACTCTGTGGAGCCGTCCCTTTCTCCTGCTGTCTATAGGACATAGCTAACTCACTTTTCAAATTACTGCTAAAACAATGACGCAATTTAGGCAGCGAGTTCTGACAAAGTTGTAGTTTATTTACCAAAAACAAAGCAAAACAAAAATGCTCTTACTTTAGAAATCTAGGTCAAGTATTGTCATTGTAGTAGTACTTCATTTAGAAGAATGGCTTCAATTTAGAGGATTTAATGTGTATATTAATACAATTCAAAATTCAACACAGACTAAGTTATAATTCATATGGAGAAAGTCTCAGTTCTTGGAAGAAAGACCAAAGTGTGGTTTCATTACTATAAAATGTGATTAATTCAGCATCTTCTTTCTTCATTTTGCCAATTATATCCATTTCACTTTTATAAGCTTTGCAACACAGCTTGGGTAACTGTTCGAAGTCTCAGTTTTATTTTAAAATGTAATTCTCTTTTTGCCAGTTAAAATAATTTAAAGATGTGCACAATATGTTTGTGCTATTTAAGGCAGGTGCCAAGCACATTTTGAAAGGTAATAAACTTACCAACTAGAATGTTCTCCCAAAGGGGGAAAAATGGAAGAAAAGTAAAAGCTCATGACAGTTTTTAAGACAGATGTTTAAATAGCACTCTTTAGATGATTTAAAAATAATTTGGCAGCTGCACTGCCTGTGGTTCTAACATAACTGTCTACAAAGGACACGCAACAGATACAGAATTAATGATATACCTTTAATATGTTTACAAGTCTCTTTAAGTTGGTGCCTAATGGCATTTAACAAGAACTCTGATTTCGGTGTAAAAAGATTTAGAACACACCCCGACACTATGTAATGACACCACTTCTCTACGCCATGCAGAAAGAACTCAGTTTGCATACATCATCAGACCTTCGTGGTTCTAGTCAACAACCAAACTGTTCCCATTTTGTGTCACTGGAATTCTTTGGCAAAAAGTTCAAAATAGCCATGGGTCAGGAAACAACTGTTCACTCATGGTCTTCATTTTTGCAAAATGAATGCGTTTTGTAAAAGGAATCTGCACTGGACCCACTGTAGGTCAAATAATTGTAAGAAAGTGGCAACAGTATGGCTTGGTGATCTAATCTACCCCCAAAGCCTTGAGTTGCCGTTCAATCTCTTCATCAGAGATGGTTGCCTTTGAGGTGGAGGCAGACGGTAAGCTTCTGGAAGCCGACGGTGCTTTGGCCATCTATATCACAGACAAAAATGAGAGAGAGAAAACGTTAGCAAGTTTCTGAACGGGAACAGAGGACACACGTTCTGCTGACTCACATGGAAAATCATGCAGCGAGCACTAACAGACAAAAGCTGTTCTCATTACGAATAGAAGCTATTCCCACCTTTCCAGAGATTTCAATTCCGATTTCATCAAGAACTTGATTCACAATGTCCTGGCTTTCTTCTTCATCATCAGAACCATCAAAGATGTCATCAAGGGTGTCATTGACTTGGAGAGAAGAGAAAGGGAACAAAGAGATTATTTTCAAGTGTGTTACAAGTTAAATTTATATTTGTGAACAATAGTCAAACTATACATATATGTTTTTAATGATTAAAAATCAAACTTAGGGGAACCAACAAACCATAAAACTCATGTTTTAAGTGTCAATCAGTTATAATGATAAATAATTTCTGAGCCAATACTTTTGGAATGATGTCATTTTTTTGCTTTTTGTTTTTTGTTTTCTTTTTGGTTTTTTCAAGACAGAGTTTCTCTTTATTTGTTTTGGAGGCTGTCCTGGAACTCACTCTGTAGACCAGGGTGGCCTCGAACTCACAGAAATTCTCCTACCTCTGGCTTCCGAGTGCTGGGATTAAAGGCGTGCACCACCAACGCCCGGCGAATGATGCCATTTTTAACATCCAATCCAGTAATAAAAGAGACCTCAGCAATACTGTGATCACTATGCACAGGGCCCCGAGTTCAAGCTCCAGCACCAGAAAAAAAGGATAAAGTGATTTCTAAAACTAGATCTTGAACAGACATAACCCATGTGACAGTTATGGCTCCAGGCTCATAGTTTTTAGATATGATTCCACAAATGGGTATCCACTGAGCTGTTAAACCAAGAAAAAGTTTGCAAGAATCAAACTGTCTACTAATATATAGGAAATAGTTACCGTCTCCTGCCCACTTGTAATATTTACATTATTTCTTATGTTAACATTCAAGATATAGTAGGGTATTTTAATAAAATGTATGGCTGAGTATTCTAGTAAATTTTCCCAAATAATAAAATTCAATGTAGCCCTGTAAGTTTATTTGATGGTATCATCTTTCTTTCCCTTCCTATCCAAAATAAGTACTGGAAGAGTCTGAATAGAGGGTAGCATGTTAAGTTATAGAGGATATTTTTGGTTTTGGGAAAAGCTGGGATTACATACTTATTTTGGATCTGGATACGTGTCTGCCATGCAGCACACACACAATGGCAGAACAGATGATAAATGAAGACTTCTGATTTATCTCAAATGGAAAACAAAAAACCAATATATTGTATATGTATACTGTATAATTTTCAACAGAAAGAGAACACATCCCTGGAAGCAACCTGTAATACAGACCTGGAGGAAGGAACTAAGTAAATCTGACCTGACAGAGATCCACAGAGAGGCAACAGGGACAAATACAAGGGAGAGGAATTTCTTCTGCTTGGTTGTTAATTGAAGGTGGCATTTTGAAAAGGGCAAGAAAGGGATGTGGGGGGAATTGGCCTAGGACAGGAATTACCTAAAATATTAAGAAGAATTAAAAGGGAAAATAAGACCTACTTTGATCTCCTTGTAACCAAACTGGCCACTGGGCTCCTGGTTATAGACTGAGGATGTGGTAGTGAAATAGTATCTAGAGGGAGTTCTTAACAGATCCTGGCTTTCTATTGCAATACCTCACAGCCTACATTTCATGGGCTAGCGAGCTATGGCTGCTTAGGGGATATTACATGAAGTAGGGCCTACTTGGGGAATGACCACAGTACAAACACTTTTATTAAGGTTAATGTTTCTTACATGTCATGAGAAGTCTTATCTAACATCTGAAATCACAGATCTTATATCCAACACAAACACAGGAAGAAGAGTAAGACTCATCCACGATCTCAGTGCACATTAGTTTTTGGTGGCCCTGACATTAATAGCAAAGCTGAATATTAGAAATTTGGAATGTTAATCAGTAAAAAGTAAATTTAGAAAGGGCTAAAAAGCTTATGATGAACATGGAATATCATAGAATATTATTTCCAAGGAATAAAAGCATACATTAATACATAAATTATTCAAATAGGAGCTCAGTCCTTGTGTTTAGTATCAAGCAGCTTTTGAGAGCAGCCATTTTGCCTATCACATCTTTACTACAAAACCGCTTTACTTTTTGTTTGTGCTGTTTTTGGTTTGGTTTGATTACTTTGTGGTCAGCAGAAACCCATTGCAAGAACCTGGTCAGGATGCTCTGAGTCCACGTCTAGAGTATTAATCAGCAGCCTGTAACCTGAATGCTAATGGCAGTGAGGCAGGTGAGAGGCCAGGCCAGGTCTGAAGGTCTAAGTTAGTGGTTCACAACCTGTGGGTCACCACCACCCGAGGACCAAGGGATGCTTTCAGGGGGTCAAAAGTCCCTTTCACAGGGTCACCTATCAGCTATTTACAGTACAAGTCAGAACAGCAGCAAAGAAAATAATTTATGTCTGGGGTCACCACAACATGAGGAACTGTATTAAGGGTCACAGCCCTAGGAAGGCTGAGAACCAGTGGTCTAATGAAAGTTCTACAGAAGAGGTGAGGGATGGCCAGAAGACGAGCATTGCAGAACACAGCAGATGTGGGACAGAGATGGGAACACTTCCCACAGGCCTTGTTCTAAAGCTTGGATGTGGACAAGTCTGAGCAACATGGCGCACAAAGCTTGTGGTAACCAATCTATATGATTCAACTTAAGGCCCACTTCGAGACGTGGACCTGGGTGATCAAGGACCTGAGACAGGATAGCCCAGGGAATTAGAATTAAACCAAATACTAGTGTTATACTAAAAAAAAAAAAAAAAAAAAAAAAAAAAGGCACAATAGCTGGGTGGTGGTGGTGCATGCCTTTAATCTCAGCACTTGGGAAGGCAGAGGCAGGTGGATCTCTGTGAGTTCCAGGGCAGGCTCCAAAGCTACACTCTATTATGGAACAGGAGGCTATTCGCTAGTGTGGTAATCTAGCAAGTTTCTAAGGTGCTGTTTACCACACTAGATGAGTAAACTAGAACACCGGCAAGCGAGTGGAGCTAAGCTGGGAGAGACCCACACAGTTGGAAAGCAGCCAGAAAATGACAGAATGAGGCAAAATGTTGACACACATGTTTCAGTATTGACCAGAGTGTGATAAAGGTCACTCAGTCATTAGTAAAATAAACACTGGGGTCATTTTGTTGGGAAGAAGTTTGGGGTCTCATATATAAATCTAATCTCAGGAGATTTAATGAACCAATAAAGTAAAACACACTCAGTTTCAAAGAAAGGTTGTCAAGTAAAGTAAACATTTGAAACCCTACTGATGAGAATAAAGGGTTTAATAAAGGTGTATTGGTGATGATAGGTGATACATCAAAACTATTTTTATTTTTCAGTGCTGGGAAGCAAATCAGGGCCTTAGGTGTGTTCAGCAACCACTTTGAACCTGAGTCACATCCTCAGTCTGATAGCAGAACTATTTTTCAGAGAGAGAGTGCATATCTTTGGCACACTGTCACAATTTTGAAAATGAAGCAGGCACTGATGGTTGAGTGTGCTCTCACCCTTACAGAAAAACACAGGGCAGAAATGTGCTCGCCATCGGTTACAATACCTGGGTGGAGCCCACTTCCTTTTATTCACCGTTTCTCCTCCACAGTATGTTTGGAAACTAAACTTTAATGCTATCCTGTGACATAAAGCAGAAGCAGTAGCTCCACTGCCTCTCCTCTCACAGGACAGGTCTTCAGTGTGACAACCGCATTGAGACCCGAAAAACTACTGTGTTTTCCTGGCCAGTAAAATGAAAAGCTGTTAAGGCCATTTGCTAATGAAATTATGACACAGTCTTATGTTTAACTGAAAATGGATGTTTTTCCTAGAATACAGTCTGATCACGGTTTCTCCTCCCTCATTCTTCCCAGATCCTCCCCACCTCTCCAGGCTATCCAACTCCTCTGTCTTTCTCTTTAGAAAACAGACAGGCCAATTAAACAAAACAAAAAACAAGTCACAATAGAATACAACAAACTAATAAGCAGAGTGGGAAAAAGAAATAAGGAAAAGGCATGAGAATCTCTTTCTCTCTCTCTCTCTCTCTCTCTCTCTCTCTCACACACACACACACAGAGCAAAACACATAAAAACACAAATTAGAAACTATTATACAAAGAGATTAGTAAGGTAAAACAAACAAACAAACAAAACAACAACAAAAAACACGCAGACAAAGTAATATGAGAGAAAACACCTCCAAAATTAGCACCGAGTTGGTTTGGAGTTGGCCTTCCACTGCGGGGCCTGGGGCCCACTGTTAAGTGCAGTTTGTATAGGCAGACTCCACTGCAGAAAACTAAAGTTTCCTTTACAGGTGGCTGTCAATTAGCTACCTTCTTTGTTGGGCAGGGGAGATCACATCTACTTTCTCTTCTCAATACTGGGACCCCACCTGGCTTGGACATGTGCAAGCCCTTTGCATGTTGCTATGGTCTCTGTGTTCATAAGCAGAACATATTTATATACCCCTCCAGTTAACAGACTGAAAGAAGTTAGAGTCGTTCCATGGAAGTCTATCATGCTGGAGTCACTTCTGGCTTCATTATCTGTGAGCAGGGGCCTGCTGGGACACGAGCTTGGTCAATTAGAAGAGGAGAACACTATATGTTCTTCAACTTACTCATTTCTTCAGTCATTTCCATTTTCATGTTTTCCTTCTGGAAATTCTGCATTGTTTGTAGTGTCTTCTGTGGATCCATCTTCTTGTTGACTGCCTGCATTGTCTTTAAGAAATGAAGAGTCATGTCAGCTACCTAGTTGTGAAAGCCATCTATGGAGTAAGTCTAAAAGCAGCCACAGCAAATACAATCTTCTGACTGACCTAGTGTTAAGTCAAAGTCAAAAACATGTCTGTGGAAGCTAACAACTGAAATCCACTTAAGAAGGTAGACTCAGGGGGCTGGAGAGATGGCTCAGAGGTTAAGAGCACTGGCTGCCTTCCAGAGGTCCTGAGTTCAATTCCCAGCAACCACATGGTGGCTCATTACCATCTGTAATGAGATCTGGTGTCCTCTTCTGGCCTGCAGACATACATGCAGGCAAGACACTGTACATAATAAAGAAATCTTAAAAAAAAAAAAAGAAAAAAAAAGGTAGACTTAGTCTCCACTACAGCTCTGTCCGCACACTGACCTTTATCTCCTTAAAGGTGTGTACTCTCCCCGGCACAGGACTGTCACACACTCTTAAGTGCTCCTCTCTACTTTAAGCAATCTGAATAAGTGCCATTTAAAAGTCAAGAACTTCAGGTGGTACTTCCTTCCTTCCTCCCATTACAAATGGAGAGAAAAGGCACCGATGGCTCAATAATTTGCATATGGTCTCACTAAGCTGAGTGTCAGCAAAGTTTTAGAGGCCTGCACACACTGCATCTTCTGTAACCTGCCTCTTAAAGAGACTACAAGCTCCCTCAGGTCCTGGCTTAGCCATTCCATCTGAACTACCTGAGTACCTCAACAAACACTTGCTGGCCAAATAGCACATTCTTGAGTCATTTAATTAAAAATTCCAATTCAGATACCCATATCTGACAAAAGCTATTAGATATAATTTCTGAGCCGATCATTTACAGAAAACTATAAGGTAACTGACCCTCTCAACACTGGTACAAAGTTATCAGTCCAACTATGTGATCTTCATATGACCTTGTCCCCTAAAGTCAGACTTTAGTTCTGCCCATCTGCAAGTCTACAAAGGAGATCAAAACTACTTGTTTTTGTGTATTTTTATCAGTGACTGAAATGATCAGCATCTTTAAAATCAACAGTTACTGGCTGCACACACACACACACACACAGAGTGTATATATATTCACATAGAATTAAATGTAAATTCCTGAAATCCAAAAGTTTTCATAGTCATATGTGTGGTTCTGAATATTTACAAAAGTGAGTCAACAGGAAATTATTATTACTCAAAAGTAGTCATAAATAACAATAAAAAAGAAACCCTTAAATTTCTTGAAATTTATTGAAAAAAACAAACACTATTCTAAGTCAACTCCATATAAACTTTGAAGCTCCATGTGATTTTGGAAAATGTAAATGTCCTGAGCACACCAATAACTAAGCCAGAATCAATTACTTGGATTCAACTTATTTTATTAATAACTAAGATTTTTATAGCACAGATATTTCAGAAAGTACTTTGAAATCTAATTTGAATATTAATATTTATACATCCTTGAGAAGACACCAAAGCTGCCAGTTACCTTTGCAGTGGTAGACATAGCACCGGCCATCTTCATCTGGGAGTTCATCACTTTTGTTTGTGTGGACATAGACGTGACTTTTGAGCTTACAGCAAAAGTTCTTGTCTTCTGTTTCCGTAGATGGACAAGCTGCTTAGCTAAAACCCTGCAAGCTTCTTTATTACCAATCTTGGCCATCTTCTTAATTTCTAATTCCTAAGAAGACAAAAAAGGGAAGGGGCTAAAATGAAGAAGTAGTCCTCAGTGATCATCCTGAAGAACATATCTAGTAGGCGTGAAGTCATAGAGAGGAAGGTTGCCTGAGAGGCTATGTCACATGTTCACACAGGAAGAACTGGTACCCTCATTTGTGAACATAAAACAAGCTTATGAAATAGTACGTGCATAGAGCCCAGGAGAAAATATAAAATGAAAATCTAAAACTAGGTAAGAAAAATAGTATGATAAAGAAAATAAAGACAGAGGTAGTAAAGTTAATGATACCGATAACTGCATTGAAACAAATGGTCCATCTTATATGTCAATTCAAAAGCAAGTTCTGGAATATACAAGAGCAAATCTAATTATATGCTATCTCTTAAACATAAGAGCATAAGTGTCTTAAAAAGTAGAAAATACATTATATTTTCCAAAGTCTGCAAATATGGGGTGGCTATAGTAATATCAGATCAAATAAATTTAAGAACAGATATTTCCAGAAGTAAAAATTATCATCTCATGATGATAAAGGGACTAAATCATAAAACTATCAGGTCAATCCTAAGTGCCTACACAAGTGTTAACTCTGTTTCACAATATGTTGATCACAACTGAATGTTGTGAATAACGTTAGAAAATATTTCTTATTTCAGGTTTAAAAAGATGCTCATCCCTACTTCTCTCCATTGTCCATTAT
Organism: Mesocricetus auratus; assembly: GCF_017639785.1. Taxonomy (NCBI): domain Eukaryota; kingdom Metazoa; phylum Chordata; class Mammalia; order Rodentia; family Cricetidae; genus Mesocricetus; species Mesocricetus auratus. Next base: position 28,679,964 of record NW_024429192.1, on the reverse strand, counting down.
AGTAGCAAACAGATAAATTAGGAGGCATGCCTACAACAGAATGATACCCATCATATACGTGGCAGCAGAAAGGAGCTCATTGTGATTCTACCTTCATACAATTTTAGAAACAAAAATGAATCTAGGGACCCCCATGTTATTCTCACTGAATAAAGGGAGACAGTGAGGATGGATAAGAGGGACTTCCTAAGGCATTAGAAGTTTGGGGGAACAATGTCTGTGTTCATTGCTTTCTCTAGAGTAACAATTTCAGGGAATATACGTAAAACAAAGTATCACTGGAATATTCTAAATATGTACAATTTATCCATGTCTCTGACAGCTCAGTAAAGCTGCTTTAAGACTGGGGCAACATGCACATGAAATAAAATTTTAAGATGAGCCATATCCATCTAATTAATAATAAACTGTCATGGAACAATTATCTTTAGAAGACCACATAAGACACCTAGGTGTTACGATACTATTTCTTATTTTCTTTTGTTTTCCTGACTATTTTTATTTTTAATGTCAATTACGAAGGTAAAGGTCTGTGGGTTTTTTTGTTTTGTTTTGTTTTGTTTTGGTTTTTGGTTTTTGAGACAGGGTTTCTCTGTATAGTTTTGGAGCCTGTCCTAACACTCACTCTGCAGACCAGGCTGGCCTCAGATTCACAGAGATCCGCCTGCCTCTGCCTCCCAAGTGCTGGGATTAAAGGTGTGAGCCACCAACACCTGGCTGGTAGATCTATTTTAAGAAATATTTATTCCTAGTCATTCTAGGAATGAAATAATTTGATTTTGCATCAACAGAAAACAGAATTCTGATAAAGTTAACAAATGATGCAATAACAAAAGCAGAAAAATCAGCAAAGGATGAAGAGTTGCTTCTTACAAGTAAATCATCTCTCGTTCATTGCTTTTTTTGAATCAGCTAATTATTCAACAGTAATTTCCAAATTACCTTTGAAGTTTTGCTGAGATTCAGTGTTCTACTCACCAGCTGTTTTTCTTGTTTCTCCAAGGCTGCTCGGTCCCTGATTATAGCCCTCTGAGTGCCTCGCAGCTCTCGGTTCTGTTCCTTTATCACATCTAGGAGAGGCACAAAAGAAACTCGAATTTATGACTATAAAAACTGCCTCAAAATTGCTTACCATACTAGACTAGGGGAATGTAATAAAAATGGAAACTTTCACTACATGTTAATTTTTTCTTTCAACTTAATATACTACAAACTAATCAAATATTAAAATACCTATTATAACCATAGATTATATAAATAGAGAGGTTTGCTTAAATATGCAGTACTTAAAACTTTATCTTAGAGAATTATTATATAATTATGGCACACGTAACAACCTCCCCAACCCCAACCTCACACACACACACACACACACACACACACACACACACACACACACACACACACCCCTTTTCACCTCTCTACTCCAGTACTATGTGGACTTCAGAAAGGAACACACATTGTATAGTTTATTGGGCATTTTTTTTTGCATAGTTAAGTCTTATATGGTATGAAACAACAGATTTTCCAATGAAACAAATGCAGATTTTAACTACAACTCACAAAATGGGAGACTTACAAAGACTTAGAATATATATGACAGAGGATTGCTATCAGGAATACATGAGGAACTCAGTAGCAAACAGGAAGTGATGTAGCTGGCCAGAAATGGGATATAAGCAGGGAGAAACAGGAAATCACTCTCTCTCTGCTGAGATGCTTAGGAGGTTAGGTGTGCTGTGGTTTGTTCCTTCTCTTTGATCTCTCAGCATTTCCTTCTATATCTGACTCTGGCTTTATATTATCTAGACCAATTAAAAACTCTTTTTACAAATACCTAAACAACAGATCTAAATAGGTATTTCTTGAAACAATTATACTAGTGAGCAATAAGTTAATGAAGAAATTCTCAACACTAGTTATCAGGGGATACAAATATAAGACAGATGTAGACTCTGAGTGGGGATGACTATTAAGGAAGAGGTGGGGGGCCAGGGAGGGTGTGAAGAAACGAAACCCTTACACGCTGCTGGTGGAATATGTAAATCACTACAGACATTACAAAAAACTGAGTTGAAACTCCAAAATAATTAAAATTTTAGCTACTACATGATTAGCAATTCAATTCTAGTTATATAGCCAAAGTAAATGAAATCAGTACAATAGTGACATCTGCACTCACATTTTTAATGCAACACTATTCACAATAGTCAAGAAATGGAAGTAACCTAAGTATCCATTGCCTGACAATGTAGAAAGAAATGTGGTATGCCTTTCTAATGGAGTATTATTTACATGAATAAAATTGTCATTTGTGACAACCTTGATAGAGCTAGAGTCCTTTGGAATTGACAAAGGACTACCTGATTGCACCAGTATATAGAATCTAAGAGATGTTTCCACGGACACTAAGACAAGTATGGGGGTTTCCAAAGGCTGGGGATTGAAGAAGGCCGAACAAGGTGGAGACGGTATTCTATTACAGTTTGAGTGGAAAAGTCACCAAAAGGCTCGTGTGTTTGAAGAGCAGGCTCCAGCTAGTGACATATTTTAGGAGGTTTGGAGAGATGGAGTCTGGCTAGAGCAGCAATTGTCAACTTGTGGGTTGTAACCCCTTTAGTGGCTGTACAGATATCCTGTCTATCAGATATTTATATTACAATTCATAAGAGTAGCAAGATTACAGTTATGAAGTAGCAATGAAATAATTTTATGGCAGGGGGTCACCACAACATGAGGAACTGTATTAAAGGGTCACAGCATCAGGAAGGTTGAGAAGCACTGGGCTAGAAGAAAAATGCTTAGGGGTCTTTTAAGTTACAGCTCAGCCTGGTTCTGGTATGAGCTCAATACTTCCTAACTACCAAAGGGATGTGACCAGCTACTGTACACCTCTGCTATTCCAGTGCCAAGGTCCTCCTACCTGCATTCCTTTCCTGCCTTGCTAAGCTGCTTCTTTCCGGTATTTTATGCTTTACTGATACAGTTCTAAGTTAAATTAGATGTGAGCAAGAAGGTTGGTGTGCTACTATACTGCAGATAACAGTGGTGTACTGCTCAATTCAAAGAGCTAAAAGAAAGAAGTATGAAGAGTTTTACCATCTGCGTAGACAGATATAGCTAACCAAACTTAAACATTTCATAATGTATGTATTGAAATGACACCTCATTTAAGATGTACAATTTTTGTTTCTGTATCAGTTAAGAAACAAAAAAAGAATTTTAACAGGAAATCAAGAAGTTAATCTACTGACAGTTAAAGGGTGGGGGATGGACACCAACTCCATCCCGAAATCCTTGGCTTGACTCCTAGCCCTTTCTAAGAACTCAAGGATGGTGGATTCTATCAACTGGACTATCACAGCTCATCACAGAAGAACGCAAGCCCACACTTCCCAACTGGCAACCACTCTGTTGTGCTCCCAGGATGGTAGAGTAACCAGAGCAGCTGCAGAAACTCTACAGCCTGTATTCCATCTAAGAGTCTCTTCATGTCCCTCTTCCCGTACAACATTCTTCATGATAAAATAATCAGAGGAAACAAGATGTCACTTTCTTGGGTTCTGAGAGTTGAAGATCGAGCTGTAGACTATGCAGTCAGAAAGAATGAGGATCTGGGACACATGAACCCATCTATAGTAGAGCAGTCTCTAGAGGGGTCCTTATACCATGAGTGTTCTAAGGCTGGATAATCAGTGTCCACACTCAAATGCTGAGTTAAATACCCAGTTACTGTCTAAGAATTAGAGTCCAGGCTAAATAAGGATATCTTAGATTAAAAAAAAATTATAATGAAACCCAACAGTTTAATAAATGATAATTCAGTTTTACTTTAATTTTATATAACTGTGCATACATTAACTGACACTATATCATACAAGAAAAAATAAAGAAAATTAACTACTGCCTATTCTACAGCCTCACAGTTGTTAATAGACCTATTAATATTTAAGCAGTGCTAAGCTATAAACTCAGAGCATCTAATGTTACATACTAAAACATAATCATAACACTTTAAAGCATATTATGGTAAGTAGGAAGAGACAGTAAAATGTCTTTTCATATGAGGCAACAGGAACAGTCTATAAAACAAACAAATTACCCCACCATTTTCCTTATGTACTCCATATGTGAAACCCACATTTAATGGTTTGGTCTTCTAGATAATTCAGAATGAATAATATAAAAAGACTGAGATATTTTTAATGTCTTAAAGGTCAACTTTATTTTTCACTTGACTTACTTCTTAGTAGATCTGATTCCATCCTAAGATATGAGCTCTTTAAGAGTGGAGGATACATACCATATAAAAAAAACAAATCAAGCAAATAAATCCCTGAGATGTCTAAGCTTAATTTCAGGGGTAGAAGATGAAAGAGGGAAAGATGGGATAGGTTAAGCATCAATGATAATGAAAACTGCTTCATAAATGTGAATGTATTACAATTCGTGTGTATGTATGTGTGTGTATGAACTTGTAGAGGCAAAGTCAACTTCAGTGGTTTTCTCAGGAGCCATTCACCTTGTCTTTTTCTTTTTCCTTTTTTAAAATTTAAATTAGAACCAAGCTTCCATCACATGTCAATCCCAGTTCCCTCTCCCTCCCCTCCTCCCCTGCCCCCCACCAACCTCCCTATCCTATTCCCTTTTTGCTCCCCAGGGAGGGTGAGGCCTTCCATGGGAGATCTTCAAAGTCTGTCATATCATTTGGAGCAGGATCTAGGCTCTCCCCCATGTGTCTAGGCTGAGAGAGTGTCCCTCTATGTGGAGTGGGATGCCAAAGTCCATTCGTATACCAGGGATAAACACTGTTCCACTACCAGAGGCCTCATAGACTGCTCAGGCCTCCTCAATGACACACATGCTCAGGGGTCTGGGTCGGTTCTATGATGGTTTCCCAGATATCACTCTGGGATCTATGAGCTCCCCCTTATTCAGGTCAGCTGTTTCTGTGGGTTTCTCCAACACAGTCTTGACCCCTTTGCTCATCACTCCTCCCTCTCTGCAAACGGATTCTAGAAGTTCTGCTGAGTGTTTAGCTGTGGGTGTCTGCTTCTGCTTCCATCAGCTACTGCATGAAGGCTCTAGGATAGCATATAAAGTAGTCATCAATCTCACTATCAGGGAAGGACTTTTAAGGTAGCCTCTCCTCTATTGCTGAGATTGTTAGTTGGGGTCAACCTTGTAGATCTCTGGAAATTTCCCTAGTGTCAGATTTCTCTTTAAACCTATAATGGCTCCCTCTATTACAGATCCCTCTATTATGGTATCTCTTTTCTTGCTCTCCTCTATTCTTCCCCTGACTCAATCTTCCTGCTCCCTCATGCCCTCCTCCCCCCCCCTTCTCTTTCTCCTAACTCCTTCTCCTTTCCCCCATGCTGTCAATTTGCTCAGGAGATCTTCTGAGAAGGGTTTCTCCCTGGCCTAGGGATCCCTTAAAGAGCCACACAGCTAGGCAGGGGCCAGCCAGCCCCTGGAATCATTGTGCCTGCCTTCTCCTCTCCAGCCTTGTCATTACAAGTGCTGCCACAGTGTCTGGCTTTTAGTGGTTTCTCAGATCAAACTTCGGTCTTCACACACTTCGCATCATAGTCCTATGTGTTAAAACATGAAATCCTATCATAACTCTAGGCAGCATGTGTCCTGCTTGTAGACCCAACCACTTTAAAGGTAACATTTCCTTTTTACAGAATGTTTCACACCTGAACTTTGCACAATTCAACAATGCAATGCAGGACTCGTGTAAACAGCTATGCTTTCCTTCCTTAGATTTTTTCAGTTTAAAATACCGTAGCTGTAGCTGTAAGCCTGTGAACAATTTCCAACTGCTATTCAGCTTTGCAACAGCAAGTTGCAGAATCCTGTCTCAGGATGTGGCCCTTTCTGGATACTACCTATGAGAGCTTTTATTTCAGATTCCCCAGCTCATATAGTTGGTTTCAGAACATACAGTTGTATGTTTGTCTGTACTGCCACAATATCAAATATTATATCTAGTAGTGATCTTATGACACTCAGTATCATGATACATAAAGGGAAATGGCTATCAAGCGTATTTAACTTATTACCTTAAAATACAATAAAATCTCTTGTTATTGGGAAGGATGACTGATAACATTAAAATTATTATGAATATTTTGTATAGTGGAGATATGGATCATCAAAATAATGAGCCATCCCTTAATTTTGGCTTTTAACAGTAGCTGCTCCTCATAAGCAATCTCTGCAAGGTTATACGCCCTCCCCTTGCCCTTTGCTTCCCTCTGCCTCTTGCAAAGATCCCTGCATTCTCATTTCTAAAGAAACCACCTGCATGGTTATAAGACATGAAACGATCAGTCTTCAGAGTTTGGTAGAAGCTAGCACATGTAATAGCCTTCAGATAAAATGGGACTGGAACCCCTCCTTATGCTCTCATGCTGAGTGTCAGTTAAGTATTAGTCAACAGCAAAATACCAGAGGCCAAAGCCCACTTCACATGCTGCTGATTGCCTTTCCCCTATAAGGCCCCCTTCGAATACTTCCATTCCCCAACACTGAATTGTGGTCCATCAGCCTCTCCTACCTTCTGGGGCCAACCGAAACAACCTGATCCCTTGCTGACTCTCTCCTTCTGAGTCCTGTATTTGAATGGAGAGCATCCAGATGTAGTCCAGTAGGTTTCTATTTTCATCCTGCGCTGTGACAAAAGGCAGGCCCCTGCTGCCATGGAAAAGACACAGTGCTTCCTTCCTGTGTACCTCTTGCTTCTTTCCTTAGGCACAGGCTGTGCCCTGGGTTCTCAAGAACCACCCCTTCAGCTGCCTTGGAAGGCTGCATGGTGTTCTCCACGGTGGGTGGTGCTTGCAAACTGTGAAAATGCCCGAAGTGATTAAGTGATACAGTGTGCCCCCTGTTACTATTCATTCATTCAGAGGTAGTCAGGGCTGAATGCCACCCAACCCTCTCTCCCAGCCTGTGTTCAGCTCTATGTTGGGTATTAACTGCCTATCTCAAGCTCATTAGGATCTTTTCTTAATGAATTACAAGTACCTGGACTAGTGGCAACCTCACAGCCTTGAAAGATAAAACCAGAAAGATCTTTTTGCCATCTTAGGATCCAAATCAGTTGAGTTTTTGTTTAGCAAAGTCTAAAAACTATAAATTTAAAACAAAAGTGTTACCAGGAGGTGGTGGTGCACAACTTTAATTCCAGCACTGGGGAGACAGAGTCAGGGGGATCTCTTTGAGTTCGAGGCCAGCTGGGTCTACAGAGCGAGTTCTAGAACAGTCAAGGCTACACAGAGAAACCCAATCTTGAAAAAGCAGCAATAATAATAATAATAATAATAATAATAATAAGAAGAAGAAGAAGAAGAAGAAGAAGAAGAAGAAATTAAAACAAAAAATAAAAAGCAAAAATAAAATAAAAAGGAGGTCTCTCACTATATTTTTCTACTGAGATTTGAAGCCAAGTCCTAACTTGACTTCTAATACTCTGATCATTTGCATAAAATTTGCACATTTAAATACAAAATCAAAAAGTGACAACAAATTATAAATAGAACCACATTAATTTGTGACTAATAGACTTTGGGAGGGAAAGGTCTGTTTCAGGCTTCAGGGCAGTGCAGTGTTACCATTAGGAGAGGAATCTATATTAAGTCTATCACATCACTCCCAGACTCTACCTGGTCCCTAGACAGCCATGCTGCCTGCAGTATCACGGAGTACGCTGGGAAGTACTCAATGGCCATTGGGACTTCAGTCTAAAAGCAGAATTTCATACGTTAAATGCATTTCTTTGGGAAAAGTCATTTTATTTCATTTATTTCACTGCTTATTGGTTATTCTAATAAACCATCACACAAGATGAGAGCCAGTACTTTAACTATCTGCGAAGGAAAACACGTGGTGAAGAGCACATGTTTCTCTTATAGGGGATGTGGGTTTCATTCCCAGCAGCACAACTATCTGTAACTCTAGTCCCTAGTTCCGAGGCCCTTTTTCTGATCTCTACGGGTACAAGTATGCACACGGTAACACATACATACATCCATACAGGTAAAACATTCTTACACATAAATAAGTCTTAAAAAAAAAACATGAAATATCCCTCCATTCTGCTTTTTGAGAAGACACTATTTTAGACTTTCCCTGTAAACTTCAGCAGCTAGCATCAGTAGCAAGAGTGGACAGCAGGGTAGTGGTAAGAGTAACTGTCCAAGCATCAGTAATGTCTGTGAATAGAAGAGAAGCCCTGAAGGTGAATCCAGCTAAACATGGCAGAATTACACAAGCAGTATAGTGAAAATTGGTGCCAAGTACCCAGATATACTGTCTTCTAGAGTCAATGAGAGGAAGAAACCTTGGGAAAGTGGTATAAACTCAAAGAAGTAAAAAAGAAGAAAAAAGAAAGCATTAAGCATTGCAGTTCAGTTCCAAGAAGATTGACTCAGACAGGACAGTACAAGTGAATATTCAGAATTTCACAAGAAAGCAAATCAAGAGCTTTAGAAACAGCATAGAACAACAGTTTGGAGGCCAGTGTCCACTGAATTATGTTCTAAGAAAAAAATGACTAAGATTCAGGGAGTGGACAATGCCAACAACTTTACTCTGGTCAGGGGAGATAAAAAACTCAGCTAGCAAGTTTGAGGAATGATAAATGAGGGGAATGGGGATGAATATGATCCAAGTATATTACAGGTATGCATAAAAATATCATAATGAAACCGGATTATGTACAAGACTTGATAAATGGAATAGATTGAAATGAAACAGTAGGACTTGCCATGGAAGGAAGAGGCAGACAAAATAGGAGAGACAAGCCTCATAGCAGCATAGGCGAATTTTTATTCCATCTACCATAGGTAGTAAATGTCATCAAAGCCTGAGGAATCCACTCAAGCAAAGTTTTTAAAAAATCAGCTTCGTTAAAAGCTAAGGAGAGCTTCTGGGATGGGCATGTGCCAACACACCTAGTATCATTTGCTCTTGTCATGATGTGGGTAGGGAGGGGAAATAAAAGGGAAGACATTTTCCTAGAGTTATCTCTTCTGAAGATGCAAACTTGTCAAGAAGTGTAAGAAACATACAGGGCTGGTACTTGATGCTAGTCTAAAACCAGTTAAGAAAAATACTATGGCAAGCATACTTTGTCTTTGAATCCCACATTCAATTACTTGTTTTTCTTTGGTATGTCAAGAATGTAAGGTAAATAGAGTATAGAATGTGAGATCTAAAATATTCAGGATAATCATCACTAACAGGACACTTAGCATTTTATGTAAGATCTGAATGCCGTAAATACCACAGTACTGCTATCTTTTATCCCGAAAAGAAAAGACATCTATCTGAAAGGGATTCAGTTGTTTGAGATGTCAATTTCCTTCTTATAGTTCATAAAGGTGGGACCACAACAGACTTCTAGATGGATTTATTCCAAATTAGTCAAAACCCACCAGTTGTGAACAACCAACGTGAATGGGTGATTCAAGAAGGCAGAAGCCAGGAAGCTCCACTCCTCTCTGCAGAGCAGCTCTAGAATTCACTGCAGGGTTCATGGTGAGTGGTGATTAACACACCTCAGCAGGCTTAGGGCTGTAGGTACAGAACATCTGGTTGGTAAAATGCTGTCATTTTAGGGTTGTGTCCTCTAAACCATAAACTACTAGAGAAATATTTTTAAATGGCTTAAAACTGAAACCAATATGGAAGGCAGGAAGGACTCAGAATAAGCCTTCTTTGGTAGTATAAAAGAAGTTTAGTTCCAGTGAAGGACGGTAGGGATGCAGATGTCAAGCAGCAGGAACAGAAGTGATGTACTTCTGCAGTTTGCATCAGGGAAGACTTCCTGAAAGACAAAACTGGAGGAAAAGGAAGAGAATTCTCGGTTCATGGAAATCCTAAGTAAAAACACGTCAGGGAAAAAGGCTCAGTATACTCATGAATAGCCAAACACTGCCGAAGGATAACAAGGCTGGGACTTGGCAAAACTGAAAGCGCTTCAGAACAAGGGAAGGCGGGTATTATTGAAATAGCTTACTGTTGGGTACCAGAGACTCATTCACACAGTGGACTCTGAGGAGCAGCCGTCACATTTGAGTTGCCATAAACAATCACACAATCAGTCTGCAGATAAAGGATGTAAAGGGCTGAGACACACAAAGAATTTAGAGCAGAAGGTAAGTGTGCAGAAGTGCAAGACAAGCAGGATCAGAGTGAGAACAGGACACTGGGGGGGGGGGCTGGTAAACGGTGACTCAGTAATCAGGCAGAGCAAAGAGGTGGAATGAGCACTGACCACACTGCAAGACGAGGCCCTGGAAGGAGAACATTTTAAGAGAGTTAAGTTCCTTCAGGGTCTCTGATTTCTGTCACTTTAGAAAACTATATGCAGACAGCAAATTAGTGGATACACTGGCTTTAAACAAAAAGAGAAAAACAGATTTTAGGTGTAATAGCACGTAAATCATGTTACATGAAAAGTAGATGATGTAGTGAGAGATTATACAATGGTAGCCCAAGACAGACCCCAGGAGAAAATCTTAATGTTTGAAGGACAGTTTTAAAAAGGAAACAAAATTCAACCAAACACAAAAAGCCAGTGCAAAGGGCAGTTAAGAGTGTTGGGAGCTGGAAAGTTGGCTCTGTAGTAGAGAATCCATGCTCAGTTCCCAGCACCCTTGTTGCACAGTACCTGTAATTCCAGGTCCACAGGCTCCAATGCCCCCTTCTGGTCACTGCAGGCACCTGCACTCATGTGGCATTTACACACACACACACACACACACAATCTCTCTCTCTCTTTTTTAATTATTGAGTTTTAAAAGCCAAAAGAAAACAGTCTAAGGGATAGGCCTCAGAGATGATCACTAAAAATGGCTCTTCAATGCGGTGATCATTAAGCAAGAGTTGTGTCATGTCATGACACACAGCACAAGGGCTGAGAAGAGGAGGGAGGCATGCCTGAGAAGTAAGTGAGATGATGCATCACTTCTTCAAGGGGCTGACATGAAGGCCAGGAGATTCTTACAAAATGCTAAGGTACAGAGGCCATCAAAAAAGTGAACTAATTTTCAGTATGGAAATCAAATTTTCCTTACTAATTCAGGGAGAACAACTCAGTTGATAGGCAAAAGTGAAAAACAAATGCGCAATTGCATGGCATGAACAAGAGGATCAAATTAAACTGTGATGTAGAAAAATGTAGCAATGATTATACTTACAAGGGGAACTCCCACTTCTGCCACTTAGTACATTTTTGATCCTGAGCAACTCCCTTAGGCCCTCTGCACTCAGTTTCCCCATCAACACAAAGAGGATGATGGCAGAGCTTCCTTCCATCACAGGCTTCATGAGAACTGAATAAGCATAGATAGCACCCACCATTCCTGGCACAGCACTGGTTCACAGAAAGATCTGAAATCGGTCTTCAGTGAAGATCTCATGTAAAAATTACAGTGTTCAAACAACTTTGGCAGTTACCTATTTTAGCTAGGTGTGGTGATGTATGTCTGACACTCTCCACTGGGGAGGCTGAGACAGTGGGTCACCAGAGCAAGCTGGGCTATAGTGTGAGACATTATCTCAAGCAAACAAAACAAACCAGAATGCCACAGCCTTTTCCAGTTCAGGGGTCAAACCCACTGCCCTGTTTACCAATCCACTCTATTCCTAGCTCCACCCCTATCCACAGTACTTCACGTGTTCAAAGGCTGGGTTACCCAGTTATGATACGTCCTAATGGAATGCTGGCATAGCAGGTTCATAATTCTCTTCAATAAGTAGGTTACTATTTGTCCACACAGAAGAAAGAGCACTGATGATCTATGAACAGATTATAAAAAGTATATGTACATATAACACTACTCAGAAAGGGGAAATCAGGTGCTCCATTGTAATTTTAAATGGGAAAGGATCCTTTTTCTCAGTGGCATTGAGATACACCTCTCATTAATTTCTGTAACAAAACTGCAGAGCCTTGTATATTCTTGTGTCAAAATGAATTAAACATAACTCTGAATAGTAATGTGTTGTAATGTTGTCTCCCTTTTTAATTTACATGTGCAGTAGTCTTCAGTGATATAGTATATAATTCTTCCAGCCAGTCCAGAAACAAAAAGATTCAATTATTCCACAGATCCATAACCAACCACCAATTTCCCTTATATATCAGAATTTCATTAGTTAGGACAGAAACAAAGTCAGCACACAGTAAAAGATCAAAGAGAAGTGCATAAAAATACATTAAATTTCATTACCCAGTGTCTCATTACTGAGAGGAGTGCTGCCACCTTTTATATAAAACAAGAGCCCTCTCCTTTTATCTAACAAGGAAACAATCATCAATGCGGCTCTCAAGCAAAATGATGTACATGTGGGTCCACAATTAAGGCATGAGTGAATGAACTAAATTAATATGATAATTTAAGAAAATGTCAAGTCTGCAAATTGGAGTAAATGTACATGGGGTCCCAGTTTACATTCAGAAATGTCACACACAGATTTTAATTTAGAGGTGTAGCACCTAGCAAAAGTCCCTAAGATTCTTTCCTAAGCAAGTCTTTTCGGGAAAGAAATACATAAACTCTTGATATTAAGACTAACTAAACTGCTATGAATGTGCAGTCACGTGTCTTCCTGGCTCACCTGCATTGTCCCTTTCCCCCTATTCTAAGCATCAAGTGTAAGTCACTAGGTAGTCAAAAGTACCAGAAAGCACAACACCGAGGCTCGTCTTTGAAAATATTTAACAGACATTTAGCAATGAAGACAGTCTTTGGATTTTACTGTTAAAAATTATTTAATTTGTGGCATCAAGGTGAGAAAGGAACCCACTTTTTCTGTGCTCAATAAACTCATTATCACTATATAGAATTATAGTGAATATGTATATATTAGAGATTACTACTGTATAAGACATGGATAGTAATAATCCAGGAGGGAATAGACTACAATAACTGAGTATCACAATACTGGTACTGAAGCACTAAAAACAAAACAAAAATGTCATGTCAAAGATTAAGCAATATTCTCAGGAAATCACACACAGAATCCATCTCATGTAATTGTGTTATGTCACCTAACAAGTTAGTAGCTATTCCAGAGATTGAAAATGCTGCTTCTCAATTAGTAAAAAGTCAAAATAGTGGGGGGGGGGGATTCAGTCACATAGAAGAAGCAAAACTCCATTATGCTGTTGATTGAGATAAAAGGACACCCTGTGTTGAAATGAAAGATCATGTAGTAGGGTAGAGATGGTGTCTTTGTTATCCTGCCCCCAAATCTGGCACTGGAACACTGAACACAAAGAAATGAAGGAGTTACCCCCAACTCAGGGCTGAGCTCTGGGTTTGTACCAATCACAGTCTAGCTACCACTGCTTCTTTTGTGGTTACAAAGGCGTGATTATTTGCTTGAACCAACAACAACCTGGACTCTGCAAGCAATGAAAAGCAGTTTTTAAACAACGTGGTATGGATTTAATGCCTGGGGCAGCCACGTATAATACACACACACACACACACACACACACACACACACACACACACACACACACACACACACACAGCACCACTGCCTAGGAACGCCACTAAACTTGTGCATTCCAGTCCATTCACTTTCCACCCCCCTTCACAAGATGGCACTGAGTCACCTGAAACAATCTAAGTGCTTTTCCAAATGCGAACTCCTATGCGAATTACACAACCCTCACTTTAGTTGGCAAAAGATACTCAGAAAGGAGGAATCTGCACTATGGACACTAAGCCCGGACCCTTCCCTTGGTCTTATTTTACTGCTTGAGTCTTTCCTATCTATAAAGCTGAGGAATCTGCAAAGGTACAGACAGCCGGGCCCCAAGTTCTTTACCTAAGCGGACCCCCCCCCCGCTGCTACCCTCTGCCTTGTCCTCCCCTAAAGACACAGGCGCTCCTTTCTGAAGTCAGGAAGTGGGGTGACTCCACGGAAGGAGCAACAAACACGCAGGAGAAACCAACAAGAAATCCATCAAGTCGCCAAGTCTAACGACACCCGGGGGCCAGCACCGCTGGGCCTCCTCAGAAAGCTCGGAATCCCTGCGAGACGGGGGGACGAAGAAAGAGAAGGAGGGAAGGAGGGTGGGGAGAGCGCAGTCGGGAGGACGAGTCGCCCAGGTGAGGCTGCCGAGCCGGAGTGACGCAGCCACGGTCACCTGTGGGACCGCCGGGCTGGGCCCACGTCCGGGGACAGCGCCGAGCCGCGGCCGGAGCCCCGGAGCCCCCGGGGCGGAGGAGCCCGGCCTTGAACTCACCGTCCACGGTCTTCTTCTTGAAGAGGGACGCCATGGTGAGCGGGCGGGCGCGCCGGGGCGGCCCAGCTCGGCCCGGTTCGGTCCGGCCGGGCTCTCGGGAAAGGACAGCGGGAAGGACGGAGCCTGGGTGGGGGCGAGCGGCTCGCCGCGGCGGAGGGGGGCGGGGGCAGGGTCTCGGGACCCGAGGTGCGGCAGGCGTGACTCCGCGAGGCTCCCGCGAGCGCGTCGTGGGCGCTCAGGTGACCGGGAACTAAAGACACTTTTTGGAGAAGTCACTTCTAGGCGGCGCCTGCGCGTCCTGCGCGTACGCCTGCGCACTGCGCGTCTGAAGCCGCCGCGCTGCCCTCACTGCCAAGGCTGCCAGCTCTTCTGCCCGAGTCCGCGTCGCGGGGATGCTTGGCCGGAGCCAGGCTGGCCCCGGCAGGTGTCTCCGAGTCCGCAGAGCGCTAGGACGGTTTCTGTGCTGACCTCAAGCACCTGTAACACCTGCCCGGCGCTTTCCTCCTTATTCCAGGCTGCTGGCACTAGGGATCCCGGGGACCTGTGACTGCCTGACTGATGGCAGTCGGACTTCCCACGCCAATCAGCGCGGGGCCTTGGAGGATGCTCCGGGAGTGCTCCACAGGGCCTTGCACCAGGAGCTCTTCCCGACCGTCCTAATGACCTTCTTCCACCCGCCCCGCCTCCTGCGGGACCCAGCTTCACCTGCTGCCCGGTTCCGGGTGCCTCCACCAGCCTGCATCTGTCCCCAGGGATCTGGGGTCTGGAGATTGTTTGGCCAGGAAAAGCATGCGTGACGAACAAGTTTCTTTATACTGCACTATTGTTTAATGCTCTTGGCCGGAAACAAGAGTGAAAGTCTACTTGTGTTTGTATTCTTGCTTTAACGTCACCAACTCTTTCTAGATGCCTTATAAATAGCTCAGAAAGCACGTAGACACACACACACACACACACACACACACACACACACGTCTGTACAGCGTACCTAATAAATTGCTACACAGCTCTAGGTTGATACCAAAAGTCTCCATGCTGTGTTAAAAGAAGAGCACAATTATTTACATTCTTGAATGTATAAAATACAGAAAATATAATCTTGTACGTAGATATTTATGTGTACATTCCTCTGCTTAATAATTTAATTCTCTATTGACAATCATAATTTGGCTTTGAACATACTTCGCTCTGAATCTCCTATGTAGCTCACTGCCTTCCATGGGATTAAAAAAAATAGGTGAATCTGGAGGTGGTGTTCAATAGAACTCATGACTGTGTGACAGCCCTGGTTCAATTATTAGTATCTAGTAATAGTAGTGGTATTTTGAGGATCATCAGACTTGCTTTCTTCATTTTTTAACTTCATAAGAGGTCAGCCCCCTCACAAACACTGGTAACCCAATGTTACTACTCTTAAGTCAAATTTAGTGAAGAGCTTGTTAGGAAAACTTTCTGGGAACAATTGTCTTCCTCTCTCGAGTTAGTCATTTTTAGGAGGTAAAGTAAACCATACTGGAAATATAATAGAGGAGAGATACTGTACCCAGGACATGGCCTTTTCTCATGGAAACGCCATGGATGGGGTGGGGGTGGGTGGCTTCCCCGTGGTAATGAATCTCACAGAGCTGTGCTTGAATGCATGAGAGGCAATAAGCTGCCATGTGGGGTGGATCTCACTCATCCCCGCTGCAGTCACCCTTGTTTTATTACTCCTAAGCGATCCCCCCCACTGACCCAATTGAAACAGTTGGGAAAATGCCAAGTACTTAGCAGCAACCATATGGAAGACCCTCCAAAAGTGCACAGCGGGAGCTAAAGACAGGGTTTGCTCATTACAATAAAGATAAAATAGAAATATGTACCTCTGAAGCTCGGCACTCTAATAGCTTGCTGCTCCCATAGTTTCAAACAGGCTGACATCCAGTTGATATGTCTCAGTCTGGCTGGCATCCCTTCTATTTAGTTAATGGCCAAACTCAATCCATACATAACGTGCATATGTAAAGACCAAGGTATATGTAAATGCAGTTGCGGTTTGGGACACTGACAAGCTTTAAATTGAAACCAGATTTATTTATTTTAAGTTACCGCTGTCATATACAAATCTGTTATATCAACAGACACATATATAAGAATAGCATATTGTAGACTTTAATAGTGGTCTTTAAATCTCTTTCAGAAAAAGTAAATTATTACTCCATGATAATATCTTTATGACCCAGCATTGCTCTTTCAAGTTGCTCACACAGCAGAAATCCTATATGTCATAGCTTGCTGTGTGTTGGGGATAGCCTAGGAGAAGAAGAACAGAAAACATGCCCTATACCCTTTGACTTATTTCCCTGCTAGTTTTCATCTCCTCTGTCTCACTGGGGAAGGACTCAGCTTTGACTCAGCATAAGAAAAGAGGTCATAAAACCACACCTATTGTGAAATGGCATGACTGCTATGAGCTCTTCCCCACTGCTGTGTTTAGAAATGGGTGGTTGTAGACTGGTTCCCTTTAAATAAATCCCTGATTAGAATATTAGTAAAGTGCTTTTAAGGTATGAAGTAGTGAAATTCAGCTTAGGTAAAAAAATCTTTCTTTCACGCCTTACCAATAATACCACAACATCTTGCTTGTCTTACTTTGTCATATAATGAAGCCAGGAAGACAGTCTTCCGCCGGTTTGAATGATTTTCTTCAGGTAGCCTTCAGTTTTGTTCTGCTTGCTTCGTTTTTGCTTTGTTCATATTGAGACAGAATCTTCAGTAGTCATGGCTGGCCTTGAATTGGCTGTGTGATCTCCAACTTCTGATCCCTATGCCTCACTCTTTGACTGGTAGGAGTTTAGGTATATTAAGGCTTTATGTGCGACCTATGGCTTCCCTCGTACATACTATGGAAGCACTCTCCCAATGGAGCTATCTCCTCTCTTCTGTTGCTTACCTCTGTTCTTTTCCATCTCCCAGCCTCTGTTGGTTTCTGTAGAGTAGAATGGGGCTGGTTTCAATGTAAATCAGATCATGTCATTCTGTTTGTTTGTTTGTTTTTTAAGAATAAACATGTAATGGTTAATTCTGACTAGAGCTAGAATTGCTTAGGCTAAAGCCTTGGGCATCCCTGTAAAGGATTGTTTACATTTCTTTAGACTTCTGGCAACCCTGTGAAAGATGACCTAGATAAGATAAGGTGCTCCACATTCTTGTGAGGGTTTATATAGATTATGTTAATTGAGATAGGAAGACCCACCTTAATTGAGGGTGGGGCCTTTCCATGGATTGGGATCCTGGAACTGATAAAAATGAAATCGAGGCTGAACACAACCATCACTCTCTCCTGCCTGATTGCAATGCCATGTGGCAGTAGCCTCCCTCCCTTCCTTTCACGATGCCCTCCCAAACATCCTGGACTTCCCCTAGCAATAAGGCAAAAGAAATCCTTCCTTTCTTAAATTGCTTAGATTAGGTGTTTTTGTTACATCAGTGAAGAGGGTAGCAAACCCAGAAAATTGGTATCAAAAGATGGGTCCTTGTTCTGATAAACCTGATCACAACGCACTTAGACCTTTGTAACTAGTCTGAGAGAAGTTTGTGGAAGAACTTGGAGCAATGGCTAGAAAAGCTCTTGAATACTATAAAGAGAAATTAATTATCCATTCTCAATGGAGCCTGCTTAACAAGATTGTTGACAGACAATGGATCCCTAGCTCATGAGCTTTCATAGAAGAACAAAGAATATCAGAATCTGCCAGTACCATTCATATGATTTTCTAGCAAAGAATCTAACTGTAATTGTATGCCCAAGGAAACTGAATAGGGTTGACTTTAAAAGTAATGATAGTGCAATTTGGCAGAAAAAAATTGAAAACGGGAGCATTAGGGCTGGGTGCACTGTTATTTATCACACTTAAGTCTAAGGTGAAAAACAGCAAAGCATTCTGTAGAAATCATTCCAAAAGTGCAGTTTGACATGGAAGAGAATGTAAGCAAACTTAAAGGAGTGGCCAGTCAGAGAGTCACGATTCTCCTTCTGTCTCTTCTGCATTTCCTACTGACGTGGGCTTCCACAGATTGTCTGCCAGGCAAGGTGTACCTACTGATGCAACAGTGACATTGCAGTTATCAGGAGAACCAACTACTTTCTGGTTGGATAAGGGGCCTGTATACAGGATGACTTTCATGTCAGATCCTGTGGACCTGGTGTAAAGCCTGTGGCCAAAGGCCATAGACCCCAGAGGGGAAGGAACTACTCGTTCTGCTAAATGAATGAACTGCCTTTTAAATATTGACATCTAAATACTTATGTTTATATCTGTGGATTATTACTGCCACATGCTTTGACCAGGAAGACTTCATTATTTGTGAATTAAGTGCAGACTTTCATAACTGGTCATAGTTCTGAGAACAAGGAATCACCGAATGCCAAACCACTAATGGCGCATCTGTGTCACTCCTCAAGGAACATTGCAAAAGAGAGAGCAGAAGAAACATAGGCGCTGGAGAAAGGAGTGGCCTTGTGATCATTTTAGTGGTTAATTTGGTTTGATTTGGGACCAAGTAATAAGACAATACCTTTAAGTACATCTAGGTCTCTCTTTTGGGAGCCTAGGTTAAACGATGTATAAAGGAATAGTAAGGATGCATTAGCCTGAATGCCTTTGCTGCTTGCTGGTACTGACATCTACTCTGCTATCATCACTTACTGGTAACAGAATCCATAGTTTCTAGCCTTCCAATGTGAACTGACAAACCTCAGCTTCCCCCAAATCTTGCAGGCCTTCCATGCTAAACTGAAAGTGCTCAGGCTACTAGGTTCCTAGTATCTTCAACTACAGAGTCATTGTTCAGTTGTCCTATCCCATGTAATATAAGCCCATATAATAAACCCTTTTGCAATATGTATTAATTCTACTACTTCTGCTCACTTAGAGAACCCTGACTAACACAAGCATAACAATATACACATTTGTAAAACATGTACACACAGGTACTGTACTCCCTTATGATTGAAATTCTGGTATTAGTCATCAAAAGTCTGAATTTTCACAGTCCAAGTTAACCTTCTGGTTATTTCCCTTCATGGTAGGTCACTGAAGTGGAAAGTGACCGTTTGGGTGTTATTACAGTGTGATGAAATCGGTCAATTTTCTTGTTCCATGAATTGCATTTCCCTTTCTTTACTCTCTTTTTTTCTTTCTTTTTTTCTTTCTTTCTTTTTTTTTTTTCTTTCTTTCTTTCTTCCTTCCTTCCTTCCTTCCTCCCCCTCTCTTTTTCTTTCTTTCGTCTTTCTTTTTTATTTCTAAACATTCTAACTGTACACACCCTGGAATCACATTAACTGATAGATAACATTGTTTTTTTCAATCATATCAAATTTTCATTCAGTAAAACTTTTAGCATTGTTTTATTTTGTTTTTATTTGTTTTGTGCACCATCTAGAGACACCCATTCATTTTATTAACTTATAAACATTTGTGAGTCATTTTAGATAATTATGTACTTACTTATCCTAAGTGTTATTTAAATTTAGTTTTCACTTTTGAGTATACTTTGCAGTTGTAATCTTTAAGGAGACATGTAGTTCCATGGCGATAAGGTACGCTATGTTTATGAAATACTCAGATTCCATCAGTTCTAGCAGCCACAAAGAGTGAGTTGAGTCTAGCCCTCTAACTTTTTCATGCCTCCTCAAGGGTAGTCTGAATTTCACTGGTGTGTAACAAGAAGCTCGAACTGAAGGCTCGTGACATCCTTTCCTATTGCTGTGATAAAACACCATGACCAAGGCAAATTTTGAAGAAATAGTTTAATTGGACTTGGGATTCCAGAGGGATAAGGGTCTATGATGGCAGAGCAGGAAGCTGAGAGATCACGTTTTCAAACCACAAGCATGAAGCTAAGAGCACAACCTGGAAATGGAGAGAGTCTTCCAATTCTCAAAGCCTACCTCCAGGAACATTTCACCACCAAGGCCAAAGGTCCCTAAACACTGCCACCAACCGGGGAACGAGTGCTCAAATGAATGAACCTATGGGGTGGCATCCTCATTCAAACCGCCAGACTTTCTTCCTGTCGGCTACTTCCTGTCCAACTTTCCTTCCATTTCTGTTTTTCTTGAATCTCTTATTTTTTAAAATAAGAATTACAAGCCTTTTCTTTTAAGACCTAGAATTTACTATACTTGTGGTCAAAGGAATAGTCTTGTCAGACCCAGTGATTTCCAATTGGAACATGCATGTGCACACACACACACAGACACACACACACACAGACACACACACACACACACCCAGG
The DNA here is from genome assembly GCF_017639785.1 of Mesocricetus auratus. Lineage (NCBI taxonomy): Eukaryota > Metazoa > Chordata > Mammalia > Rodentia > Cricetidae > Mesocricetus > Mesocricetus auratus. The sequence continues at coordinate 28,659,410 of NW_024429192.1, read as the reverse complement.
TTTGTGAGACATTTCACAGTGCAATGGAATTTACATATTGCCTAATGTTTCAATATTTTAATTCCAAATAAAAGTTAGCACATTTGTACATTACATATTTAAGTTTATTTATATCTAAAATGCAACTGATACTATCTGTCTGCATAAGCGGCTAAAGGCTAGCAATCTTGGTTCAGTTAATAAATAATTCTTGCTCAACCAGGTAAGAATATGGTGTGAACATCCAACCTTTTTGTCTTCAGTTCCATGTAGATTTAATTTTTTCTTAAATTCTTTTTGTAATTTATTTTTTTTATTTAGAAACAACATTTTACATATTAATCCCCCTGTTCCCTTTGCATCCCACCTCCATTATATTTACACATCAACTTATATAGCATATAAAATTGTTTTTTATAAAGAAAAGCCTTGGACTAAAGAGTCATGTTTTTTAAATTTATTTTACATTTATCATTATTTTGCTTTTTATTTACATAAATTGTGTGTACATGTGTGCATGTGTGCATGTGCATGTCTGCCATGGATAACATGTGAAAGTCAGAGGACAACTTTGGAGTCATGCCTTTCCTTCCACCAAGTGGGTCCTGGGAATTGAACTCAGATCCTCAGACTTGGCAGCAAGCACCTTTACCTAAAAAGAAATCTTGCAGGCCTTAGTCATTTTTAAGATGGCTCTGTCTTGTGTCAACTGCAACCCCCAGTCATAGAGGCGTACAATGCTTGCTCAGGAATGGTTGGGAAAGAAAAAAAGAAAGAAAGAAAGAAAGGGAGGAAGGGAGGAAGGAAGGAAGGAAAGGAAGAAAGGGAGGAAGGAAGGAAGGAAGGAAGGAAGGAAAAGGGAAGGGAAGAAGGCAGAAAGGAAGACTTGCTTTTCTCTCCTTGCCCCACCTTTTCTTAGTACCTGAGCACCCACACTGGGCTGTCTTCCTCTCTACATCTCCAAATACAGAGCTAGAAGGTACAGCTTATTCTGCCTAAAGGACAACACATAAATAAGATCACCTTAAGCACAGCTATCATTTTCATACGTTTCAAGTAAAGTTATGTGTGCTGTATTTTTCTACCTCTTAGTATTCTAAAATTTAGATTTTGTCCCATAAGTTCTGTATCCATCCTTTCAGTAGTTCCAGAAATTTACCTCGCTTCTCTCTTTGTCGCATCCTTGCTCCAAAGAGAAGTATACACCATAAAAAATGAGTCAGGCTATTGAGACGCTTAGTCAATGAAAAGCTAAATGAGTGCCCTAAATGTGTGTGGCTGCACATCATTGGTTTTATAGGCTAAAAGAATTCATGTGTTTCTTGGTATATGTAACAACATGATCCTTCCTGGAAAACACACTAAACTTTGCCCTGGATTCCCTGGTGTTAATAGGAGTTGCACATGAGTAAATCAAAACAGAATTTGTGCCCCCTGGCACAGCAGCACACGTATCTATTGACTCTTCAGTTCAGGAAGGGCTCCAGAATGCAGAATTACAACCACATGAAATAGAAATGCACTTAAACATGGGGGTAATGGGGCTAGCTCGTCGATAAAATAAAGGTGTAATTGCTACCTCACTTTGTATTTTCAACGAGTAGATATTAAGAGACACTCTTCATGTTGGGGCTTGCTAAATTACCAAGTATGAATGAGTTACTAAAGGCCCTGCATTTCGTGCACAAATAACATGATGTTTTTTAAAATAATTCCCCTCCCCCAAATAACTGATTCCTCTCTTCTTTGTTTTATAGAGTCCTGTAACAAACCTTTATGGAAGACCTACGGAAGACCTATGGAAGTGATTATGTATTCAGAAGGACCTGAGGATGAAGTAGACATGGATTCTGTTTAAAAGGTGTCAGTGTAAAGGCCGGTAAAGTCATTGGGAGGTGCATCCAGAATTCAATCTGTATGACATGTAATCCTTAGGCTCACTAATGAAACTAGGTAATCAATAGAACTTGTAAATATAAATTTTGTTTGAATAGCTTTCCAAAATTCGGAATATAATCAATTTATTAGATATTTAAATATATCCCAATGTCTAAAATATCTTACATTAGGTTTGTAATATACAAGGAAAATGTTTCAAAATCTCAAAAGTGCTTAACCTTTGGAAAGCAGAATTGTCATCTTCGCATCATAAAAAGGAAAACCTGGGCGTTGTTTCTATAGTTAAGTTTTAAGTTAATCATTTGTAAATTAACACCTGATTGGTCAGTTTGTTGGAAATTTGTTGGTAACATGTTGTGCATTTCTTTCTATCTGAGACTACCTTTTAAAAAGGTCCTACCAACAGTACCAAAGTCAAATTAGTGCATTAGTAGGTATGGAGAGTTTCAAGAATATCTCTGAGTTTATTTGAAATGAGAAACTGCTATTTAAGAAATATTATCATGATTTGGATTTGAAGTGTCTGTCCAGAGTGATCCTGTATTGAAGGCTTGCACTTCAGCTGCTGATGACCAGTCACTGAGAGGAGATTGTATCAAGAAGGTTCTCACATAACCTCTTAATTAATTCATTATGGATTACTAATTTGATGGTGTGATTGAGAGGTAAAGGAAAATTTTACATAGGATCTAATTATAGGAAGCAGGTGACCTTGGATATGTCCTTGGAGTTTATATGGTGTCCTGGACCCTTCTTTTTCTCAGCACTCTGCTTCCCAACCCCTGGAGACAAGTGTGCTTGACAATAATAGCCTGCCCTGATGTTCACTGTATCATTGAACGTGTGGCCAAGCAGCTGTACATGATGACCTCTGAAACTAGGAGTGCATGCAGTTCTTCCTCCATTTAAAGCATTTTTCAGTTGTCATGGTGATACAAAAGTGACTAAGGCAGAGAGATTTCAGATTTTCTATCAAGGATGCAATAGTCCTGTATTGCTACTGTCTAAAGTTTCCATAAACCCTGTGTGGCTTACTGAATCCAAGTCATACTGACTTATGGGTATAGAGGTCAGAAGTACAAAATGGGACACATAGGGCTAAAAAAAATCAACGTTTCATTAAGACTTGTCCCTTACAGAAGTTCTGGTGTAAATCATTACTTGATTTTTCTATCGTTGAGAAGCAGTTACCAAACCTGGGGCCCACAACCTTCACCAGCAATCAAGTCTGACCACCCTTCCTCAATCAGACAACTAAAAGAGAACCTAAAAAGGGAAAGCAGAAAAGGGAGATTTGTTGGGAAGAGGGACAAAAAGAGCCAGTGAATCCAAGTTGGTCTTTGGGGCCCTCAAGTTTAAGGCTGTGAAAATCTAGGCAGCGCCTATCAAGGTGTGGTCCCTTTCACCACTGACTCATCATTGTCTGGCTTCATTCTCTAAGGGAGTCTGACAATCGTTGGAACTGTGTGAAATGTCTCCCTCTAGACACAAGTTCTCTCTCTGGCTGAAGTGTTTTCCTCCCTCCATGTGACCTGGTTTCTTTGTGGTCCAAAGTTTCTGATGTCTAACAGATTCAGAGACACCAGTGTCTCTCTAAACATCTTAATTTCTATCAGGCAGGTTACTAAGCCACCTGTACTCTTTAGCTTTTTGTATGTTTATCTTTATGGAAACTCTTTCAGTGTCTCTCTGACTTTGACACTTGCAGATGTCTATATGTAAGGACTGCAGATTTTATTAGGAAGACTCAGATGCCCAGGATAGTTTGTTTTAATTGAAAATAGATTTTTTTCATACAATATATTCTGATTTTGGTTCCCTTCCCCCAACTGTTCCTAGGTCCTCCCCCACTGCCTACTCACCCAAATTCACATCCCTACAACCTCTCTCTCATTAAAAACAGGCATCTAAAAATAATTAAATAACATAAAATAATATAAAATAAAAACAAACAAACCAGAATAGGATAAAGCAAACCAACTGCCAAAAGAAAAGTGGCAAAGAAAAACCACAAGGAACACACAGATGTGGAGATATACATGTTTACACACACACACACACACACACACACACACACACACACACACACACCCTAGAAAAACACATCAGAAAATATATTTGCAAAAGACCTCTAAGGAAAAGAAAGAAAGAGGAAGAGAGAAGGAAGGAGGAAGGGAGGAAGGAGGGATGGAGGGAGGGAAGGAAGGAGGGAGGGAGGGAGGGAAGGAAGGAGGGAAGGTAAGAAGATAATGTCCAGACAAAGCATTATGAAACATGGAACTCACTGAAATGCCATTAAGTTAATTTTGTGTTGTCCATCTATTGCTAGGCATGACATATGTCCTTAAGCGCTAACCTGTTCATTTTAAAGTATACTGCTAAACTAACTTAATTCTATCTGCAACCTTTATCTTACTCTCTATATAATGTATATTCTCAGAGCTCTTAATTCTCATAGTTCCCTAAAATTCCTTGTGAGATAGTCTTATTCAGGTAGTATGGTAGGAATTGGGAGAAAGTATTGGACATACCCCTAACTGAAGAAGAAATGAAAAATAAAAAATAAACTAAGTTTAATAATGAAAATTTTGAAAACAATCTCTATGGTCTAATGTATGGCTTCAAAGTGAAAAAAGTACAAGTATTATTGCTAAAGACTGCTTAACAACAAAGATGCAGGGATGCACACATTCATACACACACACATCCTATAAAAACACAACTTCTAAACCACTGGCCTAAAAATGAGCTGTACAACTGAAACACATAATATGGTTAACTTTAGTTATGTAGCAATATCCGCCTTTAAAAAGGACAGTGCATGTTTTTTTCTGCGTCTTATGTATGATCAATTATATAGAAATGCAGACTAAGCCTAGGGTTGTGTTACCAAGGGATTCTGGGAAATTTCTCATTGTGGGTCATAAATACAATGTTCCATCTGTGTAAAACTGCTTAGGTGAGATGCCTGAAGTCAGGAGAGGCATCAGATGATCTCTGGGGGGGTCCCTGCCAGCCTTCTGAATCTTTGAGAGAAATTTCTAATCAGCATGTTAATGAGCACTTTAAATCTGTATTCTGGTTTCCTTGAAGATAATTATGAGAAACATGAAGTAGAGAATGGCATCTCCAGATGAGTATCTAATAGTAGAAAAAGAAGAAAGGAAGGTGCAAGGGGTTCTGCCTGAAAAGAAAACATAAAGTAAGAGTGATTAAAAAAAAAGTGACACAAAATGTAGGAAAGAAGGCAATTGCCTGGAAGGTGAATGCCCGGAGGTCTTGGTAACAGCTGGAAACACCACAGCTCCTTTTTCTATTGCCTGTTCTTGTGATGTTTCGCCATGTGACTCAGGGCAAGTCACTTGACCCTCGTTTCCTCGTCTGAAAACAGACGAGTCCCCCTGGTTGTGCTTGATCACCTAACTAATATGAAACTACAGGAATTGAATGAAGGATAGAATTTCATTTTGGGCTTCATCACTGCTGTGGCGATGACAGATGGGAATCATATGAATTCCGTTAGCCCCTGTGCTTCATTAACCAACAGCGGGGGGAAAAATGCTGGAGTGACACGGATGTTAAACTAAACTTTGGAAACTCTCTAGGGAAACTAAATTTTGCATATTGTATAGATAACATATAGCAATAACTTTTTGTGATTTCTACATTGTGGAAAGTCATTTGTGATATCTCCTTTGTGGTAAACTATCTAACTACTCCAGGATTGGTCCTGAAAGAGGAATAAATAGAAAAATACATACCTGATTAGGTCAGTGTGTTTCCTTCTCTGCCTAGTTTTCAAAGACAATACCTTCTTATGGACAGTGGTGTATAACTGTTCTATGAGTATCAACAAGAGTGTATTGATCCGAATTATGTTTCTTGCTTCTGGTACACCATTTGGAAATTTAATTTGAATTATCATCTTTCAGAGCACAAAATGTGATTTAGTCTGGTTGACTAAGCTGGGAAGTTTCCAGACACAGCACACAGAATGAGATGCTTCAGTTCATCTATTTCCAATGGCATTGTTTCCTTCCACAGATTACAGTTTGTTTCAATAAGCATGAAAATCAAACAAAAAAATGGAATGTATGCAAACATAGAAAGCAACACGTTCTAAAAATCAGTTAGTTTATTTTTCTGACACACCCTTCAGAAGAGACAATAATTTCTTTTTAACATGGCTATAAAATTAGCAGACATTTTATCTGCACCCAATCATGCACACATGAAACATCTTTCTAAGCTAGGACCTCTAAGCATTATTGATAGGAATTATTTAATTTTTTAAAACTCATCATATATTTCCATTAATGTGGAAAACTTAAAAGTACCCTGACATTTTTGGTTGAAACTGAAATTATATTCAGGCATTTTGCTTCCAAACATTAAGGAGAGGGCACGGATACCAGAAAATACTGCTCTATGTGAGGTTTGGGGAATCATAAATCCTGGTTCCAGTTCTGCTATTAGGTTTTAGATGGCATAATACCTTATCTCACCATCTGCACAATATGAATAATCGTATTTTGCTAACTCACAGGTGTGTTGTAAAGAATGGGCAATAAAAAGTAACTCAGAAAGTATAAATGTTCTCAGAGCCAAGACAACAGGGAAAACAAATGGTTAAGAGACAAAACACAAATGGGTTGAAATTCTAATGAATGATGAGCATCTTTCTAAACCTGAAAAAAGAAATATTTTCTAACAATGTTCATATTCCTACATGTTCAGGTGATCTAATGTATCCATGTTCCTGCATCTGTGAGGGACATCCAAGGCAAAAAATGTGCCCTGATGCCATGATGTGTTTGGTTAGATGCTGGAGGACTCAACGATGGTAGATCTTTGCTCTATGTTTTTATGGTATTTAATGGTGACTGTCACCTTTAACTAAAGAACTGAGCCACACATTTTACCTAAAGAGTAGTGCGTATAGCAAATCTAAAGACCTTAGGGAATTTCTTTCTATCTTTTGACATTTGCCCTTTGTGTCTTATACATTCCGTTCCAAAGAAAACCAAATTCAGTATGTACTCATGGATATTGTTTATTTAGAATAAACAGTTCAGAGTATATATGGCCTATAACTACTTTTGATTATTAATAGGTGCCTGATAGCAGATATGAAAAAAATCATAGGGAGCCAAGAAATGAACCATGTTGGTGACTTATTTTTATTCTAGTAACCACTGAACTTAAAAAAGCAAACAAAGATACAAACTTACTTTCTTCTTTTTGTGCTTGAAGGAATATTTCTTATCAGCTACTGTCTTACAAACATCTGTCTTAACTGTTTTCATTTCATGAAGAAAATTGGAGTTTGAAAATGCAGAACTGAAAGTTATTTTTCATTTTTTCCCCCAAAGGATTTGCTCTTGAAATGACCACTTAAAAAAAAGAAAACAATATCCTTTAGCTTCTTCCTTCCATAAAGTTTGAGTTCCTTATAAGTAAAATAAAACAAACAACACAAGTCATTGGCTTAAACGCATGGGTTTAATGGTTGGAAAGTCAGGGGGGAAGAGAATTTCAAGGATGGGTAGTCAAAACTGTTAAAACCGTGCACAGTGGGTGAAAAGTACAAAGCAGAGAAAAGCCATTTCATTCTGTGATTATCATTTGTGACATTCACAGTGCAGTTTCATTCATGAGGGGGCAGAAGGTCAGAAGACATTGAGCTCAAGAGCAAGTGAGACTGAGAAGGACGGGCAGGCAGCAAGGGTAGAACACACCTCAAAACTGACAATGAAATGAAAGGAGCCAGATTATGAGACACTTAAATAAGACTTTTCTATTGCATCTCACAACTTTCCAGAAATACCCTTTTATTTACAGTATTTAGACATGCATAGCTTACAGATAAATGAGAAACTTGGGAAACTTGGCAGGATTTATCTAGGGTTCATTTACCCCGATTCCTGTTAGGTTTGAATGGACACTCAAAAGTAGGTGTACCATTTTTTCATTCATATGTCCTGTTTCTTTTCCTCATCTTCCTTTTCCCTCTTTCTTTCCTCATCTTCCTTCCTCCTCTTTTGCATATTCACTCCATTCTTCTCCTTCTCCCTTGATTTATCCACCCTTCACATCCTTCTAGCCACAGGGGACCAAGGTCAACCATATACCTTGCAATCAGCTACAGTTGATTTGAGGTTTCCACCTGTCCTATAAGTTGAAAACCACATGCTTAGTGTAAAATATGAAGAGTAAATGTTGATTAATATTGATCACTTCAAAGGAAGTGGAACAGGAAATGCAGATTCACCAACAGATGTATTGATGTTGCATTTGTGGATGTGTTGCAGTGAGAGACAGAAACATCATTATTTATCAAGCTGATCTGAAGCTTCTTTACAACCACAGTTACTTGGGGTGCTTTCTTTCACACACAAATTTGTTGGTCAAAGAGTAAGAAAATGAAGTGTATCCTTTGAAAGGAAAAGGACTGTCTTCGGCTTGAGGATGCAAGCAAAGGAAATCATTCTTTCACAAAGGAGCACCTAATTTTATTAAAAACTAGATAGGTTAGCAGCCGTTGCTAAGCTGAAGCTCTTTATTTCTGTGCATATTATATAGAGTAAAGTCACCTACAGGAAAAGAAGAAAACAGCTGAAATTACAACTCAGGATCAATCTGAAAAGTTTTAGAATGGTCAAAAAGTCAAATTCCAGAAGAAGCAACCACATTTTTCTGACTATGAGCTGCAGTTCTTTCTAAATTTTGTTAGCTGATGGCAGCACACCATCACCAATGCCTTAATCTTGATGCAATTGCTATTCCTATAATCTGCATTCATATTGTCACTGGAGTTACGTGCATTGCTAAGAATGTCATCAAAAAGATTTCTTTGTGAATCAGTATTGAAACAGTAAATTATTTTGTACTCAGAAGGCCATGAAAACAGCAGTGGGGCATGAATTTGATATTAATAAACCAAATACTCATCAGAGGTGGAATAAAGCATGCATCCATATTTATGCAAACAACAAACAAAGCTCCAGTGGTAACAATATAAATAAAAGACATTCGTGTATTTACTGCTGAGAGAGAGAGAAAGAGAGAGAGAGAGAGAGAGAGAGAGAGAGAGAGAGAGAGAGAGAGAGAGAATTGCTGAGCCTACAAGCCAGTTATTGTATGTTCTCTCAACTAGACCTTGAAGGTGTCTTCTTTGGCATAATGCTCTACTCTTTAAATTTTTATTTTAGTTAGTTATTATCCATGAGCTAATTATAAAAATAGTTGTTCCTGTTGGCAATATAAGTGGACAAAATCAATCCAGAACTTTTGAACAAGTCATCTTTTAAGTACGGTTCAAAGAAGGGCAAGCATGAGATGAGTAACTGTGAAAAGAAGGCTCTCTCTTGACATAATACTGTCTGATAAGATTGATGACGAGTTAGCTATTAAAACCTACAGAATGGGACTCAGGGTTTAGAACTAAAATTGAATGTGGAATTGTTTCTACTAATTTTGCAACTTTCCTATAAATCTGAAATTGTTACAAAATGAAATTTTATCTATTTAAAAATGTGGAAAAAATAGTGAATGCAGAAGAAACAATTTGGTATCAATAGCACAAGACAGTAGACCACAGGAAAGGGATAGATAAAGAGTCATTTTGAACCTATTAATTACTTTTCTCATAGTTAGAATCAAATGCCCCACAGATGCACTTAAAGCAGGAAGGGCTTATGTTGGCCCAAATCATGGCAACACACTTCATGTAGGGAGCTCATGGCAGCATAAACATGAGGCAGTTGATCACATCTGCTTTCAGGAATTTGAAAAAGACTAATGCTCGTACTTCATTGATTTTCTTCTTTTTATTCAGTCCTGAACAGCAACCCATGGCATGATGCCACCCATTTATAGGACTATCCTGCCATCTTGATTAACACAACGGAGAAGCCACCTCACTGACATGTCAACAGATTTGTGCCTGAGTGATTCTACCTAGTAAAATTGACAATCAATGTCAAGCATCATATTGAGCGAATGAAACAGATTCAAAACACTGGGAGTGTGAAGAAGAATGTATTGTAAGTCCCATAATTGTTGAGACTGAGACAGACTTGGGATCGAATCATGAATGAGTTTGTTAAACAAAGAAAAGAACAAAATTTGGCCACAGGAAACAATGCACACAAAGTGGCAATGAAGTGACCAGGCACATACAGCAAACAGGAAAGTCCAGAGGGCCAGAAGAGTTAGTATCAAAGGGAACTGAGGTTATCAAATGGGACCAGACCCTAAGGATCTTGTTTTCAATGACAAGGAAACTGTCATAACAATGACTGTGGAGTTTTCCTAAGTGTTTTTAAGCACATTTTTAATTATGGAAAAACATATATACTATTTGTCCTTGGTAAATGTATGATTCAAGCAACATAAGGTGCACTTACATGGTGGTAACCTTATTTGATTTCTTTTTAAAGTCATTATTTTGGTAGATTAACTATTTTTTTTTTTTTGGTTTTTCAAGACAGGGTTTCTCTGTATTGTTTTGGAGGCTGTCCTGGAACTCACTCTGTAGGCCAGGCTGGCCTCGAACTCAGAGATCCGCCTGCCTCTGCCTCCTGAGTGCTGGGATTAAAGGCGTGCGCCACCACCGCCCGGCATGGTAGATTAACTATTAATAAATGAAAAATGAATTGAATATTTGAGTTTAGTTGTGGTAGGTTAAAAACTAGAATTGCAGAGTCTCATAGACAGAGACAATTAGGGTAACATTTGTAGAAGGAAGCATATTTGGGAGGAAAACACATGAGTTCCACTGTAGACATTTTATGTTTGGTATGTATATGAGACACCTGTGAAGCCTGCTAGGCATACAATAGAAAATCTAGTCTGGGGCTCAGGGAAGACATGGAGCATGAGTCATTAGCTTTGTTGAAATTAAGTGTCTTAAGGAACAGGCTGGAAGAGCAAAAGCTGGAACTGAGGAGGAGTCTTGATGAGACCCAGCATTTAAAACCCCAGGAAAAAATCAAAACAGTTCAAGAGGAAGCAGAGAGAAGATCTAGGAGAAAGGTACATGTTGAAACCCAAGTAAGTTTTACAGTGGCAAAAACATCTCTCATCATCAAATACTAATATTAAAATAGGCTGTATGCTTTTTACATAGCTTTCTGAATTTGACATTTAGGGTAATGGCAAACTTAGCAAAGGTGATGAGATAGAACCTTGGGGAAGAAATTCTGAGCAGAACAAGATTATAGTGGTTTGAAGAACAAAGGTAAAAATACATAAGAATATTGTACACCAGGATGAGAATCATGGTAGACATTGTTTAGGAGCACTTAGCTGTCAGGTAATGTTAAGCATTTTGTAACTGTGCACCATTTATAATTTGACAGCCACATTTTAGGGAATAGGAAATTCAGACCAAAAAGTTACTTAACTGTTCAAAGACTTAGCCTTTTTTTATTATCTAGTAGGTAAGTGCTCATACCTGGTTTCTAGTAGTATGCATACCAGCAAGGAGTAAGTAAAAAATTCAGGATATTAACAGAAGTGTTTTCTTAAGAAGTTGGGTCATGAGTAAAGTAAGAAAAGAAAGCTATAAGATTAAAGCAGAAAGGAAGTCAGTGAGACTGGGAAGATGGGGAAATAAAGGTGCTCAGGGTGCATTAGATGAAGTTTCAAATAATCAATAAAAATGTTGTGTTGGGGAGAAAAGAAAAACGATTATCCATAATTGGTACGCAAAGTTTGCTGTTTTAAAATACATAGTATGTTCTAAAGAGCTGGCTTAAATTAAAATCCTTATGATTTATTATTAGTAAATGTTTGACATCTATACCTATTGTATACAGCTATCTGCCTAGGTCTAGCAAAACTTTCTTAGGTAAAATGGGGTTGTGAGTGGAAAAAGTTTAGGAAGACCTATTCTATCTTTCATTCATATGGCAGTTTGTTCTACTTCGTCTGTAGCCTTCCTGTTTTTCATCTTTAGCTATCACATGAATTAAAGAAAATGATACAAACCCAGCAGTAACAAAGGAATCAAATGTTGGAAACAAATGTCTATATGTTCTGTGACTATATAACTGAAAATTCTGGGTAATATAGCAAGATGTTTTTCATTTAGTGGCATCATAGTTCACACTTTTTTTTGTCTCAACAAAGAGCACAGAACTTTTTGTTGTCTAGTTTTTTGAGATAGCGTTTCTCTGTGCAATAGCCCTGACTGTCCTGGGACTCACTCTGTAGACCAGGCTAGTCTCAAACTCACAGAGATCTGGCTGCTCTGCCTCCTGAGTGCTGGTATTAAAGGCGTGTGCCTCCATACCTGGTAGAACTTCTTTTGTTGAATAATTTTGTAAATTGTGTTCCTTTTGGATCTAGCATAACTTTATGGCTTTGATGTGTAGAAAGATGGGCCTTCTTAACATGCTTCTTAACATGGTTCATATGCTACTTGCCATAAACTCATTCCTGATTTCTTCAGACACAGTTAATTACTTCCTTGTCTGAGTTCATGAAGAACTCTGCTCACGTATACCATCTATCACTCACATTGTGTTGTGCAATCTGTTTCCTGCCCAGACCCTTTAGACTTTGACTTGCTTGAGGGGTGAGGCTGTCTTGTTTACCTTTATTGTAAGCACAGGGCATGTGTGTATGGATTTTATGTAATTTGAAACAACTTTCCACACATTTCCCTAACACTATAAGGTACATATACAAAGGTACACATTCAGCCTGGAGAGATGGCTCAGTGGTTATGTGCTCTGGCCGCTCTTCCAGAGGAACTAGGTTCTGCTTCCAGAACACACAGGGCAGCTCACAATCGATTTTTAACTGCTGTTCTAGTGGATCCACTGCCCTATTGTGGCCTCTGAAGGCACCATTGCATGCATAGACATACATGCAGGCAAAACACCCATATACCTAAAATTTACCAACAACAATACCAATATGTGTTTAAATATACAAACTCTGTGTACCGCTTGATGGCTCACCAAGTGTATCTAGCTTGGTTCATAAACTGGCTCCTCCTTACAGTTGGCATACCCTGGGACAGAAAGACTCAGCACCTCTCTTTCATCCATGCTGCGACATTGTCTTTGTCTACTTGGTATGTTATGACTCTATCTGCAGTGTGCAAGACATTTTCTGAGACAGTTAGATAGAGTGGGCAGAGTGTGGCCCTCATTATGGGATAAATACTGTTAGAGGAAACATTAGAGAACCTGTTCTCTCTGCTAACAGAGAAGTGGTGACGTGAGGGGACACCAGGCCTGGAGGAAGTGCCCTCACCAGTGTCTGATTCTGCAGATGCCCAATCTTGAACTTCCAGATCTATGAAAAGTAAATTTGTCTTGTGAAGCCACACAACCTGATATTTTGATACAGCAGAGAAAGCAAACAATGACAGTAGTTCTTAGGAGTTTGTATTATGACTGGCCTCCTAACTGACACCCACATTCAGGGAGTCTGGATCAGTCCTATGCTGGTTTCCCAGCTATCAGTCTGGGGTCCTGGAGCTCCCACTTGTTCAGGTCAGCTGCCTCTGGGTTTCACCAGCCAGGTCTTGACTCCTTTGCTCATCATCTCTGCAACTGTGCTCCAGGAGTTCAGTTCAGTGTTTAGCTGTGGGTGTCTGCCTCTGCTTCCATCCAGCCCACTGGATGAAGGCTCTAGGATAGCATACAAGGTAGTCATAGATCTCAGTATCGGGGGAGGGCATTTAAGGTAGCCTCTCCACTATTGCTTAGATTGTCAGTTGATGTCATCCTTGTAGATCTCTGAAAATCTCCCTAGTGCCAGATCTCTTCTCAAACCTATAGTGGCTCTCTCTATGATGGTATCTCACATCCTGCTCTTCTCTATTCTTCCCCTAGGTCATTTGTATGAATTTTCTACCAACTAAAACTCAGGGAATTGAAGAACAGTGAAGAAACAATATGAGAGCTAGTGGATGGGGAACAGAGCTATGAAATGGTGGCTTCTAGACACAACATGTACGTTGCACACTTGAGCTCACAGCAGCTGTGATTTTCTGTGTAAGACCAATAAGAATTCCAACATGGATTAGGGAGAGGCCCTTGAGGCTCCGCCCCTATCTGAGGAGCTAATGACAGTGAGGGCAGGAAAGTCTCTCTCCTTTAAGGATGTGGCTACTGGGAGGTTGCTCTGGTCATAGTAGATCACCCACACCGGTGTGTATATGAACAATACTCGATTCAGGGGTTAGTATTAGCAGAATGTCCAAACTAAAAGGAGACCTAAGGATGGGGAGTAGTGGAGTGAGGGTCATTAGGGGATTTATGGGAAAATATTTATGGATAGATATACATTGTGTACATGTATGGAACGTGAAAAGAATAATATACTGTTAAAAACATAACGACGTGCCTTAGATTATGTTTAGTCCCAAGTAGATGTTGTTATTTGCAACATTAACAGAATTTCTGAATCATCAGATAGACTTTTCACCTCTGACCAACACTGCTTGATAATGACTTCACAGATGCACCAAGATCTAAATTGCATTTGCATTCCTTATCTATGCAGATTAACACTATGTGAAAACACCTTTGTTAGCATAAAGGATGTCAGCTAGCTTATTTTTTAGTGCAGAAATCATGGAGCATTTTTTGAATGCTTCAATGCTGTATGGATTTCTTAGAAAACGATTCCATATCAACAGTGATTGTTTATATGACTTTGCCAAAGGTAAAACTCCAACCAGTGATGTCACTTTAGTAGAAAAATGCTGCTGTTTATGTATAATGATTTACACTAAGGCATGGATATTAGTAAAGAAAGGGAGGAGTGGAGGGGAGAGGAAAGAAAGCAGCTAAGGAGACAGATTACACCAGGGCTGTATATATTATCACCCTGAAGTCAGGAGGGAAGGCTGCCTAAATGCTCTTACAACTGTAATAGCCTAGCTCATGCTAATTCTAGCCTGAAGCGCCCTGACACTTCTTATTCAGAGATAATGGGGACACAAACTCCTCCTCTCTCTCTCTTTTCTGGTTGAACAGCAGATTTTTTTTCCCAAGGATGTCAAATAAATTAAGCAGTCTTTGCAAACGGGAACACAAAAGCCTTTTGCTTTTGCAGGAATTCCAAGTAATAACATGCAAGAGTTATTACCCTTGATACTTAGTGGATTTTTTAATGGCTAGCAATAATCGTTTTGATTGAATATTGGCTTATAATAGGCTTGTAAAGGCATTTAAGCACCCCTAAATGCTTTCAACTTTAGTTTCCTGTGCCTAAGGACAATCACTGAAACAATAGATCTTGGAGTCATTAACATGGGTGTATTTTATAAAAATGAAACATAACGCTCATTGACCTCAAGAATAAGCAGATTAAAGTGACTGGTTATATTAATTTCTAATAGTTAGGCATAATATCGATCTTCTTTGAAAAAGAACACTATTTTGTGACAATTTGAAACATTCTTTTGACATTTAGCAGTCTTTTTTTCAAATACTTTTTGTGCTAATCACAATTTTCTATATACTAATCAACTTGAATTTTATATACCAACTAATGAAATATTTTAGACCTTTTTCAACTAGCAGAGAAAAGAATTCTAGACTGTTTAAATAAAAGAAGCCGTATTGTTTGAAATATTGAAAAGCAAGCTTGATTTTGTATTATGTTGTCTGATATTTATGTCTCCTCAGTGAGGAAGCTTAGAGGCTATACTCTGTTCTAGCAGGCTTTGTGAGCAAGACAGAAATACTCCAGAGAGTAATATAGCACAAGAATGTGTGGAGAGACTCCACTCCAAGGCAATAGAATCCACACAAAGTCAGTTTTGTGGCCTGACCAGGCTGCAAGGAAAACAAGTTTGGGGCCAGATTGGGCTCTATAGAATTATGAGAAATGATTTACCTGCTACTTTCTCACTCCCTATCGATCAGAGCAGGACAGTATCAGTGATTGAAAAATACACTCATTGAAACGCTGGAGTCTTACTGCCCAAAGGCTGTCATAGCACAAAGCTGTGGGAAGATGGCTATAAACTGAGAGGTCAGTATCTGCTGCTCTTTTTCTGGTTTGAAGCTAGTGCTGGTTTTTAAAAAAATGATGGACTTTTTAAAAGATGTACAGGGCATTTCCATCATTATCATTTTTAGATCACTATAAAAATGACTACTTTTTATTATTTCCCCATTCATATGGTGACATTCATTTTCTTTGGTTGGTGACTTTTATCCTTTTCTATGCATTAAGTACTGAAATGCTTTCCATGATTTATAACACAAAGTCTGGTGCCTTTGTGTGCATACACATTACATTGCATGTGTATGTATATGCACACATACACATGCACACAAAGAGACACACACATACATATATATGTACATACATACATATATACTTTATTAGGGCAGGGAACAATGTAATAGCTCTTTTACTTAAACGTATTAAACTAGTAAGGCAATATTTATGTTTTTAAGCTGCCTAGTTAACTGAAACAATTCTGGAAAATAAATTGCTTAAAAACTAGTTGGTCGCCGGGCGGTGGTGGCGCACGCCTTTAATCCCAGCACTCGGGAGGCAGAGACAGGCGGATCTCTGTGAGTTCGAGGCCGGGCTGGACCGATAGCCTCCAAAACAATACAGAGAAACCCTGTCTCGTAAAAACCAAAAGAAAAAAGAAAAAAAAACTAGTTGGTCAATTGGGCAGTAGTGGTGCAAGTGGTGCACTCCTTTAATTTCAACACTTGGGAGGTAGAGGCAGGTGGATCTCTGTGCATTCCAGACCAGACTGGTCTACAAGAGCTAGTTCCAGGTCAGGTTTCAAAGCTGCACAGGGAAACTCTGTCTTGAAAAACCCAAAAGACTAAAAAAAAATAGTTGGTCCTATTTTTAGGTTCTACTTTAATGTACAAAGTGAACAACAGCCACTGCAAACAAGGCAAATGTGTGGGGAACGACACATATATTCAACACATCGCATATGTTGAATGTTCTAACGCACTCAGCCCAACATGGGTAATACTACTTTCTTTCTGACCACGAGTGCACATTTATAAGATTGATGTCTGTGGATGATGGCAGGATCTTCCACTTTAAAAATAGATCCAGTGGAGTAGGACAAATGGCTCATGCTGTAAATCAAGCATAGGCCTTTAAGGTAATTAGTATCATCATCTAAGCAGGCGTTCACACATAAAAGTAAATTCCAGATTATCTCAGCATTCATTGTAATGAATGATCACGATGACATGTCTTAATATTGTCTTTCTCTCCAGCGCTGCTTACTCTGCCCTACTGAGTGTCATTTCTCTGACACTCTATTTTGGGATCACAAGCCTCCCTTCTCTACACCACATACCCTGTACATGGATGTCTCAGGACAGATTCCGTGCTGACACCTGCATTCATAGCATGGTAGATTATCTACTGTTCTTAATTATCTCTCCCATAGCTCACCTCCATTAGTGTGGATAATTGACTGGAAGCATAGCATTCATAAGCACAACAACGTGTTCTAGAAAAATATAAAGGAAAGAGAAATATTTAGCTTACATAAGATTATCTGTGTGTGGTATCAAACATTGTAAAATGTCTGGAGTTGGGGGAGCACATCTGGTCTTCCTTTGTTGGGGAAGTCATTAAGAATTTGAAATTACATTTGTCAAAGGAGAAAGCACGTGTTGCACATATTTTTCATTGAGAAGGCATTCAGGATGAGGAGTTTCAAGAAGAAAAACTATTTTCTTGTGATAAGACTGGAAGCAGATGATACTAATGAGAAATGATGGAAAACCCAAGGATGGCCATGAGTGCAGAGCTGCCTTGAATGTAGAGAAAAGTGAGCCTAGACTCTGAGAAAACTGAACATCACAGAAAAATTATGGAACAGGGTGCAAGATCGCTCATACACTCTTTGCCTCTGTCATATAGATGCATCAGCTACTTTTCATCCTTCTGAAATAGTTTCTCCTACCGTGTGTCTAGGAGGATAATTCTGAATAGACTTAGTGGTTCCACCTAGTTGACAAATGACAAGGCTTGACTTTGAAACTGGACACTGTTGATTCTTGGGGTAGACTCAAAGCCATTTGCTGTTTGTTCCATTCCACTTACTGGAATTAAGAGTTGAATTGCTTTAAGAACAAACAACAACAGCAAACAGCGGATGAGTTTCTCACCATGAGTCTCTGTCACATTAGGTGAATACAAGGCTTCAGGGTGAGAATAAAAAGCTGTGGCTGGGCCATCAGAGCATTTCTTTAAAAGCTGGGGCTCTTGAGGACTCCTCAGAGGGAAGCAGGATTAGAGACCTGTTCTACTACTAACTAAAAAGGCACCATTCCATCTTGTGTGTGCTAGATCAAATATAAAACTTCTCTGCCTTATTGAAAATTAATTTTTACAATAAATATCAAAACTGTTTTATGCTTGCCAGGAAGAATGCACTAGGTGATATTCTAAGACAGCCTGGTATATTATTTTTGATGTTCAAAGAAGAGAAAAGCAGACATTTGGTCTCTGGAACCTTCAATGGGTTGACCGCTCAAAAAAGAAGATGTATTTTGTAGTGATTTTTAAATTGTGACCATGTGAGTCATCGTTGTTAGACGCCTGTTAAAGATTCAGACTGGGTTTTGCTTTGTTGATTTTGCTGCTGGTGGAAGCATTTAGAACAGAAAGGTTTCACTTGTGATTCTGCTGACGAGCACATTTCACACAATAGGCCTTGTTATTAAGGGCCTGATCGTGGTCATTGCAATTTGCAGTGTTAGCTAATTTTTGAAACTAGTCGTGGATTTAAAATTAATTACAGACTAT
Organism: Mesocricetus auratus; assembly: GCF_017639785.1. Lineage (NCBI taxonomy): Eukaryota > Metazoa > Chordata > Mammalia > Rodentia > Cricetidae > Mesocricetus > Mesocricetus auratus. The sequence goes on along the minus strand of NW_024429192.1, from coordinate 28,640,756 downwards.
TTTGGGTTCATTAGTGTCTGCGATGGATTTTATGTCTATTTGCTTTTAATTGAGCAGACAGGACAAAAAAATAAGAAAATGCTGCTTTTCTTTTCTATTTTTTAATGCAGAGATAAAGTGGCAAAATTGCCAACTGAAAGAGTGGTAAAGTGGGGAAGAGGACAGTGGGGTCATGATTTGGCACCTAGGGACTACATGCATTTACCCAACTGCTCTCTATGGGTCCTAAAGCAAGGAATAAGAAAAGCCATGGAATACACATTGGAAAAAAACAAAACAAAACAAAACAAAACACAGAAGGAATAATGCCAATTGTGGCATTTCATGTATATTTGCTAAAATAAGTCAAAGTTCTAAGCATTCTAAATAATCAAATAATTTATTAGGTGTGTGATTTTAACTGCTCACAAAGAAACTTGTAGCTTAATTGTTTCTCTTACCTATGACAGTAGAGTTAGAAATGCCTTTTGAGTCCCTGTCCCCAAAGCAGGGAACCCAGCCCGAGGCACTGAGAGTGCAGAACAGGAAACAGTAGGTAGCATAATTCAGCCATGTCAAATTAATGTTGCTATCCTGGGAAAACAGATAGCATAATGAAAGAAGAAGGACATTTAGGGGAGTGAGTCCTTCAGGAGGACAGAAACCCTGTCTAGTTTCAATTAATGTGCAGAAAATAACTCGTTTGCCATTATAAGCCATATCCTAGAAATTAATTTCAAAAGATTGGGTGTATATTTTATATCAACACATACACTATTCTTTTGAAGTATCTGGTTGCTTTTCTATTGTTGCTACATATCTGAAAGGCGTATGGGGAACATTACATACAAGCTGAGCAAGGAGATATTGGATTGGATATATTGTTATGTATGGAGTTCAGTGAATAAATCTCTTTGCTCTCTGCTCCTGTGGTTTGAAGCCATCCCCACTCTTGTGGGATGATATATTATCAGCAGAGGAACTCAGCAGGTCTGCGCTCACAGTGACAGATAATGGGTTGAGAAAAGTGTGTTCCTGAACTTGGTCCAACAGCCACTCTCCTCTCTTGAGACATTTAAAAATATACTGGATAAAGAATAAGAAAATGCCCTTCGGGGAAAATCACTGCCTCTATGCATACATAATTTGTCTTCTCAAGATTTTGCCTCCTGTGAAAAGTAGAACTAATGCAGTACCAAAAGGAGGATGAGAAATAGTCTCTAAGCACACAGAAAGAGCTGCCAACCACGGCGCAAGGTGACAGAGGAGCAGGGAGTTTGTCCTGTCACTCTGGCTGTGGACACACAAGGAGCCTCAGATTCAGTTGTACGAGTTATCTATCTAGTTGCAAGCTCCATACTGTATTTTAAGTGATATTTCTATAATCCACAAAGAAACAAAGGTGCTGGCGTGATTCATATCAATTATTGAAAAAGCTCTAAGATGGCAAATAGACTCTTCAGAAGTCCTGTTTTGGCATCTGAATAACTGTTACAAAAATTCTTAAAAGAACAGCCCTCAAACTCAATTTCACATAATTAACGCAGTTTGGAAAATTGTGTCTATTTAAGTGTTAACACACTAGCTCCAGCCCACAAACAATCTTGAACTTAAGAGTAACGAGGATTAAAAAAATCAACAAGAAGGAAAGCCATTGCCCTTTATTATTTTGTTTTAATCAGCAATAGTAAATGAGATATGACCTGTTCCAGATATTTGGATTTCTTAATGTATTGTAGTAAATAGATTGTTGTTCATATTATAACAGGCTGGAGTCATTGCCTGGGGAGGGGAGACTGCAATATAATTAAAATGTTGTCAGATGGGTTACCACAGAATATGTCCCCAAGTTCTTAAGTTAAGAAAACAATCAAATTCTTTGCATTTTACAAACCTGTATTGTTTTCTCTGAAGAGGCTTTGAGATTTGACAATCTCCTTGCTCTTTGGAATCCGGTGTTTCATGTTATCTGTTCAATGCACAGAGTGTCTATGTCTAAGTGCTACTTCTAGTTTATAAGAAAAAAAACCCCAAACACTACAAATGCATGCCAGTTTCTTTTTGTTTGCTTTTGTTTTTGGGGTGGAGGTTGTTTTATTTTGTTTTTTCAAATCTTAGAATATTGACTATAAACTACTCCCACCCTCAGAAAATGTTTTATTTCTTGGGGTCACATTTTACTTTAAAACAGGCCTAATAGCATCTTTCCCTGCTCCCAGGCCTGTTCCTCCTCCTCTTCACTGTCTATAATTCTAAGTTCAATTTCTTTGCCATGGGTAAAGAGAATTTGTCTAGCACAAAAGTCACCTCCCTGCTCCCCACTCACTGCCATTCTGTGTTCTCTGTACTGCTCCAGGCCCCTTCAGGGTTGATAACTGGGAACAACAGTGTCCTATGAAGTAGGATTAAGCTAATTGCCAGGCACTGATGTAAACCAGGGTAGGTGCTGTCTGAATGTAATTATTTTCCAATATACTCACTTCTCACGGCTCCTCTGGGGAATATGTTCTGCTGGCCTCCTCTGATTGCAGTGTCTCTGGGGTGGGAAACACTGTGTTCAAGCAGTCCAATCAATCCACTTAGATTTCTGTTCTGGGGATTCGGAGTTCTACTGCTCTTTTGGGGTCAATCAACATACTAGGTACTCCCCCTTTTAAATTTTTTTAACTTTGATACTTTTATTGCACTAAATTAGCATGATCAGTGCTCTCATCACCTTTAGTCTATAATCTACTTTTATTTTTTCTTTCTTTTTTATTCTTCTTTATTTTTTGAAATAAAAATGTTATAATTTTTTCATGTTACTCCCAGCTCCCTTTACTTCCACTCCTCCCCTGATCTCCCAACCCCCCCAACCCCACACCACATCCCCCCTAATCTCCCTAGGGAGGGTGAAGCCTTCCATGGAGCATTTTCAAACTCTGTCATACCATCCTGGGCAGGGCCGAGGCCCTCCCCCCATGTGTCCAGGCTGAGAGAGCATCCCTTCATGTCGAATGGGCACCCAAAGTCCATTTGTATGCCAGGGATAAATGCTGATCTGCTATCTAAGGCCCCATAGATTGCAGAAGCCTCCTCACTGACACCCACATTCAGGGGGTATGGATCAGCCCCATGCTGGCCTCTTAGGTACCAATGTGGGGTCCATGGGTTCCCCCTTGTTCAGGTCAGCTGCCTCTGTGGGTTTTGCCAGCAGGGGCTTGATTCCTTTGTTTGTCATTCCTCTTTGCAGGGTTCCAGGAGTTCAGTTCAGTGTTTAGCTGTGGGTGTCTACTTCTGCTTCCATCAGCCACTGGATGAGAGTTCTAGGATGGCATGTAAGGTAGTCATCAATCTGGTGCCAAATGGTATCATTCTTTTAGATAGCTGAAAATCCCCCTTTAAACAGCTGATTTAAACAGCTGACCTGAAAAAGGGAGAGGTCTTGGACCCCAGACTGATGGTTGAGAGGACAGCATGAGACTTATTCAGACCCCCTGAATGTGGGCATCAGAGAGGAGGCCTGCATTATTCGGTTGCTTATTATATATGTGGTGTAACTGTGAAGAGATGTTAAGAAAATTTCTGTGTTTTCTGGCTTATATAAGAAAACTCTATTAGTGAAAACACAGCATATGAAAGAGAGAAAGCACTGGATGACAGATAGTGATAAAGGACACTATTGGTTGTGTGGCAATAGCTGTGTGATTGCATACATAGGCACCTATAGTCTACATGGACATTAACCGGATAATGCATAAACTCATTGCTAACTTTCCCTGCCACTTTAATAAACATCCATGTTGCAAATAGCAGGAGATGAAGTGGCTTACACTGCTGTCCAAGCAAGGCTTCAGTGCCAAGAAGAGAAAAGCAATTAGTAAACATCTCCCCATTTCCAGGGAGGTCAACTCTCTATATTATTAAATATATACTTTGATTATACATTGTAGATGCATGGCTGAAATAATGACCTTAATATACCTGACCATGCTGAAGTTTTGGGTGGGACAACTAAACTGGTCTTCTGTAGAAAACTTTAAAATGAATGCCTTTGTTCTCTACTTCTATGAACACTCCCACTAATTTAAGGCAAACATGAAAGGAATTCACTTTGCCCATGTGGCATCAACTAGCTTTGCCTTAGAAATATTATGAATCAATAATTGAATACTTACTTATATTGAGCCACAAATAAAATAATTTGTACCCTGAAACCTGAATAGATTGGACTCAATTTTTGTGCTTGCATGTACTTGTTAATATTATATAGAAAAGATCTCAGAGGCAAAAGTGAATAAGGCAGTGTCAATGTTACTGTCACAGTGTCCACATGCCTGATGAAGAAAAAAGACTTGAGGATGTATCTTTTCGGGAGTGCCCCATTTGAATTGTTTAGGAGCTATTACAGCTCCCTTTTTCCCAAAGTTTTCAGTCCTTAGTCCATGGCTACACAGATTCTGGGACTGTGATGAATAGAATATCAAGGTGAAAAATGTGTGGAAGACCCTACACTACTAGTGCCAAATAGGAATTGGGGAAACAAAAAAGAAGCCTGGATAAAATAAACTCTTCAAAGACACTCTGCAGTAGTTGCTCCAAACAATCCACCAGCTTTCCACTTTCAGACAGTTTACTTAAATAAATGATCCATAAATGGATTGAACCGTTCCTTAAGTCGGTGTCCTCAGGGTTCAACCATTCTTGGAAACACCATCCCAGATACACCCAGAAGTGTGATTTACTGATCTGGTCATCTCTCAAAATAATCAGTTGACAAGATTTAACCTTTTCAGTTATCATCATGTTGTAAATTAGAGGGCACATGTATACAAAGGACTTAGATCAAGCCCTCAGTTCAACTAAAAAAATGAAGCATGATCCAAAATTACCTGAAGCAGCTTTGGTACCTTCTATAAATGGTCATATTCTTTGCTATAATTCACATCAAGAGGCAAGATGTCTTCCTCTATTGAAACTGAATGTCATGTGTGGTGTTCCACACCTCTATCCCCAGCGTTTGAGAAGCAGAATTAGATATATCTCTATGAATTTGAGACCATGCTTGTCTATATGTCTAATTTCAAGCCAGCCAAGGTTACACAGTGAGACCCTGTCTCAAACTAACTAACCAACTAACTAACCATGAGAAGAATCAGAACTAGCCTTGAAATACACAGTAGCCAGTAGTATCTAGAATCTTGCAAAAACAATGATGTAGTTTCTGAGCACAAGAACAAAGGACCCTTGTGTGTTTTTCCCTCTCTAACACTTGACTGCTATGTGAACAAGTGCAGTAAATCTGTTTCATTGTGACAGAATGGTCCACTTGCTCTTCTTTCCCTCAGATATCAGCTGAACAACAGTAACTAGATATGTGCTCCACTATGGCAGAGGATCAGGACCACCCCAGCAGCCAAATGGAGATGTGTGTATGAGGGCAGCTACAATCCACAGAGTCACATGATTAATCCTTTGGCTAAGCTATGGCTCATGAGGAATGATTCTTAAAACAAAAAGCTGTTATGTTATTTTAAGTCACAACTTTCCATTTTAGAGTTGTTTGCAATCTGGCAAAAGTAAGTGGCACAAGAAATACTTTAAAAGAACAGTTGCCACGTGTGTTTGCTCAAATCTACTTCTGATGGTACTCACGTTTGACTGTAGATATTTAAACAATACTTATGTAAGCCAAAGTTTTAGTGGAATTTTTTATTTTGCTGGTAGAATAGAATTCTATAGTCATTTGATTATACACAATAGGAATTTAATTTTCATGGTTAATGGAGGTTAAGGATTTCAAGATCTAGGAACTTCTGGCAGTAGTCTCATTGTTACGTCACATGGTGGAAACTACATGAATGTGTGTGTGTGTGTGTGTGTGTGTGTGTGTGTCTGAGAGAGAGAGAGAGAGTGTGTGAGAGAGAGAGTGTGTGTGTGAGAGAGAGAGACAGAGACAGAGAGAGAGAGAGAGCAAGAGGCAAAAAAAAACAGAGTAAGAAAAAGAGACACACAGAGAGACAGAGAGCATAGAGAGAGACAACAAGAAAGTGTGAGAGAGAGACAGAGAGAGAAATGAAAGGGGTTAATGCTCCTTTTATATCAAGCCCACTCGTAACAGCACCAGTCTAGTGCTTCTGCTCTCCTGGCCTCAAGTGTTTTGTGCTGTCTCACCTCCCAAAACAGAACACCGAGGTCTTAGCTATGGTTACAACTTTTCATTTGTGTTTTATTTATATTTATTATAAATTTTATCCATATAACATTGATTTAATTGGAGATATTTTCTAATTTTAGAATATTAAAATTATTGGACTATTAGAAAATGTTAGTGATATTAATATCTTTAAAACAAAACAAGTTTTAATTATATCAATTTTTAGGAAATTTATTTTAAAACATAAGTGAGTTAAGTAATTTTTTGTCCACATTTCATCACATTGTATCACTAATTATAACTATGTGATAAAATACTTTACCCTAAAATTCATGTGAAAGCAGATCAAGATTCAAGAAATTTACTCTTTCTCTTTCTCTCTCTCCCTCCTCAAATTAGTGACAAGTAGATATAGAAATAGAGAACTATGTATGTATTTTAAACATGTTTTTATGGCAATGGTAAACAAATAGAAGAGAGGAGAGCCCTATTTTCATTCATGATTTTCTTCTGCCTGCTCATCATTGCTTTGCATCTAGCTGATTTCTTTTGGGAGTAGCCAAGAGCACACTGTGACTAATTACCTAATCTATGCCATCAGTGTTTCAATTCTGGCCTTTTGTCCAATGAGAAGTATTCATGTACAGATTTGTATCATTTGTAGCTTTTCAAAAAAATTTCTGGTGCATTGACTAATAAGCATAGCTTGTTATTATATTAATTGACACGACACATGTGTAATGCTCCCCAAACCAGTGGTCAGTGTTGAAATGCATTTATTTCCTTTCAATGAAAACAGCATGTTTATTCATAATAAAATGATGGGTAGATGTTCATTGAATTATGTGCTAATATTAATATTTAATAAGACTACTTTTGAAGAAATAAAATGAGAGCAATTAAGCTTTTATTATTAATTAGCACAAACATAGCTTGGCCATCTCTCACCATAATGTCCTAACTGAATTAATATGAGATAAGCCTCATGTATCTGTATTTCTTCTTATTTATATAACAAACAAATACAGTTTACTCTCTGATAGACACTGTGACCATGTCTAGAATATGAGTTGACTTATTTCTGACATCCAGCTTAGAGATGCTCATGTGCCAATGCAGAAACCGAGATAAACAGAAAAAAAACACAAAGAGAAGCAAGGAAGCAGTTATATGGAGTGTCTAGACAAGCTGGACTTTCTATGTAGCTGAGGGTTTTCTTGAACTTGCGGTCCTTCTATCTTGACTTCCTGAATACTGGGATTATAGACATGTTCCTGCACAGTCCCTTCCTGTACTGCTGCTTTGTCCACGGTAGATGAGCACCTTACCAACAGAGCTACACTCCCAGCCGATCTCTACGGGATGTTTGCTTTCTAAGCTCTTAACACTTCAGATATTATTAAGTAATTGTTTTCATACTCCAGAAAGAGACAGTCCATAAAATTCTTTCCCCAGGAGAGGTGGATTTTATCCTCCCTATGCAGTCTTTAATGTGGCATTACACTTACAAGTTCAGGTTTGTTTGTACCTGATTTAAAGACAGAAATGTCCTTGGAATAGCTACATAGTTTTTTTTTGCATAACCAATACTAAATATGGAAGAATTCTAGAGCACATCAGTTATTAATTTTATATATTCCTTTAATATATAATGTATGTGAATATATACATTTAAGACTAAATTTCACATCACTAAATACATTCTGGAAAAAGAAAACACTATTCTAGTTGTCTGAAACTCAAAATGAAGCAACAGATGGAGGGGAGGACACAGAGAGTCGCCAGGGGTGGTTGCTAATTATCCTGTGCTACCGTATGCACCAGCACTGTATGTAAATTGTCAGTTGTATATTATATTTATCACTAATGTCATCCTTTGACTGCGGGCTATTTTCAGAAGCTAGGAACTTGCCCAAACTATTAACCACTTCATTTAGTCCAAAGTGGAGAGAGGGCTTTTATGAGTAGCAATGTATGGAGGTGGCAGTCATATTCGTAATTTAGTAATGCATCATGAACCCTTAACTTTCTCATTTAAATATTCCACTTTGTGGGAGAGTACAGGTTCTCTTTCAAAAGTCTCCCCATAAAATATTATCTACGGGAAATAAAAAATTATTCTAATATGGTGTAGCACCGAGATATTATTTCTCAGTCAACTGTTAGCTATACTTTTCCTCAGGGCAATATTTCATGCTGTCATTATAAAATATTTTGACAGAACATAATTTCTGTAAACCTAATGCTTCAAGGGATTTTTAAACTCAATTTTATTGTGGGAAAATCAAATTGGTTCTTTTAAACACAAGGAGTTACACACGTTTGCAGTAAATATGACGAATATCTTGAAAAAGAAAACAATATACAGTTGCAGTTTATGCATGACTCCTGCAGTAGTCTATTAAGAATTTTATGTATTAAAGTGGAAGATGGAGACAGATAATGGGTAGATAGGTAAATGCAGGAATCATTTAGAGCTGATTATTTTGCTAGCCAAGGGGATTAAATTGAATAGAAAAAAAATATAGTGTGATGGAGTAGCAGGCACATTGGCAATATGTGTCTGAAGAGCCCAAGCTGTGAAAATGAGGAGTTATAAGAGTGACTTTGAGAGGCATAAAAGCAGTGGGAAGGGAGTACAAGACACACTTGTTCGGCTGTGTGACAGAAACAACCTCGCAAGCCCTGTTTCCTTTCCTTAGACTTCTCTCCTCATGAGGACTTGGGGAATGCAGTGTGCAAGAGTCGAAAGGAGTTTGCCTACCTTAACGACACATCGCCTCACAAATACTTACAAGTTGAATGTTATCACGGTCTCGGGCAATGATTACCTTTTTCTGGAAACCTCTCTAGGGTACCTATGGAGAAGGTGTGGCAAGTTTGCAGTCAGGGAACTTAGGCTCTGAAGTCTTGTGAAACTTACGGTTTGCCAGAAGAATTAAAAGCAAGTGATACAGATCGGCTGCAATATGCTAAATAGAAAAGTAAGTTGTGTTATCCTGTACACTTCAAAGGGAAAACTCGAAAGATTTTAAATGCAACAATCAGCAGAAGTGGAAGAAAAACTGACAAGAATAATGATCACAAAAGAGAGTTTTAACTGATTTGAACATACTCAGTGTCGCAAAGTATCAAAGAAAGAAATTAGCTATTCCTTCGCAAAATGGTTTATATCAATATATAAAGTACCTGTGCGTCAGGAAATGGTTTCTGGTTTAGCTGCCTATAAGGAGGGGAACAATGGGATGGTCTGCTGAGTGTCTGGGGATCAGCCTTGGCATAAGTAGTTGCCGTGTGCTTACACCTACCTTCTTCTCTGCTTCAGGTCCTACCTTGCTACCAGCTCACCCAGTCATTTTGCTTTTCTAAGCAGGCCACATGCTTTCTCCCCCCTTGTCTTTATCACTCTTCCCACATACCTTAGATTGCACGCCAATACCTGTTCAGTTGTATTAACAGCATTCCGATTGTCAAGACATGGCTAAAATCCGGAGAAAAGTAGTAGTTCTTTCTTGCAGCTCTAGAAACCCACATCATAATTTAGAAGTCCCCCTCAGGTATTATGATGACTTGCTTCCGTGGCACCTTTACTCTCTTTATCCATAGAACCTGGAAGATATCTGGTACTTTGAAGATGTTACAAAAAAAAAAGAGATACTCTGAGATGTTTGTTTTCTAGTGGGAGAGAGGAACAAAGTGTGTGGATTTTGGTAGAACAGGAAGTGGGAAGGATCTGGGAGGAGCTGGGTAAGAGGAAACTGTAATCAGAATACATTGTATGACAAAATACATATTCAATTAATAAATATAATACAGTCAGCCTGGAGCTCATGTCTAGATCTTAGCCCTAAGGAGGTAGAGGCAGGAGCATTGTGATAAATTGGAAGGTACCCTAGGTTACTTGGGAAGGTCCAGAGCAGGCCTAATAAAAAGTGAGACCTTGCTGAAACAAATAAGCAAATAAATAAACAAACACCAACTAATCAAATCAGCAAAAACAAGGGGGCTGGTCTTATCTTCGTAAACATTTTCCTATTTGTCTTTCCTGAACATGATTTCACTTCTGGGTTTTTCCTTCCCAGAGAAGTTATCTTTTTATTATTAATAATATTTATTTTAAATCCCAACAACAGTTTCCCTTTCCTCCTCTCCTCCAAGTTTTTCTCCCTACTTCCCACTACCCCCTCTCTAATCCACTTCTGTGTTTTTTCTAGTCAGAAAAGGACAGGCCTCCCATGAATGTCAACAAAACTTGGCATATCAAGTTGCAGTAAGACCCCCCTCCTCACCTAGTATTAAGGTTAGTCAAGGCAACCTAATATGAGGAATAGGATCCCAAAAGTCAGCAAAAGAGTCAAACAGTCAGAGACAGCCCTGTTCCTACTGTTAGGCGTTCCACAAGAAGACCAAGCTACACAAATGTCACAAAAATACAGAGGTCTAAGTCAGTCCCTTGCAGGCTCCCTGGTTGCGGGTTCAGTTGCTGTGAATTTCTATGAGCCTAGGTTTGTTGAATATATGTTTTTTTTTTATAATGTCCTTGACTCCTCTGGATCATATAATCCTTCCCTCCTCTCTCCAGCAGGATTCCCTGAGGGAGAGGAGATGGGAAGTCTTGGTCCTGCTTCAGCTGAATATGCCAGACTTTGTTGATTTCCCCATGGGAGGCCTTACCCTTTCTGAGAAGTGGATTGGGGGGGGCGGTGGGTTGGGAGAAAGTGGGAGGAAGGGGAAGGAGGGAGGGAGGGGGAACTGTGGTTGGTGTGTAAAAAGAATAAAAAAATATTAAAAATATAAGGCAAATGACTCCTTACAAAGGCACCCAAAACATACAATGGAAAAAGGATAGACTCTTCAAAAAATGGTTCTGAAAAATTGGATATTCATGTATAGAAAATGGAAATTTGACCTTTTTTTCTTTTAGGCTTTAAAAATAATCTCTAAGTGGGTTGTAGACTTAAGTTACAAGTTGAAACCATGAGGGAAACTATTAGAGGAATGCATAAGGGAAATACTTAAGAGCACTGGTATAGGCTACAGGTTCCTCTAAGTGCAGGAAACAGGGGACAGTGAAATGTGAGTCCATCAAACGGAGAAGCTTCTACAAGAAAGGCCAACCACCAGTGGAAGCCAAGGACAGAACAAGTAGAAACACACATTGTCAAAAGGGCCATGTAAACAGAAGCAAACCATACAGATGGACTTCTCCAAAGAAGAAATTCAGATGAGCAATTAAGTCATTTATGAAGAAATGTTCATGTCGATAGGCCCTTAGAAATACTAGTTAAGACCTTTAGAAATTACCATCTGATTTGTTAGAGTGGCTAATATCAATAGAACAGGAAGGCAGCAGGCACTGTTTATGCATATTCAGGAAAAGAGAAAACTCTTTTCAGTTTTATAAAGTTTTGGCCTAGCATACAAAGCAGTGGGTTTCATGATTGTATTTTCAAATACATGTCATTAGTAGTCCTATTCTGTTCCCCATCTCCACTGTCTTCTTCCACGCCTTCTGCCCTCAACTCTGATCTGGCTTCCCTTCTTCCAGATAGTCCCCTCTGACTTAAAAAAATCCTCTCATTTCATTACCTTCTCTATTTCTCACTTCACTACTGTGACTTTTTCCACTCTTATGATCCCCTTTTTATGAGAAAAGAGAACATTATACACAGCAGGTAGGAGTGTAAATTATTACAAAATTGATAGAGAATTGCATAGGGTCTCCTCAGTGCTGTGCTATATTGTCCAGTTATCATTTTTCTGGTCTATATCCAAAGCATATGCCATGATAAAAGCATACTAAAGAAATATCTGCAGGCTCCTATTTATTGCACTGTCATTCAGAGCCCCTAAAATACAGAATCAGAATAGAGATCCATCAAAGAATGAAAAATGAAAATTCAGCCTTAAAAGAGTAATACATATTTTGTCATTTATAACAAAATGAATGGAATTGGAAGACATTATTGAATGTGAAGGGGGATGCAGAAAGAAAAATATTACATTTTAGCTCCCATACACAAATAAATTAACACGTGAAGTAGACCATTCAGAGAAGTCTAGACTAATACAGCATATGTATAACATTCATAGTTTACAAAAGTTTTTATATATTCATGAATAGAAAATAGAAGCTCAAAATCTCCAAAAAATAAAAATAAGGTCAAACTACTAATTGTCTTGATTTAATCAGTATGTAATGCATACATGTATTACAATATTACACTGTACTTCATAAATACATACATTATTATATAGTAATGATATTATAAACATCATAAAATGTTGGAGATAAAAATGATAAGTATTCTAAGTTGACCATGGACCAATATAAGACTGTGCTGACATATCATACTGTACCACTCAAACTAGTATAATAAGTAAAACTAATTGTAAAATGTACTTTATAATTAAATATTGCATCTTATAAGTGAACTAAAGTAAAAACATACACTATTTTATTACTATTACTTATACATTAAAATTTAACTATAAAAAGTCAAACTAGAGGCAAGTCTACACAATTCTAAGTAGGGGTAATATACCAAAACATACAAGCTATATTCATGGCAGCATTATTTGTAATAACCAGAATCTGGAAGCAACCTAGATGCCTCTCAACTTGAAATTTTCAGACAGATGGACAACACTAGAAGAAACCATCCTGAGTGAGGTAACCCAGTCACAAAAAGACAAACATGTTATGTACTCACTCATATATGGATTTTAGACATGGTTCAGGGAAGTGCCTGCCTACAATCTCACTGCCAGAGAGTCTGGGAAACAGTAACTTCAACCAATGAGGCATACACCTACAGCTAAACACTGAGCTGATCTCAAGGAACGCAGTGACGGGGAGGGGGAGGACTGATGAGCATAAGGGTCAAGACTGGGCTTGTTTAACCCACAGAAACAGCTGACCTGAACAAGGGGGAGATCTTGAACCCCAGACTGATGGCTGGGAATCCAGCATGGGACTGATCAAGACATCCTGAATGTGGGTGTCAGTGAGGAATCCTGGGCAGTCTATGGGGCCTTTGTAGTAGATCAGTATTTATCCCTGACATACAAATGGAATTTTGGTGCCCATCACACAATGAAGGATGCTCTCACAGCCTGGACTCTTTGGGGGAGGGCCTAGGCTCTGCCCTGGATGAAATGACAGACTATGTACAATCCCCATGGAAGGCCCCACCCTCCCTGGGAAAAGGAGTGGGGATTGCGGGAGGAGGGAATGGGAGGAGTGGAGGAAGACTGAAAGGGAGCTGGGATTGACTCATGAAGCAGCCTTGTTTCTAATTTAAATTTAAAAATAAAAATAAAAACTTAAAAAGAAGACAAATTGGTAAACATGTGGAAATAATTTGACCCTTGCTAGTGATAAGTAAACCAAAATTTTTTTAACTTTTATTTTTAGTACACTTTTTTATTATATATTTAAATTAGAAACAAGCTTGCTTCCCATGTCAGTCCCAGCTCCCTCTCCTTCCCCTCCACGCCCACTCCTCCCCTCAATTCTCCCAGCCCCCACCCAATCCCCACTACATTCCCCAGGGAGGGTAAGGTCCTCCATGGGGGATCTCTAGAGTCTGTCATTTAGTTCCAGGGAGGGCCCAGGCCCTCCCCAAAATGCAGAATTCTGCCAGAAATTCAAAGATGAGCTTATACCAATTCTCCTCAAAGTATTCCATGCAATAGAAGCAGAAGGGTCTTTGCCAAACTCTTTCTACGATAGTTCAATATCCTTGATACCCAAGCCACACAAAGACACAACTAAGAAAGTAAACCAAATTTTAAGGTGACCTTTTAGTAAGATGGCAAAGCCTACAGTTATCAATATGCTAATGACTGATAAGAATATGTAGTAATTTTTACCAGTAGGTTTTACAATTTTAGATTCCTTTGGAAAAGTAACTTAGTTTTGTGCTTAAAATTAGTATAAAAATAGTTTTTAATCACTTCACCCAATATTCTGCTTTCACAAATCCCCTTCGTGAACAACAAAAAATGTCTTTAGATGTTTATTGAATGTCTGAGCCATAGGTGCTTAGACATTTATTTTAGACAGTGTGTGGATATCACATTTGTCAAATGACATGAAGAAGTCTGCTATGCTTATTTTATGGCTTTAATTTATCATTATTTCAAACTAACATTCAACTGCTTTAGCTAATTTTCCTAATAAATCTGGAATAAAAATACAATTATATTTTTATTTTATAGGGGTTAAATTCATGAAAAAGATTCAAGCTACTATTCATTTATTACTTGAATATGTTTTTGTGCACTTTTATTAAATATTCAGAATCACATTTCTAGACCAAATTATGAGTCTGTTTCCCTGTCACAAGGAACAGTTTCATTTATTTATCATGAAACCCACTTAGCCAGGTGGCTGGCCTGGAGAAAATGTGCAGTACATGTTTCTTGACTTGTGGGCGAAGAAACTACTTCTAAATATTAATCTCTTCCATTTGAACATTTTGCTTTTATTTTCTTCAGGGATGTCTTCTTTGTATTTTAGATGGGTTGTTTCTATTTAAATACATTCAGACCCTAAGGGATTATTTCCACCTAATTTTATTCAGATGGCTCCAATCTTAAAAACAAACACAATCTTTCAAGTCACCTACCGTTACTAATTTTTGGCCATTTTCCATATTTCTTTTTCTTTGTCTTAACTTGTGGGATATTCTCTGTACTCATTTTTATTTTTGAGCTAAGCCAGACTTTTAGTGACAGAACGAAGCATTGGGAGAGATTTGTAAATTCAACAATAGGAAGTTGTAGAAGTAATAATTGAGTATCAAATAATTTACTTACAATCACACAAAGGGCTTGCAGGAAAGACAGGACTAGATCCTAGATTCAAACTGTGTTGTTTGATCCCTTTTCCCACTGTCACATTGAATTTTGCGTTTTGCTTTACACAGAACACTCTTGCTTGTTCATTCATGAATGGTGTACTAAGAATTTAAATCTTCCAGGCCTTATAAAGGCTGCCAGTGCTAGGCAAGAAATGCACATAGGCCAGCCTTTGACATGAATATACCACTTGGTAGTGAGGACTAGAGGAATGGTCTGTCCCTTGTGTGGAATTCTTTTCAACTCCTTTCAGATTTGTTGTTTTGTCTTGAGCTGATTCAGCCTCCTGTTCAACCCTGAGCTCCTACACTAGTTTTAAGATTATATCCATCCCTTGAGGAACCTGATTAATTCATACTGTTGGAATTATCACCTGAGTGCAAATTACATATGGTTTCATTCTGTTTCTAGTCTCTCTGCTTTGGGACATATTTTTTGAAACACTAATAGATTTCTTTTCTTTGAAGCCTCATAATGCTTTGACATTAAACATAGACATTAAAAAACATAGCTGTGTTAATTGAGAATGGTAATCAGGATGTCACTACTGGGTCCTATTTCGTGTGAGTTAATGCCACTCAATTATGTCTGGCATTCTTAGACTGGGAACTTAACAATGAGCTATCATTTTAATTTTATATTATTTCTACATAAAACGGTGATGCTTGTTAAATAGAAGTATTTAATGTTTTAAAAATATAAAACATATTTAATTGTGATGACAGTTGATGTTTACCAGAATTTTCACGGTTTTTGTTTTGAAGTTTACTCATTGAAAATATATATTTTAATTTTTGAAAGTGCACACCAATAAAGTACTAGCATTTTATTTTCCTTTCTTTGCTTTCTTTTCCTTTCTCGCTCTTTCTTTCTCTTTCCTTCTTCCTTCCTTCCTTCCTTCCTTCCTTCCTTCCTTTCTTTCTTTTTTCATTTGTTTTTGTTTTTGTTTTTTGAGACAGAATTTCTTTTGTGTAGCCATATCTTGTCCTGGCATTATGTCTGTAGACCAGACTTTCTTTGAACTCACAGTGATCCACCTGCCTCTGCCTCCCAAGGACTGGAACTAATGGTGTGTGCCACCACTGCCTGATTATTAAAGAAAGACATTTGTTCTCCTATTCAGAGATTAAACTGAATATTTTTTATCATTTTTTATTTTAATTTTAAATAGCTTGTTTTACATGTCAATCCCAGTTCCCTCTCCCTCCCCTCCTCCCGCACTCCCCTTCCCCCCCCTCCCACCCTAATGCCAAATCCTTCCACATAGGGGATATCTAGAGTCTGTCATTTTACTCTGGGTAGGGTCCAGGCACTCCCCTAAGAGTCCAGGCTGAGAGAGCATCCCTCTTTGTGTTATAGGCACACGAAGACTGTTTGTATACCAGGGATAGACACTGATCCACAGCTCAGGGCCCCATAGGTTGCCCAGGGCTTCTCGCTGACACTCACATTTGGGGGGGTCCAGATCAGTCCCATGCTGGCCTCCCCACTGTCGGTCTGGGGTCCAAGAGCTCTCCCCTGTTCAGATCAGCTGTCTCTGCTGGTTTTGCAAGCCCATTCTTTGCCAATTTGCTCATCACTCCTCTCTCTCTGTCACTGGGTTCCTTGGGTTCAGTTCAGTGATTAATTGTGTGTTTGCCTCTGCTTCCATCAGTCACAGGATGAAGGTTCCCGGATGGTTATAGACATCAAGTTCATTATCAGGAATGGGCATTCGAGGTGGTCTCTCCACTATTGCTTAGCTTGCCAATTGGTGTTATCCCTTTAGATCACTCGAGGTCACTCTGGTGCCTGATCTGTATTCGATCCTATGTTTCCCTCTTCCCCCTATTCTACTCCCACCCCCTCAACTTCCTGTTCCCCCATGATTAACTCTCTTCCTCTTTACCCCCTCTCTTCTTCCCAGGTCCCACTCCCCCCCACCCCTTGCCGTGTTCCCTGTCCATTCAGAGGATCTTGTCTCAATCCTCTTCTCTTGGGTACTATGCATATATGCATATCTTTTAGGTTCTTTCCTGTTTCCCAGACTCTCTATCAGTGGAAGTGCAGACTGGCACTATCCTGATCCATGTCTAAAATCCATATATGAGTGAGTACATACCATGTTTGTCTTTTTGCGACTGGGTTACCTCACTCAGGATGGTTTCTTCCAGTGCTATCCATTTCCCTGCGAATTTCAAGATTCCATTGTTTTTTTTTTCTGCTGAGTAATACTCCATTGTGTAAATGTACCACATTTTCTCTATCCACTCTTCAGTTGAGGGGCATCTAGGTTGCTTCCAGGTTCTGGCTATTACAAATAATGCTGCTATGAACATAGTGGAGCAGATGCCCTTGTTGTATGAACTTGCCTCATTTGGATATATGCCTAAGAGTGGAATTGCTGGGTCTAGTGGTAGATTAATTCCCATTTTCCTGAGGAATCTCCATACTGATTTCCAAAGAGGCTGTATGAGTCGGCACTCCCACCAGCAGTGGAGGAGTGTTCCTCTCTCTCCACATCCTCTCCAGCATAAATTGTCTTCAGTGTTTTTGATTCTAGCCATTCTGACAGGAGTAAGATGGTATCTCAGAGTTGTTTTGATTTGCATTTCCCTGATGGCTAAGGATGTTGAACACTTTCTTAAAAGTCTTGGCCATTTTAGCCTCCTCTACTGAGAATTCTCTATTTAGCTCTGTACCCTACCTTTTAATTGGATCCTTTGGTGTTTTGGAGACTTGTTTCTTGAGTTCTTTGTAAATTTTGGAGATTAGCCCTCTGTCAGATGTAGGGTTAGTGAATATCTTTTCCCATTCTGTCTTTTTGTCTTTTTGACTGTGTCCTTTGCCTTACAGAGCTTTTTAGTTTCAGAAGGTCCCATTTGTTAATTGTCGATCTCAATGCCTGTGCCACTGGTGTTATGTTTAGGAAGTGGTCTCCTGTACCAACTTGTTGAAGATTATCTCCCACTTTCTCTTCTAAAAGTTTCAGTGTGGCTGGATTTATGTTGAGATCTTTGATCCATTTGGACTTAAGTTTTGTACAAGGCGATAAACATGGATCTATCTGCAGTCTTCTGCATACCAGTACCCAGTTATGCCAGCACCATTTGTTGAAGATGCTTTCTTTTTTCCATTGTACAGTTTTAGCTTCTTTGTCAAAAATCAAGTGTTCATAGGTGTGTGGGTTAAAATTAGGGCTTTCGATTCGGTTCCATTGGTCTACCTGCCTATTTTTGTGCCAATACCAAGCTGTTTTCAGGACTATAGCTCTATAATAGAGCTTGAAGTCAGGTATGGTGATGCCTCCTGAAGTTCCTTTATTGTATAGGGATGTTTTGGCTATCCTGGGCCTTTTGTTTTTCCATATAAAGTTGATTAATGTTCTTTCCAGGTCCTTGAAGAATTGTGATGGAATTTTGATAGGGATTGCATTGAATCTGTAGACTGCTTTTGGCAAGATTGCCATTTTTATTATGTTGATCCTACCAATCCAAGAGCATGGGAGATCTTTCCATTTTCTGGTATCTTCTTTGATTTCTTTCTTTAAAGACACAAAGTTCTTGATATACAGGTCTTTAACTTCCTTGGTTAACATTATCCCCAGATATTTGATGCTGTTTTTGGCTATTGTAAAGGGTGATGTTTCTCTGATTTCTTTCTCAGTCACTTCATCATCTGTGTATAATAGGGCCACTGATTTTTTTGAGTTTACCTTGTATCCTGCCACATTGCTGAAGGTGTTTATCAGCTCTAGGAGTAACCTTGCAGAGTTTTTTGGGTCACTTATGTAAACTATCATATCATCTGCAAATAGTGAAAGTTTGACTTCTTCTTTTCCTATTTGTATACCCTTTATCTTGTTTTGTTGTCTTATTGCTGTAACTAGAACTTCAAGTACAATATTGAAGAGATACGGAGAGAGTGGACAGCCTTGTCTTGTTCCTGATTTTAGAGGAATTGCTTTGAGTTTCTCTCCATTTAGTTTGATGTTAGCTGTTGGTTTACTGTATATTGCTTTTATTATATTCAGGTACATTCCTGTTATCCCTGATCTCTCTAGGACCTTTATCATGAAGGGGTGCTGGATTTTGTCAAAGGCTTTTTCAGCATCTAGTGAGATGATCATGTGGTTTTTCTTTCACAGATTGCTAATATGGTGGATTACATTGATAGATTTTCTAATGTTGAACCATCCCTGCATTCCTGGGATGAAGCCTACTTGATCATGGTGGATGATTTTTCTGATGTGTTCTTGAATCCGGTTTGCGAGTATTTTATTGAGTATTTTTGCATCAATGTTCATGAGGGAAACTGGTCTATAGTTCTCTTTCTTAGTTGTGTCTTTGTGTGGCTTGGGTATCAAGGTAATTGTAGCCTCGTAGAAAGAGTTTGGCAGTGGGCCTCCTGCTTCTATTGTGTGGAATACTTTGAGGAGTATTGGAATTAGCTCTTCTTTGAATTTCTGGTAAAATTCTGCACTGAAGCCATCTGGGCCTGGGCTTTTTTTGTTTGGGAGACTTTTGATGACTGCTTCTAGTTCATTAGGGGTTATTGGTCTGTTTAGATTGTTTATCTGTTCTTGATTTAGTTTTGGCAAGTGATATCTATCCAGGAAATTGTCCATTTCCTTTAAATTTTCAAATTTTGTGGAGTACAGATTTTCAAAGTATGCCCTGATGATTCTCTTGATTTCCTCATAGTCTGTTGTTATGTCCCCTTTTTCATCCCTGATTTTGTTAATTAGCATGCTCTCTCTCTGTCTTTTAGTTAGTTTGGACAGAGGTTTGTCTATTTTGTTGATTTTTTTCAAAGAACCAACTCTTTGTTTCATTGATTCTTCTCAGTGTTTTTCTGGTTTCTACTTGATTGATTTCAGCCCTCAATTTGATTATTTCCTGGCGTCTGCTCCTCCTGGGGGAGTTTGCTTCTTTTTGTTCTAGAACATTCAGCTGTGCTATTAATTCTCTAGTATGACTGTTCTCCAGTTTTTTCATGTGGGCACTTAGTGCTATAAACTTTCCTCTCAGCACTGCTTTCATAGTGTCCCATAAGTTTGTGTATGTTGTGTCTTCATTCTCATTGAAATCGAGGAAGTCTTTAATTTCTTTTCTTTTTTTTTGTTCCTTTACCCAGGGATGGTGCAATTGTGCATTGTTCAATCTCCATGAGTTTGTAGGGTTTCTGTGATTTGTGTTATTGTTGAATTCTAATGTTAATGCATGGTGGTCTGATAAGATGCAGGGGGTTATTCCAATTTTTTTGTATCTGTGGAGATTTTCTATGCTTCCTATTATGTGGTCAATTTTAGAGAAGGTTCCATGTGGTGCCGAGAAGAAGGTATATCCCTTTGTATTTGGGTGGAATGTTATATATATATATATTAAACCCAGTTGGGTCATAACTTCTATTAGTTCTTTTGTTTCTTTGTTAAGTTTCTGTCTGGAGGTCCTGTCTAGCGGTGGGAGAGGAGTGTTGAAGTCTCCTACGATTAGTGTGTGAGATTTTATGTGCATTTTGAGCTTTAGTAATGTTTCTTTCATGAATGTAGGTGCCTTCTGTGTTTTCTTTATCGTTTCTGTTTCAGGTTTCAATCCTTCAACTCTTTGAGTTGTTTCCTTAATTTTTTTGGTTGTTTTTTCTTGGTGCTCTTTAGATTCTTTGAGAGATTTGTTTATTTCTTGAATTTTTCCCATTTTTCTTTGTTTTTTCTTCTATTTCTTTAAGGGATTTCCTTGTTTCTTCTTTGAGGGTCTCCATCATCTTCATGAAATAATTTTTAAGGTATGTCTCCTCTTCTTCGTCTATGTAGTGCTTTTCAGGTCTTGCTGGTGTTGGATGTCTGGATTCTGGTGGGGTCATGTTGGTGTTTCTATTGCTGAGTTATCTCTTATTCTGCCTTCTTCCCATCTCTTCTTCCAGTGGGTGCTGGTGGGGTCTTTCCGTCTCCACTGGTCTCCTTCCTTCCTGCAGCTGAAGCTGGGGATGCTGACACGGAGTTTGGGTCCTGGTAGGGCTGATGTCTTTCCTGAAGCTGGACTCGCTGGGGTTGGGGTCTTGGAGGGGCTGATGTCTTTCCTGTGTGGGCGGGTCTTCTGGATGCCAGGAGCAGCCCGGAAGATCAAGGGGATGGGTGATGGGTGGGCGTTCCCCGCCGGAGACCCAATCTTACCTGAAGCTGGACTCGCTGGGGTTGGGGTCTTGGAGGGGCTGATCTAAACTTAATATTTTTAAAAATTAACAATGAGAAGAAAATATAATACTATTTTGGTTAATAGTTAATAATAATAGGTGATGCTCCTAAAATCTTCACTTTTGCAATTGGTTTTTAAATCATTCACTATCCCATACCAGATCAATTTTCTCCCATCAAACACTGTTCCTTAGTGTTTATTTCTCTGGAGTCTAAAACTGGACCAAAGAACAGAAATCCACAATAACTAAAAAGTGAAACCATTGTAATAAAATCATGGAAGTCAGCTACTTAACTGTGGTAGAATGCTCAATAACCTGATATTTAACATTGTCAGTGACACATTCAATATTGAGTACTGTATCTGCTTCCACAATTATAGACTGAGCACATTTTGATCCTTAGAAATCACTTAGAAAGGAAATTGTTGACCCATCTTTTACCTTGACTCCTTTTCTCAAATTTTCTGCCTTTTCATTTGTGCATTGTTCTATATTGACTGACTGATTGATTGATTGATTCTGTAACAAGGCTTGTTTTATAGTTAAGACTGTCCCCCTCCTTGTGATTTTACTGTTCCACTTCCCTAGTATAGAGACAAGAAGGTGTTCATCAGCATCATGGTTTTGTTTGGTTTTGAGGAGAGAGTTTCCATGCCCTTGTTATATTTTGTCCTTGATCCTTATCCTTCCATCTTCTCATCTTTGCTTGTTAATAGACTCATTCTCCCATTTTTCTTGCTTAGGCCCACCCGTATAACGTTCTTTGGCACTGTCTCCTGAAAGATAATTTTTATTTCTCGAAGTTTGCCTGTGGACAGACGTTTCAGTTCAGTTCTTGGACCACACATAAGTTTGGAAACCTTCAACCCCAGTTTGCAGAACACACCAACTCACACCAATTTATATATATATATATATATATATATATATATATATATATATATTTGTTTTTCAAGACATGGTTTCTCTGTATTGTTTTGGAGCCTGTCCTAGAACTTGCTCGGTAGACCAGGCTTGGTCTAGAAATCACAGAGATTCGCCTGCCTCTGCCTCTCGAGTGCTGGGATTAAAGGCGTGCACCACCACTGCCTGGCTACCATTTTATACTTTAAGGAAACACGTGATTATCCCGCATGATCCAAATATATATATTGGGGCATTAGCACAACAGTACCAGATGCTCAGCCTCACTTGTGTCTTCCCCAGTGTCCATGAAACACTGAGAAGAATTTCTTTTTTAACTGTTTAAAAAATAACTTTCTCAAATATTCTCAGCTGCATTCTCATGACTCATAGTCTAGGTTGGCCCTTAAACATGGAATTTTCATGACTGGAGAATCCATGTGGGTATACGGACTCTCTTTTAGGTACTGTTTTATTGCTGTGAAGAGATACCATGTCCGAGGCAACTTAAAGAGAAAGAATTTGATTTGGGGGATTTCTCACAGTTCAGAAGGTGGAGCATGGTAGTAGGCATGCAAGCATGGTGCTTGAACAGTAGCTGAGAACTTCAATCCTGACGCACAAGTTGAAGGCAGACAGAGCAAGGCTGGGCCTTGGGTGGCCCTTTGAAACCTCAAAGGCCACCTCCATGTGATATATGTCCTCCAAAAAGGCCACTTCCACTTCAACAAGGTCATATCTACTAATCCTTCCCAAGGTAGTTCCACCAACAGGGGAACAGGCAGGCAAAATATGAGTCTATGGGGGCCTTTTTCACTGAAGCCACCAGAGGCTCCTATTTAATTATTAGCATATGGAATATTTAGAGTAGACCTGTCCTACTGTATTTCAAATGCCTAGATATTTCCTGGATTGTAATAGTTTTTCAGTAACAGAATGTTAAAAAAGTTTTCGTATCTTCATAATTTTCATAGTTATGAGACTTACAAAAGATGTTGTTTCTAGGAGTTCACCACTAGCCTGTTAACTATCCTCTGTGGGAAACCCTCAGTTCTTTCAGAACTGTATAGATGTGTTCAATGGTGCTTTGATGAGAAATCAGGATGTAAGAAGTTAATCCATCTTTTATTTGCTATTTAACTCCTTCACCAGCAAAGTGTATTTAATAATGCTTATCCAAGGAGAACTTGGGAACATTAGATAAAGTGTATATAAAATACTTGACACCATATAGATATCTAGAAAGATCTCATTAAGCAGCAATGTTCCTTTCTTTACTGAATTAATCAAAACAATAATATCTTCTCAGATTGAAGCCTGGACCACTAGTCATACTCATTGAAAATATGACCTAAGGCCCTGCATTCTGCAGTTTCCTTGTACTGGAGATGCTTCTACTCTTCAAATGTCTATATCCAAAGTTGTAGATGTACTTGGGATGGGTTCCAGATTCAGATCTGGTTTGCATTTTCATTCACACTCGCATCTTCCAATAACTTCCTTGGTTTTCCTGAAGCAACAACTTTGTTCTGCTCTTATCTTCTTTCCCAGGAGGACCGCCATACTCTCTCAAAATGAAGTTAGTCCGTTAGGTTCCTGTATGTAGCAACCAACTTCAGGAAAGCCAGTGTGTCTTCATGCCTAATGGACATGAAAGTTGTATCTACCTAGACTTCCCATCCTTTCATATGCCTACCATGCTGGTATCTCATTTTTAAAGCTTTCACCTTCCAATTGAATTACCAAACATTTCCACAAATCATTGCACTCACACAACTGTCACAGTCATCCAAAGTCACTCATCATGCGCAGTCTTCTCTTTCTGTTATTTCAAATGCCAATTCTGTCTCTGTTTCATAGTCACTTGCTTTATCCCTAACAGTGCATGCTTGGAACTATCCAGTGTCCTCTAAAATGTGTACAGATTTAAAGTTCTATTGTTTTTATTAAGAGGAAATATGTGGCTAAGCATGGAAGAAAGGCAGGTTAAAAGGGATATGGAAGAGAGAATGTGGAAAGATGAGAAGTCTTCATCTATATATATAGATATATTCCAACTTTAGACAATCTTTACTTATGTCTTTTATTAAAATCCTTCTTGCCTGGTAGTGGTGGCACAAGCCTTTGATCCTCCCACTTTGAAGGCAGAGGTAGTTGGATCTCTGAATTTTTTTTTTTAAGGCCAGAGTGAGGTCTACAGAGTGAGTTCTAGGACAGCAAGGGCTACATAGAGAAATCCTGTCTCCAATTCTCCCTCCCAACAAAAACAAAAACAAAACAAAGAAAAATATTCATAGAATTTTGAAGGAAAAATAATTTCTTAAAGAAAAAGTTTCTATGTGAGAGTTTTATACTGATTAGGGAAAGCACATTTGGAATAAGCCCAGTGGTGGATCCTTGATGACTTGGCACATCTCCTGCTATAGTGCTAACTACAGGAGACTTTTTGCTTGGTCCTGATCATGGAGTACTCTATGTATCATCACCAGTCACTGCATCTGTTGCATTGATGTATATTCTCTGAACACTTCTCCCACTCCACTTTTGAATCATCTTATGAAGAATATATTTCTTCAGACCATCTAAAATTAGTTTTTGGATGGTATGGGTTATAAGACCTATAATGAGCTCTAAAGTATAACTACTACATGTCTCATGAGAATCTTCTTTTTGGACATGTGTACTTTTCTTATGAAAAAGTGAATTGAAAATGACTCTATTATTATTTTTCACAAGCGATTTTCACATGAAAATCTGTATAGAAACTGCATGAACTCCACTATTACAGCTGGGCATATCCATACATGTAAATTAATATGTTAAATTTCATATGGGCATACAATTTATACAGTTAGGCCTATCTATGTAAATGTTTATTTTCGCATGTGCAATTCTATTTCAAATTCATCTTTAATTTAAAATCTTTATGGAGGTCAAGGAGTCTTTCTATTGTTAATTATTGGATCACAGTTAGAAAAATGGCTGACACGGGTGACATGAATAATGAAACGATGTTATTTATTATAAAATGTTTTTGGAAAGCTTGTCTATTAGTTATATTACATTATGTAGAATGATATATTATTTTCTTAATTTTATATGATATATGAACGATATCAGACTCTAATATAAGCAAGGAGATTTTGACCTACATATTCATGCCCTTGATTAATAGCAGAGTTAGTATTTCTATTTCTCTGTGTCCATCCCCAGTGTCCACAGGGTCTTCTTGATAGGTTCAAGGCAGAAGCCACTGCCGTAAGCCTGCAGTGCGTTTCAAAACTAAATAACCTAAGGAACTAAGAGCTTCTGGGTTGACTCTTATTTCCAGTAAGACTAGAAGTGATAAGGGGTATACTTGACATCAATTTCAATAGAAAGTATAGGAAGACAAATCTCATGAGTGAACTTTCCGTTTAAGTACAGAAACTATTTCTGTTTTATTTCAAGTAAAAATAATTGAGGTCTCTCCACATGTTAGTGTTTATAAGAATGTAATATTTAAAAAGAAATAAGCCAGTACACTGAAACAAAATGTTAGTGTTTTTTGAATAGATAACAGAATGTCTGTGTGCTTCTTAGTGAAACTCAGAATATTCCAGATCTAATATTTGAAAAGAGAATCAGTGTCAAAGGTCTAGGGAAAATAAGGTAAATATGTTTGCTACCTGGGATCCTTTGTGAAAATTGCAAAGATGAAAAGGAAGTGAATAAACTATTGTTAGAGTTGCCTGGATTTTGGTTGGTATTCTTTTCTTTTAAGTTTAACATATAAAAATAATTCTGGACAGAGTACCAGAGTCAAAATAAAGCATTCGAGTGTATAACAAAAGCAATGAATGCATATAATTTTTAACAGTGATAATTATATTGGACTATCTCATGTCTATTATTTTATCATCTTCAGTGGTGAAATTTGGCCAGTTTAAATTTTCTTTCATGCTCAATCATTAATTCTGTTAGACACGACCAGACTGCTTCTAGTTCAACAGATAGCAAGTGGTAGATTGCTTTGTATTCTCTGTATTTCTGATATGTAGTGATGGCACACTCTATCATTTACTTCTGAGAGCATTTCTGAGCACTCTGTGCAAATTCCAAATGAAACCAATCTTCAGTTGGCTCTCTGCACTTGACTGTAGTAAAATACACCAATTCTAAAGAAACACTGACATATGGAAGATTAGCATGAAGGTGATAGGGAGGGAAAGCTATGGCCAGTAAGCACTAAGATTTTGTGGGTATTGAATATTTCATGGATAATTGCATATGGGCTTTTGTGTGTATGTGTGTGTGTGTGTGTGTGTGTGTGTGTGTGTGTGTTTAAGTATGCCTAACATCTGGTTCTTTTTTTCACTGAAATAATATGCAATTTTTTTCTGCTTAAGAGCAGATTTTCTATTGTTTCATAAGTGATTTTGCATTTGTACCACAGCCATTCCTATTAATTCAATATGGTACAATGAAAGTATTCTGTGGAATGGATGAAACCATATTGTTTATTGATCTCTCCAATTATTGGCTTCAAGTTCATCTTTTGCCAACCATGACATTAAGTTTTTCAGTATGTATTTGTGCATAGACATTGAAAGAAACTTTATTATGTTTCCTTTTTCCTCTTAGTGTTTGGAAGGCAATGGGTGAGAATTGGTAGAAACAGAATTTAAGGCTACTTTAATTGTTTTCAACCAGAAACAGTATATATGTAAATGGTTCTGCTATAGCCCTCTACTTAACAAAGAAACAGCACCACTGTGAGTGTCTTAAAACCCAACAGCAAATAATGTGCTTCCAGAGGAATTTAAGTTCACCTTGCGGTTGTGTTTTTGTCAATAAAATAAATGTACAGGAATGGATCCAAAGATTAATTCATGGAAAGATAAATATAACGCTGTTTGGAGCTCAACTCTTCAGTTTCATAAACGGAAGGATCTGTGTGTCTTTCAATCTTACTCTAACATTGACTTGTCTTTTACACTATCAGTCTGAGCTTGCATCAGGATTCTGGGTGAAGAGGAGCTGTCTCATGAACATGTTCAGCGATAATTCTCCAAAAAAGTGCAATATTCCAGCTGTACCTATCTTCATGCAAAGCTCCTTTTTCTCCATGTTGTTAATCCAAAATGAAAATGGCGAAAGGGACGGTTAGCATGTTTCCTAGTAAGCAAACTGTGGTGGTTGAATGAGAATTGTCCCATAGGTTCATACATTTGAATGTTTGGTTCCCACTTAGTGGAAATGTTTGAGAAGAATTAGGAGATGTGATCTTCTAGACCAGGTGTGCCACTGAATAGATGTTGTGGTTTCAAAGGCACACAGCGGGCCAATCTTACTCTCTGCCTGCTGCCTGTGGACCAGGATGTAAAGCTCTCATCTACTGCTCCAGGTCCATCCCTGTCTGCATCTCTCCATAATGATCATGGACTCACCCTCTAAAGCTGTAAGCAAGCCTCAATTAAATACTTTATAAGAGTTGTCTTGTTAAAGTGTCTCTTCACATCAACAGAACACTAAGACAAACATTTTTCAAATCTCCTTAAGGCTTTCTATTAATTTTAAATTTTATACGGTATATTTTAATTTTATCCATTCCTCCCTCCACTCTTCCACCCATATGCACCCCTTGTAGTGTCTGCTCCCCTCAAACTCTGCATTCTCACCAATTTATGGCTTCACAGAGCTATGTTATTGTCTAGTGGGATCATAAAACTAGTGTCCTAATAGAGTTCTAAAATATTAATTCCTGAAGTATTTTACACAATCGAATATTCTCTGTGATTGTTGCTTTTTAGTGATTTTTAAACTTGGCGTCATGTTATACAATTCAAGCAAAAATTATCTAATGTGTCTCGGCGTCACTGAGATGTGCTCTTGTAAAAATTCTTAGTTTGGAAAGGCATTGTTACACTTGAGCTAAACAATTCTTAAATTCCTCCCAAGTTTACAACTGTATGATTTACAACCATTAGTTGAATTTCCAATATGTCACAACACAAATGCCTTTGTGTTCACTTAATGTGCACAGCTATCATAAAACATTTGAGATGTGCTTTGTACGTACTCAAACTCTGCCAAAGTCCATTTTTAATTCCACCTCATTCACACGTGCTTCTTGTTTCCTGTCTCCACAGTTTTCAGACAAAATAGCAATGTCAAGGCCACTTTTAGTGTCATAATTGGTTCACATGAATTGCTATTTGTTTCTCTACTTATGTGTGCTTTTAATGAGAGAGTGTGATCTTAATTAAAATGAGTGTTTCACATCACTTTGTTTTCCACCATTTGGAATAATTACATTTACTGTCTGCACTACCAATATCCAGTAAATACTCTTAGTATTAATTATTCTTTAAATTTTTAAAAAATTTTCCACTTGTGTAATTATTGATCAGGTTCATATGACCAGTCAAATCAACCCACCATACCAAACCTTGCCGAACTCTGAAGCCAAAGTAGCTTTTTGGTTCTCTGGAATTCCTTTTATACACTGAGCCAATTTCGTTTTGTTCATATCACAATTATATTGTAATCCTTTTCTACCTCCTTTTCTTTGCAAATTCTTAGAATAGAGGCAATGCTTATATTGTCCTCATGGTTGAATTTTAACTACTTTAAAAATACCTGAATTTTCCCCTTTCTTTCAATGTATTATATTTATGTGTGTGCGCGTATGTACGTGCACTTGTGTGAGTGCATACATGCTGGATCTTTTTTTATTTCTTTAATCTGAAGGCAAATCTGTTTTTTGGTGTACTACAAGAGGGGCACAAATATTTGCAAAGCAACAAGAGTATGTATACAGCTATACAGCATCCAGTGCTACTCCAAGAAATGAAGCCTGTACAAAATTCAAATTAAAGGGATGTTTGAAGAGCATAGCAACAATTTGCCAATCAGATGGAAGACAGAGATGCCTTGCCTCCCCTGCAAGATACTCCCTCATGAACTCTATTCCTGTGTATATTACTCTTAAGTACGTGGAGCTTGGGTCACATTTACTATGCTAACTAGACTTCATCACAGAAGCTCCAGGCATCCCAAAGACTAGACACACATTTTTGCGTGACTTCATTTAGTAGTTGGTGCCAAAGACGGCCAACAGAAGGAAAGATCCCGTGTAGACAGCTATGCCAAAAGGATGTGGCGCCACTTACCCAGGAGTGTCAAGCCTTGCAAAAGGGCTCTGGAGACAGCCGAAGGGTGGGCCTGCCCACCATAAATACAGATAATATTTGTGGTTTGACTCCCACACAGCTACGCAAAAAAGGCTTTATGGATTAGCTTACAATTTGACCTGGTATTTTTAAAATTCTAATGGATAAATAAAAAAATGACCTAAATGCATAAACAAAGGTCTCTGTCCACCATATGCTAGAAAGCTGACAAAGGGTCTTGGGACAAAAATAAACAGAATCTCTACCATGTGTTAAAACTATTGAATTTTGCCCAATTCAAAATTAGGCAAAGCACAAATATTTACTAGTAAAATTAACTTTCTTCTCCCTTCTTTCATTTGCTAAAGGGCAAAGAGGAAAGATGAGTAATTATACACAGTGTTTTAATTGATTAAAGAAGCCAGTTGAGTTAACTCATGGTAGGAAAGCAGCTTTTCTCCCCACAGCTATACCAAGAGGTGCTTTGTACACCAAACTCTGCTCTTTATTTTCATACCATATACACATCGTTAGATTTTATTCTTTTTTTGGAAAGATTGTGTGTGTGTGTGTGTCCAGGTGAGCTCAGATGCCAACAGAGGACAGCAAAGGGGTATGGATGCCCTGGAGCTGCTGGTGGTTGTGAGCCAACTGTTGTCAACAATGGAAACCAAGCTTAGATCTTTGGTAAAAGCAGAAAGCCCTCTTTACTGCCATGC
This sequence comes from Mesocricetus auratus, assembly GCF_017639785.1. Lineage (NCBI taxonomy): Eukaryota > Metazoa > Chordata > Mammalia > Rodentia > Cricetidae > Mesocricetus > Mesocricetus auratus. Next base: position 28,610,826 of record NW_024429192.1, on the reverse strand, counting down.
CATCTTTCCAGTTCTTCATTCTTATATGTGGCATATAAAAGCAAAGAAAAAAGTGAAAGAACAAATGTGTGCTTATATGGAGAATTTAAATATTAAAAATTTAAGTTATGAGTGTTGCAGGAAATGGAAAGATTGATCATCTTGATTTGATGATTGCCCCATGTGCATGGTGGATATTTTTGCTCTTTGTATGTGCAGATGTTAATTGAACCTAGAAGAATTACAGTGACACCAAAGGAACTGAAATATAAAATACTATTCAAATACTCATCATTGTGAATATTTTTCTAAAAGAATTAAGAAGAAGAATACAGACTAGAACAGAAAGAGGGTCCCTAAGCACTTGCTCAGTGTGGTTTCCCGACAGGTTAAAGGTAAGCGCATCACTCCACATTCATCAGGAAAAGCTGCTCTAAGGGGTAACTTCATTCTCAATAGAAAAAAAATTACTAGCACATATGGTTTCTCTAAATAAAAGGTATCTTTCTACAAAATTCATAAGTAAACTCGCAAGTATGTGGCTTTATAGCTATCAAATGCCCATTAGATGTCATGTCCAGATATTTGTAGCTTAAAGAAATAACACCTGTCCTTCGGTACTGAGTTTTCAGCACACCGTGTCCTTACTCAGCTCTGGAACAACTCAATGAATATTAATGTTTTCATGTACTAGATTAATTTACTACTGTATAGTTAGCCTATTGAGAAAAAATGTAAACTTAGCATTAGGAAGACAAAGGTCCAAATATTAGGCCTTTCCAGTGGCAGCCAGGATATCTATCATTTCATGTGTCTGAATCTTAATAGTTCATTTGTATGAGGATAATAATTCTCCCTTTATTGAGGTAATGTGTGACATCTTGTCACTTGCTAGACCTGTGGAGCTGGTAGCTCATATGTGGACTTGTGACCAGAAAAACTGGTGCAGTTAACTGCTTTGTGTGCAGCCCTGGGAAACATGAGACCCAATCAGTCTTTACAATAACAAAAAGCTAGAACACTGAGTTCATGGCAGCAGTTCAAGAATATCCACAAATCAACCGGCAAACAGTTCCATTGACTCATATAATTGTAAAGGGAAAGCTAAAGCTACATGATAAAACTGGAGAGAGTCGAAAGTGAATGATGAGCCTAGAGACAGAATTCATTTAGAGATGGAGTAGCTGAGTTTTTGTATTATAAATCCAAGCTTTCAGGAAGATTATGTGCCTGCGTTTCCCCTCCTTAGAGGTTCTGATCTTCTAATATTCTTTCCCCCTATTTCAAGCCCCGAAACAAACAAATCAAACAGAACAAGGGAGTTTTACAGGGAGCAGAGCTGGATGTCCTACTGTGAAAGAAGTTCAATCAAACAGAATTGGTAAGAGAGATGCATCTTAAATTATCCACATTGACCGAAGCTGGATTTTGCAGCGTGACTTCCCTAAATAAATTTAGAGCCACAACATCCAAGAGAGTTATTTGAAAATCTCAGGAGGTGAGTATGAAAAGCACCATGTTGGAAATGGCGGTGTCTCTATGATGTTGCAGAAGACGACCCTGTGCTATTCCTTTTTGCCATATTTCTTAGTAATAATCCTGGTGGCCCCTCTCTGTGTCCGAGTTTTGAAACTGGTGTATTACTCAGTGTGCACGAAGAGGTACTGAAGATCCATGTTCTTTCACTACACGTTCGTGTGACCCAGAGAGGAGCATTACAGAAATACGAAAGCATCCCTAGAATTCCAGAGATAAGTTAGTGGGAACAAACTGATCTCTTCATCTCCCCAGCATGGAAACACGTTTTCGACTTGAACACATCGTGTAAGCCCACCTGAGGGAATTCATTCCATCCAGGACTCAGTCATGCTTTCAAACCAATTAAGATGATGGACTGTGTGTTTAATACATTTTCCAATTGTAAAGAAAAGATGTATTATGAAACAACAAATCTCTATGGTATACTTTTTATCATCTTATAAAAGCCTTTAAAACATTTGACTCCAATAAGGAGCTTGTCTTTTGCCACAATTCTTTTGAAGTTGTGTTTATTTAATATTCTCAGTTGGAGCCTTGTAGGATTGTCTCTTCAACATTTTGGCACTTTATCAGTAAGAGGAGACTTATGTAACAGTGAGTGTTAACTTCCAGGCATGACATCATTTCCATTGTTATTGGTAATACATATACACATATTTAGTATAATATATATATGTTTATTTCTAAATTGTATGAATAAAGTCTCTGCCCTAAAGGTGTAGCTATAGGATACTATTACTCATTCGAAATCTATTTGTACATGTTCTGAGAAAAGTCATGCAAATATTTTCCAACTTATGTTTATGATTTAAGTTTCCAGTGCCTTGTTATTGGAATGAGGCTCATCCAAGGAAGGCAAGTATAACTCACTATGTGCCAATTGTACCAATTAAGTACATATTGACAAATTATCAATCAGTACTCCCTATGACACCTGTCCCTGGGTTTTATTATCCAAAGCCAGGGTAGCTTTAAGACTTTGAGGCTTTCTCAGAGTTATCCTGAAAGAGCCATAAAGCAGACTGCCTCATGCTAACCTGACACTTCTGTGTTTACCTGTCTATCTGTGAGGCATGCTCATCTTCTTGCCAGATCACATGAGTTCTCAGTAGGGACTTCCAGCTCCAGACTTCAGTAGTTACCCAATGTTGAAAATCTCCTATCCTCTACCTATCCCTACCCTTGTCTTTCAAGTAGATGTAATAATATGGTTGTTGTTACATGTAAAGGGCCCAGCACAGTGTCTAAGAAGTAGTAACAACGCAGTTGGTGATAGCCATTATTGTTACCACAGTCCCCTTGCATATCTTCAGCTGCAGTTACTGGCCCTCTCACTGTGTATTTTACTTTAATGACAGACGTCCACAGTGCTGGCTGAAAGCAGGAAGCCCAAACTTTCTTTGTATTACTCAGAGAGCATTCATTTCTTTGTGTAACCTTAAGGAAGGTGAGTAAAATATGACTGACTTCTGGACAAGACTGTGGCGAATTCCCTTCCCTCTTTTCCCCACCGGAAGCCCAAGTCCAGGGTCGGGGGGGGGGCAAGGCAAGGTGAGCACACCACACTGTCTTCCTCACTGCACGTGCCAGCCCATCCGAGTCACTTTCCCAGGGCTAGATCACACCCAGTTTCCAGCCTGCCCTTCCTCCTGTTTCCTCTACTCGGAGTTTTCAAAATTGTGTCCTCTCTTTGGGCCAAGCTCTCTTCTATCTCTAACCTGGGGAATCTCCAGCTCTTAAGGAGTGGATCTGTGTGTGATGACTGTCCTGGTCCCCAGTAGCTTTGGTTTCACACTTCCCCATTTCTAGCATTTTCTGCTAAACCTTCTGCACAAATAAGACAATTACTAGCAACAATGGTTTTTAATTGACAACTTGACCGCTGGAATCAGGAAAACTGAGCCAGGATGCTATATGTAACACTTACAACCCATATGATAACATGGTCTATTTAACTAAAGTTAGCATCTTTAAAAAATGAGACTGAAGTTTATTTCAATTAAATATAATGATGTATTCACCTAGTTTAATGAGCAGAATGTGGTAAACTCTCAGGAAACACTGGGTATTTTTGTTATTCTTGTTTTTTAAAATGGCACTAGATTTTTTCCTACTTAATAAAATATTGCTTACTGTATATCACAAAACAACGATTCCATCAGCTTTATGATGTATCTCTATGTTCTATGTCATTATAGTGAAAAATACAAGACAAAACAGGGTAGGGTAGAGCACATATTTTTATTTCAAATTTTAAATGAAAAGTACACATTCCCAGCATCAACACATGTAGCAATAACACAACAATTTGCATTAGTGGAGGCCAACCAGGGTATCGTTTTTTAAAAGTTCACTGTGTGTTAAGAATCACCTGAGAGCCTTTTTGAAAAGCAGGCGACTTTGCGGAAAAGTTCCCCTTTCAATTACATTTCGACCCTGAGACGCTACATCCGGAATAAGCAGCAGCTGATGCTGGTCAGGCTGGCTTAAGGTCCCCAGGTGGAGTGAAGAGGCACAGTGCCTTGTCTCCTAGCTAATGGTCCTTTCCTAAACAGAACTCTCTCATCAGATGATAAACAAAAGCGCGTTGCCCTTGCTACTCCTTCCTGTATCATGTCTATTTTGCTCTCCCCCTCTCCATTCTTGTCAGGATACAATATCACAAGTTTCTAAAACACAAGCCTCTATAGAAGATGAAAATTTATTTGGACCACAACCCTTGTTTGTCATTTTAACAGAAAATACAAATTCAGACTGGCTCAGCTGAGTTTGGCAAGTCCATTTGATGACCCGAGGTGGTGGTGCTTCATTTGACCAACAGATGGCAGTAGCGGTCTCTTTTTTACCCTGTTAGCAGAGACTTGAAACTAAAAGAGCCTCCAGGAGCGCTCATCACCCTTTTCTAGATGCTCTGAGTTCTTAGTTGATGTTGAAGCATTATCTCACCCTTGGAGCACAGGGACACTCGTTCACTGATAAAATGCAGCCGTGTTTCCAGGAGACAAGCTTCCTTCAAATCCACATTTGCGTAATTCAAATGGGAAACTAGGAGACTGTGATAGTCTCATTTCTGATTTGCATAATTAAAAAATCCTGCATCTGGATATTTTGGTCAGACTAAAATTACATTCCCTAAAAGCCATTAAGGGGAACTCCCACTTTTAACATTGCGTGTGTTTGCCAGAACTATCATTTCACTCATTCCCATCAAGTTCCAGTTTACAGATCTGGGCCCCGGTGCGGGTCGAGTGCATGCACCTTCAGGAAAAGCTTGGAGGACACTTGTTGTGATTAGTGTGTACTGACGTGTTATGCAAGAACGGAGCGTGCTCGGGCTCCTTTCTCTTCATTTGGCAGGGGCATATTTGGTGTGTCAACACACAGTTTCAAATAAGAAATGGAGAGAGCATTCTTTTCATTGTCAGTATTCGTTTAGAGTGTAGTACATTTATAAATAAAAACGTGTATAATTGTATAATTTATAAGATACTTTACTATAATAAATTTATATGTTATATGTGTATATACACACACACATATATATATATGTAACTTGCCTTAACAATCTAGTGTTTTAAACACTTGTTTTTATACTTTCCAGAATGAAAGAAAAAATGAATTAAGGTAATGAAAATTTCAGTTAAATGTGTACAGTTTTAAACTTTTGAAGCACATTGTACATATACAGGTACATATCACTAAACAGCCATAAACATTTATTCATTACATTGTTTTTTCAATTTAATAGCTATCATTTAACTACTAAATCTGTAGGAATCATGTTTCCTAGAAGCCTTAAATTTAAACCAAGAAAGACAATAGTGCTTCACAATACATGTTTACCTCCCTATAAGTAGTGGAATGAATTGCTGTCATTCACTTTGATACCTTCTTTCTTGATTCCTACTCTAATTCTTGTAACTTAGAGCTGGAGATCTTTGTCAATACTACCCCCCCCCCAAATTTGGCTTCATTAACTTGCTTTGTAGGATCCGCTTTTATATTTAGAGACTGAGTTCAGGAATGCAACTACTATGGAAAGTCTTACATTTGCATCATGGGGGAACTTAGAAATAAATTAACATGACTCTCAGCTTGGACACATGGGGAAGGGCCTAGGTCCTTTCCTGGATGAAATGACAGATTTTGGAGATTCCCCCAAGGAGGGCCTCACCCTCCCTGGAGAATGATGTGGGGATTGGGTGAGGGGCTGGAAGCTGGGTGCTGGTGGAAGGAGAAGGGAGGAGGGGTGGGAGAGGGAGCTGGGATTGACATGTGAAGCATGCAAAACTTAGATCCCATAGTGGTGGTATTAAAAGGTAGGGCCTTCTGGGAAATCATGAGGGTTCTGCCTTATGAATGGGATTAACATCCTTATTTAAAATGAGGCTCAGAGAACTGACAAGCCCTTCTTCTAACTCTTCTGCCATTTGAGGACACAGTTTTTCTCCCATCTACTTACTATGTACTTTCAGCAACAAGTTGCCATCTTAGAGAGAGATCCCCTTTTCCCAACACAGAAAGACTGCTGGTGTGTAGATCTTGGTCTCCTTAGCCTCCATAACTAGAAGAAACAAACTTGTTTATAAGTAAAGAGAAAAGAAATAGATTAACATGAAACCAGAATGCTCTGTCCTAAAAGTATGAGGCAAGGATACCAACTCTTAGGATTCCATATTGTTATGCCATCATGACAACAAGAGAAGGGAAAACAAAAGACATAAATATTAGAGAAGAAATACATTTTGTGTTTGTATCCTTCTATAAAAAGGAAAATTGCCCCTATTATACTTTGCCTGATGGACACAGAGTCCATATTACTAGGTTCCTAATAAAGATGCCATGATGTCACAGCCATGAGAAAGGCTGCCTAAAAAAGCAAAAATCCAGAGAGCAAGAAAAATACACTCAGAACTGTCTAGTGAAATCAGCAAAGCCACAGAGTAACAAACCATCATACATTTCTCTAGCCCAACCCCATCTGGCAACTAAAATAAAAAAACGTTGTTTATAATTTCCCCAAAGGAAACAAAGTATTTTCTTTGTTCAGGAAAATTGCAAAATATAATTTTGACATTTATAGTTGTATGGAAATTAGAAAATGTGGTGAAACAAATCAAGGGTTGCCTAACCTAAGAGGCACACTGTGTGCAGAGATGAGGCAGCCCAGCAGGACAAATATGTCTATTACCTCCAGATTGATTTATGGACTTAATATACTTCCTACAATAATCTTAGCTTTTTGCAGATGTAGACAAGTCTCTTTTAAAGTTCGTGGAAAGGCACAGGGCCTCAATAGAATAGCTAACATACAACAAAATGAAAAATACATAGTGAAAGAAATCACTCTACCTGTTACTAAAATTATTATAAAATTACAGAAATCAATATTATCTGTCATTCTCCTAGGAACTGATGCCCAGAAAATGAAAACAATATGAATAATTAATATCTCACAAAGATTTTTTGAAATAAGTTCACATTCAATATTTCCCATTATTTCTAGAGCAATGCCAAGGCTCAGCATTTACTTCTTTTGGTCATGGAGACAATAGTGGCCAAAAATTTTTGAAGCCTCTCTGACCACAAAAAGAGATGAAAAGCATCTAAAATCCAGAGATAAAAATGCCTTCAAAGAGACAATTGTGACCAGGAGACATAATGAAAGTCTTGTTAAGATGAGCAAGGGCAAACTTGCTAATTGACAAAATGTTGGTCGTTTACCTCATATATAATTCATTGCAATCTGCCTATTCTTTTTTACTTGTATTTAATATTATGATCAAACATTGGAATGTGAGATAGTTTGTGACTAGAGAAAGCAGGAGATTTTCAGTCCACATCAGAATATTGGTGGAAGGGAGTATTGTAAGGTACATTTAAGATTGCATGCATATTGTGTAAAATTAGAAAGCAATCTAAATAAGATGCATTTGTACCTCGATTTAAAGGTTTTCTTGTGTGTATGCATGAGCCACATAAGAAATTTTGGGCACTTAATTGCACATTCTATGTTTTTGTGTAAATGGGAAATGCGACTAGAACCTTTTGTCCACATGGTTATTATTTATGTTAACTCAAAAGGGCTGCTTATTTTGATCCTTGAGGGTTTCCAGCTCTTAAGCACTATTGGTGCTTCATTAATTTCTATGGTAAGAGCATGGGTAAGGACAGCAAAAGAAAATACGGAAGGTAACAGTTTTCATCTAAACTTTCTGTTTGTGAAAGATGAATGTAGCCTTCCTTTTGTGTTTCAAGTTTGTCTAGCCTTAGAAACTCACTTGACGGCATTTATTTCTGCAGCAGTCTCCCCTTACATTTTTCAGATGAAAATGCCAGGCTTTTTAATTTAATGAGGAAGCACCCAAATACATTTTTTAAATTGTGCATATGAAATATGGACGCTTTTTTGCTATTAATGACGGTTCTTGCTTCACTAAAAATTTTCATGTGTGTTTCCTTGAAGACGTGAGAATTTCACCATGATGCCAACTTAACAGCTATGATGGAAATTAGAGAAAAAATTTGAGGATAATTATAAGAAAAAGAGATGGCAACAGGAAAATGATTAGGCTAAGGTAAAGTTACCTTTCCCGTTTCGTTTTCTATTTTTGCCTTTTGATATAGAGAAAGTGGTAGAAAGCAGATAAAAATTATAACTTATTATACATTGGCAACTAATAGGTGCTTTTATTCTAATTGCACTCAAGCCTAATTAACTTGGAAGTACTAAGAGGGTTTTCTTTTAATTTGTTAGGAGGAATCTAAAAAAAAACTACACAATTTTAGAAGAGCAGATATCTTTGTATAATATAACTCTTTAGTGTTATCTCTGAAAGGAAAGGAGAGAGGAGGGCCTGAAGAACCACAATTGGGAAGGAAAGAGCTGGAGGAGAGCTGTGTTATCCCATGATCAGGTATTAATGCAGGAAAAGACAGTGCGATGACACTTTGTTTATACACATCATTTAAAGAGTGTATCTGAAAAATTAACAAACCCATTCTATAATATAGAATATTCACAAACATCTCTTTTTATAACCATGCATAAGTGTAGTCCTCGGTCCTCACCAAGGAAAACCTTTTGCAACAAAGACCACTACAGAAAACCACAACCGATCAACATGCAGGCTTATGCATCCCATTTCCAATGGATGCATCTAGAAAACATGCCTGCACCCAAGATTTTTGGGAACATTGCAGAAAAGAAGATGGAGTGATTATTAGAGCCAGAGAGGATCAAGGAGTTTGCTGTGAGATTGGGCTTCCTAGAAACATCAGAAGGTACACCAGCAAAGTCTCACCAGTGTGGCTGCCTAAGTATGAGTTTAACAAGTATGACACCAGTGAACACACCAGACACCAGTGACCATGCCAGACTGAACCAAGAAAGACTCACAAGTCCTCACCCCTACAAAAAGAACTATGGGCACCGAGGAAAGCTATGGACTAGAAAGGTGGTCAGCGGCACGTCTCTAAAGACGTGCACAGTGTCCAGTGGCAGTCTTGAGAACATGCAAACAGGTAGCATCATACTGACTGACAAGCTCTATTTACGAATATATATGAATACATATATGCATGCAATAACAATTAGTGAAAAAACAGGCCATGAATGTAAATGAGAATAGGAAGGTATATATTTGGAGGGAGGAATGGGAAGGGAGAAATCTTATAATTAAAGTATAATCGCAAAAATGTTTTTTAAAAAGGCTTTGAAGAAAAGCGTAGCTGAGAGTTGTTTGGTGTTTCACTTCCATGTGCAGGAAGTGATACTGGACTAAGGGAGGGAAGTTGATTGACAGAATACCAAAGGGAAGTCCTAGTGGCCTCTTCCTGAATCCTGTCACTTCACCTGGGCAGATAGTTACATCTCCCTTATTATGCACATAATGGACAAAGTCTGGATGGACAAATTCACTCAGAGAGAATGTATACCATGGTTTTTTTTCACCTCCACAGAACTGTCTGAGACTGAAGTATTTGGAACCCCAACCGTGAGGCTTTTAAATCTGTACAATGAACCTGGGGATTCATCCACAGGTACTGAAGGTAAAGCTGCTCAGAGCTACTTCTCCCCTAAGAGGGGATGGCATACATCCAGGTTATCATCAAGTCTAAGAAAAGAGAAATGTGGGGGAGGGGGAATTCATCTAGTCCTAACCATCCTGAATTTAGATGATTTCCCAGAAGTTACAGGAGCTCACACATAGAGTGTTCATTATTAGGAATTTCAAAATGTGATTTCTTCCTTACATCATGGCTCTCACACACATCCCGACAATGCTGCTCTAGGCTTCTAGGAATAAAAAGAAAGAAAGAAAGAAAGAAAGAAAGAAGCAAGGAAGGAAAGAAAGAAAGGAGGAAGGAAGGAAAGAAAGAAAGGAGGAAGGAGGGAGAGAGGAAAGGAAGGAAGGAAAGAACGAAGGAAGGAAGATTCCCTGTTAATTAGAGGGAGAGCTTGACTCCTGAAAAACTTTAGGAAGATTTCCTGTCAATTAGAGGGAGAGCTTGACTCCCGAACAACTTACCTAGATGCCTTTGTTTATGTAAGCGCTCTGTAAGGCAGTAATCTCCAACCTTCCTAATGCTGTGACCCTTTAATTCAGTTCCTCTTGTTGCGATGACTCTCAAGCATAATATCAGTTAATTGCTACTTCATAACTGCAATTTTGCTACTACTATGGATTGTAATATAAACATCTGTGTTTTCTGATGGTCTTAGGTGACCCCTGTGAAAGGATCATTTGACCCAGGAAAGGGGTCTTGAACCTTCTTAGGTTGAGAACCTATGCTGTAATCCTTTCTATAAAGCAGTTTCATGTTTTCACTGTCCTGTAGATGTTTCATTGTATTATGGAAGTTATTTTTAAGACTTAGGTAATGAAGAAAAGAATTGGGAGGAGGCTCCACTCTTATAGTTGTCTGAATCTAAATATAATAACATACACATCAAGGAATAAGTCTTATTGTAATGTCAGAAAAAATAATTTATCATAATTGCATTTATGTTTTTTCTGATAGATAGGAAAACAAAATACTCACTGTCTATTTTTCATAAAGCAAAGAAAATAATTTTATTAGGTAAGTAGGGTATTCATAATGCCTACTTATAATTTGAAGGTTAAGTGAGGTAATGCTTTATCAGAATAAATATCACTACGTTATCAGTAATGAAATGAGCTGCCTCACATGGTAGTTACATTAATTTCTGTATTCAGATCCAATAAGCAGAATTTTAAGATGTCTTTCGAATTGATTTTCACAGAGTTTGAAATTTTTTAGCTGATTTTTTTTAAAAACCAGATTTGTGTGAGTGGACAGAAGAAGGATTAGGAATATCTAGTGATGGCTTTACGGAATCAAAACTAAGTCTCGACCCACCGATGAAGGCCTCAGCAAATGAACGACATATGTATTACATCCTTGAAATATCTGCTATTCCTTTGATTTATAAGCAGTCCAAAGAAAAGCCCTATAAATTCAAACATATACCCCTGCATCTTAATTTTCATACAGACCATGGCGGTAGATTTATGGTCATTCAAGACCTACTCCATCATAATTAAATTGGAGTTGTCAGCTTTTTATAGTTATTCTTGAAGATAAATCCTTTTCTCCGAGGTTCCCACAGTGATTATCATCATGGCCTCTTGCTTTAATCATGGATAGGGCATTTTGATAGTGCTGTAGTTTCTACTGGTCTGTGTGGATTCATTTAGTGGTGTCTCTTCATCATTAGATAACATTCTTGAGAGATGGAAAACTATTAATTTCCTTTGGCTTCCTCACAGTTTTCCAGAGGTTTATTTGTATTTTTTTCTTTCTTCTTCCCATCCTTGCCTCTGCTTCCTCTTCTCTCTTTTGTCTCCCCGGAACAAATTGTTAGTTTCCCCTTCTTATATAAGTTCTACTTAATTTGTTCTTTGAACACTCATACATGTATTTAGTGCATGCTAATTCCCTCAGCCCTTGCCCTCTCTATCCCTGTGACCTTACTTTCAATTAAAGAACATCTTGTTCTGCTGGTATGGAAGCTGGTTTCCACGTTCCTCATTTTAAAGTAACAGATGTCCTATAGGTATCAACGATCAGGAGGAACTCCTTTTGCCCTGAACTGTCCTTCGCAGCCTCCATCTTCGGATGCTATGGAACTCTGTTTGTCTTCTCATAACAGCATAGGTTACATTGGACTGGGATTTTAACTTCATGGCATCGTAAATATTCTTTTTCCAAATGAGGTTGTATCCACAGATCCCATGGGATCATTTCCCAATATCCTTTTAGAGGACACAACTTCATACACAATTGGTAACATATATCATTGGCAAATCAATAAAACTGTTCTGAAAACAAGTTAATCATACTCTTTCCTCCACAATTTTTTTTGTAAAGAAATTTACCCTGGAGATAATCAATAAAAGAAGTTCATTTAAATGCAAACATTATTGAGGGAATTCTTTGGGGGGGAGTTTAAAGTAAGAAAAGGAAATAACTGTTATAATGGCGTGTGTGTGTGTGTGTGTGTGTGTGTGTGAGAGAGAGAGAGAGAGAGAGAGAGAGAGAGAGAGAGAGAGAGAGAGAGAGAGAAGTATGGTATGTGTAAGTGAACATTCTTCTATACTGGATGGTAGGGGACAAAAGTATTCACAAATGGCCTAGAAGGTCACTTGTCATCAAAAGCCAGTGCTTTTGTCATTTCCTGGTGTTTACTTACCAATTCTATTTCTAGGATCTTATTTTAAAGGAATACTATTGGATCTATACAAAAATGTATCTGTAAGAACCTTTATCAGAGTGTGTTTTATGAAAAAAGTTGCAAAGAGCTAATCTTTACATTAGGAGACAGGCTACATGAACAAGTATAGAAAACATGGAAAGATGCAAAACATATGTCTCAAGGAGAAGGAAGAATGCTCAGATTTATTTTCTAACTACACTGTTTCTGTGCAATAACATCACAACTCTGGGGATGATTTTATTGCTCTGATAAGTGTGTCTTCTTTATTACAATAACCAACATGTTCTATTTAATTTCATTCCATAGCCCTTCCTATGTGGTCATGGTATGAGCATTGTGATCTTGTTCCAAAACACATGAGTTACAAAGACACGACAATAGTGTCTTGGAACACAGTATTTCTCTATTGTTATCCTCTGCCCCTTCCTCTAAATAAGAATACTCTCATTTAAATAAGGACAGCAGCAATACATACTTTAGAGAAAAGGTCAAAGTAGATGCAGGCAACAGATTTCATGCACAAAGAAGTTTTATTTCTTCTAAGCATTTGTTCTGTGGGTAGTTGCTCTAAATTTTGGATAGCTTGTTCTACTGGACATCTCTTTTCATAAAAGGGGAAGGTGGTGAGAGCTTATCACCATGCTTCCTCATCACAACTTCTGGTAAAATTTCATGCTCAAATAAAATATATACATTTTTAAGAACACGCTTTTCAGGAGTTGGTACCTCACCAAGAGGATATGTGCATAAGCCACTGCATGTCTCAAAGGGAACAATCCATGAGAATGTTGAAAAGAATGGTTATTATGATGGAAGGCCATGGTCATTCAGGAAGGGATCATGCTTGACCATCGACTCTAGTAGAGTTGTTGAGAGCATCAGAAAGCCTGGCACCCTGTTGACGAACACAGGAGAAAACTGTGTTAGATAAACAACATTCAATTATCAAGGGAGTGACACTGATGATTTAAGAGGTATGCGGTGGGAGGAAGTTAGGAGGATATTTTGGGATCTGAATGGGGGGTCTGGACAAACAAAAGTACAAGTGGAGTGACAGGAATGGATGGCGAAAAACACCCTACACATGCAGCTGACTTTCAGGAACCCCACAGAAATAGGAATGTCAGCTCAGGCCCTGGACTAAATACGGTGGGAGAAGTTGTGACTCTGGAGTCACCACAGAGGGTAATCAATCTGTGAGAACTCCCAAGGTTCTCTGCCCTGGTTTAGGAGCAGAATAGACCCAATCTCACATTTCAGTCTGTTTTCTGTTGTTGTATAAACACTTCAGGCTGGATAGTTTGTAAAAGAGAATGGCTTATTTTGCCTAATTCTGGTGGCTGAAGGATCTAGGCCACACAGATCGTCTATGAGACATCCTACCTTAGATGTGCCCCTACGTGACAGGGAAGCAGAAATGAGAGTGTGGAAAGGTGGGATGTGGAACCAGATGTCTCCATTGAATCCCTTTCCTCAGAACTCAGTGAACCCCATGGAAGAGGAGGCGGAGCGACAGGGGAAGCAGAGTGGATGGAGGACTGTCAGAGAACAAGGCCTTCTAAAACAACTGAACAAATCTCATATGAACTCACGGAGACTGAGGGAGCTACCATAGGGCCTACAAGGATTTTCACCAAGTCCCCTGAGTATATGCTATAGTTTTCAACCTAGTACTTTTGTGGGCCCCCTGAATGTGTAAACAAGTGGGTCTCTGAGTCTTGTGCCTTCTTTCTTGGGGCTCATCTATTTTTCATTGGCTTGTCATGTCTAATTTCAATATGACGGTGTTTGTTATATGCTATTATATTTTATTTCGATGTTTTGATGTCAACCCTTAAAAATAAAAACAAAAGGTAATTTGCATTTTAAAAGACAATCTCAGAATAGTCTGCAACTGTGGAACCTCTTGTTTAGGGAAGTCGACAACTCAGCCATAATCAAGCTAACTGAATTGGACAAAGCAAAGTGAGACGTAATTAGCAATTCCTTTCAGCAAGAAGTTAGAGCATCCAGAGGCTAGCTCTTTTCACTGCACCTTTATGGAACCTCAAAAGTTTGAGGTAAAGCTATGCTTACAATAGCTTTATTATTCCTCCATATATCCTCCATATATCTCTCACAGGCTCCTAGCACTTCTTAGCATTGCCTTACTGGGGCAGGGAATTCTTCTAAACCAGAGTCAGCATTAGGAAAGCTCATTAGCTTAGCTCTGATAGGGGACAGGAAAGGGGAAACTGAAGTGAACCACAACACAAAATGGCCTGTTTTCAGAATCACTAAAATAAAAAGCCCCAGGCCCTATTTTATCTTGACAGACTTCTTTCTGTGTTCTTCACATCATTCCAGGTACACAAATACCAAACATATTTGGAGAAACACTCTCTTAGAAGGATGACATAGCCCAAGGAATACACTGTTGGCTTATGATAATAATTGATTTATTAACTTAAGAGATTAGCTGTAAACTCAGTTGCAGATCACGATGTAACTGTGAATCTGTGCTGTTGCAGACAGATCAGTGGTGGAAAAGAAGCTTGTAGCAAAACATTCCAAGGGAAGGACCTGTGCTTTTATGTTGGGGGAACAAATCATGGCTGGCATCTATTAGTAGATTCTGCTCTCTGGCTGGCAAAATGTGAGGGTTTTCTTTGCCAGAAATAACAAAATGGACACCCAGGCTGGCATCTGGAAGTTATTCTTATAGAAATATGGCGTTTGCTAAAATTAGAGTAGTACGTCCATTTCTGTTTATCCTTCACTGAGTGAAGCCTAATGCACTGTAAGGTAGGCTCCGCTTGTTTTTAATCCACATCTTCTTTGGGGCAGCTTGTTCATTTTGGCATATTTGATAAACAGGCATTAGAGGACATTTACTAAGATGTGGACTGTGGGCCTCAATTATATTTATAAAACAGGCTTACCTTAGAGGGATAATAGTATGGAATCTGAACTTAAAGAGCCCTGATATTACATGTAAATGCTGCCACTTGCTGACAGCAAAACCATCATTGAATGACACAGTGTCCTTAAAGTTATGTAGTTGTATGTATGGGGAGCGTGTAACAACTGTGCAAGCTATTATTAGATTATGTATGATTAATAAAATATTCAGCTTATAGTAAATGTTCAAATTTAACTTCCATTATAGTATATCATTGATACTCCTTAACTGTGAAATTGAAGTTGGTGAGAAATAGACTTGGCCACTCTTACCTTCATTAATGCTGGCCTTCAGGTTCTTTTTCTCTTTCTAGAAGGAAAAGGAAGTAAAACACAAAATGAAAATCAATCAAACAAAAACCAATGAGACCAAAAAATACAGATAGATAGATAGATAGGTAGAAAACCAAAACGTAATAGAATGCCCACCAAAAACAAAAGACTCAAACTATGGATTTTGTTTTGTATTGGCCAACTACTTTTAAACACTGAGCATGTCCTGAAGTATGGATGTAATAGCCAGTGACACTCCCGTACAGAAAAACAATTTTCCTGTTCTCAGCAGGTATCAATTTGCAATAACTTCTTAGTTAGATGTATGACAAAAAGCAGATGGAAAGATTGTAAGAGCCAGAGATGGTAGATGACAAGGAAACATCTTCTAGACACAACAGGACTGATGCACATATGAACTCAGTATGTACAAGAGTGGCATAGTTTCAAACCAGGCAAAATCCCAGCAGTGAGATGGAGAAATGGACACAATGTCTCACCCCCAAATCTGACTTTAAAAAAAGAAAGAAGCTAAGAAAGAAAGAAAAAAAGAAAGAAAGAAGGAAGATAGGAGGGAAGGAAGAAAAGAAAGAAAGGAAGAAAGGAAGAAAGAAAGAAGAAAAAGAGACTCTGGGGATTGGACATCTGGGTGCAACTAAAATGCTCTGCCCTGAAGCTATCATTGTCTCACTTTGCTATTCACTAGTGATAAACCCTTGAGTGATTTAGTAAACAATTTACTTAACTTCCTCTGCCTCATTTTCCTCATTTGTAAAATGGGGAATAATGATTGCTTGATTAAGGGACCCCCCATCCCTAAGGGAATTCTTTGGATCAATTAGAGTTTGAAAGGCAATCATAAGAAAAAGCAGAGTGTACTAGATGTTTGATCAGAATTCCCAATTTAATCAGAATATATCCCCCCTTTCCCCAGAGTCTATCCTTTGCCTCTGTTTTGTATCCTATTTCTGAATTTAGAGATTTGTAAAAGGAAACAATGATTCTGATTTTTTGATGTGACAGTGTTTGTACATCTTTGAATTGTTACAGATTCTTATTATCCTTTGTAGCTCTTTCAGTGGGGATATGAGATACACAATTGGGTATTAGACCTTTTGGGGAACTTCAATGCATTATTTGAGTCAAGAGAGTGTTGTCCACAGAATTATTCTGCATTCAGTAAGCTAATGAATAATTATGTGAAGTGAAGATGGGAAGGTACTAACCAAATATGCCCAGCTCTCAGAGAGTAGCACCCATTAAAAAAAAACATTTTCTCAGAGTGACATACTACAAGACAGCAAGTCATTCCTTTCTTGATTCTGGTGGCAGATAACATTAGTAATGCAGCCATTACCATGATTAGTGAGATTAGCAAAAATTGAACAATGTTTTCCTGTGTATGTGAGAGATGATAATTCTCACTCCTCTTTATTCATATTTGATCTATTAAATACCTTCAGGGATTCCCTCCTGAAAACAAAACTGTACACTGAAACTGAGGCAGAGACTTTTCTGAGATTGTGAAATCTGCTATCATGTCCATTTGGGGGAACTAAAATAGGGTCTCCAAAATGTGATTTCCTTTACATTTTTTGAGACAGAGTTTCTCTGTGAAGCTTTGGAGGTTGCCCTGGAACTCGCTCTGTAGACCACGCTGGCCTCAAACTCACAGAGATCTGCCTGCCTCAGACTCCTTTGATCGCTGGGATCAAAGGGGAGTGCCACCAATGCCCGGCTTCAAAATGTGATATCTTTTCCTGACTGTTCCATTGCTGATGGCAGCAAATGCCTGATGCCTTAAGTTACCACCCAGTGTGTTTCCTCCCTGGTGTGTTTTTGAGCATTTGTCTCTAGAAACTGAAAAGGTGCTTGTGCAACATGCTTCTAGCAGATGTCGAGTATCAAAGCCTTTCCGATGTCGGTGCCACCCTGGGGACAGAGAGCTACTTTAATTTTAGCTCATAGCTGTGAATGACTACTTCAAATGAATGAAAAACGGAGGTGCTATGTGTAGGAAACGGATTTCCTGGTAGAAAGCAATCGAAGGCTCAGAATTCCCAGGATTTCCTCTGTGAACGTGAGTTTCTCGGGTTTCCAGTATCCTGCAAGAAGAAACATGAGGCAGGTCTGCACTGAGAAGTGGACTAGGATGGGAAATGGACTTCTGCATATAGGTTTCTGAGACCAACAGACCATTGATTAATGCAGAAGTACTAAGACTGGAAGGGCATACTGAGTATAAGGAAAGCAACTTCAACAGGAGAGACCCAAAGCATGGTGGAAACCCCAACACAAGAAATAGCCACTATAGAACTACAAGATTCTATTAGTGTTGTCATTGGGTGCACATCAAGTACAGTCTCAGTCCTGTGCAGGCTCATACACAGATTCAGTAGAAAATGAGGGGGGGCGCTTTTCAACCAGAGTACAATCTGATCTCTGTATCTATGCAATTTCAGTACTTACAAACTCTGTGACGCAGGCTTAGAATTCTCAATCAAATTCACTGTTGTTTGATGTTTATAATTACAGACAGGAATTGACTTAACTCTCTAATAAAGTAAACAAAGGACTTACCATGTACATGCAATTATGTCATTTTGCAAGAGCTTCATGTTTAAATGAAGTATTAGTAGACAAAACTACAGCTAATAAACAGTGTCTCTTCTTTCATTTACTTGACATTAAAAAATTAGTTGTCATATTGGTCCACAGTATAACTCTATATTCAAATATGTGTGTATATAACAATCAGTATGAATATTTGAAACACTGCAAAAGGTGTTCTGTTGCTTGTTACCAAAATTCAGTGGAAAAAAGTATACAGTATAATACACTCAGCTCATTGGATGACATTTGCTGAGGAAGACATTTATTTCACATTGCTTGGATATTCTCCTAATGATTCATCACATTAGTATATTATGCTATAGCCTTATAATTAATCTTATATTTACTTTTAAGGTCTACTTTCAAGTGTACATTGTAAGTGACTCTATTCAAAGCCCTATTAAAAGGAACATTTTTCTCTAGCAGAAAAAACGCATTCAACTCATTGTATCATGTTTGCTAAGGAAGACATTTGTTTCATATCTGTTGTTACCATCCTATCATATCTTTTGTTTACTGGAACATGAGTGTCATCTTAAGTAAAGCATGTCCCTTTACTTTGTAGGAATTTGACAAGAAAGTGATTAAAAAACAAAAGTAATCCTTCTCTACATCGTCCTCCGTTGGGAGACAGAGCATAAAGAGAATAAAGCACTGTTAGCCAATAGGGAAACAAGATAGGTGGGACTAGGAGTCTAGGAGGATTCTGGGAATTGTAGTGAGGAGGGCTCTCACCTTGTGATCTCCAGGGAGCTCAGGAATGCATCCTCAAAAAGATAAGTTCTTATAAACTATATATTCGTAATTATGGGTTAATAATCAAATCAGAGCTAGCTGATAAGAAACCTAGCAAAAGGCCAATAGCTTCATAATTAATATAGCTTCCTGTGTATTCATTTGGGACTGACACGGCTCTGAAACCAGGCTGGCAGGAAGAATACACGTTATACTCCTTAACTGTATTTAAGTGCTACCAATTTAGTGACTCTTTGATTTTCCAATCTTCAGTACCCAAATTGTGGGAAATATATGCATTTTATACCAGGAGAGTAGGGCCCTCTGGATCAATTGGGCAAAGCTCATGTGAGCTCACAGACCAAACCAGAAAGCATAAAGCCTATGCAGGCCTGCATCTGGTCCTCTGCATACATAGTCTGTCTTTCACTTTGGTGCCTATGTGAAACTCTGATTCTTGTGCCTTCTCTTGGGCTCTTTTCCTTCTGTTGATTTCCCTTTTGCAACTTCAGTATGTTGGTTTTTGTTTTATCTTATTGTATATTTTTGGTTTGTTTTGTTCTTATCTCTTAGGAGCATGTTCCTTTCTAATGAGACACAGAAACGGAGTGGATCTGGCTTTCAGGGGGAAGTCGGGAGGAAGTGGGAAGAATGGATGGAGTGGAGACTGGAATCAGGATATATTTTATGAGAAAGAAATCTATTTTTAATAAAGGGGTAGATAGAAATCCAATAAATTTAAATTAGTTGTGGACATTTCAATATATGTATGTATATATATTGATAGAGAGAGAGACAGACAGACAGAGACAGACAGAGACAGACAGACAGAGAGAGAGAGAGAGAGAGAGAGAGAGAGAGAGAGAGAGAGAGAGAGAGAGAGAGAGAAAGATTCTTAGGTTTGTAAAAAAGTTACTGGAAAGGATAATAGTAATATAATGCAGAGAAGTCTCTTAAAGCAGTATTTTTTAAAATCACATGAAATTGGTAACACTAAATTTGAGTAAGTGTACTTTACATAAAGAAATACTCCAATCAATTATTAAAAAAGAAAAGTAGTTTTTCTTTTTATTTGAACAGTCCTACTTAAGAACAGTCCTACTTAAGAACTGATCATTTAATTTAAAACAAATGAATTTCCAGTGTTTCCCTGTTGTTTTTCAAGAACACCTGTAGCATACCCAGGAGCCTGTGCATATGAATTCTCAGTTCCCACACAGTCCAAATGCTGTTCTCTCTTCTAATTATCTGCTTTCCCTCTGACACAATGTGCTTGCTCTTCAAGATTAGGCACTTCTCCTCCACTTCTCCTTCCATTGTTCCTGGGAGATTTTCATAGCTGCCTACCACTGACATCAGAAAAAAACAAAACTGCAAGTATATTCACATCTTGATAGCATTTCTTGAGGTTTTGTGGGCAGATATGCAAGTCTCTACTCAGGCTTTTCTCCAATACTTTTTACTAGTAGAAAATCATCTGGGACAAAAGAATTTTCTAACATGCTTATTAAAGAGTGGAAGTCAGAATGGCCCAGTGTTTAAAAGTGAGTATTCCTCTTGCAGGGGACCTGGGATTGAGGTTGGTGTCCACATTACCCATATTTGAACAGTTCACAACTACCTGTAACTTCTTTCTTGCAATACACTGAGATTATCTTCAGGGGTATGTTTTTCACACTTCATATCTGAGAGTATGCTTTCATAGCACAAGTCACAGATTTTGTATCACTGATCCCCAAATGACCAATGGTCATGTTTGTTTTAGTCCTGAGTTGTGGGGATCCCTCTTAGCTGAAAATTAGATATAGATGCGTCATATTGAGTTGAACTAGCTTCCTATCACAAGACTAAAAAATAAACAAAAAAAATCAAAGTTTGAGTACACCTAGAAGAGCCTTCATTGTTGGCCTTTCCTGATTAGTTTTGCTCTCTAACATTTCCTAATGAGCTAAATTTTCTTCAAGACCCTATAGGCTCCAATATCAGGTGAATTCAAATGATAGGAATTTGGTTGAAAGGAATTTAAAGCTATTTTACAGGCATAATCCACATCTGTGATGTGGGTTACATTTAGCATGAGCTAAAGTAGGTTTGAATTTTGACCTCACAATTTACAGGACATGCTTCCCTGAGTGGGACATTTCATCTCCTGAGAACTTACTTTTCCTGTCCTTAAAATGATTTCATCCAAATAGCTATTGGGTTCTTTTAAAAATACAGGCAAGCCATACTAAATAGAATCAGTAGGCTATATTATATATATTATTCATTTATATATGTATCAATCAATAAGTTACAGTAAAGGAGACAGTTGATTCAAGATGGAGCTGAACTTGAGCATAAAATGGATTAGGGGAAGGAAAGGGAGAGGCACATGATGAAATGATTTTTTAAATCATTTAAAAAATCTTTACTTTAAAAAGTAAAGCAAAAAAATCTCAAAAATATTTTTTAGTTAAGAAATGCACATATATGTGTGTACTAATGTATATCTTATTTTACACTATTTAAACTCGGAAGAAAGCATTAAAACTGTTTTTAAAGAAGGAAAAGCAATCTTTAAAACATATAATGCAAAGTATTATGGAAAACACCAAATTTAGAACTTGTAATAATTAATTTGTATCTTTATTCATTAAATTTGGAGAGTTTCTTTTTCTATCATTCTTTAATTTGTAAAATAAAAGTCAAATACTAAATGAGAAAGAGTAGCAGGGGAACATTTAAATGTTTTTGTGACATATTCAGGGTCATAAGAAGTCTAGAATTCTAAGGTTGGAACATAAGATTGTTTAAAAGTAAGGGCTTTTTGTAGATCCACAGGCTTTTAAAATACACACATGTGCACGTGCACACATAATTCATCTCTGCTTTAGTAAATAGAAATGAGACAATCATTTTAGCAATATTTAATTCTGAATCCATCAAAATCCTGAATTTTCTATAGACATGTTCTGATTGCTCATGTGTTTAACAGTTTATAAAATCAGACTAAATAGGTAGTGAGTTGTTATTGGGAACACAGGAAATTTTACTCAGGCATGGAGGTATAGATTGTTTTTAAAGTTACACTAAAGGTACCTGGATCTGCTCATTATTTGGTAATTAGGAAGCAGAATCATAAATGTCAAGAAATGACAAATTCACAAAGGCCATCATTCATTGTCTTCAGGTAAGCTTCAATCCTAAGCAATCACAGACGCCTCACCACATTCTGCTGGAACAGAGGAAAATAAACAAACACATCCACAGACACAGATCCCATTGAACTTAAAAGAATTTTAGACAAGAGGCCAATTTGGGATTTGGACAGGAATTGACAATATGTCCCTGATAATGTTAGTGGCTAGCCTTTATTGAGTTCTTGCTCAGATGCCAGACATTGTTCTAAATGCCGCATCATGAAATGCACAAACATTGCTGTCTCCATTTCATAAATGGTTAGGAACTACAGCTTAAGAGATTTTTCTGCACTCACAAGATGATGGTTTTTTCTAAGCTCTTCGACATGACTCTCTGCTGAGTCTAACATCTCCAATATCATTTTTATGTCACTTTTGCTAAAACTGAAGGCTAGTGCATAACACGTTTAAAAGAAGCCCGTTTTTAAGCACAGACTGGAAGTTGGTTCAAATTCTGACTTTACAATGGACAGGGCATGCTACCCTGTGGGAGACATTTCATCTCCCTAGACCTCACTCTTCCTGTCTTTAGAATGCAGTGAAAATTAAAACCTTGCTTTCCAAATTTATTCCCAGGTTAAACAAGATAACCCAATAAACGTTCAGTATGAGACAGCTCTCCAACCTCTTGTATTATAGTTTCCTAGAGAGAATGAATTACAAATAGTCACAGAAGAGCTTTCTCTTATGATAGGAATATCTTATACTTTAATTTTCTGTAACATTGTTATAGAAATTACTCAAAACTCAAAAAATGTGCTAATAAAATATTGAACAGTACTGTACTGAAATAAAAACTGGATAAACTTTATGTGACAACAACACTTTGTACAATTCTATATATCTAATAAGTGCATTAAATATAAGATTCCTTTCTTTTATACTTAGAGTTTCTTTTTGAAAGACTGGCATAGATAAGGGCAAAAAAGTTTTATTAAACAGGTGCCATCATAATGTATCAAACCCTTTTTTAACAACTCAATATTTACTTGGATTTCTTTTGAGTCCTCAGCTGCTCTTCAAAGGTCGCCATTGTATGAAACAGTTAAAATAGTTATGACATTCTGATCCTTGCCTTGAAATGATAGAAACTTCTTTTTCTTCAGGCTGCATATTACATATTACACTTTCTTTTTTTTGCCCCAGATAGTCATTCTGAACATTGTTTTTTTGCAGTATCTCTTTTGTAGTTTTTTATACTTTCTGCCCAATGAATTCTTAAATTTTTACTTCATTGAAATAATGAAATTTTATTTAAATATAAGAATTGTTCACATTGTTGGAATACCTAGCAATGTTCTAACATGTGTGTTTATTATAAATTATATATAAATCAGCATAAATATATCTATCTCCTTAAACACTTATCATTTTTTGTGGTGAAAACATTCAGCTACCCCCTGTTTTAGCTTGCAAGTGTACTCTGTGTTTCCTCTCTCCATGTTTGAGCTGAAGGACATGTGCGATGCCTCTCTTTCTTGGCTATAGTGTAGTGTTGCAATGAACACAAAAGTGTGGATGTCTTTCTAACATAATGATTTCATTTCCTTTGGATGTATACCCGTAGTGAGACCAGTGAATCATATGGTAATCCTATTTTTAATTTTTTGAAGACAAGTTATGTTTTTTCATAATGACTGTTTTAATTTTCATACCCAGTAAGTGCCCCGGGGACTTTCTTTCTCCACCATGTTGCCAACACTTGTTATTTTTTCTCTATTTGATAAGAGACATTCTTACTGGAGTGGGGTGATACTTCATTGTGGCTTTAAAGCACACTTCTCTAATGATTAATGATGTTTACCAATTTTTTCATATGATGGTTGGTCATCTGTAGCCTTTCTTCTGGTCTGTTAGAGACTAATGCCCATTAATGCTTTGTGTTGGCTCTTATTTACATGTTACTTTTTAGAGTGTCTCATGTATGCAGAATATTAACCCTTTGTCAGATGTGCAAATATTTTCCCACTCTGTAGTTGGCTCTATGGCTTGTTGATTATTTCCTTGCTTTGCGGGGCCTTTTACATTTTATGTAATATTATTTGTCAATTGTTACTTTTATTTTTTGAGTTTTTGGGTTCTTTGCCAAAAGAAAAAAATCTGTATATTCCAATATCGGAAATGCTTCTCTTAGTTTTATTTTTCTTCTTTTTAGATTTAGGTCTTACATTTATGTTCGTTTCATTTTGAATTGGTTGAATTGGTTCTTGAAATTTGTGAGAGGAGGGCCTGGTTTCATATGAATAACATGGGAATCTAATTCATCATTTATTGAAAAAATGTCTTTTTCTTAAATATACTTGCATGTTATTAGCACCTCTGTCAAAATTAGTTAGCTGTGAATTTGTTAGTTTCTTCTGAAACTTACTATTTTGTCCCATTGGCCTATTGTCTGTTTTTCAGGCAAAGCTGTTGTTTATAGGTCTATGGTTTTATGTATATTCTGAAGTCAAGTAGAATAGTGTTTTCTACTCTTTCCATTTTGCTCTAGATGGTTTTGAGTGATTAAGGTGTTCATTGTGGTTTTAATAAAAACTATATTTTGTTGTTGCTGTTGTTGTTTTGGTGAAGAGTGTCATTGCTAGGGCTGGAGATGCGGCTCAGTGATTAAGAACATTTGCTGCTTTTGCTGAGGGCCAGGGTTCAGGTCTCACATGGCAGCACACATCATCTGTAACTTGAACTGAAGAGCATCTTGGGTCCCCTTCTGGTTTTCACAAATCCCCGGCATACACCTGGTACACATATGTACATGCAAGCATTCACACATAAAATAAAAATAAATCTGTGTAAAAAACATCATTGTTATTTTCATAGAGATTGGATTGTATCTGCAAATCTTTGTGAATAGTACGTACAGTTTAAGTATCAAATCTTCAAAGTCATGAACATCAGTTTTCATTCCATTTGTGTATGTATGTCAACTTTTTCATCAATACTTTAAATTTTTTCATTGTTGAAATCTTTCACACTATCTACTAACTTATTCCTAGGCAATTTTGGTACCTAATATACATTTAATTACTTCTTTGATTTCTATTTCAGGGATCTTGTTATTCATGGATAGCTGTTACTCATTGTACATGCTGCAGCTTTGCTGTATTCATTTATTAGCTTAATAATTATTGAATTTTTTGAATTTTCTATATTTAAGACTGTCTAGTAAGATTATGGCAAGCAATTTTCTCTCTTCTTAATTGTCTCATATCAATCAGAGTCTTTGTAAAACTCCCAGGTCATGTAGCAAGCTAGGACTGACAGCAACAGAGAGATACCCTCTCTGCCTGGTCCAAAGGAGAAAAATAAAGAGATGATCCTGTAACCCAGGGAAAATGTCATGGAATAACTGCCCTGTTTTGTTTTTTCTTTTGTCTTAGATATAGTTAGCTTTTATTTTGTATGTGTATGCATTTGCTTGTAGGTGTGTGTGTGCACCACATGTGACGCTGGTATCACTGGAGACCAGTAGAAGGCATTTGATCCCCTGGAGTTGTAATTAGAGAGGGTTGTGAGCCACCATATGTGTATAAGAAACTGAACCTGGGTTTTCTACAAGAGCAGCAAGTACTCTTAAGTTTTGAATCACTTTTCTAACCCCAATAATAGTGTTACTAAAAGGAAATATTTGAAACATTTTGTAGTCAAACTGCAATGATTCAGAAAGCCAGACGAGTAAGCCCAGAGCTTCTGAGATATACTTGTCACTCTTTTTAACTTAATTGCACGGTTCTCCAGTCTCAGCTTTGTAAATGACAATATCATGTAGCAGTGTCAAAGGCTGAACAAGCTTGTTAAACTGTACATTGTCACTGCAGGACACTGAAATGTTTCCTATAAGTATGTCAACAGACTTTAAACAACCATGAACTTAAAAATGGAGAATTTTGATAAAGTGATGTGTTTGATCTAAGAAAAATTACTTCTAATTCTCAAGGTTTAAGTATTATTTGTGACAGTTTTATGAGATTTTTGCTAGCAGTAAAATGTTTCATTTATATAAAGGTATAAAATGTTTCCAAATAATGTACTAAGGGTTTCCTATGCATTTGTTGCAGAAAAACATATTTGTCATAGTACAAGTTTCTAATAGGAGTTTCAAAATCCTATATGGATAGATCCTATGAGTCATATTTATACCCTATATTTTCAAAGTTTTTTCCATTTTTCTTTTACAACATGGTTCTATATATGTATAAATTATGTTTTCAATTTCTGATCATTCATTAGTATCATCTTTTAACTTAATATTTTAAAGAATGTAACTAATAGTCCTATTAATATTTATTAATTAAGTTTGTAATTTTAATTTAACAGAATTACTGAAATAGTTTTCTGTTCTTTAAATTGAGTTGTAAATTAAATTGCATCTCATTGAAGTTAGCATAATTGAGTTAATTAATTAAACCATGGAGGAAATTATTACAGAGCATTTATCAGAAAGTGGGACTAACAACCTTCCACGTTGAAATCAAGAAAATAAGGCCTTACAGATAGAGCAGGACTGATCTACAAATGAACTCAGAAACAGTGGAAGCATGAACAGGGCCTGCACAGGCCTATACCAGGTGGGATCCCAGCATGGAGAAGGGGAAGGGGACAATTTCCCCAACCCTAACCCAGATACAAACCAGTCTTTTTTGTTGTTTTGTTTTTTTATTTTTCTTAACAGGGTTTCTCTGTGGCTTTGGAGGCTGTCCTGGAACTAGCTCTTGTAGATCAGGCTGGTCTCGAACTCACAGAGATTTGCCTGCCTCTGCCTCCTGAGTACTGGGATTAAAGGCTTGTGCCACCACTGTCCAGCTACAAACCACTCTTAACAGCAGGCCCCACACCCAGCAGGCAGAGGGCCAATACTAAACAAAAAAACTCCAATGTATGTGTGTGTTTATATTTGTCTCATAATGCTTTGCTTGGTCATTCTTTATCTTACTGGTCTTTTGCTTACATATTGTGGTATCTGACTTTTGCGTTTTTATGGGTTTTGTGTATGTTTCTTAGTCTGTGTATGTGTCATAACGCTTTTTCTTTGTTTTGTTCATTTGTTTTTTTTTCTGTTTTTGCTTTCTTTTATTCTGATTTGCTTGTTTTTTTGCCGGTTTTTGTTTAATTGTTCTAGAGAGAATATCGGCATGAAGTATATGATTGGAGAGGTAGGGAGGATCTCAGAAGAGGTGGTGAAAATATATTGTATAAAAATTATTTTCAGTTAAAAAATATTAGGTTACAACCGGGTGGTGGTGGCTCACATGTTTAATCCCAGCACTTGGGAGGCAGAGGCAGGCTGATCTCTGTGGATTTGAGACCAGCTTGGTCTACAGAGCGAGTTCCAGGACAGGCTCCAAAGCTACATAGAGAAACCATATATACATATATGTAATAAAAGGGAATAATAAAAAGGAATGAAAACGTTTTTCTTTGGATAATTTCTTCTATATTTCTCTCAAATTATTCTGGAAACACAACAGATCTTCACTAGTGACATATAATCAAGTTGTGAATAAGAGGAGACAGTATTGTAAGAATTACAACTCATGGAGGTTTAATTAATTAATACTGCTTGAACTGTTAGTGGCTTCTTGTCACATTTCCTCTGCTGTCAAGAATAACAATGACAAGTTGAAATAGCCTGCCATTTACTTACTAATTTGTGGGCTAAAGCTACTCACTTATAAATCTGATTTCAAAGAGAATATTATGATTATTTTTCTGCATAATCATTTACAGCATCATTGTTTAATGAGTTCTGTGTGGCCATAAATATCTGGGAATTAACAAGTTGCCTTTGTTTCTTCTTCTCTTAGCAAGCTAAGCATGGGAGTTCACTTTTTTAAATCCTGATATTAATTTGGAAAACTTTTCATGTGGTACTTATAAATATCAATATTTATTTTATTTGCATTGGAAATTAAGTTAACTTTGCATATGTTTTCTAAAATATATGCTCAAAAATTCATTTTTAAGTTGCTATAAATGACTACATATGATCTGCACCTGTTTTATATTTTCTAAAACAAATTTCCAAACTAAAATGGCAACAGTTTCAAGAGAACATCTTGTGTTTTGGTACAGCAAAAAACAATTTAAAATCCAGGATTAATAAGTAAATTCCTGGATAGTTTAGCCAATCACTTTATGTTTAATGTAAGCTGGTTACTTATGGTGTGCTCTCATAGGGTTATGATAAAATTGTATTTGCTACAGTATGATAATGAGAATCAAAATTCTTGTCAAGTTACTTGAGAACTGAGCCTGGAAGCTAATATCTTCTTATTCACTAATTAATTCACTCAGTTAGCAGAATTTTTGTGGCCCATCCTTTATGAACCAGACGTTTTTAAGAACTGATGAAAAGAAATGAAATACTCTGTTCCTGAAAGGTCCAATCTGGTGTCAGAAGGTAGATTAATGCAAACCACGGATTAAGTTGGATGCATTATTGACAATACTTTGGAGACGATGAAAGACAGCGTCGTGGCCAATGGAAGTGAAAACGGAAGTGGGTGTCTTGGTGGATAAAGGAAACCCCATAGTCAGAGAAGTGAGACTGGGACAGCTAATCTTGGTGTCAGCTTCATGGGACTTAGTATCTCTGGACAGGTTTGTGAGGATTGCTTAGATTGAACCAACCAAAGTGGGACAACCCAACCTAAATGTTGGTGGTAACATTCCATGGACAGAAGGCCAAGAGTGACTGAAAGGAATGCGGTGACCTGAGTTTATTTGCTTCCTGACTGATGGGAGATGTCATTCTGTAAATCTGTCTCTTATTGGTTGTTGAATAAAGCACTGTTGGCCAATAGGGAAGCAAGATAGATGGGACTAGGAGTCAAAGATGATTCTGGGAAAGAGAGGCAGAGACAGACACAATGTAGGCCGCCAGAGGAGTAAGAGGTCCAGACCCTTTCTCCAGTAAGAGAAATACTTAGATTAACAAGTATGGGTTAAAGTTTTAAGTCAGAGCTAGCCAGTAAGAAACCAAGCAAATGGCCAACAGCTTCATAATTAATATAGTGTCTTGTGTGTTATTTGGGGACTGCAGCTGTGGCAGGGCCCAGGCAGATGGCGAGGAAGGCAACACCATTACACCTGACATGTAAAAAGCCCAGCCTTCTCAAGCTCCTGCGATCAACCCTTCCCTGCCATTATGTACCACATCTTTGAACTATTAGACCAAATAAAGCCTTGTGTGGGGAGCAGAGAAAGCAGGGAGTGAGTGAGGTGCTGAAGCAAGGTGTGCTGTTGACACTGGCAAGGCCGTGTTAGTGACTCAAGAACTTCAGATCTGTAGGGGAATTGCCACGCCTTCTCCCAGGGTGAAGTTCAGAAGGAAATGTGCAAGTCCTCCTTAGAGGACTCAGTGTGAGTGTTGACACTATGTACAGAAATGTCTACCATAGCTTCCCTTGCTTGGATATTTATGGTCTGAAGGTCCATTGATCACCTATAAGATTGCTCCTTTGTATAGTTCAAACTCTGCCTCCATGTTTACTGTATGTAATACTACTGCCTCCTTCTTCATCTCTATACAATAAACTGAGCATAGGGGTGAGGGAGGGTGTGGTTTTCCATCAGTGAGCCCAGACCACCTAATCCCATTTTTCTGCATGTCCATCTGTCTGGTTTTTTTCTTTCCTTTTTCCCTTGCTTCTGCAGTCAGGTCCATCCATCCCTGACGCCATGCTGAACACAGTGCCATCTCTTTCTTAAATCATTTTTTATCAGTTTTTTATGACGAAAATGAGAAATTAAGTACTATTTATTTCTTATGGCTTGAAATTCTAAGTAAAATGAACTCAATTGCATATGCCAAGCTAGACAGTCCATGAGAGTCCAGCAATTTCCCTGCCTCTGCCTGCCATCTTCCATTTGAGCATCCCAGGACTAGAGATAAATGTGCTAACTTATTAGGCTGTAATATGGGTTCTGGAGATCTGAGTTCAGCTTATCTGTCTTGTGCAATGAGCACTTTACACACAGAATCACATCCCCAGCCTTTTTTCCCCTAATTTTTTAATGTTATTAGACCTAAAAAATGTCTCCTTGACCCATTTGAAAGCTGGATTTCATGGCATTAACTTGTAAGTTGTAATAGCATTAGGGGCTTGGTGGGGGAGAGGAGGAAAGGTATAAGAACAGTGTAAAAGAGAAGGGAGGGGCAGGCATAAGGATCCCAGGGGATGCTGGGCATCCAGTCTGGCTCAAACTCAAATTATAGGTTCAGTGAGAGAGCCTGTCTTAAGAAAATAAAGTGGAATAATAAAGGGAGACTGCTGATATTGACCTGTAGCCTCCATATATGCAATACAGACACTCTTGCAAGCACTCTTGTGTAAGTCCAACAACCCCCCACACACCACTTTTAGGAATCATCCAAAAGCTGACCCTAGGCATGTTCTCACTCCTCCATCTTTTGTTTTCCTTCCAGTATCATCCAATTAAAAACTCAACTGAACACAAAGAGTCAAAAAAAATAGGTTCCCCTGACCCCCACCCCCGGTTCTATTGCTTATTGCTACATAACAACCACTTCAAGGACTAAAGGCATGGTTCAATCATTGAAGCACTTGTCCCTCAAGCTTGATGACCTGATTCAGGATCCCCGCATGAAGGCCAGATGCAATGAAGTAGATGCCATTACTCCCGTGAGGAGGCAAAAGTTGCAAAATTTTTATATGATGTGATGAGTAATAACCTCAAATTGTTATACCATGTCCTCAGATTTTTTTATTGAAAACACAAGTTTTACCTCAAATAAAATACTGCAGCAATAGTAGCAATATGAGACCTTATTTATAATTTGGGGGAAAATTCATTATACTTGGGTGCAATGTAAATAACCCTAAATGGATGCTAGCCAAATGAAATGTTAAATATCGTGTGTAGGTCCTAATATGTTTAATTTGAGGTTGTGGTAGTTTGAATATAATTGACCCCCATAATCTCATAGGGAGTGGCACTATTAGGAGGGGTGACTTTGTTGGAGTATGTATGGCCTTGTTGGAGGAAGTGTCACTCTGAGAGTGGGTTTTGAGGTTTTCTATGCTCAAGATACTACCCATTGAGTCAGTCAACTTCTCAGCTAAGCACTATGTCTGTCTGCAGGCTACCGTGCTCCCCACCATGATTATAATCGACTGAACCTCTGAACCGTAAGTGGGCCACACTTAATTAAATGGTTTTCCTTTATAAGATTTTCTGTTGTCATGTCTCTTCACAGCAATAAAACCCTAAGACAGAGATCTAGTACCTAGTTTTTAAGGACAGTCAAATGTCTTTCTTACCCAGCTTGTCAAGGAAAGGATGTCTTGTAGTCAGACACGTGTGTTTCTACTTCTTGAATTTGGGGTGACACTGTGACTCATGAACAGCTGAGTATGACAATAGTGATGCTTCATGACCTTTGAATGTAAGTCACAATAAATGCTACCATTTCTTACTTGGGGATCATAGGGTACCTTCCCTGGGGACACTCCTGGAACCCAGGATCCCCTGCCATGAAAAGCTCGGGCTCAACAAAGAGGCTCTGTCAAAGTGGTAAAATGTACAGCTCCAGCTGAGTTTCCACACTACAGCATTCTCCAACAGCAGTCATGCTACTTATCTACTCCAGCCAAGTGTTCTGGAGAAATTAACACCCGCTAAGCTCTCAGAACAGTGCTTGCAAGAGACTCTACAACTGACCATACAACCAAGCTTATTCCAAACCAGTGTATTTAGGACAACCAAATATTCTCTTTATCCCTAAAATGT
Organism: Mesocricetus auratus; assembly: GCF_017639785.1. Lineage (NCBI taxonomy): Eukaryota > Metazoa > Chordata > Mammalia > Rodentia > Cricetidae > Mesocricetus > Mesocricetus auratus. Next base: position 28,579,074 of record NW_024429192.1, on the reverse strand, counting down.
GGATGCTTGCTTATAGTGTTTCAGGAATGCTTGCTTCTGGGTGTGAGTGTAGGTTCTAAATGGAGGAGCTCAGAGCACAACCTCAGTGTCGTTCCTGATCCTCTACCTTGTTTGAGATAAGGCTCTTGTTGCCCGAGGTTATGGAAACCATATTAGCTGAACCTCCTGCTTCTAGAAATCCTGATTCCAACTTCCATTTCCCCATAGGAGTGCTGAGATTATAAATGTCTGCTACATTGCATCTGACTTTCACATGGCTTCTGTGACAGAATTTGGGTCTTCCGGGTCATTGAGCAACCCCTTCCTCCACTAACCCGTTTCCCACCACAGTCTTTGAGTAGTAAGTAGCCTGAACTGAGGTAGAGTGCTTACGCGGTGCTCAGTTGAGTTTTTCAGTAGGTGGATAATAGAAAAAAAAAGATTCTCAGGTAGCATTTTTGATATGGCCACAATTTAACAATGGAAACACGCAAACTCCCACACTTTTGAATGTACTTCATAAATGCTTCCCTCACCATCAGTGTTCAAAGGGTTTTATTCTCAGTTCTCTTTCCCTCTGATATTTTTGGCTCTGGTATTTATCTTTTCCATATGACAAAAGAGAAAACAAAGAGAACACTAGTTGTTGGAGAAAATGTTGAAGAACCCATTACTTAGCAGCAGGAGAGGCCACTTATCCTTCTTGATAGTTCTACAAGAAACAGATGTCACGGGGGACATCCCACCAGAGGGAAGGAGGCAAGAGGAATTCCAGGAAAGCAAGTCAGACAACAAGCAGGTTGCATTCAGACAGTTTTGCTAATGAATCCATGTGATAGGCTGCAAATAGGAATAGGAAACCAATGGATGGGATAGAGTTTTACTCTTTGTGCATAGTTTTGGTGGAAATATGTTCTAAGGGTTTCTTTCAACTTCCTTTGTGCCTTCTAGATGCCAGAGTCAGGGAGGGGTGGGAAGCTTTGGTAAATACTTCTAAACACATTGCACTCTCTCCAAAAACTACTTCTTAAATTCTTGGAGTGCTTTACTAACAAGTTCTACTGAGATTCATTTTGGCAACAGAAAATGCCCAACTCAACACTAATGGAAAACTGGTTAGGAGCAAGGCGGTATTGAAAAAAAATCTGTCAAGCTTCAGAACACACGCAAATAGGAGTTAGTAAAAGAAAACGTGCATACTTAAGAATGGAACTACGTGTCAGAGAACATGGAAGTAATGGTTTTGTAAACTCCATAGAAATAATGAACTCTAGGGTTAACTCCCTAAAAGTTTGGAAGTGTAGGTAAATGGGTCATTATGGTAGCGTCTCTTCTCACTTTTACTACCTTTATCTTCATTGTATTTATCAAAATGGGCAATCTTTTCCTCAGTTGCAAAGTTTTCTGAAACAAGTAGCATTTGCATATCATTATATCACAGCCCCGTTTATCTAAAATGCTTCTCACCGTTATTGAATCATGCGGCTTTATTCTAGTTTTCTTTGGCCACGGTGTGTGTTTGTTTTATTTCTTTGGCACACCTCTTGGACTCTTTACCTCTGTGAAACACTTTCCTGTTTACAAGCCTGGAGTATAATAAGAGGAACTGTGGATACTTGCAAGGAATGCAGGAACTCTGGCTTCACTTTTCCAGCATAGGTTCACTCCCCTGCCACACGCATTTGCTGTGGACCTGGAATGTTATGTGAGAGGTGATATGTTCTTTTCAAGCAATTCAGGACCAGGAATCTTATCCGTGGGAAGTTACCAAGGTAAGGAAGACTGCACAAGATCCTTTCCCCTAAAGCTTCATGACCATGCCCCTTCAAACAAGAGGAAGGTATTATGAGATGTGAATGCAGTGAATTCTTTCTTTCTTTTCTCCCTTCCTTCAATCATCACACAGATAAACTTAGACACCTAGGCCCCATTCCCACACCACTGATCATAAAGACGTAGGTACAGCACTGTGCTTTCTACTCTGGGTTACATTGCTATTACTTCCTGTAAGGAGAAAAATCTAAACACACACCACTGATGAGTTGGCCAAATTTGTAAGTCTGGATTTTTTGAGAGTTTCAGGGCACATATGGTCTTAATAATGAAGTAATTCCTAGCTTGATCCTTTGTTTCAAGGATTAAAGATTCTGTCTCAGAAGGCAACATCCCACTCTCAAACCTCCCCTGCTTGGTTTCAGCCCTGAAATACCTGTTATATCCTTCTAAACTAGTGTTTGAAGTGATTTGAATTTAGAAATTATGAAAAATTTTCAAATTTGGAAGTCACCAAATAATTCTGACTGAGTTATTTTTAATAGTACATTATTTTTTTCTCCTCACTTTGGATCTTACTAACTGAAAGTTGACTCTTAGTTCTCCCTGAAACTCATATATTGCAGTTAAGGTGGGTCTTCTATGTATTTTACAAACCAGGGCATGATTAAGAATAAAGCACGGTTTATGCATTATTATGAGGTGGGTTTATCAACTATGGTCATGCATTATATGTAGACTATCATGAATCCCTTAAGTTAGTACATGTGTGATCTAGTTTGATATATATTGTGGTAAAACAAACAAACAAACAAGCAAGCAAAAAACACTCTGCCTAAAAGCAACTTATGTAGGAACAAGTTTATTTCATCCTAAGCGTCCAGGTTGCAGTCTGTCAATGAGGGCAGTTTGAGCAGGACCTCTGGGTGGAAGTGCGAAGGCAGACTGCTTGCTCTTCTGCAGCATCACCTCTAATCAGCAGACTCAGTCTCAGAAGAGGAAGTACAGCGGGAACCACGGAGGATGCTGCTTGCCAGCGCTTTTCTCCACGCTGTTGGCTTGGTTACTGACTCTCAGCTACATAGATTTCTCCCATAGCCACAATCTGCCTAGAAGTGGTGCTGTTCACAGTTCACTAACTCCTCTTACATCAGTTAATAAAGAACCTCCCCCCAGACGCAAAAACACACACGCATATACCCACAATGCAATTCCGCAATTGAGTGTCCTCCTCTCAGGTAACTTTGGGTTGTACCAAGTTGACATAAGCACTCACTTGGAAGACAGAAGTCCTCATTGCTTCACAGCCAAACACCAAAACATCCCTATTGGTTATTCTTTTTATAACCCTCAATGGTAGTTGCTAATAAGAATGTATTAATTCATTTTATCTTATAACAACTCAGTGATAGAATGATCTTACTGTTCTAACTGTACATATGAGCATAAAGAATCTTAAGTAAGTTGGGTAATTAGAACAAGGATTGGAATAATCACATTTTTGGCCTCTGAGCTTTTCCTTGTAATATACTTCTGTCCCTTTCCTGAGGTGTATTCAAAGGAGTTTGCTTCTTAGTTTCCAGTTCCTAAATTGAGCAGTATTGGGAGAATGAGCCTTGACGTTGGATTCTTGGGTTCTGCTTTGAACTCTCTCACCTACTCTGTTTTGGGTAAATAAGTTTTCTCTGACTCAGTTAATTCAGTAGTTTAACAAAGAGAATAATACCTATTTCAAAGACGGTTGTAATAATTAATAATTAATATAAGCTGTCTTCCATACAGCAAGTTCATGCCAATTATCTATCAGCATTACTTTCTAGGTCTTCCTCATAGCCGTTTCTTGTCCCATTGCCCTAGAGTTTTGTCTTACTGCTGTTAGAACATACATGGCATTCCTAGAACCCCTAATCAAATGATAAGCATTCATGTAACACTTGAAAAATTATCAGCATATCTGAGTTCAATTCCATCAGGTTTCACACCACCATTTCTGGGCATAGACTTGGCCATCAGTGTTTTAGGCTCTCCTAGAGATTCAGTTGTGCAGCCTTGAGTAGGAAATTTCACTGAACTCTTTTTGATATTAGAAATATTTGTAGGCAATTATATCTCCATAAATTTCAAAGTCTTTGAGTGACTTCTATCAGACAATTTTTAGTGCTTTCCCTGAATTAAGGCAAATTAACAAAATATTTGAAGCTGAATAATGATGATCTGTAATAAGATACACTAATCATATTACCCATCAATTTAGAGAAAATTAAAGTGAGTAAAACAGTTTATAAACAACTCAAAGTCAGCTGCAATTTTCTAAACATAAGCTGCTACTTATAATAATTAATTTCCCCATAAATTTTCCCAAGTACATTAAATCTTATTTAAGGTTTCTGGGGGTCTTCTAATAAATTATCAAATTCACAAGTTCTTAAAAGACCAATCATATCTCAACAACTACCATAGGTATTTTAGAAATCTAAACGGTGATTTATTTGTACCATTTATCCAATAAATATTTTGTTGACTTAAAATACAAAGCTGTGTTAAAAGGCTTTTTCGTCTGGCTTTTTATTAAAGCAACACAAATAAAAATGTGGCCCCCAGCTTGAATACATGTGACCTTGTTAGAGACAGAAGTTTCTGGTCCCACTGAAGTCCTACTGACTTGGAAAACTCTGGGGCAGAGCTTGGCATTCTAGCTATACATAACTGGCTGAACATATGATCTTTGGTTTCAATAGAGGACTGACTTGTTTTTAAAACACTTTCCATTCACATGTTTATAGCAACAGGTGGTTATCTGGAATTTAAGAGATAACCCCAAATCAGGCAACGATGACCACCAGATCTAGGTTAAGAAACAAACAAACAAAAAACCCCACAGCAGAAAAATGGCTTTATCTAACAGAATGATATATAATATGGAGAAACATGAGGCTGTTATACATTAACCATGGATTTATTCAAGAGCAACGGTACATCAAATGCTATGCTGGATAATGGGTTGGATACAAATTTATTTCCTGCCCTCAAGGAAGAATTTTTAGGTTAAAATGACAGTCATGTACACAAATAATTAAAAACACAGGAAAGCAAGTGTGCCAGTTATTAAGCTTTTGTCTCTCAGTTTCAACACCCATCTCCATATGCTTCTTCATAAAGTTTGGGCTGGGACTCTGCAAACCACATTTCTTGTTTGGCAGCAGGCTGCTGGGCTCTCCAAGTTTGGATGCTAAAGGAAGGCTGTAAGTCTCGAAAAGAAAAGGGGACTCGCTGTTTCCTCTTACATCTCCTTGCTTTCTGTAGCTGAAAATGTCTTCAACTTCACTACCTAGCCCTACTGTGAGCCTTTGTTCCTGAGGCACCAGTGGAATACAGTTCAAAGTTTTTCTGCTACTTGCCAGACCAGCATCTTCATATTTCTTCAGAAACACTGAAATCAGGGAGCTAGTGCCGCTGCTCCAGAGTCTGAATTCTGGCGCCATGAAGCCTTTCCCTGATCCCAGCACCAACTCAAAGACATCTTGAAACATGCTTCAAATAATCCTAGCTTGCACATTTGTTTCAGAGTCATATGGGTGAGAGCTGCTTCCTGCCACCATGATGGTTAGGGCTCTACTTCTGTTTTATACTTTCATTAGTTTTGAGTGTATTCATTATTTTATTATGTCGACTTTGTTAGAGTAGCTGGTGACTTTTCTTATTGGATGATGAGCAATTCAACAGATGATTGTATACACAGATGGGAAGTGTGAACACAGCAGTTTCCTGCACACTTTCAATCAGTTGGTGGGTTTTCTTGAACCAAACTCCTCATCTTATGCCAACTGCATTTTAATCCACTTACAAAACTACTTTGCATCCTGAACTCAGATTTAGATTTAGATTGTCTGTTTGTTTATTTTTTCAAGACAGGGCTTCTCTGTGTAACTTTGAGCCTGTCTTGGCACTTGCTCTTTAGACCAGGTTGGCCTCAAACTCACAGAGAACCACCTGCTTCTGCCTGCTGAGTGCTGGGATTAAAGGCAGGTGTCATCACCACCTGGCTTCGACTGTCATTTCTAACGAAAAAAAAGAAGCATCTCTAGAATAATAAATGTATGTATCTCAGGTAAAACTAGTTGAAGTTTTAAATATCTAATCAGGGGCAAGGGAAGCAATGAACTCATTCGGTGTTCCCACAGAAGCATACTTTGAACTAGTCTGCTAATGTGAGAATAAGAAAGGTATTTCTAAAAATCAACCTTGGTTAGGGCCTGATATGACAAGGCTCATTGGTTAGCAGCACCTATGTGTAGTGATGAATTCTATACTAGGACCCCACACTTAGGTAAGGAAGAACCAACACTTGATAGTTGAGAGTTGTCTCCTCTGATCTCCACAGTGTGCCATGGCATGTATACACCTGTTTGTACATGCATTCATTGAGTGCGTGGGAATGCATGTGTGTGCATGTGCACGCATGCACACAAGAGAAGGGGGTAGAGAGAGAGTTAAAGAACTCAGTCATAGGAGCTGGAGATATGACTTAGTGGTTAAGAGCACTGCTCATCTTTCCAGAGAAACCAGAGTTCAATTCTCAGCACCAGCATAGCAACTCACAACTGTACCAACTCCAGTTCCAGGGCATCCACACCCTCACACAAATGTACAGTCATAGGTAAGGTAAAATTTGCTTCAGAAGATGGAAGATATTTCCCCTTGGATATGCTCCAAGTAAAGATGATGACCTCTACTAGTCTGGGAAACTGGCTTCCTGCTATTGTAAAGCACAGTCTGATTGTCAAGGTCTTTGAATTAGTTGTACTGCATAGCTCATTAAACTTTGAGGCTATGCTGTTGGAATTTATATATTCATTTTGTTGTATTCTTTTCCAAGGAGAGTAGTTTTTCCTGAAGTGTATAGAATGTATAAAAGAAACCAAATAAAGTGAGTCATGCAAGAGAGAAGGGATTGGGAACATGTGCCCAACTGAAGCCTTTTGAGGTAACAGGGTATTGGAATAGGGAAATATATTTAGAAAAGTAATTATAAAGAGCTTCGACAAATAGGTTAGAAGAAATATCTCTTCTCCTTGGTCCCTTTAGTCCTAGAAATGAGCAAGGTCAAAAGCTCCCATCGCTGAGCTTTTGTGCTTGCTTTATGCTTCATAGGTGACCTTTGAAATACACTGTCCAAGAACAGCATGTACTCATGAAAGATGTTCATTCGTGAAACAGTTACATTTTCAATACTGGTTGTTTTCTGAGTTTGCTGGCATATCTGCAGCAACTGGGAATGAGAAAATAAATGTTACTTTCTAATATAAAAATATTTGAACATTTTCTGTACTAACATGATCAGTTAAAACAGCACAACTATGGGCAATGGTGGCACATGCCTTTAATCCCAGCACTTTGGAAGCAGAGGCAAGTGGATCTCAGTGAGTTCGAGACCAACTAGTTCCAGGACAGACTCCAAAGTTACACAGAGAAACCCTGTCTTGAAAAACCAAAACCAAAAAAAAAAATACAAAACAAACAAACAAAAAACAAAAACAAAACCAAAAAACAAGCAAAAGAACCAGCACAACTAAATAGCAGGATCCACCCCTTTAAGCATACTAAACCCATTAGGAGACATTAATTCTTGGTGTGTAAGAGCTATTAGAAGCATGTGGTTGCTAATTTCAATAAAGGACATTAATATTGCAGTCATATATGATTAACAACTAAGCTGGGATGAATTAGGGGAAAATATGCTAAACTTGCAAAAAAGTTCTTGGAACTATTACATATAAATGTATTTTAAAGAGTGAATTAATGTTTGTGGGAGATTTATTATTATTTTGCTTTAACTTATATGCTAACATGAAGAAGTAGTCACCTCAATTAATTGTGTAGAATATTTCTAACAACCCATCAAGGGTTTTATATATATATATATATATATATATATATATATATATATATATATTTAATTTAGGTTAGAAACAATCATGTTTCACATATCAATCACATCTCCCTCTCCTTCCTCTCCTCCTCCACCCTCCCCACCATGTCCCCCAGTCCCTCACCCAGTCTCCACTCTGATCGACAAGGAAGGTGAGGCCATCCATGGTGGATCTCCAGTAACTGTCATTTCATCCAGGGCAGGGCCTAGGCCCTCCCCCAAGAGTGCCACTGAAAGAGGCTCCCACATTGTGGCATGGGTACTCAAAGTCTATTTGTATGCCAGGGATAAGTACTACTCAAGGCCCCATAGATTACCTAGGCTTCCTCATTGACACCCACATTCAGGGGGTCTGGGACAGTCCCATGCTTTCCACATAGCCATCAGTCTGGACTTGAAGAGCTCCGCCCTGTTCAGGTTAACTCTTTCTGTGGGTTAAACCAGCCCACTCTTAACTCCTTTCTTTGCCCATCAGTTTTCCCTTTCTGACACTGGATTCCAGGAGTTCAGTTAAGTGTTTGTCTGTGGGTATCTGCCACTGCTTTCATCAATCTCTGGATTAAGGTTCTGTTTTCTAGACTCTCTGGCAGTGGGATTGTATGCTGGCACTCACCTGATTCATTTCTAAAATCCATAAATTAGTGAGTACATACCATGTTTCTCTTTTTGTGACTGGGTTACCTCACTCAGTATTGTTTCCTCTAGTGCCATCCATTTGCCTGCAAATTTCAAGATTCCACTGTTTTTTTTCCTGCTGAGTAGTACTTCATTGTGTAAATGTACCACATTTTCTCTATCCACTGTTCAGTTGAGGGGCATCTAGGTTGCTTCCAGGTTCTAGATTTTACAAAGAGTGCTGCTATATGGCACAGACATCCTTGTTGTATGAATGGGCATCTTTTGGGTATATGCCTAAGAGTGGAATTGCTGGGTCTAGTGGTAGATTGATTCCCATTTTCCTGAGGAATCTCCATACTGATTTCCAAAGTGGCTGTACAAGTCAGCACTCCCACCAGCAGTGTAGGAGTGTTCCCCTTTCTCCACATCCTCTCCAGCATAAACTGTCTTTAGAGTTTTTGATTTTAGCCATTCTGACAGGAGTGAGATGGTATCTCAGAGTTGTTTTGATTTGCATTTCCAGATGGCTAGGGATGTGGAACGCTTTTTCAAGTGTCTCTCAGCCATTTTAGTCTCCTCTATTGAGAATTCTCTATTTAGTTCTGTACCCCATTTTTTTTATTGGATCCTTTGGTGTTTTGGAGAATTGCTTCTTGAGTTCTTGGTAAATTTTGGAAATCAACCTTCTGTCAGATGTGGAGTTAGTGAATATCTTTTCCCAATCTGTGGGTTGCCTTTTTGTGTTACTGACTGTGTCCTTTGCCTTACAGAAGCTTCTCAGTTTCAGGATGTCCATTTATTAATTGTTGATCTTAGTGTCTATGCTACTGGAGTTATGTTCAGTAAGCGGTTCAAGGGTGCCTCCCATTTTCTCTTCTAACAGGTTCAGTGTGGTTGGATTTATGTTTAGGTCTTTGATCCATTTGGATTAAATAGATATTTAATGTAAATCTGATACTAAATGATTTGACATTTCTTTTCCTATCTCAGCACTTTATTTTCAAAGATACATTGTCTTTGATGAAAAATAGTGTATAAGGGAAGTCAGATTACTTCTATATGTAAGGAGTGATCAAATTCTATGTCATGGTATCATGGTAAGATATGGAGCACAATTTTCTAGATACTACATATTTTTTGAACACACACACATACATACCCATACATTCTTTCCCCATCATAATGAGTTCACTCATGTACTTGCAAATGCATCCAGTAGCAGCTTCAAGAGACAGGGCTGTATAGTTTATCTGCAGTTCTCAAAGACTGTAAAATCAGCATATTAGGATAAAATATCATCTTTCCCAATTTGCTTGGATGTGCAGGGCACATTCTGTCATTTCATGGATGTGCTATAAACAGAATTTTGTTATTTAGTAACAATTATAAGTATTTTATTGTATAAGTTTCACAGTAGTGTTATGTTGATGTTTTGCCTCTAGAAGGAGATTCCTATTTCCTTTCTCACAAATGATAGGCTCCAATTACTTTTACAGACTTCAGTGGAGTGTGGAATCATCATGCTAACTAAGGAACTCGTAAAATATTTCCTGCTAGTGTTTTAATCAAAGCGTGACTTGATACACTCATCTAAAACTGGAAGTATCTTCCAGAAAATATGTCTTAGAATAATTCTTTTAAGACAATACAATAAGATGGATTGTTTTCCAATTTTTGAAGGGTACTGATGACAAAAGTACCAAATCTGTTTACTTCTCAATGGGAGATCTGGTTTCCATGGGGACCAAGCCACCCTCATCTGCTGTTTTGCAGACCATGCTCCCTGCACCACCTCCACTTTGGCAGGACTAAAGAGTGGCTGAATGCAGCTAAGCTGGCAAGTGTGCACAGTCTTCTATACAGTTTCTCTTCAGTTTCCACCCCCTCCAACAGCAGAGCTCTGGAGGGGGCTTCATTGGACATGAGCTATCCTCCCACTTTGAGTTGCATCACTTAGGATGCTCTTTGAAAATGGAACATTGCACTTGATTGTGATAAACACCCTCCATGTGTCACAGTGTTTCTTTGACTTAAGTGTCAGATTGTCTGGCAATATAAATAGGTGCTTGCTTTCATTGTTTCAATGCACTTTTCAGAGATTATGAGTATCTCAGCGATATTTCCTACAGAGACTGGTCAAAATCTATTACATACCTGCTAGTTGCCCTATTCAACATACACTTACGTGTTCATAGCATATAAGACACTCAGAAGATGCAAAGCATTGTTTTGAGTATAAGAGCTACAGAGCTAAGTGACAGACTTCTTACTCTTGTGCCACTAAAAATCTAATGGAGAAGAAGCTGTAGCAGGTGCTGTTGGCAAATAACCATGGTCAATGGAATGGAATGATGATTGTACTGGATTAGCGTAGGCTATAAGGCAGGAGCCTAATCTCATGAGATATTAAAGAAAACAGAGAAGGCCCCAATAGTTATATGTACCTTTTATGATAAACATAGGTTAATTTAGTAAAATATACCAACTTTTTAGGTAGTAAAAATTGTCAACTTCAAAATAATGTTATGTGTAATTAAAATCTATGAGCTATGCTTTGTGTGAAACTTCCCCTGGGTGGGTGTGACACAACTGTCTCTTCACACCAGATAGAAAATTGATGGGAGTCCAAAGTAACAGTGGTTCCAAGTTCAACTCAATTAACCAATGAGGTTATTGGGATTGCTATGGAGTATAAGGGTAAGAGGCTTACTTTAAAAAGTGTGGACAATTATTATGCATCCCTATCTGGTAAAAAACCATGGGTACCTACTTCAGATAGCTTCAATCATGCCAGTCTCTGCACCACGTGTAAGCAGTTTAACAATCTTTAACTCCTCCAAGGAGCCTCAAGGCCCAAGCCCCTACTCAGCAGTTCTTTACTCCTCTTATAGGGAGGAGCCTTGGGAATCTCCTAGGTTTTGATTTTCCCTGCAATATGGTTTGTTTACCTCAGAGGTGTCACGGATATTCTTCCAATAATGGATGTTTTGAAACAGAGGGAATCACAACCCAAGAGTAGAGCATGGAGAGACCAGAGAAATATCAGAAACTGCATCTTACGAAAGGTGATTGAAAGAATATAAGAAATATACAAATATGTAGTCCTGATTGGTTATGGACTAAATATTCTGAACAGTGTGTAGCATATGAGTTTGTTAAAATGAGATGGAGTAATAAATAGATGGCATTTTAGTTTTCCATTCTTAGCCAATAAAATCCCCAACATCTAAAGTTCAATATTAGCTCAGCACAGTCCATGTGTTGCCATTAAATTTAATGAATTGTACTTGCATTTAGATCTATTTAGTTTATATAGGAGAAGAATGGTGAATGAAGGGCATTCTACCAGCCCTGATGGCATATAAAATTTCTAGTAGAGTCACAGTAGTGCCTCCTTGTTCAATGACAGACACTAAATGATTGAACAAAAAGTAAACCAATATAGGCCACCATGAATATTCCCAAAGTATGAGCTTTCCAGCAATCTAAAACCTATAGGTTTTCCATGGTAAGGTGTAAAATATAGAAGTGAGGGAGAAATATGAAGATTTGAAGGGATAAATAGTTATATTTAAAAGAAATGCAGGAAGGAGGAGAAACGGTGGGAATAAGAGAAGAAAGCAGATGTTAGCCTCCGTTGTCAACTTGACAGCAACTTAGAGCCACTTGAGAAGAGAGAACCATAGCTGAAAAGCTGAACTGATCAGATTGGTTTTGGGCATGTCTGTGAGAACATTTCTTAATTGTTCATTGATGCAGGAGGGCCAATCCTACAGTGAGCAGTACCCTTCCTAACCATATGGGCTTGGGCTGTTTAGGAAAGGTAGCTGAGCAAGCCAGAAGGAGCAATCAAGTGAGCAGTTGGCTGTGATCAGTGTTTTATCACAGTGGCTACAGTGTGAGACGCTGAATCCAAAGTCAGTGATCTCCACTACCGCATTCTTTCCCCTCTGTTGGACAATGCACAGGATTAATAAGAGGAATTTTGGCCTTAGAATTATCTATGAACTCTGTTGTATCTCCCTGTTCCTTTCCAATTAAAAAAATATATGATTCTTTTAAACACTTTCTATTTTAGTTCATTCACTACACTATTTATCCAGTAAACTTGAAACAGTTTGCCTACGGATTGGAAGTTCACATATTTGAAACAATACACTCACTAATTATACTATTCTCCTTTCTTTTCACATGAATTATTCCCAAATTTTCAAAGTTTTGAGAAAATTTTTGAATAAAGTAGCATAATATTTCAGATGGCAGTATAGCTTTTTGTTCTGGTCATATTTTAATCATATATCATAAAATTAATATCAATGCTACAACTTAGGAAACTTTTAGATCATTGTTAGTCACTTTCTTTCATTGGTTTATAACAATGGGAATAACACTGCAAATAGCAAAGCTAACTTAGATTCACCAACCATTATATTTAAATATCAGTCCTGAAAGAGTTTTCCTGGCTAAGTTATCAGACTAAGAATTAAAATGGAAAGGTGGAACATTTGTCTTTCATTCAGGATGGTATTAGCTATTGTTTCATTTTTCCACTTAGAAAATCTGTGGACATTTGTGTGTGGGGAGGGTGCCATTCAATTTAATCCTGGGAAACTGCAATGGCTAAATAACACCCATATGGCAAGCAGCTTGGTACGCCCGGCATAAAGGAAAAGGTGTTGGCAGGGAATCTGTGAAGGAGGCATTGTTTGTTATCCTCACCACATAGGTGATACCAATATGCCATTTTCAGGGATTTATTTCTCTTCTTTAGTTCCCCCAACACACTTTTCGTTAATATGTCAGTTTAAAGGTGTGCTTTTTCCACATACTGGAATTATTTTAATATTGAATGCTAGTTGCCAGGAGTGACACGGTTTGTTGTTTTGGAAGGTGCTGTGGGAGACAACCTAAACACTGAGTTTCACATAGCAAGGATAGAGAAGTTGAAAACACATAAAATATGAATTATGTCTGATGAGCTTCGTTGTTTCTTAACAGGGAAATGAGACATATGGAGTAAAGATAATTAAATGCTGGTAGTTACATTACTAACTAACATATGATAAATACTCCTAGGCTACAGTAACTTACAAAACAATTTCTACACATTGCTGAAGGGTTCTAACTATGTACATATGTATGTCTATAAGACTAGCACTATGGTGATGCTAATTTTACAGATGTAGAAAGTGATGAACTAAAAGACACTATGTAAACTTGAGTGGGTAGGGAAATCAGATGGACCTGAGAGTAGCTGGAGGACAGAGGAATACGACCAAATACATCTGTGAAATTCTAACAAAACTGGTAAATAGGAGGGGAAAAGAACAAATGTTTTTGTGGCTCCAACCACATCATTCTCCTTCTTCTATGTCCACAATTCATAGATTTGATCTTCTTATGTATCTCAAAGATCCCATGAGTTCCATGTTTGGTTTTATTTGTATGTTTTGTTTTTGATGCACCATTTTTTTGTTTGAAACATGAGTGATCTGATTCATCTGTCTTATCCCCAAGTCAGTGTTACCCTGTTTTCCATGCAATCCATCCTGTTGAAGAGACTTTGCATTGCACTTTTATATTTGACTACCTGAACTTTCCATCTCCAGATTTATTTTGGTCTGGATTTCCTTCAGTATATCTACCACTTTATTGAGTTCTATTTTCGTACCCTGAATTTTCTTCCATATTTATTGAGTTTTTGAACTTCATTCAGTTTATTACTCTCTTTCCTAAGTCCATTCAGATGTTTGTTTATGCCCTCTTTAATTTATTTGAAAACTTTCTGTAGTAGCCACCTCTGGGGTAGCCCCACTGTGAGGCACAATTCTATGTTAATCAGTGTTCATGCCTGAGAATGGGAGTGTTGATTGAGAAATGGCAGGTAAAGATACTAATGGAAAAACAGAGGCACAGAATAGAGTCAGAAGGGAAATTCAGTGAATACTGAATATGCCAAGTTTATTCTTTTTTCTCCATATTTTTTCATATATTTTTATTTAACTTTTTATACATGTCACTTTCAGTTTCCTCTCTCTCCCCTCCTCCCCCACTCCCCAATCCTCCCAACCCATCACCCCTACTCCACTCCTCCCCTCCCCCCTGCTCTCCAGGGAGGGCAAGGGCCTCCATGAGGGATTTTCAGCATTTGTCACATCATCCCAAGAAGGGCCCAAGTTCTTCCTCATGTGTCCAGGCTGAGAGAGCATCCCTCCACGTGGCATGGGTTCCCAGAGTCCTTCTGTATGCCAGGAATAAATACTGCTCCATTCTCCCAGGTCCCACAGATTACCAAGGCCTCATCTCTGTCACCCAGGTTCAGTGGGAGTGTGTCTGGATCAGTCCCATGCTGGCCCCTCAGTCATCAGTCTGGGGTCCATGTGTTCCCCCTTGTTTAGGTCAGCTGCCTCTGTGGGTTTTGCCAGCCCAATCTTGATTCCTTTGGTCATCACCCTTCTTTGTAACTGGATTCCAGGAGTTCAATTCGGTTCACAGCTGTGGGTGTCTGCAAAGCAACTCCGAGGTATCAGGAAAAGAAAGACCAGATGTCCAGCTGTTTGTACTAAGAAGTGTCTTTATTTTGCAAGAGCTAAGAGGTCTCTCTCTTGTAGGAGGGAGCAGCCTTATATATAGTCTTACAACACAATAGAAAAACCCCAGGTGGAAGAGAGCGTGTTTTCCTTGTGCTAGATGTTGATGTCAGTGGGGCAATGTGCAGGCAGTAAGCCAGGACTAGAAAACAGGATATACCTGTGGCTATCCGCTGACAAACAGCTCAGAGACCCTGTGGGGCAAGGCCCCAACATCTCCCCCTTTTTATTTTTTGAAATTTTGTTTGAACTGTTTGCTACTCTATAGAATCTTCCATATAGATTTCTTTGGCTCTTAGGCCATGTTATAGGCTTTTGTTAATTTTTAAGGGGCTACAGTCATACCCACTCCTTGTAAAAAGTTTTTAGAGATGACTCACAAAATTGACCTTAAATTTGTAGCAATACCAACCCTGTATAAATGCAAACAAACATTTATAAACAATATTTGGGAATGTGGGCGTCGTTCTTTTCAAACTACTTCCTGCTGTTAAAGGGTGCTGTTCATACCATGGGGATCATGACAAAACTCAGAAACCTGTATAAGTCCTTATTTTCGGGGTCTGTAAGGATGCATCATCTTAGCTGTTTTGGATATTGAATCACTTGGGCCACTGCTTTTGGAGGTCTTGCTTCATCAAACCATACTAGTCTGGAAGGGACCCACAGCTTTTTATTTCCTATGGAAACAAAAGCAGAATTTTTTTCCCAAGTAGCCTGTCCTTATATTTAAATTTAGAAGTCAAAGCATTTTCAAAATATGTAAGTTGGATTAATTCAGCAGCATAGATAATCAAATGTCTTTTAGCAGTTTTTGGTCCTTTCTTAGTAATTAAACAGTTTAAAGACAACACAACAGCACACAGTATCCATACTCTCCGTGTATTTTCCATTCCATATACTTTCACCTTTTTCTTTCTTTCACTTAATACCAGTACCTCATTTACTAACTGTTACCAATTTTCAAGTCACCTATTTTCAATCCATCCTCCAACTGAGGATGATCCCTCAGGCAAAAGCCTTAAGACTTACTCAATCCACCCTCCAACTGTGGGCAATCTCTCATGTTCCCCTTTCTTTCCCAACCTTGTGGGCGAAGGCCTGGATATTTAACCTAGTACCCCTAACTTGGTACCCCTTTCCAATACACCCTCATAGCCTTCGTTGTTGGCCAGCCTTTGAGGGCAATCTCTCAGTTCCCCTTTACTTTCCTGACCTCAATGGATCAGGCGAAAGACTGGAGATTAATTTAATACACCCTCTCCTTAGAAGGTGATCTCTCAAGCAAAAGCCTGGAGATTTGACCATTCAATTTTACTGATAAAAGTTGAGGTAACTGTTTTTAATTCTTTTCTTTCTTCAGTCTCTCCTTTCCTGAGTCTTCTTTCTGGCAGATCTTTCCCAGTCTTTATAAGTCTCTCTGGATCTCAGTGGAACCTCCAATTGTGGCGCCCATGCCACAAGCAACTCTGAGGTATCAGGAAAAGAAGAACATATGCCCAGCTGTTCATACTAAGAAGTGTCTTTATTTTGACAGGAGAACGTGTGTGTGTGTGTGTGTGTGTGTCTTCATTGCAAGTGCTAAGAGGTCTCTCTCTTGTGGGAAGGAGCAGTCTTATATATAGTCTTACAGCACAGTGGAAAAACCCCAGAGCGTGTTTTCCTCGTGCTAGATGTTGATGTCTGTGGGGCAATCCAGGGGCAGTAAGCCAGGACTAGAAAACATGATGCACCTGTGGCTATCAGCTGACAAACAGCTCAGAGACCCTGTGGGTGCTAGGCCCCAACAGGTGTCTGCCCCTGCCTCCATCAGCCATAGGATGAGAGTTATAGGATGGCATATAAGGTAGTCATCATTATAATGGGAGGGCATTTAAGGTAGCCTTAAAGCCAGTTGGTGTCATTCTTGTAGATCTGTGAAGATCTCTCTAGTTCCAGATCTCTCATCCAACTTATACTGGCTCCCTCTTTTCTGGTATCTCCCATCCTTTTCTCCTCTATTCTTACCCTGGCTCAACCTTCCTGCTCTCCCATGTCCTCCTCTGCCCTCCTCTTTCTCTCTCTCTTTCTCCCATCTCCTTCTACCCTCCCCTTTCCCCCAAATCCAATTAGGAGATTGCATCCCCTATCCCTTTTCCAGGTTACCATGCATATCTCTCTTAGGGTCCTCCCTCCACCCCAGCCTCTCTGACGGTGGGGTTGTGGGCTGGCAATGCCTTGCTCCATGTCTAAAATCCATACATTCTTAAATACCCTAATCAAAAAGGGGAAAATGACAAAAGCCTTTATTTTCAATATACAAGGAAGAAACAGACTTTCTTCATTAATTCTCCAAATACTTGGTAACCACGCCTTAGACTAAATCTCTTCTTATGTGGTCTTGAGGGTCGAGAATAACCATACCTTGGAATATGAAGCTTGCTATTAAGATAAGAAATCTATGACCAAGACCATATCTGACAGCAGCCTTGCCTTAGACCTTTAGATTTTATAACTTTAACCTTGGAAGAGTAAGTATAGCTTTGAACTCTCTGAACTTAAGCCCACATGAACTGAAGCCATTTTTATGAACCCTTACAACTTTCAACATGTTTATAGTTCTTTTTAGTTTCATGTCTTACATGTCATCAATACCATTTTTTCTTAAACACCATCATTTTGGGATGAGTGGGGACATATTATACTTTTTTTTCTTGTACTGCTTGTGTATTTGAAATTGCACTTGGGCATCTGGGACTAAGTTGTTTGTTGTAATTTTTGCTGTTTTCAGTCTAAAAGGCTGGAACCTTAAGGTAGGCATCAGATGGAGGGAGGCTGGAGGCAGCTGCAGTGAGGCAGAGTGGGTAGAGCATTATCCTGTTCACTTCAGGCCTGGCCATGTGCCATGGGTCAGCAAAAGAAGGATTCTGGAATAGAGAAGTGAGCAGAATACATTTAGCATGGAAACCCACCTTGTCAGGTCCACATTGAGCTGTGTGTAATATTGGTCAAGTTTACAGGGCACCACAGATAAAGGAAGGGTTGGTAATGTTTCAAGGTAGAGAGGCTACCTTGTTTCTGTTCTAGGGTACGTGCATGTGCTGGCCTGGTTTGAGAAGCCTTCCAGAACACGGAGGTATCAGGGTCAGTGGAAGGTTGATCATGGTGTGCTAGGCAGGTTGCCTGTGCAGGGTAGGCTGGAGAGAGGTTGATATCAGCGTAAGGAGAGGATGGAAGCAGCTCAGGGAGGAGGGACTGGGTCACTGACCGCAGCTGAATGTGCACAGCAACCTCTCAGAACATTTTATTATTTGTTATTTGTACTTTAGATGATTAAGACAGCAATTTCGAGCTGGATTATGTTACGATGTCTGTTACAGGACATGAAAGAGAAAATATATTATGAATATTACTGGAAATGGTCTATTGTAGTCATTCTGAACATAAAGTAACTCTAAAAGGATATTGCATATATGTAGTAAGGAAAGGAAAATCTTGGAGAGGGAACTGGGACTGGCATGTAAAACAAGCTTGTTTCTAATTTAAATAAAAAAGGAAAAATCTTAGAAGGGCTGATGTACTATATAAAAAGACAAATAAACACAACTAATTTTTCATTAAATTTATGCATTTTACACTTAAGTAAAATGAACACCTACTGAATGAAAATTAAAGAGTGAATTATTTTACCTAGAGCTACTAAAAAGAAAAGGGGAACTTTTAGAGTACATTGTCTTTTGACA
Organism: Mesocricetus auratus; assembly: GCF_017639785.1. Classification (NCBI taxonomy): domain Eukaryota; kingdom Metazoa; phylum Chordata; class Mammalia; order Rodentia; family Cricetidae; genus Mesocricetus; species Mesocricetus auratus. The sequence continues at coordinate 28,560,463 of NW_024429192.1, read as the reverse complement.
TAAATTCAGACACTTCAAATAACTTCTTTTTCAATCTATATGAACATGGAAATCATTACTGCATGGGGAAACATCAATGTTATTTGACTAATCTTTCAGACACATAGAAGCAGCCATGACCAGGTATGAGATAGCCAGAACCCATGTGGCTTGTTTTCACTATTCATCACCAGCATAGGTGGGCCCCCTTGCAATGCTGGGTGAATTTTCTCCTCATTCTTCTTTGGAAAGGCCAATGTGGCAGGGCAGAAATCAATATTCACACATGGCATGTGAAATCAAATCGATTCAAGCTTTTCCTTTTGTGATATTTGCAATGCTAAAGGGCGATTTATCAAACTTCACAGCTTCTTGGAACTTATAACTTTCAAATTAAAATTTTAGCCTTCTGTATTAAATAAATACATCTTTGAATACCAGTGGAGTTCTCAACTTTTGGGTTCATTAATATCAAGTACCTTGGAATCACTGGGAGATTGTATTTTGAGGTGTGTGTGTGTGTGTGTGTGTGTGTGTGTGTGTGCGTGTTTGTGTGTGTGTGTGTATATGAGAGAGAGAAGGAGAGAAGGATTTTCCATGGGGAATGCACATAACTTTCCTCGTGTTTTCAAAGACATCTGTGAACAACAACACCAATAAAAAGCCAAGAATAACTCCACTGAGAAGCCCCAAACTTTCCACATAAACATTTTCAACAGAAGAAGTCTAGAACACTTAAATGTGTCAAAAGCACAATCACTTTCAGGGGAGTTTTTAAACACTATTCCACTATTTCCAGATGGGGCAATCTATAAGGAACTTTTATTTTGATGTGTAATTAATATTGGGAGATTTATTCTTGAGAAAATGAAGTACATTTTCAGTGTGATGAGTAAGGGCTGGACACTGAAATGTCCTATTTTGTGGGTGCCAGGTAGAGGTTGAACTAGACACTTGATACATATGATCTCACAGGGACCTTATGACCACTGGGTCCTTCGTTTATGGACTGAAAAGGAAAATAGGAAAGTTAAAACAGTTAATGAAGGAAAGAGGGTGATGAGCAACAGACCTGAGGTTCTCACCAGTGTGACCATACACTAATATCTCTGATAAATAATCACAATATCTGAAATAGCTCTTATCATTTTACAGAAAAAGAGAATGTCATGTATGGGAGCTGTTAAGTGTGACAGCAAGAAGTTTGTTAATCTGTCATTTTATAGGAAAATATACTGCTTACAACAAAATAGGAGCTCAGTAAACAGTTTTTAAATGAATCTACAAAGTCAGACTACCATTTAGTGACAATATCAGAAAAGGATTGCTGAAACATAGTTTTAAAATCTACTCACCTGGTGTGGACAGTGGTAAGGAATTCTAATGCCCTGCATGGATATGTGTTTTGTCTACCCCAGTTGAAAGTTTCCAGGCTGTTTCCAGAATCTGTGTGCATCCCTAGACCAATGCTGAAAATCTAAAGCTTGTGTGTCCTTTCCTACTCCCTATTGTTTAACATGCAGAGCTTATTCTAAATAATCATATCTTAGGGGAAGCTAATGCTAGCCACAGGAAGTTTTCACTGTCTTTATAAGGAATTTGATGTCTGATAAGATATAGATAGCACCTGCCATTTGAAAACTGCTTACTATACGTTTCCAATCTATAAGGACCATCTAGTTCTTCTTGTCTTGTTTCCTGCATTTCCCAGAATCTACAATGTAACATGCCTTGGCCTAAAATTTTTCAGTGCTGGCTTCATTCAAGCATGAACTATAATGCACATAGGGCCTAGTATTTTGTTGTTAATGTTTTGTTTATTAATGCTTATGTTCTGGCTCTGGTTGCTGTCTTAAAATGTGTGTGTGTGTGTGTGTGTGTGTGTGTGTGTGTGTGTGTGTGTGTGGTGTGCTGTAGGGATTAAACAGAGCCTGGTGTGTGCTAATTTGCATCCCATCCTTGCTCATTAAAATTAATACACTCTCGCTCTATACTGTGGGCCATAAATTAGGTTGCTAGTCTTGCTTCTTTTTTCTCCTGTTGTAGAATAGTGCAAATCTTTTTTTATTCTGCTCCATTCTTTAATTGAAATGTTTACCACCATTTACTTACTATATAATGCTGGAAGCAGAGATACATTTCAATTTCATGGCTTTCTGACCATCCCAATATTGCTTGTGATATTTTTATAATTTAAATCTCATAAGTTATCTTTGTGGTCAACACAGTGAGCCCACGTTTCTTTTGCAACACATATCATGAGAGAGAAACAACAACAGAAAACACTAACAACTCTTGAGACTTGAATTAAAAGCTGGCATCTGCCATTTATTAGTTGTAAGAATTTCAGCAATTCAAAAAGCTTCTTGAATATCCATTTTGGCATTAAGAAGCTGGGAAGAATGAGGCTAAGTCAAGACAGGGCAGTTTGAACAGTTGCCTTAAAAACTAGAAATGTGATCTGAAACATACGTGGTAGAATAACTCCTTTTGGTTTAGGGAAGTTCTCATAAAACTTAAAATTTTAATTCTGTTCTAAATTTTAACAACAGTTTACCCTCTTAGCAGTTATCAATGTGCATTTCTGAGAAGTATGCTTTAGCCATAAATCACTTGTTCACTATTCACTTATGAGATAGTTCCATAAAAATTTTTAAATAGTTCTTTCTTCCAAAAACAAACCAAAAAATAAAAACATGGGTGTCCAAATTTCATGATATTGCTGCTAGAAAAAATGAGGTAGCATCTCCCTTTGAATGTAAACAAATATGGGGCTGTTTTAACCAACAGACCAGGAATGGCATCATGTGGTTGATTAAGCCGCATCATAAGATGGAAGGTAGTATCCAGTTTGTATATTGGAGCAGTTGTTTCTGGATGCCTGAGTCAGTACAGAACAAGGTCAGCAACCCAGAAGCTACTGTGCCATGAGAAAGTTATGTTACATGGTCAATGTCCATGTAATCCCCAAATCAGAGCTCTTTTCTTCTTGCCATCCCTGTCCGGGTTCTACGCATATGAGTGAATAAGCCTTCATATGATTCCAGCCTCCCATCAAAAAGCCACCCCAACCATTTTTAACCCTTTAATGAGGCTGAAAATATCATAGAACAGAATAAGCCAATTCCTTTGTGCTCTATACGTGTGCTTTCCAAAATGTTTATCCATATAGAAATGGTTAAGTCACAATCAAATTTTGTATGGTAGCTACAAATGAAATAATTTCAATTTGGAAAAAAGTGTATTTCTATCTTTAGCAATAGTCCAGAATTATATTTCTAGGACATTGTTGCAGAATATTATTTTAAGATGTGTTACATTTTTTATTCTGTGGAATATTTGTTTAACGATGCAAAGATGTGTTGCATTATTTTACGTTGCATTTGTTTAACTCTGTGAAACTGTTTTTTGCCTGCCTAAAACACCTAACTGGTCTAATAAAGATGTAAACAGCCAAAAGCTAGGCATGAGAGTGATAGGTGGGGCTTCCAGGGAGAGAGGAGCAAAGAAAGGGAGGAGAGGAGTATGCCAGGAGCCAACCACCCAGCCACCAAGCCAGTCATAAAGTAAGGAGGAAAGAAAGGTATATAGAAAGGGAAAATCCCAGAGACAAAAGAGAGATAGGATAATTTAAGAAAAGCTGGCTAGAAATAAGCCAAGCTAAGGCTGGATATTCATAAGTAAGAGTAGTAAGTCTCCTTGTGTTTATTTGGGAGTTGGGTGGTAGGCCCCCAAAGAGCAAAGATTAAAAAAATGTCATCTACTACAGAGCATCCTTTCTTTAAGGATCTCAGATTCATGGTTGTGTTAAACTCATAATCACCTGATTCTGAATCCAAGTGCCAGGACTAAAGACATGAGCCTCCACATCCAGCTTCATCTTCTCATTCTTAAGAACCAACTGATGTCTTCCAAACTTCTTTATCATGTAGACCTCAAGTCCATATTTTCAAGTACACACACACACACATATGGGAGGTGGTGAGTGTGTATATTATGTATTCCATACATTTGATGATACTTGTGACTCTCACGTTGATATTTTGAATATTCTCTGGATATTATATTCATTCTTGTTTATGAGCACATTTAATCTTCCTTAAGAAAAATTTGTATTTTATATGTCATTTGTAATAGCTGGCTTCTCATTGGTATTCAATGTTTTAGTAATAATTCAGCTTTGTTCTGAGTTAAGAGTATGGGCACCTAAGTACTTCTCTCTTGAAAAGTCACTTAATAGTTAGTGGCTATTTTTAAAAATGTCTGATAGTTACTCCAGCTTTTCCTCTGCCCACCAAGTTGTCCATATTTGGCTTTAGAGAGAAATAATGGGAGAGAAAAAAACTTGCGTTTTCTGTATATGCCAGGTTTGGCTAGCATAAATCAAATTGCACATTTAGTGCATTATTTATTGTACTCTTTTGATGTATATTTCCTTTACTTGAGGGAAATCATTGTTAGATTGAATGTCTAAGTAAAATATACCAAAGTGTTCCCATAGCTGACTCAAGATACAAAGGGTTGGCCGATATACAGACAGACAGACATAGACAAACAGACTTCACAGTAGCTCAGTAACTACTGAGAACTAGACAACCCTAAGACAGCAGTCTGAGTAGGAATTAGGTTCTGAACAAGAATACTGATACTCGCAGACACCCTGCTGTTTGCCACATTCTCATCATGGTTTTAATCATAATTGCTTCCCTAGCACCCATCTGGGCTGCTATCAACAAGGCTCACGACTTCCAGGGAGAAATAAATAGAGAGACAAGTGAACTCATTGGAAGCTCCAATTCTGTCTTTATGCAGATTTCTCAATAATAAAATAACGAAGTGAAACACTATAAAAAAAGGTTTGGAGGAAACAAGTATCTTTAAATAGATTATGTCCCACAAGGAATCAGTGGGTGCTAATGTTCTCTTGTTGGCTATAAAACTACTGGGGGAGAAATGACAATTATAGCAGTTTCAGCATACTCTAGCCTTAGGAACTTAGGCACAAATAAAAAACATTACAAAAAGAAACTTTGAAAAGACTGTCTTTAACAAGGCACCACAATTAAGATGGCCATTCATAAAATGTTCTCATCTGTCTCACTTTCTCTTCAGGATGGGTTCCATAGCACCTCCGGATATCCTTCAAGGCCTAACAATATGCCTTTCTGTTTGTGGGTTTTAAGGATTGAATGTGTTATTAATCAAAACAGTCGCTGTAGTTTCAGTGCTTCAAGAACCTCCTGGGGCATTGCATACAGCTGCATTCAAAGAAAATGAACTGTTATAAACTTGATCATATTCATCCCTTGGGCTCATCTGATTACAGGATTACCCAATGAGCTGTTACAGTGTCTCTAAGTAATTAGTTAACCCATACATTGGGAATTATTTTCTCATTTATTCTCTTTCTCTTTTATTTTCCTTCTTTACTTCCTCCCTCTGACTTTCCCACTCTCGTTATCCTTATTTTTGCCTTTCTCTCTTTCCTTCCCTCTCTCCCTATCTCTCCTACCTCTCCCCCTCTCCTTTCCTTTAAGTCTTTTTTCCCTCTCCCTCTCTATCACTCACTCTCATCCTCCCTCTGTACCTAGTCCTCATAGGGTGTATTTTTCTAACCATTTAGCTATCTTATATTTCGCAGTAAAAACATTCATAACTTTGAGAAATACAGATTTGCAATGACCCTGTTTGTGTGAGGGCAATAAATGTTACATGTTTTGTCAGATTGAACAAAGAGCCATATGATTGATTCAGGAACTTATAGAGCTGCACTCACTACCAGAACATCCCAAGATTACTTGGTGATGATTCTAAGATCCTTCCGTACATAATTAGATAGAAAGTGAAACTCCCTTTAGAAAGTGTATTGTTTTGAAAGTATATCTCTGTGTTGTTTAAAGTTCTCCATAGTATAACAGAGCAAAGCATGGTAAGAAAAGATGCCTCATAAGATAAAGGCTCTGAAGTAACAGTTACCACTCACTCAATTTTATTTACTGAATTCTTTTTTATTTAAATTAGAAACAATCTGATTTTATATATAAATCTCAGTTCCTTCTCTTTCCCATCCTCCCATGTCCCCCAGTGACCCCCATCCTATCACTTTTTTACTCTATAGAAAGGGTGAGGTCTTCCATAGGGTATCATTAAAGTCTGTCACATCATTTAGGGCAGGGCCTAGGTCCTCCCCTGTGTGTCTAGGCTGAGGGAGTATCTCTCTATGGGGAATGGGCTCCCAATGTCCACTTATACACTAGGGATACTGTTCTACTACCAGAGGACCCATAGACTGACTGCCAAGGCCTCCTAACTGGCGCCCACATTCAGAGGACCTGGTTACATCCTATGCTGGTTTCTGAGCTGTCAGTCTGGGGTCGATGAGCTCCCCCTTGTTCAGATCAGCTGTTTCTGTGGCTTTCCCCAGCCTAGTCTTGACCCCTTTGCTCATCACTCCAGGAATTTGGCTCATACTTAACTGTGGGTCTCTGCTTCTGCTTCCATCAGCTATTGGTTGAAGTCTCTGGGATGGCATATAAGGTAGTCATCAATCTCATTACAGGGGAAGGGTGTTTAAGGTAGACTCTCCACTATTGCTTATATTGTTAGTTGGGGGTCCTTCTTGTAAATCTCTGAACATTTTACTAGTGCCAGAGTTCTCAAGGAGTTCAGAGAAAGAGAAGGGGAGAAGAACAGGTGGGGAATATATGAGGGACCAGGAAGATTGAGTGGGAGGGAGAATAGAGAAGAACAAGAGAAGAGATACCTTAATAGAGGAAGACATTATAGGTTTCTATGCTGAATTCTTACCTTACACTGTAACTACATAAAGACATAAGCTCTTCAAGGAAGGAGTTAAGCAACTTGGCCAACTCTGCTCAGACTTTTGCATGAAGAAGAGGGGACTTGAGACAGCACCAGGTTGAAATGGGAAGGTGGTATCTCTAAGTTGTCAGAGGGTCCTCATCAGAATCGAGGACTGAATCTACCTTGACCTTGGACTTGAGAATTGCAAGAAGATAAGTCATTAAACCACTCATTCCGTGGTTCATTATTGTGCAGGCCTGGATGCATAGTACAATCATCACAGACTAATTCTCGCTCAGAAGACTAAACCTGCTTTTCCTGGCAAAAAGAAAGATGAGGAAGGTAAAGGAAAACATGTAAATTCAAAATAAGCTAATAAAATTGGACACTTTTCCTAGTATTGTCCTGGTTAGGGTTACATGGGACACACTTTGACATGCACAAGGCCTTATACTCTGGGTTTAATGTATTATAATTATTTGAGGATGGCAGAGCCCCAGTAAAGGGTTGAAAATGGCAAGATAATTGTAAAAGTTGTATTCTTTCCAAGACAATAATTGAAAGAGTGAACTATTTATTATAATCTATTTCTTTTGTTAACAGTAAAACAAAAGGTGGTGCTTGTCACATGTCACAGAGCTGTTGAGAACCAAGTCGTTTCTTCTGCTGCTTTTAATGCTTGTACATGATGCTGTCCCCTGCTGCTTTTAATGCTTACACATGATGCTGTCCCTCCTTACACTTGCTCTGAGTGAGAAGCTCTGCAGTCTATGTATGAAGTAGAGCTCTCTGCGGATTTTAGGGGCTCCTACTGATCTAGGGGAGTCCAGTGCCTCAGAGGAGACCAGACAAATGACACTAGTTGACAAGGTCAGTTCACAAAGTGCACTGATTGGGTATGATTCCAGTGTCCTACTGCTCCTCCCGTAGGTTTGGACAGAAAGTTAAAAATGTTATAGTAAAAGGCGAATGTGAGATTTTAAAAGATGGAAAGTCACTATTACCGCGGCTGGAATCAGGTCTAATAATGTGCACTTCCTAACAGAGTGCATCTGACTACATGGAAAATTTTCATCTTCATACGGAAAGTAGTCACGTGCTTCTCATAACCATTCATATCCTGTTACTTGCTCAGTCCCTGTCCTTCAGATATGTTCATCCCCTTCTGTAGCTCTCAGACTTCTTACTTCACAATTCCACCTTTAATTGGTATGTGTTAAAATACCCAAATCTTTTTTAAAAAATAACTTATTTCTAATTCCTGTCTGTACAACTGCCTTCCTGTTTCCTATTACCACCCTCCTTCTTGAAAAGTCTTTTCTATTGTTGCATTCTCGTGCCAAATATATACAACTAACAGCCTGCTCTCATCGTTCTGGAAACACTCTCACACACTACCACTATCAACTGCTGCTTGATTCTACTGGTGGCTCCTTTATTTCCATTTAATCTATGTTTCTGAAAAATTACTTTTCTGTGATAAATTGGCTTACCCATTCTCTGTGTTTAATAACATCCAAATCTTCTTAATCATTTTTATCATAGAAAAGGGGTAGATGTATATTTTCAAAACACAATGTTTTCTGAGAAAGTTGTAGAAACAATTACAAAGATAACGGATGTAGAAATTCACAGACCTAAGCACCCCAAAGATAAAATAGTTACTAATCTGAAGAATATTTGGAACTTTTTATCAAGGCGATAGATGCAAACATTTCCTTAGAATACATAAAATAGAGAAAGAAATATCTAAGTAAACTGGTTTAAATATTAAGTCTTTCCTCACACTTCTATATATCATTTAAAAGTGAATTTTGAAAACAAGACAATTAATTCTGCTTTAAATATCATTTTTACATATCCTTGAAATTTATAACCAACCATATGGAGATCTGTACAAATCTTTCTTTTAATCATGCTTGTCTATACACAGAACAGACAACCTGTATGTATCTTTTTCTTAATTCGCCTAATACCCTCCCCAATCTGTAGAGAAATTCTACATGTGTGGCATTTAACCAAATCAGTGAGATTTTGTGCTCTGACTGTAATTTTACTGAAAGAAAGGAGAATTGTGAAGAAGCAGTTCAACCATGACTTGGTGTGCTAATTAACAGCAAGACGAGACAAAATGCCTCTGTTTAATTGTCTTTTCTTTATTAAAAAATCAGTTACATGTAACAAATTATTACACAAGAGCTGGTACATACAGTTTGCTTCCCAATATTCCCCATGGCCCTTCTGCATAAATGCTGCATTAGCATCTTAGGAGACACTGATTTATTCTTCTTATGACATTATACACTAAAAGAACTTCATTATGTCCTATTTTCTTCCACAGACTGTCTTGCCCAAATTGTTTGGTTGAGAGCCTCTTACATAAACCATATCAAGGCTTTGTTTACTTTCATTGTTGAATATCCATCTAAGCTCTTACACTAGCAGCTTTGTAAAGAAGTGGGGGCTATTAATCAAATTTACCTAAAATGGCTCTTCTTCAGGCCATCATTTTTGGCAATAGCAGAGAAGTAAACCACGGAATGGGAATCCATTAGAATCATCATACTGAGAAAATAACGTGTATATGGCTAATTATAATAATGCCTCTTAGTAATATCTTGATTTTTATACTTGAATACACAGTAGAAAATTGCTCAGTGTTCCTACTTCTCTTTAGCCACTAAGGATAGAACAGCTATTTTGCACTGACTTTTGTGTGCATGAAATACATGGCGTGTATGTTGGTGAAAAGGGGACGTTGCAGTCTCCTGCTTATACAGATTTTTGAAATTGTTTTTATTTATGTTTTTAAAACTCACATGAGAATGCTCATGGTATATGGTGTCACTTCTGAGCGATGTGCAGTTTTTACTTATTATTGATGTTAGTTTCAGAGTTTTCACAATAGGACAGTTTCAACAAAACTGTCTCTGTTTGATTTCCTGCATGTCTTATTAAAGTATCCCAACACTATAGAATAGACAAAGACAGTGGATTTCTTCATTGCATTATTCCTTATAATAGAACATGGTTGTACTTGTGTCCAGATATGAAAGCAGATAAACTGAAGTGACACTCCCTCTTCATAAATTATCAACTTCCTAAGATACAAGAATCGCAAGTGTATGAAATTAATTAGATATTATTTGTACTAATCATCCAGAGACCTTGTTCAAGGACATGTCATGATTCTGTCCATTTGGATGGGATCTAATATTTTACATTTCTAAAAGACTCACTGGTCTTAGAGATCTTACTGGTGAAAGAAGTATATTCTTTTCATAACAAAACTGTTTACATTTCCTGTCCTGTTTCTTCCCTCCAGAATGGCTACTCTTATTATATCCAGTACTTCCTAGTTAGAAAGTAAACAAGATGTTAAGACTGGTGATAAGCAGTAGACTTCATTTAATAGTATTTGTCTTTCCTTTTCCCTCTAGTGTACAATTTTTAAATTTTTTTATTTTGTAGTTTTTAACGAGTGCAGAGGGAGGGAGGGAGAGAGAGAGAGAGAGAGAGAGAGAGAGAGAGAGAGAGAGAGAGAGAGAGAGAGAGAGAGAGACTGAGAGAGAGAGAGCCTCAACCAAAGATGAGCTCCTCACTGATTATCCAATACTAAGTGGTCAGTTCTGACATCAAATACACAGAAGCAACACTAAATGGACTCAGAAGATTGTACTTACATATTTACGAGTTTATATAGAAGTACATGTAACAATAATAATCAAATAAAAAGAGAGCATCAATTTGAGAGAAAATGGGGACAACGAGAAAGGCTGGAGGGAGGAAAATATGGAAAATGATGTACTTACATTTTAATTTAACACATCTTGTTTTGACTTGTCCCTTGATGGTAGAAATAGATAAAGGAGGGGGTATAGCAATCCAAGATTGAATTTAGAATATGAAACCAATCATGCTGCATTAGGAAAGAACATTCCTATTTAATTAGGAGTAAGTGCTACATGTCGTAAGATGTCATGTGTTCAGTATTCCTCCATTGATTATCTACATTGGGCAGATTGTGCAGCCATTGCAACTCCAGCGGTCACTACCAAAGGAGCAAAGGATACAGAACTGCTAAAATGTACAGAAAGTATTTTCTCATGCACATTTTTATTTTTTAAAGACCTAGTCTTTGATCCTTTCCTGCAACAAAGTATTTCTTCAACCTTAACAGTTTATTGATTCAATTAGTATTCTAACTATGTTTAGACTTGCATATTTTCTTAGCTGTTGTGTATGCCTAACTGAAATGAGTGTGGTTAATTCTTTCAGGAAAAGACCTGAGATTCCTTTTCATTTCTATTAACTGGGAGAAAGAATTGTAATGAAGGGGAAATGGATTTATAGTTTATAAAAGGTGAGCAGTGGGACTCCCTTAACCTATAATGAAAAGTAAAAAAGCAAGGAGTTCTGAGAGCTCCTAATGCTATTGCTGGTTGAGGTGGTTCACAAATTTCAATGGCCATATAATTTAAAGTGTTTTCCCAAAATGGCTTGTTGTCTGTGAGCAATTGTCTGGAAACAATAGGAAATTATTTTTAAACTGTGCACTTCAGTATGCTACAAAGCTTCTGTATTAGACAATGGCTTATATGTGTCGTAAAATGAAATGCCAAATTCAGAGTTTGAATTATCCTAAAGTTTTAGACACACAGGTATTCAGAGGTCCATGCATTGTGAACATGAAGACTTGCTAACAGCGGGCTTTGTTTCCATGGGATAATTACACAAATCATCCCTAGTACATTCTAGAGAAATATGTCGTTTTATGGTTCTTTAATAGACTATCTTGAAAGAAAAATTAATTAACAGTACCTTTCCAAAACCATCAGAAATATCACAATGCCATCACGTGTGGCAAGTAGTCATGTCCCCAATGCTCTTTGGATAACAAACTCATCTTTGGTTGGGAAAGAATGCAAGGTGAATCTAGCTTGGGAAGTTTTGTGTATCTCCCTCTTACACAGCTACAATTGTTGGTGCTTTGTAGTTCAAAGATGAACAAGCAGTCAAGCAAGGGAAAACAGCATAAGAGAAAAAAAGGGGGGGTTGAACTGTGTTAATAATTGATTTAAGCACAAGAAATTTATTCACTTAATTACTATCCATGTAATTAATGAAATGAATCCCTAAAAAAAACACAAAATGTTAACATTAAAATGTTAGTAGGGAAAAATCTTTGATAGGGCATGGTATTAAAGATCAATCAATACAGTATATATTATTTCTCTGTAAATCCTCCCACCATTATAATGTGTAAAAGTCTTCTGTTTTCTCTCTATCTGTGTTTATTAGTTGTTTATCTGTTTACATTTCCTAATTAGAAAAGACTCAATTATTAACAGGTAAAATTTTATTATACAATAAACTAAGAAGAGCACATAAGAGATAATTATTGGCTTATAGAAGAAGGCAAACGACTAACATCTCTTGTTCACCTTAGAATTAAGGGTATAGATATCAGAACTACAATCTAACATACTCTGTTGTGAAAACTGCAGAATTAAGGAGGAAATCAATGATAGTTCTGCAATTCTTTTGCTTTCTTTCAAAACATATGTCTTCATGACAGTAGTCTAAGTTAATAATGAAATAAATTTTTTTACCATAAATCAAAGGTGCATGCAAAAGAAACTAATGCTATTCCACGAATCATATTTGGAAGATCTTGGCATTTCCCTAGTTAAACGTGCTTCATTTGCACATGAAATATTAATGCTAATTCATATTCTCAGGTGCTGTGTTATTTTGCTCCTTAAAACTTCTGTAGCAATATCAACATTTTCCAAGGGGGGAGTAGGTAAACTGATAAATACATATTATGTATATTTAATTACTTATCATTTGAGATATCTGAAACAATAATTATGCAATAATGTTTAGTTCATATAAGAATGGATCCCTTGAGATCTCATAAAATATGATGCAATTTAAAATATATTAAATATATTCATCTTTCTGGAATAAAAATACACACTGTAAAAAACTCAGCTTAAAGCAAAGGTCACTCAGGAAATTAGCTTTTGGAATAAAATTTACCCTTACATTCTCAATTTCAAAGATGATAAGTAAAACTTGGGGAAGGAAGAAAGACAAACATAGATATTCTTTTGTCAAGTATTATTCTATATTAGGGAAATAAAATATATTAAATACTTTTGAGATTTATGATACTTTAAGCATTCCTTAAAAATAACAGCAATTTGGTTTTATATTGTGAAAATTTTGCAGTATTATCTGATAGTGTTTTTCTGTGTATCTGTAGAATTCTAATTTAATGTCCTGGGGCTTAAAAATGATTTTTAAGACCTAAAGATTTAGGGTGAACATAGTGACAAAGTTATTTATAACCAAACTTTTCACTTTTAAGGGTGAATTACCAAACTAAAGCGGTAATTTTTACTATCCAATAGTTAGAGAATTTCATAGTATATATTATGTGAGACTTTATATCTATACTCTGTAAACTCCACAAGAAAAATGAATCACCTTAGATGGTACATGTCTACAATCCCTGACCTATGTAAACTATGGCAAGAGGATCATTGGAGTTCAAGTTCATCTTGAACTAGTCAACCCAAGGCTAGTCTAAACTACATAGCAACATTCTCTCTCAAAAACAAAACCATACTTTACTATATATGTATATATGTATGTATGTATGTATATATATGTATGTATGTATGTGTGTGTGTGTGTACACAAACTCTAACATCTTAAAAATCATATGTATATACATACATATATGTATATATTGCACAATTGAAAATACAGAATGTATTTTAGAAAACCAGGCCTTCTAATCATGGCTATAAAAAAAAGTCAAAAGAAAATTATTCCAGGGATATTAACTTCTGGGTGACAAAAATAATATTTCTATACTTAATCTTTTACTAGGCATAGAATCTGCAGGCAGAAAAATAGCTTGTTTTCCATTACTGATTTTACATTAGTGAAAAGTCTCCTTGGATGAAAATTACTTTGGCTATTAGAATGTCAGGGCCTGATGGCTCCTAGAAGGTACAGGTCCGGGTTGGACAAGGATAGGAGCTGAAGGGCAGAACTTGGATCTCAAGTTTTCCAGGCCTCTGTTGGCTTGTGTCGCCCTTTTCACCCGAGTCGGTATACCTTTATCTCCTCTCCAGGGCACAAGAAAACAGTGTACCCTGAGATCAAGTGTTTCCCCCGAATTTCTCCCTTTCCAAACCATGCATTCTTGTTGCTCAGCACCCAGATCTAGCTGGAGCTGTCTCCCAGGCAGTAACGTGTTCTCGGCCCACTACTCAAGGACTGACCGTACGTACCTAGGTGAAAACTGATGTCTTTTAAATGAGTGTGTCTGTCATAGGTGTTAAACTGAATGGATTTAGCATCACTCAGACTCTGTTTCTCTGGAAAGGTAAATTCATCAGTTTCTACCAATTGGTCTTACAGCCAGATGAGGAAAACTGGACAAACCTCCATGGGGATCTCAGTCCTAAGATTTTGCAGTGCTGTTCTTTGTTGCCATCTCCTCGGAGCCACCACAGACCTCACTTGTCTGCCTCTTGAGGGGAACCAAACAGGAGTTCAGGATTATAATGCAGCCTTGGGTTGAGCTTGGGTTTGGGTGCCAGAAGAAGCAGAACTTTTTTTTTAAGGCTTGCAGCAACCTTCACTGTGGCTTCCTCATCCAGCCTGTCCTCTTCACTCTCTGAAACCAAACCCTCCGGGTTCTTGGCAGAGAAGACCACCTAGTCTCTTTTATGAAGTATCTTTTAAGTAGTACTTACGTAGAGGGCTCAAGCCTCCATTGTCCATTACCTATCCTTCCCTTCATTAGAATGAACGACACCTGCATCTTTACATTAGTCCTAAAATAACTTTGATGTTAATATTCAGGCCTGCGATGCTTGATGGTTTGGGCAAATTCGTGTGAGAGAGTGAAAAGCAGTTCCAAGCTCCTTCAAAGTCTATGTGAACTCAAAATGACCTATGGTGATCTCAACTCTGTACTAGTTGTGAAAGAAATTTTAATATAGAAGGAATTCCTCTTACCTGCACACCATAAAATTAATTTAGGTGGTAGTTTGTATAGATCAAATTGTTAATATTAAAAAGTCAACATTTAATGCTATTAACATTCCTAAACACTGTGTATATTGTTAAAAGGATTCTGGGAGACGGTTTGTGAAGTCGTTTATTCACAAAATGTCTAGTTAGCATTTACTATCTGCCAGGTACTAAGAATGGTGCTTTAAAATGCCTGCAGTGAGGAGAATGGGGGTTGTTGCCTGCCTTCTAAGGAAGTGCTGTCTACAATTGGAGTTTCAGGAAACACAATGCACTGCTTTCTGCTACTCATGTTTGCCGCATGATTTGCTATGAGTAGACTGGTAACATGTGGGCATCCATGAGAGTCTGACAATTCAATTAGAATCTTTAAGAAATGTGCTGTAGCAATTGCTCAGTTTGTAAAGTGCTGGATAACCCAACATAAGGTCCTGAATTCATATCCCAGACATCTTTGTGAAAATTGCCACAGTGGTACAGGCCTCCCCCAACCCAGTTCCCAGGAAGAGGAAGTGAGTAACATATGTATTACCGGAACTCAGCTTGCTGGGCAGTCAGTCCAGTCAGATCAGTGAACTCCAGGTTTAAGGAGAGACATTGTCTCGGACAGCAAGGCGGTCACCTGACCTTGATCTATGGCCTCCACCCTCATGCATGCACACATGGCCACACTTCAGCATGGACATGTACATGGAAAAGAAATGCTCTGAGAAACTGTGGGGTATAGATGGGTTCTAGACTGTCTAGCACACAAGAGGTTTTAGCAGTCACTCCTCACTAACACAATAGAGTTGTGCTATGCTGAGTTTGCCTGTTTGTGGTTGGCTCATTCGCCAGGAGAAGAAAATGCCTGCTTACCTACTATCCAGGTTTTATTCTGGACCATTGAATGAAAGGCCGAAGAGAGCTGACCCGGCAGAGTGAAGGAGAAAGCTTTCTCAACAACATGACAAAATTTAGTGGTAATTATTTGACATCTTAATCCCCTAGATTTGGAGGCCATTTCTCATTTATTGTTATTGTAGCAAAGCTGGCCTAATACACACAAAAGGATCCATCCAAATGCACCAAGCTCTTTCCATGTTCTAGCATAAGAATGCTGGATATAGGAAACAGAGAAAAATGTAATCAATGTTAGGGAAATGTGCAGTAGATATGAACATGTAACCAACATTTACAAAATTATGGAAGGAACATCCTCATAAATTTTACCCAGCAAAGTTTGGGAAACATGGGATATGAAAACAAAAAAAAGAAACAGGAATGGTAATTTCAATTGAAGTTAATTTTAACTTGGAAACAGGCAAAGAATAAGGAGTTCAGCATGAAGAAAGGGAGTGAGGATAAAATGGAAGCTAGGTTCTTGAAACACTTAGAAACCATCATGCCCAGAGCACACTGCTGCCATCCAACAAGGACCAGCTCACACAGAGCCTGCAGTCTATGCTGAGAAACCTGGGTTTGAGAAGTACAACACTGGCCATGAATGAGTATTTGCACTGAAACCTACTTAAGCTATCTCATCAGTGTCATAAATAGTGTGAATTCTGCCCTTGGTATATATGAATGGACCTTGGGTTTTGAATGTCTCAAAATGTGAGGCTGTTTGTACAAAACCCTTCATGCTGAGGTGTCCTTTCTAAACATCACCAACTGAAATGTTACCCATATACTATCGAGAAACAGTAGAAAAAGAAACAATTTACTTATGACATTACCTTACAATGGGTAACCTCTATGAAATACATTTCAAATAATTCAGTTTGTCATGCTTCATGTGGCTTCATAGTGACTTAACTAAGACAAAGAAACTAAACAAGGGACATTTCTCCTTTAAGAGATGAAATAAATTTTATTTGTCTGGCCATAAAAGGATTGTGGAGAAAGCAAACTAAGTAAAAATATTTTTACACTATCTAAAACCAAAGCAAAATGGAAAGAATTTCCTTCATGCTTATATCTGCAAACATTCATAAATATAAATATAAGATATATTTAACACATTAACAAAACTATTGTGAGTACTATTATCTATGAAAACTCCCTTTGAGTTCTTATATGATCAAGGGACTAGTCAAATAATGTCAAAATTGAAAAGAGTTAAAATTTCTTTAAAAGGTAAAACAAAAACCTTGCAGTCTTATTTTAGTAGATGTGTGTTAAGAGTCTACTGCCTGGTACAGCTGGGTGATATAAATCAGAAACAAGTCCCTGGAACATAGCAGCATCAAGGAGCATTGGGCGTTCTCTGGGTCTTCCATTCATAGAAGCATCCTGTTCTCTTGGCTCCCTGACTCCACAGGGCTAGCATCTAGTCCTTATGAATGGACTCCCAATATCTGCATTACATCAGCTCAATGTATTATCTTCTTAGGGTGTGGGGATGCTGCCACTAGGAGTATTGCCTGGAAACAGATCTTTTCTAAGTATCCAATTTAGAACAGAGGAGTTAGGATACTTTTCAAAATACACTAAATCCTAGATCAAAAACTTTTCAACTAATCTTTCTTCTTTTAACCCAAAATTATCAAAGTTACTGTCCATCATGACTAACCTACTATCATGAGATCCTCTCTCTCAAGGAAAATATACCAGTGACTGTTTTCAATTTTTCTGGGATATTTGGACTTACATTTTATAGGTAAGTGGTCCTTTGTGTGCATGACTGGTCTTTTGAATTGCTTTGAAAATGCATATGCTTCCCTTGATTCTTGTGAAGAAGGACCTGGAGTTTCCCTGAGGCTTCTGCTTTTATCTTTCTCTCTATAGTTTGCTGATTGTCACGGTACGACCCATTGGCACACTAGTCATTTTGTCTTTTGTGGTTAATTTAGCATAATTTGATTTCCTTTCTTCAAGATTTTTTAAAATAGGGTAGCTGCCTTAACAAATTGTAACAAAGAAAGCAGTTGCTATGTCTTGAATGTGACATCCCTCCTAGGTGCCTGTGCTTGATCACTGGTCTCCAAATGCTAGCCCTATTGTGAAAGGTTGTGAAACCACTTGGATTTGGAGCCTAGTTGGAAGATGTAGCTCACAAGCTGAGGCCTTGAGTTTTTATAGTCAACCTTACTTCCTGTTGGCTGTCTGTTTCTTAACCGTGGATACTGTGTCACCAGCTACTTTCTGTGCCTTCCACTTGTCTTTTCCCCCATGGGGGCCGTATTCCTTCTTCCGTTGTTTCTTTCTTCTTGGAAGTTCCTTAATAACAACAATGAGTAAATTACACCCTATCTTAAACAAACTATCTTAAACAAACAAAAAAAGATGATGGATGGGGGTGGCACATGCTTTTAATCCCAGTACTCGGGGAGAAGAGGCAGGCAGATCCCTGTGAGTTCAAGGCCGGCCTGGTCTACAGAGTGAGTGCCAGGACAGACTCCAAAGCAACACAGAATAACCCTGTCTTAAAAAACAAACAAGCAAAAAACCCAGCCAAACAAACAAACAAAAAAAGATTTGTGACCTCAGGCTCTCAGGTGTAAAACCAAAGAATGTCCAGGAGTGTATTTTCTAA
The DNA here is from genome assembly GCF_017639785.1 of Mesocricetus auratus. Lineage (NCBI taxonomy): Eukaryota > Metazoa > Chordata > Mammalia > Rodentia > Cricetidae > Mesocricetus > Mesocricetus auratus. The sequence continues at coordinate 28,542,105 of NW_024429192.1, read as the reverse complement.
TGGTCGTCCTGGAGAATTCATTCCTTTATTTCATAGCTGCCAGGGGTTGCCCGTTACTTGCTCATTGCTTTAATTTTTTCTATTGTATCATTTTCTTTCCCACCCTGACTCTTGCCTGTCTAAGACTATGTTTGGTTTCATCAGACTACAACATAATTCAAAATACTCTTCCCAACTCAGGATCCTTAAGTTAAACATATCTAAAATTTTCCTTTGCCATGTAATACAATAGTATCAAAACCTGAGGAAGCCAGAATCCAAACATCTGTGGTGTGCCATCAGTTAGTGTACCCCAGTAAGTTTTACTCATATACCTCAGTATATTTCATCAAAAGTCCTAAGAGATGTGTTCTTATTCTGTTACATTTTGGAGCTTCTAGATTTGTAACATCTGTGTTGTCTTGTCCAGGAACAGCAGTTTACCTGCTCAGCCTTAAGTGTTCAATTTGGTATGGGTCCTTGATCTGACTATCACTTTGTGCACTGATAACACCCACTCATTCTTTATTCAAAGAACTTTTAATGTCTGAAGTCATGCTTCCGTTCACTGTTGCAGATAACAAATGTGGATATTGGAGTGCTTTGAAATTCTCAGGATTTGTAGAGATATTTTGATGTTTGAACACTGAATCTTCTTTGCTGCATTTGTCATTATTCAAACTTGTTATAAATATTATGATTTTCCCTTTTTAATAATACATTTCTTGCTCCAACATTTTATACTTGTATATGATGTGCCTGATTACTTTTCTTCATTGTCTTTTACCTGTTTCTCCACTCCTACCAGTCCCCTTCTTCACTACAAATCTCTTCCCAATATTAATAACTTTCTCTTTTGTTTTATGTCCCACTGCATTGAAACCATGCTTTACATGTAACGATGGGCTTGGAGCTACACACTGGACTTTGTTAGGGAAAGAAGTGCATGTTATGTCTTAATCTTCTTGGTCTTTTGTTTGTGAGTTCAATTAGAGAGTTGGAACGTTCTGTCCCTACAAGGTGGAGAGAGTGAGAAAATCTGGAACATTCAGCCCTAATTGGGACGGATGCATCCATCAAAGCCTAGCCCTTAAGGATCAGAAATCTATGTGGAAGAGGAAATGGAAAAAATTGCAGAAGTCAGAAGTGATGGATTCTCCAAAGGAACAGTGTCTTCTGGAAGCAACAGTGCTATGTACATCTAAACTTACAGAGGCTGTAACTGCGTGCAGAGCCCCTGTACAGGTTCAAGCCAGATGAGATCCCAATAGGGAAAGTTGGAGGTGAACAGGGGCATCACATCCAATCAAGAAGCTATCTGCAAGTAATACCTGCTGGCAAAGGAGGAATTGGTTTTCTTCAGTGGATTCTAACTGGGCATATTAACCATACTTCAGGGTAGACTCCGTGCCCAGGAGAAGATAGCTAACCCAAAGCAAACCCAACGGCCTTTCTATAGGCATTTTTCTTCATTCTGTTTTGTTTGGGAATTGTGTGTGTGTGTGAGTGTGTGTGTGTGTGTGTGTTACTGGTCTTTTGCTTGTTGATTTTGATTTTCATTTTTACGAAATCTGTGTGTGTGTGTGTGTGTGTGTGTGTGTGTGTGTATTTCTTGCTTTTTGAGTTATTGTTATGCTTTGATTTTTGTCTGGGGTTTTGTTGAAATTATTTTTTTAAATGAAGTTTAAAAACATATTCTGAGAATGCAGACTCATGCACGAGAAGCCATTTAATGGTTTAGTTGTGGTCTTTTGTACTGATGAAGATGTTGCTGAATACCACTCTGCCATGCTATAAATTGAGGACTATATTCAAAATCACATGTATACGTGATATTATGGTGTTTTAAGGTTTATGCACATAGATGTAGTTTTGCTTCTAATAATAATAATCCTTTATAATATAGAACATGCTGATTTATTTTAAGTTGAAGGGAGTATGTGATATCTTCTTTTCTGTTTCCTTTGCTTTTGTGAGGATTCTTTTGCAGAGGATGAAAATAATGAGTTGCTGTGTGGTAAATCTTCTCAAGGATGATTTAACTACCCAATTTCCAGGCACTCTCATGTAGCCCTCAGATACATCTTAATTTGAAGCAATGACAAAGATATCTCAGCACCCGCTATTACAAGGTGGTACTAATAAAACATAGCTAACCTTAGGGAGCACATAGGGATGTTTTATGATCAGTAGGTGACTGATTGCTCGAATCTTAAGTAGAACCTCATTTCATTGTGACAGAATAACCTGCTGCAGGAAGAATTTTCCTAATATCAGTACTTCGACATGAAATGCAGCATTAAATAGCAATGGATTCTTCAAATGCACCTTCTATTACATTCAGGATAGAAACTTTGGGTATCACATACAAATTGAAGCTGTGTCTACTACCTTATCTATCATCTACATTTCAATAGACATAATATGAAATTTCGCATTATCTTCTCAAATACTTTATATATATATGTATACATGTGTCCTAGTATGTAAATAAATATGTTTATAAATATGCTCATTATTAAACACTTATATGTTTATAATTAATTTTGTTTATTTTTAATAAAAGTAAAATTGTGTTTATTTATTTTATTTATGTATATGAATGTTTTACCTGCATATATGCATATATACTACATACATGTCTGGTGTCCTGTAAATGTCAAAAAAGTAAATCGAACTCCCCGGAGCTGGAATTATGCATGTTTTGAGCCACCACATGCACCATGAGAACTGTACTTATGTCCTCTGCAGGAGAAACAAGTGCTTTTAACTGATAAACCATTTCTCCATACCTTATTTTAATTCTTATGTTGTGTGTGTTTATAGATACAAGTCCAAGTGACTGTGTGAACTCATGTATGTGCAGGTATGTAAGACCAGAACCCTGGGCATTGGTCCTCAGAGTCATTTGTCTTTCTTTTATTCCTTTTCTTTGATACAGTGTCTCTCATTGGCCAGGAACTTCACAGACAGACAGGCTAAAGTCGCTGATCCATGAGCTCCACGAATCTGCCTGTTGTTTCTGACTTCCGAACACTGGAATTGTAAGCAAGTGTCTTCATGCCCCATGTGGATTCTGAGGACTTCACACTTGTGTGTAGCAAGCACTTCATCAACAGCCATTTTTCCAGTACATCCGAAGTGATTTATCATTTAGCATATAGTTTACTACAAATAATCATTCTTAGCTTGTGTTTAACATGAAATTTATCATTACATATTATTCTATGTGCTTATTAGATACATAAACTAACTACAGTCAACACTGACATCAAGGAAACTGATCTAACACAGCTAATGAAATATGCCAAGAGTGTAATTACAGCATCCAGGTTCAAATACTAATTGTACATTAAATTATTCTAAAATTGATTATGGGATATTACATGATAGTAATAGCAAACAAATTGAACTAGTAATTGTTCATTATATCATAGTTGATGTTGAACAAACATGATTTCAAAATGTATTAGTAGAGGTATCCAATGTTCACATAAGTTTAAACCGTCACATTTGATCAACCCCAAAGATTATAACTGATTAGGAGCTATTTTCAGATGCCAAGTTGACAGTTTAAATGATCCCAAGAAAAATGAGTGTGAGTTATTTATTATAACTATTGGAAGGGTAGAGATGGTAATTCTGATGATGTATTCAGTCATCTTTTATTTTATTCATTTATTATCATTTGCTTTAGGATACCATCTTTTAGTCGCTGAAAATATAATATGTATACGCAATGTATGTTGGTCACAGCCACCAATGTATCATAAAACTTTGTAACTTTTATTTGCTGGCATTCATTACAAACAACTAACCACCTGAGAGATTAAAAATGGACCTGAGGTAAACTCAGCCAAGACGCTCCTCCTTTTCAACTTCTTAGCTTCTTAAAGTTTCACAAAAAAAAGAGGTACCTTTAACATCCTGGCTTCCTGGTTGGCTCACTCCTCCTTCTCACAATATCAGATCAGGTCAGTGTGGGACAACCGCAGCATTCTGAACATATAGCGAGCATCAATGGCAGTTCTTGAGTTTTCTCTGTTCTCGGGTGCAGGAAGTTGGAAAGAGCTGCACATGGATCACTAGGTCCTTGCTTTTGCGTGTTTGGAAAGTCTCCTATTCCTTGAACCTATACTGATCTCTAAATTTCTGCAAACTGGGAACTGCAGGATGGATCTAGTGTAGCTTTGATGGGTACCCTGTTCTGGACAACATCCACAGCAGAGGTTAGCTATTTCCTGTCTATCTTGCTCAAGAGATATTTGTAGAGATCTAGTCATCATTCACAGAGTGAAAGCAGCATCCAAGAGCTGACTGTACCTCGATTACACTGACCACATCGACCCAACTGCTCTGAGATATGTTAGGGCACCTTCTTCCCTAAGTCTTTATCGTCCTGGTACATTAAGGACAAACTATTGGAGGTTAGCCTCTTTTGGTAGTTCTGAGGCAACTTCAGCTGGTGTTAATGATGATTGATGGTAACTTGTCTCTGCTCCTCTGCCTGTCCCCCTACACCCTGTGAACACAGTGAGAGAGGAAGGTTATGGTAGACTGGCTTTCCCCTGTCCTGGGTCTATTCTCATAATACTGCTCGAATGTAGAAATAGTAAAGGTCTGAGTTAGAAGAAGATTCGTTTTCTGTTCTCTTCGATATTCCAAAGTGCCATCTGATCTTATTTTAATTCTGGGGATCACACAGCCACATTAGCCATCCTGTTCACCTGAAGCCTCCTGCGTCATCACATGGCAGTCAGCTCTGCCCAATGGCACCACATAGACATAAGAGGTTTGTTCATGGTACTAAATCATAGACCACCTCTGAGTATGCTGGTAGCTAATAAGTAGGTGGCCTTGGATAGGGAACTCATAGTGGCAAAAAATTATTGTTTTTTTCTCCATTGGTGCTAGTCTGGTTTTGTTGTTCTGAAACCAGATTTTTGACCAAGCACATATAGGAGGGACTTCTTGGCCAGTTCTTCCATATTTGTAACATTATCTTCTAAGAATTGTTTAAGTATCTTCAATTCATCATTTGTAAATTTATTTCAGGTTTTTTTCTTTACCTCTTCTGTATTTTGTCCCTGTTAATGTACTATAGTTATCTTCTTCAAAATAATGGCCATTGGAAGTCATGCCAAAACTCTATTTCCCAACCTATCTGGCTGTCAAAGTCAATGCAGTCATCTTCAGAAACAAATAAGAAACAGGATGAAAGACACGTGCCTTTTTTGTCTAATACCAGGAGATAACATAGGATCATGGGAACTGAAAGATGTCCTTAGGGAGTCAGATTTCTGGTTTATAAATACAGGGTTTTTTTGGTCACTAGAGATGCTAAAAAATCAAAACAGACTTCTCTATGAGGCATTAAACTTATTGAGATTACTTTTAGGTCTCACATCTTTCACACAAGGAATCAGGGTATAGCTAAGGACTAATGTGGATGGGAGCAAGGTTAGAATGGTAGAAAATCAGCACAATAAGAGGGCTGAGAAAGAAATCAGAGAAACATCACCCTTTAGAATGGTAGAATTTTAAGTGAAGATTATACTTTTTACAGTACTTGAAGGACACAAAAGTAAAAATGAGAAAATATGATCTTAAACAGCAACTATCTGAAAAACTGAAGCCAAATACCAGTTCAATGATTCTATAAATCATAAAATCCACCCGTGTGACATCTGAGTGAATCATGCCTGTTTGTTTATGACCCAAGGATGTATGATATCAGACACTCATGTTCATCAAAGATGGACCTGGGACAGTGGCTGCAGAGATTTTTTATCTCATGCTAATAAAAATTAACGATGAAGATACTTGCAGGAGTCAGGTGAAGGTAAACTTTATTAACATGATTTATAGAAAAACAACACATTAAGAAAAAACCCTAAGAGAGATACACATGGTACCCCAGACAAGGGGAATGGGATAGGATCTCCTGAGCAGATTGGGAGCACGGGGGGGGGGCAGGGGGAAGAGGAGGGGAGAGGAGGACATGGGGGATCAGGAAGGTTGAGTCAGGGGAAGAACAGAGGAGAGCAGGATGAGAGATACCATAATAGAGGGAACCATTATAGGTTTGAGGAGAGATCTAGCACTAGTGTGATTTCCAGAGATCTACAAGGATGACACCAACTGGCAAACTATGCAATAGTGGAGAGGCTACCTTAAAAGCCCTTCCCCAATAACAAGACTGAGGACTACCTTATATGCCTTCCTAGAGCCTTCATCCAGTGGCTAATGGAAGCTGAAGCAGACCCCCACAGCTAAACTGTGAACTGAATTCCTGGAACCCAGTTGCAGAGAGGGAGGAGTGATGAGCAAAGGGGTCCAGAACAGGCTGGTGACACCCACAGAAACAGCTGACCTGAACAAGGGAGAGCTCATGGACCCCAGACCGATGACTGAGAGGCCAGCATGGGACTTATCCAGACCCTCTAAATTTGGGTGTCAGTAAGGAGGCCTTGGCACTCTATGGGACCTCGAGAAGTAGATCAGTATTTATTCCTGGCATAGGAATGGACTATGGAAGCCCATTCCACATGAAGGGATGCTCACTTATCCTGGACACATGGAGGAGGGCCTAGGCCCTGCCCTGGATGAAATGACAGACTCTGGAGATCTCCCATGGAGGTCCTTATCCTCCCTGGGGAGCAAAGCGGGGATTGGGTGGTGGGTTGGAGAGGTTGGAGGGGATGGGAGAAGAAAGGAGAGAAGTGGGATTGACATGTGAAACAAGCTTGTTTCTAATTTAAATAAAAAAGTGAATCCTAAAAAAAGAAAGAAAAAATAAAAAACAAAGAAGATACTCAAGACATAAAGTTTGAAGATAGAAGGAAAGTAAAGCTCTTAGTGTTGGGGAAAGAGGTGTCAAGTAGGTGGCCAAGGCAAAGTGGGCATAGGGCCTCTTATGGAGTAATGAGGAAGACGGCTGTAATGTGATTATTTGGCCAGTTAGAAGACACCACATTTGATACATGCTGTCCTGAACCAACCAGAGAGAAGATAATGGTTTGATAAATATTACCTGTCCAAACAAAGGTGATGAAGCCACTCCTCTGTCTGTCACTCAATCTGACTTTGTTAGATAGACTTTGTCTATCTCTAACTCTTTTTTTTTTTAGGTTAGAAACAATCTTGTTTCACATGTCAATCCCAGCTTCCTCTCCCTCCCCTCTTCCCCCGCCCTCCCTACTATGTCCCCCAGTCCCCCACCCAATCTCCACTCCAATCCCCAGGGAGGGTGAGACCCTCCACAGTGGATCTCCAGTGACTGTTATTTCATCCAGGACAGGGCCTATGCCCTCCCCCAAGAGTCCTGGTTGAGAGAGCCTCCCACATTGTGGCATGGGCACTCAAAGTCTATTTGTACCCAAGGGATAAATACTACCCATGGCACCTAGATTACCTAGGCTTCCTCAAAGATACCCACATTCAGGGGTTCTGGGTGAGTCCCATGCTTTCCACACAGCCATCAATCTGGAGTCCAAGAGCTCCCCCCTTGCTCAGGTCAATTGTTTCTGTGGATTAAACCAGCCCAGTCTTAACTCTTTTGCCCATCAATTCTCTCTTTCTGACACTGGATTCCGGGAGTTCAGTTCAGTGTTTGTCTGTGGGTATCTGCTTCTGCTTTCATCAGTCGCTGGATGAAGGTTCTGTTTCCCAGGCTCTCTGGCAGTGGGATTGTATGCTGGCAATCCCCTGATTCATGTCTAAAATCCATAAACGAGTGAGTATAAATGTACCACATTTTCTCTATCCACTCTTCAGTTGAGGGGCATCAAGGTTGCTTCCAGGTTCTGGCTATTGCAAATAATGTTGCTATGAACATATTGGAACAGACATCCTTGTTTTATGAATGTGCATCTTTTGGGTATATGCCTAAGAGTGGAATTGCTGGGTCTTGTGGTGGACTAATTCCCATTTTCCCGAGGAATCTCCCTGCTGATTCCTAAAGTGGTTGTACAAGTCGGCATTACCACCAGCAGTGTAGGAGTGTTCCCCTTTCTCCACATCCTCTCCAGCATAAATTGTCATTAGTGTTTTTGATTTTAGCCATTCTGACAGGAGTGAGATGGTATCTCAAAGTTGTTTTGATTTGCATTTCCTGGATGGCTAGGGATGTTGAGCACTTTCTTAAGTGTCTCTCAGCCATTTTAGACTCCTCTACTGAGAATTCTCTATTTATTTCTGTACCCCATTTTTTAATTGAATCTTTTGGTGTTTTGGAGACTTGCTTCTTGAGTTCTTTCTAAATTTTGGAGATCAGCCTTCTGTTAGATGTGGGGTTAGTGAATATCTTTTCCCAATCTGTGGGTTGCCTTTTTGTCTTGCTGACTGTGTCCTTTGCCTTACAGAATCTTCTCAGTTTCAGGAGGTCCCATTTATTAATTGTCGATCTTAGTGTCTATGCTACTGGTGTTATGTTCAGGAAGCTGGCTCCTTCAAGGGTGCATCCCACTTTCTCTTTTAACTAACTCTACCTCTTGACATTTTGTATTAGTTTTTAGTCAGCAGGTGCCGCTTTACCATGCAGGTGTCTCAAATGCTGTTTGTTATGCTAAGTTCTCTTTGGTGCCATAGGTAATAAGAAGTGGCTGCATTTGTTTATATATTAAGCATTTTACTTAAATATAATTTTTGTAAGTAACTATGCAGAAATACACAAAAATCAATAGATTTCAAGAAATAAGTATGTTAATATAGCATAAAATATTCAGATGACTGCACAAAAATTGACATTTTATTTGGACTTATGATTATCTTCTAATGATTGGCTGTTTATTTTATGTAACATGTTAAGTGATTTGTTTTGATATCTATAAAGAGAAACAATTTGATGTTCTGCTGATGGGAAAGAATATAATTTAGCAATCAGTATTCAAATTTATTTTAAATTACATTCGTAGACATTGGGAAATATTAAAAAGAAATTAGGAATTTCCCTCCATTAGAGTTTTAGTTAGAAACACTTCATTAAATGACAACTTCAAAGTAAATAGACAGGCAATTATGTGTCTCCACTAATCACACTAGTGTTAAAATTGTTTCCTCACTTCTCATTTTCAGTCAGCTCCACAAAATAATGTTATCTATAAGATAATGCTTCTGACTGGAAAAAAAATGAGGAAGGCAAATAAGCAACCTTAATTGCCAATAACATTTACATCTAACGCATTCTAATTTACAAATCAGCTTAAAAACTTAACAGCTTCTCATATTATAAAGGAAATCAGTTGATACGCTTTTCCATACAGATAAGCTTAAAAAATAAGCATGCAGGAAACCAATTCTTGAAAACATTTAATGACTACTTTCCTCCCACTGCTTTGAAATTTCTTGTTTTTATTTCAGTTTCATGGACACATCCAGGTTCCTATGTAATCACCAAGATTTCTCTTTTTGTGCTTCATAAAAAAATGTAAGTTTCTTGTCTTTTTACAACAATGGCATTTGAATGAGCAGTTAAAAAAAAGAGTAAAATAACTTCAACAGCTAACAGGATGTATACCAATTTTCAGGGTTACTTTACTCTTTATCCTATTTACTCTAGTGAAAGAAAACACTAGAGCACTCTCAGCTTTTCTATACATATCAGTGAAAACTAATTTATTTACCTTTAGAAAGGCAGTCAAACTGCTTTTACAAAATGACCAATATTCCGTAGAATATCATATCTCCATATAACTAACTATGTACAGATGTTTGAACCCAAAACCAGGGCAAGGGAAAAAGATATGCAGTTAAATTTTTCATATGAATTCCTCAAATCAAATTTGTCCTGTTTTGTTTATATAATAAGTTATGAAATATATGCTTATAAGTATGTACAAGTTTATATGAATTATGCATGTAGTTCATTACAAAGCAAAGTTATTATTGTTTTCAAACCTATCACCCAGCTGTGAACCCTACAGTGTGCAATGACTGGTCTGACAAGATAGGCCTATTGGTGCAATAATGGTAGAAATAGAAGAAACTAATCATTTTCTAAATGTACAAGTTCATGTTCATGTTTTAATACATTCAAGCAAAGCAAAACAAAAGACAAAGAACCAACAAAAAGAAATGCAAAGCTCCTTACATTTCACTTTCACCTGTGAAAAATGGTGTTCCATAATAAAAGCAAATGTTTCACCTTTGAATTGCACCAATCAATAGGGCAGGCTCCAAAGCGCTTCTCTCTAAAAGAGCAATTATACAGTTAAGTCACATAGAATCAATTAGTTTTCAAGAAGTGCTTATCAAACTCTTGTATATAGCTATTGGAATATCAAAATATGCTTTATTTGATAATCTACACACACATAAATGTCATATCATAGGCGACCAGAAAGAGTTCTGCTCATGAAGCTAGGTAAGTTTCTCATACTAAGAGAATGGAGGATAGAAAACTTAAAATGGTTCCTTAAAAAAATGTAACTTAAAATGACCACTCAAACAATTCAACTTAAATGCTTCATTTTACACATAGGAAAACACAGTTTCAAAACTTTGCGATACTGTACTTAACTAGATCTCAATTTTTAAAATACTGTGGTTGCTTTCTTTGCAGGATTCTTGTAAAGAATACATGAATAATGATTCATAAAGATGTTTCCACAGATAGCTGAGTCCCTATAAACATCTGGAAACAACCTTGCTTCTTTTAGAGGGCTTGAATTTGGGATAAAACATACTTGGATTAAAATTCTCTTTCTTCCTAATGTGGCATTAACTCCATTGATGTTTCTCATTTTAAGACTTTAATTATTGTGATAAACTTTAGGAAATTATTCCAGTACTTCATGAATCACCCATCTGAAAGATCATATTTTCATGTATTTGTCTTGTCATAAATTGCTTAATATCTGAAACATTTTTACAGAGTAGCTTTTCTCTTAGAATAAAATTGAATAATGTTTTGAATTTGAAGATGGTATTTCTAGCAATACAGTAAAATAAAAACGAATACAAGAAATAATAAGTCGTAAAAACTCAACAAACATTTTATATATGAAGATGGACATTTTAGTAACACACCTAAGATTTCTGTTGTATAGAAAGAACAAAATTGTTGAGTGAGTTTTTATTTTCTAGCTTTTGACTGAAGTTATCCAATAAGTTAATAATACATGAATGGAAGGATTTCTAGTGAGTTGGAAGGCCAATTCGAAGCTTTCTCTGAGGTCCTGATGTATGGAAAAGGAATGTACTGCCTTGTCTAAAACCAGGAATGTGCTTGACAAGGCCATTAATGACCTGGGGCCATGTACTTGTGGGAGTGGATTTAGGATCCTGGAAATCCAACTCTTTCTTTCTAAAAGACTGAGGTTACAAGTCCCAAGGCCACTGTGGGGCTCAGTCTGTGATACAGTTGAGATGTCCTGTGTTCCCATTGTGCAACATTGCTTGATTGGTTTCCTGATGACTCTGTTTCATTGTTTGGAAGCTTTCTGATGACTCTGTCCAATCTCCTTCCTGAAATCTGTAAATAAGATGCTGCACTTCTTATATAAACTTGCTGGGCATAAACCATTAGCTTACATAAGAACTTCTGGTCCCAACATTCCTATCTTTATTTTCTCATCCCTAGACTTCCCCCCTCACAAATCTGTCACTAAGAACAGCATGCTGGCCCTGATCACTGGTGGCCTTATTGAAAATATTCTTAGAAAAAATTACAGTACTACTGCTGGCGTTCGCAATGTAATCTATGTATCTATTTTATATCTGTATCTATATCTATCTATAATCTATCTATCTAAAATCCAAAGTCAAGAAATAAAACATGTGAATTCTTTTTCTTGCTTGATATAACTAAAAAAATTAATGAACAGTAGAGTCTTACTCTTGGATTGAGACAGAATGGAAAAGAGATACTTATATAGGAATAGGGTCCCAGAAATGAGAGAACCTCATTCTACTGGGAATTTGCTCACATCTTGAAGAGAATGATGAAATCTGGTGACTTTGACAGGTATGACACTAGAAATTCTGGTTCAATGTACTTATTAATTAAAGGGCAGGGAGTACTTAGGAACGACCTCACCTTCATTTGATAGGAAGATTTCATGAGATAAAGAACATAAACACCAAGTCTGGAACATTTTACAATGCCTGCACTGGTAATGACAACTTCATGACTCTTGGTCTCTACTTCTGAGCAATAGCTTGCTGGTCTCAGATTCACATTCACAGGTTACTTTTTTTCCTTAGAATTTGTAATTGAAATGAAGAGAATAACTTCTTATTCCTTTGTTACCAAAACTTGTATGTATATGCTTAGAGGAACAGACACGGCCTCATATATGGACACGAAGAAAGGGAAGAAACTGAGAATAGGTTGTAAGTTGGAATATACTCAGCAAAAGAATGTAGAGCTGTTTCAGTTAAAAAACGATTGCCTGGCAGGTGTATTTCTTCTTTTGTGTGTAAGATATCAGCATCAAAAATTATGCAAAAGGGGAAAATATTTGATTGTCTTCTTCAGGGTACTAGTTATCTTTTTTTCAACCTTTAATCGACAAGCCATTTATTTCATAATGGGTTTCAAAGGAACAGTTTCATTCCTTGTTTATAATGTTAAAGAAATTCTACATCATTATTTTGTACATGGTAGGGCAGCACTCCAATATTATAATAATTCTCCAACCAGCTCCACATCTATGTCTTGGAGAGGTCATCTCAGCCTGCATAAGTTATATATGCTTGAGGGGACTCATGGTAGACTGCTGGATCATATGCACCTCACCTATTTTGCAAGAAAAAATGAGTTTCTCAAAGAGAAGCAATACTGCATTTGAATGCTATCGTAATGACTAAGGCACAGAATATATAACACTGGAAGAAGTTTTATGGTGAAGATATGTATATTCATATCCAGAATAAATTTATGTTGTACTAAAGAACCTTCCATCCTCCACAGGCAGGGATTCAATGTAATCACAACCTACAAGGTGCTTGATCAATTCACTAGATAATAGTGATACATTATAAATTTAGCTTTAACTGATGACAATGGTAGGTCAGTGGTACAACAGGATAAGTTCAGATGAGGACTGTCTTTGAGATGTGGGACCCAGCTTTAGTAATCTTGCCACTTTGGGTTCTTTTTCCAGAAATGATAAGAGATGTTTGAGAGATACTCTACAAATTGACCACATAATCAACTAGATCTTTTATTTATTAATATTTATATTTTATTTAAATTAGAAACAAACTTGTTTTACATGCCAATCCCAGTTCTGTCTCCCTCCCCTCCTCTCCTGTCCCCCACTAGTCCCCTATCCCATTCCATTTCTGCTTTCCAGGGAGGGTGAGGCCTTCCATAGGGGATCTTCAAAGTCTGTCATATCATTTGAAGCAGGGCCTAGGCCCTCCCCCGTGTGTCTAGGCTGAGAGAGTATCCCTCTATGTGGAATGGGTTCCCAAAGTCCATTCATATGATAAGGACAAATCATGATCTACTACCAGAGGCCCCATAGATTTCTGAGGCCTCATAACTGACACCACGTTCAGGGAGGCTGCATTAGTCCTATGCTGGTTTCCCAGCTATCACGCTGGAGTCCATGAGCTCTCCCTTGTTCAGGTCAGCTGTTTTGTAAGTTTCACCAGCCTGATCTTGACCCATTTGCTCATCACTCCTCCTTCTCTGAAACTGGATTCCACGAGTGCAGTTCAGTGTCTGCTTCTGCTTCTGCTTCCATCAGCTACTGGATCAGTATGGAGATTTCTCAGGAAAATGGTAATCGGTCTACCACAAGATCCAACAATTCCACTCAGGCATACACCCAAAAGATGCACATTCATACAAGGACATCTGTTCAACTCTGTTTATAGCAGCATTATTTGCAATAGCCAGAATCTGGAAGCAATCTAGATGCCACTCATCTGAAGAATGGATAGAGAAAATGTGGTACATTTACACAATGAAGTGCTAGTCAGTGGGGAAAAAACAATGGAATCTTGAAATTTGCAGGCAAATGGATGGCACTAGAAGAAACCATCCTGAGTGAAGTAGCCCAGTCACAAAAAGACAAACATAGCATGTACTCAGTCATGTATGGATTTTAGACATAGAGCAAAGGATTACCATCCTATAGTCCACATCTCCAGAGCAGCTAGGAAATAAGAAGGACCCTAAGAGAGACAGACATGGAACCCTGGAGAAGGTTATCTAGAGCTTTAAGAGTTGTCTGTGCCCATCCCAAGTATACACACGGACTTTGGACTCCCATAGAACAATGTGAGGTGCACTCTCACCCTGAACACTTGGGGAAGGGTCTAGGCTCTGCCCTATATGAAATGACAGACTATGGACACCCCCATGGAGGGCCTCACCCTCCCTGGGGGAATGAGGGGATAACGGGGGGGGGGTTGGGGGGAGGGCACGGGAGGAGAGGAGGGAATGGGAGAGGGACCTGGAGCTGACTTGTGAAGCAACCTCGTTTCTTATCTAAATTTAAACTGGAAAATAAAATATAAAAAAAAACTTGGCAGGTGAAACCTACAGAAACAGCTGACCTGAACAAGGGGGACCCCATACTGATAGTTGAGAGTCCAGCATGGGACTGATCCAGACCCCCTAAATGTGGGTGTCAGTGAGGAGACATCAGCATTATTTGGGGCCTCGGGCAATAGATCAACATTTATCTCTGTCATCCAGATGGGCTTTAGGAACCCATTCCACGTGTAGGGAAAGGCCTAGACCCTGCCCCAGATGATATGACAGACTTTCAAGATCCCCCATGAAGGTCATCCTTGGAGAGTGGAATGGGGATTGGGGGAGGGGCTGGGGAGGATTGAAGGGGAGTGGGAGAGGAGGGGAGGGAGAGGGAGCTGGGATTGACATGTGAAGCAAGCTTGTTTCTAATTTAAATATTAAAAATACTGGTAAAATAAAAATAAAAAACATACAAAAAGTTAGATGGCATTCTTATCTCCCTTTAATTTGTGTTGGTTTATATTAGAAGTACCAGTGTTAAGCCAGTTTTCTAGAGCTGAGGAGCTCCACAAAGGGAAGAAGGAGATCTGAAGTCTGTATGCTAAGAATCCTGTACCCATGAATGACGAGGAGTGGGGCTAGTTTTCATAACCGGAGGCTGCAATGATGCATCTCTCTGTGGCTAACAGTAAAAGATTATTTCTCCTCCATTTTACTCCAGTTAGACCTCCCTCACTGACTCTATCATAAGCTTCTATCCATAATGCTGTACAAAAGGATTTTTGGTGTTTACACAAATTTAATCATACTTCAAATGGCTTTTCACTTTTGTATGCATACATGTGACATATGTCCAGATAGAAAAGCTCCCTTTTGACCAGGCGTTGGTGTCAAACACCTTTAATCCCGGCACTTGGGAGGCAGAGGCAGGCTGATCAATGTGAGTTCAAGGCCAGCATGGTCAACAAGAGCTAGTTCCAGGACAGAGAAACCCTGCTTGGGAAGAAACCCTGTCTTTTAAGTTTTCAATGCTGTTAGATTTTTTGGAAAATATCACTTCAGGTGTGGAACTATATTTGAAGTTAAACCAGGTGGAAATGACTGTTGTCTGGGTGCACAAACCTACCTTCTTCTCCTCATAGCACAAACTGTCTCTAGACTTCACGAAATCCTCCAAGGGCACACAACTTTGGGCACCTGTTTCCTGTCTCTGAATTAGGAAGAGTTGATTAGAGTAATTTTTTTAAATGTATAAAGGTCTACCACTTCAGAAGTTATATGTATTATGAAAGGGTTGGAAAACATGGTCCTTAAATTACTGAAGTTCAGAACTTAGAGAATACAACTTAGTGAATGCATAGTTAATACACTGTACATTTAGTGGGTGTTCTTGAAAACTTGCCAAACTCATATATAAACCCTGTTAATTTTATTACATTCATTGTGAGCTAATGTATATAGTTGTAGAACTAGGTTGAATAAAAACATGAGTTATTAAAAAAAAGAGTTGTCTGTGCAGTGTGGTCTTGTGATGAGAAGTGGGAGGGATGCTCTTTCCAGCTACTAATAATTTGGATTTAGCAAGAGTTAAGATTCAGGTTAAGGGAGACAGAACAAAGCAAGAAGAGAGAACGTGTGTATGCATACTCGTAGATTACATCTATGTATATTTCCTTCACCATTGGAGACTGATAAACCCTTCCTTTACTTCATTTGAAACTGGAGCACAACTGATGTTATAATCAGATAACAACACCTTTATTGGAGGTCAGATTGGTCACATAAGCAGCATGATGTTCTAGGTCAGGTATTTGATCTCCACCAGAGCCCAGGGACATACCCAGGAGCTGATTTTCAAAATGTCAACATGTTAATTGTGTAATGATCAATTGTGCAATGAAAGCCTTGTGATAAAACAAGGAACAAAGTCAGAAGAGCTTCCAGAAATCTGTCTCTTAGCTCACATTTCTTTTTGCCTGGCTTTCCAACTGGTCCACCAGTGTTCCTCTTTGTGGCCAACGCTTTAGAACATCTTTGAAACTGTAGAGTCTTTAGGCCCTAAAATCCTAAAATGAAAATGTTTTATTTGTCATACCTATACCAGCCTCAGAAACATCTTGTTCTAGTAATCATTTTCTCCTACTGTGTATCAAATTTTATAAATTTATGAAGGCATAAACTGGGTGGTGGTGGCTCATGCCTTTAATCCTAGCACTTGGGAGCTAGTTCCAGGACAGCCTCCCCAACCACAGAGAAAACCTGTCTCAGAAATCAAAACAAAACAAACAAACAAACAAAAATAAATAAATATTATTATCATGTAATTCTATAATGTGAAAACATAAGATGACTATTACCAAGCTAAAATGAAATTGTCTCAGAACAATATTGTTTTCTAGACGCTTTGGCTGAGAGTCCATTGTCTCCTCTGTGTTGGTTAAGAGGCTGACCTCACTTCCTGTAAACTCCCTTCAACCCCAGGCATGCAGGCATACAGTAGCTCTTTGATTCTCTCTGTGGTTTTATTGAGGAACAGACTCCATTTTCAATAATCCATAGATTAAACTGGGTCTATCTGTGTAATGCAGACTGATATCCAAACTTGAAGTCCTTAACTGTATATGTAAAATTCATGACACTGACAAGTAATGTAACACATTCATAGATTCTAGAGAATGTTCGACACTGACTGGCCATTATCATGTCTGGTGTCAAAACCACCTGTTAGATAATCCACTGCATTTTGTTCTCTGAAGGGCACATTGCCTTCTAGATCTGAAGCTACTCATTAAATATTGTATCATAAAGACCCCAGGCAAAGCAACATTAACCCTGCAGCATTTCTAGAGTCTCCTAAAGATGCAGTTCTGATTTTTCTGCATATTTCATATCCACACATTGAGAATACACTGCACTACCTCCTGCTTACCAGGTCTTATTAGAGTGAGGCCATAGAAACACTAGGCTAGGGTGACATCCTTTGGGATGATGTGATGATGGAGTGCCCTGAACATCAGACTATGACACAAGTTTAGAAACCAGATAGTTTCAAAGCAAAAGAACGAAGACTCACTTCTGCCAAGGTGGTTAATAACTACATTGACCTGTCAGATTAAAGTTTGGGTACTAAAGATGAACAGCTACAACCATGTTCTCAAAATATTAGCTGCAACTCCTGCATCCCTCAGTTTAAGGTTCAAATGGCTTTGCTAATTTGTATGACCCAACCTTTCATAAACCAAAGAGGCATGATATGAAGATGTTTCTTTTAAGAACCGGATAACTGTTAAAGCAGGGGGAAGGGCTTGGTCATGCCCCAATGTAATGTGTCAGACCTGTGCATTCCCCATGGGAGCCCTTTCTTGTTAGGAGGAAAGAGGATGGGGAGTCGGCTGGAGGGGAAGTGAGGGGACCAGGAAGAGGGGTGGGAGGGAAAACTTTGGTTGGAATATGAAATGAAATTAATTTTATATTTAAAGAAAGTTTTAAAAGAAAATAGGTAATATCTAAAAGTCCTGTAAAGTAGTCACATCTTTGCTCTAAAAGAAATCCTTGAAAGTTTTCCATCATGGAGATTCTAGACTAGATTGCAGAACACACTTGTAGCCATGCGTCAGAGAGAAACACAGCTTACAGACTGCATTAGCAAGCCTTTGGGGGTGATTTATGATTTAATGAAAGGAATTTTCATTGTTTTGTTTTTACTTATTTTTGGTGTTAGGGATTAGTCTCAGGACCTTGTGCATGGCATGCTATTGCTTTTACTGCTGCAATGAAAGCCTTGTGATAAAACAAGTTCTCATTCTTAACTAGTTCTCATTCTTAAATCAAATGTATTGATTTACAAAATTTTATGAAACTTATCTTAGAAAAATGTTTCCCTGCCAGACATTCCTAATGAGTATCTGCCAAAAGTTTCCTAATTAAACCAAACAAAATTTTGGCAAGATGATGCCTTTAGTCCCCAACTGCTGTGTGTCTCTCTCTCTGTCTCTCTCTGTCTCTCTCTGTCTCTCTCTCTCTCTCTCTCTATATATATATATATATAGTTGAATTTATTAGATATGCTTTATCCAAATACATTTTGAATATGTGCAAATATAATTATATGCAAACTCATTTCCCCAGTATGCTGTTATATTATTATATGTAAATAAATGCAAATCATAGCATGCAAAAAAAAAAAAAGAACCTGACACTGGAGGAGAAAACACGAGCCTGCCTGCACCGTTAAGATTGAGTAGGAAAAGAACATCCTCATACCCACCCGGGGCACAGAAGACAAAACCTAGCCCATATGGTGAAGACATACATGGTGGGGTCTGGGAGAAACAGAATCGTTCATGTCCTCTGGAGAGAGGCAGATCTGAACAGGTGCAGTCAGTGAAGACTGGGCTGAGGTTGGTAATCTGCTTGCCACGTGGGACCATGGAGATTTCCGGGCCTGGACTGCTGCCCAGATCCAAGTCTGGTCCCACAGCCCTGCCACAGCTGCAGTCCATGTTGATACAATGGCTCGTGCTACCCCTGAAGGCTCAGAGGACAGGGATACACAGAATTGGCCCCACCCCTCACTGGCTGCAGTTAGGGTGAACTGGTCCTGCCCTTCCTCAGCTGCAGCACTCCTCACAGCAGATCCTGCACCTCACCTGGGCCGAGTGACAGGGCTGACCCTGTTGGCAGGGGCATAGGTGACTATGGAAGATCTGGCCCAGCCACTCACCTGCCATATGGAGACTGTATGAAGGAGAGGTGCCCCTCCACCACCCCTCACTACCTGTGGAGGGTGAGAGAGCTGGCCCTGAGGTCATGAAAACGGAAGAGCTGGCCTGACATCTCACAGGCTATAACACTAGGGAGAACAGGCCTTGCACCTCACCTGGACAGTACAGTGGAGCTGACCCTGTTGATCGGGGAGAGGGTGAGCCATCCCCTAGGCCATGAGTCTGAGAGATCTGGCCTCGCCCCTTATCTGCCGTATACAAGAGAACTTCCTTGCCGGTCCCTGAATAGGGTGAGTTAACTGGGGCAGTGGTGGTGAAGATGAGGGAAAATTGGCAAGGTGTCCAAGTCAGCAAGCATCCAGACCCAGAATCAGGACTTCGACTTAGCCCACCCCAACATCCACCCCATCTATGACCTGCTGGAGCATGTGAAGGGGCTGGTCCTTAGACCCACAGCTGCAGGATCTCCACGACACAGAGTAACAACAGGATATTCAAAAGGAGTCTCGGTGAGGGCCCAGCATCAATAGTGTAGCAGAAACCAAACCAATGATCATTGCAGTGAACACTTACAAGTAGGGATATAAAGGTGTATACTGTGCAAATCACTGTGTTACACGACAATTTCCATGATGATATTTTTGTTTTTTCTTTTCTTTAAATTTATTTTGGTTCGTTGAGGGGGGGCAGTGTGCAGGGGCAGAAGGTGTTTGGGTGATGGAGAGATGAATGAATGGGCTTGAGATGCATGATGTGAAATCCACAGAGAATCAATAAATGGAAGTAAAGGAAAGAAGGAAAAGATGAAGGGAATGAAGGAAGGAGGGAAGGAAGGAAGGAAGGAAGGAAGGAAAGGATGAAGGAAGGAAGGAAGGAAGGGCCTGATACTATTTTTCCAATGTAAAACAAAGTTACCCTGAATGTACCCAAGATAATCATCAGGAGTTGTATGT
Source organism: Mesocricetus auratus (assembly GCF_017639785.1). Taxonomy (NCBI): domain Eukaryota; kingdom Metazoa; phylum Chordata; class Mammalia; order Rodentia; family Cricetidae; genus Mesocricetus; species Mesocricetus auratus. Next base: position 28,522,018 of record NW_024429192.1, on the reverse strand, counting down.
TCATATTAAAATTACAAGAACAAGTGTGACACTGCTTTTCTGGGGAAACTATATATCAATGCTCTATCCCTTAGAGACTTGGGAAGGACAGATCTGTAGTCTATCTGGACCCAACTCTAGTGGTTAGTACCATGTCTTCATCATATGACTTCAGTACTCTTTTTAACAGGGTACTTATGGATGCACAAAATTCTCAGAACAAAAGCAAAAAGTGCTACATTCTCTATATTTAACACGTTGGATTTCCAAATTTAAGTTTTTGTCAACTAATATCTAACATATTTGTGTAGTCATTAGCATGCTGTTGTGTTGCTACAGTCATCCCACTGAAGAATGAGTGACTTATGCAGCATAGCTACAATGGTAGAGCATTTTGTTGACTGTCTCTACAATGGTAGAGCATTTTGTTGACTGTCTCTACAATGGTAGAGCATTTGTTGACTGTCTCTCCAGTACTGCCAGTAAGTTTTATAGTTTCCAATCTTTGTTTTATTAGAAAGACATATGGTTGTTTTTATTTTAATGAGTCTCTCTCTCTCTCTCTCTCTCTCTCTCTCTCTCTCTCTCTCCCTCTCTCCCCCTCACATTCAGTTAAAGAAAGCCTTTTTGTATTTATTTCGGAAAGATGTATAGTCTCCCAGGCTTTGTTTGCCGTGCAATGCCTTCATCTTTCCCTTACTTCCAAAAGACAGCTTGGTTGGGTAAAACATTTTTGTATGGTGATTTTTTTCCTTGTGAACTTTGAAAATCACAAGCTAACTTCTGGCTGTAAGATCTCCTCTAAGAAGTAGCCTTCCAGGAGCAGTAGGATACATTGAGAGTGACTTTTATTATTATTATTATTGTGGTTGTTGCCGCTGTCTTGAGCCTTTTTAGTACTGTTGACTTTCACCTTTGGGATGCCAAGTACAATGTATGCTAGAATAGACCCGAATAAGTTAATCCTGACTTCTGATTGAGGGCTTCCTGTGTCTGGATACTGGTGAACTGGGATCAGTAGAACTGGGAGGTTTCTACCACTAGTTCTTGAAGAAAACTTTCTACTCTTTTGGCGATCTCAAGTCTCATGTTTTAAACCCCAGTAACTCACATTTAGCTCTTCTAATGCTGTCCTAATGATCTCATAAGCTTTCTTCATGGCCCTCAACCCTTTTTCCTTTCTCATCCTCTACCTGGACATTTTCCAGTGGCCTGCATTTGAGCACACAGATTCTCTCTTGTATTTGATCCATTCTGCTAATGTTGCCTTCTCATGCACTTTTAAATCTGCTGAGTATACTTTTTACTTCAAGGATTTATGTTTGATTTTCACATTTTTGTTTCTATTTATCAATCAAGCTGAAATTTCGTATAATTGAAATTATTTTTTGATGTTTCCTTGATTCCCACCATGTTCCTTGAATACCCATGTTACGCGGTCTGATCATTTAGCACATATGTTTCTTTCTGCTTGATTCTGACAGGTTATTTTGATATTTAGCTGAGATCATCACTTCACGAAAGTTCCTAAAGCTTGGTTTTTAGACCTCTGAACTTTGGAATATTAGGTATTTGCTGTAGTATTCGTAATCTGGATTTATTATTCCATCTTTGTTGAAATTCTATACAATCCACCAATTTTCTGAGCCTGTCTTTTTCTTTTCATCACTAGAGGGAGATATAAGCTCAGGTTTGTAGTGAAATTGGCAAAAGGGTTAACACTCTTCTAGCACTAGAGAGAGATCCAACCCCAGCTTTGTCCCAAGTCCACAATGGATATATCACTTCATCTTAGCTCTTAGAATACTTACAAACTTCAACTTCCCGCAAAAGTATCTTTTGAGTTGTGTAAATAACAGACTCAGGATATGACGTGTGTCTGTGGCTACTAATGCTGTTAACGCCTGTCATACCCCAGTTCACAGACTTTCACAACACTAGGGTAGGGCCTAATGTTGCCTTCGGCCCAAAACTATTACAAGCAGTCCCAGGTCAATGCTAGTGGAGTAGTCACTTAACAAAATGGGCCTTAGGTCTCTGCATGGCGTTGTGGCTGTTCTTGGAGCTCTATTATAGAGTACTGGCCTGAACATGATGGTATGTTACCACTCTTACTTTGCATTTCAATACAAAATTCTGTGCTAGCTACTTTGCTCATCCCTAGAGAAAGGAGTTTGGCCATATGCTATATGTTCCAGTGCTGGGGTGCTGTTAACGATCAAAATTGCTTGCTGCCAATATGGATGTTAAGCTGTGTTCCATTTGGGTCTCATAGACACAGACTTGCAGAGTCCTCTGGGTGCACTGAGGCCCACAACACAGCTAGCAATCATGCAGACCCATGATGAAAGTACATATCTGTACATGATGCTATGTCTATGGGCAACATCTGTACTTTCTAGTGTCGGATGGAGGGAAGGAATCCATATAATCTCTGTGCTACTGTAATTGATGATAACTTGGGCCAACCCTGAGTCACAGGCTCCCATCTGCATTGCCATGGGAAGCAGTACTTCAGCCCCACTCAGAGACTGGCAGAGGCCTCGAATCTGAAGCTGTTCCCATCAATATGCAGGTTCTACAACCAGTGAGCCCTGGTCTGAAAATGGAGCATTTAGTCTCTGGTTGATGTTAGGTGAACCTAACATTGATACTGAAGACAAATTTCCATGTAGACTTTAGTTCCCTTCTTCTAGAAATTGGAGACTTGAACTGCTCTAGAGCTCAGTGTTGCAAGATGGGTGGTGGAGGCATTCCATGGATCCTTGGCCAGCATTCCAGAATCGATGACTGTGAGTATTTGCCTAGGGACCCTACTCTTGGAATTCTGCTTTCCATCCTTATAGTGGAGATGGCATGAGGTGCTTTGTATAGACTTGTATTTAATATGTTCTCCTTCTATAAACAAGAAGCATATCTCTCTAATCTTTATGGAATTGTGGTACTATGGTAGTTTGAATGTAATTTGCCCCATAAGAGCATAGGGAATGGCACTATTGGGAAGTATGGCTTTGTTGGAGCAGGTATAGCCTTGTTGGAGGAAGTGTGTCACTGTGGAGGTGGCCTATGGGATGGCCTATGCTCAGGATATCACCCAGTATCTCAGTTTACTTCTACTCCCTGCAGGATCAAGATGTAGCCCCTTCTCCACTCTGGGCTTCTTCTCCAGAACCATGTCTGCCTGTGTGCTGCCATGTCCTGCTATGATGATAATTGACTAAACCTCTGAAACTGAAAGCCACACAAGTAAATGTTTTCCTTTATAAATGTTCTATGGTCATGGTGTCTTTTCACAGCAATAGAAACACTAAGATAGAAGTTGGTACCATGGACTAGGGTGGGGTATTTCTGTGATAGGCCTGACCATATTTTTATTCGGGGAATTTGAACTTTGGTACTCCCAGTTAGGAAATCAGGGATGCTTTAAGCACTGTTTAATGGGCCTTGCTAATAAACGTATGGAAGAAAATGATTCTAAGAATAATTAGAACTGTGAGGGGCTGGATCAAAAAGTTTCATAGGAAAAGAATTTTAGTATGTTGCCTAGAGTCTTTCTTGTGATATTTTGGTGAAGAAAATGGCTGCTTGTTACCCTTGCCTAAAAAAATCTGCCTGAGGCTAAAATAGATTTGAAATAATTCTAAATGGCAAAGGAAATCTCAAAACAGCCTATTATAGACTCTGTTGTGTGATTACTAGTGTTCCTGGTCATAAAGATTTATAATGAAAAGGAACAACCTGAGAAAGGAAAAATACAAAATGTCATGTTTGAGGAGAAAAGTAGCCCCAGAAACTGGTATGGAGCTAGATCCTGTGTTCAAGGAGATAAACAGATTAAGAGATGGAATGAAGGAAGTAGTGACCCCAGGGTAAGATTCCACCCGGGTGTGTTTCTAACTTGTTAAAGGGAATTAAGAAAAAGCCTAGACCCAGGTGTGTTGGTGAACAGCTTTATTCCCAGAATTTAGAAGGCAGAGGCATGCCAGCATGCAGGCAGACATGACGCTGGAGAAAGAACAGGGAGTGGAGAAAGAGCTACAACTTGATCCTGCAGGGAGTAGAAGTAAACTTAGTTGACAACTTTCTGAATTACTTTATGTCATAGCTGGAACAAAATGGAAAAACCCTCCAGCATGCAGAGCCATGAACATCTGAGTGTTTCCTGTGCTGCTAACCTCGAACACTACCTCATTCAGGGTGCTTTTCAGAAAGTCGGTGCTTTATAACACCTGGAGCTTCTGCCTATCTTTTGCATTGCACTTGCTCCTCCTTCCACATGGGATAACCCTTCTTCCGCCATCTGTTGCTTGCCTCCATTCTTCATTTAGATTTGCTTGTGGAGACTGCCAGGTCCGACCGTTCTATAATGTTGGCTGGTATGTGAACCTACATTGCTTAACCTCTGACTTCAGAACATAGGCTCTACCCAGGTTCCTCTCATGTAAAATCACATTTGTCTTGTTCAATAACATTTGGTCTTAACTTAAAGAATCAAGAAAAAATAACATTTTAAATTATTTATTATCGTAGTAAATAATGGTTATCATTAAGTAAGTAGTGATTCTTCCTTTTTCAGTTCAATTATTTTTGCATTGAAGTAGTTTTTTAAGATGATAATAATCAGAATGAAATTCTGTCCTCACCTACTAAGAATATTGAATAAATCAATAAAGGTATCAAATTAAATAAGATACAAAATCTAATATCAATATGCAGAAATTGACTGTGGTATGAAAAGCTGAGCAGAAAATTGAAAAAAACACTATACAGTAGTAAATTAGATGTGGTCAAAAAGTTTAAGACTGGGAAGGTAGCTCAGTAATTGGGTTGCTTGCCTACAAAATTCAAGACATTAGCTTCTATCCACTGTACTAAATGAAGTTTTTAAAATGTGCTTGGAGCTATAGCAAAGTGAGTCAGAATACAAGGGTCTGTTTCATGGATTATTCAAAGACACTTTTCCTATGTTATTTGCCCCTCATGTTTTAGGAATAACATGTTAAAATTATCATTGGCTTCATTAAATTTTTGTTACGAGTCAAACATTCAATGACTTGCTAGTTTAACATTATAATAGATAAGTTTGTCTGATTCCAAAGCCTTTGCTAATGGCTTCTAGTATATGATGACTCTCCTTTCTATTTATTAAACACTTGTTACATGCCAAGCTCAAAAATCAGAATACAGAACAGCAACGAAGTACAGCATAGAATACATTGCAGTGTGCCTCAGAATACTTTCCTTCTCTGTGAAAATATTTGAATTTCAGTTCATTCCTATAGATGCATGTATCTACAGTGCTGCCATCTTAAATTACTACCCTTTCTGCTAGGAGGCAAAATATCTTGTGGGGAACCACCTGAGAAACTAACTGAACAATTGATAAGGAAAAATACTGCTATTGAGGAGATGGGAGAGTTCAGGGGAAACCAGACGGTGTGGGGGACAGAGTAAGAAAGCTTGGGGGAGGTGCAAGGAGAGTTTTAAATAGGAACGATTCCAAACAGCCTGAGCAGAATAGACTCATGGGTTACAAACACGGACACAGACCTAAGTTTCAACTTCAGATTGTGGGAGACACCTCTCCTATAACCAGCTTGTCTCCACCTTGATCTCTCCATGCTTCATCAAAAGTAGACATCTAGTTCTCATCCTTGGCCTGCTGCCCTTGACTCCCAAACATCTGTGCTAACGTGCAGCCACCACTGTGATTCTAGCAAAGGCAGCTGGCTATTTTTTGCTTCCTTTTGTGTCATGGTCATTTTGTGTAATTTTTTACAACCGCTGTACTAAAAATTATGGCAGTTTTTCTATTAAAAAGTCAAATCGTCCTAAAAAAATGAGGAAAAGAAAATGTTAATATGTGCCAGAATTATCCTATGAGTCTAGTAAAAGTGCCATCCAGGATAAATTTAAATGCATCTTGTTTTGATGTTTCTAAAGAAAGAAAACAAATACTATCAAGGTAAAAATTGCCAGTAATTTAATAGCGTGTATCTTATTGTAGACTCAACCTCCTATAGTTACCCTAATGCTGAACAACTTACAGCTTACTTGCCCCTTTTTTAAGTGGAATTTCTAGCTCATACAAGTAGTGATAACATGGTAACTCCAGATAAAAATACATCACAACTCCCCAAGAGGTTTTTCTAAGTTCAAGTAGGCCTTGCCTGTAATGTAGAAATGGGAAGTTTCTCACAAGGTTTCAACTTTTTAGTAAAGGGTCCACGTATGTTCTTTAAAAAAAATAGATGAAAGCTTTGAGCATCATTTATGGACCTCCAAGGCACAAAGGGACTGGTGAAGAGTTCTGTATCAATCAGTACATGGTCTAGTCAGGCTATTAGTGTAATCATTTTCCTGTAACATAGAAATGAACAATTTAAATCCTGATCACAATGTAAATAATAAGGATGTATACTTCTCATTTACTTCTAACAGATCCTGGATACTGTGCTTGTATGTTTGGTTCATTATTTTTCAGCTCTCATATTGAATATTTATTTTTGGGCTGCCTTGATATTGATCATTCTGGCCATGTCTTTGTTATCACACATTTTCTTTCAGCCTTTCAGGCCCACTTATTCTTAGTGTATAAATACAGAAACGTTATTGTACAAATCCAGAAAAAGAGGGAACCATTAGAATAGTAGTTGAAGCCTTAGCTATCAAGAAAATCCAAATCAAATCTTCCTGATATTCCATCTTAACACCTGTCAGAAAGGCTAAGAGCAAAAGCACAACTCATGCAGGAGAGGATGTGGAGCAAGGGGAACACTCCTTACTGGTGGCATGAAAACTTGTACAGCCATTTTCGAAATCAATATGGCAGTTTATCAGAAAATTGGGAATGTATCTACCTCAAGACCTATCTCTACTACTCTTGGGTACACACCCAAAGAACACTCCATCCATCACAAGGACAGTTGCTCAACTATGTTCATAGCAGCTTTATTTGTAATACCTAGAACCTGGAAACAACCTAGATGGCCCTCAGCTGAAAAATGGATAAAAAATATGCTACATTTACCCAATGGAGTATAACTCAGCTATTAAAAGCAATGACATCATGAATTTGAAATCAAATGGAACTAGAAAAAATCATCCTGAGGGAAGTATCCCAGACCCAGAAACTCAAACATGGTATGTACTTACTATAAGGGGATATTAGCTGTAAAGTAAAGGATGCTCATGCTGCAATCTCCAGATGCAGAGAGGCTAGGTAATAAAGAGGACTCAGGAGAAGACACATGGATCTCCCTGAAAAGGGGACACAGAATAGATTTTGCAGGTGGACTTGGGACAGACGGGAATGGGAACAGGAGTGAGTAGGTGGAAGGAACTGAGGGAGAGAGTACTGGGTGAGATGACTGGAATTGGGGTGGGTGGCATTTGTGGGGTTTCATGTAGAAACCTAGTGCAGTAGAAGCTCCCTGGAATTTACAAGAGTGACCCTAGTGAACTCTCCTAGTCAGGGGACCTATGTAGCCTGAACCAGCCAGCTTCCATAACCAGGTAAGGGTAAGGCTCCCTGAATTGGGACCAGGACATCAACCCAGCCACGAAAACCTTCAGCATGCAATCTGTCCTGCCTACAATATGTGCTGGGGCAATGATGATGCAGAACTTGTGGAGGTGGCCAAGCAATGACTGGTCCAAATTGAGGCTCACCACACCAGAGAAAGAACTATGCCTGACACTGCTGGTTGTTCTTACCAGAGGTAGACCATCCCAGAGACCCAAGATAGAACCAAACAGGACTAGGAAAAATAGTCAATGAAATGATTTCTACTATAATTATAGACTGGTGCCTAGCCCAAGTGTCACCAGAGGGGCATCATCCAGCAGCTGATAGAAACAGATACACAAATCCCTCAGCCAAACACAAGGCAGAGCCAGTACAAACCCACCGAAGAGGGGGCTGAAGGCTTGTAGAGCCAAAGGGATCAAGGGCACCATGAGAACAAGGTCCTCAGAATCAACTAAGCAGGGCTCATAGAGACTGAATAGACAAACATGGAACCTGTATGGGCCTGAGCTAAGTCTTCTTCATACAGCTTATGGTTGTATAGCTTGGCGTTCTTGTTAGAAGTGGTAGTGTGGTATAACTCTGACTCTTTTGCCTGCTCTTGGAACCCTTTACCTTTTACTGGGTTGCCTTGTCCAGTCTTGACATGAGGGTTTGCGTGTAGTATTACTGTAACCTGTTATATTATGTTTGGTGAATATCCCTGGGTGGCATATTTTTTAATTTATTTTATTTTTTATGGGAAAAGAGTGGATCTAGGGAAGAGAGGAGGTGGAGGAGGGACTAGGGGGGGAAATGTAGTTAGGACGTAATGTATGAGAAAAGAATAAAATAAAACTTTGAGGGGAGGGGACTCAGAACATGTGTTAAAAAGCCACCCTTCCTGAGTTTACTTATTACACATCATCACACCGAATTTAACAAAATGATAAGTTTTTTTTTCAGGCTTCATCTGTACAGAAGTTGTTTGGAGTTGAAATATTCCACACTGTGTTTGAAAAGTTCTTTTGTCCAGTTCTCTACCCTTTTTCCCTGACCATTCGTCTCTTCAACTCCTATTTCAGCCAAGTTGACACAAACCAACAAAAAGCAGAGGCAGAAACACAAAAGAAAAACAGCCAAACAAACTTACCTCAAAAGAAAAGAACAACACTATAAAACACACAAGAACATTCTGTCTTTGAACTCACCTATTCAAGGCTGAGGGTATCTTTCCACACCAGCGAGAATAGATGGAAAGGTACTCATGCAAGGCAGTTCAGTATGTTTATCTGAGGCATCACATTCAAATTCTGACTCAGCTTTTGCTTTTCATACTGAAAGAAATAGCGTCTCTTTAATAGAGTCGTTTTGCTGGAGCTAGAAAGATGATTCGGGGCTTAAGATGTGTGCAGCTCTTGCAGCGGACCAGAGTTTGGTTCCCAGCATGCAGTTTGGGCAATTTCTGGATTTTTTTTTGTCTTGAGATACTTTGCTAGCCATAATGAATAGTGTATTTTCTTCTTCTTAACTAAGACTACACTGGGAGTGATGTAGAGGCAGATGCAGAATGGTGAATGCAGAGTGTTGAGCGATCCAGAATCTGTTTTGCTTCACACATTTGCGAAAGCTCCAGCTCGGTGGAATTCTCAATGCCGCCTGTTCATTATAATCATCTGAGGAGCTATTAAAACTCCCAATGTGCGGGCTCTAGGCCAGACGTATAAATCAAACCTCTGAGACTGTGACCCTGCATCAGTAGTTTTCAAAGCTCCCCAGGTGATTCCTCTAGGAAGCCAAGTTTGAAAATGGCTGGGCTTCACAACACTGGAGTCCATACAAGCATGGCTGGGTAGTGGCCAGCCATTTTTTGGTACTGTCAACAGTACTTAAGAAACCATGCCAAGAGTCATTTGGGGATGGGAAAGTCAGAGAGCTTGCCCATCCAAGTTCCTTTGGGAGAGTAAGAATTATTCCTTGTAGAAGGATTATCATCACCGAAGTTCATGAAGTAAGTACGACTTAAGGAAGCTCTCAAAACTGAGGGAGGAGACGTTTGGGAATGGACAGAAAATAGTTGCACTTTGCTTTAAACTGAATCTCTTTCTCTGAACTGTGTAAAAAAACATTTGAATAAATATACTGCATTTTTTAGTGTTTATTTTTTTGGGGATGGGGAATCATAGTTTCTCTTACAGAAACTAATTCTATAAGAGTCCATCTGTACCAAATTCCAAATTGTCACGTGCTTTGCTTTGTAATTATACTAAATAAAATTTTATCACACGAATAGGATTCTGTTGTAGCTGAATTCAATATTCCCCTTTATCCAATGAGCAATATAAGTAACATTTCCCAAATTTATACGTTAGAAATAGAAAGACATGGGATTATAATGCTTATTGCTCCTTTGTAATAGCCTAAAGTATTTACTATGGACATTCACCTAACTTTTCTCTAAATATGATTTTTTCTAAACCTTGAACACTCTGCATAAATATATAGTGAGTTCATACTGATGTTCTCAAAAGTAGTCTATTAATCCTAGTTTAGTAATTTCCCATTATGACAAAAGTAGATAGATTATTTTATCATACTCTAAGGCTCAGTACCTCTATATAAAACTGTGAATTAAACCATTGGGAAGAAAGATTGTTCTCACATTTTACTATGAATATGAAATGAAAAAATGTTAACAGTGGGAAGAATGCTTCTTGTGAAGGCTTTTTGTTCAATCATGTTTGTTTAATGAGGAGGAGTTTGACTAACTCTAAACAAATAAGAGAACTGTTGAGATTCAGTAGGGATAGACAGAACACAGTGGCAAAGATTTATGCGATTGTAGGCAGAGAAGAGAATAAGCAAACAATTTCAACTGGCCTGTCTGACCAAAGAATGCATGCTAGACAGAAGAGACATACAGGGAAGACACTGGCAGTAGAGAATTGGTGATGTTTTACAAAGCAACTTTGATCTAAGGATATTTGGATTTGAATTATTCCAAAAGTCTGAACATATTGTTTACCCTCTCTTTATCTCAATTTCTGATCTGTAAGTTAAGTTTATAAGCAAAACTCTGTTTGTGCATACACTTGTGTGTCTCAAGGACTTTCATCAGTGCTTACAGAACAATAGGATTTGCTGTAGTTATAGGGTAATGAATTTATTATTATAAATAATGATGCAGCTATACCTATTAAATATTACTTATTAATGTGGAGAAATGAACTTTGACATGTTAATAAAAGTATTATAATTTAGAATTTAGAACAAGATTGAATGTGATATTGATTGTACATTGCAAATTTGAGATTAATATGTGACAGTTAAGATTATCATCTTCTCCCTTGGGAGTGATGTGGGGATTGGGTGGGGAGTTGGGGGGCTGGAAGAGGGTCAAGAGAGAAGAGGTGGGAGAGGGAGCTGGGACTGACATGTGAAACATTCAGGTTTCTAATTTAAATAAAACATATATTGAGAAAAAAGATTATCATCTTCTGAAATCTGCAGGTGACTAATTGATATTTATCATAGTTATCTGTCTCTTTTTATATCTCCCCCCTCTTCCTTTCTTTTACTTACTCTTTCCCTCCTTGCAAAAGGAGTAAAGAACTCATTCTTGTAAACAAAGTGTATTGTCTATGTGTGCCATATATCATAACATGGAATCAAAGACTAGGACCAAGTAAGATTTGTAGGTAATAGCACATAGGAAGGATGGTTGAAATCTGCTCCTGATTTTGAATAACCCCAGTTATACATCTCCAGAATGAATTTGGGAATCTTTAAGAGCAAGCCCCTTTAGCTTTTTGTATCTATGTGATAGAAAGAAGTGCACCTAGGCTGCCTAATCCCAAGTGGTTAGCCCTGGACGGGTATATATGAGCAAAGCTAAAAGGGCTCAGTAGGATGTATATACATGGGGCATATGTATTTAGATATGCATATGCATATACATATAACAATAGCAGTTAAAGAAGAGATCATGAATCTGGAAGAGGGAGAGAGTGGATGGGAAAGAAAGAGATGCAGTGCTCATGTATGGAATTCAAAAATAAGATAATATAAATAAAATAATGCATAAAAATTTTTACAGAACAGAATGAATACAAAGTGTTTTGCCATCTAGAGCATAACTGAGAGATCAAATTCCTCTGGTAAAAAAACATAAATGTAATTCTACCAACACAGTGTTTCAAAGTTTAGCTTTCTCCAACGTAGAAATGTGGCCCAACCTAGGTCCAATTCCTAAACCTGGGAGTTTTGGAAATCTGTAATCTGGAAGCTGGGGATAGAGAAGAAAGCTGTACATACTATAGTCTTGCTAAATTCTGTATCTACTATGAGAAAAATTGAAGAACATGGGGGAAAATAAATTTGAACTTGTAAAATATTGTCTAATGTAAAATATTATCACAATTCATACTGTAATATCACAATATTTTCATAATTTCAAACCAAGAAAATATTTCTATGCATATACATAAAATTAATGTAAGTAAAGAAAATGTATGCATTCTCTTGGCTTCTTCTAAAATGCTCTTCTTATAGACTAATCAGTTTAAATAAGCTCACATGTGAACTAACATGTAACCTTCCTTGGTGCTCACATTTAAAACGCCTTTGCTCTCTCCATCCTGTTTATGATTATTTTCTTTGATTCATGTCCCTTTTTTGTTTGTTTTTCGTTTTCTGAGACAGGGTTTCTCTGTATTGTTTTGGAGGCTGTCCTGGAACTCACTCTGTAGACCAGGCTGGCCTCAAACTCACAGAGATCCGCCTGCCTCTGCCTCCCAAGTGCTGGGATTAAAGGTGTGCACCACCACCACCCGCTGATTCATGTCCTTTAGTACTACTTGTAGAATAATACATATGCTTACCCTTAAAACCATTATATCTCAGTTTTTTTATGCATTCTTAGAGTCATTCACATTCTTGAAACAAAGTCAATGAATTTTAGTTAATTTGATTTAAAATTGAAACAGCAGTTACTTCTGAGCTTAATAAGGCTAAGTAAATTAAGATTACTTGTGTATATACTACTTTGAAGTGATCTTGTAGTTTCATTTAATGGATGTCATTGGCCCTATGGCAGAACCTGTCATTGTTATTTTGCTAAATGGTTATGCTGTCAAATTGCCCTCTCGATATTTATTTTTATACCCATAGACTTCAGTTGGTCCTGGTCTTGGTCAGGGAAGCTCCGTTTTGTAGAGAAGGTAGACAATGATGAAATTAATCAAAGTACTGAAAACAAAAGATTGTATGCTCATCCTTAAACCAGACTTCATTCTCAACCACTTACGCCTTCCACCACTAAGCCTCTGGGGATATCCTCAAACAGAAAGCAAAGATAATGTTAGAGGCAGATTATTGGCAGAAGTTTTATGAACCAAACTTTTAGACTTGACATGGTTACTGCATTTATGAACTTATATAAGGTGTGGTCCTTTGAACAAGAGCAGAGCAAAATTAGTAAGCCAAAATTCCAGAATAGATGGGAGGGTTTCTCTCTAGCCCTCAGCCCTTTCTGAGATGCTATTGGCATTTATAGCTGTGGGAGAGCTAAAGACATTCTGTTTTTGAATGTGTGGTAGATTTCTTATACTCCAGGGAATGATCTTATACCATATACCTATGGACATCACTAGTTGAATATAGGGAGTTAGATTTTTAAAAGGAGGATATGTGACTGGGAAGAGATTGTGTTGGGAGAATTGAAACAGATTAAGGGGGAAATAGGGGCATCAATATGATCATGTATCATTGTATACTTGGATTTCTTAAAACTAATTAAAACAATAAAGAATTATATGCATCATGCTATGAATACTGTACTGTTTTCAGTCTTCTTTTATTAATACATTTATTCATTTAGAAAGCATATGTTGAGTGTTTAATATGATCCAAAAAATATTTCAGGCACTGACAGCTGAAAAAGAGATAGTCAAGGACTGATCTTCATTTACTCCCTATCTAATATGACAGACTCAGGCTAAGGAAGTGGAAGTAATTACTCAAGTGCATTTAATTGCTACCGCAATTACTAAGCAGAAGAACAAGTGGGGAGCTTTGTTGAGTAGAAGTAGAGATAAAAACCTAGTTTGGGAGATGAGGGAAGGCTTTTTTGGTATTTAGATGTTTGATGCCACTGGGTGTGGCATTACAGGGCGTGTTGGAGCAGACTGAGGATGGACAATTTCTAGGCAATGAAGAGGAGTGGAAGGTCTGGATATTTAGCCCGGATGGCATGACACTGTTGTCTAACATATGTTCTGAAGGTAGACATACTGTTTTTAGGCTTCTTCAGCATTGCAAGTGAAGCTACATGATTTTTGTGCATTACTTTGGCACACAACAAAATTTAAAGAGTTTAGTGTCTCTTTTATTACACCATCCCCCTATCAGTGGCCAGGCTATAAAAGACAAATGCAGGATGGGGTAGTGGGGACTATGAATGTTAAAGGACATTAATTACTGGAAATTGTCCAGGATAAGGATTTATATCAAAGATGGAATTGGATATAAAAAGTTCCTGGAAGAATGTAAGATTTAAATTTTTGGTGGAGGAAGAAGAAGGGACAGATCCCAGGTCAAAGAGAGAAGATTTAGTGTCACTGAAGCCAACATGAAAGAACTGCAAGAAAGGAGAAATGAACTATTTGCATAGTAGATGGGGGGTTGCTTTCAATGTCAACTACTAAGAAGGCACATTAGACTTGTGGTGATTAATGATTTTCTAGTACATGTTCAGTAGAGAAAAAGAATTACTGGCAAACTTAAAGTCTTAAAGTCTTCCCTATACCTCTTGATCCTGAAATAGACAGTGCTTATGACTTCATGTGAAGTAAATATACATATAAATGTAGATGACCATTATCATGTAAAATATGTTTTAAAGTTTAGCCTAAGCTATATTTTTCTTTGACCAAACAAGCTTGCTTTACTTAAATTTTACTAATGAATTGTTTGTTCTTTTATACAGCAGAATAGAGTGCTATTTTAAGAATTACAGTGTAAAATAATTTGTCTTAAGGAAGAATATAGCCTTACTTATGCCAATATCTTACCATCTCTCAAGCCTCTACTATATGCAAGACCCCTACTTTTTATAATGAAGTTTGTATGTACAATAATCAATCATGTATATCTATACTACATCTAGATAGTTATATACATAAGATATATTTTTAATGAATGAAAGTAGAGGCACATTCAGTGGACTTCCTTTTCAGTTGTTAAAGGCTACTGCATCACATTTCATTTATAGACCAGTAATGACAGAATGGACTTCAGCCAGAGTCTGGAGGAATTCAGGTCACGTTTCTTTCGGGATCACTTGAGACCCTTCTATTTGAATAGTCTTGGCCTGTTTTAAAGTCTTTAGTTTTCCTCTGTGTATATTAGAAGAATGCTTAGCAACCTTGTGGCTGTAATATTTCTGAAAGTCTTGGGACACTTTCAGTGAATATCGATTTAAACAGCATTCTTATTAAGGTTGATTTACAGCTTTTCATTTAAAACAAGACCAACACGGACCCTTCTGGGTGCAGGGAAATCATTATAATTCTTTCTTTCTCATTTGCCTACCAAATCTCTGCCCACAAATTTTAGAATCATGTGACAAAGACTAGCAGTCCTCATCTAACAGCCTTATCCTTATCACAGGTTCAAAATGGTTGGCATACTGATCTGTTTTGGGCATCCCTGGAAAGATGCTATACTACCCATTTAGCTGTTTCAGAAAGCAAATGAAACCAACCATTTATGAAAGATCTTTACTTGACTATTGCAAACTCAGTCTTTATCATTTCAGTGTGAAATAAACCAACAGTCCTTGAAGGAAAAGAGAAGCATTATTAGAATATTGTCATATCTGCCTAAAAAATTAAGGAGGGTTTAGTATTTTTTTCTAACTAACAAATTAGTGAGAAGAAGCTAAAATTATAGCGATGCCATTTCACCTCTAGGTAAACCAAAATACTGCTAAACCCGAATTGATGCTGAGATATAGACAGACATGGTGGTAGAGAAGCAGAAATGACAGGAAAGATGACAGACTGTAGTAGGTCATGGTGGCACATGCCTGTGATTGCAACACTAAGGATGTTAGGTCATGAGAACTTCAGGTTTGAAGCTAGCCAGGGATATACAGTTATGGGCCATTTTGGACTGTATAGTAAGACTCTCAACCACTGCAACAAAATAAAAATTAAAAGAAAGGAACATATGGTCACCCAGATATATGACTTTGGTGTGGCCTTGGACAGCTTGGTT
Organism: Mesocricetus auratus; assembly: GCF_017639785.1. Taxonomy (NCBI): domain Eukaryota; kingdom Metazoa; phylum Chordata; class Mammalia; order Rodentia; family Cricetidae; genus Mesocricetus; species Mesocricetus auratus. Next base: position 28,506,255 of record NW_024429192.1, on the reverse strand, counting down.
TTTTTCAGAAGTGAGTTTTCATCATCACTAAAATGGGAGGATTGTGACTAAGCAATTCTTGAGGACACTTTCATGTCATACACTGAGAATTTCCTCCCCTTTAGATGTGTCTTAGAGGTGAATTAAGAAGCTCTATCTGGTGTGAGTATCATTCAGGAAAGTTTTCAGTGACTCACAGATGTAATTCTTTCAAAACCAGCCCTCAGTAGTGATTCAATACAACACTACTACTCTTAACCCCAAACATTCTCTTACTAGATGTTTATACAAACATGCAAAGGGACTAGAATTTTAACCATCTGGAATAATATTTGCAGTTATTTCTCACATTTTAAATATTTTGATAATATAAAAGACATTTACATTTTCTGCTTGTCACTTAAAGCAAGACCAAGATGGATCTTTCTCGGTATAAGAAAATCATTCTAATCTTTTTCTTCCAAATTTCATCAGTATTACTCAGTAAGAAGTAAAAAAAAGTCCTATGCAGGACAAATCTAGGCCTTCTGAATGTGGGTGACAGTTGTTTGGCTTGGGCAGTCTGTGGGGCCACTGGCAGTGGGTTCAGGACTTATCCCTAGTGCTTGAACTGGCTATTTGGAGCTCATTCTTTTTGGAGAGATATCTTGCTCAGGCAGGATATAGGAGGGAGGGCCTTAGTCGAGCCTCAAAGTGATGTGACAGACTTGGTTGACTCCCCATGGGAAGCCTTACCCTCTCTGAGGAGTAGATGAGGGGTTTGGAGGATAAGGTGGGAAGAACAGGAGGAGAGGAGGGAATGGGAACTGGGATCCGTATGCAAAATGAGAAAAGATTGTTAAAATATAAAAAAGAAGTAAAAAGAATTTTAAAAAATAGTAAATGAATTAGTGAAAATGTTTTTGCTGCAGTAAATAAATGGGTGACATTTAGGAAAATTTTTATGAAACTCATAAAACCAGAACTAATGTATTTTCTTTTTGTACAGGTGTAGCATGTGGGATCCACCCAGAAATTGTTGTACTCAGTGTGTCTGCTGTGGTTTTTTTTCCCTCATAAAATGTCTAAGTATTTAAACTTGATTGGTGTTCGTAAGTTTATTCAGATCTGTGGGTGCTCAACCTGCACAATGTCCCTACTGAAATATGTTACAGCCTTTCTTCAAGTTTCTCTGCTACAGAGCCATTGTGTGAGAGCCCTCGTGCTGTGCTGTTAATAACAGCAGGATTTTACACAGAGCTATTACCTTTGCTCCATAAATCACAATTGTTTTTAATCAGAAAACATTAAAGTGAGCTAGTTGGCAATGAAGGATAATTTATCATAAATGAGGACTATTTGGTTAAAAGGAGCGAATTCCCTTAGCTTTGGGGTAGATATATTCAGGTATGTTAAAAACCTGTTGCTGTGTAGAGGTTAAAATTCACATCATAAATTGGGTTAGGAAAAGATAACTCTCTGAGTAAAAGAAAGGGAATGATCCTGAGCTTTGAGAAGGGGGAGAGTGTGCAACTTGGGTGGGTAGACACAGGTCCTGTCGTTGCCCTTCAGACATTGAACAAATAGTACCGTGACACATCCTAGAAGCATGGGTTAAAAAAGGAGTTTTATCATATGACCACAACCACCTTTGAAAGATAGCTGTCGTTGCTGCTGCACTTTTGATTAATTGATGCTTGTTTTTACTTAAGTCAAAGTACTTTGCAAGCCTTAGGATAGTAGGGATTGTATGTTTAATCTCTATTCTGAAAACAGATAAGGCTAAAATCTTCATATACTATGTCAATTTGAGTATGTGTGAGAGAGATGAGTCAGAGGTTATTTTATTTACAGGCATTTTCTAGTCTGTGAAGGACTTTGAGGATTTCAGGGGTGCACAGTCCTCAGACTCTTTTATTTATTTATTTTTAAAATTTCATTTTACATTCCAACCACAGTTCTCTCTCCCCCCACTCTTCCTCCTCTCCCTCCCCTCCCCACCACAGCCCACCCACTATCCACTCCTCACAAAGGATAAGACTCCCATAGGGAGTCAACAAAGACTGGCCTATTAAGTTGAAGCAGGACCAAGCCTCTCCTCCCTGCATTAAGGCTGAACAAAGCATCCCACCATAGGGAATGGGCCCTAATAAGCTAGCTCATGCACCAGGGATAGATCCTGGTCCTACTACCAGGGGCACCTCAGATAGCCTAAGTTTCTCAGCTGTCTCCCACATACAGAGGGCCTAGTTCAGTATCATGGAGGTTCCACAGCTGTCAGTTCAGAGTTCATGAGTTCCCATGAGCTTGGTTCAGCTGTCTCTGTAGTTTTCCCCTTCATGGTCTTGACCTCCTTTGCTCATATATTCCCTACTCCCTCTCTTTGACTGGATTCACAGAGCTCTACCTGGTGCTTTGTTGTGGATCTCTGCATATGATTCCATCAATTACTGGGTGAAGGCTCTATGATGATAGTTGGGGTATTCACCAATCTGATTATAGGGAAAGGCAAGTTTGGTCACTGTCTCCACTGTTCCTAGGAGTCTTAGCTGGGGTCATCCTTGTGGATTCTTGGGAATTTTCCTAGCATTGAGTTTCTCCCTAAACCCATAGTGCTCTCTCTATCACAATATCTCTTTCATTGCTCTCCCACTCCATACCTTACCCCATTGACCATCCAATTCCCTCAGGTTCTCATCTCCCCTCCACTTTTCTGCCACCCCCACACCCCAAGTTTACCTAGGAGATCTCACCACACACCTATGAACACCTGATTTTTGACAAAGAAGCCAAAATGGTACAATGGAAATAGGAAAGCAGCTTTAACAAATGGAGCTGGCATAACTGCATATCAACATATAGAAGACTGTAAATAGATCCATATCTATCCCCATACTCAAAACTCAGATCCAAAGGGATCAAAGACCTCAACATAAATGAAGCTACACTGATACTGATAGAAGAGAAACTTGGAAATAGCCTTGAACACATGGACATAGGAGAGTACTTCCTAAAGACAAAATCAGTGACAAAAACACCGAGGACAACATTCAATAAATGGGACCTTCTGAAACTGAGATGCTTCTTTAAGGCAAAGGATAATAAGACAATAAGACAAAACAACAACCTACAGAATGGGAAAAGATCTTCACCAATCCCAGTCCTCAGACTCTTAAGCCAATATTTCCCATCTTCTCTGCATTGCAACTGACTCAGTGGATTAGTCTGCTATAGCCCATGGAAAATAGCATATACTTGTTTTACATGAATTCCTCAGAAAGCTAACGATTACACTGGCGATAAAAGAGTGACTTAATCACCAACATTGTGGGTTCTGCACAATTTTCTAGCAAAGCAGTTACACGTCTACACATTTTCTCTAGTTAAAGATAGCATCAAATATTCTAACATTTGAAATTTATATGCATTGTAGCACCTCATTGGTGCCATCATTTAAGGGTTAAGCATACACATTTTCCCTTTTCAGTTTTTCTAAAGTAATTTGCTATTTACTTTGCAACTCTAAGCAGACCACAATTGAAAATCACTAATAAGCCATATATTTGTTTTAAGTGAATGGATATCCACCTAATCAAGACACATGAGGCTTGGACCAGTTTACACTCCAAATTTCTAAATTTTTACGTCTTTTGTGTCTGCTGTGATTCTAGTAATCAAAAATATAGAGATGACACTTTCTAACCATGTAAGATTCTAACTTAAAAGATTAGTTGCATTTGATGCACTGATGCTAAAAGCATTCGTGTTAGCGGTGAAGACACGCTCATTGATCAGCATTTGCTCAGGGTGCATTTAGAAAAAGATGTATGTTCACATTATTGTGGTTCAAGTCTCAGTGCTGCCATACTGACTTGCTTCAATATGTGTGCTTAAGGACAAGGGAGTGACAACCTGAGCCATCTTTCAGTATGATGCCTGACACAATCATCCACATTCTTCTACATTTAAAATTTTTAATCAATTGCAAAATAACATGCTGTCTTTCTAAGAGATGTCATATACTGAATATTCATCTCATAATTCAGGCATTCTTCACTTAAAGAAAATGCATATTTACTTATTATTTTTACTTCTTTGGTGTGCTGGAGACGGAACTTGGGGCTCTATATATTCTAGTCAAGAACTCAGACACTGAGCTTTGCCCACAGTCCTTTATATTTTTTTTATTGTTGTATATTTCAGTGGGACACAGTACTTGGAACTGAGGATATGGAGTTGACACGTGAGTAGATAACAGTATTTTATCTATAATGAGACATCTATAATGAGAGCCTGTGGAAGGAAAGGACTAAGGATGACAGTGTTTGTTACTGGTAATAACCTCAGTCTCCCTTGCCAGTTCCCAGTGTTTCCTCATTTAACCCATATCAAAGCCCACTAATGGGTTATGGAAGCCTACCTAAGATACAGCACTGCAGGGGTCCAGTTTCTTAAGACAGAATTGAAGTCATTTTTAGTTCATTTCAGGTAAATGGTAATAAGAAGCAAAACAGCCTTTAGAAGTCTGAGGCCAAATATTTCTGATTTTTGTGCTGCTGTCTCAGTGGACTGAATATATATTGATATCCTCCTAGTTTTTCTCTCTTCCCTCATCACACCCAAGCATCATATTAGCACTGGACTAGGAAATGATATTAACAGACAGAATGGCAGGAATGACTAGAATTACTGACCACTTAATAAGTGAACAGATCTTTAGCAAAGAATGTCAGCTACAGAATTTGAATAAAATTAATGCAAATGTTCCTTGAAAGTCAAATGCAAATAGGAATACAAAGAAGAAATCACATCCTCTTAGATAAAAAAGACAGTATTTTGAGACAAATGGCAGAAAAAACTTTTATAGTACGAACAGAATCGCCTTTATCCTTCAAATTCTTACATGTACAAAACAAGACCAAAGGTTCCCAAACTTTCAAACTGGAAGTGAATGAAATTAGGCCACCTGTTTCTTCCTGACCATCTTGAGACAAAGGTCATGGAGGTTCAATAGCACAGCTAGAAATATTTACACATTGTCAGACAAAATCTGCCTGCCATAGGAGAGTGTCAGCTATCCATATCCCTGATGCCAAATTCCATTGTTGGATATTTTCCTATAACTTTCAGTCTCATATGAATTTAATATTTTTCAACTGGATGGAAGACATCAAGGACACAAGGCCTACTAAGCACAGAAGGACTCACACACCTATGAACCTACAGAGACTGTGGCGGCATGCAGCAGAGAACCTGCGTGGGTCTCAGTCAGATGGGGTCCTAGAGCAAAGAGTGTACACAGTGAGTATGCAAAGCACACTTGAGGGCAGACCCAGTACCCAGCAGTAAGGAGGTGGCAAACACAGTAAACTCAATAGTATTTTTAGAGTTTTTTTTGGCCTCATAATGCTCTTTCTAAACATTTTTAATTGTGCAGGTCTTTTGCTTATATAGTATGGTTTCCAGTTTTGTTCTCATGGTTGTTTTGTATGTGTGAGTATGAGTGTCTCTGTAGCTGTGTTTCTTGTGCTTTGTGTTTGTCTTTTTTTGTTTATTTGTTTGTCCAATTCTTATTTATTTATTTATTTTTCAGTTTAAATTTAGATAAGAAACAAGGTTGCTTCACAAGTCAGTTCCAGGTCCCTCTCCCTTTCCCTCCCCTCCTCCCGTGCCCTCCCCCAACCCCCCCATTATCCCCTCATTCCCCCAGGGAGGGTGTGAGTGTCAGTGAGGAGGCCTAGGTAATCTATTTACCCAATTCTTATTTTTTGTTGTTTTTGTTTTATGTTATCTCATTTCACTATTACATTTCAGATACTTGTTTGTTTTCTAATGAGAGAGAAGGAAAGTGTTTGGATTTGGGTGGGTGGGAAGAAGAGGACAACCTGGGAGAACTTAGGAAAAAAAATCTATAATAAGAATATATTTTATGAAAAAATCTAGTTTCAATTAAAAAGGAAGAAAAGGAAATATCATATTTTGTAACACATGACAACTGTATGAAATTGGTTTTGATAGTGTCAACAAGTAAAATTTTATTATTGTATATCCGTGATCATTGTTTTGCATATGGACTGTGGTTATTTTCCTGTTGCAGTGAAAATGAGAGGTACTATCAAAGGATGGTATGTCAAAAGTTACTATCTGGCTCTTTGTAGATAAAGTTGGCTGATTACTTAGAAATGTTGCAAAATGTGCTTCTTTTCCTATGCTAGAAGGTTTCAGAAACACCATCCCTCTATTTTAAATTGGGGGTTATCTTAATTTTTTTTCTTCATATTTGTAATATGAAACAGTGAACGGATTCACAAGCAGCTATAAGAAATAACAAAATATTTCATGCACATGTGGTTCAGCTTCTCCAAATAACATTGTGGGAAATTTTATATTCCTGTGACATGAGATAATTAAGATATGGATGGGGATGCTATCAATTCCATTCTGATTCCCAGTGTTATTCATCATGCAGATATAAATGAGCATGCATCCTTAAGTAAATACTAATAGAGCCTTGTTTTTGCATATTCTTTAACATTAATTAACTTGGTGTGTATGCATGCCAAAGCACACATGCAGAGGTCAGAGAACAACTTGCAAGAGTCATTTTTTTTCCTTTCACCACATGAGTTTTGGTGACCTAACTCAATTCATCAAGTTGGGTGGAAAGAATGATTCAAAGTCATGCAGTTGTCAAAATTAAATAGCCCAACCCAAACCTGCATCTAGTATTGTGTAGCAAAAGGCAGAAAGCAAACAATCTGAGACAATGACAAAGCTGAAAGAAATGGATACAGTGTCTGCATTGGGAAAAATGAATGTTGTCACAATAAAGGAGGAAACAAAGTAGAGGTAGATACAAGAAGTAGTGAAGAATGGGCAAATGAGGGAGAGAAAGATGAAGAAAGGAGAGAAATAGGGGTGGAGATGAAAATAAGGGTGGGAGAGAAGAAAAGAAAAAAAACAAGGGTTATGGGCTTTGTGCCAGATAAATATGGGAAGCAGATAATGTGACTATAACATAAGTGATTGTTTCTAATTAATAAAAGAGCAACTAAAGCATTAGCAACTATTTTATAAATTGAAACATGCATGTATCTATGGAGCACATCTGTTCGTTTTCATTATATCCCAAGGAATAATAACCGTTACTAGAATTTGGACATATATAATATATACTGTGCTGTTTTTCATATACATGAGAAAGATGGAACCCAAATCTAGCATGAAATATAGATGGAGTAATGAAAACACAAGAAAAGTCAGGACAAGCTCAGAAATCTAAGAGCCTAAACACTCATGTGATTTAATTCATACATTTATTTTAAAAGCATAAAATCTATGTGACTTTTCTGGAAAAAATATAATGTTGACGCATAGTGTAAGTAACCAAATAATAATTCATAATGAAATAAGGATCCAAACTAAAGATATTCGATAAAGAAAACACTATACCCATCTTTTGGTTTTCTCAATGAGTAACTTCTGTTTTGGTGAATGAAGCCCACAGTTATGATCTCTGTGCTTGAGTAGGACTATTACAGTAAGACTTCTCTGAGATTCAAGACTTCTGTAGACATTTCTAGCATTTAATTTAGCCTCATTTATAACTTTTCACTGTTTTATGCTGCTGGTTATGCATTTCCAGTTTGGCATTCATTTCCACTGATTTGAATTGATTGTAAAAACACTTTTATTTCAAAATATTTCTTCATTTACAGAAGTTTTATAAAACCAGTAGACTCCCTGTACACTTTTCTCCCTTATGTTTTAAAGATAACTGCTTAACAAATGTGATTCAGGCATCAACATTAGCAAGGTAATGTCAACTATTAACTAAACTCTCCACACCACGTAATTTTAGCTTTTTCAGTTTACATATGTTTATTCAGAGTGGTGTGTGTGTGTGTGTGTGTGTGTGTGTGTGTGTGTGTGTGTGTGTGTGTGTTTTGTCTGCAAATGTGAATGCCTGTCTGCCCTGCCATGGAGCACATGTGGAGAGTAGGAAAACTTCCAGAAGACATTCCTTTCCTCTCACTATGTGGGTCTCAGGGATCGAACTCCTGTTGTCAGGCTTAGCAGCAAGCACTTTTTCTTGCTGAACTCTGTTGCCAGGCAACATTATTCATAGTTTTACCAAGGGTTCAGTTCACACGTTGCTTCTATTCCACAGTTGAATTCCAACTTTCCCATTGTATCTGGTTAGTTTTACTTCTCAGTCTCCTAACACTGTCCAGTCTTCTTTTCTTCAGCCTCTAGCCATTCCTCCTCTCTGTTTCTGTTCCTTCATTTTATCTGTATTTTTGTCATTTGTGTAAGAATATTGGCTGTGTATGCTCCTGAACTCCAGTGGGTAGTTATGTAATGTCAACATAATATATTTGTCATTTGTGTAAGGATATTGGCTGTGTATGCTCCTGAACTCCAATGGGTAGTTATGTAATGTCAACATAATATATTTGGGAAAACAGTTTCTTAGTTTAAAAAATATGAATGTCAGATCCATCTATTTGACAAAATATTGTATCATTTGGTAACCAAACAGCACTATTGTTGTACATGTATTCAGAGATACCTAAACAAATGCTTAAAATGTCTTGAGATAACTCAGTTGTATTTTCTTGTGGAATAAAACTTATAATGAATCATAATCTAGTTTTAGCTAATTAATTAAAATATATAGCCATAGAAAGCACTACAGCTGGTTTTGAAACTCTCATCTTCATCTCCGATGAAAAGCTTAATCTATATTCCTAATGTTTTTCAGGGGATGTAGATTCACAGTCTTTGAAATTAAGCTGTGAGCATGCTTACATACATCTTATAACTTTCCATCACTCTGTGGTCAGGGAACTCTTTTTTTTTTTCTTTTATCATTTTTTATTTTAATTTTAAATAGCTTGTTTTACATGTCAATCCCAGTTCCCTCTCCCTCCCCTCCTCCCGCACTCCCCTTCCCCCCCCAGCCTCCCACCCTATTGCCAAATCCTTCCACATAGGGGATATTTAGGGGAGTGCCTGGACCCTACCCAGGGAGCTCTTATGCTCCTGGCCAGAGTCAAATCCTGAAATGACAAAACCAGAATGAGAGAAGTCATTTTCCTTTCAGATAAGTAGAATTCTGGATGAAGTGGGACCTACTCATGAAACTGTGGGGGCAAGTAGAACCCCTGTGAAAGAATGCAAGCAGAATGAGCTTACACCTTTCCTAACTGTGTCAACTGTACAAGGGCCACAAACCTGTCCTTTCTTTCCATTGGAACATCTCTTGATGAGTGAGTAGAGGACAATAGAAGGGTATTGCAGCCAGTTTAACAGTCACAACACTCAATAGGCCATATCTGAAGTATGGATTAAGAGAATTACATCAGTAGGCATAGTTGAAAAAGAAAAAGGGAAACGAGATTGAAATTCATCCAAGTCAAAATCAGATGAGCTGTTTTATAGATAGATACAAAGTTCCTTTCAGCTAAACTGTGGACTATATTTTCCGTTTTTGGTTACATTTATATTCACTAAAATGTAATTTTCTGTCACAATTTTTTCACATTTCAATGAAACCCTTGAAGTGTAAACTGTTCGGTCTCTAGGACTTTCTACAATGCACAGCTGGAAAAACAAGGGTTTTTAAGACTTCAGATGTTTGGGTCTATTTCAAGGTTTTGTTCTTGGCTTTGTTGTGCATAAACCAATCCGTTGCCCTTGACTTCTAAATTTAGGAATGATGATTTACAACTTTTAAATACCTAAGTCTTTCACTGGTGCAAATTAAATATACATTTAAAATATATCATACTTAGCAGCTTCAACAAAGCACTAGAAATATACACTTACTGAATATTGAAACCTTTCAATTCCTTTTTTTTTTTTTGAGACAGGGTTACCCTATATTGTTTTGGAGACTGTCCTAGAACTTGCTCTGTAGACCAGGCTGGCCTCAAAGAGATCCGCCTGCCTCTGCCACCCTAGTGCTGGGATTAAAGGTGTGTGTCACCAATGCCCAGCATCAATTCCTTTCTTTTGAAAGTGAAACTTTTCCTCCAGTCTGTGTATTACCTACAATCACATCTTTAGGTATACAATATTATCTGACATTTGAACATTTTCAGTTTAATATTCCTTCGTGTAGTTAAAAATAAGGGTTTTAGTATGCCTAACAGGTTTCATTCTAAAATGCTTATATAAAACTTTTAATGCACTACTCATATATTAATAGTTTTTTAAACACAGAGATTTATCCTGTGTTTATGTATATGTATATGTAACCTGGCTCCTAATGCTTATATGTTAGAGAAGACCCACAAATGTATTCTTGAAATTGTGATGATTAACAGAACCCAAAGGGACCCCTAGCCCAGATGGATAAGAAAAGTCAAAGAAGGAATTACTAATGGTAATGCTGCCTGATTGTCTATCAACAACATCAAATTTTGTGGTTTATGTACTCTCCCCTATTTCTATTTTATTGACTAACTTCATGTTCTGGCATCACATGGGCAAGAGAAAAAAGTTGATTTTATTCTTGTCCAGAATAAGAATATATATTGGTCTGTACATATTTTTCCTGTGCCATGTTAATGTATAACTATACCTTCCACAATATATAATCAACAGATGAATAATAATCAACTGTCATAATTTGAACTATCCAAATTGCTAAATTTAATGGTAAATAACTTAGTGGGCCTTTCTTAGAAGCATATCTTGATGGATTCAGAAGGAAGCAATCTAAAAGTAGGTGAAAGGTAGAGTCAATGAGATGACTGAAGAGATATGATCTTCCCAAACCAACTTTTATTTCCCAATATGGCTTCTAGCAGTCCTGGAAGAAAATAAGTAGTATAGAGCCTACCACCTGTCTTTGCTTACTCGGAGCTAACTTAGGGCTGGGGGCTAGGCAATACAGATTGCTCTCCCTGAGGCTTAGTGTTTCTTTTCTTCCTCATTTCAGCAGCTTGATTCTTCTGTTCATCACATCTGGAAAGTATCAGAATAGTAACACAACGACTGCAATAGACACAGCCATAATACAAATAATTAAAATAGAGAGAAGAGCTAGAACCTGAGGTTCATTATACTTAAGTCTTTCAGTAAATAAAGATTTGAGATACCAATAAAAATATGTTAGGAGAAAAGAATTACATTTCCCAGGAACCCTTTCAAGAAGAAACAAGAAAGTTTGAGGACGATTGAGACATGTAGGAGTTAAGGGAATACTGTCATTGTGGAACTTATGCCTGTTTTGAGAGTCTAAAAATAGATCCTTAGGACAAGAAGCTATAGGTACCTTTGCAATAACACACACACACACACACACACACACACACACTAAAGCACGCATGCATGCACGCACGTGCACACAATGTTGAAGGACATAGGCAGATAGACAGGTTTTCTAGGAATACATAAATTCTCAGTTTGGCCAACCAGCCATTTAATAAAGGGAAATTTTGAGGATAGCTCCCAGTTTCTAACTCCAATCATCAATTAAGCAAAATTAGGATGATGACGATCAGATACAGAGAGCTGACTGGAGGGTCATTACAAAGTGATGCTTGGTCTCTGCAGAGATTTCTGTGCTAACATATATTGTAGAAATTCTCGGACATTAGAACATGATTTTGGTAAATATGTTTAGGCTTTGTGGTGATTTGAATAGGAATGGCCTCCATAGGTACATAGATTTGAATGCTTGGTCACTATGGAATGGCACTATTAGGAGATGTTGCATTTTTGGAGTAGGTGTGGACTTGTTGGAGGAAGTATATTGCTGAGGTTGGGCTATGAGGATTCAGAAGGTCAAACCAGGTCCAGTGTCACTGTTGAAGAGAACTCAGATACCTCTCCAGCACCATTCTGTCTGCTTGCTCCCAAGCTTCTTGCCATGAGAATACGGGACCTCTGAAACATAAGCCAACCCTAATTAAATGCTTTCCTTTATAATAGTTGTGGTCATAGTGGCTCTTCAAAGCAATAGAACATTAACTAAAATTTATTTTCATCCTCTCTTATGACATTCTTTTTCCTTCTTTTATTTTTAATCTTCGTTTTTCACTCTTTGGGCTAGCAATGGAATCTGATACTTTCATTGCTCCTTAAATCTGAGATCACCTGTAATTCTGAATGTACATTGAGTCTTAATCTGCCTTCTTCTTCCCTCTACCAAGACAAACTTTAATTTGAAATTAATGCTAAATTTTTCTTCAAAGTTATTTGAAATACACTTGTCTTCCTTTATCCACGAATCTTTCCAACAAAAAGAGGAAAATTGGACAGTAGGAAGCAACACATTTCCACACACCTTGCCAATGAACCAACCTGGAATTCACTCACCAGCTGAATAATTGGATGCCATATGTAGGCATTATTAGTTAATTACCCCATATGTTAAATGCTCTGATACATTTCCTTAGTAAGGATTTCTATTGCTGTGAAGAGATAACATGACAATGGCAACTCTATTTTTTAAAAAAAAATATTAATTTATTTATTATGCATACAGTATTCTGTCTCCATGTATCCCTGCAGGCCACAGGAGGGCACCAGCTCTCATTACAGATGGTTGTGAGCTACTATGTGGTTGCTGGGAATTGAACTCAAGATCTCTGGAAGAGCAGTCAGTGCTCATAACCTCTGAGCCATCTCTCCAGGCCCAACAATGACAACTCTTATAAAGGAAAACATTTAATTAGGGCTGGTTTATAGTTTCAGAGGTTTAGTCCATTCTCATCATGGTGGGAAGGAAGTCAGCATGCAGGGAGGCTTATGATGGAGAGGTAGCTCAGAGTTTTGCTTTTTGATCTACAGGCAACAGGAAGTGAAGTGTTTCACACTGGGTGTAGCTTGAGCATAAGCTTGCCTCCACAGTGGCACACTTCCTTCCGCAAGGCCACACCTTCTAACAGTGCGACTCCCTATAGGCCAAGCATTCAAATACATGGTCTATGTGGGCCATACCTATTCAAACCACAACATCCAAATACTATGGTTTCTTTGTTTTAGATTTATTTGCTAAAGTTTCCAAATTTAATTCTCTGAAGCTTCCCATCATAATAGTGAGGAAGCAGAGAAACAAGTAAGTCAAATCCTTTCATATCATGCAGACATGTATCTTTAAATCCAAAATCATCTATTTCCAGAGAATGCCCTGGTTCAACATGTGAAACTTACTTACATTAGGTTCCTATTGTTGTTGTTTAAAAAAAGAAGTCATCACAAAATCTGTGAGGTGCTTTCAATAAGAATGGCCTCCATAGGCTCATATATTTGAATGCTTCTTCATCAGGGACTGGCACGATTTTAAAGGATTAGGACATGAGGTCTTGTTACAGAAGGTGTGGCCTTGTTGAAGGAAGAATATGACAACAGGGGTGGGCTTTAGGATTTCAGAAGCCCTTAGCCTTCCGCTATAATCAGACTGATGACTACCTTAAATGCCATCAAAGATCCTTCATCCAGTAGTTGATGGAAGTAGAAGCAGAGATTCACAGCTATGCACTGAGCCAAACTCCTGGAATTCAGTTGTAGTGAGGGAGGAGTGATGAGCAAAGGGGTCAAGACCATGTTGGGGAAACCCATAGAAACAGTTACCCTGAGAAAACAGGAGTTCACGTATTCCAGACTGACAATTGGGGAATCTGCAGAAGACCAGACTAGGCCCCCTGAATGTGGGTGTCAGTTGTATGGCTTGGGCAGTCTATGGGGCCTCTGGCAGTTTAACCAATATTTATCCCTAGTACACGAATGGGCTTTTGGAGCTCATGCCATTTAGAGGGTTACTTTCTCAGCCTAGATACATGGGGAGGGCCTAAGTCCTGCCTCAAATGATATGCCAGACTTTGATGACTCCCCAAAAGGAGGCCTCACCCTCTCTGGGGAGTAGAAGAGGGGTGAGATGGGGAGATGGTGGGGGGAGTGGGAGGGCAGGAAGGACAGGAAACTGGGGTTGGTATGTAAAGTAAGATTTTTTAAAAAAATATTTCAGAAGGGCAAACCAGGCCCAGTGGATTTCTCTCTTCTACCTGCTTTAGGGTCCTCATATAGAATGCTCATCTACCATGTCTGCCTGCATGCTATCATGCTCCCTGCCTTGAAGATAATGAACTAACCTCTGAAACTGTAAGTCAGCCCCAATTCAATGCTTTCCTTTTTAAGAGTTGCCACAGTTATGGTGTCTCTTCACAACAATAGAATACTGACAAAGACAGCATGGTTTAAAATAACAGGCTTATTGCTATTTGAATGGTCATTTGGGGCTAAAAATCAGTCTGCATCCATTCTGGAGACTTTAAATAATCTAATTCTTGTCTTTTTCAGTCATTAGCAGAAGTAGGTAGCTTGTAGCCTGCCTGGTCTACAGAGTGAGTTTCAGAAAATCCAGGAATACACAGAAAAATCCTGCCTCAGGAAAGAAAATAACAAACAAATCAGAATCATTTTGCCATGAGACCAAAGTCATGGAGTTGACAGAATTCTGCTTCATGATATGAAATAATTAGCTTCCATCTACCTTAATAAATCTCTCATAGGCTTAATACATTCCCAAGTAAACTACAGCATATGATTATATATTTAAATTATATTTGTATATTTTAGGTTCCTTAGTAAGTATTGTTATGTTTATTAAATATTGCTTCTGTTTATAAAATCCCTTGAGTTGTCTTACATAAGAATATCAGAAGAATCATTATTTGAATCATTTTTTCTCAGGGAAGTTTTTGTGTTACAGGTCTTTTGGTTCCTTCTTAGTTCTTAGCTTTTGCATTTATCGACCCATAGTCTTTTCTTCATTTTGTCTTATTAATTTTTTTCATTATACTTTGTTAAGAGAAGCTTTTTCTTTGAGAGGAGCCTTCCCGCCCGCCTGGGCTCTGCAGCGTATCAGTCCCAAATAAACACACAGGAGGCTATCTTAATTATGAAGCTGTTGGCCTTGCTTGTCTCTTACTGGCTAGCTCTGCCTTAAGTAATTACCCCATAATTGTTAATCTAAGTATGTTTCTTACCGGAGAATAGTTCCCAGCTTCCTACCCCTATGGCGTCACATGTCGACTCTCTTGTGTTCTCCTTCCCAGAATCCTCCTCGACTCCTAGTCCCTCCTATCTAGGTTTCCTATTGGCCAGACAGTACTTTATTGACAAATGCATAGGCAAATAACAGGACTTCCCCAACATCTCCTCTTTTCTGTTTAAACAGAAAGAAAGGTCTTAACTTTAACATAGTCAAATTGTATATGACAGAACAGTTATCAAGTAAGAACACAGTTACAACATTTTGTCTATTAACATTTAGCAAGATCTAAAGAAAATATCATCCATCCCATGCTTGTGAGTCCAAAGTCCTATATGTAGCTTATCTTTTATCATCACTAAGGAAAACTATAATTATAACTATCTGTCTTCAACTCCATCAAAGACCACAGAAGGATAATATATAAACACTAGGATTGACAGATATCTTACTGCCTGGACAGTCACCCAAAGTTCCTCTGTAACGTTGGGGCATCCATCTTCAGCCCATAGGCCACAATGTGTCTGGAACACTTCTCAGCAAAGCAGGAAATTTCAAACTGTCCATCTGCATTGACAGTCATCATTCATTTTTCTTTGTCCTGCAGAAAGTCTCGTAGACTCTTCATGAAGCAGGAACCCTGTAAGACTGAGTTCAGTAGTCACTTTCCTGTGGGTCCTGCATGTCCAGTTTATACAGCAACAGTCAGTCTAGGCAAGAGCAGTTTCTTGCCCAAATGGCTAAACTTGCCATGTTGAAAGCAAACTCCATAACAAGTTTCTTCGATGCCCATCTTCCTCTCAGACATAATTGGTGCTGTCAGGAGCAGACATTTCTCATTGTCAAGAAAACCCTAAACCATTCTAAATGCCATTTTCTGAAGGTCTTTGAGAGGTTTGAAGCCTGTTCATCTATCTCAAATATATTTCTGTATATCTAGAAAACCTAACTAACCTAACTATAAATTCTGACTATTATAAGTAACTATCTATAATCTGTATTTAATTACGCATTACATTTTAAAAGATCAGTATAAGCACAATACTTAATCAGGAGGAGAAATATACATATCACAAAATTGACCTTGAATTTGTATCAATAAATGAAAAACAATACCCATACCATAATTCCCCTTTTTACCATTAAAAAAGATTGGCTGTGATCACTAGCCAATTATAAACAATCCCATTTAAGTGAAAACAAAGATTTATAAACAAGATGGGAATTGGGACGTCGCTCATTCCAAACTGCTTCCTGCTGGAAGGGGGCGCTGTTTATACCATGGGGATCATGACAAAACTCAGAAACCTGTATAAGTCCATATTTTCGGGGTCTGTAAAGCTGCATCATCTTAACTGTCTCCATAGTTGGAACACCTGGTCCACTACTTCCGGGGGTCTTGGTTCGTTAAACCACAGAAGCCTGGAAGGAATCCTCAGCTTTTCATTTTCTGTAGAAACATAAGCAAAAACTTTTCCGAGTAACATATCCTTATACTTAAATTTTGAAGTCAAGGCATTTTCAAAAGATAGAAGTTGGATTAATTCAGCAGTATTTATAATCAAGTGTACTTTAGCATTTGTTCCTTCCTTAGTAATCAAAAAACTGAAAAACATAATAGCATACAGTATCCAGACTCTCTGTGTATTTTCCATCTTTACGTGGCTTATTTATTTATCTATTATTTATTATTACTCTATTTCTTTCACTTTTATTTATTTTTCTCTGAGACAGGGCTTCTCTTTGGAAATCTGCCTGCTTCCACCTCTGGAGCAATTCCTACCGGTGTGCGCCACCACAGCCGGCTTTTTTTTTCTCTCAATCTTACGTATATTTTTAAACACACTGTAAACCTTTAGAGGTTTTGTTCATCCAAGTCTGACTTTACTGTAAATCTTTATGTTTTTCTGGCCACGTGTCTTATCTGTAAAACCGTGGCTGTTTTAAACTGCCGTTTCAAGATGGCGGGCGTAAGTGTGATTCCAGCTTACCGCCTCAGTCCATGCTGACATCCAGCAAAAGCTGCCACTTCCAGCTGTACGTACACCCCTTTTAATCGTTAGCAGAGTCTCTTAAAATAACCTTGTTGGTTTTTTTTTTTCTTTTTATGCCGAGTCAGGAAGACTCCAGTAAACGAGCCGCGTGAATCTCGGCTTGTTGCTAGCAAAACAGAGCACACCTGAGAAAATGCTGCTACCAAAATCTATGCTTCTCTCCGTTCTTCTGTTTCTAAAATTCCTTTAAAGCTTTTGTTGTTTTGCGTGGAAATTCAATCCCACTCCTGACAACCATTATGTTAAGAGAAGCTTTTTCTTTGAGAGGAGCCTTCCCGCCCGCCTGGGCTCTGCAGCGTATCAGTCCCAAATAAACACACAGGAGGCTATCTTAATTATGAAGCTGTTGGCCTTGCTTGTCTCTTACTGGCTAGCTCTGCCTTAAGTAATTACCCCATAATTGTTAATCTAAGTATGTCTCTTACCGGAGAATAGTTCCCGGCTTCCTACCCCTATGGCGTCACATGTCGACTCTCTTGTGTTTCCCCTTCCCAGAATCCTCCTCGACTCCTAGTCCCTCCTATCTAGGTTTTCTATTGGCCAGACAGTACTTTATTGACAAATGCACAGGCAAATAACAGGACTTCCCCAACAATACTTTGGTCATGTTTTCTCCTCCCCCTAACTTTTTCCAGAACCTTTCTACCCGTCAAACTGCATGTTTTCCACCTCACCAAAAACTAAAAATCAAACACAAAACAAAAAAGTAAGATTAAAAAGAATACCAAAGTAAAATAAATTAAAAAAGCTAATATATTTAGGAATATATATTTATATATGTATATTTATTACATATATACATGTAACAACAATTAATGAAACAAGAGGTTGTGAATTTGAAAGAAAGCAAGGAGAGATATTTTAGTTAGGGATACTGTTCCTGTGATGAAACGCCATGACCAAAAGCAAATTGGAGGTTGGAGGAGGAAAACGTTTATTTGGCTTATATATCCAAGTTCATTGATGGAAGCCAGGCAGAACTCAAACAGGACAGGGCAGAACCCTGGAGGCAGAAACTGATGCAGAGAACATGGAGGAGTATTGTTGCTCCCCATAGTTTGCTCAGTTTGCTTTCTTAAAGAACCCCTACCCACCAGGGAAGGAATGATGTTACCCACAGTGGGCTGGACCCTCTTAGGTCAATCACTAACTAAGAAAATGCCTTACACACTGGCCTACATCCTGATTATGGGGGCATTTCCTCAGCTGAAGTTCCTTCCTCTCAAATGACTTTAACTTGTGTCTAGTTGACACAGTAGTAGACAGGACAAGGAGTATATCAGAGGGTTTGGAGACAGGAAAAAGGACGCGAGAAATAGTGTAATCATACTATAATCTTAAAGGGTAAAAGAAATAATGTAAACAAACAAACATGAAGTCCATTTTCTGTGACACTCCATTGAAGAAAATGTATGTTTCCCTTTTCCCAAGGCATCAGTTGCAAACGGCCTCTTGGCTAAGGGTGGGATTTGTTTCAACTTCTCCTTTTCAGTGTTGGGAGCTTCATCTGGTTAGACTTTGTACAGTGTGTCACCATGGTGTCTGTTACTTTCTGTGTGTCAGCCCCATTGTGTCTGGAAGATGTTCCATTGCTCTAATGTATGTCCTGCCAGTGTGCTCCAGAAACAGTGCAAACGATGTCTTCTTGTATTAAAAATAAGTAGCTTCTGTAAATGAATCTGTTTTGTCCATGTCCATTACACTAGCAAATTGGTCTAATCTCAAGCTATTTAAACCATTCCCAGAATCTACTTACCTACTTTGAAACACGGAGAAAAGTATTCTTTTTTTGTGGTGATGGTGGTTGTTCAGAAATTGCGTAAGTTTTAGATGCACAATTTAATAGTTCTCAACTACAATGCCAGGCTAGCAGTGACAATGATCAGTGGTGTGGTACAGCCCAAGTAATAAAATTAAGCCCTAATTGTTGTACCTAGTGAGGTTTTCCCTCCTCATATATACTTTATAGAGAGCTGAAATATGGAAATTGAGATTAAAAGATTTTAATTTTTGAAAATCATTTACTCAAGCGTAAATTTATTAAAATACTTTATTTTATTGAAAATAAATTCTTCTCTCATACAATACATCTTGAACACACTTTACCCTCCCTCCCCTCCTCCCAGCTCCCTCAAAGACAACATCCACACAGTGCGTTGAACATAGAGAGGTTGAGCTGGTACCTGCATGGAGCCTTCATGCCTACATTCTAGTCTCTAGTGTGAGATGGTATCCTACAAGCTACAGAAAGAGAAACCTGGACACAAACTCCGATAAACAACCCTGGTCCTACAGTCTTTCCTTCATGAAAGATGTGCTGGGACAGTAATATAATGGTTAGAGCCAACACCTGGTCTAAAGTGAGGTCTATAGCATGAGAGGGAAACCATGGTCTACATTGCCTGAATGACCAGGGACAAGAGACTAGATAGCCCAGAGACCCAGGGTAGAACCAAACATGACTGGAAAAAAATGAAATAATTCCTAATGATATCCTTCATTACTCACAGATCAGTGCCTTGTCCAGTGATCATCAGAGAGGCTTCCTTAGACAGCAGAAAGGAGTGGGTGCAGAGACCCACAGCCAGACATTCTGCATAGAAAGCATCTAAATTGGTGGTTTCCATTGGATCTGTGCTGGTTTGAATGACAATGGCCACAAGAAGCTCATAGAGAGTGGCATTACTGAAAGTGTGAACTTGTTGGAATAGCTGTGGCCTTCAGGGAATAAGTGTGTCACTGAGGGTGGACTTTGAGCTTTCAGACACTTGAGTCAGACCTAGTGTCACTCTCTTTTTCCTGTTGTCTGCCGATCTAGACGTAGAATTCTCTGCTCCTTCTCCGGTACCATGTCTGCCTTTATGCTGCTGTGAAGACAATAGACTAAACCTGAAACATAAGCCAGTTCCAATTAAATGTTTCCTTTTAAAAAGTTTCTGTGGTCATGATGTCTCTTCACAGCAGTGAAACCCTAAGACAAGGTCTCTTCCCCCAGAGATCAGGGAGTCCCATGGAATAGAGGCAGGAAAGACTGTAGGAGTCAGAGGGGGTGAAGGCCACCAGGAGAGCATGGCTCAGTCAATCAACTGAGCAGGGCTCACAAAGATGGAAGTGGCAAGCACAGGGTCTGCACAAGGCACTCTGGGTATACTTATGACTGATACCTTGGTGTTTTTTGTGGGACTCCTAACACTGGGAGTGAGTATGCTTCTGACTCTTTTTCCTGCTCATGGGACTCTTTTCCTCTTATTAGGCTCCTTTGTCCAGCCTCCATATGAGGACTTTCACCTAATCTTATTGTATGTTGTTTTTTCCTGTTTAGCTGTCATCTCTTGGAGGCCTGATATTTTTTGAAGAGGAAATGAAGGGGAAAAGTATTCATTTTAAGGATTTAATGAGCCTTATACATATTCACTTGATAACTATGTGGGGAATGTCAAACCAGAGGCTTTCGTGCTGTGGTATAGTCAGTTTTTATGGAGAAAACATGTGGCTAGTACTCATTAAGGAAGTACAGCTTCCTGAAACCCTGTCTGATATAAAACCACTGACAGACAGGTAGGCACGTTTTCTTATTCCTCCAAGCTGCTCACATCTGAAGATTCAACTGAAATCTGGCTCAGGCACATCTTTTAATTGCTCTGCTTTGAGAAGGATATCCTTGGGCTAATATTGGCCATCAGAAGTCTGGATTTAGACAAGAAAACAAGTTGCTAACTATTAAGATCAGTCAGATATGACTCTCAATTCTTGTTCCACTTCTAGGAGGTAACAAAATCTAATTCTAAAAAATGTAAATTATTTATTTTAGTTGAGAAGGTAGCCTGGGGGATTCCTGGCCTTTGTTTAACTTCTTCACCCAACTTGCCCAATTCCAGATGTGCATGCAGGAAAGAGTGTGAGTAGGGAAAGTTAACGCATGTGTGACCAAATTCTTGCTAAATGCCAGTGAGTGAGCTCCTGGCTGAAGGAAGAAGTGGTACTGGAATGTGGGGAGAGTGTTAGAGAGGAAATACAGAGAGCTTATGGAAAAAACGCTGCTGAGAGCAAAAGGAAACCTCAGACTGACTCTCATCTTTGGGCCTAGTGGAAGGAAGAACAGGAAATAATTGTGAGGTTTTGTTTATTTTATAAAACAACATTATATACACATATATATATATTTTTAAGTTGTACCCACTAATACTCAAGGAATAGAACTGGACATGAACATCAAAACTGGATTTAACAAATCTGAAGCTATTTGAATTATAACCTGGAAGGAACTTCCTCACTATCAATTTGTAGAGCTCTACTGATCACACATGCAACTCTACTCCTTTGGACAAACTGAAGCTCCTAAGAATGCCTGCCTTACTGAGTGAGTGTCTGGATCTTCACGTTTCTGGCTGTCAAACCCTATCTCTGCCCCGCCCCATATTGGTTAGTTTTATGCTAACTTAGCACAAGCTAGAGTCATTAGTTAGGAGGGAGCATCAATTTAGAAAATACCTCCATAAGACCTGGCTGTGGGGCATTTTCTTAATTAATGATTGATGGGTAATATCCCAGCCATTATAGCTGGTGCTATCCCTGAGTCAGTGGTCCTGGGTTCTATAAGAAAGCAGTCTGAGCAAGTCATGAGGAGCAAGCTATTAAGCAACACCATTCCAAGACCTCTGCATCAATTTCTGTCTCCAGGTTCCTGTGCTGCTTGAGTTCCTGTCCTGACTTCCTTCAGTATGGAAGTATAAGCCAAGTGAACCCTTTCCTCCCCAGTTTGCTGTTTTGGTCATCGTATTTCATCACGGTATAATAACACTAAGACAACGCCATACATCAAAATGAAACTATGGAAACTAATGTGTAAACTTAAAAAAAACAGTAAGTAAATGAATGTATAGAAGTAAGTCCTGAAATAATCTCACATGACTACCTAAAGGATATGTGTTCTTTTAATGATTCAATAATCTATTCTTCAAATACTTATTAAGGTCTGCGGTAGGTCAGCCATTTAATGGCAGGAGAAATATATTAGCAGTCCAAAGCAAAGTATTCTTCTCATCTGTTATCAGAGTGTAAGCTTTATTGTCATAGTTTGTCAGGACATATGGTAGGAGGATTTCTGTAAAGCTTCTATAGAAATGATCCCCAGAATTATACAGCTACTTGTATACTTAGAACAACAGAAATAATTTAGCATTGTTAATGTGATTAAGCTATTTAGATCCATTTGTCAAAAGACATGCTGGACCATGATAAATCAAGATTCTTCACCATCCTAACCTGTAATTGATTCTCAAGTATGTTGCTGTGGAATTTTCTTCATTTATTTACAGAAAATAAACATGTTGTAGTGTGCACTCAAACTAGACCTTAGCTTTTTTAAAATAAAACTAAAATTTGTTTTATAGATAATGAAGCAATAGTATCCAGGTACTGATAGTGTGGCAGATACGCCTGGAATGACATGAATAGATAAAATTGCAATGTGTAAGTATGGAGTACTTGAGAGTATAGTTGTCATAGGAACAAATATGTGTGCTTATAATATTTTTGTTATGTTTTAAAAGCATTATTTTGCTAATTATTTTGGGTTTTGGAGAGCGTTTCGTACAGCCACAGACTTCTAGATTATCTTATGTTCCAAAGGGTTTGCTTTTGCTCTGGTATCCTCATTTAGCATTACCTAGGAGGGATTTCAACTTCAGCTCATCGCTTTTTTGGCATCTATCAGAACTTTATAGAGGATAGCAAAATCCTGAGCCAAGAAATTCAGCTACAAAAGAGGTCAACTACAGGAGGGTGTGGTAGTCAGTGTTTAAGTCATTAAAGTCCACACGTGAAATGGCTAACACTACAAGGTGAAGAAAAAGTGTGCCTATTTGCTGATGGATTTCTCATAGTGTTGTCTTGTCATTTTCCCATGGTCCCAAGAAAGAGGAGGAAGAGAGAGAAAGAAAAAAAGAGAGAGGGATGGGAGAAAATTATTCACATGGTGAAAAAAATGAAATCTGGATAATGTGTCTAAAACACACAGAATAGATCATAACCATAAACAAAAAAAATAACCAAAGAAATGAGCATACCATAAGTTGCTCATGTGGCATGAGTGCAATCTTTCAAGCTGATGTAGAATACTAAAAAGGATTGGCTTTCACGACACCCATTTAAGCAGTCTTCATAGTATTGTAAGATCTTAGTCCAAAGCAGTTTGATCTTATTAAAATTATGAAATTTGTCAGAGATATTTTCCTAAAATAGTCAAATAATAAAACATTGGCAGAGTCTAAAAGCGATTTCAACTATCATTTCTAGAATGTATCTGATATTCCATGCATCATGCCAAGTGCTGTACACTGTCACAGTTGTATCACTGGCCCATTGTATTTGCTAAGTGTTTATTAAGTCATGGACTCAACAAGCATTACACAAGATTTCATCTGCATAAATTGCAATTAAGCTCTAGGACAACAAAGAGTCAAAGCAGAGTACCTTTGTGCAACTTGCAGTTCTAGAAAATGCTACAACCTTCGTAGCACACATTAAATGATGTAGAAAGCAAATGGCTATTAGTGCTAACATTGTAAAACATGAAACCTGAGATTTCTAGGTCAGCAGGCTTAAAGAAACCAACCAGTTGTTTGACATTGAGATTTCAGACTAATTTTACCAGGTCATTGTTTAGCCTGAAGAGAAGTGTGGATTTGTAGTGAGTTAGGCAAATGTGGACAAACCAAATTAAAGAGGATTTCACTCCTGATTATTCAAAGTACATGTGAGAAAAAGAAGAAAAAAAAGAAATGAAGATGAAGATGATGATAACCATACACTTAACTGAAAGAAAACCAATATTGATAATACCTACCTTTAATCTCAATACTGGGGAGGGTCAGGCAGGAGAACTGGCCTGAGCTAGAGTTAGACCCTGTCTTAAAACAAAACAAAACAAAAGAAATACAAACTACTAGCAAATATGGATCTGATGTATAAGGAAGACAATGATATTTTCCACTAAAATATATTTATTTTCAAATGAAAACTAAATAATTGGAAAACAAATTTATATATAAACTTTTAATAAAAATTAAAAGTATAATCAGTCTTTTAATTTTTTTCAATTAATTTAGTGATTGATCTCTAATATTAGGAACATGGGTGAATTAATATCTTTTAATTTTGTTTGGATTTTATGATATTGGTCTTTTGTATGATGTTTGCAATGTTGAAAAATATTTTTTCAAAAAAGTTTTCAGTATTAAAAATATTACCATATAACTCATTAAATTGTGAAAATGTAGTGCAGTCAAATGGAAAAAAATTAGCCGTATTTCATGGAAAGAAGAATTACTTGGAAAGGAATATACACAAACACTGCATTTTTAGTAAAATTGAGTCCATGTGCAATACTGTTTTCCAAAATATAGAAAATGAACCATTTTTTCTGGACATAAATTAAATACAGAAGAGGAAAATAGTTCCTACTCTACCCTATTTCTCTTTATGGTTTATATAAAACTAATTTTAAAGTCTTTTTATTTTATTGTAATTGCTTACTGACATTAAATAGGAGCATATTTCTGCCTCAAGTGTTGCTGATAGTTTTAAAATAACTCTTATATAAAACATATTAATGTAATCGATTTTTGGAAACCATTTTTTATGGTCTGGCATTAGACTTATAATTGAAGTATGTATTTATTCTTAGCTAAAATAAAAATGGTGACATGTAAGCATTGAACTTAGAAAGGCCTTTGTTATATACTATGGTAGCAACCCCCCAGACTGATCAAAGAAAAGTTGTTCAGCCATGTTTTGTCCATCACAGACCTTCATGGAGCACTGAGCCATCTCAACGCTTCCTTTCCATCACCATAAAGAGAGAATGAAAAAGAAAGTGTGTCTCTATGGTCCTGCTTCTTTCTGTTAAGATACATGACATGTGACTTTGCAGTCTTGCAAACCCACGAGGAAAACAGGACGAACATTTTTGAACAGCCTTAAGGGCTTCCAGAAGAAAGACCTTTGGAGTTCACCAAGTTTATACTCACTTTTTACAGGTGTGGGATATTATTCCCAGCAAAAGGAAGAAGGGTGAGGAATTAAAAGGATACAGATTAATACAAAATGTCAGTCATAACCAAATGTTTATTCAATTACTCCAGGACAGCTTCCAAAACAATACAGAGAAACCCTGTCTCAAAGATTTTTATTAAAAGCTCCCATGTTTTAACTCCAGGCTAGGATCCTGGAAACAGAAGAGATGAAGACCGGGATGGGAAGTTACGAGTATGGGACAAGATGTAAACAGCAGCCAACAGTTCCTTATGCATTACAGGGCAATTGGCGCAGAGAATATGACTTCAGAGTTGCAACTTGGAGGAAAACTGAAGATTCAGAAGAAAGAAGAAAACAGATAAAGAGGTCACGGGTAGCAGAAGAGAATCTGAAACGAGTAAAACAGCACCGTGTTTTCTCAAGAAATAAGGTTTAGCATGGCAGGTTCTAAGGTGTATACAGGAAGTTCTGCTGTGCTTGGGGAATACAGGAACCCTTTATGAAAGAATCGTTAAGGACTTAGACTGTATTTGGACCTTTACTGGCAGGGCAAAGGGAAACAGTATTTCAGAACTGCTAGGTGTTAACTGATGGCTTCGTTCTCCCAGGGCAATTCTAGAGACTACGTACTGATATTATTTGCCTATATTGGTTACAGCAAAAGTTCAGCTACGTCTGCCACCTGTGGTTAGATTTTATGGTATTTCACAGCCTAGAATAATGACTAGGTGACTCAAAAAATCAATAAGGTTAGATCCTAATTGGCAATCCCAAAACAGGATTAACCAGAAAGAGAATGAATAGCCTGAGGATATGTTACTGGTTTCTCAGGTTCTGCCACATTTCAAAGTCAGAGGAAAGCCAGGCAGGGCTCAGGATATATCAGGGAAGCTTTGCCCTCCCAACTGAAGTCTTATGTGTTGACATAGGAAAGTCCAGCCTGATTTTCCTCAGGGATACCTGAACATTAAGGAACCTACTAAGACAGGGACAGATGGCTCTCTTCATTTCACTTCATATACCACCAAACTCCCACACAAGGAAGGAATTACTAGTGTTCTTGGCCAACAGAGCGATATGACAGCAAAACTGTTAGTGTCATAGATGTCACAGAAGAAAATTGGTCTAAGTACTCTTTTTTTGTTTTTAAAGAAAACTTATTTAAAGAATCTTGTAGAACTAATTTTCATTGAAGACTAAGAGAAAGGTAACATAATCTTCATTTTCTTTCAGACAACACATATTCCACATGGTAGACAATTGTTTTAGAGTTCTATAGCTCTGACAAAACACGTGACCAAAAGTAATTTGGGGTGGGTGGGGGGCAGAGACTTTTCATCTTACAACTCTCAGGTCACTCTTCATTGCTGGGGAAAGTCAGAGCAGGAACTCAAAGAAGGGGTCTGAAGTCAGGAATTGATGCAGATGGCATGGAGGAGTGCTGCTTACTGGCTTACTTTCTGAGGCTTGCTCTGTATGCTTTCTTATACAACCCAGCCCATCCTGCCTGGGACTG
Organism: Mesocricetus auratus; assembly: GCF_017639785.1. NCBI lineage: Eukaryota > Metazoa > Chordata > Mammalia > Rodentia > Cricetidae > Mesocricetus > Mesocricetus auratus. Next base: position 28,479,683 of record NW_024429192.1, on the reverse strand, counting down.
GTACCCATACTGAGCGGGATCCTAGTTCATCAGTCACTGATTAAGAAAATGCATCGCATCACAGGGTTGTTCACAGGCCAATTCAGTGGGAACATTTTCTCGGTTGAGATTCACTCTTCTAGCTTGTATCAAGTTGACATAAAACTAGGCAGTACAATAATTTTATTAGATGATAAACTGTTCGCAAATATGATTGAGGTTAAGAAATTAAGTGGAAAAACATTCTGCAGCATCTCAAACACCCTGAACTACAGCAAACTTTAACTTTGGCCTTAGGCAAACCACGTTGCTTGGAAACTCAGAGCAAAGAGGCTGCTGAGCAACCTAAGACCCACCAGCTGCCCTTGGAAAGTAACTGACATTGGTGAGGTGACCACGGCATGAGCAACACTGAGAACAAGAAATCACTTGAAGAGAATAAGAAAAGTGACAAACACGGGACTGAACGACAAGGGCTTTGCTTCTTTAAGACAACTGCATGTAATCTGAAGCCGCTCTGGTCAGAAACTTCTATTGATTATATGAATCTTTGATAAGCAAGCTAGTGTTGTGCCTAAATCTGCTTTACTCATCTTATAATAAACTCACAACCCTGTAGTGTAGTTAGTATACACAGTCTTAAACTTCCTTACAATGTCACATTAGGAATGAATAATCCCAGATATAGCATGTCAGATTATTGATGGTAGCGTTACCACTAAGCCTGTGGTACATGCCATTTGTGGTAGGTTACCTGGTCCTCAGTATCCCAACTCACATTAACTGCAGTAATGCGAATCTTATTTGACTTCTGCTATTTGCAAAGTTCAGTTGAATCCCTAATAACTACGCAAAAGCCTTAATTCTTTAGTTTAGCAATAAAACGCAACTCTTGTATCCCACAATCTATGGTATTTTCATTATCCTCTGAACATGCAGGGTTTAAACATTTGTTCAACCTCTTCTGTAGTACTGGAACTTCATTCCTATTTTCTTGATCTAATGAGTGCCCAATCATACTTGAAATTTGTAGTAAACTATTCTTATGGGAAAGGTTGCCTGAGTTCCATCAGAGAAACACAGTTAATACTACTAGAACTACAAGGGTCTTGATCTTAATCAAAGGAGAATTTCAGCAAATTTCCAAAAACTTTTATACTCAAAGCACAGATACAATGCTTTACTATACATGGAACTCCATGTCATTTTATGGAAAATGGCCAACAAGACTAGAGAAAGAGGAGGAGAGCTTTAAAATATCTTATTATCATTTTAATTATACATAGTAATGGATTTCATTGTGATATTTTATGCATGTGCAATAATGAGTTTAATCATATTTATCCCCATTACCCTCTCTTTTCCCTCTCTTGTTCTAACAATTTCCCTCTTTCTAATTAGCCCTCTTTTGCCTTCATATTAAGTGTGAGAGTTTGTGTGTGTGTGTGTGTGTGTACACATGCACGAATGTGTATGTATCCCAATGAGTTTCATTAGGGTAGTTATAGGAGTACAAGTAAAACTTTGTTTACCGGAGCATGGACAATTTAACAGTGTCTACACATGAAGAAAATGTCTGTTTCACATCCATCCAACATTAAATCCTCAAGAAGGAGCTGGGCCTTATGGCCTCCTTCCCATTCCAAGAGAGGAAGTGCAACAGCATGTCAAGCCTAGGTCATTGTTTCACTATGCTCCCATTTCTTCTTCCTACTCTTACATTCTTTCTACCCCTTCTTCCTGATTATTCTTTGGGGGGAGTAGGGAGGAATGATAGAGATGTTCCATTTAAGGCTGTGCAGGTAAGTCATTAATTCTCAGTTCATTGACTAATTATGACTGACGTTTCCACGGGAAATTGCAAAATTAAGCTTCTCTAACCAAAGCTAACAACAGCGTTAATATACAAACATACATGTTCAATTTTATGGGCACATTACTTCCAGTTAGCAAAATAACACCAGTAACTTCTCCTCTAGTGCCTACAACCTCTGCAGCTATGGACTTTTGGTGGGGTTAGTTAATTCCTCCTGTGGCTAGAGTATCAAATCAAATCAGCCGTCAATTACTTCCTCAACAGATTTGTCAATATTGTACCATTGGGTTCACCTGTCCTAATGGTTGGTACGTTGCACACAGGGTCCTTCAATATAATACCTTCCACCATTACAGAAGACAGGAATCCTTTCTTCAGATTAGTTTCTCTATGTCCTTCAACCAAATGTATGCTATCTTCAGTAGTTAGGTCTTGTCATCTAATTCTGGTAGTCAAACAGAATAAGAGGCAATTGCCATATTGCTTCAGAGGATCTTCTGAGTCTCCCTAACAACCTGCTCCTGGCACTGAGAGTTTAATTTATTAACCTGTGACTTCTGAGAGCAGATTTCTCCACTTACACAGGTTATCTCTGTTCAGTCACCTTCACCTCCACCTTATTAGCTTGACACTTCCTTTCACTTTAAAATTTATCATTAATTTTAGTTCACTTTCCTTGTTCCTTGACTCCCCTACACCTTCTGCCCACTCTAACTTTCCATGAACGTTGGTTATTTCACTTAGCATAATACTTGCCAGTCTTATACATGTCCTGTAAATATCAAGCTTCAATTTTCTTTACAACTGAATAAAGGTCTAGGTGTACATGTAGAAAGAACATTTTCGTTACAGTCATCTCGGCTAACTCAGTATCTTGGTATTATGAATGGAGCAGCAATAATATGAACAATGCAAGTATATCTATGTTCAAATGTAGAGTTCTTTGATTGTATGCCCTGGGATGTTATAGCTGGGTCATATAGAATTTCTATTTTAGTTTAACTAGAAACCTATGCATTTGTTTCCATAGTAGGTGGACCAATTTATTTTCCAATAAATATTGAAAAGTATTACCCCTTCTCCACATCCTCTCCAAAATTTATTGTCATTTACATTCTTTTATTCACCTTTTACAATAGGGTATTTTATTTTCCTTAAAATATTTTCAATTGAAAGAGAATTATACTACACTTCCCTCTGTTCTCCTTCTATCTCCCCTTTCCCTGTGTCCTTAGCTCTAAACCTTTCAATGCTTTCCAAAGGAGATATTCTCACTTTTTGATTATTTTGTTTAATACTATATTATTACATACATATATAAATACACCCTGTAGAGTCTGCCTTTATTTTTTGTGTGTATGTGGTTTCAGGGATAACCATTCTGTATTGGGCAATCAATAAGGGGGCCTGCTCCTAGTAGAGGTTAATTCTCTAGTGATCTAGTTACCTGTAGTTCTTTATCTAGGGGTTAGAGCCCACAATTTTCCACCTTGCATGTTAATGCATCCATTAATATTACCGTCATTCCCATCTTATTTATGCAGCCGTTTCTAGGTGAAACAGGTTCATTGCAGACTTCCTGGTATTCTAGCTCTTGCAATCTTTCATGGTATTTCCTGGGCAATAGATACAGGACCTGTGGTAGCTATGTATTCAGTGAGCTTCCTGTAATCCCTTCATCTCTGCATTGTGTCCTGTTGTGTTTTTCTGTAATGGTTTCCGTTCTTTATCAAGGAGGCCTCTGCATGACATTCATTTTAACTGGAATAATATGGAATCTCAAAATAGTTTTAATTTTCATTTCTCTGAATCCAAAGAGTGAATACTTTTAACAATGTTTCTTTTAAAGATATTTGTACCTCTTCTGTATTAAGTTTCTTTTCCTCTGTTTTCTTATTGAGTACTAAGTACAGACAACCTCTTCACATATTAACAGTTTCCTTTGTTGAACAAGAAACTTTTTAATTGCATGAAATTCCATTTGGCGATTGTTGATTGACCTTATAGCCTGAGCAATTCTAACACTTTTATGACATCCTTACCTATGCTCATCCAATGAAATACTTTTTCCTATTCTTACCTCTTGCAGTTTTGGAGTTCCAGGTCTAGCATTAAGATCTTCAACCCATTTGGAGTTGATATTCATTAAGAATGAGAGGTAAGAGTCTAGTTTGAGTCTTCTATGTATAGATGCCCAATTTTCTAAGCTCTGTAATTAATATAACTTGAAGTCAAGAATGGTGATATTTCCAACATTATAAGTTTCATTTACTCAGCATTGGTTTGGAAATCTTAAGTGTTTTATGGTTTTCTATGAAATTTAAGATTGTTTTTCCTATTTCTATGAAAAATGACCTTGTTGGCTTGGTTGGTGTTGCAATGAATCTTCACATTGCTTTTGTTATAACAACCATGCTCACAACATTGGTCCCCCTTGTGCAGAGAGCCTTCACTTCCTTGATCTCTTCTTCCATTTCTCCTTCAATATTCTTCCCTGACCTTAATTATTTCTTTACCACTATTGCTTTTGGGTTCAGTCCCAAGGTTCATAATTAAATGATAGAGGACATAATAATTTTCCAAATGGGCACTAATAGCTATGAGCTTCCCTCTGAAGATTGCTTTCAATGTATCCCACGATTTTAGTATATTGCATCTTCATTTTCATTCAGTTCTAGAATTTTAAATTTTTCTTTCTTGATTTCTTCAATACCTCATCCATCATTTCAATAGTGTGTTTGATACCAGCAACTTTGTGATTTTCCTGTAGTTTCTTTTGCTGTTGATGTCCAGCTTTTTATCATTGTGGTTAGGGTAGAATTCATGAATTTCTTGTTTTCTTATATTTGTTGAGACTTGCTTTGTGTTGTGATATTTGACCAATTTTAGAGAAAATTCCATGCCCTGTGGAGTAGAATATGTACTCTGCAGTGTTTTCACAGAATCTTCTGTAGATATTGGTAGAGTTTACTCTGTGATTCATTTAACTATTTAATCACAGTAAAAGTCCGTACTTCTACTGTGTTGAGGTTAATCTGTGACTGTGCATCTATTAATATGAGACTGGATTTGCCTGTATTTGGTACCTACATGTTTAATATTGAAATGTCCTATTAATTAATTGGATAGAGTGGTCTTATCTCTTCTGGTTGGTTTTGATTTGGAGTTTATTTGCTCAATTATTAGAATATTAACATCTGTTTGTTGCACAGTTCCATGCACTTGATGTACAATTTTCCATCTTTTCATTCTTGAGCAATGACTGTCTTTGATGGTGAGGTACATTTCTCTAAGGTAGCAAGGAGATGTAAGTCATTTTAAATCCAATGTTCGGTCTGTGCCTTTTTCTTGAGAATCAAGACTAGTATTCAGAGTTGATTCTTCAAACTCTCAGAGAACAAAGTCTTTTACTGTTAAACCTGACAACCTGAGTGTGATCACTGGAACCCACACAGTAAAAGGACAAATGAATTCCTATAAGTGGTCTTGCACATGCTCTGTGGTGACGCGTGTGCACACGCACATGCAAACACACAAACACACACACATACACACACAGAAAGTGTTTATGAATATTGAAAGTTATTATGGAAAACTGTGTACCAATCCTGTCATTTTGTAAATTTTACACTGTACGTGCTTTCCTAACACCCATTTGTTTAACTACAGGTCTAGTATTCCCTTACCCCTCCCAAGGCCTCTTTGATGTGTTTAACATTCTTTTCAGTACAAAGAATTTCTCTAGCATCCTTCATAGGGCTTCCTTAGTGGTAATAAATTCTCTTAGCCCGCTTCTATCGTGGAATGTTTTTATTTCTTCACTAATTATGACAGATAGCTTTGCTGGGTATAATAGTCTGGGCTGGCACCTTTGTTTTTTCATAACTTGAAATAAAACATTCCATTTCCTTTTGGCTTTTAAATTTTCTGTTGGGAAATCAGCTGTTTTTTTGATAGGCCTGCCTTCACATGTGTCTTGATCTCGCTAAAATTCCTTCCCAGGAGGATGATGTAAACAAATTCTACCCCTCCTCCTATGTTCGCATAAAAAAAGGCATAATTCCAATAAAGTTCACTCTGGGGAACCAAGAAGTTTATTGGGATTCCTTATAGAGCAGAGGTGAGGGACTACTTACAGGGTTGGGGCTACTTCTTACAAAAGGCTACACCTGGAAAGCCTTTACTTAGCAGGTTTAATGGAGTCACGGTAGCTACACAGATGAAGCCTCTCTTCCCTAGTCTTCCCTGGTTTGTATCCTGTTGTCTCTTTCCCAGACCACATGCAATTAAGTTAGAGTTGTGTACAACAGATGGTAGGGATCTTGGTGAGAGTCTTATGACCCTTTCCATCTGTCCATGAGGGCTCAGAAACAGACAACCAGCCCAGCTAAGATAGTCCTTTTCTAAGGGAGCACAACTGAACATCCCCAAATGGAGATTGTTTGGCTCAGAGGATAGACCCTGGAAATATTTGCTGTTTGTATCTTACAGCTTTCTATGCGATTTCTTTGTTGTGTATATTTAGTTTTGACTATAACATGTGATAGGGGGTTTCTCTTCTGTTCCTTTCTATTTGATGTTCTAGACTTCTTTTATATGTAGATGAGTCATTATATTGGGGAAATTTTCTGTGTTTGCACTGAAAATACATCCCAGTCTTTTTCACAGAGTACTTGTATTACCATAGTCCTTGACTTGATCTTTTATCCTGTCCTAAACACGTTGTGTATCCCGTTCACACAATTTTATCATAGTAGTTCCTTGAATGTGCCAATCCTTCTACTTTGTCTTCAGACCTGACAGCCTGCCCTTCCTGCTATCTATTCTATGTGTGTGGATTCCCACTGAGCTCTTTATTTAACTTGTTGTCATTTCTAGCATCATTTCAGTTTGGTTTTCTTCCATATTTATCTTTTTAAATTGCATTTTCATTAATTGTCTTGGTTAATTTAGCTGCTTATGTTCTCTTGCAATTCATTCAGCAGTTTATCCATCCCCTCTTTCATTTTTTTGAAAATATTTATAATCATGGTTTCGAATCTTTTGTCTGTTAGGCTAGTGATCATAGCACCAGGGTCTGCCTGTGAATAAACCATACAGCCTACAGCCATAGTCCTATCAAGGGCTAGAGCCACTGGGAGGATAGAGAAAAATTAATCTTTTGGACTGGAGCAATGTCTCAGCAGTTAAGAGCACTGGGTATTTTTCCAGAGGAGTGGGGTTCAGTTGCCAGCATGTATATGATAATTCAGAACTCCAGTTCCAGGGGTCTTGATGTCCTCTTCTAGCCTCTGTGGGCACCAGGCACATGCATGGGACACAGATGTACATACAGACAAAATACTGAGACATATAAAAATTAATTAATTAAGCTAAAAATAAAAATAAATAATCCCCTAAATGTTAATCATGTTAGAGTATATAGGAACATTGGTAGTACTTTATATATTTATGTTAGCTATTGTGGATATGAGTTAAAAGGAAAAAGAAACATAAAATAAGACTTGGGATCAACACCTGAATAAAGATAAAGAGAGTAGAGAAAAATATAAGTAGAAGTTGGAACTTTAGGGGAAAAAGAAGACTAATGAATTTTGCCTACAGCTAGACTGATTGCCAGCCGGAGATATGCATACCTTTAGTCCCAGCACTCAGGAGGCAGATGAAGGTAGATCTCTGAGTTCAAGCCCTGACTAGTCTATAGAGACAGTTTCAGGAAAGACAGAGCTACATAGAGAAATCCTGCCTTGAAAAACCAAATAAATAAAAACAAAGGTAGACCAAAGTGAGAGAGGTAAACATAAGCTATCAGATAAGGTAGAACACTCACATCTCTTGAGAGAAAGGTACACAGTGACACTGCAAACCAGGCTACATTGTGTTCTTCTTATGGAGAGGTAAAAGTAAATAAAGACTGAAAAGTAAATGCAAATCAATATAGGACAAGGCAAAATTGGGATTAGGCTAATGTTAAATGGAACATGATAAAAAAATGGAAGTGATCTAGCAGGAGAGGAGCTGGGAGGAGAGTAGACGAGAAAAGTGACTGTAGGTTTTCATCTGAATTCTCTTACATTCCTTATTGGATCTCGGAATGTTCTTTTGCCTCTGTGCTGTCTTTAGTGGTAGATACTTACATTCCTCCCCCGGAGTCTTTTGGTCCAGCATATTCCAACATGTAGGTCAAAAGACCCTTTCACACGGTTCACCTAAAACTATCTGAAATATCAGATGTTTACATTATGATTCATAGCAGTAGCAAAATTTCAGTTGTGAAGTAACAATGAAAATAATTTTCTGGTTGGGGGTCACCACACCATGAGGAACTGTATTAAAGTTTCAAGGTATTAGGGAGGTTGAGAACCACTGTTTTGGAAGATGGGATTAAACAGGGCTTGCCTGGTGGAGTCTCAGATCTGATTACATATCTGTGAATTCTTTCTTGGATTCCTATGCTAATGCTGGCTCCATAACTTTGAGGCTCTTGTCACTGTCTGTAAATGTCTCTTTGTGTGTTTTGGTTCCTATTATGTTTTCAGCCCTCTGAACACTGTGAACACCTAGTTTACAATTTCTTTCCTGCAGTCCTCTGGTATTCTATTTGTCACATTTCTGCAGGTAGTCAAATAGCATTTGGTCTGAGTTTCCTGAAAATGGTTCACAGAGAGACGTGGGCTACCTAACCTCCACAGCAGCAGGGGTCGAGGTTTTTCTCCTGCCTTCTCTTGCTGCCCTGCTTATGCTCTCCCTCCCCCAACCTTTGAGAGTATTTATTGCCTTTCTGGTAGCTTTATTTATTTATTTTTATTTTTTGCAGATGATCCCAGATTGTTTCCTGGAGAAAATAGTGACTGAAAGTGCCTGAGTGCCATCTACCATCTTGGGTTACTGAGCCTGTTTTTGTCTAAGTAATTCTATCCCAGAATTTTGGTTCAAGTGTGGATGGATGGGAAATATTTTAAAAGGATGAATAAAATAATAATCTCAGAAATAAAAAAGTAGAAAAATGAAAACTGGTAGAGATGATGGGGGTAACATTAAACACGGGAGAAAGATGATTAATATATTTTTAAATGATGAACACTGAGGGGCTACAAACATTGCATAAATAAATGGTAGGTTTTATCACCTAGCCACGTGTTGACTGTTTCCTCTTCTAAGTAACTTGGCATTTTAGTTTAGAAGAGTATATTTTTAATACTTGAGTCTACTGATTAATAATGGGTGAATTATAAGAAATGGATAAACACAACCAGAGTGAGAAGTATGTGTTAGTTAAAACCAAACTGATACTAGAAAGTTTAGTAGCTTTCTTGTGGTACATTTTAAAAGTTTGTACAAAAAATGCCATAGAGATAACTAATTGCTTTGAAAAGTTGAAAGGGGGGAATAGAATGTCATCCAACACAAAATTTGGGTTTTTCATTTTTCTCTATATGTTTATGAAAGCATATTTTTATTTTTTTCTAACATGAAATTGTAATGGAAATGATTATTTAACATTTTGATTGTTTATTAAGTATGCTGTCATCCATAGTTATGCATTTAATATTCATAACAGCCCTAAAAATTTAGTACTGTTCAAGTTAAGTCATTGAAGTGGGGAGAAAACTGCTATATTTTTAGCCCTAAGCCACTTAGCTAATAAACAGGCTTTGAACTTCAAAACATCTGACTACCACTACTTCGAACCATATGAGAGCAGGGTACTACCAGCTTGTACCTGCGTGTATTTCGTGTGAAGACCTTGGGTATGTGATACAAAATTGGTGAGAAAGAACCCTGGTGCTAAGTCAAATAAGACTGGTGTTAGGGGGTGTGGAGGATTTTAATCCAAAAGATTCACTGCTGAGTAAGGCTACAGAGGAATAAAGGAGCAATCCTTTACTCTTTATGCAACTGTGCGAGAGTCACATTTTCCTTGAACAAAGACTGTAAAATGATGATTGAGTGCATAATACCTCAAGGAAACAAATATTTGACATATGATCTACCTTAAAATTTCTTCCTTGGAGTCTTTAAGCTGATACTTGAACTCTTCATGGGATTCATTGAATTTGTTTCTGTGCCTAACCGACCCTTTTCATGAAACCTGAGAATTATTTAAAGCCACTTCACAATTCCATTAAAAAAGAGGGAAGTTAGGCTTAACAGTTCCAAAAGAAATGCTAGTAATAGCATTCCATAAATTGGACTTCTGCAAAAGAAGTAACATTCTATAAATTGGACTTATTTATCTAGTACTGACAAGGTTATTCTAGAGATCATACATGGTTTATTAGTAGAAAGTAATCATTGAAACAAAATAGCAAGAACAGTGCAAATCTCTATAAGATCAAGCATATCCAAGGTCAAATTTGCTTTATGGTCTTATAAGGATTTGCACTATACTTGCCATTTTGCTTGGATGTTCTTTGTCTTATAATGTTAAGTCAAGGCATTTTGTTTCGTCTCCTTACAGGTCATTCACATATGTAATTAGGCTTAAAATTTTGGGTTTTTATTTATGTGTTTTTAAGCGATCATTCTGTCAGATACTTGGAAGAGTCAAGAGATGTTTGAGGGGAATCTGTTGATAATTTCTTGGAAAGAATAAAAGTTAACATGTATCTTTGAGGATGCAAGATGATAGAACTAGAGTATAAAATGTATATGTATCTGAAAAATGCTGAAGCAAGAAATATGATTGGATGAAGTATTTATTCATTCAGTGGGAATAATGGAAAGTTTAATGATGGAAGAGGTAGGGGACTATAGCCTTCAGGAACCAACTGAAATACCTTACTAAAAAGAATTTGAATGGAAATGTTATGTAAGTGGAGTAGTGGTTCTTAATTTTTAATTTTTTTTCATTTCACATACTAACTACATTTTCCTCCCTTCCCTCCCCTCCTACTGCTTTCCTCCCCTCCCCTCAATCTATCCCCTTATCCAATCCTCAGAAAGGGTAAGGTTTCCCATGGGGACTCAACAAAGCATTCATTTGAGGCTGGATCAAGCTCCTCCCCCTGCATCAAGGCTAAGGAAGGCATCCTACCATTTGGAATGGGATCCAAAAAGCCAGCTCATGCACCAGGCCTAGCTCAGGGAGTTCAGTCAAAGAGAGGGAGGAGACATTATATGAGCAAGGGGGTGGGGGATCAAGATCATGATTGAGAAACCTGAAAAGACTGCTGACCACCTGAACTCTTGGGTGCTCTCTGACTTAGACTGACAGCTGGGAAGCCTGCATGGGACAGACCTAATCCCTTTCCATGTGGATGACAATTTTATAGCCTGGTCTGTTTTTGGGACCCCTGGCAGTGGGACAAGGAGTAGTAATTTTTAAATAATTCCTTTTGTATCTCACATATTCATTGTAGATTGAAGAATTGCACACCAAAAACTAAGAGATTAGGCATGTAGCACTGTACACGTTCAGTTAGTGTGTGGAGGTCAAGTTGTACTACTTACAGACTTTGTTTTGGAGCAGATGGCCTCCAAACAAGACCTAGTGAAGATAATAGTAAAAAAAAAAGAAAGCAAATAGGCAAGATATTGGGAAAGGAAACAAAACCAAGAAACAGCCAAGCAAGTAAAAGATGGGTCAAAGGAATAAAGAAACTCAAGAATGTCTGTTTCAAATGCTGCATGAAGCTGAGTAGAGTTTTCAAGGTTTATTTGTCAGCTTTTTCTAGGTTACAAGCTTGAGCCTGTGTTCTACATAGGGGTATGAGTTAATTTCTGTCTCTAGTTATACCTAGACTGAGTTGACTGTGACTTTGTTCAATGTGTCATTTCTGCAAGGCACATAAGACTTGACCTTTATCATTTCATTTGCAGTTTGTTGTTGTTGCTTGGTTGGGATTTTTTTCCTGCTTTGGTTTTCTCCTCACCATAGTATTTTTGTTAATTTGGAATTTTATACAATGCACCCTGATCATACTCCCTTCTCATTCTTCCCAGGTCCACTGTCCTACCTTTGTGCTCTCCCCAAATTAAAATAAGCAACAACAAAGCAACAAGTCCAATTTTTGTTGTCCATATACTTATGGAGCATGGTTAAACTCCTGATGGCCAGTCTCTTAAAGAAAACTGAGTCCTTCTCAACTGCTTCACTGACCAGAAGCCATGAGCTGTGAAGATTTACACTTCAGCATCTCTATTACAATTTTTAAGGACTCTCTTCACTAGCTTCCTGTCTGGACTCTTCCCTTCCTATCGTCCTTCCTTCCTTCCTTCCTTCCTTCCTTCCTTCCTTCCTTCCTTCCTCCCTTCCATCCTTCATTCCTTCTTCCTCTCTTTCTTTCTTTTCTTATTTTTTTGGAGGTGGGGAGAGGTTGTAACATTGATGTCTCCCATTCTCAATTATGAATCTGAAATCATTAATACCCCAGCAGAAGAAGCATCCTTGCCCATAGCAGCTTGCAGCAGCAAGGATCATGGACTTCCACATGGTTTCAGGAGGCAGCGCCTATCCTGGGCATCAACATGGTCTCTGCCAGAAGACACCAGCATGGCTTCCAGAAGCAGCACAGATCATGCCAGTCCTTCCAGGAGGCTTCATTCAGAAAATGACCATTCTTCATCTCAGATATCTTATTGTTGCTATAGAATCTGGGTGATCATGCGTACGGTTAGACAAGCCCGAGCTCCAGGCTGCCATATTCCACCCTGCCATTGGCACCAGCTGCCCTGCAGGTACACCGACATGACCATAGAGTTTTCAGCCCAGTGGTTTCCTCTTCTCAACCCGGTGATCAGTGCAAGTGGGAGCTGCTGCTGCTGGACCTAGTGACAGCAAAAGGGTAAGGTGGGCCTGTAGAGAACAACTCACCATCAGCAGTCCAGCCCAGCTGATCCACAACAAGTCCTGTATATACACCTCAGGGAATGTCACAGACAAGGAGGTAGAAAAAAATGTAAGAGCTAAGTCTCATATGAGATTGAATCTTCTAGATCACACAAAGAATATATACCTATGTTATCACAGCATTATGGCCACCTAAACAAGACCTGACAAAGTACAAGGCCAATAGATATACTAATGTGGAAGGGAACAATATCAAGAGGTCACACAACCCAAGACAAAGCCTTTTACTGGGAGGAGACCTTCCAAATGGTTATACAACACCCAGTGATCAGCCCTTAAAAATTATATATATATTCAACACTAGACAGATGCAGCAGAATGTATATGCATATATTTAAGGAAAAAGACCATGAATTTGAGAGAGAAATGGGACAAAATGGGAAGGGTTATAAGTAGGAGAGGGAGGGAGGAAATAGTGCAATTTTAACCAAGATTCAACATCAAAAGGAAAGAAAAGTACTAAGGATCATCTACACATATCTTCTCCCTTCCAAAAATAGGATAGAAGTTAGAATTTGTCAAAAGCCACTGTAAAATATGTACATCTATATAAGCAATAAGCCATAGAGGAAAGAATACTAGAATATCCTATTTTATGAGTTAGTGAAGTCTGTTTCTTTAGTCTTCAACTTTTTCATTTGAAAGTCAAGTAAGTTGATTATTAGAGCATGCAGTGCTCACAGTTTATGAACTAACCCATACCTCTCTGTTTTATTACCCTTGATCATTACAACATTCTGACAATATGTAAAATACACTCTTGTTTATTGTCTCCAGACAGCTACAGTTCTGCAATAATGAGATTCACACAGATTCCATTACCCAGCCAAATAAAGCACACTTATACATGGAAATCATTCTTTAATAAATGGTAATGCCTTGTTAGCTATTACTTGAAAAGGTGAACCAAGAAATTCAGCTCATATGTACACATATGTATCATATTTAGTGAGATCAATATACATATATCTCTCTAATCTATCTATCTATCATCTATCTAAATATCATCTGTCATCTATATCATCTGTCTATCTAGCACTCACCTATCAATCTATCTGTATGTATGTCTGTGAAATGGGTTTTCTATACTTTATCAGACACAGAGTACCTAAAGTCTACTGTTTCCCTCTCATGTCCTAATCATATCAGTATACTTTTTGGTTCTTATAATGGTACAGGTAATAAAACAACATGAGATTCTAGCACTGTAATGGCATGTACGTTTTAAAAGAGAATCAATATTGAATTCTAACTTAAATTTTGAATGTCATCTGAAGATGCAGATTCTGGGAAAATCACTCTAAGGCACTTCTGAAATTATTCAAAGAAGATTTCACTGGCAGAAAAATTCTGTATTAGCATTCAGATTCTGTAATGTGACTCTTTCCAATGTTAGATCAGAAGTGTGTCCCAAGGCTATCTACACAATTCCAGAGGAAATATGAACTGAAAACACACTTTTATAAAACATGAAGAAAAATTTAATCTCTCAAGATGTTCAATATGAGTGTTTTTGGAAAGGAAAAGAAGAAAGAAATGGAGGGGGAGGAAGGGATAAAAGAGAGAAAGAAAACAATTGGTAACAAATATAGTAACTATGGAAGACTGGCTTAAATCTCTAGCAATTCAGCTAAGAGAGTTCATGGCTTAAATGTATAATTATAAAGCCAAAAGTAACCTAGGAAATGACTACAAGTATAAAGACTGAGAATGTCACGTGCACTGTCTAAAAAGGCAAGCCTAAGAAGTTGCACCTGAGCCTTTATCTCAGCCCTGTGCACTACACCGGGCCTTTACACACTGTCCTAACAAGCACTCAACACATATTGAGTATATTGAGTAATCACACAAAATAATCATTAAACTAAAACACATAAGCTAACAAGAGTGTGGCTCCATGCCTCTATGTGGAATCATGAGTACATGCATTCATTCTTCGTTTTTGAAATTCTCCTTCCTGCATCACCTCTCCTTATATTCATTTTCTATTAATGTACAGAGCATTCATTTTCTGTCTCATTCTACCTAAGTGTATGCCAGCTTATTTTTGGAAACTTGGCAAAATAGATCATTTGATGAATATGGAGATTATACAAGAAACCAGACTGTACTTATTGAAAACAAAATTTAAGACATAAGGCAGCATGCATTTTGTACAGCTCCAGTCCTGTCTCTGTCCAGGGACAGCAACACAGCCCAGGAATGACTTCTTTCTCTTTTAGGCGTGAGCTAGTTTTTCCATTGTACATTTATTCCACAGCTAATAAAACAGAGCAGCTTCACTTTTTTTTAATGTTCTGCCAATGAACATACTGCTAAGAACAATAAGTATAAAATAATTTCTTTTCAGAGAGAATTAGTTTTTACCATGAAGTTTAGCCACGTTAGGCCAATTAGGCTTGCACTGAAAGCTTTGATTTGAGACTATGTAACTTGGATGTCCTTGTAGAGTCCCTGAGCAGCCTGCTTTTTCCGAAATCAATACATAGGTCTGGGGAGATGGCTCGGTGGATAGAGTGTGTGCTACACTACACAACGTGAGGATCTGAGTTTGGGTCTCCAGCAACAGTGTAAGTGCTGCTTGGGTACAGTGGCCTAGTGGTAACCCTAGAGTAAAGAAGGTAGAGATAAGAGATCTCTAACTATCTAGACTGGGAAAATTGGTGATCTCTGGATTTGAATCAAAGTTTCCACCTAAATACACAAGATTTATAGTACAACTGAAGAATGAGCCTGATGTCAACCTCACACCTCAACATACAAGTGCATGCACATGCAGCAAAACACACAAAAACATGCATGCACGCAAGCCCTCGCCCCCTCCACAAGACATCAATAGATACTATGACGTATAAGTTGACCTCAGATCTCAAGTCTGGTTTTAGAATCAAGTGAGGTCTATAGATGGAATGCACGGCAGTCAAACTCTTTTTAAAATTTTATTTTTATATTTATGTATTTTATTGTTTTATGCATGTGACAGTTTTACCTACATTTAAGTATATGTACTATGTATGTTCCTAGTACCTATAGAGGTCAGAAGAGAACATCACGCCCTCTTGGCGTTAAAGTTATGAGCTACCATGTGGGTGCTGGGAAACAGATCTGGGTCATTTGCAAGAGTAAGAAATGCTCTTAACCACTGAATCAATTCTCCAGCCCCTGATCAAACTCTTAATTTCAGCTGTATGTATTTACATTCACAGATGTGTCTTTCTGTTTATAATTATCCATGAACCAATTCATTCAATTATGTGCTCAAGAAATACATATTTGGGTTCCATCACTTGTGAATTCTATGATCTTGGAGGAGTTTTTAAATTCTTTATTACTTCCATGCCCTCATACATAAAATGCAAGTAGTATCTCTGCCTATCTCACAATAGCTACTAGAATTAAGTAAATTAATACATGCTGTTTTAAAGTTCTGGAATAAGATGCAGCCTCAGTAAGTATTAACTTCCTTTTAACTGACTGAACTGTGGACCATGAATTGAATGTGTGGTGATGAAAAAGGTAGGACTTAGTTCATAGCAGCCTGAAGCATAGTGACTAGCATTACTCCAAGCCATTTCTCTGTGGGTCACTCACATTTCTGCATGCCTGGGGAACAGGTGCATTGACAGTAGGAGCACAACCTTCTCAGACAACTTTTTCAGTAAGGTTCAGGTAGAGAGTAATCTTTGAAGATAGTGTCTTTTTACCAAAAAGGATGGTATGCTTGCTATCACATGTATGCACACACCTTTTCACATACATATTTGAAGGTACAGATGACAGCAGAAGAGTGTGTATGAACACGTGCTTACAGGCCATTTGAGTGGCCCATAGTTTTCTGAATTTGGGATTCGTCTTTTGCAATGTGTCCTGTCACACGATAAAATATTGCCTGTCCCTTGTCACGTTCCTTTGTAGAGAGTGAAACTCAGCCAGACAGTGCAAATGTTGGTATTCTGAATATTGATATAGCTATAGACACAAAAATCATTGCTTTTGCCTTGAATACAGCTTAGGTTTTGCTTTTGCAAGTACCTGTCATATTTGGGCAAGCTGACTTCTTAGTATACTATTAGGATAAAAGTCTCAGGTCATTCACAGCCTTTAACAACCATTACGTGAATAATGAGAAATGTAAAGCATGTCTGTATGAACTCAGGAAAACATGTATGTGTATACATACTGATGAATACATGAGCTATAGGATGATGTAGATGATTCATTGTATAGAAATGTAGCATTAGAAATATATTAAATTATTGCATTGACTCTAACCATTTCAAATCAAAAGTGCATGGGGATCAATCACTGGATATAAAATGTTGTGAGACAATGCTGGGAGATCATGGGAGTTTTTCCTATCACTTTTTCTCCCGTACATAGTAGAGCAACTAACTTATAACTTATACTCGATTAATATATATATCCATGCCTACATAGATTTGAACAAACATATTCAGAAGTTTTTGAATACATCTAGTGAATATGTTCTGTTGCTTGACATTTTCCATAGAAAGTTAAATCGTTTTACATGAGAAACCCAGTCATTGACTGAGCTCTGGTTTTAGGAAAGTTCTGTTTAATATGTAACTAAAGGTGAGAGAATGCTCTGAGAAAAATAAAACCCATAAAATGTCAGTGAACATTTGATATCTTATGAATCTCATCTCTCATATCTTCCTTTCCTTCAAGAGATGGCTCAGCAATCTGGGTACGTTTAAGTGTTGCACTCTAGAGAAGTCAAATGGAAACAGCAGTACCATGTTCACCCTACTGAAACCTAAGATTGGTTCCTTAATACTATTTCTTTCATCCCCACCCTTCCACTGGGACAAAGGACAACACCAACACTAGCATTTCTACATGTTTGATAAGTGTTTAGAATAGAAAAATGTCTTATTAGTTCTTTGAGGATTATGTAGTGTATCTTAATAATAATTACCCATCCTCCCCAACACTATCTAGATCACTCCTGCTTCCTTACCTACCCAACTTTGTTTCTTCTTTTTGTTTTGTAAACCCATTAAGTCCAATATGTGCTATCTATATGCTCTAGATGAATGGATTTCCATTGGAGCAGGGTTGACCGACCAGGGGCCATATCCATGAAGAAAACTGACACTCCCTTTCTGAATGCTTATGTATTTACCTCCTGTATTTTCTTTCTTTTTTTTTTTTTTTTGGTTTTACGAGACAGGGTTTCTCTGTATTGTTTCGGAGGCTGTAGGTCCAGCCTGGCCTTGAACTCACAGAGATCCGCCTGCCTCTGCCTCCCGAGTGCTGGGATTAAAGGCGTGCACCACCACCGCCCGACTACCTCCTGTATTTTCTAAGCTGAATAACCACACATCAATCCTGAAGACCCGATTAAACCATCACAGTGGCCATGTCACTTTGCTTCTCTTCTTCTGAGCACTCTGCTAGTTTCTAAGGGCATGGAAAAGACAGGAATTTGCGTGAAAGTTGGTACCACACATTAGGTCAGATGAAGAAACTAATGTGGCCTTAATTTCTCATGATCGAAACTCTAGAGAATCCAATTCCCCTGGGCTTTGTTATCTAATGAGAACTGTAAGTCACCAGGAAGGAACGTTGCTGTAGTCACCTACACTAACCTCCCATCAGTCCATCTCACCCTGTTACTTCTCCTCCACTTAAGCCTTCCAGGATTCAAACAGGCCTCCCCCCCCAGGGCAAAGTGGCAGCTGGAAGCTGGAGAATCAAAACACCACATTCCTGGTTTCTACACTTTTAAAAAAAATGTAAAAGGTTACTGGAAGATCAGATTTGCTTTGCCTTAAAGAGATAAGAATTCTCTGGGGCCTGAAGATCCGTATCTCCTATGAGAGAGTTGGAGGGGAAGCAGAGCCTTGGTGCTAAACAGGGATTCTCCTTGGAGGAGTCAGCTCCTCGGAGGTGAATAGGCCTGTAAGAAGCTCTTTCTAGAAGAGAACAGATAGGATACAATATCTATACTTTGTACCCTGGCTCCTGAGTGGTAGTCGCCTAAGAAGACCCAGGAGCAAGTAAAACCTATAACGTCTAAGTTAACGTTAAATCCTTTTAGTTTATTCAAATAAGTTGAGAAAACTTTGAGTTGACCGAGTTAAATAGCACTTTGCTAAAATTGCCTTTCGTGCTTTCAGGAAGTACAGATTTTATAATAGAGAATACTTAAATAAATGTCAATTTCTTTTTCTTTTGAGGACACAGATTAACAATATTCTACTTGTCATTTTCCCATGGGTATAAAAGACATTGATTTAAGTATCTCCATTTAAACTACCATACTATTTAACCCTAGGGTAGTTTATCAAATGGCATGGCCAAAAACTTTAGACTAAATGATTTGATACTGAATTATGAATCCAGATGAAAATAACAGACACTGGAGTCCACTGATTCTCAATTTTTAATGTGCATAAGGAACACCTAGAAAACTTTCTCAAATGCAGACGCATATTTGTCGTTTGGTCTGAGATTATCTTCTTTTTTTAAAGATTAATTTATTTTTATTTTATGTGAGTTAGTATTTTTCCTGAATGTATGTCTGTGTGAGGATGTTAGATCTCCTGGAGCTTGAGTTACACACAGCTGTGAGCTGTCATTTGGGAGCTGGGAATTATGTCCTCTGGAGTAACAGCCAGTGCTCTTAACCACTGAGCCATCAGCCCTAAGATGATCTGCTTCTAATGTCCAGGATAACTGTCCTGTAGAACCACAGACCATGCTTTGAGCAGAAATGCTTTGGTTAACGATTAGGTTTTGCATATTTATGGAGCTTGAAGTAACAATTAATATTTAATATAACATCTCACATTGCCCAAGAATAGCTCCCCAGTTTTTGTCTCCCATCTGTTCCCATCAAGTTTCTCATATTTTCAGTCTATCTTCAGTGCTATGACCTGACTATCAAATATCTGAAATTAGTTTTAGATTTTAAAACATACGTTGGTTACTATCCATACAGAACATGCTGTGCTTCTAGGAAAAAAATATAAACAAACAGTTCAGTCTGTAAGACTTTATCAGACCTTATTTCTGTAGAGTTGGCAGCAATGTGCCATTATTTCAGGTATCCATTTTTAAAAAAGAGTGAAATTTATATTTGATAGTATCAGTGAAAGAACTAGCAAATGTTGAAGCAGGAGAAGTTCTGTGCTTTCGTGCTTTATGAGTAGTTACTGTGCGTCTCTTTGGGACTTCAAGATGCGATATTGCAGGGTGCTGCCTTGCCCTCTGGTAAATTTCGTTGTCGTCTAGAGTGTGGAACACCCCTGCAGACTTTAGAGGTGACTTTGCCTGTTGAGAGGGAAAAGCAATGTTGTAGAGAAGAACTTTCAAGTTCTTGTTGTACAATAGGCAAAATGAGAGGCATCAGCCTCGGTCATACGTCAGCTTTCCTTTCTTCCTTAGGGGTAGAATGCACAGAGGACTGGAGTTGTGCTGTGGAAACAGGTTTCCTGAGTGGATAATGGTGAACAAATCACTTTCTGAGTGGATAATGATAAAAAATTATATAGTGCCTCTATTTTCTAATCTGTATAATGGCATAATTATTGCTTTCATTTAATGAGATGCTGCGAAGAGGAAATGAAATCATCTGTACAAAGCATATAAGACCTGGATTATTGTAGGCACTTTAAGGGGGTTAATTATGATTCATTTTAAGCATCATTATTAATGCTTTCACTTTGTTCCCTCGTCGTATTCAAGTTAAGATGTCAGTTGGATTAATCTCAATGAGTTTGTCCTTCATTGCACCATCAGCATTAACCTGAGTTTGCAATCAAGATGTTCCCCTTTGAATGATGAACTTTCTATCATTCATGTATTCTCTGTATAACTTTAGTAAGTGTTCTGTCTTTATGTTTTCCTCTGAAGTGTAGTAAAGAAATTACTGTCACAGCTGCTGAGGGGAATAACAAAATTCAGAATAATTACCCAAAATCCCTACTGTTGGCATTATTCTAGAGAAAAGAAATGCATCTATTTAATGTTCTCTAAAATTTCCTTACCAGAGACTGAAACTAGTCTCAACCTAATATTACATAAAGTTGACATATAAAGTGCCTGGGATCCATGCTCTTATTTGGCTCAAAGAGACTGAGGCAAGAACATTATATAACCATTTATGGACTAACAATTCCACAGATTAGACATCATAGCAAACTCAAATTAAACTTGGCAGGTTTACACTCTTTACCTACCTTTAGTGCTGTGTGAGTCACTAACAAAGTATCTAACTCTGCATTTCCCCTCATAGAATTTATCTTTTCATAAGAGAGCAATTATCATAATTGAAATGATCAAAGCAACATAAAGAACAGTAACACTAATTTTACACAATTAAATGTCTAAAAATAGGTACAGGCAATACATCATATGATGATATAGAGGAAATCTATTTTCCAACCATAAAATTCACTGCCACAGAAGGTGAAACTTTAAATGGGCCACTGGAGGTAGGCAGTGTTCTGAACATCTACCAAGGACCTAAAGGCAATGGGAGTTAAAACCTCTCTATTCCTGTGTCCTATTTGCATAGTGAGAATGAATTGAGTAACTGGGATGAAATAAGTTTTAGGATTTGAAGTGCACACACACTTCATTTTATAAAACAAACATAAAACAAGAAAATCTGGAAATAGCCAGAAAAGTTATTCTAGTTCCAGAAAAGTCACTGGATTTAGAGTAGACTTAAGAAGTATTCTCTAAATACAAAGCTCTTTTGTGCTTTTTAATGATTATGTTTTTTCTCTCTGTTCTTTGCTGACATCTTTTGCAGTTAGAGCACAAGGAGTATCTGCCAGTAACCCCTTGCCCATTGGCCTGGTGAGAATCCGCGTGGGTAGTTTTTCTCTCTGCTTTCTCTCCTCTGAGTGACAGCAGCATAGACCTTTGGCTTCATTTACTCTAAAATATTTAAATCAAATTATAAAACTAATGTAGTAAAAATGAGAAATAAATCCAAACCAGATCCTTCTGGCTGCTGCGATTTATTAGTTCAATTGGTCTTTGTCTGTGGATAGTTATCCTGGTGGGTTAGAACACAGTGTTAATGATGCCAAGATCAAGGACCTAATCCTCCTTGGCCTACTTAGCCTTGTTACATTCCACAGGCAGGATAAGGCTCATACCCAGTCCAGGCTTCATGTGAATACATCCACTTGTCAGAGGGAGACATTAAGAATGTCACTGAATTAGCCCAGATTTGTCATTACTACCAAAGTGACAAGCAACAATCTTAAGGTGGGCTTGGAACTAAAGATTTGTTGCAGAGCTAAGGAGTACTTGTTTTCACTAATTTTCATTCACATGTAAGTGAAAACTTACATGTGAATGAAAATATGGAAAAATGAGGACACTAAATATTCGTTAGTTGGATTTGGAATTTTAACCGTGTTTTAATTGTGGAATCATTTAACCAGGTTAATCAATATATTCATTCTCTTACTCTTTGCTTGTCTTTTCATATACAGGCTTAGTAGTATCTTGATAGTCATTCATCTCAGATAATATTTTCCATCTTGGAATCTTCTGTTTTAAATATCTGTAAAGCATGTCAGACCAAAAGGGCTATGGAATCATTCAACTCTCTAATCATATACATACATATATATACATATATGTAATTTGTGTTTTATTAGATGCTTCAGAAATAAATAGAGTTACAAAGGAAGGATGGGCACAAGCCTTGGCCACCCACCCAATGGGTCAGTGATAGGGTGGAGTGTTTTTAATTGCTCTGAGCTTCTGCTGGGCAACCAGAAATATTTAAACTTTTTAGTAAACAAATTAAACAATAAGGATTAAAAGCATCTTTATTAATTAATGAGGATGAAATTCAACCTTATCATGGGACTTCAAGTAGGAACTGTTACCACTGCTGTACTGATATTATATCATTTCATAAAGAGTGAATAAGAAAAAGGAATTTCAATGTGTTAAAGTCATCAGGGAAAACATAGCAGCCCAACTCAGAATACAAATAGAATCTTTTCAAGAAACACGTTCTCAGAAACACTAACATGAATGACCTAAAATATTACAGGCTGAAATATTAAGTTTTACTGGAAGGGAGAGGCCAGAATAATGCAGACCATAGCAGGTGTGGGCCAGAGTGTCTCTTACATATTCTACACTTTGGAATGTCCTTGAGATCACTGGTCTGTAGGGTTGGATAACGGATTTTCAACTCAGAACTTTTTGAAAGCCTTGAAAATTGTCTTTAAAAATAGGTTTTAAGAGTCTTAGGGTAGATTCTAATTTAGGCTTTGTGTATTACAAAATTTTCTAAGAAAGACTTGTGTCAGGGAAATACCTTAATATTTTGATGTTCAATCTGGGTTGGATTCCACTCTATGAGTTTTGTTAACATTGAGTGTTAATCAACATGGATGCTCTTGTAATATTACTGTGACCACTGCGGTATGAGAGGGTATTGGAAATGACAAGAAATGCTATACTTAATAGCATTAAAATCTATAGTTTGGTAACTATCAAAGAATTAGATAAAGGACTTGGATTCCCCTTTGACTCTTTTGCACTGTGCCTTGATCTTGCAAATCTGGTGTGATTCTGTAATTTGCATATTTAATAAACATATGCTTCCTTAACATGAATATATACCTCATCTGGTAATCAACCCAGCAAGTCATTCTTTTCAGTATTAGATGTTGAACAATGTGGTGTACTTGTGGAAATATGGTAAATGTGTAGCAGTTCATTTTCATAAAGTGAGGAAGGTTTCTATGTGAATTTCAAAGCAAATACAGAATAACCATCCAAAATAAAATAGCAATCTGCAAAGAAATTGAAATAGTAATTTAGAATACACATGCTTCACTTGCTTAGTTATTAATTCATGAAAGCATGTAAAAATGTATCCTTACAAGTTATCAGCTATGAGAAACATTGTGGACTTGAGCATTTTTTAAGTTATTTGAATGGAATAGTGGTTTTATAAGACTAAATTTTTTAAAGAATATAAAATAAAATGGGAATGGATGAAACACTGAGAAACTCAATGTTTAAAACTTAAATACTTAAAAAGTTAACAGGAAACTGAGGAAGACTAGCTAACATGTAAAAACATAGTAAGACATGACAATGTCATGGAAGCCCCTGGGGGGAGCAAGCTTAAGGTTAGATTACTTTTTGATATCAGTATTTATGAAGCATCAACTTAGATGGGGTTCACACAGTGCTTGCCAATGTGTCCAGTACTGATAACATTACAGGTTTGATAGTGAGATGTTATAGAAGAGTAAATGGAAATAGGCAAAGGAAAGAAACCGAACTTGAAGGATAAGAGAATGGTGAAGAAGACTGAGGCAATCCTTGAAAAAGGGCAGGAAGCAGTGGAGAATTGTCTTGGTTTCTGGATGATAAAGAGATCAGTTAAGTCATGTGGTATGGAGGAAGATGGAATAAGTAGTCTTATTACTTTACATGTGAGTTTTTATCTCTTGGCCATTGTTGTGATTTCTGCAATCTTAGACTGGGCAAAGGCAGTGCTGCCCTGTCCTCTAAACGTTAGAGTTCCCCTTAGCAGTCCTTTCGTTATTGTGCCCATCCATGGCCATCCATTCAAGCATCTCCTGCCTCCTGAAATTGTTGTATTATTTTCCTCTTGCTGATACAACCAATCACTCTGAACACAGTAACCTCAAACACTGCATGTGCATTATTTCCTATTTCAGAGGTTAGAGGTCCAGAGTTTCTGCTTGCCATTGATATCAGCATGGCTTCATTCCTTTTAGAGATTTTTTTTGGTTTTTCTAGACAGAGTGTCTCCGTATTGCTTTGGAGCCTGTCTTGGAACTTGCATGGTAGACCAGGTTGGCCTGCCTCTGCCTCCAGAGTGCTGAGATTAAAGACATGCACCACCAATGACCGGTTTCGTCTAGAGCTTTTAGAGTCGTCCATTTCTTTGCCTTTGCTTCTGCAGGACTCCTATAATCTTTGGTTCTTGAGTCCCTTCTATCTTCAAATTAGTGAGTAGATGTAGAGTGTTTTTTTTTCTTACTTTTAGTGGCTGTGACATAACTCCTATCTCCTGCCTCCCTCTTTTGAGGCCCTTGGTAATTATATTAGTTCTACCCAGATATTCAGGGTTATCATCTGATTTTAGGATCTGCTCATCAGCAGACTAATATCCCTACAATCTTAACTTCTCTTTACTATGTAAAATAACATACTCTAGTTAGGCATGGCATTGACAATCCTGGATACCAAGGCAGCAGTAGGCCACATTCCAAACCTATGTGATCTATCAAGCAGGGCAGGCCCAGTTGTCATTACTCAGACAAAATGTTCCCCTACTCTTTATGCTAATTTAACCCAAGAGATATTGGGAAAATTCACTATCATTTACCTCTCCTCCTCAAATTTGTTTGGGGATTTGCCTCACTGAGATCCAGCTAAAAATATTCATAGAAATTCGATAAAGCTTAAAAGTACATGGACCCTAAAGCAGAAAAATTAGAAACATTTACAGTCATCTATCTTTCTGAGAACTGCAGTGGCTGGGACATAGAAAGGCTGGGAAGATTTACATAGCCAGGATGGGATTCTACATCAGTACTCAAGGAGAATAGTCATGCTCATAGAAGGTGAAAAAGCAGAAATGGAAACTATGGAGAACATGATTAGCTGGCAGTCTATATGGTCTCATTCTGTCCAGTGATTTTGTTTAATCTGATTATGACACCTTTATAGGATAGTGATGAAAATCTGTGTCCCAGCGACCACACTAAATTCTCTTTTCGAATGACTCATGAATACTATTTATGGTAGATGACCTGCATATATCATAAGCCTGATTTATGTGTTTGCATAGATTATCACATCTGGATATGTGGGGCATCTTTAAAGTACACAGGCATGTAAATTGCACACATTTTATTTATTTTGGTACCTCATTGCATGATGCTGGGAAGCAGTTGAATCAAGAATTCAAAGTTCTAGGCCTCTTCCAACCCAGCAGGAGTCCTTCATCAGACCACAGACTTGTCTACCTATGAAACAAACTCTTATAAACTGATGGCTCTTAGTACTCTTTAACAGGAATCACCCTATTTTTCATTCTATTAACAAGCCAGTGCAAACTATAGTTTTGCCTAAGTTATTTGTCTTTCTCCCTTCTTGGTCCATTCTTTGGCTACATCTTAATTCCAGATGTAATTTACTTTTATACTAATTTTCTCTGCTATCACTAGAAAACAGAAAAAAATCACTGAAAAGTCAATTCCTTGTAAGATTATTTGGCAAATATATCCAGCACATGGCCTTTTTAAATAGCAAAACATATCCTTTTCTATGGTGAATATTTATAGCTCACTGTCTTGAGTCAGTGTTCTATTGTTGTGAAGGGACACCACAACCATGATAATTCTTAAAAACGGAAGTGTTTAACTGGGAGCTCACTTACAGTTTCTGAGGTGTAGTCCTTTATCATCGTGATGGGGAACATGGGAGCATGCTGCTAGGCATGATGTTGGAGCAGTAGCTGAGAGATACATCCTGATCCATAGGCCAATAGAGAAACTGGATCTGGCATGGACTTTGAAATTTCAAAGTCCAATCCCAGTGACATATTTTGCCCTGAAAGTTCAGTTTTCGTAATCCTTCTAATTCTTTAAAAGAGTTCTACTCTCTGGTGACTAAACATTCAAACATGGTGGCCATTTTTATTCTAACCACCACACATTAAAGCACATGGAAGACATAGCAGTTTGTAATGTGTGCTGGTTTCATATTATTAGGGAGCATACACACTGACCACCTTTAAATCTTAATTTTGCGGTAAAGGAGTCGATCAGTTTGTTCAGTTGCCCTGTGGAAGAGACAGATATTTAACATATAATTTTGCAAAAACTAATCAGCTAAGATACACCATGGTATTAGAGTAAAATTTGGAGCTGTTAAGATTGTTGGACAGGATGTCTGACCTTGAAGTAAAGATATCCTTCAATGAAGCTTTTTGCTATATTTCAGTTACTTTGTCCTCTGGCTCTTAAAATTTCTTAGAATATAGGGAATTTCTCATTTTCCACATAATAGAAAATCCAATCAATATGAAACCATGCTCCACACTATAGTCTTCACTGATCCCATATGCCTTCTGATCTCTCACTAATTTAGAAATTATTCTGAGTTTTTTTCTTTTTTACATACCTCAGACAATAGATACTTACTAAGCCAACCATTATATGTTGGATAGTCAGAGGTAAAAGCCACATGTTCCTGCACTGAAACAGCCGTGGTTGGGATGCGGAGATGTTAAAACTTGTCAGCATTGACTATTCTAAGACAAGAACCCGGGAAGAGTTAGTCAGTGTGGAAGATGGAGGTCAGATGGCTGTTGACTTCCAAAGAAAAATGGTAGTAGGAGACACCAAGCTCTTTCTTCACCCCACCCCCTTTTAAAGATTAAAATATAACTACATTTTCCCTTCCCTTCCCCCCTAGATATCTCCCATATGCCCTTCCCAGTTCTCTTTCAAATCCATGACCTCTTTCTTCCATTAACTATTATTTTATGCATGTATGCATATGCATATATATTCATAAATATAACCTGTTTGGTCCACTGAATGTGTATGTATGTTTTCAGGGCTGACCATTTGGTACTGGACAGCCAATCTGTATGCCCTTCCCTGGAGAAGACCACCTCTCAGCTCCCCATTCTCTTCAGTTACCTATGGTTCTCTGTGTAAGGCTGAAGCCTCATGGACTTTTCCCTGCCCACATTGGTGTCACCCATGTTCAGCTCCCACTTAGACAGTCATGTTGGTGAGACTTTATTGTTGAAAGCTGTCTTGTCTTCACACTCTAATAATTTTTCTAGTTGTGGGGACTGTTTTGTAGATGTATCTGTTATTATTGGAGTAGTGTGATGATACATTAGTTATGCTTTATTAAAGCTTGCCTGAGGATTCAGAAAGCAAAGGCAGCCACAAGCTTATAGAGGTCAGGCTGTGGTAATACACACACATTTAATCCCAGCAGTCGTACTAGCTAACTAGACAGTGATGCCACACACCTTTAATCCCAGGACCCAGGAGACAAAGGCAGATGGATCTCTGTTAGTTCAAGACCACCCAGGGCTACACAAGAGTGAATCAGTTGAAAAGATAATTACAGCTCATGCCTTTAATCACAACCCTAGAGAGGCATGTATAAGACAAGAGTCCAGTGTCTCAGGCTGCATTCTGAGAATCAGTCTCTAGCCACACTGATGAGAGCATAGCAGTCTGAGTGAATCTGAGGAGCAGTGACGTTGGAGCAGTCTAAGAATCGCCCCTTTGGTCTGAGCTGAGGTAGAGGTAAGAGCTAGTGGCTGACTGCTTTACTTTTCTGATTTTTCAGCCTGAAGCTTGAACCCCAATATCTGTCTCTAGGTTTTTGTTATTCGTGCTACAGAGAAGAATCTACAAAACCAGAATAATCCCTAATAACAATCTACAAATTTTTTCCTTATTCACACAGTGCAGTCTTTATCCTTCACAAGGAAATTTCTTTTTGTGACACATGGAGACCACTACAGAAACTCACAACCAATCTACATCCCAAGTAGTAGGGACATGTTCTTTCTTAAAGAGTTCCATCCATTCAGAGATCTGTATGAATGCAGGAGAGGGCAGCATAAGTAGGAGTCAGAGTTGGAGGGATATAGAATTGGGATTACGGATGTGAGAAACTTCTTTTAAAATGTGAGAAAAAGCATCAAGACTCCATTGGCTTTACTGTGAGTAGATCGTTCTGGAAGTATGGGTCCTGAGAATGAGTTAGAAGATGTTTGACCATGAGTCTGGGAAAATGGTAATGAGCCTCACCCAAGAGCCAGAATGAGAGGGAGGGAGTGAACTAGGGATTATGGTAACAGATACACAAGCAGAAGAGAAAAGGCATTAGGAGAAATGGAAAACTTAGGATGTACTAAAGGGTAAGATCTTGTAATGCGGCACTGTGAGAGTAGGGAATGTTGTGAGATTCCCAGGTATTCCACTCCAACTGGGAGGCAGGAGTTTCATTATGTATGGTAGACATGAGAAACATAAGGTCACATTATGGGTAGATGGGTGCTCTTATGGCCCTGTACCAGGTGGAGCTGCCTGGAAAGATGCTGAACCAATGATGGTGTCTCACAGGAAGAATGTCTAACCAGAGTAAATCAACTTGGACAAAGTAGTTATAAGTATATAAAGCAAGTTCTTCTATATCTCCTAGATAGGAATAGTCTCCCACCAGAAAGATCACAGTTTAAAGTCCGAACTGCATAAACTCTTAATAGTTGTACTTGAAGATTCACTCAATAATGTTTGGATGAAGAAAACCCGTTATGGCATAGTAAAAGCACCCAAGACAATCGTTATAGTATGTATGAATGTATGTGTGGTACAGCTACGACTTAAAGAGCTGTTTCCAGATACAGAGGTAGTAGTTGGAGGATGCAATGGCTTCAGAGTGTAAGCTTGGTGTGTGTGTGTGTGTGTGTGTGTGTGTGTGATTTACTCTATGGCAACATTAATACATTTGACATCCAAAGTGACATTTCCTTTGAAAAAGAATATGCCGTTTGGTCTCTGTTACAAAATTTTCCTTTAGTCAAAAGAAGGAAAGGTTGAGTTTTAGATTTTATGATTATACTGGAGTATAAAATATTCTTAAAAATAGAGTTTTATTTCATTCTGTATGTTTTTATCCATTTACACACAAGCAACACCTTTAAATCACAGCCAATTATTTTCTCTTGCTGCATTCGAACAAGTCGGTAAATGCTAGTAAAGGACATGCATCCTTCCAGGATGACAAGTCACCAAGATGTGTCTTTCCAGTGAAGATGCTGCAAGGGAACTGTGGGCACTCAAGGCAACTTTCACTTTGGTTTCTTTTTAATGTTGGAAGTAATTCTGTATTTTAACCATGACCTGTTTCATAACTCTCTTGGACTTCCTTTGATCTTGTTCAACCTTTGTCGGAGTTGATGCTCTGAGAAAAAACTCCTAGGACTTGGGCAACCCTGGCCCAGAGGCCAGGTGACCGAGACTGGGTGGGGACCCGCGGGGTTCTGTGGGCGCGGAGCCTCTCGCATTCCAATCTCCTCCCACCATCATCCCTAGCCCGGAGGCGGAGAGGGCTGCAAACTTCGCTCCAATCCGCAGCCGCCCTCCCCAGGGTCCCCCTGCTGGGCGACGCGCCCGCTGAGTCCTGGAGTTGGTGGAACTTTGCAGATAAACTGCTCGGGAGAGCTAGGGAGGGAAGCTCCCCGCCTCCCCACATTCCGGGCTCCCCTGCCCCCGCCTCTCGGTCCTCGCCCAGTCGCCGGCGCTGGTGATAGGACGAGCCCCGGGCGTGCATTGTGTGTATGCAAAGCATCGCCCCGCTGCTGGGGCAGCTGGATCGGGGACTCCGCTGCTGCCGCGGCTGCAACTGGCGCTGCGGTATATGCTGCTGCCACGGGTGCCGCCGCCCCAGACTGAGCCCAACGCTGTCATGCTCCTGCGGCAGGGCGGGGGGCAGCGTCGTCCCGTCGCTATATAAGCGCGAGCGGAGGGGGCACCCGGAGGGGCTGAAAATGAAGGTGCCCGCGCATGGGCCGCCGCTGATTGCCAACCCCTCCCGAGCTCGCTCCCGGCGTGGAGCCCGAGGCCGCCGAGGACCCGCCTTCGCCGCAGTAGCAGCAGGAGCAGCGACGCGGACAGCAGCTGCGGCGGCGGTGGCGGTGGCGCCCCTCGCGCCAGCGCGTAGAACGGCGGCGACTCCGGGGCCGCCGCTGGCCCCGCTGCCATGAGTTGTGCGGAGGTGATGTATCACCCCCAGCCGTATGGAGCGCCCCAGTATCTGCCCAACCCCGTGGCTGCTGCAACCTGCCCCACAGCCTGCTATCATCCGGCGCCCCAACCTGGCCAGCAGGTGAGTCACCGGCCGGGCAGCCTTCCGGGGGCGGGGACGAGGGGCACCCGGTATCGGTTGTGGGGCTCCAGCCCTGTCCCGCCGGGACCCGAGTCACGGAGGATGCTCTGGGAACTGCGGGGAGCCAAGAAAGAAAAAGATAGAGGGACAGAACGGCGGGTGGCAGGGCTGCGATCCCCGGAGAGGCTTTACCTGGCCGGGGGCTTCTTTGAGCTGTGTCACCTGGTCTCAGAGGCTGCTGCTCCTAGCTGCGCCGGTCCTTAGGACTCAGTTCTCTGAAGCTCACCAAAGGCATCTGTCTTAGGACTGTGTGAGTAAACTTTTTACCCGAATACTTTGTTTCCTTGGGCAAGTGGAGTATTCCGGCGTTTTCTGGATTTAGACCAGAAGGTGTGCCTCTCACTGAGGTAGCAGAGGTTACCTGAACAGCGAGTTCACGAAATTATCGTTCTGGGACTTTTAGGGTGAGAACTCTGGTCTGATAGAAGACGCAGTCAGTGTTTCTAGAACTTCTCCGTTGTCTTTCTCCCCGGGGCTGTGATACAGATGACGGGTAGCCCAAGAGGCTCTTCATTCATTTTCTGTTTCTAAGGAAGCCCAGAGCTTGTCGGTGGTGTCCATCAGCAGGTCTGTGTTTCTCAGCCCAGAGGTAGCCTTGAGTATCGGCATGTCCGGGCCCCACCCAGCCAAGACATTGAAAATGTCAGTAATAAGGACCTGGCATCTAGAGGATGACAAGGAGGAGTAGACACTGGAAAACTTGACACTAGGGATCCTTGAGTATTACTCTGTAGCCACATAGCAAGTGCACCAAAATTTAGTTAGCACTACATTAAAAACCGTAAAACGCACATGTGGCAAGGGACTGTCCTGGAACAGAGTCTTTGGACTATGGCGAATAGAGTAGGCTGACTTCATTGAAACTTAAAAAGACAGCTAGATACAGTTAGAAAATAACGATTTATGCAATTTATTGCCTTGTTTTCATTTCTTAGGAACTGTACGTTTTATTCTGACCTTCATGGTTTGGCCCTTGGAAGAATCTGACCCTTGAATTCCTATTTTTCCTTTGCCTCTGTCTCTTTTCTAGAAGTACAGGGCTACTCACTGGGAAAGAGAGGATTGCTCTCTGTTTGGAATGTAGTGGCTGTCAAATTCAGCTAACTCTGAAAGGGTACAAATCCAGGATTCACTGTTAAACAGCCCATCTTAATGAAGACCAACGGGACATATGACAGAAGAACCCAATTTCTTGCTAGTATTAATTTATTTACTTTAATATTTGACAACTTTACCATTTCAAAGCAAAGTGACTTTTGATGAGAGAGATGGGCAAACATTCTTTTCTATTTTGTAGTCAAGGGTGACAATTGAAAAAAATTTGGCCACTCCTATTTTCTTTGTCATATCCAAAATAGTAGTATTGTAGGTTCAAGCAGTGCAAAGAGATCTTGGTTATTTCTAACACCCAGTTCTTCATGAAGCATCCTTTGCTCCATCTCTGATACTGTAGAGGCCTTTAGTTATCAGTTGGAATGTGGATGAGCAACAGACTGAGATGTTTCTAAATATTCAGAGAGATAACTTTCTCTTCTGAAAAAGCAAGGAATAGTAGAAGTTGTGATTAATGTCTCTTATATAATTATAGAATTAATTCCATTAAAATAGGAGTCGATAGTAGAGGTCAGCATTATACTCTTTCAGCTTAAAAAATCAAACTCTTTATTAGACAGCTTAAACATCACTAAAGTACTTTATCTTATTTTGTGATATCCCTAAATTTCAACCCCAAATTCCATTCTTTTGTTAAAACTATCAACAAAATGAATTAAAAATGAGACACAAAGTTAGTACAAACTGTCTGTGTTGAGAAGTTACACAATGCCCAGCTTCTGTTATAATCTGAACTTGTATAGATATCCTTTAAGTAGATGGTTGGCTGAGTTTGGAAGAATTTAGTTTGAAGGGTGTACCTGGAAACTTTCATACTTCTCTGGCTAAGTAGCTTATTTGATATTCATATTTTTTCTCTGGTAAATAAACTATTTGACTATTATTGGCTGATAGACTAAAGGAAGTCAGCGGTGTCACCCCTGTTCTTTTACTGTCACAGTTTATTTTGGTGACCTATCTTTTCTATTGGAAGAAAGAGTAAGTCAGGACATTCTTATCAGCCTGACAACATTTTTAGGCTATGCAGTGCGTGGGTGAAGTGGGACTAATATTGGCTTGGCCCTAATGCAGTCATCTGAGAATACATATTTTGGTTGTTTTTTTGCATTCCATAAGGTTTTATCACTATTCTCCATGAAGGTTGTTTTCGCCGTACATGGGGTTTGACCCCTAATAGCATCTTGCTTGAGAGACAATAATGAGGGCTACAACTATTCCCAAATTAAAACAAAACAAATACAAAATCAAACCAAACATTTGATTTGTTGAGGAGGAAAAAAATGAAAGGAAACATAAAATACGACAGTATAATCTAAAAGTCTTAATATTTATCTATGCAGTAAGTGCTGGATGGCAGGCTATAGAAATGTTCTGTTTCTGCATGCAGTTGTAGTAATGTATCCCTTAGATGTTATCTCTCCTCAAAACTGGAGATCTAAAGTTCTTGTGTCTTCACTTTTTGCTTTTTTTTGGAAGAAAAGGGTATCAAATGTGGATTCTCACATGTTCTAGGCAAGCAGTATACCATTAACACACACACACACACACACACACTTTCTTCTGAAGTTCTTATAAATCAGTATATCAAAATAGTTCATTATGATTGATCTTAAGCATGGGTGCACTTTCCCTCACTGAAAATTACAAATGAAAGAACTTTGTTTTCCAACTGTATGTACCACCAGCTTTCCCTCTACACCGGAAAGTTTTAAGTTTAGGTTTTGATTGAACGTTTGGTAGGTGTAGGTAGGTAGCAGATGAGAGTTTTAAAAGCCTAGTAATCTGTGCACAGTGACTACACCACAGTGTATTCCTCCAGTTAAACTAATCAAATTAATCTGCAAATGTCTACAGAGTAAATTTATGATCCATGGAGTTAACTCCTAGAGACTGTGTGCTGGGCTCCAGTCTTCCAGTGAACTTCGTAGAGACGGAATTTGGGTGAGAGATTCAGGGCAGCCTAGTCCCCAGCCTCATCATCTCCCATAGCCTCCAGACAGCCCTCCTCCATCTCTCCCTGGGAGAAGCCTTGACTCAGTCTCTGCACATGGTCTGAGGCTGATGACACTGCAGAACGTGAACAGAAAGGAATGTGCTTGTATTCTACCAGTGACAGTAGGAAACAGCACAAAGTTTCGAAAGACGTGTCAGGAAAAATTGAAGGCAACAATATGAAATCATAGATTCCCTACATACCCAGTGGACTTCTCATCTTAAAGGCAGGCAGTCTGTTGTCTAACTCCCCTCCCATATTAAGAATGGCAAATTAGGAATACACTAAAGGTCAGGCTTTCACATGAAATGACAGAGAGCAGTAGGTGAATCTCTACATCTATATAGATTTTTAGTGGCCATTTTCAGCTTCCTGTAAATTAGAACATGTTCACTCTCTCTTCTTCAAGGATAACAGCTGGGTTATAATACACACAGGCCATCTCTTTTAAAAAAAGAGAAGAAAAAAGGTTTGTTTGGGGGGTGTGGAAGAGGCAAAACTCCAGTAACGTTTATAAGGAGCTTTTCACACTCATTGTCTGTCTTCTGCTACCTTGATTAAGTAACAAAATGACTCTGAGATTCTGTTTCTCACATGGGAAAACCCTAAAGGGTGGGGAACATATTATAGATGGGAAAACTCAGGCCCATGGGGCTGGAATTCCTGGCTAAAATGTCTGTCCTCATTGGTAGCAGAATCAGGACAGCAGACCTCTTTTCCTGGAGTAACAACCATCTACCACATCATGTGCTTTGCCAAGCATTTCCCCCTTGTTACACAGCAGGTTAATTTTTGTCTTTAGTACCCCATCAACTGGTTTTTTCGGGGAGTGGGGTAAAGAAGATTAATATGTAGTAGATTCTTTGGCCTTGGAGCTTGATATTTTTTCCAAGTCCTTGGTAGTGTACTTTTTAAAGTTTAGAAATGCCAAATCTCTTTTGCAAACCATTGTATTGTGCTAATGACTCTTGCTCTCTGTGTTACACACTTTTTTGGAAGTTGTGTACTTACCTAGCAAATGAACATTTGTTAATTTGAAATAAAATGCACCCAGTGCCATTAAGTACCATGTGTAGGTGCCTCAGTTTTATTGGTAATCAAAAATAGAGTTAGATTCATTCACAGGGAAGAACTCAGTTTTAACATAAATAGCTTCACTGCAAAGTCAAATTATTTAAGGCTGAGGATTTAGTTTTCTTGTAACTGCAAGCAAGGACTTAAGTATATTTGTAAAGATTAATATAGGGCTCCTTTGAAAAAGAGCAGCCTCTGTAATTCCATGATACACAGGTTAACTGGACAGCAAAGCCTTAGGAGCTTAAGTTGTCCAGAGTTTCATGTTCCTGGTAGCTTCCCAGCAAAAAGAAGTCAGAGACAGAAACAGTTAAGCGTTAAAGTAACCAAAGTGTGGACAGACCAGTGATTCAGAATGGAGATGATGACAGTGATACCAGAGAGGGTGGGACTGAGATCTAGAGTCTCACAGAGTGAGGATTCAGCTAGAAATCAACCACTAGGAAATGGTACCACTAGAAATATAATAGAAAATCATGTATCCAATGTGCAAGAAGCACCGCTTCCCCCAGCGTTTGGTAAACTCTCCAAAAAGCTTGGTGTGGTTCAGGAAGGACTCCCATCAAGGGGGATGGTGTTCAGAGAGGAAGCCCTGCCCCTTTGCTGCAGGTCTCTTTCCAGCATGGCAGGTGAGACACTTAACTAACCCCTTTGGACCATCTGTGCAGAGAGAATTTCCCAAGAGACAAAAGCAATTATGCACGTGATGCCTAGGGCAGGTCCTGAAGTCAAATTGTCAGGTAGAAGGCTGTTCATTCCAAAACATGTTGCTGAGCTGGATCTCAGCCCCATCCCCACAGACCCTGTTTCAGTGGATTTCTTTGTTTTTAAACTTCAGAATGTATGAATGTATGCAACCAGCAACAGAGGGTTTTTTTTTGTATTGTCTCTGGAAGGAGGTTCTAAAGATTTTCATTTGAAAAACTAGCACTCTGTAGTAGATGAGACCAAGCAAAGAGTCATTTTGGGCAAGGCTCCGAGTATTTCAAAATGAACCTCTTTAAACAGCTGGTTTTGTGCTCTAACGACTCATTTAGGCAGACCCAGAAAGTGCCTTGAACTGCTAGACCCACACAGCTGTTGTTATATCAACTCATAAATGCCATATTTGTAGATAGTTCAGTAGATTCTAAATTTATGTCGGTAATTTACAAGTGTAGTCTGAACTGAGGAAAGTCGACTGTTTTCCACTCGTTCCACAAAATTAGCAGAAAGAGAAGTTAACCCAAACTCAACAGGTGTCTTTTCTTCTTCAATCTACATCATTGTTTATGCCAAATCACTTTTCCTTGAGAGTTGGAGAAGGGCTGCAAAGATGAATTCATCCTTTCTTGTTTATGTCGCTACAGATAAAAGAAGCACCATAGCTAATTCCTAGATGTTGAGCTAGGTGACCCTCAGCTGGAAATAAATAAGGCTTCCAATTTTGAAGATTTTGTGTTTTGGCTAGCATCCAGTAAAATCAGAAGAGGTGGCCAAAACAAGGGTGAATGTGTCTAGAGTTCCAACATGTTGCTGATTAGAATATATATTCTAATTATATATATATATGTGTGTGTGTGTAATATATATTATGAGACCTGTGGACTAATCAAGTCTAATTCTCCATCTTCAGAAGTGGCAGCCAAGGGCTACCAGGTTCAGTTACTTGTTCAGACTTGTGGAATTACTTTTGGTCAAGTCATCTTTGTCATTTTTGGTTTCTAGTGTTGTTTTTCCAAATGAACCTCCATAGAAAGTTGAAAACAATTCCTAGTTAGCCTAATGTTATTGCCTTGCTTGTATTACTTTCAAAGTTTACAATACTACAGATTACCACAGGAATAAACTACAGAGACAGTCTCTACTTAGCAAGGCTTTTTCAACTATGAGAGCAGATTCAGTCCTGGCCCTGCCTGAACCTTTCATTCTGCATATCCAAGTATTTGTAAAGTTACTGAAACAACGTAGGAAGGAAAGAATGAATGAATGAATGCTAGGTAATTGTAATAGAGATTGTATCCTAAACCTAGTTAAAAGTTTATACAAATATAGCAGAAATTTCACATTGGAAACTGGTTTCATTCAAAGTAGTTGCCTTCAGAAAGAATACATTCCCTAATGATGTGATCATAGTTTAAAACATTTTGGGAATGCAAATTTTGAAATTGCTTCTAAGCCTGTGGCACGTTTTTTTAACATCATAAAAACCAGAAAATTTTCATTCTTAGAGGGGGTAGGTTAGATTTTTGATAATGACTAGATTTATTTGAGGGTTATGCATTCCAGCTCTTATCTGGTTGAGTAATGATGCTTTTGGATTGCACTTTTCTGCTATCAAGAAAATAATTGAAAAAGGAAATAAGCAAATACAACATAGAATCCTGAAGTATGACTGAGTGTTCCTTACAGGCTGATTCTGTTCACATTTCCAAAATAGGACTTCCAGAAAACTTGGAAACAAGTATAGTATAAATATGTCTAAAAAGACGGTCTGTATAGACACTAACATTAATTGTCATTGTATTACTTACTAGTTATATCTCTGATATGTTTTCATTTTTAAGCTAAAACTATTTCTCTTTTGTGGTATCAGGGATCAAACCTAGGGCTTCATGCCTTCTAGGCAAGTGCCCAAGCTTGTTGATGTTTCTAATTTTAGTTTCTAAATGTTGTAGACTATGCTAGTCAACATGTGATACCATGTTGTTAGCTTCTATTTCATCAGTCAAAATAAATATCTTATTTAGACTCATGCACTTTGCCATGTTTTCTCAGCACAAGCTTTATAGACACATAGAAAGTGGTTCTAATCCCATGACCGTTACTAGTCAGGTGATCCTAGCTATGGAAAGAAGTTTTGCATTTGTAAATGATGAGTAATCACTGTGGGAAATATTTGCATATGTAAGAAGCAAAAGATAGATGGAACATGAGATGGCTTGGCATCTAAAGGCACTTACCTCCAAGCCTCATGACCTAAATTCCATTCATGTTGTACATCCACCAACTCCTACAAGACGTCCTCTGATCTCCACATACAAACTATAGCACACATTCATGAGAATACACACACACACACACACACACACACACACACACACACACACACACACTTAGATGAACACAAATGAATAAACATTGGTTGAAAATTTTGATAAACATAGAGAAGTTCTGTGTTATATTTTCCTTAAGCACATATTTCCTGATATACCCACAAATCTCTGAGATATTTTTAAATTTGTTTTACAAGTAAACTAAAAAAGGATAAAAGATCAATGGGTTGACTCTCTGGACTTAATTCTTTCAAAGTAGACCAGTAATTTTTTCTACAGATTCTCACCTTTATCTTTCTTTCTCTTTTCCTTCCTTCCTTCCTTCCTTTCCTACCTACACAGTCACTTCATTTAAAGAATATAGTCAGTAGAGTTTTTGTTTTCTTTACAGAACCTTTTTCTAAATATCCAGTGATTTTGGTGATTCATTAAAATAGTTTTGTTTCCTTAGGAAGAAACTTTCCACACAT
The DNA here is from genome assembly GCF_017639785.1 of Mesocricetus auratus. Lineage (NCBI taxonomy): Eukaryota > Metazoa > Chordata > Mammalia > Rodentia > Cricetidae > Mesocricetus > Mesocricetus auratus. Next base: position 28,441,372 of record NW_024429192.1, on the reverse strand, counting down.
GCACAATAAGCATTTGGCATTTTGTGGCTTAAGCCTTGGGGAGTTAGTGGTATTTGGCTCCTGACCTGGAAGTCTTTCTCCTGTCAGACAAAATCCTTCCCCGGCACATTCCCGTTGAAGTTTGTTTCTGTTGTGCCTGATGGCAGGCTCTGAGGTGATCACTAGGGTTTGCACTGACTAAGTCAACTTTCATTCCCCTTTCTATCTTCCTCTTTTGTGAGCTGGCCTCTATTCTGGCTATTAACCCCTTCATTGTTTCACCAAACTGGAATCTTATTATCTGGAGGTAACAGCCTCTACTGTGCAGTGACACTGAAACATGTACTCGTGTATTATCTAAACCAACCTGGTGTTTGTGTGTGTGTGTGTGTGTGTGTGTGTGATAAAAATGTGTATGTGTGTTCAAATGATTGATGATATGCATGTGTGTAAGTGGGGACTTGTATGTATGCACAAGTGTGTGTGGAGGTTAGAGGCTGAATTTGAGTGTCTTCCTCCATTATTTCTCACCTTAAATATTGAGACAGAGTCTATTGCATGAACCAGGGCTCACGTGTTTGATGTCTGGCTGTTCTAGTCCAATCAACTTGCTCCAAAGATCTATAACTGCTTCCCTGGTGCTGGGATTATAGGCTCTGTTACTAAGCCTGTCCAGCTTTTACATGGGTACTGGGTACTGGGGATCCAAACTCAGTTCTTCGTGCTTGTTTGGCAAGTGTTTACTTACCAAGCCAACTCTCCAGCCATAATTCATCTCAACTATTCTTCACAATCTTGTAGAAGAAGAGTGCAGCTACTTATCAGATATTTGGATATATTATAGAAAGTTGTATTTTTAAAAATATACAAATTAGATGACATTTTGATCTTGATTCTGTAAATCTTTGTTCTGATACTTTAAGATTTCATGGCAACCTTAAGATTTATATTTTCCCAACAAAATCATGTATCACTAGGAGAAATAGCATGCAAAAATAAAGGCTGTGAGTGCAAGTAGAATAGAGATGGAGTGAATGCGAGGAATGTATTCTAAGAAAAAGTACAGACCGTGGGTGTTGGAAAGTGGTTGGTGCTCAAGCATGAGAAATTAGATGGCACGAGGCTAGCATACAAGCTATATAATGTTTAAATGATATGCTTCTGTTTCCTTCCTGCTGTTAGTTCAGTTACAACAGTTATGCAAATTCAAACTTAACAGTTTTCCCAGTTATCAGACCATATATACATTTTGAAATTCTTACTTTAGTCAGGAATATCTGGAGGCTAAATATATGTTGGAAATGTAAATATTCAAATAGTTTCACTGCAAAGTATGAAAGTGTGAGCAAAATATGGGGGGAAAAGTACCAGTAGAATCATAAACATTTGTATGTCCTGCTGTTGGTAGATCGTAGACTCACTTTTGATTGAACTACAAGTATCCGCGATGTCAAAAAGGGATATTTTGTCATGCATAGTTATACAAGCAGAGATATGTTGTTTATGTATGAAATATAAAAATGCAGAGAATTGATTAATGAGCACAGTGACAAAAGAATGAACTTTACAAATTAGACCTAATGATGGTGATTATGCCATATAAGATTTAGCTTACTTCTGATCTCATTGCCCATGGATAAGTATGGGATTTTAAATATTAATTTATTTGTAGGTAACCATTCCATAGTTGGTAGGAAAAAACTGGAATTACTCAGCATTTACAAGGCTGTGCAACATTAGATTGAAAATCTATAGTTTAAATCCAGCTGCCAGCCGCTGATCTCGAGATACTTTATGATTGCTATCACAGGCTGGAGAGATGGCTCAGCCGTTAAAGGCTGGGCTCACAACCAAAAATATGATTGCTGTCTCTTATTACAAAGGATTTTTTTCATTTATGTTTCTCGTTTTTTAAAATATTTTGCTTGTATTGAATTTATTTCATGGAAGAGCTAATTCCGTGTAGCAATTCCTTTCTTTTGTTTGGCTAATTGACATCATTTTAAGAATAAAGAAATGAGAGAGGTATGTGCAGGGCACACACTCACAAACTAAGCCTGTGAAGGTCAGTAACAGGAAAGGTAAATCAGCTTCACGTGGCAGTGAGCACTCTGAACAGAGAAACTGCTCTGTGGATCAGTTTGAATTTCCTTTCAGTAGAAAGGTGGTATTTCACACAAACCAGAATAGCCAGGACAGAGTTACGCACAGCTATAACCATGCTGGCTAGTAAGTAAATATGCATGCACCCAGAAAAAATAACATTGTGATTTGACCAGAAACTTATAGCTTTTGTTTACTTTTACAATTAAATTTAAAATGAGAAGTCATTGAATTAAATTCCTGCATTCTGCATAACCTATCATAACATAGTTTTACTTTTGAAGTCAAATTTGAACACAACCAGATCATAAGTAATATAAGCAGATGGAATTATAACTATCTATTCATCAATAAGACACATGTATTCACATGGAATAAATTATGTATTCATAAGAAAATACTAACCACACTGATGTAGATTTTACATTAAAATGCCACATATATTTGTAATTAATACTTCCCAGATAATGATCAACCCCTCATCTTATGCCCATTTCAGAAAACACCTGGAAAATGATCAATATATTTGTTGCTAGAAGAAAATGATTAATTGAAGATGCAATTGGTGGTTATTAGCTTCCAAACCAGTAATTAATTAGAAGCATAAAATCTGAGTTATATGTTGCTAACACATGCAAAACTACTGAGGATTCTGGAATTATCTGTTCTTGCTATTCATGCTCATTTTGCCAGCATGCATAATTTCTTCTGAAATAAGAAAAATGATTTGAAAAGAAATTGAATTTTGCTGTTATGGTATTCATATGGAATGTTTATGTGGCCGCCAGGAATGTACTCTTGCGTGTCATCCACAGTGAAGTTGTTGGTAATCCTTAAGTCATACACGTTCACTGAAAATGTTTAGAAAGGTTGAAAAGCAGGTCAGAGAAAAACAACACTTAGCTACCAAATTTCCATTCGGTCAAACAACATTGATCATAATTACTTGGTGACTTTTTTCCCTAGAGTAGACATTGCTTCTTACCTCCCAATATAGCTGTACATGTACGTCTACACTTGCCTGTTTCCTGTGCACTGCTTCGCTGGTCTTATACTTTGTGACAGTGGCAGCTCACTTAACTTCTCTGTTCCTCATTTTAAGATACACCCAGCAACACTACTCTTGTTATAGGGGTGTAAAAATCAACTCAGGTCAGATAGGTGAGGCTTTAGGGAAGATTCTTGGAGAACACATATTATTGATTACTGTAGGTATGACCGTATGTTGAAATATTTTAAGATAGCAAGCTCTGCTCATTTTTATGTGAAGAGCTAACCTTTGCTAGTATTTTGTTTTATTTGTAGTAAGCCACGGTATACTCCTTCTCCCCCTCCATGATAATAGTGGTGAGTGGAACATAAGAAAAACATGGTCCGTGTAAAATGGATCTTCACACAGACTTACTTTGTCATTTCAGTTTGATTTTTGAGAAATGAGCTCAGCACATCTGCCAAATCCTTTTATAAGATGGTGCATTCCTGTTTTGATTTTAGTTTATTTCATTTATGAAAAGCGTTTTTTCTTCTCCACCCTCCCCTGGACAGTTAGTTCTCACATCTCCACTGTCTTAAAGTAGAATGTCACTGTACATTAGATTTTTAAATGTAAATAAAAATTGAGCATTAAAAAATCCGGATTTAAAAAATCATTCATTTAGTATAGCTGGGTTTAAAACAAAAGCAAAAGCAAAAAAAAAATCTGTCTGACATGCTGAAAATTGTACAATTTGATAATGGTCCCCTTTGCCAAATTTGGAATAACAGACTTTTTCCTTAGTGTGGGAGGAGGCAACTGGTCTGGGGAGGGAAAAGATGGAGTACAGCAGATGATGGACACTCAGTTTGCAAACATATGTTAATATTTACATTCTTTTCTTTTTAAAGTGAAAAGTTAACTAGTTAACGCTTTTCCACAAACTGTCTTTGATACTATGTTTTGTTTATTCTATCCCAGAAGAAGTTAGCGGTATACAGCAAGATGCAGGACTCTCTGGAAGTCACGCTTCCCAGCAAACAAGAGGAGGAGGAGGAGGAGGAGGATGAGGAGGAGGAGGAGGAGAAAGACCAGCCTGCCGAGATGGAGTACCTTAACTCTCGCTGTGTCCTTTTCACTTATTTCCAGGGAGACATTGGGTCAGTAGTGGATGAACACTTCTCAAGAGCTTTGGGCCAAGCCAGCACCTTGCATCCAGAATCTGCCATTTCAAAAAGCAAGATGGGGCTAACCCCCCTATGGCGAGGTAAGAATTCAAGAGCAGATGCCCTTCGGAGCACGCCGTTTCGCAACTGCCTCTGCCAGGCTCCAGCTGGAGGCTTGCCCCTGGAGAACGGATATTCACTTGCTTTTTAATTTTTAAGGACAGCAAGGAATTTCTTTCAGACAAACAGCTGGATCAGTTTTGTCACATGTGGAATGCAGGGTTGGAAAGGATGCACTCACACCCCTTAAATTCCTCATGGAAAAAGCCGTGATACAAGTGGCCCCAGTTTAGAGTGGCCAGACTGAGCTTGGATCTCCATTCGTAAAGGCCCTGTGGCCCAGTGTGGGTCTCTAAACAATAGGCGTGCCCGAATCGGCTTCTAAAAAATGTATTCTTGCTCACTCCACTAGGTATGACGTGGTGACACAGCTGAGTTCTAATTCTTACCCTGGAACACGGACTTGGAAAGCTGCCTGTGTTCTCTGTGTCTTTCTTCCAACTGACTTGCTGTGAAGCATTTATAGGGTACTGTCCTCACTCAGGTAGTATCTGGATGTATTACCTCAGTAAACAAAAAGCTTCGGATTGAAAGAGCTCTCCTTTATTTCCTTCTTTGTGGCTAGCATAGGGATTTGCTTGCATCTGTGTTCTAGTTTTAAAAAGGCAGTTGGTGAGTGACGGATTAGAAATGGTGGTCGATGAGAGAAAAAGTAGTGCTCGCTCTAAAGACAGCTTCAGAGAAATGTGTCATGCGCGGATATTTTGTTTCAAAGTCACCCCCAAGAAGTGTCTAATAAAATTGTAAACTGTAGGCCTCAGGAGAGATCCTTTTAGAAAACAATGTTGATCCTTCATCCAAGCCCCTAGACGAGAAACTGTTGTGGGTTAATTAGGTTTGGGAATCAGTGACCTGGTGTCCCTGTTTGTGAGGACTCCATAGAGTGAAAAGTTCTGCAGGAAGGTGGAGACAATCATCAGTAGCAACTGTCCTGAGCAGTACCTGTGACAAGCAATGATATCTACCTGAGGTAGGGTCTTGTTATCATGATCCTGACTAATGGCTCATACCATTGTCACAGCCATGGCTCTGTTGTTCGAGAGGACCTGTGTTGTCACCACTGGCCTTTATCTACAGATGCGCTGTTCGTCCTACCCGTGTTTTATTTTGTCACTCTCTCTTGCTTTCCTTCCCACTACCTGTCCTTTCTTCTATTTTTCTCTTCCTCTTCCTTTCCTTCCTTTTTTCTTCCTTATTTCTTTTCCGTTCTAGCAAATGTATTCAGTATAAATCAGGCACTGAAAGGGGGCAACAGAATATAAACTCAAAGAATAGAGGCTTGATAGAGGTCACCCACATGACTACTGCTGAACTGGCAATTATGTGCTGTGAGCTTTGTGGAGGAACAGAGAGATCTTGAGAGTTTTCTGTGCTTGCAGAAGGAGCAAGTATCCTATTTGATCGCTCATGAGAAATTGTGTGAATAATTTGAAGATATCTTCGGTGATTCAGTTGGTTTCATGTAAACAATTTGATACATCAATAATTTATCACATCAACATAATTCGTTCTAGGAGAGTAATGATGCAATGGTCCTTATTTCAGCATACTGGAATATGTAATCCTGTGATGATTTTGTCTGGAAAGGAGAAAGTAGACTACCAAATTACCTGGCGCATAAGGCCATGTATAGTACCAAAGTCAGAAGACTTTTAGTGTGTGTGCAATGACTCTTAAACAATTCGTCTGTTCTGTGTAGAAATTAGGACCAGAGGAAAGCTTTGGTTAGCTAGCTGATTTTTGTACAGAATGGGAGAATGCAGCCATGTTTTAATAGTTATTGCTAGCCTTGTCTTGACATCATCTTAAATTTGGCCTTTCCACATGTATGCTAACTTACTTGTTGACATTACCATAAATGTTTATTAAGTTTCTACTATGTGCTATGTAATTTTCAAGTTACTGGGCTTCATATTCATGGAGTTGCTATTTTAATAATAGAGATAAGTAATAAACAAGAATATAATGAGTGACATGCAAGGCGTTACTTTACTGAAAGTGATGATAGAAGCCTATGCAAAGATAGTTACATCTGAACATAGACCTGAAGGAAATGAGGGCATTCCTCCCATGAAGATTTCTGTAAAAGATGATCTACACAGAAGGAATATACAGTGCAAGGTCCCTGAAGATGAGTGGAGCTTAGAATGCTCAATAAGAAGCAAGCATGCTTATGTATGTAGGGTAGTGTCCCTACCCAGTGTCTCATCTCTTTTTGTCTCTTCTCCCACCAAGTCTACAAATACTGTATTTAGTTATCTTACATCAATTCCCTCAATACTCAAGGTAACACTTTTCTACATGAATACATTAAGCTAAATATAATCCAGTGATCAAGGGATGAAATTATGTGAGCAAAGTTCATGCCATGTATCCAATATTAAAAAAAAAAAGTCTTCACAGAGCAGTTTTTAAATCAAATATGTGAAACCTTTAGGTATAGTTTCCTTGTTTCCTTCATTCCCTTTTTCATCCATCCTTCTCTCCCTCCTTCCCAATCCCCCCCCCCCCCAGTCCCTTTCTCAATCTGTATGTGTCTGCTGGTTCAAAACCCTATGCACCTACAAGTGGAGGTCAGAGGTAGACCTTGGGTCCCCTGATTTATCAAGTTTTGTCTTATTCCATAATGGTACAGCTACTGTCTAAATCTGGATCTGGGCTGGCAGCCAGCAGGTCCCAGCAATCTTTCTGTCTGCACTACAATGCTCGGGTTATAGGTATGCATATTGATTGCTGTTTTAAAATTAAGGCACAGGATCCAGTAATTATTGATTGGGCAAAAATGCATTGTTTACTTTCCATTTGTGAACTAAGTAGTGCCATTGTTGCTTCTAGTTGCAAAATTCTTTCAAATCAACACACAAAACTTGAGTAGGATTCATGGGAAAGCCACAACATGTTACTAAAGATAGAGAAACCTTCTTAAAGATGAGGTATAATGAATGAGAGTCACATATGCTAGGAAGAGACATGGTCATCACTAATCTTAATTAACATAATACTAATTAATTCAATCATTGGATCCTATTCATTACGGATTCTGGTTGTCCCCTTATTCCTTGATGTTTGCAAAGTGGTGTTGGTGCAACAACTTAAAATCTACTGTGAGCTCAGCTTCTCTAACAATGTCATGTGCTTGCAACTACCCATATTTAAGGGTTATTACAAAAATATGTCACACAATATACGAATGATTTTCTTGTGGAGCTTGAGGTGACCTAGCCCCTGAACTATTGCCACTTACTTGTGGATGAAAAAACAATATTGAGTCGTTATCTAGGAACGTTGTTTTCTGGATGCTCATATTTTTAGCATGAAGCAATGTCTTCAATATAATAGGGATTCAAGATTAATGATAATGTCAATGGAATCATTAGGGATAGTTTTGAAAGAAACTGCTGGTCAACCCACCTATATCAAACACTCTGCCTTGTAGCATGGAGTTATTATAATCCTAATGGTGTGCTACATATGAACTTCCAACTGAATTATGTTTGAGCAATGAATTTCCATAGTAAATTTTTAGACAAAGAGAATAGTGATTATAGTTGAATTCATGTGTTCTTGATAGGATTAGGAAAAGTGTTTTGACATGTAGAAAACAGTTAAGGGGAAGAAAGTTTTTGTACCTTGTTTTGGTGCACATCACTATGCACTTCAGTTAAGAAAACAAAATAAATCTGATTACCCCCTTTATTCCCATCTATCATCTAGACTGAAACATCACTTTCAGATGCAATTAATGCTTTTTTTTTCCACAGAAAGTGTGAGTCAGTGTGTGTGTGACTGTCAGTGTGTGTGTATGTCTTTCTTCCCCCCTTCTCTCTGTCTCTCTCGTGTGTGTGTGTGTGTGTGTGTGTGTGTGTGTGTGTGTGTGTATGTGTGCATAGTGTGAAGAAGGGCAGTGGTAAAATAATATGTAGCAGAGTAGGTCTCTGAATTAAAAATGGTGCTCTACCACAGTTACTGCCATTGGTTTTTCTTGCACCCTTAAAATAAATGTATCTGTCACTTAGCTTATGCAGCTTGGGTCTGCTTGGAAATTCAGCTATGTGGGAACAACCACTCAGAATGAGCAGTGTAGGTTAAGCAGAGCCAAGAAAGAAGGGCTATGTCCTAAGGGAATGAAGATTCTGTGCAGACTCTCAAGGAGGCCCTGGAGGCTGTGGCTTCCAGGAAGTTAGAAAAGCAAGAGGGAGGAAAGTGAGGCCTGACTCACCTCATGGTAGTGCCTTCAAGGCTTAGCTCTCATTGCAGTCATGAGGCCAACAAAGTAGCTGGAGGACAAACTTTGGATCCTATGTCAGTGCATAATTTCTGAATGACCAAAAAGATCTAATAGTGGGTTTTCATAGTAATCAGAAGAACCAGGAAGTGGACCTTCAAAGGTATCAAGAACCCTTTAGGTTAAGCATTGAGCTGAAATAGTATTCTTGCTTTGTTTTCTTGTTCTTCTCTTTCTTCCTCTTCCTCTCTGAGGCAGGGTCTTGCTCCTAGGTCTGTCATACCTTGTAGACACTCTCAACCCAGGTTGTTGGCAAATTTTCAGACTCCTCTGGCCTCTTTAGTCCCATTGACCACTGAGATTGCAGGCATGAGCCCCAGATGCTCTAAATATTTTTTCTTTATTGTGAATTTTATAAGAAAATGCTATGTTGGATGCTAATATTTACTCTAAGAATGTGTCAGCATGATATTATTAAAGATGATATATGATAATATTTCTCTGTCTTATTTTACATTTAATATTGTTTTTATTATCTGGAAAAAATTAAAATTTTAATCCTACCTAAACTGTTCGACGGTTTTTATTCTTACTTTTTTTCTTTCCTCTCCTTTATTTCTGTTTTTTCTTTCTCTTTCTTTCTTTCCTTTTTTCTCTTTCTTTCCTTCTTTTTCTTTCTTTCCTTTCTTCTTTCTTTCATTCATTTTATTTTTGATGTGTAGAGTTGCTATAAAAAGCACCACAGTATTATGAAATTCTAAAAAGAGTACTTGGCCTCTGTGATATGCTCAACTCCTCTGCTTCTCTATGAAACAAGTTTTTTCCTTGAAAGTCAGATGGTGAGATTACTGTCATGCTTTGGAATGATGATATTGGACAACACATCAATTTTGCCTTGTCTTTCGTTTTTTAGAAATAAAAATGTGTATGTCTTCCTAAAAGTGAACTCAACAAAAATCATATTTAGGTTTATTTTTTTACTATTTTTATGTAGGAGACTATCAGTGCTAGCACCATGTGAATGTTAATATTGCATGAATGTTGAATAATGGTGACCCCAGAAGCCCAGTTGAGTCTTAATGTTATACAGTTCGGAATTGTTTCCACTAACCTTAAAGGTAACATTTCATGGAAACAGCTCCTGCAGATTTTCATCTGCTGTCTTATCCAACCAATGTGGCTGTGATTAAGCACTTGTAAGCAAAAAGTCACATAATGAAAAAAATTTACACACATATGAAGTAAGCATGCTGGTCCCCCAGCACAAAGCACAGTGTAGCATCTGTTTCTTTGTGTCACTTTTTTTTAAACAAGAAGTTACCAGATAGTGATCGTGAAGCATAGATTTCATTTTGAACATATTTTCCGTTCAATATTGTTTCACTTGCTTGTAAAATGCAGCAGTGTTTGTTGAAAAGGACTGCATAGATCCCTACAAACTTTATATTAATCTCAGGAGACACTATACAGATTGGGAAAATATGAAATGATTTTAATTTTATTTTTCCATGGGGATTACTAAAGAGTGATTCAATTTTTATGGAGTGCCTTAAAAAATTAGATTTCTTCTTTCAGTGATAGTATGTTCACTCAGCACAATATAGTGCTTCATAAGTAGGACATACAATACTTTGGTAAGGAGTGTGTCCACTATGAGAATAAGTGTGTGCATATATGCAATATTTATACAGCTATAAAAAATAGGAGTGATTCTATTTTGATAGGAATCAAGAGGAAGGTAGATATCCAGATAAGTAGAGTATTATCTCTGTACTTTGGACATTTTCCTCAGGAGGTTCAATAAGAGGAACTTTTGTCCTTGGAACATCTTTGTGGATCAGAGATTGTCAGTTTTCAGATCTAGGTTCTGGTTGTACCAGGAGATACAGATTATGAGCAGAATGGTTCCATAGATGGGAAATGTGTCAATAAAGTGGAAGATTGATGGTTGGCAAGCTGCCCTACAATGCCTGTAAGGCTGGTTTGTAAGTGCTGAGTGCTGTCTTTTAATCAGTGGTGATTGTCACGAAACCTTCATTCATAGAAGAGCTTACTGGGAGTGAATGAAAGCTTCCCTAACAGTTTCTATCCTTTCCCCCTTGAAGAGCATCATTTCAAAGGTTTCTTCATGGGGTGAGATCCACAGTAATGAGAGAGAAAGTTGACTATGAAAGTGTAGGTGCCTGTTCCAGGGTGAGAGGTTGAATCACGGTAACACTGGTGCAGATCTGAAGGGGAGAGAATGGATTTTCATGCTCTGATAATATCAAACTCATTAGGGAACTTAGAGAATATATCGGAGTTTAACAGAAATGGACTGATTTTATGAACCTCATGTGACATGTGGTAGTTTACTCAAATCATTTATATTGAGGCAAGAAAAATATGTTCATGTCCTGGAAGTGTAAGAATTAACAAATGTTTCATTAAATATTTCTAACAATAAGCACCTCTTAGGCTATCCTTTGCTCAGTGTGAAAAATCTAGATTTTTTTTATGTTGAACCTGGCGTAAAAACATCAAAAATGCATATGAATAAGTAATGCTAGTTTCAACCTAATGTCCAACTTTAACAGAAATAATCAATAGACTTTTTGGCAGAATGAAAATGTATTGAGCAAGATAATTTCAAATGTATGAATTAAAATGCTTTGTTATTTTTAATGGAAGAAAGTAACAAAGAGATCAAGAAGTCCACTTATGGTTATGAGAAGAGACATATCTCTAATGAAAGTGACGGAAGATTCCCAGGGTGGGACTTCTATAGACACACATTATTGCTACAAGATGCCGACTATAGGGTGAACAGAGACCTTTCTAAATACACATTTGACCTTGTCACTGCCTGTCTTAAAACCTTTCCATGGTCCATGGGAGGTTTCTTCTGATGAAGTTCATTTCAGTTCTTTGACCAGAAAGACCACACTTCTGAGTTCTTCATATCTCCCTCCATTCTCTCTCTCTCTCTCTCTCTCTCTCTCTCTCTCTCTCTCTCTCTCTCTCTCTCTCTCTCTCTCTCTCTCTCTCTGTGTGTGTGTGTGTGTGTTTCACCAAATGTTGCCTATTGAATTTTATTCCTTAAATGCTACTGATGCTGGTGGCATTGTGTTTGATGCACCTGTGTAGACTGTGTACATATGCTAATATTCCGTCTGCAATTCTATCAGTCTAGAACTCCATCTCACCCCTTCATAGGCCTAGCTCCTCCTAAGTCATTCAAATTTGACATGGTTATCACTTTTCAGGCTCATTTTGTGAAACATTTGCGTGGCTTCCTCCCTTGTGCACCCCCTGGGTGTGATTAACAGTGACAGGTGTCTATATGTCTTTGACTTTCTCTGGTCTGAACCAAGTAGGTCACCTGCAAACATTGAGATGACAGAGACAGTGACTTGAAGGAACTTATGGAGGAGGATGTGCCTTCCTTCCTTCCTTGCATATGTGCATTGTAGTTTTCCAGTTTCCTACCACGGCCTGAAAAGTTTAGCTCAACCTGAACCGATGTTGATTATCAATTCTAGAGTGTCTCTAAATCCAGCAGATCAGGTTTCAGTCACAATTGGCCCCTCTCCTGGTCATTATGAGGTTCACCGCCCTTTGTAGGGTATCTGGTTTCGAAGGTAGGTTTGTGCTTGCTGACCTCTTAGACTTCTGCCCTGCCTCCATTTTCTAATGGGACTGGAGTGAGAATTCTCCCAGCTCATGTGCAGCCTTTGGGCTGGTGTTGGACATTTGACTACTCTCATTAAGCGTTAACCATTGTTATTTCCAAGATCACAAGACTTCTAGGTTTCCACAGAAAGTAAAAAGATAAAATATATTCTTTATAATGATCAATGGTTTTGTGGGGACAATTACATGTGATCTTACTGCCGCTTCTTACTTTGGACCCTGAAATGTTATGTTTAAATAAAAATTATGTTGATATTTAAAAGAAGTTAATGAAAATATTTCCATTCTACACACACTTCATCCGTGGCACAAATGTTCTTTGCCAGAGAAGTATATAACAATGATGTCTGTTTAGAACTAAGAGTCACAGGCTCCCAATAGGAAATAAGCCTTTTCAGTCCTTAAACTGAAGCAAAAACCTTAGCCCAGACTGGGACAGAGGAAGCCCAGCAAGCAAATGCAGGGGCTCACTCAGCGTCTTCAAACGTGTCCCATTGCCCTGACATGGGCTCCCAGAGCCTAACCATGTACCAGCTTATTCCTCTTTGCAGAGAGAAAAAGTGCGCCGTAATCCACTTGTTTGTAAAACATAACTGGACAAGCAAAGGCAAATCTATCCCAGAACTGTATCTTATGTAAATAATGTATTTTCTGTCTTCTCAGACAGCTCAGCTCTCTCAAGCCAGCGGAGTAATTTCCCAGCTTCCTTTTGGACCAGCTCTTACCAGCCCCCTCCAGCGCCCTGTTTGGGGGGTGTTCATCCCGACTTCCAAGTTACTGCACCCCATGGAACCTTTACAACAGCAGACCCCAATTCTTGGCCAGGACATGGTCTGCATCAGACTGGCCCTGCCCCACCCCCTTCTGCGTCTGAGTCCTGGCATTATCCTCTGGCATCTCAGGTGAGCCCATCCTACAGCCACATGCATGACATGTACATGCGGCATCACCACCCTCACGCCCACATGCACCACCGCCACCATCACCACCACCACCACCCAGCTGCTGGTTCTGCTCTGGATCCCGCGTACGGGCCCCTGCTAATGCCATCAGTGCGTACTGCCAGGATTCCTGCTCCCCAGTGTGACATCACAAAGACAGATCCGACTACAGTCACCACTGCTACCTCAGCATGGGCCGGCGCCTTTCATGGGACAGTGGACATCGTGCCAAGCGTGGGCTTTGATACAGGTGAGTGGACAGATTTCCTCCTTTCTAGAAAAAGAAAAAGTTAAGACATAGGTTTGGAAAATAACTTCCTGCAAAGTTTTCTCTTGAAGCTAATGTGCTTGTAGAAGGGAGGCATTTTGCAACAATTCCCGTATTCCTGTGTAAAGTAGAAAGACTACGAGCTCATGAAAGCTCTGCCTAAGAAAGGTCCTAGCGCTTTTCTCCCATCGCCTGTGTGGGGAATCTGTTCCTTTGAACTGGATTTCTTGTACCTTATGTTTACAAATAACTCAACCCTTTTTTAAATCTCCCATGACTGTGCGCTCTGCCCCATGTGTTCTGCCCAGTGGGTTTCAAAAGTAGTGGTATGCTTCAGTTATGCATTGTAAAACAGATTGTCTTTTGGAATGTGGTCTACAGTCCAGACTTAAAGTAAATCGGGACCACATTTTAAGAGTTGACTTTTTTCCTATTCTTTTCTCTTTCCTTCCTTGCCCTGCCGTTGTTTTCTTTCCCCTTCCTTCCTGTCCCTATTCCCTCTGTAAATTTATATCCAAAATACTGAGACATCGGAATGAGAACACTTGTCTCTGGAGTTAGCTGGTTCTGAAGGTCACGGTTTTAGCATTCTCGTTGTTATTGTCCTCCTCAACCCATTTTACTTTCCTGTTGAGTCTATGGTGAGGACTTCACTCCTTGTGAAGAGTGTTCTGTAGTGCTAACAATTAACACCTCCTTAGCCCATTATCATGTGCTAACAGAAGAAAGAACTTAAGTTTTTCAGTGTCTGGGGATGTCTATTGTTGGAGTCTCAGTAGAGTTGCTGCTACCTTGTGCTGCTTGTCTGCTGGAAGCTTGCTCTGCTTCACATCTGTAGCCTCTGTGGGGTCACACTAACAGTTCTCCTAACAGCCTGGGATTGTATACTTCTGTATGCTCTGCCATGAAGAGGAAATGGGTATGATTCCTTGTTGTTTTCTGATTCTAATTCTCTGGTAACTTTTGCTTCTTTTTGTACTTGTGAAGCTGGGAATGAGTCTAGAGAATGCATTTTTTTATTTCAAAATTCCAGACTGAAAAACTCTCATCAAGATAAAAAAGTAGTTGTTGGAAGCAGACAAGAGAGAGCTTATGTTCACTAGCATATCTTGAGAGGCTCTCTTTTGATTTATTAATTTGTGATTTAGTTATTTAATTTATTAATGTTTACTGTATGCTATTAGCAATTTTCTTTTCCCTTTTCTTTATATATGTATATCAACACACTAGTACATGTATATATTATAGATAGTATTTATATCAATTTGTAATATTTATGATAACTTTCCCAAGCCCCTAATATAGTGTTTCAAATTTCCCAAACTGATCTTTGTATTTGCTCCAAGAGAGTTAGGAGCTAGAAGCTCTGTGGCTTCTCATATTGTCAGAGTAACAGTGCTGTAAGCAAGCAAAGTGATAAAAAATGTTGCAATGATTAGTAGTATGGAACGGAGGTTTCTTTATTGGATGTACAAAAGCCTCTGATCTAAAGGGATAACACCACTTGGCAAGCTAAGCAATAGTGGAGAGACCACCTCGAATGCTCATTCCTGATAATGAACTTGATGTCTATAACCATCTGGGAGCCTTCATCCAGTGACTGATGGAAGCAGAGGCAAACACACAATTAAGCACTGAACTGAACCCAAGGAACCCAGTGGCAGAGAGGAGTGATGAGCAAATTGGCAAAGAATGGGCTGGCAAAACCAGCAGAGACTGCTGATCTGAGCAGGGGAGAGCTCTTGGACCCCAGACTGACAGTGGGGAGGCTAACATGGGACTGATCTGGACCCCCCCTCAAATGTAAGTGTCAGTGAGAAGGCCTGGGCAACCTATGGGGCCTTGAGCAGTGGATCAGTGTCTATCCCTGGAATACAAACAGTCATCGTGTGCCCATAGCACAAAGAGGGATGCTCTCTCAGCCTGTACTCTTAGGGGAATGCCTGGACCCTACCTGGAGTGAAATGACAGACTCTAGATATCCCCTATATGGAAGGAATTGGTAATAGGTTGGGAGGCTAGGGGGGAAGGGGAGTGCGGGAGGAGGGGAGGGAGAGGGAACTGGGATTGACATGTAAAACAAGCTATTTAAAATTAAAATAAAAAATGATTAAAAAAGAGTGCCCATAGTCAGTGTATGTTTAGTAATTACATAGTAATTAAGATTCTTCCCTAGCCAATGTTTTCACCCAACTGAAAAAACAAAGTCACCCAACAGATTAAGATAATCATTGGAGGTCACTGATTAGACAACTTTCCACAATGAATGTTTTATTATTTCAAACTAAATTTACATCCTATACCAGGGGGAAATCTGGACTTCAGAGTATCTTCCCGTAGTCATCTCTGTCATATTTTAGAGTCCCAAGACTATGAAAAGAGCTGACTTTCGCTTATGGTTGCTTCTGAAAAGAATGACTTAATGCGCAATGTGATGTGTTTACCCTGCAAAGGAGAGGAGAAGAAGGATCCAGCATCTCTGGAATGAACCAATGATGAGTAGAATATGCTGAGTCATATATGGTCATTTTCTACTCTAAAATTCTACTTCCAATTTTCAGACATAATATCAAATGCCACATTAAAATTCCAAGTGGAAAAGCATGGCAGGGATGAATTTTTACAAGAAACAGCCTTTGAGCCATTTTATGGGATAATGTTCTAAGGGATCATATCTTTGGTGTGAGAAAAATCCTTGAGCCCAAGGGGTTGGCTTTTATTTTTCTGTAGTTACAGTTCTTGGTTGTGGCTTGCCTCTGGGAAAAGGGACATGACACTGGATAAGGTGTCTTTGTTTAGTTGAAGATAATTCCCAAAGATGACTGTTCCTGAGAGTCTTGTGTTAACAATAAGAAAATGGATGGTACAATCATGAAGAGAAAGCCACTGAGTGGTACAGCTTCCACTATATGGAACCAACAAGAGGGAACTAGCCTTTTCCTGTCCAGATTGATTGTGATAACAGATGTTTTCATGTAAAGTTCTAAATCAAGGAATGAGTTGTGTAGCTGGATTAGGGAAGACTAGTGACTACCTTTCTGAAATCCATGCCACAGTGATCTGACTGTTCAGGCAGACCCCTACAGTGGCTCTACTTGGATTAGTCTTGAGAGACCAATGAACAGCCAAGCTAAGAGTGAGATGACACAGGGGAGGCAGTCAGAGTTTTTTCCAAATCCGTATATCTGAGTCAACAAAATATAGGTAATTTTCATGTTTTATTAGATGTCAAATAAACTAATTCAACTATTTTGAGAATATTTTGGTAAAGGACATAGTAGCTTCACCCATAAGGAAAGTGACTTGGGGTTGCAGTCACAGAAGACCATAGACAGGATGGCTTCTGAACAGCCAAGAACTGATTCCAATATTTCTGAGATTGCTGAGACCAAGGTCAAGGTACTGGCCATATCCAAGTCACAGGAAACCTGCTCTCTTGTTCACAGATGGTCATCCTTTGGTATAACGTCACATGGCGGTAGGACCAAATTAGTCTTGTAGCTTTTGTAGGGCATTAATCTTTACCCTTCACAAGGAAGCTGCTCTCTTGGTGCAATGGACCCATTTCCTAATACCATTACTTTGGGGATTTGGATTTCAGTACATTAATCTGAAGAGAACATAAGCATTCCATTTATTACCAGTGAATTGATAATCACAGCTGCAATTTTATTTTGCAGAAAGTAGAGAAATTAAGGGGCTCTAAGGAAGAGGATTGAAATTTATAATGTTAGTTTCATAGCATTGTATATGTTATAATTGAAGGATTGATACTTTTTATGTTTAGGGACTGATAGAAACATTTTATGCTTTTTTGGGTCTTCTATACTTTTCACTACTACTTGGCTCTCCTTTGGTGATATTCAATCAAACACAGAGAATGTCATCATTCTCTAAGGGAGGATATCAGCACTCAGGACTTTTAGGAAATTTGCGTAGCTCCAACTTCTTAAAGGGTGTTATATCTGTAAGTTAGTGGAAAGCCTGCATTTGGAGTCAGACTGCCTATTTTTCTAACTCAACTTGGTCCACAAAATAAAACAAGGTGGACATTGAGCAAGGTACTTCAGCTTTATCATCTATAAAATATTTGGCATCATTGTGAGGGTGAAACAAGTCAATTTAAGTAAAGCAATTACAAAGACGCTAACAGAGGGAAGGTATTCTATAATTTCCATTTATGTAAGACCAAACTTGCCTTTTTACTTTAAAAATTACTTAGTTATAATTTAGAATATCATATACACTATTTTAATGTATGTGATTTAGTGGTTTTCAGTTATTCACCTTCATGGGTAATAATCCTTAATAGACATCTAATTCCAGAACATTTGATCATCTCAGTGAGGAACTGTTTGCTTGTTAGAATTGACTCTCTATGTCCTCCTATTCCCCATTCTTAGAAACTGTCCATTTTCTTGATGCCTCTACAGAGTTACCCTATCTGTTCATGGAAGAGAAATAGAATCCTACAATAAGTTGATCTCACTTAACTTGATCATTTCCAGTGTCATCCACGTTATGTGTGCATAGAATTCCATTCTTTTCAGGAGTTCATCTTATTTCATTGCATGGCAATATCTTTTTATTTGCCCATTCATTAATTGGTGAATATTTAATATATTACCACATTTGGTTTAATATGATCCTCACTGCTGTGAGCTATCATGTATGAATGTTTGTATGAATATATTCTTAAATATCTTGAGTATATCTTGTGATACTGAAAGAACCCTACTTAAAGTTTTATGTGCTTCTAGATTTGAGGGGCTTAAAAATAGCTTACTATATTTGAAACAATTTTTGCTTCAAATGATAATTCAGTCTTTAACTACAGCGTATAATAATACAGTTCTGAGGTCGGTAGGTGAAATTATTCCATAAGAATGAAATGAGACCCTCTTCCTCCCAAGTGCTGGGATTAAAGGCAGCGCTATAATGCTCAGCCATCTCAACCCTGTGTTTCTAACACAGCCCTAGAATAAACATTTCCAGGCAGTGTACAATGATGTTCAGATGGCAGTGTTTCACATGGTGGTCTATTTTTTTTTTTTTTTTTGGTTTTACGAGACAGGGTTTCTCTGTATTGTTTTGGAGGCTGTCAGTGGTGGTCTGTTTTTAAAACTTGCTTTATTCTAATAGGATAGTTGTATTATGCTGATGCTGCACTGTTCATTGAGAATGACTGTAAAAAGACAGTCTTTTAAAATACAATGAATCAGTACTCGTGTTTAATTGCCATGCTTAATAAATCGTGAGAGTCTATAAGGGAAAGAAGTCCCTGGTATTTGCTTTAAATCCAGGAAATCTTGTGACTTAATGCCAATAGTCAATCATTGCATCTCAGTTTTCATCAAGTATTTTAAAAAATCCAAAAATTTTAAAAATGTACTGTAGACTATGTGAGTGCCTTATTGCTAAACTGAATTAAATAAATATTTGACTCCTGGTCATTTGGGCCCTTACTCCTCATGGACTATGAAATGTAAACAGATCCTTTTCTTTTTAGGTACCCTTGAATTACACCAAAAACCAGAAACTTAATTTTGGTTATTTATTTCATGCACTCATTTTTTTTATTTCTCTTGTTAAAAATTTAGATGCAGGTCCCTAGGAGCCTCTAAAAAATCCTTCACTGTCAGCAATCAGAGGCACCAGAAGCCAGGGCACTCCTCCTGCTGGCTCCTTCCTGGTGCATTAGTGCTGGACAAACCGAGAGCCAGCCCAGGTTCCCTTATAGTAGAAACCCAGTTCAGAGTGTCACTAAAGCAGGCACTGATGAAGTTTAAAAAACAATGAATTAGTTAACTAAAACCATTAAGACACTATTTATTTTAGAATCATGCTTTTAGAGAATACCAGTTACTACTTAGGATATAGGATTTGAGATCAGTCATCTTCAAAAAAGGAAAAAAACTTGACTTAGGGCAGTGCAAGTAAACAAAATGCTTTGTCCTGAGTTAAGAACTGTGGTTTAAGAAATATAATGACCTAGTTGGTTTCAAAATGTAAGTTCCTATGAAGAGTTTTGTTTGTATTGAGTTGGGGGACCTATAGGTTTAAATGTCAGCCACCTGATTTAAAAGACCTTGGTTTTACTAAATCTGCCTTCTCCTCTGAACTGGGGTGAGAGTGAGGGATGCTTGTGTAAAATCCCCAAACTGCTCATTTCCCGGCCTGATTAAGATGTAGTTTACTCTGTTTTCTGTACTGTATCATTATCTGAAGTTTAAGTGGTAACTGGTTCTATACCATGTAAGTATCATATGTTAGTCATCAAAGATTTTTAATCCAAATTAAGAAAAAGAGTTTGAAAACAAAGAATGAAACGAGATGGTCACATGTTTTCTATGCCTATCATGCATCCTGAAAATTTGTGCTGTGTCACGCTTGGCTTCCTCTTGGCCCACTGCTCTCTCTGTTGAACAGGTTCTACATATATACATGCTGATACTATCACAAGTCAACTGTATTTGCCCTCCCTAGAAAAATCTCCACCTTTATCCAGGGTGCTATCATGAGTCTTACATAGCCTTTTCCCTTATTATTGGTACTTTAAACACTGGGTTCTACAAATCCTGTGGGACAGGACTTCCAAAATGAGGGTTTTGCTTAAAAATAAGATCTCTGGTCAAATGAATATTTTGCCATAGAATATTTTGTAACTCTTTTAGCAATCATTAATTTCAGCATTTTGAAAGCTTTTATTTATTCTTCAGTAAGTACACATTAAGATTTTTTGCATTAGGAGATTTTCACATGTTGGTTGTTTTCAGGACCACACTATATTTGAAGTATACTTTTCTCCAAATGTACTTTGAAAATTTCACTTACGTTAACTTTTTCCTCACAAGAAATGTTAAAATATGCAATTTCCATGAATAAATATCAGCTTACATTAAGCCAATGTGAAGGCCTATAGGCTAAGAATAGCAGGTAAGCTGAAGGTAATAGGGAGAATGATAAGATCAAGAGAGGACAGGAAGATGAACTTCAAGCAAACTCAGAGTATTGAACTAGGTTTCTGTATGTAAGGAGGAGTTAAATGTGGGAATGTTTACAACTGTGTGCATTGTGTTTATTATCAGACATAACACATGATGACACTGAGCAATCTTAAACTGCTCACCTTTCACTGGTCACAATAATTCTCACATCTGAGTGGAAAACTGACATTTAAATGTACAGTGTTTGTCCATACTTTACCTAATGTATGATGTAATCTCTACTCAGCCTGTACTAACTTTGCAAGTAAAGCCTAGTTGATAAGGCATCTTTACTGAAATACAAAGATAACTGCATTTGTAGCTTTCACATCCTTCAAGACACTTGAACTTACCACAATGGAAAGGAGTTTTGCTTTGTGAAGCAGCCTCTCTATAAACACAAGCTGTTCCTGGCTTCAGCTTGTGTTCATCTGTAGATCCACAGATTTATTTTTCTTACAAGACCTCATGTTATTTCTGCTAAAAGTTTGTTATTATTTTGTTTTTTACTGTGACTAATGTCATAATGCCTTATATAAGTGTGTGTAGGTGATCTAAATTTAAAATTCAAAAGATTATAAAACAACTTTCTGTACTACATCAGATGGTGATAAAATCTGATGAGTATGAAAAGTAATGAAAACATAGTGATATTATTATGACTTCTTAAAATACATCTAAAGACCATTAGATATAAATTTTTAATTTACTACTAAATATTTGGATTCAGTGAGAGACTCTTTAGATGAGCATCCCCAAAAACTGTAATGATAGCTAAAATTTGGTTAATCTCTCAGTAACAAAGATATCTTCAGATTTCAAATCAAGATTGTGTGTAATAAGGCAGGTTTTTTCCAAGTATAGAAACAAAATTGTTCTAGATATTAGAGCCACAGATTACTTGTGAAATGAAGGCTGTGAAATTTCCACAAACACAGACATCTAAATTTCTATGACTTCAGGATTATTTCCAAAGGAAGCTTTCTTGAGGTCAGCATTATGGGTTATTAGGGTAAAGGCAGCCTGTTTGAGTCTGATGATATAAGTTTGATTTGATCCCCATGACAAACACGATGGAAGGACTTTACCAAGTCCTTAAAGTCTGTTTACCTCTGAATGTGGCATGCAT
Source organism: Mesocricetus auratus (assembly GCF_017639785.1). NCBI lineage: Eukaryota > Metazoa > Chordata > Mammalia > Rodentia > Cricetidae > Mesocricetus > Mesocricetus auratus. The sequence continues at coordinate 28,419,810 of NW_024429192.1, read as the reverse complement.
ATTGGTCTCCATAGGCAATGCAACCACATGTACAAATGTACATGTAATCATACATTTATAGACATAAAAAGTACATCTACTAGGTGCTTGTCCTTTTTTAATATTTTTTATTTAAATTAAAACAAGCTTGCTTCACATATCAATCCCAGCTCCTTCTCCTTGCCTGCTCTCTTGACCCCCCCACCAAACCCCAAGCCTTCCACCCAAACCCCAGGCCATTACCCAGGGAGTGTGAGGCCCTCCATGGGGGATATCCAGAGTCTGTCATTTTGTTCAGGGCAGGGCCTAGGCCCTCTCCCAAGAGTCCAGCCTGAGAGAGAATCCCTCATTGTGGGATGGGCACCCAAAGCCCATTTGTATGCCAGGGATAAATACTGATCTACTATCCAAGGCCCAATAGATTACCTAGGCCTCCTCACTGACAGCCACATTCAGGGAGTGTGGATCAGTCCCATGCTGGCCTGCCAGCCATCAGTCTGGGGTCCAAGAGCTCCCCTTTGTTCAGGTCAGCTGTTTCTGTGGGTTAAACCAGCCCAGTCTTGATCCCTTTGCTCATCAGTCCTCTCTCTCTATCACTGGGTTCCAGAAATTCAGTTCAGTGTTTAGTTGTGGTGTCTGCCTCTGCTTCTATCAGTCATTGATTGAAGGTTCTGTTTCCCAGACTCTGGCAGTGGGATTGTAGGCTGGCACTCCTCTGATCCATGCCTAAAATCCATATATGAGTGAGTACATACCATGGTTGTCCTTTTGTGACTGGGTTATCTCACTCAAATTTCAAGATTCCATTTTTTTCCACTGAATAGTACTCATTGGGTACATATACCACATTTTCTCTATCTACTCTTCAGTTGAGGGGTATCTAGGTTGCTTCCAGGCTCTGGCTATTACAAATAATGCTTCCATGAATACAGTGGAACAGACATCCTTGTATGAATGTGCATCTTTTGAGTATATGCCTAAGAGTGGAATTGCTGGGTCTTGTGGTAGAACGATTCCCATTTTCCTGAGGAATCTCCAAACTGATTTCCAAAGTGGCTGAACAAGTTGACACTCCCACCAGCAGTGGAGGAGTGTTCCCCTTTCTCTACATCCCCTCCAGCATAAATTTTCTTAAAAGTCTCTAAATCTTTGGGGTTAATTAGATGGCCCAGTTAGTGAGTCAAGGTGTTTGCACCCATTAATGGCCTTCTAGAGCCTCCTTTAGGGGTGAATCCTTGAGAGAATTTTTATGAAGCAAATATTAATAGGTTTGTAAGCCACGTGGTGGTGGTGTGCACCTGTAATCTCAACACATAGGAGGCAAAAGCAGGTTGATCTCTGAGATCAAGGACAGTCTATTCAACAAAGGAAGCTCCAGGACAGCCAGGGCTACCCAGAGAAACCCTGTCTCAAACCTCCCCTGCCCCACAGCCACAAAAAAGAAAGAAATAGACATTTAGTATGAACGTTATGAGTTTGTCTTTTTCTGAAGAAATTAGGCATAATGTTTGTTTCTGTATAGAAATTTCATTTACCCCCACAGTAACATTTCTTTGGAAATACTTTTAAGGAACATCTGCTTTGGCCAAAAATTCAACATCTGAACTTCTCTTTATGCCTTAGGGCAGCTCATTACAAGATGAAACACTGTTGTAGTCTATTGCATTTACCTAACAAATACCTTTTAGAACTCTCCACAAGTGAAAACTAGCAACTATACCCTTATCACAAAATGCCATTCTAAAAGTTGAACAGAATAGAATTTGTATTAGAAATTAAAATTTAAATAAACAATGGGATTAAATAAGTAAATGAAATTAAAGTAGTAAGTCTGAAACTTAAGTATATTTTGAGAAAGGAAAAAGGAAGAATCAAGCGAATGACAGACTGAGCAGCCGAGCTACAGTTGTAAGTGTGTTCTTTCTTACTTGCTGCTATGCCTACCTGGGCTGACCTGCCTGCTCCAGAGAGAAGGCTCAGGCTCAAACTGGCACCTGTCTCCTTTCCTCGTAAAAACAATACAGTTGGCTCATTTCAGGTCATTTCCCCAGTTTTCAGGATTGTGTTTAAAAGTGCATCTGTGCTAGGTGCTTGTCTTTAATTCTAGCACTCAGGAGGCAAAGCTGGTGGATAGCTGGGAGTTTGAAACTAGCTCCATCTGCATAGTGCATTCCAGATCATCCAGGGTTACAAAATGAGCCCCCTCTCAAAAACAAATTAGTCTTTAAAAAATCTGAAAATAATGTCTTTGAGAACACAAATTTTTGTATGGATAGGTACTGGGTACCACTAGAAAATAGATAAATGTCCTTGTCTATTTCTCCTTATAAGCACTAAAGCTGATAAAATATACAAGCATAATCACATTAGTTTTTCTGAAATTTTCATGAAATTTGATGACAAAATTCTGATTTAAGATGAATTTTATAATCTAAATATTTTGTGGTTGTGTTGTCCACAAGTGACAAAAATGTCTTTTAATGTAATTCAGATTGGAATTATTGTTGCTCAAAATTGTAATATTCTGGAACTAGGGGAAGAACTCAGTAACAGGTTTGTGTGTTGAATGTGTGTAAAATCCTAGGTTCAATATGTATCACCCTCCTAGTCCTCCAAGCCTACTCAGAATTGCTACTTAGTGTAATATGTTCCTTTTCAATAGGCAAAACTATGTCCGTGATTAAGATCATGACAGTCAGTACTATAAGGTTGCTTTACAACAAAATGAACTGGTAAAACATATTTTTGTTTCTATAAAAGACAGAGAGGAGAGAACTAGGATGAAATACAGTTTATAAGAACAAATGAGAAAACTTGTGTCTGTGGAGGAAAATTCAGAATCAAGTTTATTTTTTCTTTTTCCAATCCATTCTGTAAATTTTGTATCTGTAGATTACATACTGAAACCTATACTTGTTTTTTGGCAATTGGTACTCATGTCTAGCAGACCTAGGCTACAGGGATTGGATAAATGTTTCCCAAGTGACTTACTAATCCCTCCTAGCCATATTAAAATATTATTAACTGCAATTTAGTTGTAAATGAACTAATTTGTATCTAGTAACTTAAAAATTCACAGTTTTACAAAGGATGAAAGAAAACCAATCATTACTCACTCAAAGACCCTTGAATATTTGTTGATCTTGCAGTGCTTCAAGTTAAGGTTTTACAGTAAAGGAGAGGGACATTGCAAGTTTGGAGAGGAATTGTCAAAGAGCCGCATGAGTAACAGGAGCTATAACTCAGTTAAAACACAGAGGCACTGTAATATTTTCACTCTGGAATGTAGAAAGCACCAATGAGACAAATATTGCAGATGTTTCATTCAAAACATTCACTCTGAAAAATACATATTATCCATCTGAATTCCACATGATTAGGAATTGATTGGTACCTTTATTGACAGTTATGGTAATTCTTATAAATATTAGTAAGAAATTATGGAATTCTCTTCAGTAATTTTAATAAAGATAGACACTATTTTTTTAAATTTATTTTTCAGTTTAAATTTAGATAAGACACAAGGTTGCTTTGCAAGTCAGTTCCAGGTCCCTCTCCCTTTCCCTCCCCTCCTCCTGTGCACTCCCCCCAACCCCCCCCATTATCACCTCATTTCCCCAGGGAGGGTGAGGCCCTCCATGGGGGTGTCCATAGTCTGTCACTTCATATAGGGCAGGGCCTAGACATTTCCCCAAGAGTTCAGGGTGAGAGTGCACCTCACATGATAGACACTATTTTTAAAAGTTTGATCTCAGCATAAAAAATGAGTAAATCAAATTTTGATGTGGAAGCCAATCCTACTGTTTGGTTTTTCAATGGTTGTAATACTCATCACGTAGGAGTTTTGGGTAGTTACATTTTGCGCCTTCCTTTTCCGACCTGACCCAATTATGAAAGTCAGTGACTCAGGGAACATAGTTGTGTTTCCAGATTTTGACTGTGGTATGAAATTAACCATTTCATGTAATAAGAACTTGTAATAAAGATGAAGTACTTCAAACTGAAAACTTTACACTGAATGTGTGAATGAATCATCTTGAGAAATTGATGCAAGCTTGGAATGTGTTTATTACTATCTAACTAAATCTGTTTATATTCTAGAAAATTTGTTGTGATGTTTGTTAGCCAAATTCCTCAAAAGTGGAATTTAGTGATTTTTTTTGTATTGATTAAGTAGAAAATGAAAATGATGGGACAAAGAAAAGGGAAACTTGAGAGGTTATAAACATATACATCTTAAGAGATGTTTATGACATAGCTTTCTCCTTCTATGATACTCTACATATAGAATGTGAAGGAATCTTGTCGATATGCATTTATGTACAATGAAGATATTTATCCTATTCCATTGTAGACTACAAAAATTGCATGTGTGGTAAGAAAGGTTATGAATTAGACTCAAAACAATTATACTGTTAGCATTCATTGAAAGTGTTAGCTTGGTGTTCATATATCCATTTTCTATCTTAACATTACTTTTGTAATTGAGATTCAATACTCATTCACCTTAAGGATTGCTGTATAAATTGCTTAGAATTTCTTGCTTCTGAAACATAGTTTCTTATAACTACAAGCAAAATTAATCACTGACATCTTTTGATCTTTTTATTATTAAAAAAAACCCTGATTCCTTAAATAATTATATGTAGCTCTAGAGTACAATGTGATACTTTGACAGGCAAGCAACATGTACTACTCAACCAGGAAATTAGCATATCTAACCTGTATGTTTAGAAACTCTTCAAATATTTTTGTAATGTGTTATTTCCCACTAGTTGCAGCCAGGACTTTGGAAGTTTTCAAATCATACTATGGTTTCTTTGGGGAAACCATTCCTTCTCGAAAAAGAAGCTGTGAAGGAAAAAAAAATCCAAAACAACAAAAAGCAAAAAACAAAAACCAAACCAACTAACCAACCAACCCCATTCCCTAAAAAAAAAAAAATCAAAACAAAACAAAACAAAAAAATCCCAGATAATTATTGCCCGACCCCCAGTGGAAAACATGCCTGCACTGAAATGTGTTTCATGGGTCAGGGTTTCAAGCAATCAGCAAATAATCTTTTCACTATTGCCCTGCTGTTCAAATAGCTCACTTTGGAAAACATCTAAGGACACAGTTCAGATGAAGAAATCTGTTTCAGCATTCGTTCTCAGCCAGTTTTGCCTCAGCTTTCAAGCAGACTACAAAGATTTTGGAAAAGAATTCTCCGTGGTCTGAGGAATTTACAGCTATCTTTATTCCCTTTCAGGATGCTGTGCTTTCTCTCTTCTTATTGTTCTATTTATCAACAATATAAGGTTTCACAAACAGTCGTCTGTGGCCAATATGTTCAGAATTCCTTGGTGAAAAGATGACATGCCAAAGAAAGTCTTGCAAAGGACTGATGAGAGGCAAAATGTGCCATTTTTTTCTTGTGGATACAACCCGATATGTGGGAGATTCAAATCCATTTTTTGAAACCACAGGCATGTGTTCTAAAATTATTTCATGCAGGCTTTGCTTGTGCTGTATCAAGTTGTACCTAGTATCTTCAGCATCACTGAAGCCCCATTTAAATATACTATGAAGGAATGGACTCTTCTGGAACATGTCAGAGAATAAGTTTGCATCTAGGTCATAAGGAGGCAGAAAATCCCATTGATGGCACAACAGAAACTGATACAGGCTTGGTACAGCCCATGACTGAGTCTCTTCTAATGCATTTTTCTTCAATGGAGAAATTAATGACTTAAACCAAATTTATACTAAAATATACTTGTATTTCAGCAGTTTTAAAGTCATTTTTTAAAAAAAAATATTGGAACCTTTTAATGATTCATATTCCCAGATACACGTGTTCTCTTTTGAGGGAGTGCGGGCATCGAGCAATGGTCTCAGATTAGCTCTTTCTCTGGTTGGGTGATCTATTTTCTGAATCGTAAAGCTGTCATGGCATAACCTAGAAATCTCTTTAAAGATGCATATTTGGCTGCATGTGCATGTGTTATCCAACAGATGTCTGGATAGTTAGAATCTCTTGAGAGCATTATAATGTGTGGTTTTAGTTACAAAGTTATCCAAACTTTTTTCCCCTTTTGGTCTTGTTTTTCTGAGTTCTGGGAGAAAGTCTGTAGTTTGTAGAGAATTTACAAAAGAATACATTTCATTTCCTTCTTTCTTCTTTTGTTAACTTTTATCCCCATGATTAAGATATCTTCTTATCTGCTTTTGAGATGAATTTCCTGAATTGGTAGGCAGTGTCTGCATTCAATATCACACCCTGTGATCCCAAGAACTTATCACCCCAGAAGTGCTCTGCCATATTGATGATCAAGTTCAGAACCCAGTATATGCCCATTACAATAAAAAAGAAACTCCAGATCACTGTGTGCAATTTAGGTCCATCACAAGTTCAGTTTTGGAGAGATTTTCTCACATTTGTTAATGCTTTAAGCACCTTCCAGATTTCCATCCAGGTGGACACTGGAATAGATGCCAAAGGCAAAGGCTAGAGGCCCCTGTGCAGCTGAGTTTGTGGTCTTGGAGGAAGGAAGGCTCTAAGAGGGTAGACTGACTACTGTGGCTTGTTGTCTGGGCCTGGGAAAACAAGAGCAATGGGAAACACCTGGCAGTAAATGGCTTGTCACCCGCAGTGTTTGCCTCGGGTGTGCAGGTGTTGCCCTTCCTACCATAACATAGTAAATTATTGTCTAAAAGCAACTTCACATTTGGTGGGTTTTACATTTCTACTCTTCTTTTGCATCTGAACTTAAAGACATTTTGACAAGTCCAGGCAGTTTTCACCTCATTGTTCCTGACAGTACTGTTTCTGTGGAGATTTGAAGCAGATTGTAAATGTGCTTCCAGAAAATGTCTCTATAAGCAGAAAAGTCTCCTTTTGCTAGTAACTCCTTTGTATCCATAGTGAGGTATTGTTCACTGTTCATGTGCAAGAGTTCTAATCATGAGTTGATAAATGTTATTGAAATGTCGTAAAGAATACGTTTAACGTTTTATGTTGTTCAAGAATGTATCGTATTTTTAACAGTTTTAAAACATTGTCAATCATTTATATATTATGAAGTTAATCATCAAATATACAAAAGTACTTATAACACATGAGAAAAAGTACTCATGTCTAATGCACAAAAGGCACATAGAAATTAAGGAGAATTTAATCTCTGAAAAGCACAAAATTTAGTTAAAGTTAAAATGGTGAGAAAGTCATAATCACCCAGCATCCATATTCATTCATAGTATTCATTCATAGTGAAATAATGCATACAACTAGGCTTGTTGAATCTATAACAATCCCAATAATAGATATTTTAAAAGTGAGTGTTATAGTCATTTTGAGCACATTTAGACACCACAATTAAATGTGCAAGTATAAGTATCTATATATGTAACTTCAGCAATAATACAAACATGTTTCCAAGAATTTTGTAGCCCCTAAAAGATTCACGCAGATAGCAAACATATTCATGCTTATACATATGTTTATGCATGTGCATATGTATGTGTGTGTCCACATTGTAGTCAGATGATGTATATCTGCAGAGGAGTGTCACACTGAAGAATAATTACTATGAGGCCTCCCAAAGGAACAAAGATATATACGCAGTTTCTCAAGATAATGCTGCTACTGCAGTAATCTGTAAAGAGTGGCAACTGCTCACAGACATTAAATACACCTTAAATATATTGAGCCCACTGGCATAATTACCTATTACTTAGACCTTTCACTCTCTAAATACCATTGATCACGATTTTAAAATAGGGATTCTGAGATCTTTTGAGATTAAAATGATTTGTTTTAGAAGTAAGAGAAGTATGATGATTATACTTTATCTGTTTTGATATCCACCTGAAATCACATTACAGTTTCCCAGACGGGTAGCCTTTGCTTGTATTCTTCATCCCTCCTCAAAGTTAACAGTAAGGTGCTATGTTCACATGGATCTCATTTAGAAAGCCTTAACTTTAATTTAACCTGATTACCCCAGCCTCAGGCAAACAGATGCAGTTGGGTTATCATTTGCAGTGTTAATTTTATAAAGCCATAGAAATGCATATGACTGTCTCTTGAACATCTCTGTGGTCATTTGTCAATCTGTCAAGTGGGTGAAAGTTGGGTGTTTGGCCCATCATCCAACACAATGTTGTATGTATGTAAGTTTGTAGTAAGTGCTATTTACTTTTCACATAACAGAACTGGGAGTTTATTTTATTTTTAAATGCAAATTACATGTAAATGACTTGCATGTAAACTGTTGACATCCGTGAAATGAACAGTTTATACTTACTAAGTCCTTTCTTTCTAAGGTTATAATATTCTTGAGTTTTGTATCTAAATTCTCTCCTCTTTTAGTGTATTTTCCATTGTATAGTTACTTCCTTTATCTCTAGAAACAGTAACAAAAAAATTGGAAACATTGTTGATGGCATTTTCAAATGATGCTTTCTTAGAAGTCGGACATGGTCATCTAGTGGCATATGACTGGCAACCAGAGAGTTCCCCAAATTCAGCTCTGTAGCCATGTAAAAATTCCTCTTTAGTTTATTGTTGATGACTTTTTCTTAATAGTAGAAAATGACACCTTATTTAGTCTAGATGTCCCTTTGAATACTTGGTGAACTCTTTGATGCTTTCCTACACTGCATTTTGACCCTATTCATTTACCTCCTCCATCTCCTTCAAGATCCACGCTGCATTTAGTGCCCTCCCAAGTTCGTGTTCTCATTTGAAAATCTTGTCCCATCCTATTATTTCTACCTTTACACTCTGAGGTGTATGGTCATCTCCTAGAGTGTGGTAGACCCACCAGGGGACACACCATTAAACAAACCTAACTCTCTTCAGGCAGCTATCAGTTGCCAGTGGCTCATCAGCTAGGGGTGGAACTTTATGCCCACATCAGCCCTCCATGCTGGATAGTCTAACTAGTTTTTTTTTTTGTTTTTTGTTTTTTTTGGTTTTACGAGACAGGGTTTCTCTGTATTGTTTTGGAGGCTGTCGGTCCAGCCCGGCCTCGAACTCACAGAGATCCGCCTGCCTCTGCCTCCCGAGTGCTGGGATTAAAGGCGTGTGCCACCACCGCCCGGCTCTAAGTAGTTTTTAATTAATCTAGTGATATTGCCATTACTCCTGCTTTAAAAGGAAGTCCCAGTTACAGGTGAAACTTTTCAAGTTATCCCTTCATCCTCTCCATGGGATTAGCTCTTAGTTCTAGAAAGTTACACAAGCATCTAATTAGCAGTTTGCAGTCTGCCTTCAGGTGTTGCCATATCATTCCAGTTCTGCCCCTGATTTCAAATCTTTCCCTCCTCCATCTTTTCCTTTAAGCATTCTCTATTGCTTATTAAACTTAACATCAAGCTCATCTTTGCATTTGTGATTCGTCTAAGGTATTCATCTGGAGTTACCCATGCCATATCTTCCTCTGGAGGGTGCAGAAGTTCCAGGACATTTAATAGAATCGCCTTTAAGCCAACCCATGTATTCTTCATGGTAGCTTTTGGGAACTTCAGTATATTTTCACAAAATTCCTTGGAGTTGGTAGAAGTTGTGGAGGGTGAAGACTTTAGGCTTCTCATTCTTACATACCTGTAGCTGCTGTTCTGATTCCTATATCCATAACCTTTTTCCAAATACCAACCTGTGAAACTATTACCTCCTGGAATTTAGAGCATGATTTTTTCCACATGGTGGGGAAGTTGGTCACAGTAACATCCTTGTAAGATTCAGTCAGTGCTGTGATCTGGGTGTTGGTGTCTGCTCCAAAGTGTGTGTTGAAATGCTAATCTCATGTTGGTATTAGGTGGGGCCTTTGGAGGATGGAGTAAGTGACAGGTGGAAGAGTCCTCAGGAATGGGATCCTTTCTCTTATGAAAGGTTTGAGAAAACACCCCCCCCCACACACACACGCACGCATACACACATGCACACGCACACATGCGCACACACATGCATATACACGCGTGTGCGTGTGCACGCACACACACACACACACACACACACACACTTCTGCTTTAGGATACAGTGAGCAGGAAACTTATGAACCAGAAAGTCAACTTTCATCCACAGAATCTCCTGTTGTCTTGATCTTAGATCAAAACCTCTAGAATGCTGTTGGAGTAACTTCTGCTGTCAATAAGCTTCCCAGTTTGCAGCATTTGTTTTAGGGTCCTGCACAGACGGACTGCTAGACTCACTGATGAGTGAGCAAGAGCAAACTGTGAACCTCTACTGTGACCATTGCTCCTTTCCTGTTCCTAATGACTCCAAGTTTGTTTGCTTGGATATGGATATTTTCTTCTCTTCTATGGTGATCAGGTGTTGTTGTTGGAATTGAAGTGAGGAAATGCATTTCTGAACTTTTAGTTTCTTTCAGTCTCTTTTCCCAAGCGCATCTCATTTCAACTCCAAAGTCAATAAAGTGATATCGTTGTTTCCCGGTTTACTTCTGATTTACAATAAACAAGCAAAAGCCATGAGTCAAATGTTCTTTATTTTTAAAAAGTCACATTAGGGAAATGAATGGCTGTGGATGGGTCTGGAGCAAACACATTACAAATATACACGTAAGAGTCCATTAGTTGATGTGACATAGCCTATTATACAAATGTAATGGTCTAAAGCATAACAGACTATAATGTAATTCTTTATTATGTTTTAGAAACAAGCATCAAGTTAATGTAGTTGTTAAAAAGAGATTTATCTTAGTCTTGATAATCAGTTCAGAAAAATTAGGGTATATGTATATTTAAAGAGTTGAAAAGGGAATATAAAAATTGTTTGGAATTTTTGTTTTCTGGTTTTGTGAGATGCTATTTACTTTTACTTAGGCGTTAGGTCGAGTGTAGCTAGTGTCCTACTGCCATTACTTACAACCAACACCGTTCACATAAACTATGCATATATCCTGTCATTAAGACTATAGTCTCATTAGGTGGTAGTGGCATATGTCTTTAATCCTAGCACTCAGGAGACAGAGGCAGGTTGATCTATATGAGTTTGAGGTTAGCCTGGTGTACAGATTTAGTAGACATCTAGGGATGTTATATAGAGAAACCTTGTCTCAAAAAACAAGCAACAACAACAAAAAGACTACGGTTTCTGATATCAGAATGCCTGTTTACAGACCTGCCTCTGCCATCACTTCCCCTAGTTTCTGCATTCTTGTTGAGAAATATACATATTATTAAAGCATGACAGAGGAGATTGAGTGATTTCATGTAAAACACCTAGCACAAAATGGAATATCTAAATCCTAAGAAAAATAGCTAGACTTATCCTTGTTTCTTGCTTTCTTTTCTACTAAAATAGCTTATGAACTGAAGAATAAAACTAAAATGGAATTGCTAACATGAAGAAAAGTAAAGCTGGTGATTTCTGTCAGGACTGAAAGCCTAAGAATGTGTTAGGACCTAATTTCATATAGATTTGGTTGGCATTGGAGGAGCAAAGAAGTCCACATAGGAGCAAAGTTTGTAGCAGAGGATAGTCTTTTCTCGCAAAGAATTTTTGGAAAATCATGGTATGTGTGTTTGTCTCCCTCATTTTGTTGGGTGAAATCCAAGTGGCTGATTCTTAAGTATCTTGATTCACCACCTACAATTTTTCTTTATTAGAAAAATGGCAGTCCCGCATTTATGATGCAACATATTAGTAGGGTCTTTTTTCACCGTTCTTTCAAAAATTATACTTATATTGAAATTTATGGAAAATGATACCTGTAAATTAATGCAAAAGTTTGGTTTATGTCTTTTCACTAAGAAGATGCTAAACCATCAGGATCCAATAGTTGTTTAATACCGAGGGGTTGTAGAAGAATTGGAAGATTAATTGGTTTTTTTAAAAACTATACTCTGGAGTGACACAGAGACATGGGATCAAACATGGAAGACATGCATTTATAATGAGAGAATGATTTCTGCTATTCTGGTTGAAATTTGGGGTCCATCTTAAGTAATTCCATACTTGGCTATGACAAAATGGTTACATGATCTGAAGGAGTCATATATCTTTGTACATCAAACTAGGGATTGCCTTTATTTTAAAAGGGGAAAAAAGTTAAACCACTTGATGATTACAACAGTATTCATGACTTGCAGTGCTGACATCCTGTAGATTGATGCAGTCTTAAGCTCTGGAAATACTGTGTCATCTAGAAGATGAGAAGTATTAATAATGAAAAAAATATTCATGTAGTCAGCAAATTGTCAGTAAAGGTGGCTTAGATTATTCAAGTCACCCCACAGAGACTATGTCAGGTTGCAAATTATTCTACCCACAATGTTTGAAAATGAGTAAAACGAGTGTTATGATACATCCCTCATCCTTTTATGTTTTTTCTTCCTTCTCTTTCTCCTTCTCTTTTATTCTCCTTTTCCTCTTCTTTGAAATTGTGCACCTAAGTAAAATGCCAGCAATCCTTGAAAAATAACAGACCATTCTTTTGAAATCCAGATTGCCTTTAGTCAATACTGTAGTGCTTTTTACTGTGTAGACTGTGCCTTGAAAGTCTCATGTGCTTTTTGTGTTCCTTTTATTTATTCTCTGTCATTTTATGATTGTTGTCTTAAGATCTGAATCTAATGACTGTAATGATATCATTCATTATTTGATAAAACTTTTTGATAGTTGGAGGGACAAGAAATGTTGTTACAGTAGCAATCACAATGTAAAACTTACCTGGGTCACTTTTTTTCAATTCCTAATATTCATTCAAGACTCACCTTTAAACAAAAGATCAGGAAACAGCTTTGGATCCTGGCACAACTGTCATGTCTTTCTACCTACATTTTGGAGGCCTCACTTCACATTTGGATACCTGGTTCTGAATGACTTAAGACTTTATTCAGAGTGTTCATGAATACTTTATTACATGCCTCAGATATAAAAATAAAGAAAACTGAAAGAGGTGATACACATGATAGCTAACTATAATAACTATTTCAATATATTTGTACACTGAAGCATTTTAATATGTACATTCAATGTAAGTATGTGTGTTTATTAGTTATATCTCAAAAAAAAGCAAGGAAAAATACATACAACATGAAACTTGACCTCAGGTGGGTTTGAGAGGCAAGTCCCCTGCTAATTAATTGCCTGTATCCGAAATTAGTTAGATGACTGTAGTACACCCAAGCCAGAATCATATTTTCTACATATCCTCTTTAATAAATTTCCTATTTTACATCTCAGTTGAAATTCAGATGTGTTCACGTATCTATTTTATACTTAAGTTTATCTCATTTGCTTAAAACACCCCTCAGACTCTTCTGAACCACTTTGATTTCATGATGGGAAAGATGTTTTAAAAAGTAAGCTAATAAATAGAGTATAGGTCTGTACTGTTCACACTATGGTCTACTAGCTTACCAATAGCACTAAACTCCAAATTTTATCATATCTAACCACTGTCTATGATTTTAGTGATGTGACTATGAATGAAATGCATTTTTAAAACAACTTAGCATATTAGTTCACAAGTCTAATTGAACTGGTTGCTGTGAAAGTTATTTAACTTTATTTATTTATTTTTTATATTTTATTTTCCAGTTTAAATTTAGATAAGAAACGAGGTTGCTTCACAAGTCAGTTCCAGGTCCCTCTCCCATTCCCTCCCCCCTCCCGTGCCCTCCCCCCAACCCTCCCCGTTATCCCCTCATTCCCCCAGGGAGGGTGAGGCCCTCCATGGGGGTGTCCATAGACTGTCATTTCATATAGGGCAGGGCCTAGACCCTTCCCCAAGAGTTCAGGGTGAGAGTGCACCTCACATTGTTCTATGGGAGTCCAAAGTCCGTGTGTATACTTGGGATGGGTACTGATCTGCTGCCCAAGGCTCAATAGATTCCCTAGGCCTCCTCACTGACACCCAGATTCAGGGGGTCTTGATCAGTCCCATGCTGGATTCCCAGGCTGATGCCTGGGATTCAAGAGTTAACCTTTGTCTGGTCAGCTGTTTCTGGGGGTTAAACTGTACTGTAGTGGTTATTTAACTTTATTTAAATGTTCCTCAAGTCGTTTATGTCTGTTTTCTCTTCTGCTATCATCTCCTGTTAAAGTTAAGGTACAGTTTCCAATTATAATGCACTCCTGACCCAGGAAAATAAAACATAAAATTGAGCAATGAATTTCTGTTGTAGTAGTAGCATTGTAGTACAGAGGTTTTTTTTTTTTCTTCTTTCACACAGTGCATACCTAGAGAAGAGGTTTAGAGAATAGGTTGTCCTTAGGTCATTTCTTGTGATACAAGGGTTTCACTTCTCACACTCAGTATACTGTAGGTCATGAATATTTATGAATTCTACGTGTGTATGCTAGTTTTTCATTATTTTCCATTCTCATCATTTTCAGGTCTTCAGCATCAGGACAAGAGCAAAGAATCAGCTTGGTACTGAAGCATGGTATTGGCAGGTCACATTGCAGCCTGAATCCAAGGGCCCACCAGGAAGATGCCATTGTGATTTCCTATCCAGCAATGGGAGACAGGAAGCATGGGTGGAGAAGAGGACATGTAAGGTCATTGTCTTTGGATTGACCCTTTTTTTCTGGAGGAAACAGTGGGTCCTAGTCATTGAAGAAAAGCATTTTGTCTGTTTTCCCTCCTCTGAGCCTTTTTCAGCTGTGCAACGCCTCGTTTTCATCGCCTTTTACCAAGACCTTGGTTAGTTTTCATTTGTTTCTTCTTTTTTTCTTCTTGAACCAGCCGCCTTGTCAGGAGAAGACGAGCCAGCAACTGAAAATGCTCATTTCTTCAGGAAAACCATTTTGCAGCTCTCGTCATCTATTTTTGTAGAAACACAGAAACTTTGGTTTAGCATGAAGGGGATATTTTTGAGGGATGTAATTTTTTTTAATATTGTAACAATTGTTGAGTTCTGTTTAAAGAACTTGCTCTCAGAAAAGCACTAGCCACAATGCGTTGAAGCGCAGATCTTCAAACTGTCGGTGATGTGCCCTGTCTGTGCTTCTGAGGGTACCTCAAGGGGTTTGGACTTTTCTGTACCAGTGGCCCTACCCTAGGCAAATCAGCATTTACATCCAATCTCAGTGAAGACTTAATTCCATGGTAGCTCCCTTAGTTTGCTTGTGTGGCTTGAAAAGGCACTTTGTTTTAAGGGCTGCAAATCATAGGGTATTTTATTACTTTGACTTTTCCCAAAGAGTTCTTGGAGGTTGACTAATGAGAAAGTTTAGGTTAATGAACAAAGCATCATTCTTTTTATGGTCCATCCAATCTTAACAATTGGGAATAGAGCTTATGCACAGCTTCAATACAGGAAAAACAATGCATTCAGCTATGATACCTGTAGATACATGTCAGTGACTAATTTTCTTAATTTCTAACCAATTGTTAATGGAAGTCTCGAAAGCCATACTTTGAATAAATTTATTCCTTGGTGTGAATTCAAATGAATAGTATCAGGAGAAGAAGCAGGAACATGACAAAGAGCTGACTGTCCCTCACCATTGTAAACTGACAAGTGATGTATTTTTTATGTAGTGTTTTAATTGGAGCATTTTGCAAGATTTTAAATTTCTTTAAAGTGTCATTAGTTTCTCAAAAATGACAGAGAATTAGTAGTGGCGATGGATTTAAGTTTATACTTCAGTTGCAGAAACTGAATTAAAAACTGAAAGCTTGAGAAGCAAAGCTCACATGGGCCACAGAGGAAAGGAAAGTGAAGTTGGAATTAACCTTAAGAGAAGATTAGGCGAAGGTTGGGATTACGAATGCAGCGGTGACTGGCAAATCAAAGACACAGTCTATTGTTCCTTTCAGTTTCTCCCAGTCACGGGAAGTGTGAGTGTGATGCAGATGCTTTTATTTGATAACTTCTCTCAGATTTTCTCATCTCTTTTAGCCGCACACAACAGGAAGATGTGAAATGTGCTACTTTCTGTTTTTAATTGTGTGTGTCGTGGGTGTGAATGCTTTACACATTAACAACACAACAAGCGGTTCAGCAGAATTCTCTCAACTCTCTCTTAACATTTTGCTTGGACAGATCATATGCATTAGTGTCTCCTCCTTCTGCACTTGTGTTATAAGCCCATGTCATTGTGTGTGTCCACAGAATCCATCATTTCTTCTTCTTGATTGTCTTTAACACTGTCTTTGCTCTTTTCCCATTATAGTCTAGACTTATTGTAACTTCCACTCACTTGTATATAAAGTTAAATGTCCAGAGAGAGGCCTCATTAAGTTCTCTGCATTTTTATGTGGACCTTGATGACAAAACTTGTTTTATTTGTTATCTGCACCAATATGTGCGACACAGAGCTGAATGGATCTGTCAAGTTTGTTTTAGCTCGAGTCCTCCTGGGTTCTGAAAAACAAGCTCTCAGCAGCTGCCGTGAGGGAGACTCACTGACTGTTATCTCATCTTGCCTTGGAACAAACTGTCTTACTTTGCAACCTCTTAGAATAGTGCCACTTGAACTCAATGAGCTCGTTCCATTGTATTTTCCCAGCCAACGTGAGGCAAAGGGAGCTAACTCTTTGCCTCATTCTTTCTTTATCATCTAATTGGATTGAAAGAGAAAACAGATTAGTGATTTCTTATCTCCTCATATCTATGGGCAAAACATAATTTGTCACAAGGCCTAAGGAACGTGAAAAATCTGAATTCTATTGCATGCAACAAAGACATGGGTTCTCCTTTAGAGAACAGGCTTGGGTATCAATGGTACAGTGACACCAAAGGAATACATCAAAATCTAGTAAAAAGAGAGGGAACATGGCTAATTGTCCAACAAAGTTTTAACAATACTTTAACAACCAGAGATAATAAAGGGGCTTAAACACAGCACAATAAATAATCCGAGTTTATTTGCATGTAAAGTGCTATTATACTCTGAACCTGAATTTCTCAAAGTTTGACTGCATGATTGAAGGCTGGGTACCTCTCTGACTTCATTAGATCCACTCTACCTTGAACTGTTTTCCAACTTCAGTTTCTTCCAGTCTATCTGAAAACGTGTAAACTTGACACTGGAGAACTTTATTATTCTATATGTAATCTATTATTCCACCAATGGACTAACTAAACTAAGAAACAGCATAATGTTGGTTTCCAGGGTCCACACAGGATATTTGATCTTTCCTTGTAAATTTGTAAAGAGCCTTTAAAGTTTAGAGTCTAAACATTTCTACAAACCAAGAAAGTTAGCTATTATTTTAACTTTTCTCTTTTCCATTTCTTTTTAAGAAATACTAATATTGCCCAAAAATATATACAATAAGAATTAGTGGATTGCAAAAATATTGAAGAATACATTCATCAATTTTGTAGGATTAAAAACTGTTCTAGAGGATGCCTATATGAGCTCCTCATTTATTTTACAAATTGTATTTATTCATTTCTAAACTTGCAGAATATGGGAAAGGAAATAGCTTTAAGCTTCCTGTGTGACTGAAGGCAGTAGCCATAATTTCAAGTGACAGAGATTGTATTTCCTATAAATTGCATTCTGTTCCTTAGGAAAAGCATCCTGTGTGAAATAGTATTTGCTGAGTTAGCCAATGGGAGTGGCAGTAAGTGATGGACAATGCAAAGACACATGTTATCATTTTGATTGAGAAGAGAGTAGTGGAGCAGGATGAGTTAGGGTAAACTTAGTTCTTCAGACTTAGTCATGGCTTACTGTGTGATTTGGAATTTCATTTACTTACCTCATGATAAAAAACTGAATAATACTACCTAATAACGAAGGCTGTGAAAATTTGAAAATATATACAGATGAACCCCACTTGTAGTGTAGACTTTCAAATAACTGACAGCCTCCACAAATGACCATGAGTTCAACAAGTTCGTTATTAAGTTGAACTCTTAGATACCCCGTTTTCTTCACATTGCATATTCATTTTTTTAGCAACCAAATAAGCCAGCAACTGCTTTTGTATAAGTAGTGATGGCAAAGAGAATCTTTCTCTTCTTAATTACGGGAGGAGAAAGTGTTCACTTTTTAATTAAGTCTGAGTTTTTAATATGGTGTTGCTGAAGGAAAGTTAATTAAACATTTAGTGGTATGTAGAGTGAGTCATATTCATTCACAACTCTGTACATTACTGTCCCCGAAATTAGTAGGGCAGTGTCATACAGCCACTTAACTTTGTGTTTGTTAGATATACATTGTGTTTCTGTGGTGCGAGGACTAAGAATGTTCCCTTTCAATTACCCACCCTCCTCCCTTTGTTTTTACTTGTCTCCGAGGAAAAGTTGCATAATATGGTGGAAAAAATCATTTGCATGGAAAGGGAGGGGGAAGCACCCCCTTTCCGATTGCAGTCAGCGGATTTACTTTGTTATAGAAAAAAACTGAAACAGCTTTATTGGAAGCAGATGTTGACACTGTGTCGGTTATTGAAGATGGAAAGAGTTCACTCAGTCGCTGCAGTTACAAAGGGGTATGGATGGCAGTCAGGGTTCCTGTGATGGATCACCTTCCTAGCTTGTGGGAGGACAGCAGACGTTGCACGGAACCAAAAAGGAAGTCAGCCTGTGTGCCACGTTAAGGTGCTTGGGACACCAGGGACTAAGCTTGGTTGCTTCCTTTTCTTTTTTAACCTTTCCCTACAGAATGCATAATGGACATCTTTCAGGTAATATTAAGGCTACACAGACAAGTTAAAACCAAATCTCTCTTAAATCTACAGTTTGAGGAATCCTTTAGCTCCACCACTATAATGTGAAAACTTTGAAATGCTTTCAGAAAGAATCAAGCAACATTTGTGTCACAAACTAGCAGAATACACACACAGATAAACTATGAAAGGAAGATGGTCTTGGTGTTTGGGAATAAATGGAGCCAGCAAGGGAACCTGAGTTTCAATAGCTTCACAATACTAATCGACCTGGTCACATGGTGGTCATGGAACTAGGTTGAATATCAGACTTGTAGAATATTGCATTTTTACTCTTAGTGCTTTCTGGGAATTTTTAAACTATAAAATTAGTTGTAGTTAAATGTCTTAACTTTAAATTTTTTGTTATGAGCTTTTATTTGCTTGAAGCATTTTGTGATGTGAAATGATTAATCAAGGAAATATTCTTGAAGTTTTGAGCAGTTTATATTGATCCAATGACATTTTCTAAATCTGCCTTTTAAACCACAGGGAATTCTAATAGATTTAAATGTAATTTGCCAATTCTGTTATGTTGTGTAAGTCAAAAGGGACTCTTGCTCTTCTAGAAAGGGGCACGCCATCACCAAAAAGTTTCTTTTTGAATGGTTTCTGACTACTAAATTTTAGCCTAAAATTAGTTTCTTTTGAATATAAAATTCTTAAAGAAGTTTCCTTCCTTTCTGCCTAAGATGTGAACTTTTCTTTTTATATAAATAGAAGTAGACCTTTTTGTTTTGTTTTGTTTTGTGCTGTGGCTAGAGCCAAAGTTAGTGGTTTTTACACTCTTGGTTTAATGTGTAGGAGATGTATACTTGTGGACATCCTATCTGATTTATGAACACTATTCCATATAAGTATTTTTCAAGATATACAATGTAGGGAAAACTTCATGTGAGTTCTTTGTATCATTTTAAAATGCATATATTTAAAAGGAAACATTGATTCCTTTTGTTTTCATTGTGTACACCTGCGTAAGGTGAAATGGTTTTGTAAAGAGAAAGATACACAATATGGCAAACTTTATATTTATCACTCTATAAGGTAAACTGAAAACTAATAATAGAACTCATATCTTCTAGCATTGATATACAGTGAGATTCCAGGTTTATTAGTTTTGAAAGAAATCATGCCACCTTGATCTCACATTTCTAGAAAGGAAAGTCAAGCAATCTCAGCTATGATGTCATTGTTAACTAATGAATAATGTATAATTCTTAAATCGTTTGACTTTATTATTGTAAAATCTTTGTCACTGATATAAAATCATGGAATCCTTTGTAAGAAAAACAGATGTCATTTTCTTTAATTTGCTCAATAAATAATTTAATGTGACTTTAATGACTGCGTCTGCACTTCTAGTAACTAAACTTGTTTCCTCTGTGTTTAAACAGCTTGTAGATAATATTCAAAAGTAACAACTTAGATTTTATAAACTATGAGGTTAACTTCCAGAGCCATGACATTTATTTGTTACAGTTTGGAGTGGATTATGAAACACATGTTTACAAAGGAAGAGTAATTGAAATGAATTAATGACATAACAGCAGGAGTCTTGAGAGGTTTTTTTTTTTTCAGTATGATGCTTCTAAGGTATTCGTTTGACCCTTTGTTTGCTCCTTATGATTTTCTTTCCATGTTTGTCAGCATAGAACTTTGTCTAAACAATGTGAAAAGACAAATCAACAGCAACAGCAACTACAAAACTTTTCTACAATTGACTGACAGGAACGAAGTGGCCCTGGAGACGCTTTTCTAAGAGTTTGTGTCGTGAAAGAAGTTACACATGCTCACTACGTAGACCCTCTTTGTTCTTATTAAGTGTTCTTTAATATGGAAATGTGCATTTGGAAGGCAGTCTTAAATGAGAATATCCTCCAGCAATGCAGGTGAAATAACTTGGCCCCGATTTCATTACAGTCTGACATAGACTAGGATAGTGTAAGAGGGATTTATGGCTACTCTAAAAATTTACCACAAATGCAATGACTTAAGACAACACAAGCAGATTATCTTACAGTCCTGCACCTGCTGGGCATTTAGCACAGGTTTTGTCTTGGTAGACTGCAAAGCACAGACTGCAGCTTTCTCACACTGTCCTAGAGAAGATCCAGATCCTGGCTGACTTTCTGTTTCTGCAGCCCTTCAACACTGGGCCCTTCATCCTTATTCAAAACCAGTTCCCCTAACCTGGTGGTAGTCTCACATTCTCTTCTGCCTACTCCTTGTATAGGTAAGGCCCCTTTGTGGTTGCAAATTAGTTCTACTTGTAGAATTCAGGATAATGTCGGATATTTCACAGCCCCATCTGCAAGGCCCCCATTTCTGTGTGAGATATGTGTTCTGAAATTTGGGGGAAAGAATGTAAACACATATTATTCTGCCACAATTTATTGCCTTTAGTGGATTTCTTAAAATCAGTTTATGACCAGGGAGGACTTACTACTTCAGATATTAATCAGATATTAATAGAGCATAATCATTGCTTTGTGTTTGTGTGGGATATTGTATTCCCTTTAGATAACTGGTGTTTTTGGTGTTTCTTTAAAAATGCTTCCTGAAATGTTTAGGACTGTTTATGGAGCTGGAGAATACAAGAGGTTACTACCAGAACTTAAAGTTGTGGAAAACAGTCCTTGAGGGAGTGTAGATTCTTACTCACTGAAGTGTGTTCTCTGAGGACAACCAACAGCCATTTAGTTTTTTTGCTTTGGGGTGGGGCTTATGCCCATGCTGTGAGTTGCCACTTCTCCAAACTTCTCATTTGACTAAATAGTCGCAGATAACCTCATTGACATGGTGAAGTCTTAACACTTCTGTCCAGATCAAGTCATTCCATCTGCTATCAGTTAAACAGTGGAAAACTATTACAGAAAAGCAAGTGTGTTTTGATAGATTTAACAAGGAAAGGAGGAATCCATTCCATGGCATGCTGCTGATCAATAATTGAGCTGCCAGCCTGATGGAAACAACAGCCATACACAAGTGCTCTACTTTCCATACCAAGTTTGGCTGTGGCTGAATGAACACCAGCATTGATCCCTGCCTTGCACTTGTACAAGCCACTATTTACAGAGAGCCAAATATAGCAGCAGAGGATTTAATATGTTGCCAAAAACTACAAAATCTGTTCCCCCTTAAGCATGATACTCTATCCTTTTCTTGTGGATCTTGCTAAAAGGAAAATATAGCTTCAAACTACCCAGGCTCTTCTGTTGAAAGTTCCCTAGCCCTTTTCAAATGAGTTATGTGTTTATGTGTGGTTTTGTGGTGTTATAAGTTTCCAAAAGAAATCAGTTACATGAGAAATCTATGTAGTGTTGGGTTTTCTTACAAAAACAAAACACTTTTAATGATGGATGTGTTAGTGAATTTGACTATAACAATTACCTTTCAATGTGTGTGTGTGTGTGTATCAAACTATCCCGTATACATTGATATACATTGAATGTATATAATTTTATGTTGTCAATTAGATCTTAATAAAGTTAAGTATAAAGTACTTTTAAGTCAAATATTTAAGATAAGATCAATTCAGAAAATTAAATTTTGACAGTTTAGGATTAAACAAGGATTCCTTAATTTATATTTTTTTGGAGAATTTTTATTTGAAAAAGAATTTAGTTTCAACTAATGTATTTTCTCCATTTCTTTGGTCTTAAGTTCTATGTCATTTTATTTCTAAGAATGAGGTGATAAGTCGAATAATCCAAATCTCTTTACAGTGTGGCTAATGACAATGACTATCTTGCTTACATGCACACAGGTGCCTACACACACACACACACACACACACGTGCACACACACATACACGTACACATGTGTGTGCATGTGCCTCTATGTGTGTGTGTGTGTGTGTGTGTGTGTGTGTGTGTGTGTGTGATTTTGAACAGCTTTGCAAACTTCACTAAGCAAATAGCTTTCTACAATGACAGATTTACCAGACATCTCAGTAGGGGAATTTTAAACAAACACAAGCCTGTTTGGAAATACTTGGTGTATGTAAATATGCAAAATATGTTGAGCAGTGCAGCCGTGTTCAACAGCTGCAGGGTGCACTCTCTCATCCTTGAGAAGAGTATTTTGGTGACAATGACACTCATTTTTCCGACTTGGCTTTGCCCTTCCCCCATGAATCTTCTGACAGCACAAATCTAACACCCTCTCCCACTTACATGCTAATTCCAAGAGGTTCATTTCCCTGAATTCCCACTGGAAAAGGTGGGTGGTGCCTTGAAAGAATGTTCTTGAGTTTATCGATGCTGTAAAGGCTGCACTTGGGAGAACTTGCTTGGACTTGCTTTGACACCAGACTCACAGACAACCCAGACACTCTGCAGGCCAGATTCCATTTAGGCTTGTCACGGCAAGGGGTGGGTGAGAAAGTCCTGTTGTGAGTGGCCTTCCAGCAGTCATGGTCCAGTCTGTCGATCACAACCATTTTAAGCATGTCACCACATTCTGTAACATCAGACACTAAACTGTTTATGAAACTAAACGTGCCTGTCTCCTGAGAACCCGAAGAGGAAGTGGGGACCTCAGAGGAACTGTAAAACATGAGTCTGTTATTAAAGCATTTTGTTGAAATACTGTGTAGAAAAAGAGTTAAGAATATGAAGGACAGCCTAGACCCTAGAAATAGAGTTCATGGTAACTTGTTGCTATCACACCACTGTATTTTCCCAGTTTATATATTTTATTGGAAATTGATGGAGATAAATCTAAAATTGTTTCGGGAAAACAAAAATTACTGACAAATACAAAAAAGAGAACTAAAAAAAAATAAAGTAACCACAAATTTCTCTGTAAACAGTGACTACCACCTGAACTTAAGAAATCTTTACAAATAACACTATGAAGATTGACATTGACTTTTTTAGCAAAATAAAATGGGGATTTGAATTTAGACAATGTTATCTATTTAGTAGTTGTATATTCTTGGCTTATTTCCTTGGCTATTAGTGTGGTCATCTGTAAAATGAATGTATTAAGGGTCACTATGTGGAGAATTACAAAACTCAAAAAAAAAAAAGCCTGTGATCCAGTTATCTCCAGGTACACGTTGTTTTCTCTCTTTCTTGAACTTGAGCTTACTAATTGTGGAAATCTTCAGGTAAATCATTGCCAAAGGCACCCAAGTGCAAGCAACAAAGTCAGGGCTCAACCTAGGTGTGATCAAACAAAAACCTCAAGAGCACCATGCTGCTTCCCATCCCCCCACGCAGCCGCGGCCCCCTCCCCATTTTCTTCTACTATCACATCTGAATTTCTTTGCTGTCAGAGACATTTAAAAATCTCATGGCAAGTTAGGATACAGTAATAGGAGGCTCTAAATACAGTCAGGAATAGGACACTTAGGGACATCGACGAAGGGCAATCCGGCTTTTGTGAGGCACTTAGATTTCTAACAGACTATGCGACCGCAGAACATTATTTCCAGTATGGGGATGAGGAACCAATTCACTCAACATTCTGTTTTGAAAGATTAGGGATGTTTATCCTCCAGGACCGACCTCAAATATTAAATAACAATGGATTATAATAAATACAACATATTTTCGCTGAAATTTTATTTTTTATCTAAAATTGTCAATCCCTGGTCTCTCTAATTGATGAGTAAGATCTTGTCGATTAAAAATAACAAAATGAAGGCAGGAGAGATGGCTATGCAGTTAGAATCACTTGCTGCTCTGCAGAGAAGTGGTTTCCTCAGTGACACGGTATGGTGGCTCAGAACAGTGACTTCAGTCCCAGGGAATCCAATACCTACTTCCAGCTACCCTTGGCACCAGATAGCACATGGTGTACCTACATATAGCAGACAAATCACTCACACATGAAGTCAACTCTTTAAAAAATGCATTTTAATTGTGAGTTTTTACACTAAAGAAAATACTTTTGAAGAACTCTTTCCTCACACTGTGAATGTGCACTAGAGTAAGATGATATACTAAAATAAATACATAAATAAATAAATAAATAAGAAGACAAACATGGTTTGCACTCACTCATATATGGATTTTTTTTTAGACATAGAACAAAGGATTACCAGCCTGCAATTCACACCACCGGAGAAGCTAGGAAACAAGGAGAACCCTATGAGAGTCATACATAGTCCCCTGAAGAAGGGGAAATGGACAAGATCTCCTGAGCTAATTGCAAGCATGGGGAGAGGGGAGAGGGTTAGGAGAAAGAGAAGGGGAGAAGAGGCAAGGAGAGGAAGACATGAGAGAGTAGGAAGATTGAGTGGGGGGAAGAATAGAGGAGAGCAAGAAAAAGAGACATCATGATAGAGAGAGTCATTATAGGTTTAAAGAGAAATCTGGCACTAGGAAAAAGTCCTGAGATCTACAAGGATGACCCCAACTAACTAAGAAATAGTGGAGAAACTCCCTTAAATGCCCTTCCCTGATAATGAGATTAATGACTACCTTATATGCCATCCTAGAGCCTTCATCCAGTAGCTGATGGACACAGAAGCAGACACCCACAGCTAAACACTGAGCAGGACTCCTGGAATCCAGTTGCAGAGTGGGAGGAGTGATAAGCCAAGGGGCCAAGACGAGACTGGAGAAACCCACAGAAACAGCTGACCTGAACATGGGGGAACTCGTGGAACCCAGACTGAGAGCTGGGAAACCAGCATAGGGCTGATCCAGAACCTATGAATGTAGGTGTCAGTTAGGAGGACTGGGCAATCTATGTAGCCTCTGGTAATGGATTAGTATTTATCCCTTGTATACGAATGAACTTTGGGACCCCATTCCCCATAGAAGGATACTATGTCAGCCTACACACATGGGAGAGGGCCTAGGCCCTGCTACAAATGATGTGACAGATTTTGAAGATTCCCCCTGGAAGATATCAGCCTCCCTGGACAGTAGAAAGGGGATGGGATAGGAGGTTGGAGGGGGGTAGGGGAGGAGGGATGGAAAAGGGAACTGGGATTGACATGTAAAACAAGCTTGTTTCTAATTAAAAGGAAAGAAAAAGAAAAAAAAGAAGTATACCATCTTCTGATTCCATAGTTTGTCAAAAGCATAGAAGGCATGGAATAACTGGGTATCAAAACTGTCTTTAGTTGCCAGTTGTTTGTCATGGGAAAAAGTGCCCTTTCCCATCATCCAAAACGAAAAGGCAACACCTACACTACAGACTAACAGGAGAATACATAACATTTGCTCAATAGTGGACTTATTATGGAGCATAGGTTTTATTAGGCATACACAGATGGGGGTTTTGCAAAGCGTCATTGAATCCTCAGCAGCACTTCCCAAGGACAGTTCCCTCTTTCCATTTTAAGCACTAAAATTCAAGTGTGGAGACTTAAGCAACTTGTATAATCCAGAATTAGCATTAAATAATTCCTCAGGCTAAATCATTTCTATGCTCATCTCTTCTCCACTATATCAAGTTGTCTTTCCCTTTGCCAAACTAAATCTGGATGCTTTCCCTTTGTCCTCAAGTATCCTCAGAAGCGGTTCATATATGAGGATGTAGATTACTGCGTTTTACATGGATGTGGTTGGAAAATGGCCAACTATTGCCTCAACTTTAATCCATACATAGCTATTAAAGTGACTTTTCCGTAGCACCACCCCTCTTACAACTATAAGAGTCCTCTGCTTTTTCAAAATATATGATAAAACATGTCTGAGTGAAAGAGAGTGAGAACATTCTTAAATGTAGATAGGATAAAATAAATACATGGTTCCTAAATGTAGATAGGCTAAATACGGATTAAATTAAAAAAGTGATGCATAACAGATATTCACTCATCCCAAGGCCTGGAAAGTTCCTGGTGATACAAAAAGTTCTGACTCCTTGCCGTTGATAACTCACAATGAATATGCACTTAACCAAGGTACTTAAACATATCCCGCCTATGAAAATGCAATTTGTGACCTTACTTTATAGTACACATGCGAAAATATGAATGCTACAATGGAGACTAGTGTGACCCCTGTGCAAGAATGACTCACCAGTACCTGAGGTGTTGCATGTTTGTAGGAATAAGGCAGAAAGTGATGGAGAAGGTCACCCAAAATCCACTCCCAGGCCTTGGTGAGCTTGGGCAGAGTTGCAGCACACACATGCACACATGTTCACACAGGAGAGACATTCCCATTTCGGTAGCATGATTTTGCATGCATCTTTAATTTGTGTGTACATTAAGCTGAAAATTTGCATGGGATAACATAATATTGTGAATAATTTTCAAAGGCTTCACTTGGAAGGAAGGAGACAGACGGGAAGGCTAAAATGTTTTGAAAGGAATTTACATAGAGAAAGAGAAAAACTTGTAAAGGTGACACTAAACGAAAAATTTGAGTCCAAATATTTTGAAGTCGAGCAGAGTGGAGCATGGGTTACCTTTTGGGTGGAATAATCCTGTTTTGTTTCTTCAAGCAAAACACACTATAAAGTGTTTGTGACTATGTGTGACCACGAGCAAGAACAATTATAACATTGTTGGTCATATCTTTTGATATTGAAGTAGTATGGAGAGAATGAGCTCTAGATTATCTGAAATAAAGTTTCTGACCTAATAGTGTTGTTAATGACCCATGCACTCCTGGAAAACATTGCTGAATGTCCTTGTTGTGTTTCTTCGTCTATTAAGTTGGGAAAGTAAAAACTAGACAATCTAGGCTTCTTCCCCTTTGAGAGTTCAATGATCACATGTCTATTTTCTTCTGAGATATAACCAAATCCTATTTAGACACCAAAATTAATTTTCCCTGGAGCTAGAATAGTTTGGAAAGAATAGTTTCATTGGAAAACAATATTTGACAACTTCTTTAGATGCTAATGGGAGTCCAGGCTAAAACAGTTCAATAATGACAATGTGCAGAATGGAACAAAGAAAAATTCCAAAGAATCTCTGCAACAAATGCCATTGGTATTTATGTAATCCGAAAAGGGAAAAAATGAGAAGTAAGAGAGACATGATTCCCTTAGGGACTTGACATCCTGGAATTTGTATTTTTAACACAGTTTATCCTGCAAGGAGCCAATATGCAAACCTGTGTGTAATTTAGAAGTTTTTCTCATCCCATGTGTCCCACATGCTGGTTTGAATTACTCAGGATGGAAAATAGAAGTGGGGGCTGGATAAAAACATTTACAGCATTCCTATTACTAATTATGTACAGCACAGTAGACAGTTACAGATATGTCACTAAAGACATATCAGGGTAGACAGCCTCATCTCCCACTCCCTTAACTATCCCTCATTCGAGAGAGTCAAATCCTTGTGATTTTTCTAGCTTAATTTTAATAATCTATATTGGCATTGGCTTTCATACTTTCTGCTGGTAAACTAAGTTGGGCAAATTTTAATTTCTCTGCATTTACTAGTTACTTCCTAAAATCTCACATTCTTGTCACCATCATGAAGATAAATGTATTGTAATAATCAAAAAGTATTTAACACCTTTTTAGGATACCATATGGTGTCCTGCATAAAAGTTAGTAGCTATACCACCTTGCCCTAAAGGAAGCTTTAATCAACTTGGTTGGCTGCTCCATACCATATATGGTAGATCTGGGACTGGGTCCTACAGCTCAAAGGCCTCTGCCTTAATCTTCTATCACACAGCCATACTCCCAAATTCTACCTGGTACCCAGGATATAGGCTCCCGGGAAACTATTTCTTGGTTTTGCTCCTCACTTAGTAGAATGTTCTCAGATCATTATTTTCTCATTGGCTTTACTCTCCTTAATTTTTTTTTTGATTCACATCACTGTTTTAGACATACGGAGGGCATCCAGGTGGGCTGTGGCAGTGCTTGCCTTTAAACTTACACTTGGGAAGCAGATGCAGGTGGATCTCTGTGTGTTCCAGACCACCCTGATCTACAGAGCGAGTTCCAGGACAGTCAGGGCCATACAGAGAAAAACCCTACCCTGGAAAACAAACAAAAAACCAAAACAACAACAAAAAAGAAACTCAAGGGTGTATTTGTTTATAAGGTTTTAGTGTTCAGACATAATTTTTGTCCATAAGGTATTTTTCCAGCAGAAAAAATGCCAAAAAATGATTTGTGACCTAGAGTTGTTTATGAGTTACCTCATAAGTATAAGAATGCCTGCTTACAGGAAGAAAGAGGGAATGCTAGCAAGTCATTGCATATAGTAGCAATGCAACCACCAGAAAGCTTGATACTTTGGTGCACTCTTGATGCAACAGTGACAGTGGTTATAAGTTTGCTAGACTTTGGAAAAGCTTTGGATATAGCACTGAAAGACTTCAAAGGTGAAAAAGAGTCCAATCAAGGCTTTTACCTCTCAGTTCAAACCACAGAGAAAATATCAATGAACTTCATGATAGTGTTAAGTGGTCCTTAAACTGAATTAAAGATGTGGGTGTGTGTAGCTCAAAGGTCAGCTCAAGCTTAAAGTCTTATGGCACAGTTTAGAGATTTGAAGAAAATTATTCTGTTATCTTTTCTAAGTGTACTCTGTTAACGTGAGAGGACTAGTGAGAGACCATTTAGGCATAGAAACACTTGAGAGCAGGCAATGATTCGTTGCAATGCACACTTTACAAGTAAAGATGCAAAAACTAAAGGGTATACTGTGTGACTCACTGTTTCACACTATAGCTTCCACAACAAGATTATACTTTTTCCTTTTAAATTTTGTTTTTTTTTTGTCTTGATGGGGTAGATTGCCAGGGCAGATGGCAGATGTAAAGGCATGGGATGGAGGAATGAGTGGGATTAAGATGCATGATATGAAATCCACAAAGACTTGATAAAAAAGTTAAATTAGAAAAAAAAACACTTGAGCAGTACTGAACTGTTATAAGGAACTGAATCTGAAGACTCTCAAATTCATCTTTCAATATAAAGACCCCCTTTCCTTTTGGAGTGTCTATTTCTAAACCACATTTCCTTAACTACATAGACCTAAAACTCACATTGCATTCCAGCAACATCACAGGAAGTGATTAGTTATTTTGGGAGAAGACAGTCTATATCCCACAAGGATTGCAGGAACCCACATAAATATGTTGAAATGTATAGATCCCCTATATAGATGGCTCTTAAGTATCTTATACTAACAAGTTTTTAGGCAATAAATGGCATATAAGGACTACATTTAGTCTACAAATTGAAGGCTACAAATGGACTAAAAAGTTAGGCTGGGTTTTTGTTGAGAGCAGTATTAAATTTACCTAGTGGATTAGCTGTAAATGTCCCTAACAGCTTGCTTGGTTAACTAACCAAAGCATTGGTTCCAAGAGCTATGGTTAATGAGGTTAAGAAATTAAAGTTTCCCTCTAATTATTTAGAAGAAGAAATACAACAGACTTAGAAATTTGGAAATGTTAAAGAAAACAATATTATGTACAACTTGCTTACTTTGCTTCTCAAAATGTGGCATAGTAATTGTAGAAAACATCACCATTAATTTGGGCCTTGATAAATGCTATTGGCAGAAAAAAACATCCTTCTAAAGAAGTGGTTGTTCTACTAGAAGTCGGGAGATGGTGGTGAGAATTGCCATCTTCAAGGTACAATATGAAGTTTTAACATTAATTTGGGGTCCAAGAGTGATAGAGGTCAATCACGCAGAATATTTTAACCTAGAGAGATCTGCGCCATTAATAGTTAAGTACTTAGTCTTAACGTTACTTAACCTGTGGATTTGAAACCTCATGCCATGGACTCTCACCCAATTCCTCTAGTCCTCAGATTTCTTTTACTGAATTGGTCAAATTTCTTTGTCAAGTGCTATTGAAGAAGGTCCTGCAGCATTGTCTTATGCCCTGATTGTAACTGTCTCTTCAAGCATACCCTGAGGAACTATGACCGTCTGGCTTCTGATTCTACACTAGAGAAACAGGAGTGCTCAGGCAGTGGCTCACTATTGACATTATTCTTCGGGAGACTTGAAACACTGTTATAGTTCACTAACACTTTTGGAAGATTTATGATAAATGCAATTCTGTGCCAAGTCTCCCTCAGTGTGTGACTATGGGTTCCATGGATGCGAGCTTTGGTCATGTATCTGCTCCAGAATCCTGACCTTCATCTCCATGTTAAGGCCAACAGAAAGCTCCTGGATATCACATTTTTGGTTAAATAATCAAGTGCAGAATGTTAGCTTAGCCAAATCTGTGCATAGAAGTTTTTCTCTCCAAGCTGATATGATACAGAGATAGAAACTCACAGATCCTCCACAAATGCCTGACAAAAAGGCAGAAAGGGGACTTAGAGGATGACTATGGGTTATTTTCAACTTTTACAGTTATCCAAACTTTAATTTCAGGTCCAGATATCTCCCCTGAGTAATATAAACCAAGGCAGTCTTTGGCACTAAGTGTGCAGCTGTTTATTAGGAAAAATGATTCACTCTTAACTGTAATCATTTGAAAAGATGAACAAAGAGTTCATTTTTCCATCTTTATATACATTAGCTTACTGCTGACTGAAGCATGTTCTAAGAGGTATGGGCATGCCTTATATCCCTTTCAACTTTCCTGTGCTCTGTTACATAGGAGTTCTTAAGGTCTTCATCCGGGCATTCGATAGCACATTCCCTGATTCCTGAACATTCATGCTGTCTAAACCTGGTGAACTGGATGTAACAAGAACAGGTAACATTGCTTAATTCCTAAGTGTGTACAACGTAGGAAATAAACTCTATCAAAGTTCAAGTTCCTACAGTATTAGTTGACTTTTAAAAGATATGTAGGAATAAGATAAAAATCAGTGGCTGTGGCTTGTATATGTAGTGTTTGAGAATAGAGACAATAGTTGATTCAGCAAATTCACTTTTACAGAACATGGGTACGTATTGGCTTTCTCTGGGATTCTTCCTGCACCACCACACATGCAATAGAGTAGCATCTTATGCTCAGGCCATTTAATTCCACACTGTCCTGAGAACCCCAGAAATGTGACAAGGGGTCCATAGCAATACTGCAAGTGATTTGGCAGAATAGTGGAATAGTTGAAGATTCCATTTTGAGGCCACTTAGGAGGCCACACCTTTCAAACTTGGAGTTCCCACCAACAGTATACAAAAGTTGCTTTGAAAAGCACGCGCCACAGCACATGTATGGACGTCAGAGGACAACCTTAGGATTCAGCCTGTCATTACATGACTGAGGCAGGGTCTTTCTTGCTTTTCTTTGCCAGTGGTACATTAGCTTCTGGGGGTTTTCCTTACTGCTCCCCGTCTCCCCAGGAATCCTGGGATGACAACTGTGCACCACACGTCTAGCTTTCACATGGGTTAAGGAGATCTGAAGCAGGTTTCTATGGCAAACATTTTTACCCAGTGAGCCATTTCTTCTGCGTCACCTTTATTTCCCCAGAGTCACAACACTACGATCCCAGAAGTGAACCAGGAAAGTAGGAGTTCTATGTGTGGCTCCTCTAAATTTCTTGTTGAAACCTAACTACTGCTTCCAGGTACTAACCTTCTGTATTGAGAGTTTACAGAGTGGTTGAAGTGCAAGCAGAGGACCTTAATTCTGATGTGGGGAACTGACCCAAGGCCATACATGTGTAACTGCAGTGCTGAGAGAGCCAGAGGGTGGGTAGAGACTAAGGAAATATTTGTACAGCAATTTAACCTATAAGGTGGACTTGAGTTCTGTTGACAGTCCTTGGCTAAAAAAAGTAGACTGGAGAGCAATACAGTAAAGTGCTTGGAGTCAACCACTGGCCTCTAGCCTCCACAACAATCTTCACAAGGATATCCTCCATACACACATGTATCTAATTTTATAAACTGGTTGCATGCATGTATGCACACACACGCACACAGAGAGAGAGAGAAAGAGAAAGAGGGGGGAGAGAGAGGGAGAGAGAGGAGAGAGGGAGGGAGGGAGAGAGGAAAGGGAGGAGAGAAGAGAAAGAGAAAGAGAGGAGGGGAGAGACTGAGACAGAGAAAGACAGGGGCAGAAACAATAAGATATTTAAAAATGCAAGTTAGATTCATATATCCTTAAGAGTCAGTTGAGTCATCATTAGAACTCTTCTTTTATGAACAACTTTAATTCCAGCACTCCAGGAGGGAAAGACCAGCAGATCTCTGTGAAGTCTAGGTCAGCCTGGTCTGTAGTGCTAGTTCTAGGACAGTCATGGCTACACAAAGAAACTCTATATTGGAAAGAGAAAAAGAAAAATGAGAGAGGTGGGTGACAGAGATAGGTCGAGGGAGAAAATAAACTCTTTTATATATTAATGGTTTAAAAGATATAGGAGGCATGTTTTTGTTATAAAAAGTCCTTTATGAGTTGAAAAGTGATATTATCTATCATATAAGAAGGTATACACCCGTTGCTGGGCAGATCTTAACATAGTCATTTACATGGCCTAGACTTCAGAACCATAAAATAACTAATGCTTTTTACAAATCACCTATTCTGTGCTGTCTAATTAATTACATAAACAGAAGAAAAGGTAACAGAAAAGTTATCCTTCTATTGTATCCATGGGCCATTTGACAAAGCCAATTCCTCCTCTCTGTTGTAAGGTTCTGAGAGGAATGGCACATCTGGATTGAGCATTTATAAAGAGAAGGAAGTCATGTGACTAGAGTCTGTGTCCTGCAGTCTATTCAAACATGGAAGACTGGTGCTCATTCTATGCAGTTCATACCTGGGTCCAAAATCAGTGTCTCCTAGAAACTCACAGCCTAACATTATGATCTCAAGCCTCATTTGCTGTCTCGACATATTCTCAGACTTTCAGCCTTTTGGTCCTGGTAGCCCTATGGCCAGGATACATTAAGACCATAAATTTCAGAGAGGGTACATGTTCTACTACTTTTCTTGTCTGAAAGTTCTCCAATAACTTATATATGCATGTTTCTCCAATAAACTCTCTTCTATGTTTACTATAAACACATGTGCTCATGATGTGTTTGTGATTCTTTTTTCATTAGCCCAATTTGTGAGTTTTCACTTCATCTCTCCGTAAAATCATGTGCTGCTTTGCTAATGGTCTTCATTTCTTAAAAAAGGAATGATTCTACTAGCAGATAGGAAAATTGTTACACTAAATATTAGGAGTATAGGCTGTCATCTGTTTATTTTGAGCTTGTGTTACTGTGCCCGCAGGGCTGAAGGAGGTTACAGATCTAAGAGGGAAATATACTATTGCTAGTGAGAGCAACAAGAAATATGTACGGAATTCAGGGGGTTTCTAAGAATGCATTTTATTACTTCCATATTTCAGTAAAGATCAATGGAAAAAATCATGTGAATCTAACAAAAGCTGAGGAACACAGACCGGTCAGAGATGTTGGTTAGCTTATCTCAAAAGATAAGCACCTAGCCATCTGAGGTCATAATTATAAAGATTAAATAAACAAACTTGAGCATCAAGGACTTTGTCTCACTCACTTGTGCTTAGTGTATATGCAATTTGTGTGGTATCACAATTACTTTTGATGTGTTTTTGTCCTTGAGATCAGTTTTCAGAACTGAGAAATGATTGGGATCCAAGTTCATCTCCCAAGAGCTGAATACTTACAAAATAGGAAACCATATTCAATTCGTTTGGTCTTATTGTTCAGGCTTGTAGCAAGGGTCAGTGTGGTCACTTCAGCCCAGATTCTGAACAGCTGCTGTCATTCTTCATTATGGAGGAGAAGGTCTAGAGATCTTAGCTCCTCCAGACAGGACTAAATGAACAGATCCTTCATATAAAACTCATTTTGCTTATGATTGTTTTAAACACCAAAAGAACCACAAAGATTCTATTCTGACTTATTACATGAAAGTTTTCCCAATTATAATTTTGTTTCTGAATAAAGATCCACCTGCTTTTCTTTCTGTTTGATTTATTCCTTTTTGAGCTAGATTGCCCTCTCAACTTTGTTTTGCCCTTTCACATTGTGAGTAGAACTTCAACGCATTTCTCATTTTTAAAGCCATGGTCAACTTTAACTAAGGCCAGAATAACCAGTCCTTAATTTTGTAAGTACACAGTTTGAAGTAGACATATACTTCCTTTTATGCTTCATGTTAACATCTTATTGCTAGTTTATATGAAGTACAGGACTATATTAACCAGTTAACTCTATTTGCATAGTAGTTACATGAAAAAGTTTATTAAAGTGGGGTTTAGTTTTTAATGATAAGAGTTATTGATTGTGTATGATTAGAACTTTACTTAGAAATGTTATTAATGTATATAGCTAATTTTCGCTGAAAGTGGCTAGCTGTGGTGACTACATATATCTTGCAAACAAGGGTTAATACATTACTTTGAAGGCATTATTTTATGACAGTAAAGAATAAATATTATTAGAAACAGACACATATTCATATGAACATTGGAATTTCTAAAAATATAAAGAATTCATCTATTTCTTGAGTTATTCTTTTGTTTTAATTGTTGTATAGCAGTCTCTTCTAAACTGAAGTATTCTGTCTAAAATTGGAGAGTAGATTCCTGAGATCCAGGAAATAAACTCCAAAAGCCTTCAGTTCTCCAGACTAACAATACTTATAAGGCTTCTCTCAAATGTTCTAGCAAGAGAAAATGACTGCAAGAGAGAGATTCCCCAACCAAAAATCTTGTGGACCTGACCTGAAAGTCACAAAGAGAAATCAGCAGTTTTAGGCCAAATGAATAACTCAGGCTAGGGTAAGCTTTTCAGCTATCTAGTTGTCCATATTTCTGCAAGAAGCTTCTCTCCCAAACTCATTGGCTCCACCAAGTTGGTCTTTGGTGTAACTGTTGCTTTGATCTGTCACCAGTATCCTATCAGGGGTGAGTAGAGATTTGTTTACATCTCCCCAGGAAGTGTTAGCAGAACAAAATGTGATCCAAACCTTTATAAAAAGTGATTTTTTTGTAAATTACTTTTGATAGAGTTATATGTAGTTTACATTCAATAAAGCTCATTTATTATAGGGTAGTGTTTGCCACAGTTTGGAGATGGTTTAAAGCATCCCATAAAGGTTCATGAATGAATACATTGGTGTGTTTTTGATGGGATGAAGGACTATAGACACTTTTTGAAGGTTAAGCCTATCTAGCAGGAGGCAAGATTCCTCACAAAGGATGTAGGATTCAAGTCTTTATGTTTCCAAATGAGGGTTTTAACTCCCATAAACTCTCCTATTATTGGCACCAGCCATTAAGTGAGTTAACTAAGGAGAACCTTGCCAGAAACTGCATAGTGCTGTTGAAATAGGCATCCCTTAATACTGCAGTTGAAATTAAATGTATTTCTTTATTAACTTACTCTGACTCCTCACTTCATTGTAGTAATTAAAATTAATAGAATATTCTTATGCATCCCACTAATATTTTGGGGGTGTGCATGTGTATATGATGCATATATGTATATGTATGGTATATCTATGCAAACTCTATACACTCTCATATCTACAGGTACTAAGATTTTTCACTATATAAAGCTTTTCTATAGTCATAGCCTTTCACATTCACAAAGCCCCAATATATGGTTTCTTGAGGACAAGGTGCTTGGTACAAATGACTGTATGTTTTCTTTGTAGGCTCTTTAAGAATGTGAAAAACCTTGTTGTACGAGTGTGCATCTTTTGGATATATGCCTAAGAGTGGAACTGATGAATCTTGTGGTAGATTGATTCCAATTTTCCTGAGGAATCTCCATACTGATTTCCAAAGTGGCTGTACGGGTTGACACTCCTACCAGCAGTGAAGGAGTGTTCCCCTTTCTCCACACCCTCTCCAGCATAAACTGTCCTTGGTGTTTTTTATTTTGTCCATTCTGACAAGAGTGAGATGGTATCTCAGAGTTGTTTTGGTCTGCATTTTCCTGATGGCTAAGGATGTTGAGCACTTTCTTAATTGTCTGTCAGCCATTTCAGACTACTCTATTGAAAATTCTCTGTTTAGCTCTGCACCCCAAATGACCAACACCAAAATTCCCAAATATTGTTTAAATGTTTGTTTTTATTTATACAGGGTTGCTTATAATTGGTTAATGATAACAACCAATCTCTTTTTAAAGATAAAAGGGGATTATGGTATGGAAACAAATACTTTGTATTGGTATGGGTTTTCATTTATTGATACAAATTTAAGGTCATTTTGTGATATGTATATTTCTCCTCTTGTTTAAGTATTGTGTTTATACTGATCTTTTAAAAATGTAATGTATAATTATATACAGATTATAGATAGTTACCTATAATAGTCAGAACTTACAGTTAGGTAAGTTAGGTTTTCTAGATATATGGAGGTATATTTGAGATCTTCAAACCTTTCAAAGGCCTTCAGAAAATGACACTTAAAATGGTTTAGGGTTTTCTTGATAATGAGAAATGTCTGCTCCTGGCACATCAATTATATCTGAGAGGAAGATGGACATTGAAGAAACTTGTTGTGGAGTTTGCTTTCTACATGGCAAGATTAGCCATTTGGGCAAGAAAGTGTTCTTGCCTGGACTGTTTGACTGTTGCTGTATAAACTGGACATACAGGACCCACAGGAAAGTGACTGCTGAACTCGAACAGTCCTACAGAGTTCCTGCTTCATGGAAGAGTCTGCCACACATTCTGCAGGACACAGAAAAATGACTGACAAACTGTCAATGCAGGCAGACAGTTAAAAATTTCCTACGATGCTAAGAAGTCTGCCAGACATACTGTGACCTATGGGCTGAAGATGGATGCCCCAGTGTTACAGAGGAAAGTCAGGTGATTGTCCAGTTAGCAAGATGTCTCTGTCAATTCCAGTGTTTATATATTACCCTTCTGTGGTCTTTCATAGAGTTGAAGACAGGTATAACCATAGTTTTCCTTAGTTATGATAAAAGATAAGCTACATATAAGATTTTAGACTCACATAGATAGGATAGATGATAAAATACTTTAAATCATACTAAATGTTAATGTTACTTGAAACTCTTCTGTTATATATAATTTAACTATGTTAAAGTTAAAAGCATTCTTTTATTTTAGACAGAAAAGAGGAGATGTTGGGACACATCATTCTATAAATATGTGTCTGATTGGTTTAAATAAAGCACTGTTGGCCAATAAGGAAAAAAGATAGGTGGGACTGGGAGTCTAGGAATATTCTGGGAATTGTAGTGAGGAAAGCTCTTGCAATGTGATCTCCCAGGAGCAACGGCAATCAGGAGTGTGCCCTCAAAAAGATAAGTTCTTATAAAATATATTAGTAATGATGGGTTAATAATCAAGTCAGAGCTAGACGATAAGAAACCAAACAAATGGCCAACAGCTTCATAATCAATATAGTGTCTTGTGTGTTATTTGGGGGCTCAGACAGCTCGGCAGGGCCCAAGCGGCAGGCAGGAAAACAACACACCTCACTTTTAATTGGTGGTGTTTTGGAGACTTGCTTCTTGAGTTCTTTGTAAATTTTGTAGATCAGCTCTCTGTCAGATGTGGGGTTAGTGAATATTTTTTCCCATTCTGTGGGCTGCCTTTTTGTCTTGCTGACTGTGTCCTTTGCCTTACAGAAGCTTCTCAGTTTCAGGAGGTCCCATTTATTAATTGTCGATCTCAGTGTCTATGCTACTGGTGTTATGTTCAGGAAGTGGTCTCCTGTACCAACTCAATCAAAGGTGCCCCCCCCACCTTCTCTTCTAAGAGGTTCAGTGTGGATGGATTTATGTTGAGGTCTTGATCTATTTGGACTTAAGTTTTATGCATGGTGATAGACATGGATGTAAATGCAGCCTTCAACATGCCAGCATCCAGTTATGCCAGCACAATTGTTGAAGACACTTTCTTTTTCCTACTGTACAATTTTAGCTTCTTTGTCAAAAGTCAAGTGTTCATAGATGTGTGGGTTAATATCAGGGCTTTCAATTTGATTCCATTGGCCTACCTGTCTATTTTTGTGCCAATATCAAGCTGTTTTCAAGATTATAACTCTATAAGAGAGCTTGAAGTCAGAGATGGTGATGCTTCTGGAGGTTTCTTTATTGTACAGTGTTGTTGTCACTATCCTAGGTCTTTAGTTTCTCCATATATACTTCATTATTGTTCTTTCAAGGTCTGTGAAGAATTGTGCTGGTATTTTAATGGGGATTGCGTTGAATCTGTAGATTGCTTTTGGCAGGATTGCCATTTGTATTTATTATGTTGATCCTACCTATCCAAGAGCATGGGAGATCTTTCCATTCTCTAGTATCTTCTTTACTTTCTTTTTTCCCACTTTGTTCATAGTAGCATTATTCGCAATAGCCAGAACCTGGAAGCAACCTAGATGCCTCTCAACCGAAGAGTGGATAGAGAAAATGTGGTACATTTACACAATGGAGTGCTATTCAGTGGAAGGAAACAATGGAATCCTGAAATTTGCAGGCGAATGGACAGCACTAGAAGAAACCATCCTGAGTGATATAACCCAGTCACAAAAAGACAAACATGTACTCTCTCATATCTGGATTTTAGATATAGATCTGGGGAGTGCCAGCTTACAACCTAATGGCCAGAAAGTCTGGGGAACAGAGCCTTCAAACAGTGAAAACAGAACCTTCATCCAATGGCTGATGGAAGCAGAGGCAGACTCCCACACTTAATCACTGAGCTGAACTCAAGGAACCCACTGACAGAGAGGGAGGACTGATGAGCAAAGGGGTTAAGACTGGGCTGGTTTAACCCCCAGAAACAGCTGACCTGGACAAGGGGGAGCTCTTGACCCCCAGACTTGTGGCTGGGAATCCAGCATGGGACTGACCAAGACCCTCTGAATGTGGGTGTCAGTGAGGAGGTCTAGGAAATCTATTGGGCCTTGGGTAGTAGATCAGTATTTATCCCTGGCATACAAATGAAATTTGGTTGCCCATCCAACAATGAGAGATGCACTCTCACCTTGGACTCTTGGGGGGAGGGTCTAGACCCTGCCCTGGATGAAATGACAGACTATAGACACCCCCATGGTGCATTACCAACAGAATAGAAGAGATGGAAGAGGGAATCTCAAGTGTTGAAGATACACTAGGAGAAATGGATTTATCAACCAAAGAAAACCTTAAATCCAACAAATCCTTAACACAAAACATCCAGGAAATATGGGACACCATGAAAAGACCAAACCTAAGAATAATAGGTATAGAAGAAGGAGAAAAAATCCACCTCAAAGGGGCAGAAGGCATATTCAACAAAATCATAGAAGAAAACTTTCCCAACCTTAAGAAAGACATGCCAATGAAGGTACAAGAAGCCTACAGAACACCAAATGGAGTGGACCGCAAAAAAAAAAATCCCCTCGCCACATAATAATCAAGACCCCAAACATACAGAATAAAGAAAGAATATTAAGAGCAGCTAAGGAAAAAGGTCAAGTAACATATAAAGGCAGACCTATCAGAATTACACCTGATTTCTCCATGGAAACTCTGAAAGCCAGAAGGTCCTGGATAGATATTCTACCTACACTAAGAGACCATGGATGCCAGCCCAGACTACTATACCCAGCAAAGCTCTCAATCACTATAGATGGAGAAAACAAGATATTCCATGACAAAACTAGATTCAAGCAATATGTGTCCACTAACCCAGCCCTACAGAAAATTTTGGAAGGAAAACTCCAACCCAAGGAAGCTAACTACAACCAGAAAAACATAAGTATTAGAGAATCCCTCTCTACCAACAGCCAAAAGAACAAAGGAGTGAAATTCCACACATAATTCCACCAACAACAACCATCGCAAATCGAAGAAGGATGAGCAATCAATGGTCATTAATATCCCTCAATATTAATGGCCTTAACTCACCCATAAAAAGACACAGACTAGCAGAATGGATTCGAAGACAGAACCCTTCCTTCTGCTGCATACAAGAAACACACCTCACCCTCAAAGACAGACATTACCTGAGAGTTAAAGGTTGGGAAAAATTTTTCAATCAAATGGACCCAAGAAACAAGCAGGGGTAGCAATCCTAATATCTAACAAACTAAACTTTAAAATAAAATCAATCAAAAGAGATGAAGGAGGTCATTACATACTCATCACAGGTGAAACCCACCAAGAGGAAGTGTCTATCCTGAACATCTATGCCCCAAATACAAAGGCATCCACATTCATTAAAGAAACATTATTAGAACTTAAATCTCATCTAAAGCCCCACACAGTTATAGTGGGAGATTTCAACACACCACTCTCACCATTAGACAGGAATACCAGACAGAAACTCAACAAAGAAGCAAAGGGTCTAATAGAAGTAATGACCCAACTGGGATTAACAGATATCTATAGAACATTTCATCCACATAAAAAAGAATATACCTTCTTCTCACCACCACATGGAACCTTCTCAAAAATCAACCACATACTTGGCAACATATCAAACCTCAGCAGCTACAAAAAAATTGGAGTAACTCCATGCATCTTATCAGACCACCATGCTTTAAAATTAGAATTCAACAACAACACAAATTGCAGAAAACCTACAAACTCATGGAAATTGAATAATGCTCAACTGCACCATCCCTGGGTCAAAGAGGAAATAAAAAAAAGAAATTAAAGACTTCCTTGAATTCAATGAGAATGAAGACGCAACATACCCAAACCTATGGGACACTTTGAAAGCAGTGCTACGGAGGAAGTTCATAGCACTAAGTGCTCACATGAAGAAACAGGAGAACAGTTATACCAGAGAATTAACATCACAGCTGAAAGCTCTAGAACACAAAGAAGCAAACTCCCCCAGGAGGAGTAGACCCCAGGAAATAATCAAATTGAGGGCTGAAATCAATAAAGTAGAAACCAGGAAAACAATACAAAGAATCAATGCAACAAAGAGTTGGTTCTTTGAGAAAATCAACAAGATAGACAAACCTTTGTCCAAACTTACCAAACAGCAGAGAGTGAACACGCAAATTAACAAAATCAGAAATGAAAACGGGGACATAACAACAGACTCTGAGGAAATCCAGAGAATCATTAGG
Source organism: Mesocricetus auratus (assembly GCF_017639785.1). Classification (NCBI taxonomy): domain Eukaryota; kingdom Metazoa; phylum Chordata; class Mammalia; order Rodentia; family Cricetidae; genus Mesocricetus; species Mesocricetus auratus. The sequence continues at coordinate 28,378,317 of NW_024429192.1, read as the reverse complement.
TCATACTTTGAAAACCTGTACTCCACAAAATTCGAAAATTTAAATGAAATGGATGACTTCCTGGACAGCTATCATTTGCCAAAACTAAATCAAGAACAGATAAGCAACTTAAATAGACCTATAACCCATATGGAAATAGAAGCTGTCATCAAAAGTCTCCCAACCAAAAAAAAGTCCAGGTCCAGATGGCCTCAGTGCAGAATTCTACCAGAAATTCAAAGAACAGCTTATACCAATTCTTCTCAAAGTGTTCCACACAATAGAAGCAGAAGGCTCTTTGCCAAACTCATTCTATGAGGCTTCAATAACCTTGATCCCCAAGCCACACAAAGATACAACTAAGAAAGAGAACTTCAGACCAATATCCATCATGAAAATTGATGCAAAAATACTCAATAAAATACTGGCAAATCGGATCCAAGAACACATCAAAACAATCATTCACCACGATCAAGTAGGTTTCATCCCAGGGATGCAGGGATGGTTCAACATATGAAAATCCATCAACGTAATCCATCATATAAACAAGCTGAAAAACAAAAACCACATGATCATCTCACTAGATGCTGAAAAAGCCTTTGACAAATTCCAACACCCCTTCATGATAAAGGTCTTGGAGAATAACAGGGACATACTTAAACATAATAAAAGCTATATACAGTAAACCAACAGCCAACATCAAACTAAATGGACAGAAACTCAACGCAATTCCTCTAAAATCAGGAACAAAACAAGGCTGTCCACTCTCTCCATACCTTTTCAACATGGTACTTGATGTTCTAGCTATTGCCATACAACAACAAAGGGGGATCAAGGGGATGCAAATTGGGAAGGAAGAGGTCAGACTTTCACTGTTTGCAGACGATATGATAGTTTACATCAATGACCCAAAGAACTCTTCCAGGGAACTCTTATAGCTGATTAACACCTTCAGCAAAGTGGCAGGCTACAAGATCAACTCAAGAAAATCAGTAGCCCTACTATATACAGATGATAAAAGGACTGAAAGAGAAATCAGAGAAACATCACCCTTTACAATTGCCACAAACAACATAAAATACCTTGGGGTAATGGTAACCAAACAAGTGAAAGACCTGTATCGTAAGAACTTTGAATCTTTAAAGAAAGAAATTAAAGAAGCCCTCAGAAAATGGAAAGATCTCCCATGCTCTTGGATAGGTAGGATCAATGTAGTAAAAATGGCAAACCTGCCAAAAGCAATCTACAGATTCAATGCAATCCACATTAAAATCCCAGCACAATTCTTCACAGACCTTGAAAGAACCATAATCAATTTTACGGGAGGCAGGGAGGGAATGGGAGAGGGACCTGGAACTGACTTGTGAAGCAACCTCGTTTCTTATCTAAATTTAAACTGGAAAATAAAATATAAAAATAAAAAAAGGAAAAAAAAGAAATGATACATTTGAAACACACACACACATACACTCACGTACATATGTGCATGTACACTCACTTATTCAAAACATAACAGAAAAATATGAATGTCTTACCAAAGACTAATGATTTATGTGCAAGTTTTATATCAAAAGTATATTTTTCTGCCTTTCATTTGACTCAGCAGGTATAGTGTCTCAAGATAATCATCATTTAAGACAAAATCTTGAATCACCTTTAAAGGGCATCTCAATGAAAGATTGTTTAGATTAGCTTCGTCTGTAGGTGTATTTACTAGATTATCTTGATTGCATTCACAGAAGTGGGAAACTCTGCATGGTATCCATTCCTAGGCAATAGATTCTGGCTCTTGAGAACAGGGAAACAGAGCCCTAGAACTTGCATTAATTCATTGTTCTCTGCTTTTGACTGAATATGACTGACTTAAAATCCTATAACCTTGCTTTTCCTTCAATAATGGACAGTAAAGTGCAATTATGAGCCAAGTAACCTATTTCTCCCTTAAATCAATTTTGTTTGATGTTCTATTATAGCCACTAGAAGCAAAATTAGGAGGGGTGAGAGGAAGAACTGTGGTTGGAATATAAAATGAAATCGACCAATCAATAGATAAATAAAAGAAGCAAAATTAAGACAGTGACACGGTAAATGTTTCTATTCACATCAGTTCTCCCTGAATCTAACAAACTTTAGGTTAACTTTAGGTTTGTAAAGGTCCAAGAATTGTTCTTCCTTGAAATGTTCTAGGACTGTAGCAACATTTTATTTCTCTGAAATTAGCTTGGTCCTGTTTTGTATACTAAGACAAATTCTTTGAAGTATAATGAGTAATGAAGTGATATCTTTCAACTGTTCTGCAAATTTCAGATGAAAGTTCTTGTTCAGAGATTATTTAATTAAGAAATCCCAGATGCACATAATAAACAGAAACATGTTGGTGGTGTAGTATCCTGCTTAGTTGAAAGATATTTTTTAAAAAGAAAAATAGAAGATTCTGATAGTTTTGCAAGCACTGACTTCCTTCAGCAATTATGGCTGGCATTTATGACTATTATCTGTGGTATTATGATTGACAGGTTGAATAAATCTAAATGTAATATTAGCAATCGGCCCTCAAATAGTGTCAAAACCTCCACATCCAGAATGAATGTCAAACTCTCAACAGATCCACAATTACCAGCTCTCCTGCTAATTACAATCTTGTCATTTTTTAAATAAGAAATCTACAGGCGCAGTAATTGCCTTTTGGTAAGATTTTGTTGTTGTTGTTTTGTTTTTGGAGGGGTCAAGTTTGAGCCATCTGTAGACAGATGGAAGTGAAAGGAGAATGAGAGCTGTTATCCAAAACTCTGCAGCTGTCGGTATGTTTGAGACAGTCCTAATGGTTCATTAGCAACAGGCAGTGTGAGAGAAAAAGCATGGCCAGTGTGCACTGTCAGAAGTATGTCCTTCTCATGACAGGTTGTTCATGCAAATGTGGGTACTGATGTCAAGACTCATAATTACAAAACCGTGTTCGTATAGGCCTGGACCTAGGTTCTACCCATAATTTTTCTAGCTTTCTGGTCAGCTTCTCTTTTACGGGTTCAGTCCCATCAAGGGAGAACTAACGGAGGTTCTGAGCACTATAGTTCACACATTTTCTTCTCACATTTGTCTTTCTGTGATTTTCAACCAAGTCTTCTGTTAGTTTTAGTCTTTGGAGTAGAAAAGGCCAGAACCTAACGCACTCATGGGGAGATCCTGTGAAATTCAACGACGACGAAAATAGCCAGGAGCTGTTGGGAAAAACAAGCCTCTGTCTAGTCTATGTTGCATGTTGGATATGCCACACAGAATCATCTCAACGTCTGGCTTCTTTAGGTGACAAGGTTTGGGGAGAGTTACTTATTTATTTTATTTTGATGCATGTGAACACATTAGGTATGATTTTGATAGGGATCTCTTGTATCTGGATAATTGATTACATTGATTACATTCATAGGAGTGGGAAATCCTGCCTGGGAAAGACATTCTGACTGTGGAGAACAGGCAAACTGAGTCCTAGAACTAGAATTAATTTATTGTTCTCTGCTCTTGACTGAATATGACTTAGGCTATTGTTAGGTTATTGTTAGAAAAGAGAGCACACAAGTATATTTTCAAACATATTCATGAGGCAGCCATCATTTCTATAGTTTTTGTTGATGTTCTTTTTCCTTAAATGTAAAGCTATTGTAGGTTTTGTTAATGTTGACAATGACCCTATCTTAAATGTCCTCTGGCTTACCTGGGCCACTATTATTTTTTTTCTAGCTGCACATCTTCCCCCAATACCGTGTGCATCCTGCAGCACTCTCTATTGAGGATGCTACAATGGGTGCTCTTACTTGTAACAGTTTATTAATCTTTTAAAATGCCCTAGAACCATTTTATACTTTACAAATACTATTTACTTCCTGCTGTACTTATAAGTGCTGCGGAAGAAATTCTTGCCTGGGACCAGAATATTTCTATGCTTGCATAATTTTCCTAAGCTTCATAATTCAGTGACCAAGATTATTTGATATGCTTCAGTACTTATGATATCTCTAAAGTATCCTGCACAGAAAAGGAATTCCTGGAATGGTTATCAGGGTAAGAATTTGAAGTTCCACTTGGAATATTACATTTGGAATGGAAAAAGCAGCTTAAGAATACTTGCAGGGATGGTTGCATCACAAAATATTTTCAAGATGTCAAAGAGAAATATGTTCAAAGATAAAAATCCTGTGGGCTTAAGTTGCTTCATTTATCATGACTACGTAGTATTCAGCATTGTCTTTTATGTAAGGTTAGATTCCCCTTTCAAATGAGAGGGTGGAATGCAATATAACTCTCAGAAAAGAGAGAGGGAGTGGGAAGGAGGGAGTAATTTAACCCTTTCAAAGCTGAAATGAAAAGACCATTAATGGAAAAACAGGCAGAAAGACAAAGGGAGACAACATGAAATATTAGTAAATAGAAAGGATGCTGTTTCTAATAGGCAATTTGAGGACAGGGTGAAAATATAATGGTATATCAGAGTCTAAGACAAAGCGGTTAAATGGAACTCACTTTATCCATAGGGTCATTTGGGATTTGTGATTGAGGTGTTGATGCCACTGGCTGCCCAAGGACATAACGGAAGTGCATCTAGTGCTAATAAGCTTCACAATTACTTAAAAGCAAGCACCATTATCAATATGGCAGTTACTCATATCAACTCACCGATTCAGTGAATAGTCAGACATTCATTGATATCTGAAAATAACAATGTATTCATCAACTGCTTCTAAGTATGACCCAAGAAAGTAAAAGGGGACAGGTTTTATCACAGCTCATAGTTTCAGCCATCATGACAGAGCAAATATTGTTACCTCTAGTCAGTAAGCAAAGGGGGAAAGACTGCCAGCAGGGTTAGTCTTTCTCTTTTTTATGCCATCCAGACAGCCAGTTTATAGGATGGTACTAGTCACATACTGAGTAGGTTTTCCTCACCTATGTAATAATATCTAGATATACCTTTCAGATACTTCAAGAGGGGAGTTTCTCTAATCATGTAAAATTTCCCCGATTTATTTAAATTAACAACAATCCATAGTAACCATCACAAACCCACTATCAACTTGGCACCCACTTGTACATGCCTCCATCTCTGATCCTCTAAAGACTCTTCTCCACATCATAATGCAAACTATTTCCATCACAAAGGAAGGAATGGAATTGGGTAAAAGCAGGACCAATTCCAGAAGGGAAAACATTAGATCCTATAGCTTCATGTCTTACAAAGTCCTGTATGCATGTTATGATCTTCATGTTCATTTATGTCCCAAACTCAGAGACAGCTGACTTGAGCTAGTGGGAGCCCACTGACTCTGGACTCACCCAAGGAACCTGCATAGGACTGTATTAGGCCCTCTGAATGTGCATGACAGTTGTGTGACTTGGGCAGTTTATGGGGCCACTGACAGTGGGACCAGGATTTATCCCTAGTGTTTGAACTGGCTTTTTTTGGAACCCATTCCCTATGGAGCAATACCATGCTTAGCCTAGATACAGGGGTGAGGGGTTTGATCCTGCCTTAACTTGATGTGACAGACTTTGTTGATTCCACATGGAAGGCCTCACCCTCTCTGAGTTGTAGATGGAGGGGTGGAGTAGGAGGAAGTAGGGGTAGTAGGAGGAGGGATGGAGGGGGAACTGGGATTAGTATGTGAAATAAAGAGACTGTTTTTCAAAAAGAATAAAATTACAAAAAAAAGAAAGTGATTAGTAGTTAGTATACTTTAAAGATATTTTTTCAAAGCTGTATGCTGCTGCCATAAACTACAATAAATCTTTGCCTGACTTTGAACAATAGGAATTATAGGCAACTAAGGAATGCTGAGTGGGAGGAAGTCTTGTGCAGGGATAAGCACACCCAGTGGTTATCCATTGCAAATGGTCAGCCCTGAAAACATACATACAAGAAACATTATACCAATGGAGCAGATTATATTTAGGATATGAATATACAAATTATATGTGGACCTAATAACAATCTAAGAAGAGGTCATAAATTTGAAAGAGAGCAAGGAGGGGGTGTATGGAGGGAGAAAAGGAAGGGGAAATGTTGTAATTATGTTATAATTTTCTTTGTTCTAAATCTTTCTTAGAAGATTATTGCAAGTGACCCAGGAAGCATAGACAGTTACAAAGGTCTTTTTATGAAAATGGTGGACAGGAGTCTATGATGGCACAGCAGAAGTCAGAAGGCTATAGGAAAGGGGCCTACAGGATAGGAGGACAGGATCTGTCTTGAGAAGCTGACAAGACAAGCAAATGGAATTCCAGCCACCAGAGCAAATGCCATCTTGCTGACTCGCCAACTTTAGACTTTCTAATATCTAGACCAGTGATTGTAACTTTGTATTTTAGCCTTAGCGCTCATATTTGTTACAACAACAATGGAAAATACTACAAAGAAAATGAAATCAAGGCAAATAACCCCCCAGGAGTTTCTTAATGGCAAACATAGAAATAGTGTGTGTGGAGGCAAACCAGTGTATTTAAGATGGAATGAATCCATGAAGTATAAAAACAACCTTCAGATATACTCGCTCACAAAAATTGGGCTGAAAACTATTTAAGATACTTTAATTGACAAAAATTGTATATATATACATATATATATATATATATATATATTTGGACTATGATGTGTTGCTCTTGTGTAAGGGAGAATTTTTTGCTAACTGAGGAATGACTAATGTGAGCTAGTTAGCATAGGGATTGCTTTAAACAACTACTGTTTTTATTGTTAGAACATGTAAAATCCAGGGTCTTGGTCATTTCAGGTATACAATACATAGTCATTAACTAGACATCTTTCTGCAGTTTCTGAAATTTACCCATCCTGCATAATCAAAATTCTGCATTTTTCATCATTTCTCAGTCATTTTCTTCAACCAGGAACAAGTCTAATCTGTTCTTTGGTTCTGCCAGGCAGGAAGTATGAAAAGATCTTCAAATCTCTAGGCAGGAGGATTCCAAATAAATTTAAAGTTAAAAAGGAACCTATGTTGGGAAGCATTAAGTTCACTGCTGACATCCTGATTCTTCTAAGCATTATGGGACACTAAAAGATGACAAGTGGTTTTAAATTGATAAAATGATAGAAGTGGATATTTGTTGGCTGATGGAAGCAGAGGCAGACTCCCACAGCTAAACACTGAGCTGAACTCCAGGATTCCAGTGACAGAGAGGGAGGACTGATGAGAAAATGGGTTAAGACTGGGCTGTTTTAACCCCCAGAAACAGCTGACCTGACAAGGGTTAGCTCTTCAATCCCAGAATGATGCCTGAGATTCTAGCATGGGACTGATCAAGACCCCCTGAACATGGGTGTCAGTGAGGAGGCCTAGGTAATCTATTGGGCCTTGGGTAGTAGGTAAGTATTTATCACTCACATACAAATGGAGTTTAGGCGCCCATCCAACAATGAGAGATGCCCTGCCCTAGATGAAATGACAGACTATGGACACCCCCATGGAGGGCCTCACCCTCCCTGGGGGAAATGAGGGGATATTGGAGGGGTTGGTGGGAGGGTGTGGGAGGAGGGGAGGGAAAGGAAGGGGAACCTAGAATTGATATGTGAATCAACCTTGTTTCTAATTTAAATTTAAATTTAAAAATAAAAATTAAAAAGTGGATATTTGCATTGAGTTAAGCCATTAATCAAAATGAGATGAAAAGAATTATGAAAACTGCAAAAACCTAGTTAACAAGCTATGAATTTTTCTTTAAAGAAATATATAAAACCACACTCTAGCAAAATAAACTGTGAATCAAAGTAAAAGGAGAGAACTTATGCCAGAAATCTGAAACTAAAGAAAATGAAATTCTCTGTGTAATAGGTATTTTGTAGCAGAGAAATGAAGATGATCATATTAAAATAAATGATTTATTTTGAGTAAACAAAGTCAAGACAAAGATAAACCCTCTTTGGATCAGTGACATAAAGGAGAGAGTAAGGGGCTTTGGAGACAAGATAAAAATTGAATAAAATATTACAACCTTACTATCCCACAAGTCTTGTTTTTTCTTGTGTATTTGAGGAATGATTTATAAAATGTCTGGTTATGTCTTAGCAGTGAGCAAAGATTAGTTGAACACGAAGTTTTCCTTTGGTAGGTTCAAATGGCTTTAGTTAGATTTGAATGTGACTTTCCATTTATGATATTCCTGGTATTGTCCTTGTAGAGTCCTATTTTATCACCTTTAATTTTGTACTACAAATTCCAATTCGTATACAGATATTAATTATTTTTTCATTTTTTAATTTAAATTAAGAACAATTTTACTTTATAAATCAACCCCAGTTTCCTCTCCCTCCCATTCTCCCATGCTCCCACTGACCCCCATTGCATCCCTCTTTTGCTCCATAGAAAGTGTCTCTCAGCCATTTTGGATTCCTTTATTGAGAATTCTCTATTTAGTTCTCTTCCCCACTTTTTAATTAGATTCTTTGGTGTTTTGATTACTAGCTTCTTGAGTTCTTTGTATATTTGGGAAATCAGCCCATTCTGTGGGTTGCCTTTTTGTCTTGTTGTTTCTGTCCTTTGCCTTACAGAAGCTTCTCAGTTTCAGGAGGTCCCATTTATTAATTGTCCATATCAGTGTCTATGCTACTGAAGTTATGTTCAGGAAGCTGTCTCCTGTACCAATTCATTCAAGGATACCTCCCATTTTCTCTTCTAACAGGTTCATTGTGGCTGGATTGATGTTGAGGTCTTTGATTCATTTGGAATTAAGTTTTGAAGATGATGATAGGCATGGTCTTCTACATGCCAGCATCGAGTTACACCAGCACAATTTGTTGAAGATGCTTTCTTTTTTCCATTGTTTAATTTTAGCTTCTTTGACAAAAATCAGATGTTTTCACATGTGTGGGTTAATATCAGGGTTTTCTGTTAGATTCCATTGGTCTACCTTTCTATTTTTGTGCCAATACAAAGCTGTTTTCAGGACTATAGCTCTGTAATAGAGCTTGAAGTCAAGGATGGTGAAGCTTCTGGAAGTTCCTTTATTGTACAGAGTTATTTTGGCTATCCTTGGTCTTTTGTCTTTCTATAGAAAGTTGATTATTGCTCTTTCAAGGTCTGTGAAGAATTGTGCCGGTATTTTGATGCGGATTGCATTGACTCTGTAGAAAGCTTTCGGCAATATTGACATTTTATCCAAGAGCATGGGAGAGCTTTCCATTTTCTAGTATCTTCATTAATTTCTTTCTTTAAAGACTCAAATTTCTTTCATTTTTTGGTTATCATTACCCCAGATATTTTAATGTTGTTTGTGGTTACTGTAAATGGTGATGTTTCTCTGATTTCTTTCTCAGCCCATTTATCATTTGTATATAGTAAGGCTACTGATTTTTTTGAGTTAATCTTGTATCTTGCCAATTTGCTAAAGGTGTTTATCTGCTGTAGGATTTCTCTGGTAGAGTTTTTTTTTTTGGGTCACTTACATACACTATCATATGATCTGCAAATAGTGAAAGCGTAACTTCTTCCTTTCAAATTTGTATCCCCTTGATCTCCTTTTGTTGTCTTATAGCTAGAACTTCCAAGTACAATATTGAAGAAGTATGGAGAGAGTGGACAGCCTTGTCTTGTTCCTGATTTTAGAGGAATGCCATTGAGTTTCTCTCTATTTAGTTTGATGTTAGGTGTTGGTTTCTGTATATTGATTTTATTATGTTTAGGTGTGTTCTTGTTATCCCAGATCTCTCCAAGACCTTTATCATGAAGTGGTGTTGGATTTTATCACAGGATTTTTCAGCATCTAGTGAGATGATCATGTGGTTTAAATGAGAATGACTTTAAGGGAGAAATAATATAAAAAGCCCCATTTTATGAAGGTTATTTCATCTTCCTATTGTACTCACGGATTCATAAAATTTTTATTATTTTTATTTAAATTAGAAACATGCATGCTTCAAATGTCAATCCCAGTTCCCCTCCCCTTGTCCCTCCACAAGCCCCACCACTCACCCGCCCAATCCCTGCCCAATTCCTACATCATTCCTCAAGGAGGGTGAGGCCCTCCTTGGGGGAATCTCCAGAGTCTGTCATTTCATCTAGGACAGGACCTATGCTCTTCCCCATGTGTCCAGGCTGAGAAAACATCCCTCCATGTGTAATGGGCTCCCAAAGTTCATTTGTATGCCAGTGAACACTAATCTGCTACCCAAGGCCCAAGAGATTTCTGAGGCCTCCTCACTGACACTACATTCATGAAGTCTGGATTAGTCCCCTGTTGGCCTCTTAGCCATCAGTCTGGGGTGAAAGAGCTCCCCCTTGTCCAGTCAGCTGTCTTTCTTGACCCCTTTACTCATCACTCCTCCATCTCTGTCACTGGGGTCAGTTTCAGTGTTTAGCTGTGAGTATCTGTCTCTGCTTCCATAAGTCACTGGATGAAGGTTCTAGAATGGCATATAAGGTAGTCATCAACCTTATCATCAGGTAGGGGCTATTAATGTAATCTCTCTGCTATTACTTAGTTTTACAGTTGGTGTTATCCTTATAGATCTCTGGAAATCTCACTAGTGTCAGCTCTCTCCTCAAAGCTGTAATGACTCAATCTATTATGGTATCTCTCATCCTGTTCTCCTCTATTCTTAACCTGACTCAACCTTCATGCTCCCCCATGTCTTCTTCTACCCTAATCTTATCCCCCTCTCTTTTTCCTGGCTCCCTCTCCCCTCCCCCATGTTCCCAATATTCTCAGGAGATTTTGAGTCTTTCCACTTGTCTGGGGTGTAATGCATATCTCATGGGAACCTCCATGTTTCCCAGACTCACTGGCTCTGGGTTGTAGGCTGACACTCACCTGATCCATGTCTAAAATCCATATATGAGTGAGTACATACCATGTATGTCTTTTTGTGACTGGGTTACCTCACTTAGGATGATTTCTTCTAGTGCTGTCCATTTGCCTGCAAATTTCAATATTCCATTATTTTTTTCTGATGAGTAGTATGCCATTGTGTAAATGTACCACATTTTCTCTATCCATTTTCCAGTTGTGGGGGGAATATCTCTGTCTGGGTTTTTATTATTTGTGTTAGAGATAACTAATTAGGGTGCTCATAACTAAGAAAGATCAATTCTCTCTCTGTCTCTCTCTGTCTCTCATTAGATGCCTTTAGTTATTTGTTTATGACTGGGACACATGATATTTCCTCTCAATGTTAACAATTCTATTGATGGTATTCTTATTCAGGTTTTGTTTGGGTAACCAAATTGTTGAAGTCTCATGGGTTTAGTTTATTTGTCATTTCCAGGAAACACAATCTCACTGCAGACTTCCCAGTCCATGGTTCTTGCATTCTTTCTGTCTCCTTTTCAGCAACATTTCCTGAACCTTAGGTGCAGGAGTTGTGTTGTATATGTACTTATCAGGGCTAGGTATCAAATTCCTAGAAGACTTCTTTAGGAAGTCACTCCTGTGTTAAGAGTGGACCTCCAGTTAAAGCCAGGATTCCATCAGCTAGCACTGGTAAGAGGAAAAGTCATGTGAAAGAACAGTTTATATTTTCAGTAAGAGGATTTTTCTTACAGCAGAAGTTCAGTGAATGGTTATTTAGGAATGAGGAAGAAAAATACTGAATTCTTTTACAAGCTTATTCCTACCACATATTGCGAAGAGTTTGAAGGGAAACCCCATTGAACTTGATAGCACAGATCTACATCTGTGGCTGTTACTGACCCTATCACTCTTATAAATTTTCATTCAGTGGAGGCTAGGAATTATTAGCACTATTTGCAATCCCAGGATGTATTTTACAGAATACAGCATAAACTCAGAGGAGGCTCCTTTCGCCTGCATCTTCTGAAAAAGTGAGAGCCACCCACATATGGGGACACATGGCTGTGTGTGGGGTGGTGGGACTGTTTGGAAACAGTAAGACATTTCTGGATGTGCGAGAACCAAACTTAATTGAAATTAATTCAAAAGAAAATGTGTAATGAAAACAAGGTGGTTCTTCAGTGCTCGCCCACTTTGCAGAGTGATGTCACTGCTGTTCTGAACTTGTGCATTCTGCATATGCTCTTCTGCATAAGACACCAGCACTCTCTGAAACACCACAGCTCAGATTTGAGACTCTTGAATGTCGTAAATTGCAATAATTTTACTGTATGTATATAATTAAAGGAAAACAAAGACTACTAATAATTTCTCATTATCATTCCTTAACTTGTAAGTAGTAAAGAACAATGCTTTTTGATGTGTTGTATGAATATGCTTGATTTACAATTTTCCCCTTTGAGATTCATTAAAAAATATTAAATGAACTCTTATTTGGAATTAGAACAGAATTTCCAATAATTTCTGAAAAGTTCTTAAACACACTACTGCCACATTATACTAAAATTTTACATGGAGTGACATTCTCACTATTATGGATTGCAAAATTTAAACCTCAGTCAACTCTGAAAAGTATTGGAGATATTTTGTATGTACAGCACCAAATAGTCAGCTGTTGTTTTTAACTCTTTATGTTAAGCAAATATACACAGCTCAGTAGTATGAAAATTTGCTTTCATCTTTAGTAAATAGTGAATTATATATATACAAAAACTGTTTTGAAATAAATTTCAACATGATTTATTATTAGCAAATGTTAGATTTCTATGTCTGCATTAGGTATCTCTTTTTCTGGGGTTGCCAAAAATTTTGAACATAGAAAGGAATCATGTAGAGAAATGTTTAAGGAACTCTACTTTAAATTACATCTGTTTAAAACTGTGTAGCTTCCATTAATTGATACACTAAGACACTTATGGAATTCTTTTTTTTTCTTCATCTTCAGCACCTCATCTGAACTTCTGCAATGTGGACATATATTTTAAAAATGTCTTCCATCAGAGAAGTTGCTATCATTTATTGTTCAGTGAACTCCAAGGAAACACTTTTTTCCAAGCTAACCCTGGGGTGGTTAGTTTAGCTCTTTGGTATGATGGATTCTGTGAGGCTGGAGGAGGTTATGGTGAGGTCAGCATCAATTTTGCTGAGGTCTCCTTGGGTGCTGTTCCAGGCTCAGGATTCTTTTCCTTCATGCTGCTGGTTGAATAGAAAGGCGGTGTGTGTGTGTGTGTGTGTGTGTGTGTGTGTGTGTGTGTGTGTGTGTGTGATTGTGGTATGGAATGTGTATGCTTATGGTTGTGTAGAGTGTGTGAGTGTGGTTGTGTGTTATGTATGGTGAATGTCTGTGTTTGTGTGTGCAAGTGTGTGTGGTTGTGGTGTGGAGTGTGTGTGTGAGTGGTAGGTATGGTGAATGTGTGTGTGTGTGTTACTTTGCTCTGTCCTGCCAGGTTAAACTTGAACGCCTTCCTAAATGTTACACAATACTCACCGATTCATTTTGTTCTCATTTCGAAGGTTCTAGTAAAACTTCCAGCATTGTTTTCATACTTGCATTTGTTTATGTAAACACACACACAGGAAAAAAAATAAAACTTGTCATATTATGTTAGGACCCATCAATAGGGCTTCACTTTAATTTAATCATCTCCTTAATGCCCTCATCTCCTTATTCAGTTGCATTCTTAGCCAAGAGTTAAAGATGCACCATTAATTTCTAGAAAACCCAGCCTAATCCTTAACATCTACTTGCTCATGTAGTGATTATGGGGTAGTAGACAATCACTATGGACCTCAGTTTTACCATCTCTAATGTGGAAACATTAATGATATTTATGTACTACTAACTCTGTCTGAACTACAGAAATAAGAGAAGACTAACTTTAGGCTTCTGTATGAAACATGAGCAGTGTTTTTCAACATTCTGCCTATTCTCAGTACAGTCTTTCATACCATCAGGAACAACATTACCATTCTCAGCCTTCTCTTGTAAGTCTTGAAAAAGTTATCTCCCTCCAAATCTTTATCCTTATCTATTAATCTGACTAACAGCTTCCAATAGTTACAAATATTAAAAAAAATACTGTCTCTTTTATTCCCATGGATGCTTTCAATTCATTTGTATTTAGTAGCAAAACTCCTGTTTGTAAATGGTGCACCTACAAAGACCATACCTGAGCTATTGAAACCTACTTTGCAGAGAAAAATTAACCTAAATTTCAGTGCCAAGTTGCTAAAATCTATTCTGAATTTAGGCAAGTAAAGAGAAAGAGAGAAAGGAAGGAAGAAAGAAAGGAAGGGAGGAAGGAAGAAAAGAAAGAGGGAGCAGAGAAGGGGGGAGGGAGAAAGAAAGTGAGTGAGTTGATATACAAACAACCAAAACAAGCAAACAAAAAGCACGTTCTATATACTCTGATCCTTACTCTAAATTCCACTGGAGCTTTGGGCACCACTTTTAATGAGACATAGCATTTCTGATTGGTACACAACACTTTAAAGAGCAGTCACTCGTGGAGTTAGCATTTCCAGCTGAGGACATGTTCCTTTACAGTGTTCATCCTGTCCTGGTATACAACATGCATCTGTAATGGAAGCACTTTGTGGCAGAGGCAGGAGTTTGAGCTTGGGACCAGTCTCGGGGACTCTCTCTCATAATAAATACAAAAACCACTGTAAGAAGTCCTGATTTTAGTCTCTTCTGATATATATATACAGTTTCATTTTATTGAGGGGATACTGTGATAAACTATCAAGGAGTTGAAGTCAAAGTAGCAATTTGAGGGTAATAATGACTTGTAACCTTGGATACTTTCTTAAGTTTTCTTTCAATTTCTTTTTGAAACGGTCTTCTGGAACTTGATGAGTAGCTGTCAATTTCAGTCTCCTTCATGTTTCTCTGTGTTCATTTGATTTTCCATTTGATTACATAAAGTAGCCCCAGTGAAGGAACTAAGTCAAGCTCACCTCTGGGTATCTGCTAAGGATAAAATTAACTAAGGAATCTAAAAGAGGAGAAGTAGAGAGCCCATTAATGTAGTCATCCTCTCTGCACTCTGACTACCAGGAAGTAAAGAAGAGCTCTATTCCAGGTGCCCTCAGCCATAATGCTCTACCTCAGCCAGGGTCCACTGTGAAGGGTCTCTGTGACCATGAACTAAAATCGTTGAAGTCTTTAAGTTGCTTACGTCCTGCATTTTGTCACTGTGATGAAAATCTGAAAAAATATTTTGATCCTTCATTGATTGCAGTCTGGCCATTCTTTTAGAACAATGCTTAATATCTATGTTCCTAATGGTTTTGGGGGTTTAAGTCCATAATCATAGATAGAACCATAACAAATGGCTTCCACTTCTTTGTTAAACATGTTCTGTCACTTGGATTTGCTGAGGAAATAAAAGACTCCTTTAATTTAGCTACTGAATTGTTGTTTTTTTTTTTAATTTTAGAAGTCCCTAACCTTTGGTTATGGTATTTTACCCATTGATTGCTCTGGGACCATATGTTCATTCATATTTCAGTGGACTCTGAAGTAGCTTTTTTCTCAGTATTATTAGCATTTTGAAGTCAGAAAATATAACAGTTATCTTTACATTCCAGCGTTGAGCAGTGATTTCATGGATTAGGTTTTGAAAGAACATCTGCCAAGTAATAAAATGTTTCATTTCCAGTATTTGACACATACTTCTAAGATCACCCATGTACATGTATATACCTAACTCTCTGTCCAAGAGTATGGCCATTGTGTTCTCTTGTTATCATCTTCATTGCATTTATGAAAAGATGAGAAAAAGAGCCTATAACCAGGACCAGAGATCAGGTTTCTGTGTTTCAGTTGTTTATGTGCAAGTTAAAGGTCATCTAGCTTCTCCTCGATAAATAGGACAGAAGGACAAAAGATGGAGTTGGATATTCTTTGATGTGATTCTTCTTGTGACATTCTGTGATTCTAGGTTTTTTATTAGAGGATTTAGATATAATATACAGATGAAACATGTAAAAATGTCTATTATTTCTTCAGAAATGTTATGAAAGCCTCTAACTATTCATATTTATTCACTGTGCATTCCTTGTCTGATAAAATGATTATGTTTCATATCAATTAACCATAGCATGTCTATTCATACTCTCACCTACTTACAATTTCATTCAAGTTCATTTCCCTGAGATAAGTGTTTCTCTGTTAAATGGAATCAATTAGACAAGAGTCACCCTGCATATGGAATTTTCCAGTTCACAAAGTTGAAATTCTGCCTTTTTCTCAAATGAAAGTTTTATTCAAGTTATTAGAGTTATACATGTTAAAACAGATAGAATTGAGCTAGATGCTCTGGGGAAGATTGTCAGTTATACCAATGAAGAGATATTCCCTGCAGAGTTCTACCCAGCTGCAGAACAACTGTAATAAAAGGACCCCAGGACACATTGTGTTTGCGAATACCGCCATTGCAAGGATAGGGATAAAAGACACACTGTGGTGGAGCAAGCTGAATTCCTTGCTGTCATGTCATGTCACCTACATGAAAAGGCTATTATGGAAATGGATCCTCTAGCCCATCTCAGATAATGCCAACCTAGAGAAGTGTCTGACAACTAATCAAACCTAAACTAAGAGGGAAGAAATTTATCACTGGAAAAGATATACTGAATATTACCTAAGTAATCGCTCAACTAAAAAGCCGAGTAGGATGAAAGTTCACTGATTGTCATATGAAAGAGTGTGAGAAAGGACTATGAAAAATTGCCACAAACTGTATTAGTGCTGATAAAAAGTGAAAGTCAAGAGGGAAAACAAGATGTTTCTCCTTGAACAGCTAAGTTTCTGCAGCTCTCCAGCTTAGCCTTGTGAATCACTCCACTATGTAAAAATGTTGTTTGTATATGTTTTTGGTATAAGAATTTCCTAACACCTTTTAAACATAATTTATTATGTGAAGGGATTAGTTTGGATTTCTGGAGATTGTGGCAGAACACTTTTTACAATTGCTAACTACACCAGCAAATATTTCAGTGTGACAGTGTTATAACATAAGAGAATGACCAGTGGGAAACCTCTGATGTTACCCATCAGAATATAAGTGAATATAATCTCTCTGCTTGCTACTCAACAGGTCTTCAAACATTTTTAAACCCATGCTTCATCTTACATCTGGTTTTCATTAATCTGGGGTTAGAGGCTGAGAATCTTACTCCAGACTTTAGGTAGCATTCATCATTGTTGTTTGTTTTGTCATTCATTGACTTTATTATTCATTGTTTGAGTATTTATTCATTTATTTACTTTGAGATGTGATCACAATGTTGTTCACCATCTATGTTGGAAATAATCATATTGAGATTGATGACGACCTTAAATGCCATCCTAGAGCCTTCATCTAGTAGCTGATGGAAGCAGAAGCAGAGATCCACTGCTAAGAACTGAGCTGAACTCCTAGAATCTAGTTATAGAGAGGGATGAATGATGAGGAAAGGGGTCAAGCCCATATAAGCAGTTGACTTGAGCAAATGGGAGCTCATGGATCCCAGTCTGACAACTGAGGAACCAGCATAGGGCCACACCAAGCCCTCTAAACATATGTATTAGTTAGGAGGCCTGCCTGGGAAGTCTACAGGGCCTCTGGCAGTGGAACCAGTATTTATCCCTAGTGCATGAATGGACTTTGGCAGCCCATTCCCCATGGAGGGATACTCTCTCAGCCTAGGCCCTACCCCAAATGATATGACAGACTTTGATGATCCCCCATGGAAATCCTCAACCTCCCCGGAGAGTGGATGGGGGATGGGATGGGGAGGATTGGAGGGGGACATGGGAGGATAGGAGGGAGAGGGAATAGATTGATTTGTAAAATAAGATTGCTCCTAATTTAAATTAAAATTTGCAAAAAAATCAAAACAAAACACCACAGTGCTTCTATTCCCAGCATGGCAAAAGAAAGCAATGTACTACTAAGGCCAGGTCAAATCTTAAATAAGATGGATTATTTTCTTTGGGTAAATTTTTGGTATGCTAATAATAGGCAGCTGTATTATATTTTGCGTATCCTTTATCTCTAATTATTTTTGAGGTTTAAGCTTGTTTTTTTAAATTTAGAATATTAGCCTATAATAATGAGTTACCTTAGCAGCAAATCATATCACATTCCCAAGTTTCCAGGTATAGAGTGTGCAAGCTTCATGTGATACCCTTATGAATAAGTGCCCCAAAAAGTCAAGAAACAGCATGTTTCAGGAGGGCCTAGCGGTTCTTCCCAGTACAGATGCCATTTCCTTCTGGCCTGGAGAGGGTCACACAGAGCAACTGCCTTTTTACTACAGAGTCCCTTTCCACCGCTCAGAAAAGTTTTCATCCCATGTTAAGCTTTAGTAATTGTTCAAAGTAGAGGCATCTGTTACTTTTCTATTACTGTGATAAAACTCCGTGGCCAAGAATAGAAGGAAGGGTTTATTTGGCACTTATAGATAAGAGGGGTAAGAGCTCATTACCATCACTGTTGGGACTTGTGGCAGCAAGCACCAGACATGACAGTGGGCATGGCGGCTGAGGACCGCAAACAGCAAGCACCAGACATGACAGTGGGCATGGCGGCTGAGGACCGCAAACAGGAAGCACCAGACATGACAGTGGGCATGGCGGCTGAGGACCGCAAACAGGAAGCACCAGACATGACAGTGGGCATGGCGGCTGAGGACCGCAAACAGGAAGCACCAGACATGACAGTGGGCATGGCGGCTGAGGACCGCAAACAGGAAGCAGGAAGAATGAATTCAAAAATGGCCAAAGACTTTTGAGACCTCAAAGCCTTCCCCCAGTGATATACTTCCCCCAGCAAGGCCACACCTACAGAACAAAAACAATATTGCAATAGTGTATGTAATTGCATATACTAAGATCCTCAAACAAAGCCACCAATAAAGATACCAGTTAATTCGATACCTTCCAAAATTACTGTTTTCTCTATATAGTTCTTTTTTTTTTCTTTTTAGACCTGTCCTATTAGCCAAAGGTTTCCTCCCTGCACGCTGTTACAAAACTTGCTAATGAATCAGTAATGCTGAAAGCGGAGTTTAAAAGGATTTATGGAATGCTGGTGTGCTGGGGATGTGATCTCAGGCACCAAAAATGAAGAGAGGAAAGTGACACAGGACAGAAGAAAAGACCTGGAATGCAGTACTTGGGCGAACCTGTGTCTCTCCGGGTCTGTGCTGAACGCACTTCTCAATGAAGAACAAAAGCTTGTAACCTCAGTTATAGGCTCTTCTCTGAAATTTAAGGCTGTGTGTCTGTCACTTTCATGGTTTCCTCAGAATTTCAGCAACTAAAGAGAAGAAAAGTATGGCTGGCATTTCATGTAAATGTAGCATGCTGTGTACTATCAAGAACACTGCTGAATCTGAGCCAAAGAGATGAAGGAACAGGGCAAAAAGAAATCCATTATATTCACATTATAGTTTAAATTCATCTGTTTCATAAATGAGACCATTTAAGATTAGAAGCTCAACTAATTTGCTCATGGTCAAAATGATAAAGAAGCAAACCTCAGCAGAGATGAAGAGGTTTTAGCTTCATCCCCATCTACTGAAGCAGAGTCTATGTTGTGACAAGACTGCCAGGTTAGTATTCATGCAGATTTAGGTTCTGCAGGCACAACATGAAAATGGTTCTCTTAAAATGTTCTTAAATAACAACAGTATATAATATCAAGTGACCCGAAAGAGCTGCTGTTCTTTCTAGCCAAATCAAACAGATTTCTGTAAGTATTTTCTTTCTCAAAACTTAAGCAAAACTTAGAGATACTTTGCTGAGAATGACCTATTCGAATGGGTCAGTTTTTCAGACATGTAGGTGAAATGAATAGTGTGCTGTTGTCATTGGTAAATTGCATGCTAATCCGAGGAGAAGGGGCAATATACAAGACACATTGGATCATTCCTTTCCTATTACTGCTGCAACACAATGCAGAAAACTGATTTATTTCACAACTGGTGATTTCCCTGGTCTAGATTACAACATCTTTGCAAATGGCTAAAGTAAAGATATTGGAGCATCTGGGAAATCTTTACCTAAAACTCACTTTGAATTCTGACTTTTACTGTGATATCTAAGTCCCTGCTAGCTTGCTGTTCATCTACTCAGAGTAGTCCTTAACTTTTGGAGGCCTCTGAAATCTTTTCACGTAGGAGACTCTATCACAAGGACACTGACGCCATGTCAAATCTGCTGGGAATCCCTCTGATTTTTTCTTTGGTCCTGTACATTGGTTCATCCAACACCTTTTTTTTTAAATGTGTGATTACTTGGATTAAAGCTTAATTTTCCTTTAGGCCTTTAGATAAATAATGGATATTCTCTTTTACTATATGCAACTTTAACGACATCTGCAAAAATCATATGACACATATTCACATTTCAAGGATAAGGTATGGATAAATTTATAGGGCCATCCTTCTTTTGACAGGATGCTTCCAGAGGTAGGGGCTGCAGTGGGGAGAAAGCTGTGGCTGTGTTTTAAGTACCATGAATATGGGAAATTAATGTTTTCTTCAGCACATACTTTTTGAATAAATGTTTCTTTCAGAAGTTCTACCTAACAAATAAATGTTTGATCAGTAGGTTCTTATTAAAGGTTATAAACTTGAAAAGAAGTAACTTTCCACAGGGCTTAGAACCAAGGGCCTTCTGCATATGAGGCAGTACACTATCACTGGGCTCTTCTGGCCACTGTTTTTTCCTTAGCAATGTTAAATTTCATTAACTGGAGAATGAGGGTATACTTAATTGAAGACAGATACTGATTCTTTTTCTTTCATATTCCTTCAGCTTAATGGCTGGAATAGAATATTTTTCAGCTCTCACTGATTAATACCAGTGTGACAAGGTAGATGGGAATGATGCAAGGCGATGGGGAGAACTTACAGATCAGCAAGTTGGTTAACACAGCACTCTGTCTGCAAAGAAAAAAAGGCAATGACTTCCAGTTCTTAAAATGACAGGGTTGAGTAAAGGCACTTCGTGAATCAGATGCAAAAAAAGCAAAAATAAATAAATAAATAAAAGCACCTTTTTATTTATTAAATTAAAAGCAATCTTATTTTACATATCAATCCCAGTTACTTCTCCCTACTGTCCTCCCACTCCTCCCACCATCTCCCCATTCCACCCCCCATCCACTCCTCAGAGAGGGTGAGGCCTCCCATGGAGGACCATCAACTCTGTCACATCATTTGAGGCAGGACCTAGGCACTCCCCCGTGCATCATGGATTTAGACTGAGAGAGTATCCCTCCATAGGGAATGGGCTCCAAAAAGCCCGTTCATACACTAGGGATAATGATTCCAGAAGCCCCATAGACTGCCTAAGTTCCCCAACCGACACCTACGTTCAGCCGACCTATTTCAGTCTTATGCATGTTCCCTAGCCATCAGTCTGGAGCTCATGAGCTCCCACTTGCTCAGGTTGGCTCTTTCTGTGGGTTTCCTCAGCATAGTCTTGGCCCCTTTGTTCATCACTCCCCAACTCTACAACTGGATTCCAAGAGTTCGGCTCAGTATTTGGTTGTGAGTCTTTGCTTCTTCTTCCATTAGCTCCTGGGTGAAGGCTCTATGATGGTATTTAAGGTTGTCAACAATCTCACTATAGGGAAAAGGCATTTAAGGTAGCCTCTCCTCTATTGCTTAGATTTTTGTTGATTCCTGGGAATTTCCCTACTGTCAGGTTTCTCTTTAAGCCCATAACAGCTCCCTTTGTCAAGATATCCCTTTCCTTGCTCTCCTTCTCTGTTCTTCCCTCGACTTGACTTTCCTGATGCCTCAGGATGTCTTCCCCCACTCCTCTTCTCACCTCCTCTTTCTCCTCCCTCCCTCCCCCTCTCCCCTGTGCTTGCAATTTACTCAAGACTTGTCTCTTTTCCCCTCTTGGAGGGTCCATGTATGTCTCCCTTAGGGTCCTCTTGTTTCCTATCTTTCCTGGTGTTGTGGATTGTAGGTTTGATCTATGTCTAATATCAAATTATGAGCGAGTACATGCCATGTGTGTCTGTGTATGGATTACCTCACTCAGGATGATGTCTTCTATTTCGATCCATTTGCTTGGGAATTCAGGATGTCATTGTTTTTTTCCACTGAGTAATACTCCATTGTGCAAATGTATCACGTTTTCTTTATCCATTCTTTGGTTAAGGGGCACATAGGTTACTTCCTGGTACTGTCTATTACAAATAATGCTGCTATGAACATAGTTAAACAGTTGTCCTTGTGATATGAATGTGCATCTTTTGGGTATATGGCTAATAATGGAATTGATGGATCTTGAGGTAAGACTGATTTCCATTTTCCTGAGAAACTGCCATACTGATTTCCAAAGTGGCTGTACAAGTTGGCATTCCCACCAGCAATGGAGGAGTGTTCCCCTTTCTCCACATCCTCTCCAGCATAAACTGTCCTTGGTGTTTTTTATTTTAGCCATTCTGACAGTATAAGATGGTATCTCAGAGCTGTTTTGATTTGCATTTCCCTGATGACTAAGGATGTTGAGCAATTCCTTAAGTGCCTTTTGGCCATTTGAAATTCCTATGTTGAGACTATTCTATTTAGGTCTGTATCCCATTTTTAATTGGATTATTTGGTGTTTGGTGATTAGCTTCTTGAGTTCTTTGTATATTTTGGAGATCAGTCCCCTGTCAGATGTGGGGTTGGTGAAGATCTTTTCCCATTCTGTAGGCTGCTATTTTGTCTTATTGACTGTGTCATACAGAAGCTTCTCAGCACTGCTTTTTAATTCATTGTGTTTCCATTTGAGTGTTTGTTAGCATAGAAACTACCTTCATAGCACACACTCCATCAGCATAACTTGCCAATGAATCAGTTTAAAAAAACAATAAACTTTCAAGTGTCATAACAATCCTTGCCTATATATATGAACAAAACATCATTATAGGGAGAGGCCAGAATTAAACAAGGCCAAAAGTATTTTAAAAAATCAAGTTCAGAACTCATTTGAATCAATCTGAGAGTACAAGCTGTGGTTAAACTAATCCTACCACTAGGGGAGGATTGACATTTTCCTTACACACATTCAGATGTTGTCTCTTCTACTATGTGAAATAGAAACATCATGAAGAAATAATGAAATAGACATAGAGCATGACACATGTGGTGGGCATTTGTTTGAAGGTTTAGGAGGGGAGGTTCCTTTAGAAAAGAGGAAGAAACTCAGTACAGACCCTTACAACATTCTTCTTTCAGACCCATACCTGACACAGGGCTTGGGACTTTCATGCTCCTAAAGATAGTGTTAAGTCTTGCGAAGATTTATTACCCAGACACCAGAAATGCTGAAGGTCGTACTGCAATCTGAAACTGTCTCAAATGTTTTTTGTTTGGCTTCACCAAAAATGCATTGGGCCAAACACTTTTTCTCCTTAATTTTTAAACCCTTGTGTATTTTTAAAGAAAATTCAATCCACATGTTGCTTATGCATTTACACTTAACTCATCACATTCCTCTTGTGTAAGAGCAACTTGGTGACTAAAGAGGCTTTGGAAATTACTTTTCTTTGAAGCTTTTTAGTATAAAAATAATAGCATGTTCTTTGGTGCAACTCACTTTACATACCCAGGTGTTTGTTTTTATATTATGAAAAGAGTAGAATATAGAATGTATTTGTCCTTTGGTCCTGTGTCCATTACTCA
The DNA here is from genome assembly GCF_017639785.1 of Mesocricetus auratus. Classification (NCBI taxonomy): domain Eukaryota; kingdom Metazoa; phylum Chordata; class Mammalia; order Rodentia; family Cricetidae; genus Mesocricetus; species Mesocricetus auratus. Next base: position 28,354,809 of record NW_024429192.1, on the reverse strand, counting down.
ATATTAATAATAATAATAAAAAATAATAATAAAATGCCATCATTACCATTAGCCTTAACTGTTTATTAGTTACTATTTACTATTTTATAAGTGTTATAAATTCAGTGATTACAACATTGGTATCATAAAACTATGTACCTTGAATAGTATGTTTGTTAACAAGGACTAACTTTTTGGCAGCCTCGAGGAGAAATTAACACCCAGAATTTACAGTGTACTGCTTTTTATATTATTTTTCAGATGTATTGGCATACTCAGAAAGAATTTCCAAACTGCTTTTTGCTTTCTGAAAGCTCTTGTGTTCTTAAATTTGTGTTTATGATTTTTACTTTCATTGTAATGTTCGTCTCCCTAATCTTTTTTACTTTTTGAAATTCAAATCCTTGATGGTCTACATTTTTTTTTTGGTTTTTCGAGGCAGGCTTTTTGGAGGCTGTGCTGGAGCTTGCTCTGTAGACCAGGCTGGTCTTAGACTCACAGAGATCCACCTGCCTCTGCCTCCCGAGTGCTGGGATTAAAGGCATGTGCCATCACTGCCCAGTGAAAATGTTTTTTTATTATACTCTTTGTTTGCCCAGTTACAATCACTACAACATGTGATCTCAGAAGATGTGGCTTACTGGGTTTTAATACTTGCTGAGTGAGTTATAGAACCTTTTCCACCTTGTTTTTTTATGAAAATATATAGTAAAACTAGTAAAATTCCAGGTAAAATAGATTATGGTTCTGTCCCCTTAAAAGTCATTTATATTATAAATTATTTTGAGGTAAAGCCTTATTTTAAAATGTTTTACTGCATGTCTTAGAAACACATTGCACATCAAAACAAAGGGATGAGTTGAGTGAAAACTGTCAATTATCAATATTGTTTATGTATAAAAGAGGCACTACCACTAATTAATAGAACATTGATCTGACGTTGTGCTGGGTTCAGAAGTGTGAAAAGACAAACTCCACGTTGGACAGCTTTCTTTGTTTTGAGAGCCACATAATGAATACAATTACAGCACTGTGAAAACTAAGAAGGTGAAAATAGAAAAGAAGAGAGAGCACCTCAGCATAGACTCAGCACAGGCTTAGTAGAGATCACAACGGGAGGCTCTGCAAGTGCAGCAATACAGCAGACAGACGAAGTCTGCATTGCATGGGCTTTTGTTTATGATCCATCCTTGTTTATGCTGGTTACTGTTCTACTTGCCCCGAAAACCCACTTAGCTCCCACATCTGTCTCATAGGCATTTTCATTTGAACTCTGCGGAAAGGAAGCAGAAGTATAGGTAGTGTATGTTTTCAGTGGCCCTGCTCTTCACCTCAATATAATGACTCCTATGGCAGATTTAAACAACCACAAAAAAGCAACAGCAAGGAAGAGCAACACTTTTGACCTTTCTAAGGATAGATTAATCCAGAGCAGTGGTTCTCAACTTTCCTAATGCTCCAACCCTTTAATACAATTCCTCATATTGTGGTGACACTCCCAACCATAAAATTATTTTAATTGTTACTTTATAACTGTTATTTTACTACTGTTATGAATCATGATGTAAATACTCTTGGAGACAGAGGTTGCGAATGTGGTTGTGACCCTCAGGTTGAGAACCACTGATCTAAAACAATGTAGAAGAGAGTTGGAGCTGAAAACATGAAGAGAGACTGTATCATACAGGATTAAGCTTGACTAAATCACTATTATTGTGATATTATGCTTTCTAATATTGGAAAGGAAATTCTGGCACCCTTATGGCATGCTGCCTATCAGATGGTTGTGCTATACAGAAAGAGTAAGGTGAACATTTTGTGACATGTTACTTTTAGACAAATGGAAATAATGGACATACGTTGTTATTTCCATGTGTTTCTGATCAGGGTAATGAAGGAAATGCTGATGCTGTCTGTCAAAGAGAAGAAAAAAGACAATAAAAATGATGGATTTATTGGGAGTAGTTAATTTTGATTGTCATCTGAATGGATGGAGAAGCACCAAAGAGATTAATGAAGGATATATTTGGGTGTGTCTGTGAAGGCATTTAGAGAGAGAATTGGGTAAAGTTGTAAGAGTCACAGAGAATAGAGCCACTTCATTCTATAGCCTTGGAGACTGGGTGAATAAAGTGTTTAAAGGAGAAAGCTTGCAATGAAAGCATGTTAATACTCTCTCCTCCTGTAGTCCTCCTCCTGGTCCTTCTCCTCCTGGTCCTCCTTCTCCTTTTCATGCTCCTTCTACTTCCTGGATGTTACAATGGAAGCTGCTGTGCTCTGTCTTGTCCTCTCAACCATGATGAACTAAAATTTCTGAAACTGTAAGAAAAAGTACATATTGTATCTCTGACATTTCTTCTCTCAGGATATTCTCCTAGAAGATAGTGAGAACAGGGGACAGAATTTAGAACAGACTGATGGTAAAAAGCTGCTGTTTTGAGAGTATAAAGTTGGGGTCAGAAAATGTCTGATTTGTGAAGATGCATCCTGTTAAAAAGAAGTTAATGGATTTGTAGCAAGATGGTAGGAAACATCTTTTTGTTATTGTTGTTTTGATTCTGTGTGTTTGTTTTTGTTTGAGACAGAGTTTCACCATGAAACCATAGCTAGCCAGGCCTTACCCTATATAGTCCAGGCTGACGGAGATCTGCCTGACACCAGAGTGCTGAGATTAAAGGTGTGCGCACCACTCTTGGCAAAGAAATCTATTTTGGGGGAGCGTCTCGGGAATTGGCTAAGCCTCACCCACTCTAAGTTCAGAGATTGTAAGGAGTAAACATACTTGAAAGACCTGCTTTGGGAAGAGCACCTGAGGAACCTGCTTGGATACATCTGACTTCAGACTAGTTACTCGAGTCCCACTGCTCTGCAACTCAGAGGAGCTGAAGACGTTGGCCTGCACATCTGCATTACCACTTGAGATGCTAGCAGAACTTGCCATGACCTGTGATGCGAAGTGTTTAGGAAAGACTTACAAAGCTCACAGAAACTTTCACCTATGTTTTGAAGAGAGGCCTGTGAGCCTAAAGCAATGCATGATAAGGCAGTGACACATGTAAAGTAGACATGGAGGCAGTGCAAGACATGTGGCAAATGGATCCCAAGTTGGCGATGCTGGAAAGACAGACAGGGTGTGAAAGAAAAAAGTCACGTAGGCTACACAGAACAGGGGCCAAGTACTTCAGAGCTCATGGCATGCTATCATGAGATGAACCCTGGATGGTGAGTATGAAACTATAGGACGTAGTATATGTCTTTACTGGGTTTTGATCTTTCTTGGTCTTCTCCTTCTTGAAGTTTTACTATATTTCCATGTAGACATGGGAATATATGGCCTGTGATACTGAATTTTGGAGAAATGTAACTCTGTTTTGATGTTGCAGGAGCCCACAGTCAAGGTTTTGTCATCAGGCTGAAAGGAGATTTTTGTTCTAACAATGGTAGGTCAGCTGAAACACATGAGATTAAAAACATGTTTTTGTCTATTTTCTTTCAGCGTTATTGAAACATAACATATAAAAGTGTATATCTTTATGATATTCAAGGTGTTTTTAAATTGAAGAATTTGTTACTGGAAGTAATTTAACAATAAAAATTTAGCATTTTGCTTATTGCTGCATAAATCATCTTGTAAGGAAAAATAAAATCCATCTCATAAAAAACAACCTTAAAGTAATAATCACTGTACATCTATTTACAGAAGAGATACTGATACAACACTTTAAAAATGCTTCTGTATTTCTCTTTTATCCCATGAAGTGGTCGAATCTATCAGAAATTAATTCTACTTTGTTGCTGCTGCTTTCATGACAGCACATAGCCCAATATATTAGTAAGTTTCTCACTGCTGCAACAAGATAGCTGGAAAAGTGATGTAATAAAGGTTAACTTTGGCTCACAATTTGAGGGATTACAGCCTAACACAGAGGGGAAAGTATGCTGACTTGAGTATGAGGTGATTGATCACATTGCGTCTGCACACAGAGGGAGAGGGGAATACAGGGCATCAATCCATTTTCTCCTTTCTTTCAATCTGAGTCTCCAACCTGTGGAACAGTGTCACAGTTATGGTAGGACTCATGTCTCTCTTCAGTTAAACGCATGCAAGGTTGCATTTCCATAGTGATTCTAAATCTTATTCTGAATTACAGATGTGACAATCAAGATTTACCGTCATGAACCATACCCCCGCATCAACCAGATACCCAAACGCATGATGTTAAAATTACAATATTCTAGACAGGCAGTGGTGGTACATGCCTTTAATCCCAGTATTTGGGAGGTAGAGGCAGATGAATCTCTGTGAGTTCCATGCCAGTCTGGTCTACAGAGTGAGTTCTAGGACAGGCTCGAAAGCTACAGAGAAACCCCATCTTAAAAAAAAAACTACAATATTCTATTACCTCATTTAACAAATGAAATTAGTCCATTAGTGTCTTCCAGGTCCCTGTAGTTTTTAACAGTTCTCAAAATTACAAAGTAAAAATACAAACTCTTCTGAGATGTATGGAAAGTTCATATCTATGAGCCTTTAAAAATAAGTTTATAAACTTAAATTATGCAACAATGTTCTCATTTCAAAAGAGAGGAAAGATGAGAGTAGGTAAGACCATCCCGGCAAGGAAATACACAACTCCACAGTTCCATGACATCTGAGACTCATGATGAAATCATCTGGTCATCATAGGTGATAGGAGTCCCATGCTTCTAGCTATGCCTCCTGAAACATACAGAGCCTCTTATTTGACGGACTCCTCCCTGCCCAACCTCCATGCACAAAGCTTTCCACAGAAAATATACCATTGAATCAGCATTTCCAACATCCTGTGCTTGCCAAACCATTTGGGCTTCACCTTCAATGTTTCACAAAAAGACCTCTCAGTGCCTCCTCGTAAAGATCTGGACCCTGCTGGCTAAACAGCCTTCTGGAGCTTAGCCTACGACCCCATGGCTGCCTCTCTCTTCTGCCTTTCTTGTCTGCAAAACCAGCACCACATGCACAAGGTTGATAAATTTGTTGTCAGTTGCAGATGCAGCCTGGCTCCTTATATCACAGCTGTAGTGACCTCTGTGCACCCTGTTGGTTGAATCTGAAAATACATTTTCCACACAGTTGTTTTTGATTAGGAAACCTTCAAGGGCATTGTGAAGTCAGGTTCTTCCTTTTCAATGGCTTTTCATTTTCACAAGATGGACTCTCTGATGAGTCTTTCTGTGTCTTTAGGTCACTGTTTCTATTGACCCATTTTACGTTGAAGCTTTAGTCTAACAAACCTAGTATCTATTGGATGAATACTGTCTGCAAGAAATAGAAATTCATTGTCATTTCAGAAGGCACAACACTGAGACGAAGATCAGACCTCAGCTTAAATAAGCAAATTAGTTTTGTTCATGTGCTTTTCTGATTGATAATATTTCAATAGAAAAGTAGGTAACATTGCCTACTTTTAATAAACTGTGGAATTAATTTTGGCAAGGTATAAAAAATGCACCAAAGCCATATTATGCAAGTACTATGTTGGAATCAAGATTCATATAGTATTTGGCTTGAGCCCCCATGGCCACACTTTCATCAGCATTCCTGGAAATAATACAATACTTTTTATCTTTTAACAGCACTTGTGAATTTGACATCTTAATGATTGATCTTTTCCTTTAATGTGCTTGTGTTCCAGTACAGATACCTATTGAACATTTTTGTACTGCTTATGCTTTTTCCCTTTGTGGTCATACTTTTCATATACAGCTGCTGACAATTTAATTTTTATAGTATGTAGCTTTCCATATGTTCTGTATATTCTTGTATGGCCATGATTGAATATGGTCAATTTGTAATAAGAAAAAATAACTCTTTTCTAGAATTAATCGACATCTTTTTCACTCATGCCTCTCTTAATCTTTCCTTTCTTCTATCCTTTTGTATATTTTCTTCCCTTTTAAAAATAACTTCACTATAGATGTATAGTTTGTAGGACTGAGAGGGGAGATTTGAGTTGGAGTTGGCTTGATTATTCCTTCTATGTATGTATTCTACTCATTCTATGTATTCTGTGGGAGACATTTTTCATACATGATTTCAGAAAAGCATCTGTATTGGATCTCATTGAATTTCAATTTTGTTTTTCTTAAGAACATAATTATTATCATTTTATAGACAAATTAAGTGAAACTCAGGGAGTATTTCTGAAATAATGCAGTTTGTTATCTGAACAGAGATTCACTCCAAGTTTTCTCTTTGTCAACACCTGTGAGAGTTTTCTCCTCTTATTCTGTCTCCTTTTATCACTGAACATACTATTTTGAGATTTCTGAGATGAAAGAACATTTGAGGCTCCTTCTCCCTTCCACTTCAACTTATGTTTCAGGGAACTATACCACAGACAATTACTCTACTTACTTAAAGTCATATAATTAACCACCACAATACTCATGTTCTAATTACAGTTGTGTTGTTTTTAATTCCATATTTAGATAGTAGATAATTAGGTTATTCTTTGGCTGTGACTGGTAAAATGAAACAGACAAGAATGCACAACATGACATGTGGTTGTTTTGTATTCCTGCCACAGCACCAGGTAATAGAGTGCAAAATCTCAACGTGAACTTTGACTCCTGTCTGCTTTGGCAGGGCATGCTTTCCTGTCTACAAAGCCCCGGCCTGCTACAGCTGTTCTTGGGAGGGTGATGATAAAACATCATTCTGTGAGAGTCTCTTCTTACAAGGTGTGTCCATTAGCAGACACAATAGGACACATAACCAGCTTGGGTACTAATCAGGGAATTCAGTACTGCTTTTCGGTATGTGTATAAGCTTTCTCATTGATTGACAAGATACCCGACAAAATAAATAGTATTTATTTTAGCTCAAAGCCTGATCGTATAATTCATTGTGATGGGAGAAGACATGACCCCCAGAACAACGTACGTAGTTGCAGCATCAGGAGTGTGAGGATGTGGGAACAGAGCACCTGTAGTCACAGAGCAGAAGATGATGAATGCTAGAAGAGCCCTGTGAAGTTTCTCCTTTTATGTTAGTCTGAGGACCTCAATCCGTGGAACTGTACCACCCCCACAAATGGTGGATCATTCTTCAGTGTAACCTGTCCGAGAACACCCTCACACACAAGTATGGAAGCAGGTCACAGAGGTAGTTCTAAATCTGATAGAATCTGGGTCCCACAGGCTAGCTAGAACACCTCTCTGGTAAATTTAGACAATTTGCCAATAAAGATTAACCACTACAGTGTTACTTGCTGTTATGATAGTATCAACATGCTAGTGTTACAGGAATTCTAATAGGTTTTAATAATAAAAGCCCAGAGTCAGATATGGGGGGGGGCGAGAGCTGCTGAGAGACCAGAGTGACAAAATCACAGCCACTTTACCTACTCAACCTCCCAGCTGTAAAGAGACTGAGATCCTGTCTCCTCCTGCCTTATCACCTCCTCTCTCCACTCAGCCACATCACTTCCTGTCTGTCTGTACAGACCTCCAGACCTCCATGGTTAACTAGTGGCTAGCTCCTCCCTCTGATCTTCAGGTATGCTTTATTTGCTAGAGTATAAACAAGAGATCACCACATGCCAGTTTGCATAAAAATGTTTAAGCACAGTCTATGGCAGACAGCCTCAGGATTTTCACTGTAGAAAATGATGCCTCGAAAAGCTTAAGCACAGAAATGGATAAGGGATCAAACTGACTCAAATGTCAGCATGTGCACAACTTGGGTTCAATCTGAAAAAGAGGATGATGTACATGTAATGGAAATTGATATGTTAATGCAAATGAAAACTCTCAAGAAATAACATGCTTCTTATTGGTTCCTATTTTGTCTTAACCAGTGAGCCATGGAATTAATCAGTTTAGAAGCCAAGCCAAAACACAATTTTAATGTAATACATAGTATAAATGTTCTCTTAAACAGTGAGCACCCATATGATGTTGATATTCTTTAAAACATTGTTGGAGGCCCAGTGAGGTGACTCAGTCGGTAAACATGCCTTCAGCACCAGGCACCCAATGGTAGAAGTTGAGAATGCTCCTGCAAGTTGTCTTTGGACATCAGGGGTCCTCCATTGAACACTGTTGTTTATACACATACTGAAATAAAGCACATCATTAAAAATAATCCCTTAATGTCATCATAGAATCTTCATCCAGTAACTGATGGAAGCAAATGCAGAGATTCATAGCTACTGGGCTGGGCTCCTGGAGTTCAGTTGAAGACAGTGATAATATGAGCAAAGGGGCCAAGACCAAGGTGGAGAAATCCACAGAAAAGGCTGATCTCACTGATTCTGGGCTGACAGCTAGGAAACCTGGGTAGTACTGAACTAGATCTCTGAATGTGGGTGACTGTTTATAGAACCACTGGCAGTCCCTAGCACATGAACTGGGATTTTGGAAACCATTCCCCATAGAGGGTTACCTTGGTCAGCCTAGATGCAGGTGTTGGAGGGTTTGTCCTTCCTCAAGGTAATGTGACGGACTTTAATCAGACTTTAATGAATCCTCACCTTTTCTGAGGAGTGGATAGAAGCGGGATGGGGGAGAAGGTGGGAAGATCAGGAGGAGGGAATGGAGAGAGAACTGAGATTGGTATGTAAAACAAAAAAGATTGTTTTAAAAATTATCAGGTCCTTTGGAAACTATTAATTTGCTTATAAAAGCCAATGTTTTGTGACAGCAGATGCAGAAGGGGGAGGAGCCAGAGGAACAGGGGGATAGAAGGCATAGGAGGAGGGGGAGCACAGGCAGCAGGAGGAGGAGGAGCAGGAGTTAAAAATAGTATTAATAATAATCTTTTCATTTTAGCCTCACTCTATTTTCACATGCTTTGCCAAGAACTTCACAAGGACTAACCTGATCTTGGCCTAATTTTTATCTATATCAGATATGAAAGGATTACTTTATTATTTCCACCTGGGAAAACTGTAGCTAAGATATTGTGACTTTGTGTTCTCTATTAGGTGGATCCCCTCTCCAAATCTAGGCAGGTGGATAGCACCCATGTGTGAGCTGGGAGTAGTGAGTCTGAGAGAGGGTTAAAGTAAGCATGAGTGCTCTGTGCTAATGCCAAGTGGTCACTGGTGCATAGGTGTTTATGTTAAACTTGGCTACCTGAAAACACACTTCCTTTTCATTGCTAACCCTGGGTCCCCACCATGATAGCACTAGTCCAAAAGCAAAGGGGAACACTGCACAGCATTACCTGTTGTTACATTTGACTTTCTCTTTGCTTTGTATCGTGTACAATATGGAGAAACTTTGAGTCATGTTAAGCAAACTGATTCTTTGATGGGAATCACATCAAATACATTTTCTGATCTGCAGTAAAAATCAGTCACTGAGTTTACAGACGTAAATGCTACCAAATTTTTAATATATTTATATATATAAGTTTTCAGGATTTGAATTTTGTGTATACATTCATTTTTAATTACAGGATAGTGTCCCCTTGGGCCATTTTCTTTAAACTATACATCAGGACTGAAACAAAATCCTTTAGTGTTAAGTGCACTGATTGGAGCTCTTTCATTTGTTTGTAGTTATACCTCTACTATAAAAGTAGACATGTTATAACAAAAAATCAATACTGAAATCAGTGTATAGAAAAAGTATTTTTGTACAATTTAAACTGTGTTATTTCTATTCTCAGGACTCAAACTAGCTGATTTTTAATGTCTGCTGGCCACTGGAATAATGAATTACAGAAAGAATTACCCATTGCAATATAATTAGATGGCTGCTAAAACAAGTTGATCACAACTGCTGGATATGGCTGGCACATAAACATTACCATCTATCAGTTCTTAGTAGAAACAAAAATTCCAACCTGTATGGAGATGCTGATTGAATATCTTGTCACTATTTCCTCCCCCAAAATGGTCTGTTATATTTAAAGAACTGCCCCTGTAACTGTTCAAGAAGAAATACATATCCCGAGAAGAAATTTTGCTTGAAAATAATTTTCTTTCTTGAATCTCAGGACACTTGCTTATTGTTATGTAGAGTTTTTGTGATGTGCTGCCTTGAGCTTGAATACAAGTTAGACTGCCTCTGTAGCTGAAACACAAATTAGGGGTGAGTGGTAATGTGGCAAATTCCCCAGCTCTTTCCAGTGAGATCCACAAATTCTTCGGAGCGTTTTGTGCCATACCCACAGGTGTTTTCTGTCCATTAAGCACCGCTGCACCAGTTCTGTCTAATTGGTCCCAGTATTGTTATCAGATGTACATTCCACTGCTATTAGATATCCTATACAGGGAGGACCATTCTAACAGGCTAACGTAACATGTGTGTCTTTTAAAAAACCAGTTCCTGGAGGTTGTTTCTACTGCATTATGTATTCCACTGCTGTAGTCCTGTACACTATCGCACTAGAAAATTTCTATGTGGCATGTTGTTCACATGCTGAAGATTTACATATTTCATGAATGTACGATAAAAATTTGTTGTGACAGCAAAAATACCAAGAGAAACATCCTGGCACACTGGACTAAATGTGTATGCATGCATGTGCACAAGGCTATCAATATCACTTGAGGTACCTGAGCTGATGAGGAAATTGGAAGGGAGATTTGTTCTAACTATCTGAAGTTAGACAGGTGCACTCCTTCTTCATCTCTAGAATCTCTAAACCTTTTAAGAAAAATTTCTTGCTATTCTTGGGATATATATGTATATATATATATATATATTTTAAAGTTCTAAAAATGAGCAAGCTATCAAGCCAGAAAATTCATGTAAATAAGGATGACTCTAAATTTGTTTCTACTCACAAGGAAAACTTATTAATAAATGCTGTATGGATTTTATTCTCTTTTCAAAGTATAACATATGCTTTGATAGTTTTCATAAAGTAAATGAATCAGGGATTGTTGCAACAACTTCCATGAAAAGACACTGAGACTCAAAATGCTTAAATAAATGCCATTAATTCACATTGCATGACATAGCAGACCCAGCTATCATCTACACCTCTGACCCATAAATCAGCCATCTTTAAGTCATACAGTCTGCAAGCATCATTAATTAAAAATGCACATGTACTTTAAGCTGAACCCAGAAATGCGATGAAGGTAAATGCACATGCCCCGAGGGCTGTAGAGAAGCAGGAACACTGTGAAGATGTCAATGAATGTGCTTTTCAGAATCACGGCTTTATTGTTGGGTGTGAAAACCCTGGTATCCTATTACTGCACATGTCCAGCAGGATTTGTTCTGCTTCTTAAGGGGAAAATATGCCATGAATTCATTTCCTGTTGAATCAGTGAATTTAAATGCAGTCACGGCAGTTTTCTGACATCAACTGGTCTCCTGTGTTTCTATCCCAAAGCCTCAGTGCTTGGGACAAATGGAAAAATGTGTAGCAGCTGTTCATCACTTGATAATAGTGGCTGCAGCCAATCGTATTGTTCTCAGTTCAGTGTCATTGGTACGACCTGCGATTGCATCTTAAGATCCATGCATCATCAGGACCACTGTAATTTTTATTGTTTGCCAAATTTTGAGACATTTGACATATGCACTTTGAGGTAACAGATGACTGAACTCTGTTCAGATAGCTTGAAGTGGGAAGAGCTAGCATTTCCCAGTGAGAAAGGCTTATCAAGGAAGGTGTAGAAAAGCTAGAAGGTGTTTTTGTGAACTGCATCAGTTAGTGAGCATACTTGATGGTCATTCATTAGAGGGAGTCATTTAAGTAGAAACCATCATCAAATAATCATCAGGAAGAGCAACTTCCAATCAGAATGAATAACTCTGTAGCCAAATAATACGAGGTTATTTTAGATGGATACAGGGAAATAACGGTTGAAAGTTCTTCTGGATAGTGATAGTCAGCTCTGATCTTTTGGGGCATAGTGAAATTATGATTAACCACTTAGCATACATTTTTTATTGGCATGACACCAAATGTTCTGTGATTGACATTGGTAATATGGTTGATTACAAATACCTAAGACTTGCCCAAAACAGTGTAGGTCACCGCTTTGCTGTACCTGTGCTTGGGGATTATCTATAGCTCTTGAATTGGGACCTATCATTGATAATAAGTGTGAACAAGAGAATTGGTAACAATCAGTATGTATCTGAGGGAGCATGCTAAAGCCCACATCATTGGTTGTAGTCCATTCATTTGCAAAACCAGGCAAAGATCCCAGCCTTCATAAAAATAGAGTCTATGAATATATCTGCCAAAAGAGCTTCAGAATTGCTCAGTGTTTGTGTTGCGCTGATTTTGTGAAATCTCAGGTTGGCAATATATGTTTTATTTTGAATGTTCATCAGATGCTGGTTGGCAACAATATTGATCTAATTAATGAGGTGACACCTTTGAACAACTTAGCTGAGGTTGGAGCACCAGCTGGTGAGAAATAGTTATCCAGCATGCCCCCCATGGAACAATGGTTACCACCTCCATGGTATGTGAACAAACATTGTAGACATAGACAGCTATGCATGCAATTGTGTTATTGCTATGTGGAAGCCATGTGAACAGTCAAGCAGATAAATGAACAATAACATGTCTGATACTGGTGGGATTAGGATGTCTTCATTCCCTCAACCTTGGTTTGTGATCTTAGCGGAACACCAAAACCTAAAAAATATGAGTTTGTCTGTGACAGGAATGAGTATGCTTGTCAGTGTATGCTAGCCTGTCTTCCTCCCTGAAGCCTGGGTCAGTGCATATTGAAGGGAGACTAGACTACTAGAGCATGGGACCCTAGTGGGCCTTGCCCTTCTCCCCAATTCCCTCTGCTTAGCTAAAAACTGTTAGATTACATTTCTAAAGCTAGCTGGCAAGCTCTATTCCCTTATTTGACCAATTCCGCCCCATGAGGCTGATTAGCAAGGTCCAGTTATTAAAGTATTGAAGTTACCTAATAAACATGCCCAATTAAAATTAAACACCTCATCCTAATACAGAATTTCTCCTCTTAATCTAATAAACCACCATTTTCCTATCGGCCACATCTGTCTCCTCTCTATCCAGAGGCAGTTCCTCATTCCTCTGGGATGAATTTCCCTGCCCCCTTTCCCTTCTCTCCTTCCCCTTCTCCCTCATCCTCTACCTTCTTTACCAACATATCCTAGGTCACTCTAATACAGACCGCTCCTTTTTCTCCTCTTAAAAATTACACCTGTAAGGTAATTTGCTGCTGTTTTCTGCTCGAGTCAGAAAGCAGCCACTTTACCTTTTCTTCCATGCTTAATAAAGTACTCCTCTGTGAAAACAACATGCGTTTGCATGTGTTTCATGTTTAATCTGGGTTCTGGAAGAAAGCCTCCATCTGTGTGGGGTCTATTTCACATATGACTTCATGGACATAAGTTAAGCCATATATTTGGAATAGGTATGAATCAAGGCTGCTAGATCCTACCACAAAGTAATCCCTAGGTAGCAGAGGAAACTTTGCAGCTACCCTTCCTAAAGAGATTGGCTTTGGGAGCTACATTGTCTCTGGTCAGCTAACAGACCATGTCAACAGAGGGCTCCAGATTACCCCACAAACAGAGCCAATTCAGCTGAAACTGTAAGCACAAGAAAGATGGAAATAGGCAAAGTAGGCTGATGGATGGTATATAAATTATAGTATATGGGCTTGGGATGATGTAGGTGAATTTTAGTGGGGAGAAATAAGTTACATGAGAAACCAATAACCCAGGATCATTACTCCGTGGGTCTAAGATCAACTGCCCTCTGTGACCCAACGGGAACCAAGAGAGAGCAAACCTCACCCTCACTCCGGACCAGATCAGGTTACTTGGGGAAAGAGTTTTTGTTTATGTTTCCTCAGAAAATGTATAGCTATAGATTGCCTCCAGACTAATATGGTTTGATGAAGCAAGACTCCCTAAAACAATGCCCAGGCGATCCAACATCTAAAACAGCTGAGATGATGCAGCCTTGCAGACTACAAAAACAAGGACCTGGCCAGGTTTCTGAGTTTTGTCATGATCTGCATGGTATGGACCGTGCCCCCAACGAGCCAGAAGCAGTTTGGAATGAAAAATGCCCAAATTCCCAACTATTGTTTATAAGTTTTTGTTTTCATTTAAATGGAGTTGGTTAAATGGTAATGATTACAACAAATCTCTTTTTAAAGGTAAAAACGAGATTATGGTAGAGAGATGAATACTTTATTGGAATGGATTTTCATTTTTTGATACAAATTTAAGGTCAATTTTGTGATATATATATACATATATCTATAGTTCTCTTGTTTAGGTATTGTGTTTGTATAACTCATTTAGAAATATAATGTATAATTAAATACAGATTATAGATAGTTACCTATAATAGTCAAAACTTATAGTTAGGTTACTTAGGTTTTCTAGATATACAGAGATATATTTCAGTTGGATAGGCACTCTTCAAACCTTTCAAAGACCTGCAGAATATGGCATTTAAAATGTTTTAGGGTTTTTCTTAAAAATGAGACAACTGTTCCTGACAAGAAAAGATGGACATTGAAGAAACTTGTTATGGAGTTTGCTTCCAGTATGGCAAGGCTAGCCATTTGGGCAAGAAACTGCTCTGGTTTGGACTGTTTGACTTTATGCTATATAAAATGGACATGCAGGACCCAGAGGAAAGTGACTGCTAAAACAAGATGGACATTTCTACAGGGTTCCTGCTTCATGGAAAAGTCTGCCAGACACCCTACAGGACACAGAGGAAAGTGACTGACAAACTGCCATTACAGGTGAACAGTTTAAAGTTTCCTACTTTGCTGATGATTCTTCCTGATACACTTTGGCCTCTGGACTAAAGATGGAACATTACAAAAGAATTTCAGGTGACTGACCAGGTAGCGAGTTGTCTCTGTCAATTCTAGAGTTTATTATTTTTCTGTGGTCTTTGATGGAGTTAAAGACAGATAGTCATGGTTATAGTTTTCCTTAGTTATGATAAAAGATAAGCTACATATAAGATTTTAGACTCACAAAGATAGGATAGACAATAGAATATTTTCTTTAAATCTTGCTAAATGTTAATGGACTAAATATTGTAACTATAGTTCTTACTTGATAAATGTTTTGTTATATATAATTTAATTATGTTAAAGTTAAACTTTCTTTTTATTTAGACAGAAAAGATGGGAGATCTGACAGAGGGTTGATCTCCAAAATTTACAAAGAACTCAAGAAGCAAGTCTCCAAAACAGCAAAGGACCCAATTAAGAAGTGGGCTGCAGAACTAAATAGAGAGTTTTCAATAGAGGAGTCTAAAATGGCTGAGAGGCACTTGAGAAAGTGCTCGACATCCTTAGCCATCTGGGAAATGCAAATCAAAGCAACTCTGAGATACCATCTCACTCCTGTCAGAATGGCTAAAATCAAAAACACCAATGACAGTTTATGCTGGAGAGGATGTGGTGAAAGGGGGACACTCCTCCATTGCTGGTGGGAGTGCCAACTGGTTCAGCCACTTTGGAAATCAGTATGGAGATTCCTCAGAAAAATGGGAATAAACCTACCACAAGACCCAGCAACTCCACTCTTAGGCATATATCCAAAAGATGCCCATTCATATAACAAAGATGTCTGTTCCACTATGTTCATAGCAGCTTTATTTGTAATAGCCAGAACTTGGAAGCAACCTAGATGTCCCTCACCCGAAGAGTGGATAGAGAAAATGTGGTACGTCTACACAATGGAGTACTATTCAGCAGAAAAAAATAATGGAATCATGAGATTCGCAGGCAAGTGGATGACACTAGAAGAAACCATCCTGAGTGAGGTAACCCAGTCACAAAAAGAGAAACATGGCATGTACTCTCTCATATATGGATTTTAGACATAGATCTGGGGAGTGCCAGCCTACAATCCTATGGCCAGAGAGTCTGGGAAACAGGAACTTCATTTAGTGGCTGGTTAAGTACTGAGCTGAACTCAAGAAAGCCAGTATCAGAGAGGGAGGACTGATGATCAAAGGGATTAAGACTGGGCTGGTTTAACCCCCAGAAACAGCTGACCAGACAAAGGTTAACTCTTGAATCCCAGGCATCAGCCTGGAATCCAGCATGGGACTGATCAAGACCCCCTGAATCTGGGTGTCAGTGAGGAGGCCTAGGTAATCTATTGAGCCTTGGACAGCAGATCAGTACCCATCCCAAGTATACACACGGACTCTGGACTCCCATAGAACAATGTGAGGTGCACTCTCACCCTGAACTCTTGGGGAAGGGTCTAGGCCCTGCCCTATATGAAATGACAGACTATGGACACCCCCATGGAGGGCCTCACCCTCCCTGGGGGAATGAGGGGATAACGGGGGGGGGATGGGGGGAGGGCACGGGAGGAGGGGAGGGAAAGGGAGAGGGACCTCGAACTGACTTGTGAAGCAACCTTGTTTCTTATCTAAATTTAAAATGGAAAATAAAAAAATAATAATAATAAAGAAAGAAAGAAAGAAAGAAAGAAAGAAAGAAAGAAAGAAAGAAAGAAAAGCACTGCAGATTTGGTACTCCAGTCTCTGTGGACAATTGCCACCAGTGTCCCGACGACAGATCCATTGCTATGATTTGCTGCTCTTAGAAGCTGCCTTTTTCAAGGGGTTCCATTGAGGATTTTCAAAAAAGAAGGGAGGAGAAGGGTTAGACACCAAAATCAAGAGGTTCATATGTTGTCAACTGTCTGCCACTCAATATTATTCCTCTTCTTGTTGCCTCAGGAAAAAAATGTGTTTAGTTAGATGATCTCACTAGTTTTTGCAACTGCAAATTAATTTATATGATCTACATAGAACTCTTAGCTCAACCTCATGAAATTGCTGCAACATATCAACTATTGTTGAGTATTTTGTGTTTCTATAGAATTTTTATCTATTTTAAAATATGAAATTTTCAATAAAAGTACTTTCTGTCCCTTGGCATTTAAACTGTCTAAAAGGGTAGCTTGACTCTTCACAAGGGCACCTAGCTTCATTGATTAGAGTTTCTCATACACTGATGAAGTGGGCTAAGCTTATCCATTTACTACCTAATTCATTCCACATGTACATAAATTAACTGATACATGGGCTTGCTGTATCTATATGCATCAGGAATACTTTTGATTGGAATATATTGTTTTGTTGACTTATAAATCCAGTTACACTGATTTATGTGGTCATTGCATTTGTATATCTACACAATCTAAAAGAAAATAGGCATTCACAGTAAAAGAATGAGCTGAGGGTAAAGAATTGAGGTTTTACAGCATTTTGCCAAGTTGGTTGTTCTGTTTCAAAGACACAATAAAATGCCTTTTGAGTAATATGGTTACGTGTGTTGCTTTGGATATAGCAATTACCAGCATTAGAGTTTAGCTTTGTAACGAGGAAACCTGTAAACATAAT
Organism: Mesocricetus auratus; assembly: GCF_017639785.1. Classification (NCBI taxonomy): domain Eukaryota; kingdom Metazoa; phylum Chordata; class Mammalia; order Rodentia; family Cricetidae; genus Mesocricetus; species Mesocricetus auratus. The sequence continues at coordinate 28,337,483 of NW_024429192.1, read as the reverse complement.
ATAAACGTAAAAGCCAGAAAACAGCAGTATTTGTTTTTCCTCATAAATCCTCTGTTCTATGGTTAGGATGTGGGTCCTGATACAGAAACAGCTAAGAGCCTGCAAATGACATAATAGGAATATAATTGCTACTCTTAGAGAGGCCACTTCACCACTACTCCTATCTGAATCATACCATTCGAAGAATTAATATGAGCACTTTTAGTGGGTAATTTAAATACATGTGTTTTTTCCCAATTGAAGACAGTAATGGATTCAGATTTGTTCCATAATTTAGTCTTTCATATAGAATGTTTAGTGGTATACTGACTTACAATAATAAATGAACAGTATGAAAAAACATGAAAGAAACATGCCTTTGCTATTAAACATTAAATATCAGTAACAACTCTCCAGGTTTCCAGGCAGGAGTGTGCCAGCATCTGAGAGAGCACAGAGACACAGTCAGAGAAAAGCAGTCATTGTATGAACATTGTATGAACATTGTATGAACAACAAATCTGGTGGTGAAAACTGAACAAGTCTTTGGACTTTACAGTTCAGACTTAAGAATGTAGAAATTAAGAAAAAATGTTACACACTGAAAGTACTAGAATATATTAGATACAAAATACTTAGAGAAACTGACTTTTGGTTCTAGTTTTAAAGGAATTAATTTAAAGACTTATAAAGAACTCTAAATAGTTTAGGGAGCAGGGAGGGAGACAGAGAGGGAGAGAAAAAGGGGGAAAGACATACAGGCAACAAGAAGTGAGGGGCACAGAGAAGCAGAAAGACAGAGATAGAGGAGAAAAGTAAAAATAAATATAGGTACAGGTATTGAATTCCAACAAATACATTTTGACATGGTCATGGTGTAAAGGTAACAATTCAGTACCTTTCAAATCTCGCCTTGTTATCAATGGAATGAACTGTGATAGATATTTTTAAAACATTTCTAGACTTAATATGAATAATAACCATAACAACTATATATTATGGTTTTATGGTAGATACATGATTGAAAAATTATTGAATGAGTGTTTAATAGTGTGAATTGTTTTAAGACAAGTACAATCATAGGCATCATGTATAAAGACTATAAATAGTATATAGACAATGGAAAATTCAGCATGTAATAGATTCAGAGGAAACATTAGGAGGGCAACTGTAAGTTATTTGAGATTTAACCAAAGCCTTCCATGGTGCTCATATTAAAAAGAAAACATCAAGAAAAGCTTTGGAATTACAGGGAATGAACTTACCTATCAAAAATCCTTGGAGTTGTGTCAAAGGAAAATATTTGCTGCTGTAGTCAATGAGTATATTCACCACACTCAGTTTCAAAAATAACCTCCAGCCGCTAAATCAGAACAGTTAAGAACATTCAGGCAGTTAGTTATTTTCCATTCAACACATATTTTTAACAGCCTACTATGTGTCAGAAATTGTACTACATTCAAAATGAAAAACATGTGTCTGTACCTTAGGGAATTTATAATGTTCTCTTGGAGTTCTGCCAAGAGTGTGGGTTAAAAATTCTTGAAGTTTTATATGCACAGTTAACATCAAATATCATAAGATAGATGTAGATGTTGGACCTTTTATATTTACTGATTAAGTGACCAAAAGCTAAGCATCCGGGGAAAAGTTTATTTACCTGTAAAGAGTGTTGTGAAGAAAAGTTGCAGATATACTCAAAATTTGACATCAAGACAGGATGCTGTCCTCTATAGTTAACTCTCTCGAACGGTGCAATGAAGTTACAAAAACCAAATGCAAAACCTCATCACACATCATGTTAAGTCTGTTATCTTGTATTCTGATGTATTCATAGGTCTCCTGGGCAAAACATGCCTCATAGTTCTCAGCGTGGACACACCTGAATGAGCTCGGATTATAGTATTTGCAAATGGAAATTTCTTCAATTTAGTATTTCAGCCTAAACTCCAAATGATCAGAGCAGATAAATAGTGCAGTAAAACAAAAATATAATATATATAATTATTCTGGTGAGTCAATTCACATATAACCCAAGTAGCAAGTAGATAGTAGTGACATGTTAATGTCAATTGTACAAGAAAAGCTTTGTAGCAGCAAGTCATAAAATCCATTCGGGGGTGATTATGTTAGTGTTTCTATTTCATTTGATGAAAAGTATTTCTATAATGAATAATAATTTAAGGGAAATATGTTAACATTTTCTCAGGGTTATGAGTCATTTCTAAAGATCATGTTGGGCGTTTTATATAGAGGATTTTGTTAAAATGAGAGAAACCTCTCAAAATTACAATACCAGTTATGCCTAAGTGTATGTTTTACCTATCTATGGAGCCCAAGTTCTAAATACTCCAATTAAATATAAAAATAATAGGAGTTATGATTATTTTAGTATTATATCTTAACTAATTTTAAATATCTTCATTTGCAGTTCTCACCCTTGGACTTCCAAAAATGTAAACTTTCTTTAAATAGTGTCTTTTCTTCCTTCTGGATCATCTATCTTCTGAAGTCACTAAAATATTAATTTATAGAAATAAATTCCAAAATTTAATGTTACTGTTTTTATATTGGTTTCTTTACATGTTCCCTAATCCTCAAACAGATGGATTTTAAATTGAGACTGTCATTTACTGCCTTGTGATCTCTTTTGAGTGTGAAAATCCTTGTGGGTTGATAGTGAAACTTCCTTAGTCCTAAGAGAAATACGAAGGTTTAATTATTACTAAGTTGTAGATTACTACTGGAACTTTTGGCTTGCTAATCAGTAGGAGTTTGTTTTTGTTTGTTTTAATGATCTGTGGATATGAAAAGACCCTCAGATTATAGAAAATACAGTATTTCTAAAGAAAAACAAAAAAACCCAACAACATTGCTTTTGAAAAGTTGCTTAACTCTATGTTTTGTCCATGTTTTACTCATTTGATTACTCCTAAATTGACATCCATGATGCTAGAGGCCCAGTAATAAAGAGATACAGTACTTGAAGCGAAAAAGATCCGTTAAGTTTTCCAGATTGCTCCACTATCTAGATCGTTATATTCCTGTGAAAGACAGCAGTATTAGTCTCATTTGTATCTAGGTGACTAAATGTCTATGTATTTAAATGGTAGCAGATAATTGTAGGTTACACTTTTCAAAAAAATGCTTAAGGTAATTACCAAACAGTTGTACAATTAATATGAAACTGTAGATTTCAAAAAGAAAGTTACCCAGCAGACATAGGATTTCAAAGAGAACAGGTGTTAACTTCCTGTCCAAGGTCAGACTTCACAGAGATATTTAGAGAATGAAAGATGTTATTTCCCAAGACCAGCCCAAGGAGCATGACAAGTAGTGTCTTTTGTAATGTACTTTGACTGGCAGCTTCTTTATTTTTGGATAACTTCTGTTTGTTTAATTAGTGAAGACTCATGGGGGAGCTTTGTTTACTGATTTATATGGATGTACATCTTCCCAGCACCAAACCTAAAAATAAATTATGAAAATTTAGTTATTAAATTATTCCATCTGATAAATTACAATAATACATGTCAGAAGGACACCTGAAGGTACTGTGTTGCATACAGTTGAATAGTCTTAATGGCAAATTTCGAATTTGAATATATAAAATCTCAAATGTCAAGCAAATTGAGGGAAAATACAAGTTTTCCTGTGCCCATAAAACAGGAACTTGGACAGTTCAGAAAACTGATGAAATATAGACAAAGCTAATGCTGGAATTTAATACGATTCATTCAAGATACAATAGAAAAATGCTGGCTATATAAAAGACAAAGCTTTTCATGCAGAAAGTAAAACTGACTTCAGCTGTTACCTCAGAGCATCCACCTGATGCCAATTCTTATGAAGTCTTATAATCCCCCAAGTTAAGGATCTATATGTCTATGGAGACTATTAAAGTGGACTTGGTCACTAAAATCAATGAAAGCTGCTCCATATTTATAAAATTCATGGAATTGCTTTTATTTTCCTTGGAAATGAAACTGACTGGTGGAATAATTTGGTTCAAACTTAGTTATCTACCAAAGGAGACATAAGAAGCACAGGCCACATGATTAAGGTGATATTTCATAGCTTCCCGATGAATGGTTCTCAAATTTATGCTTAAGTTTTAGAGTTCAATAGGGATAAGAGGAATAATTCATGATGTGATTCGGATACTATATCCTTTATAGATGCATAATCATCTTCATTGGAAAATTATAAGAGAAAGCGATCATCGTGCAGAAGTGAGTTGTTGCACATTTTTTGAATATGGAAATGACATTAAAGTTGATGAAATCTTAAATCAGTAAACAAAATGAATCTTAAAATTTGTAACATGTTGTCCTGAAATATATTTACACTGTGGAAGTACTAAATCTAGATGTTTAACATATGGATTACCTTGTATACTTATCTTTTTTATGTTTGGTGAAAACAGAATCTACTTCCTTAGTCAGGGAGCTCTAAAGGAACAGAACTTGATTGAAAGAAAAATATGCAAGCATGTGTATTATCATGACATACCACAGTACAGATATAACCAAATTTGTTAACTGACATATTTTGTTGGAATTAATTAGGAGTATGGGTGAGCAGTTACAGGAGCAGAAATGAATCAACGACAGCTACATTATTTCCAGGGCTCATCTGAGCATGGATGACAGCTAACAAAAGCTTGGAAATCTGACACGTATCACACAGACTGCAGACTGCTCAACAGGTTGGGACTTATTAGAGTGACTTATAGGCTGTGGCTTGAGTAGTTCAATAGCTGCCTCCTGTTGTTAGTAGTTGTGCAGTCCATGAGACTGAATGTCCCAGCAGACCCAGTCTAGTGCTAATGTTCCAGGCAAGTCCCACAGAACTGTCTTCAGTTTATGTTAGAATTCTGAAGCAGTTGGAATCCTGAAGAAGTAGGTTCTAACTCCAGTAAAGGAATTTTCAGAAACACTATAAATGGACTTGCCAGAAGCTTTCTTCTTCCATGTCCTTTTACGCAGGACGCCACCAGGAAGCCTGGCCCAGATTTACGATGGGTCTTCTCTAGAATAATCTAATCTAGAATATCCTTTACAGGTGTGCCTAGCTTCTTGGGTTTTAGGTTATTTCAGATGTAGTAAACTTGACAATCAAGATTAGCTATCAAATCTGTGGACTTTATGTAATGTCCTTGAAGGTTGAAAACACCCTTGAAAGAACTATGCAAACAAAAATCAAAATTGTATAGCAGCTTTACAAATTCAGCTGACTCCCCTAAACATGTTAAATGTTTTGCTGCTTAAATAAATATAAACTTCAGAAAATATTACATTCTACTTTTTGTTTGTCTTATTATTATTGTTGCCTTTGAAAACCAAATTCAGACATTTACAGAGAAAATATATTCTGTACTAAATTATAATACTTATAATTCCAATTTGAACTACTCTCTCATTCATCCTTTCTTAATTCCATACTGAAAGGACTCTTGCTAGCTTAAAGTATGCTGGAAGACAGTTTTATTATCATTTAAGACAAAAGCAAGCCGGGCGGTGGTGGCTCATGCCTTTAATCCCAGCACTCGGGAGGCAGAGGCAGGCAGATCTCTGTGAGTTCGAGGCTGGGCTGGACTGACAGCCTCAAAAACAATACAGAGAAACCCTGTCTCGTAAAAAACCAAAAAAAAATTAAAAAAAGAAAAAACAAGACATGCAAGCTGGACATGATGAGAAGAAACGAAGAGGAAAGTCATACTTTTTGAGCTATGATTAACAAAAGATATCTATAAGTAACTTTAGGAAGGGAGTAGGTCATTCTTCAGAATAAACAATAAGTATGCCCAAAGTGATATGGCAAATGCACTTAGGATATTGGTCAGTATCCAACGAAAAGATACAAAGGGCAAAAAGGGAAGGATGGGCTATGAGTTAGAACTCAGAAAATCAGACAGACTAAGCAGCGAAAATCTGTAAACAACTTCCCAGAGGGAAGACCTTCCATGATGCTTGAGTACATGGCCTCATGAAGGGAATAATTATTCTTTCCATCTTGTCAGCATGTCTTCAGATAAGTCAGCTTTTTCCTATTGGTAGTTCCTTGGCAAAGTGATAGACAAGCAGGTTGGCATCTTATATCTCAGCCCAGGGCCACAAGTAAAATTCAGAATGCAGTATTTGATCAGAAGGAGTAACTTTTCCCCAATGGGCCTCAACAAAGCTGTGGTAAGTTCACTTATGCATATGGTAAAAGAGATGTGTCTGACCCCAGCTATGGATGCTCACCTGCAAATACCTTGAAGCCTGTTTTCTGTCACACATCACAGCTGGTAAAATGACTATGCTTCTGCATATAATAATCTGTCATCTATGTTCCTATAGGTAGCACCGTCAAAACTGTTTACATAAAAGAGCGGTCATGTAAAAGGATTTGAGATAGGTTTCGCTTCTTTATTTGTTTGTTTTGTTTTTCTATGGGTCATTTTGAGTGACCATGGCATGGGAACACAGATTTAGGCTGGCTCAAATTCTATGTTCCAATGTGGAGGCAGTTTCATGGGGTCTTTAGTTTCACAGAGCAAAGTCAGAAATCATGGCCACTTTAAAGTGCATCGATGGGCATGCCAGAGAGGCAGGTACAATGAGAGGCATTACATAGGCCCAAGATTCTATCTGACAACATTTCTAGCTCTTGGATTGGCAGAAGTTACTGTTCTGCTGAGATAATAGTTTCTAAGAGATTTTTATTTGTTATAATGAGGTGTCAGTTCAGATACAGAGTGAGACGAGGAAGAGATGCTCCAGAAGGCTAAAACTAGACCAAGATAAAGTAGTAAGCCTATGGATCTACAATATTCCCATCTCTCCACAGTTTTGAAGTTCCAATTGGTTCATCAGTCTCTATAGACACAGAAACTCCTTCCAGGAGGTTTTTGTTCACAGCCAGACAAAGCTTTTTTTAAGGAATTTTTATTCATGAGATGTACTAGATCACCAGCACAAAGGGATAGGTGAATATGAAAAAAAAACCTATGCGTGTTTTTACATATATATATATGTATCTATTATGTGTGTGTACATAGTCATAATGTAATATATTATCACATGTAATTAATATAACCACATCACAATGTAGTATATAATAATAAAATCATAACTCATCATTGAAAGAAATTAGAGATCTAAATAAATGAAAAAATAAGAATTTAGAATTTTTAAACTTATTATTTTTATTTCTGTGTGCTGGTGTGGATGCACATGTGTTTACAAGCATACACGTGTGCAAATGTCACTGTATTTATATGGTAGTCAGAAGAAACTTGTAGGAGGTAACAAGTTGAGTCTTTCCTTTTATCGTATGGGTCCTTGGAATCAAACTCAGGTCCTCAGACTTGGCAGCAAAGGGTTGTTATAGGCTGAGTCATCTCACTGGCCCCTAGCTTCCATGTTCCACCTGTTGATCTGTGTAATTCAAGATCATGAAAGTTTGAGGATATTTATTTTAGCAAATGCAAATTTCTAATGGCATTGAAAGGCTTTGGTGATAAATTAATTGCCCTGTTTGGCAAAGAATAGAAACAAAAAACATCTGGAAGATGTTGATGTAAAAGTAAAATTCAGTATAAAAGAGCAAAACATGCAGTGGGTTTCCCCTTTGGTTAAAATGAACACTATTATTGGGCTATTCATAAAATCACAGTGTGACACAGTCTCCCTAGTAAACCTTTATGCCTAGGGAATGCAGCTATTTTGTATGCCTATCCTTTGTTCCTCATTCATTTTCTCTTCCTCATGTTTACATTACAGGAGGGAAGTTAAGAAAATAAAAGATGAAGCCAGCTGAGAAAAACCCCTGCACAGAAGATTGGTGGCCTCGGGAGTAGGAGCAAGGAGCAGAAATCCTCCAGGCATGTTGTTTGCATGACTAACAGTACATTTTAAAATTCATCTAAATGACACGACAAGCTCCATCATTATTCGCCCAAATTAATTTCTCTTTCCCATGCAACAATGACTGTTCTTCGTATCAGCCATTCTCATAATGGGAGTAAACAACCAACCACCTCAGCAACATATATTATTAAGATTCCTCCTTTTTAGGCCAGCTGTCCCCGCAATTATGTTTTATAAATACATTCTGCACAGCTCCTCTCAGTTGAACACAATAATGTAATTTTACTGAATGACTCTGCAGAAGGTCTAATTGTTTCTTGAAGCAGGGCTCCTGATGTTATTTTGCATTTAATTCGTGACCACATGCTGAAGGTTATTATCTATGCAGCAACCAATGGAAATGTTTTCTAAGCTGGAAACCATAGTTCACATACATTTTAACCTGTGAGTATGAAACAACTGCAGTTTGTTGCTCAAATACACCTGGGGGACCCCCTGTATTAAATTATAAGCCTTATGCACATAGACTCACACCCATGTTTAATCCAAGAGTATGCTCATTGTAACATCATTGAAAATACATTGGTATAATCCAACTATCCATGTGATTTATATCAACTGAAATTTAAAATATGTGTACATTAGGAAAATGTCGTAAGTTCCTATATCAGGGATAGTGCCTTTTCCGCAATGGTCAGATGATAAATGCCTTCTCCTGAGTTGGGCAGATGGTACAGTGGATGAGTGTTTTCAGTGCAAACCTGAAAACCTGAATCCAGACCCTGGATCCCACAATGGACGAAGAGAACCATATCCTGACAGTTGGTCTCTGACCTCCACATGCTCACAGGGTGTGGCACATGTGTGTCCCTTACACGATAATAATGCCGAAAACTTTTTTAAATAATATATTCTTCAAATATCTTTAACCAGTTAAGGGTTCCTTGTTGCAACCATCATATGCTACCTTAAGCTGTGGTATTTTGTTTTTGTAACGAGATGCAAATTTAAATACATATCCTATTTTGCTTTAAAATTATAATGCTCATATAAAAATACCATAGTAAAAATAATAGTTAACATATTGAACATGCTTTTTATTTGCCAGGAATGCACTGCATTTTAGACATGTTATTGTCCTATATCTTCATAATTCTTTTAAAAAATCTAATTTTCCAAATAAAGAATTGCAAAGCATAGGGGAAAAGTATGAAACTTGCAACTATATAAACAGCTAATGAGTAGAGACTATTGAAGTCTACACAAAAGCTTCACTAAAACGGATCTGCAGGAATTTATTTTTTATTTTTTTATTTTTAGAAACACTCTTATTTACATATCCTTCCCTCCATTCCCTCACCCTCCCATCCTCCTTTGCTTCCCACCAATGCCCCAACCTACCCAACACCCACTCCCTAAGGATAGTTTTAAAGCTAGTGTATGTGTGTGTGTGTATGTGTAAGTATGTGGTGTGCGTGTGTATTCTTCAAGATTTGATTTATTTAAAGGGAGTGTAAGAATAGTTTTAGAATTTCGCATATGGATGTTGATCAAACAAAACAGAATCAGTATTTTAAAAGTACCGTTCTAAAGTCTAAAACACAAACTTTTAATCAAGTGATCTTTTCTCTGTGATATCTTTACACAATAGAATTAAATACGATTCATTGTTTTTCTACAAATGGCAATTATTCACACACCTGTTACATTTCAGAGGAAAAAGCCCTGCTCAATAATTAGGTTGAAAACAAAACTTATAGTTAAAATAAAAGAAAATTGATTTGAAATAATAGCTTAATAGTAAATATAACAAATGAATATGCTTCATAAGAGAATATTTTTTTGGTCTTGTTTGTTTGTTGTTGTTGTTGTTGTTGTTGTTGTTGTTGTTGTTGTTGTTTTTGAGATAAAGTTTCTCTGTGTAGCTCTGGCTGTCCTAGAACTCTCTCTGTAGACCATGTTGAAATGGCCCAGCCTCTGCCTTCCAAGTACTGGTAATAAGAGCATGCACCACCACCTGTTTATTTTCATGTTCAGAGACTTGTTTGTTGATGTGGTAGTGTATCAGCCTACCTCAGAAATTCTAACACAGAGGTTATTATTGATAATAGCTACTTTTATTACCTAGGAAGCATCTGTGTTACACTGAGTTTTCTCATGGTTTAAGTTTAAATCCAAATAAAAAGACAGAAAAGTATGCACATTAATAAAATTCACAGAAAGTATTCACTTGTTATGTAGAAATGAATTATGAGTAGTCTTTTTTGCAGTTTCTGTAAGTGATGGAACTAAAGAGTAATACTTTGCATTATTACATGTAGGTATGTCATTTATCTACATGTAGTTTATCTTATCTATAAGAACTGAAGGAAATATTATTGCTTATCAATTGTTATAATAATATATCAACTTCATTAAATGAGACCTAGCAGTAAACATTTTGCAAAGCTGTATAAATCAAGGACTGCTTTGTAAAATCAAGAGACAAAAGAGATGGTATGTAATTTTGGTAAACACTGGCAGACCGCAATGCTGGTAACCATGCGATTAACATGGTCCTTCATATGCTTTCAAGTAAGATGAACAAAATAATAACTGCAATTAGGAGGAATACTGAAGAATCATTATATCATAAAACACTTTGTACCATGAAATACTAGGGGCTTCATATGAAGGAAAAGCCATATTTGAATAAATGGAATATTTTTTTCAGATCTTAATTCATTTTAAGGTATGTTTATATTCCTTCCCAGAAAAAAAGATAATCTTGATTCAAAAAATAATATCTATCAACCAAAAATCAGTTTTCTGTCACAAACTGGTGTTAGATATTTAGGCTAATTATTTTATCTATATTACATAATGCATTTTTTGCTTTGGCTTTAATATAAATGGATTGTTTTTATTATATTTAATAAGTGAAATTATTTACAGACAATTTCTTTTAGTGAAAACATCACATTTGTACAATTTGACAAATTTGTACAAGACTTTGACTGTTAACTAAACTTTTTCACTTGGCTAGTGTACAGTCAGGATTCTGTGAACCCTCTGCTCAATGGTAAGACCTTGGGCTTTGGTTTTGGTGTTTAGAGTCTGTTATCTAGCAAGAACCCTCCTGCTGAGCATTCTCTGTCATGGAAGTTCCTGTCCTGCCCCATCCTGAAGCTATCCATTCCCAATTAAATGCACTGAGGCTTATATTAATTATAAACTGTTTGGCCTATTCTTGAGGCTTATTACTAACTAGCTCTTACAATTTAAATTAACCCATGATTCTTATTTATGTTTAGTCACATGGCTTGGCACCTTTTCTCAGTAAGGCATTCTCATCTTGCTTCCTGTATAGCTGGCTGGCGACTGCATCTCTGCCTTCCTCTTCCCAGAATTCTCCTAGTCTGCGTAGCCCAGCTTATACTTCCTGCCTGGCTACTAGACAATCGACATTTTATTAAACCAATATGAGTGACAAATCTTTACAGTGTACTAGAGCGCTATCCCACATCCAAAGAGCTCACTCCGTGTGTGATGGCTAATCACCCTTTGCTACCTTTACCAAGAACTCTGATGGGATTGTTTTTGAAGAATTGCCCTAAAAGACATCTAATATTCCCTCCACTGATCTCTCCACCCTGGTATTTAGACTCTTCTCCCCCTTTTCTCACTCTTTTTACAAATGAACCCAGTTGCTGTCTCCTGCTGCAAAATGTGTCTACATTGTTCCTTTTCTCCCAGATACTTTGAACAGTGTTCCTTATCATTTTTAACAAATGCCACAACAAAAAGTCACATTCCTTTTAAATACCCTTCACCTTTTTATCTGACCTCTTGGATTAAGACTTGTCCTCTTTCAGTTTTTCTCAGATGATAATCTTAAACATCATTAACATGTAATCTTATATATAATGTGCAAAAAATTTTAAAAAACCGCCACATTATGGAAATACTTTAGTATATCAGTATATATTCTGACATATAAGCACTAAAAGCCATCTACTTAGGGGACTATTTTATTAGTTGGTATTAAAGAAGAAAAAAAATTATCAATTCTTTACTTCCTTGGCCACACAATAGCATTGAATACCCCCTGAATCGAAAATTTCTCCTGCCTTTCCCCTTCATGTATGCAACTAAACACAAGTAGAGAAAACAACTATTCTCACTTTACATTGTGAAGAACAATTTTGATTATGTTCTAGACCCATACCACCAAGCCCTATCCATAGCCCATTCTTCCAGACATCAAGGAATCATTCCTTGTCCTCCTTCCATGTCCTTTATATAGGCCTGAAGCTGTGGCTCACCTCAAAAGATCTGGATTAAAGGTAGATCTTCCCACCTCAGGAGATTAAAAGTAGTGTTTCCCCCTTCAAACAATACAGTTAAGCAAAGGAAATTCCTCACAGTTGTACCCAGACACTTGGGTTTCACCTCATTCCAGATCTAGTCAAGTTGACAACTGAGAAATTCCACCCCACTCTTACTCTGTCCTACTTACTTTCTGGTTCTTCTCTTTTTGTCCTCTTATTGCTAAAGGACTTTCAATACTTAGTCTTAGGTCTTCCCTCCTTTCAAGCTATACTAATATCTTTGCTTCTTTTTCTTTTATAAGTAGCTTTAAACACCAAATTGTATCCAGTTGGACAAGACTCATTTTCTGACACATACAAATCCTAAATTTTTGCTCAACTTTTCCATTTGAATATGAAAATACACATTTATCCATACAGGCCCATACACAGATGTCTAGTCTGTCCATCAACAGATTTGTCTAAACTAGAACATGGAAGCCATGGCTCAAATGTTCTGTTAACCTGAAATACAGTTTCTGCTTGATGGGTATTAGTTAAAGGTACATTAATAAAATCAGAAATACCTGTACAGAAATAGCAAACTAAACTATAATTCGCCAATCTTGTCACCAAACTCAGTTTTACTAGCTTGTACAACAAATCAACCATTGAAAGAGTCAGTTTTTCTGTAAATAAAGTTTTACTATTGAAGCAGCAAAATATGAGGAAATCTGCATCCCTAATCTATGTTGCTGAGAATATGGTTTTGGGATATTTAGGAACACAGGTGTGACAAGAAATATTTGGATCTGACTGCATTGCCTATCACCATCATGACCCTCATGTCAGAAAACAAGTAATGGGCATCAGAGGAAGTTTAAATGATTTAGACTTTATTGGGAAAATAAGAGCAGGTGGTTTATCCAGGCTCTCCTACAATTTCAATGTCTGAATTTTAGTGATCCATGATTGTAGAGATATTATAAATGATGATGTTTGTTTTATTTTCTGTTTGTATTAACTTTTTTTCTCCTAGATGTAGGGCACATGACCCAGTCATAGATGGCGCTGAGGGGAAGTCATATGGGTCCGTCCTGAGTTGCTTACAAAAAAAGATCAGTTGCCTAGATCAAACCAGATGAGGTCACTGCATGAACAGCTCTTGTTCACTAGGTAAAGCATAGGGTACCTAGGAGGGTGCTAGGGGTGACAGGCTGACCTTTACAACCATTGGCTGGCTGTTTTCCTGCTCTGTGGTGTTTTGCTTTAAAAGATGCCTGCTGTGGGACAATACATGAGTTGCTGCTTGACTACACTCCCTGCTGTGTCTGATTGTCTCTGGGATTCTGGGGAATGGGTGAGCAGTGAGTGCACTTACCCTTCCTGGGACCAAGCTCAGCCTTTTGAGGTTGGGCTAAGACTCTGCACTAGAGGCAGTGGCTATTTACAGACTTTAAAACATACACACAGTAAAGTTTGAAAAGGAAGCTAATGAATATATTGCTAAAATGGCATAATTGAATAATTGTAATTTATTAGCATGCTTTTTAGAGAACCATTTCCTTTTGCTACATCAAAATAAGCTGTTTTCATCTAAAATCTGCCATATATAGGGTGGTAAATTATCTCCAGGCATAATGCCTTACTCAGTACCTAGAGGTGATTGATAGCTGCTGGATTAGGAGAGTTTTTTATTTTATTTTACTTTTGAGTTTGGTCTTGGGTAGGTTTCCTATGCTTCAGTGGACGGCCATATACCTATGGATACATACACTATACAAACTGACAGAGTTGCTATGATAGTTTGAATGAGGTACTGTCAGTAGTCCTTGACATTTCAATCTTGGTTATCACTTGACAGCTCCATTTGGGGAGGCTTTGGTGGTGTGACCTTGCTGGATGAACTATGTCACTGGAGGCAAAATTTGAGAGTCTAAAGACATGCATCATTTCAAGTTTCGTCTCTTTGCTTTTGCTTCCTGTTTTTGATATATGTGAGATCTCAGCTATTCCTATCAGCATACTTGGTGCATCCCAACCATGATGGAGATGGACTCTTACTGTTCTGGAACTTGAAGCCTCAATATTAAAAACAAGAATAATAATTCCTTTTACAAGTTGCCTTGGTCAAGGCATTCTATCACAACAAAATATGTTATATGTAGTTGGGAGAGTAACATATTGGAAGGCATATAGGAGGAATCGGAAGAGGGAAATAGGGGGTAAATACGACCATATTTTATTATATATGCATATAAAAAGAAAGTCTCAAAAGAATAATGAATTTAAAAAGATACTATTAAATGCATTAGATAATATTTTCTCAGATCTACAAGAAAACACAGAAACTGACACTTGATTACCACGATTTCCCTTAATCAGAGTGTTACATTTAACCTTACTGAACATAATTATTTACAAGTAAATATAGTTATAGACCTTGGGACTTCTTATAGAATATTTAATAGGTCAATTTATCAAACTATAGTTTAAAAAATATTTTTCATCTATTTGACCCCATTTTAATATTACAATATTAAATTTACAATCTACAAATTTACAATATTTGCAGGCAAGATACAATATCATGTTTCCAAGTTAAAATATGAACATTTTTGTAATAACTTAGGTATATGTGGTTAACTTTTATTACCCTCTGAATTCTGTCTGCTTTGTACTTACACATGTCCACATACAATGAATACTTATAACTGACAGCCTTAGGAACTTCAAGATTATAGGTTAGAATGTACTATGTACAATTTTCAGTGCTTTCAAAACTGTGTATGCCATTCACATTTCTTTTTAAAATGATAACTGAAAAGCCATTATAGAATAGATGTGCTAGCATGTGCACATATATGAACAGATTAGTTCCAAACTTTTTAAGATTTCTCTTTTTCTTAAATAAAGATTGTGGAGCTTCATGCTTTTTGTTTGTTGATATACAATTTGTATTACATTCCCATAATTCTAATTTTATTTGTTCACTTTTAATTTATCAGTTATCTTTACAACAAAGCAATTCTGCCTTTGTGTTCAGGTTTTGAACTAGCTAGAAACATGAGCTACTCAATTTTCTCTTTGTAATGTAGATACATTAATGTAAGATAAAACTCATTATTACTATTGAGTAAAAAAGCACATTGAAATGCTGCAGAACAAATCCTGGTGCTTGTTCATAACTATAACATTTAGTAATGAGAATTCGTTTATATGGGATGGTTTAATACTTTTGCATAACACACTGAATTATACTCATAGGGCTACCATAAAAATAAATCCCATTGCAATCAAAGGACATGCTTGCAATCCCAGCTGCTTGGGGGTAGCTATTGCTTTCTGTAATTATCTATCCTGTTAAAATCTAATTCAGAAGATAGCATGAAACATCTCTTTTAAGTTGTATTATAAAGTAGCTTGTATTTACAAAACAGGGAAGTTATCCTAAAAACTTTTCTCATTCGAATGTGTTAAATCTCAAACACAAACCACAATAAGTCATACTTAGATTTTACTGTAACATCAATATATCTTGCTGAATATAAGTCATAAAGCTATGTCAAAAAACATTAAATCAATAAAAAGTGTCCAAATATGAAGTAAAATTCAATGATTTATTCTGTTTGAGGGTTTTTTGTTATAATTTCTATCACTACTTTTCAAACACATGATTTAAAAGGCAATAAAAGTATATTACAAAAATCTGTCTTATACTATGAATAATCCACAATTTTTTTTCTAACATGGCTGTTTAGTAACAATATGTCACTTTAGTAGTTATTGAAAATTTTTCTGGAAATATAAATTCTGCTTGATTAGTCTTGGTCAGGAATAAATAGCAGATACCTACAGCTTACTTACTGGTTTTAAAATCCTCATCATAAGTTCTACATGATTCTGGTAATTGGATGGGTCTGACCATCTCATATCTTATCAGATTAATTGAATTTGAGTTGAAAAAATGACCTTTGAAAATCAGTTATGAAGTTGACCATAAGACCTGTCCATCAGAAATTAATCCTTAAATGTGTTTTATGAGATATGACCAGTGTGTTCTCATTTGTCTTTAAAATGAGATTTTGGGATATATTCGATAAATCTAACTCAATATTTTAACAGAAAAAATACAAAGAAATTTCCAGCGAAGCAAAAACATAATGAGTATAATTTATGTTTTAAGGAAATAGAATGAAATTCTTATTTAGTAAGTTTATGCCAAATGTTGGTTAACAAACCATGTTTGTACATGTTACTTAAGATTAATCCAGAAAGGTTTTTTTAATGGGCATTTTTAAAGGATGACTTGTTGATCATCCAAAAAATTTATCAAAATAATTTTATCTAAAATAGAATATCTTCATGTTTACAAATCTCTAGCTAATTTTAATGTGTTTACAATTTCTTCCAGAAACTCCATGTGAATAAATGTTTTTATTCAAACCTTTGTGGTCCTTTCATCTACACTACAAGTGGTCACTCTCTAGTACAGGTAAAGAAATGATGAGCGAAATGTTATGGTATAATAGTATGTGCAAAGCACTTCTTAGTTTTGGACAGCTTCTGTCTGTCCTGACTCTATGTAGTTATCCTTAGGAAACCGATTATAATGATCTTAGACCTTGATCTCAATTTCGTTATTTGCTTCTTTTGTGCTTAGTTTCTCCTTTGTAATCCATATAACTTCAGTTTGACTCCTTCCTCTTAAACATCAAGCTAGAGAATACCTTTCCTGAATGGAGAAAAGATGATTTCAGTTTTCATGTCAAACTCTTCATATTAGACAACCTTCACTAAGGTCTAGCCAGGTGACTCCACCTAATCCATCCTTCCATGTGTCCTCTCCAAGCCCCATGTCTAACTCAGGTTCTCTACCCAGTATCCTGGCTTCATCTGACCACCTCATCTGTCCCCACCTCCTGCCTTTGGCCAGGACCTTGCCTACTTGATCACAAACTGTAGGCCCTACCATGCCACATCCAACCTTTCTCCTCAGTAAGAACTTGCATATCTTTTGTCAAGGTCTGGCCCCAGGATGTCATTAGATTCTGCCCTACACACACTATCCTTAAATGCCAGCTAAACCACAAACTCTAGGTTTACACCAGGATTTACATCCTGCTCATCAGTCCAGTCACCTGTGTCCAATTGACTTCATTCTACCTAAGCCATCTCCAGTCTTTATGCCCAACTCAACCCACACATCCCATTAGGCCCAATCTGTTCTGTCCATATCAGATACAGAATGAACAAAAGAAGTCCACATGCTCAGATTGTCAGATTGCATTGCAATGATGCAAACAGTATGAAAGATCAAGGTACTCTCTTTATCCTCACCTCAGATCGACCGGTTCTATAGATGTGTTCAACAATAGAAGTTATATAGATCAGCCCCAAGGTGAAAAATGACCTTTAATATAATGAATTTAAAGAGAATTTGTATCTGAGTGATGCCCAAGAAAATACAAACATAAGGCAAATGAAGAAAAAGAGACAACCCAGGGTTTGAAAATAAAATTCAATAAGGAGATAGATACATTGAAGAAGACTCAAACTTAAATGAAGATGGAATGGAAAAATAAGATATCCAAAGTAGACGACTCAAGAAAAATCCTTAAAGTCAAAATGAGCCAAGCAGACAACAGAACTCAAAGATAAAGATCTTGATAAAGGATCTAGACAAAATAAGCAAAGAATGTGAAAAAAACTTAAATCTGAAAATGAATATACAGGAAATGTCATAAAAACCAAACCTTTGAATTATAGGAACAGATTATAGACCAAATTCCCAAGACAATTGTATAGTCCATATCTTCAACAAGATTGTTGACAAAATCATCACCAAACTGAGAGAACATATATATCCATTCAGACACAAGAAGCACATAGAACACCATACAGACAAGGCCAGAAAAGAAACACTCCACAGTATATTATAGTTTAAAAAACAAAACAAAACAACAACAAAGAAACCAAACCAAGTATGCAGAACAAGGAAAGGAAATTGAAAACCACAAGAAAGATAAATAAAACAAAAAACCCACAAGTCACTTATAAAGAAAAATCCATCAAAATAACAGTTGATTGCTCAATGGAAACTTGGAATCTAGAAGAGCATGGAAACAAGTATTCCAAGACCTAAAAGACGAAGATGGCCAACATGGATTAATGTTTGTTTCTAGAAAACCTAGTAACTATACTTCAAGGAGAAAGAAAAATGTTCTGTGATAAAATCTAAAAATGTATACAATAGACAATACAATAGACAAAACATAAAGAAAATACAGGAAGTAATATTTTGAGCTGAACAGAGGGATTAGCACACCCAAGTTACTGAAGACAGAAAAAAATGAATCCTTATTACTCAAGCACAAAGTTTACCTCTGTAAACACAACAACCCCAAAATGTAC
The DNA here is from genome assembly GCF_017639785.1 of Mesocricetus auratus. Lineage (NCBI taxonomy): Eukaryota > Metazoa > Chordata > Mammalia > Rodentia > Cricetidae > Mesocricetus > Mesocricetus auratus. The sequence continues at coordinate 28,318,945 of NW_024429192.1, read as the reverse complement.
ACAATAACTGAAAATCAACACATACCTTTCAATAATAATTTTAAGTATTGATCATCTCAGTTCTTCAATCAAATGATAGAGACTATCAAGATCAAGAAACAGAATCCATCTATCTGTTGTCTAGGAGAGATATATCTTGTGCTGTGTCTTTTGACTGGAGTAGAGATAAGTGCTAAATCATTTATGAAGATAGACAAAATATCCCTTCCAATCTAATTTGAGTGAGAAGAAAGCAGATATCACTATTATAATATCTGACAAAATGGAAGTCAAATTGTTATTTAATAGAACAGATAAATAAGGATATTTTGCTCTAATTTAGGGGACAATATACTGAGGAACATAACAATTCTAAATATATATGCATCAAATGCTATTGCCCCCAATTTCATTAAAAATGTGTTACTGCAATTAAAGGTACAGATTAATATCAATTTATTAAGAGCAGGTGGCTTCAACATTCCATTTTTTTCAATAGACAATTCATATTGACAAAAAGTAACCAGAGGAGAATCTGAATTAAATAACATCATTAATCAATTGGGCTTAATAGTATCTGTGAAACATTCTGCCCAAACATCAAAGAATGTACATTCTTCTCAACAGCACATTGGAACTTTTTAAGAATAGGCCACATTCTGGAACATAAAACAAACCTTAACAAATTCAGAAATACCGAAAGAACTCTATGGATCTTATTTGATTACAATACAATAAAACAAAGTAGACAGCAAACGAATCTCCAGTGAGCACACAAAGGCATGGAGATTAAACAGCTCAGTAATGATGAATGGGTCTAAAAAGAAATCAAGAAAGAAAAAAGTTCATAAAAATAGATGAAAATAGAAAAACAACACAATAAAATTGGTAGGGCATATTGAAAGCAGTACCATGAGGGAAATTTTTAGCTTTAAATTGACCAAATCAAAAAATCAGAAAGAGTACCCATTAACAACTTGATACAGCTCAAAATTGGTAAAAACAAGACAAAACAAATTTATTTAGTAGATTTCAAACCTACTAGATAATAATGAATAATAAAAATCAGAGTATAAGTTCATATAATAGAAATTAATAAAACAGTACAAATAATCAACAGAATTAAGCACTGCTTCTTTGAGAAACAAGATTGACACACCACTGATCGAGCTAACCAAAGGGAAAAAAAGAGGATGTAAGTTAACAGAATCATAAGTGAGAAGAGATGTGTTAGAACAAAAGACAAAAAATATTTCATAAAGCTGCACTTGGTTAACATGGTAAACCTAAATGAAATGGATACGTTTCTAGATCCCACAAAACCGCCAAATTAAACCAAGAAGAGACCAAGAATTCAGAGAGCTAACAAAAGAAGGGACTGAAATAGTAATAAAAAGACTATATATAGAAAGACCAAGCTCAGATAGATTCACAGATGAGTTTGAACAGACTTTCCAAAAGTATGTACAGCCAATCCTTCTTATACTAGAAAGAAAGTGAGAAAGAGAGAGAGGAGAGAGAGAGAGAGAGAGAGAGAGAGAGAGAGAGAGAGAGACAGAGAGAGAGAGACAGAGACAGAGAGAGAGAGAAAGATAGACAGAGAGGCAAGTAGGGAGGGAAGGGGGGAGGGAAGAAGATTCCCTCAGTAAGTAGGTTGTAACCTTGGGGTATAAAGATAATCTTTACAATAAATGAAGCATGAATTAATATGAACTTACTAGTTTTCTTTTATTATGAAAAATCTCTGAGGTCATTGACTTAGAAATGCCTGTTTAGCTCACTATTTTGGAGGTTACATCTCTGATTTAGGGACTCCACCACCCTGGTTCGTTTGTCAGGGCAAAGGCAGCAGTTGGGAGCATGTGGTGGATTAGGATCACTCACATGGAGTCAGCAAGCAAAGCAAATTGGGACCTGGAACTGACTTGTGAAGCAACCTTGATTCTTATCTAAATTTAAACTGGAAAATAAAATTAAAAAAAAAAAAGAAAAGACAAAAAAAAAAAGATCTGTACACCGCAACCCCTTAGAGGCACAGCCTCCAGGATGTGGGTGCCTGCCACACAGTCTTTGCCTCTCACAGCTACTACTGTTTTCCAACATGGTCAACCTGAGAGCTAAATCCTTAATACATACACCCTTGGGGAATGCTTTTCCAACATGGAGCAAGAATATATTTAATGTCTGTATGTGACAAAAAGAAGACAGAAGTTCTACACATCAATATTTGTAACACATGGGTTAAAAGTAACACGAGATACAAAACTCACTGCAAATCAATATGAAACATGTGAGAAAACTTCCCTTCAACAGTGTGAGTGAGTAAAAGCATCTCAAGTTGTTGTTACTGCAGCTATTCTTAAAACTCCTGGATATGTGACTCCTAGAAACACGTTTGGATCTCAGCAACACTTTATAATTAATAGGCATGGCTGCTTTATTTCCCCTCAAACATTAAAAATGTAATCAAGTCCTTTAAATTCATCACCTTGCTCTCAATTTTTTTTGTGTGTTCTACCTCTACATCTAGTGAGAACAGAGTCATATCCCAAGACTCTGATCAAATTCAGTAAAGATGGGTTTGTGTGGTAATACTGAACTTCCTCTCTGTAAGGGCTTTATCTTCTGGGTCATTGTGACCCTCTCTGGTGCACAAGAGCTAGAGAGCCTGTCAGCAATTAGAAATGCACATCAATGTCTGTCCTGATCAAGCCGTGGCTGAATGCAGTTGAGTGATGAATACATGTAAGTGTCCCTGCTCAGATAGCTGTGCTTGCCTATCTAAGCCCAAGGAGATTAGTACTTTCTTTCGTGCCTTTTAGTGCAGCACAATAATATACGCAATTTGTCTGTAGGACTTACTTTAGCAAATACGTTTATTATTACATACCCATCTCTAAGTCCTTCAGGCAAGCCTAGTGCAAATTATTAGTACTAATATTTTGCAAGATCTGATTCATGGACTGCCTTAAAGGCAATGTATGATGATTAGTAAAATGGAGACAAGATATCACAATCCAATTCTGTCCTAACACTGCAAAAGGTACTTTCCATTTAGTCTACATGCAGTGTATGGATTTATGGCACAATGACTTTCCTTAGATGAAAACTGGCTGGCAAGACACTGTATGCAAGCTGTGCCACATGTATGCATTTGTCTCCTAATTTCACTTCCACAAATTGCTATTTTATTTCCAAAGAGATTAAATCACCTGTGTATTGTTTGTGCACACATGTGCCTTAATGTCAGATATGATGCTATTTTTCTTCTACAAAGAACCAGCATTATTCTGCTTATGAAACAAGTCTTTTAATTAGAGAAATTAAAGTGTCCAAGCAGTTTCAAGCTCACTGTTTTGACATAAGTAACAGTTATAAAAGCAAATTTGTAGATCTTAGTTTAGCTAAAATTGTCACTCTGAATTTGCATTTCAGTAAAAGTAATTCCCAATAGGCAAAAGACCCTTACTTAATGCAGGACAATGACTTTGTTTATCTTTCATTTAAAAAACACAAGCAACTCTTACAGCCAATTATTATTTATGAATATTGACATTTGATTTCCCTGGAAGCCTGAGAAGAGGTTATTAATGTTTTAGACTTTAAGAAGTTGAGAAATAGATACACGTTTTTCCTAAAATCAGCCAGCTTATGACAATTACAACCACTCTTTAACACATGTGACCTCCCGCTAGTCTAAATGTAGTCTCTTTGCCTGTATTGCCAGTTACTAAAACAGTTACTGTAAAAAGTCATTTGGAAATCAGTAAGCCAGGATGTTTTTGTAACATAACTCTCTCCCTCTCCCTCCCTCCCTCCCTCCCTCTCTCTCTCTCTCTCTCTCTCTCTCTCTCTCTCTCTCTCTCTGTGTGAGAGAGTTCTATTGTTCCTGAGAACATTAAAAAGTCATAAATAACCTGTTATTTATTTATCATGTCATGCAAAATAGTCTTTGGCAATTTACTGTGTTTCTCAAATTTGCCATCTAGGTGTTCCTTATGCAATATGGTCTTGGACAGTTAATCGATTTTTCTCTGTACTGAAAATGTGAACAATGATTTCTGAAGATAAGCAAAATGTTGTTCTACATGAGAAGAGGAACAGTGACAATGACTTAGAAATCTAACTATGCCAGCTTAATATGAAGAAAATCCTGATCATATGGAGAGTGGTCATTATAGGAGACTTGGGGTCAGTGACATTATTTTGCATTTCACCTGTGTAAATATTTCATCGTGACTTAGGAAGCAGCAGAGTAGTCACAGTGTAGGGTCTATTTTCTTTGAATTGCCACCATAAATTTAAATCACCATAGTTTTATATCCACGAGGATGGAAAAATAATGGGAATACAGTAAAGGTCAAGGGGATGGCTCAGGGGTAAGATCACTTTCTCAGTTAGTCCGAAGACGTGAGTTTGGATCCCCACACCCCACATGAAAAGCTCGGTGTGGTAAGTGTATATTTGGCACCTGTACTGGGTGTAGGAGTGGGGTACTGGGCATAGGGTAAGTTCTAGGTGTAGGGGAGGGTAGTGGGTGTAGGAGTAGATAGTGGGTATAAGAGTGGGTACTGGGTTTAGGAGTGAGTACAAAGTATATGTATGGGTACTGGGCATAGGGCAGGTACTGAATGTAAGGGTAGGTACTGGGTATAGGGTAGGTACTGAGTGTAGGGGTGACTACTAGATATAGGGCTTGGTACTGGGTGTAGGGTAAGTACTGAGTGTAGGGGTGAGTAATGGGTGTAGAGATGAGTACTAGGTATAGGGTGTTTAACGTGTAGTCTTCCCACCTGCCACCGGAACCCTGCCGAGCTGTCGGAACCCACAAATAACACACAGGATGCTATATTAATTATTATGCTGTTGGCCATTTGCTTTGTTTCTTACTAGCCAGTTCTGACTTCATTGTTAACCCATAATTGCGTATAGTATTTCCACGTGGTCTTCACTTACCGAAGAACAGGGTCCGGACCTCTTACTCCTCTGGCTTTCTACATAGTGACTGTCTGTGCCTCCCTTTCTGAGGATCCTCCTCAACTCTTGGTCCCACCTATCTTGCTTTCCTATTGGCCAACAGTTTAATAAACAACCAATAAGAGAGATGGGTTTACAGAATGACATCTCACATCACGGGTGGGTACTGGGTATAGGGGTGGGTACTGGGTTTAGAAATAGGTACTGGGTATAGGGTGGTTACTGGGTATATAGATAGGTACTGGGTGGAGGAGTATTTGTGGAAGAGAAAAGGATCTCTGGAGTTTGCTGCACAGCCAGCATAGACAAATAAAATAAAATAATAGTCAAGGATCAGCTAGAAACATTGACTATGGCAGGACTCAGAGATGTAGTGATAGAGCAGAACACTTAATTTTCTCCTGTGGCCCCTGAATATACCCATAAGCATTCAAAGACACACAACACACACACACACACACACACACACACACAGAGAGAGAGAGAGAGAGAGAGAGAGAGAGAGAGAGAGAGAGAGAGAGAGAATGAGAGAATGCATAATTTACATGGCATTCTAGAGCGCCCACTCTGGGATCTCCTAGCCTAGGAACTGCTGAAATCATTGTGCTACTCCTGCTCCCACTCAGGGGAGAGGTAAGCTTAGAGCTCTGTCTCAGGCCCGACTTCTGCTTGCTTTCCCAGGCGTCTCCTGGCTTGGGGACTTTAGGCAGGTTGACTTGCCCTGGTGGACTCAGCAACCCTGAGGCTACTGATATTGCTGTACTATTCTGGCCCCCTTTCAGGGGAAAGATGAGCTTGGGCCCCTATCTCTTGTCGTACTTCTCCTTGCCCACTGCGGAATCTCCTGACCTGGGGACAGCAGGCAGGTAGTCTCACCTTCAGTAGACCAAGCAATCATGAGTCTACTTTCATCACTGTGCTAGTCCTGCTCCCCCCCACCTGGAGAGGGAGTGCCTCAGAACTGCCTGCACCCACCTTGAGACCCATCAGACTATTGGACATGCTTGCACCCACCAGAATAAAACCTTGGGCCTGTATTCACCAGGAGAGGAAGAGACTCAAACTGTACCCACTAGAAGAAGGGATGGGAAGATGACAATATAACAACACATTCAACAACAGAAAGACCAATATGAGACCACCAGAGACTAGGGACTCTACACCAGCAAGACCTGAACATCATAACACAGATGAAGCAGAAGAGAAGGACCTTAAAAACAATATCATGAAGATGATAGAGACCATAAAATAGGAAATGAGAAATTCCTTTAAATAAATGGAAGAAAAGGCAAATCAAAAACTGCAAGAAACAATTCAAACAGTGCAAGGTTTAAAAGCTGAAATACACAATAAAAAATACAGTCTGAGAAATGCTGGAATTAGAAAAGATGGGTAAATGATCAAGAAATACAGATCCAAGCATAGTCAACAAAATGCAAGAGATGAAAGAGGGAAGCATTGAAGATACTCTAGGAGAAATATATTCTTTGACCAAAGAAAATCTTAAGTTCAACGAATCCCTAACACAAAATAGCCAGTAAAAATGAGACACCATGTAAAGGCCAAACCTTAGAATAATAGATATAGAAGAAGGTGAAGAAACTTAACTCAAAGTTATGTTCAACAAAATCATAGAAGAAAACTTTACCAACTTAAAGAAAAGCAAGTCAATGAAAGTACAAGAAGCCTACAGAACACAAATAGAGTGGACCACAAAAAAGTCCCCTTGCCACATAATAATCAAAACACCAAACATACAGGATAAAGAAAGAATATTAAGAGCAGCAAAGGAAAAAGGCCAAGTAATACATAAAGGAAAACCTATCAGAATCACACCTGACTTCTCCATGGAAAAACTGAAAGCCAGAAGGTCCTGGATAGATGTTCTACAAACACTAAGAGACCACAGATACCAGCCCAGACTACTATACCCAGTAAAGTTTTCAATTAATACAGATGGAAAAAGCACAATATTCAACGACAAAAAACAGATTAACACAATACATATCTACTTATATAGTCCCACAGAAAGCACTGGAAGGAAACCTCCAATCTAAGGAAGTTAACTATACTCACAAAAACATAGACAATAGATAATCCCACTTTGCCAAAAGCCAAAAGAAAAAGAAGAGTAAATCCCCACTCAATACCACCACCACCAAATCAAAATAAACAAGAATTAACACTCAAGGGTTCTTAATTTCCTTCAATATTAATGGTCTTAATGTGCCTATAAAAGACACAGGCTAACAGAATGGATATTAAGTCAGAATTCATCCTTCTTCTGCATACAAGAAACACACCTCGACTTCAAAGACAGGCATTACCTCAGAGTCAAGGGTTGGGATAAGATTTGCCATCAAATGAGCCCAAGAAACATATCAGTGTAGATATCCTAATATATAATAAATTAGACTTTAAACAAAAATCAATCAAAAGAGATGAAGAACATAATTTCATATTTATCACAGAAAAAATCCATCAGGAAGAAGTCTCAAATCTGAACATCTATGCCCTAAATACAAAGGCACCCACATTCATAAAAGAAACATTACTAAAACTAAAATCACACCTAAGACCTCATGCAGTTATAGTGGGAGACATCAATACCCCACTCTCACCACAAGACAGGACTGCTAGACAGAAACTTAACAAATAAACAAAGGAACTAACAGAAATTATGACCCAGTTGGGATTAACAGACATCTATAAAACATTCCATCCAAACACAAAAGAATATACCTCCTTCTCAGCGCCACCTGGGACCTTCTCTAAAATTGACCACATACTTGGCAACATAGCAAACCTCACAACAGGTACAAACAAATTGGAATAACCCTTGTGTCATATCAGACCACCATGCTTTAAAGTTAGAATTCAACAACAACACAAATTGCAGAAACCCTACAAGCTCATGGAAATTGAACAACACGCAATTGCACCATTCCTGGATAAAGAGACAAATTACAGACTTCCTAGAATTCAGTGTGAATGAAGACACAATATACCAAAACTCATGGGACAATTTGAAAGCAGTGCTAAGAGGAAAGTTCATAAGTGCCCACATGAAGAAACTGGAGAATAGTCACACTAGAGATTAACATCACAATTGAAAGCTCTAGAACAAGAAGAAGCAAACTTACCCTACCAGGAAATACACAAATTGAGCCCTAAAATCAATAAAGTAGAAACAAAGAAAACAATACAAAAATCAATTTAACAAGGAGTTTGTCTTAGAGAAAATCAACAAGATAGACAAACCTTTATCCAAACTAACCAAAAGGCAGAGAGAGAACATGCAAATTAACAAAATGAGAAATGAAAGGGGCACATAAGAACGGACACTGAGGAAGTACAGAGGATCTTCAAGGCATACTTTGAAAACCTGTACTCCACAAAATTTGAAAATGTAAAGGAAATGGATAATTTTCTAGATACATATCACTTACCAAAATTAAATCAAGAACAATCAATTGAAACAGACCTAAAACCCCTAATGAAATAGAAGTCATCAAAAGTCTCCCCAGCAAAAAAAGCCCAGGGCCAGATAGCTTCAGTGCAGAGTTCTACCAGAAATTCAAAGAGCTAATATAAGTACTCCTCTAATTATTGCACACAATAGAAGCAGAAGTTTCGTTGCCAAACTTTTTTACGAGGCTATAATTACCTTGGTACATAAGCCACACAAAGACACAACTAAGAAAGAGAACTACACACCAATATCCCTCTTGAACATTGATGCAAAAATACTCAATAAAGTACTAGGTAATCAAATTCAAGAACATATTAGAGAAATCATCTACCATGATCAAGTAGGCTTCATCTCAGCGATGCAGGGATGGTTCAACATATGAAAATCTATCAACGTAATCTATCAAAAAACAAACTTGCAAAAGTTTTTCACTAGATGCTGAAAAAGCCTTTGACAAAATCGAACACCGCTTTCATGATAAATGTCTTGGAGAGATAAGGGGTAACAGGAACATGCATGAACATAATAAAAGCAATATACAGTAAGCTAACAGCCAACCGAATGGAGAGAAACACAATGTGATTCCTCCAAATTCAGGACAAAGACAAGGCTGTCCACTCTCTCTGTATCTCTTTAATATTGTACTTGAAGTTCTAGCTAGAGCAATAAGACAAGAAAGGGAGATCAAGGGGATATAATTTGGAAAGGAAGAAGTCACTATTCTCATATGATATGAGAATTTATATAAGCGACCCAAAAAATTCTACCACGGATCTCTTACAGCTGATAAACACCATCAGTAAAGTGTCAGAATGCAAGATTAACTCAAAAACTCAGTAACCCTTTTATATACAGATGAGAATTGGACTGAGAAAGAAATGAGAGAACCATCACTGTATACAATAGCCCCACAAACAACATAAAATATCTTGGGGTAATGTTAACCAAACAAGTGAAAGACCTGTATAAGAAGAACTTTGAGTCTTTAAAGAAAGAATTAAAGAAGATACCAGAAAATGGAAAGATCTCCAATGCTCTTGGGTCAACATAGTAAGAATGGCAATCTTGCAAAATCAATCTACAAATTCAATGCATTCACCATCAAAATACCGGCACAGTTATTCTTGAAAGAATAATATTCAATTTTATATGGAAAAGACCCAGAATAGCCAAAAACACCCTGTACAATAAAGAAACTTCCAGAGACATCACCATCCCTGACTTCAAGCTCTATTATAGAGCTATAGTCCTGAAAACAGCTTGGAACTGGCACACAAATAGACAGATAGACCAATGGATTCAAATTGAAAACCCTGCTATTAACTCACAAGCCTACAAACACCTGATTTTTGACAAAGAAGCTAAAATTGTACAATAGAAAAAAGAAAGCATTTTCAACAAATGGTCTTGGCAGAATTGGATGCTGGCATGTAGAAGACTCAAATAGATCCATATCTATCACCATGCACAAAATTTAATTCCAAATGGATCAAAGACCTAAACATAAATCCAGTCACACTGAACCTGTTAGAAGAGAAGGTGGGAAGTAACTTTGAACGAATTGGCATAGGAGACAGCTTCCTGAACATAACACCAGTAGCACAGACACTGAGATTGACAATTAATAAATAGGACCCCTGAAACTGAGAAGCTTCTGTAAGGCAAAGGACACAGCCAACAAGACAAAAAGGCAGCCCACAGAATGGGAAAAGATATTAACCAACCCCACATCTGACAGAGGGTTGATTTCCAAAATTTACAAAGAACTGAAGAAGCTAGTCACTAAATCACCAAATAATCTAATAAAAAAGTGGGGTAGAGAACTAAATAGAGAATTCTTAATAGAGGAGTCTAAAATGTCAAATAGATATTTAAGAAAGCACTCAACATCCTTAGCCATCAGGGAAATGCAAATCAAAACAACTCTGAGATGCTATCTTACTTCTGTCATAATGGCTAAAATCAAAAACCCCAATGACAGTTTGTGCTGGAGAGGATGTGGAGAAAGGGGAACAATCCTCCACTGATGGTGGGAGTGCAAACTCCTACAGCCACTTTGGAAATCAGCATCAAAATTCCCCAGGAAAGTGGAAATCAGTCTACCACAAGATCCATCAATTGACTTTTAGGCATATACCCAAAAGATGCACATTCATAGAACCAGGACGTCTGTTCCACTATGTTAATAACAGCATTATTTGTAATAGCCAGAACCTGGATGTAACATAGATATCCCTCACTTGAAGAATGAATAGAGAAAATGTGGTACATTTATGCAATGGATTACTACACAGCAGAAAATAAACAATGGAATCTTGAAATTCATAGGCAAATGGATGGAACTAGGGGAAACCATCCTGAGAGAGTTAACCCTGTCACAGAAAGACAAATATGGTATGTACTCACTCATATATGTATTTTAGACATAGAGCAAAGGATTACCAACCTACAATCCATGCCTCCAGAGAAGCTAGGAAATAAGGAGTACCCTATGAGAGACATACATCATCCCCCGGAGCATGGGGGGGGGAGTGGGAATTAGGAGAAAGAGAAGGGAAGAGGAGGCAGGGAGAGGAGGACATGAGGGAGCAGGAAGGTGGAGTAAGGGGAAGAATAAAGGAAAGCAAGAAAAGAGATACCATAATAAAGGGAGCCATTATAGGTGTAAAGAGAAATCTGGCACTTGGGAAATATCCAGAGATCTACAAGGATGACACCAATTGACAATCTAAGCAATAGTGAAGAGGCTACCTTAAATGCCCTTCCCTGATAATGAGATTGATGGCTACCTTATATGCCATCCTAGAGCCTTCATCATGTAGCTGATGGAAGCAGAAGTAGAGACCCACAGCTAAGCTCTGAGTCAAATTCCTAGAATCTGTTTGCAGAGAGGGAGGAGTGATTAACAAAGGGGTCAAGACTAGGCTGGGAAATCTACAGAAACAGCTGACCTGAATAAGGGGGAGCTCATGGATCCCAGACTGTTAGCTGGTAAACCAGCATAGGACTGGCCCAGACCCCCTTGATTGTAGGTATGAATTAGGAGGCCTGGGGAATCTATGGGGCCTCTGGCAGTGGATCAGTATTTATCCCTAGTATACAAATGGACTTGGGAGATTGTTCCACATGGAGGGAAACTCTCTCAGCATAGACACAGAGGGGACCTAGGCCCTGCTGCAAATGATATGATAGACTTTGAAGATTCCCCCATGGAAGGCCTCACCGTCCCTGGGTAGCAGAATAGGGATGGGATAGAGGACTAGTGGGGAACAGGGGAGGAGGGGAGGGTAAGGGAACTTGGATTGGCATGTAAAACAAGCTTGTTTCTAATTTTAAAAACCTGAAAAAAACACTATGACTGTATTATATATGACAACAGTGGGTTAGCAAATACCTTTGATAAAAAAATCCTGAGTAGGTAACACAGTTAGTAAATATGATAGCATTATCAGTTGTGACATTGTCTAAGATATCCGGTACAGCAAAGCAGCCAGTTTCAATTTTGTTTTTTTTTAACCCTTGTGTTAGGCTTATCCTTTAAGAAATGAAAATGGCATGAAGTTTAGCTCCAAGTTGGTTAGTTGCCCCAGACCATCATCCAGTGTAACAATGAGTATTTACATCTGGAGACCAAATGACCTATGTACTGTAGACTAGCTGTATTAACCTGAATACATTACTTGATATGCCTCTTGTTTCTCATACATACAATAAAGTAAAATCATGGTACTTATCTGACAGGACTTTTCAAAAGTTTAAAAGGAGATGGCATTTTTTTAATTTTTGGTTTTGTTTTTTTTTGCTAGAAAAGCCTGAGTCTAATGTTAAGTTTTGTAATGTTGTTAAGCTTTGATCAACTTGACTCAATCTACATCTCAAATCACATGGAAAACAACAAATCTTAATGGGGTATTTCTTATTATCAGGTTTGTCTATGAGTATGTTTTGGGGGAGATTATTTTGACAGTTTTAATCCAAGAAGGAAGGTTTGTCTACTGTCAGTGGCTTCATTCTGTATGTCAGGGATTCTGAACTGGATGAGGGTGGGATAAGCAACCTGGTAACAAGCAAGTATGTGCAAATCCCCTCTGCCCTTGACTGAGGATATAACATGACTGGAGCTTCAAGCTCTTGCTGCTCGTAACTTCCTTCTCTAGTGGACTGTAACTGGAAATTGTGGACTAGAGTGAGCTCTTCCCTTCTTTTGTGTTGTTTTGCTTCTTTTGCCACCATGTTTTATCACAACAACACGAAGCAAAAGAAAGACTAGGGGCAAACACAGGACAAACACGAAAAAAGTAAAAGTGCATGGAGATAACAGAAGCAGAAAAATCCTAATGTGGCTCTGTCAAAGTGCTCTCTCTCTCTCTCAAAAAAAGTGCTCTCTCAACAGTCCAGAAGGAGAGACAAGGTTCTCTTGCAGACATGCTTATTCAATATTCAGGCCCCACCTGGAAGGGCTTGAATGTTAAGAAAGCAAGGAGATGAGACAGAAGACCACTGTATTTTAATCCTGCGTCTCTGTTTTCCTATTGATTATGCTTCACCTTGTTATGGAACTGACTTCCCTAACCTCATGTTCACTTGCAGACCCTAGTGTTAACTCAAGAAAGGTTACAGAAGGAGTTGACTGAGTCTAAAATCAAAGGGGCAATGGTACACACAGTGAGTAGACCTTTAACCACAGAGCAATGCTGTAGGAAATCTGAGATGGTGTTCAGAGCACTTGACATACTGAATTAATATTTGTTGAAGCACTTAAAAGAATACCTGATGAGGGAAGATAATTGATGTGTTAGCTGTTACCACTTTCAGACTGCTGAGGATAATATGAAACAAGAATAAGATTCATAATAAAAGGGTTCCTTTCGACAATAATTCAATTGAGACTCTAATCGTCCCAAGATTGGTTCATATGTCACAGGTTAATTGAGACATAATTACAACTCCATTTCCCAAATCAGAAACTCAAAGAAGGTGCTAAAAATGGTCAAGTACTCCAGCTATTACCTAAGCAAGAAAAATAATAAATCCATTAGATACATTTCAATCAGGGCCAGCTCTAATTTGGATGATGACAGATGTGTCCAGGAGTAGTGCTTACAGGAAAGAGGGAAATAATTCCATTGGAGTTTTGGAATGGGTGCCAAGACAACAAATAGGGAACAGTATTCAACTGTCTCTCCATGGGTTTCTATTTAGTAGCATCTCTTTATGGCTTTGAGGCCAGCGCCTTGCCAGAATGCGTTACTGAGAAGATGGAGTCATGGAATATGTCATGAAAGAACAAACAGCTATAACTTTGTAGGAGCAAGGCACAGAAAGTTTCTAGTAAGTGGAGTTCTGTCCAGAATCACAGAGATGAGCCAGATCAATGCCCTGACAGTGTGAATCATCGGGTGCGAGCCACAAGATACTTCTAGAATGAAACAATAGAAACACAAATATAGAAGCAATAATTATCTATGGCCATCTACGAAAATTCTCCTCTTTTTCTATCTATCACAGATTCTGGATCATTGCTAAAGAATTCCTTAGGAAGATTTCTTTACAGCACACTTTTGTTTTACAGTATGTCAAAGCCATATGTCCATCAGATTCAGACTTCTGCAAATATCCAGGGTAACTTCACAATGGAAATCTACAAGCTGACAAAACAACATTTATTCTCTGTACCTTTAACCAGAAAAAAAAGAATGCTGTTTTGTTTTATTCTAATTAATATCATTAAAATGGAAAAGGACCACATGTACTAGGCCTGCTTGTTTGCATATTAAGTGGGATTCCCTCCTTGAAGACATTTTTGCATCGTCAAGGGATTAAACTGGCAGTTGTCAGGCTGTTGTCATACAGACCACAGTATTTGGCCCTCCTCCTTCTTGTCAAATGCAGATTCATGCCAGATGCCCAGAATAAAGGGCTAGGTTTCAAAATCTGACAGTCAGCAAAGGCAGAGAGTGTGGGTGCGGTGCAGAAGGAGAAGTATATGCCCTTAGTGTTCTTTAAGACATGAGAGTCTTGGAATGTGTGTTTTTAACATAGATAATTTCATGTTCAGCATGGAGTCCCTTCAGATGTCCAGTTCAGGATCTGTGCGTGGTATGACTGAGATTGGTTTGGATCACACTGTGCTTGTGACTTTAGGATAATATAGTTGCGTTTTAAAAGGCTTGTATAAAGAACAAAACATCAAAACTAACCAAGGAAACATTGTGTATGTCTGTGTTTTATGTGTCTGTATGTGTATATGAGTGTGTGTCTGTGTGTGTATTCATATATGTGGGGTGTGTATGTATGTGAGTGTGCTTATGTGTGTGTGTATGTGAGAGTGTTTGTGTGTGTATGCATGTGCGTGTGTGTTAGACTGTGTGTGTTTATGTATATGGTATGTGTGTGTGTGTGTGTGTGTGTGTGACTCTGTGTGTGCTTACGTATATGGTGTGTGTGTGTGTCTGTGTGTTTTGTTGAACTAAACACAGATGTGGTTACCAAGAAGGGGTCTGTGTGCTTAAGTAAGTTCTGTGTGCCTGTTTAAAACATATGGATCATGCAATGGAAAACTGCTAGGAAAGCATTTGTTTCACAGCTGTTTATAACATCTAAGATAGCATTGCTATTCACCTTATTTTTATGTTTTAGAAAATGATAGCATGGCAATAAAACTTGCTCTTTAGTTCACATTTCAATACTTTAAGTCTATGATTTAATTATGGGTTGACTCAAAATTTCTTAAAAGTCTCTTTTAAAATGAAATTTGCTGGGATATTTTATTAACATTAGTCACTTAAATTTACTTATGAAAGAGTTAAAGAAAAAATTTGCTTTTACTGTACCAGATTATAAGATGGAAAGGTGAACACACTGACATTCACATTTTAAAGATTTCCTTCTATAGCAAGTAAACTTGAACTCAGATTTTGTTGATATGTTAGCCCTTTGATTCTGTCAGTTATTTAAAGACTGCTTGGTTTCCTGTTTCCCCATTATGACAGTATTAATTGTTACCTTGACACAATCTGGAATCAGCTTTGAGCATTTGGACATTTTTGTGAGGAATTATCCTGATAACATTAAATGGTGTGGGACGAGCCATCTTAACTGTGGGTAGGAACTTTCCCTGTGCAGAGGATCCCAGACTTTAGTGAAGTGGAGAAAGTTATATCAGTACATGCGGACATCCATGCTCCTCCTTCCTGCTTGTGGATGCTATGGAAATTTCTGCCTTGACTTCCTCACCCTGTCTCAGAACTGTGAGCAAAACATAAACCATTTCCATTTTAAGTTCCTTCTGTTAGAGTATTTTATTACAGCAACAGGGGAAGAATCTAAGACTTCGATAAGCTACTGTGTTCTAACAATTTTCTCTCTTTGTCTCCCAATGTATAATGCCTAGGCTAAACAATACACTGTGAATGAACTTCATCATACAATAAAATCTAGAAATTATGTACCTTTAACAACAATTTCTTAACTATCACTGAAATATAACATTGATTTCACAGAGAAAAATTCATATCAAGAGTGAAAATATTTAATATTTAATTTTCTGGAGAAGTAGCCAGCTGTGTTTATCATAATTAGTTTCTATGGTCAACTTTACATAAATCTTGTATCGTCTAGGAATAAAAGGTCTCAACTGGAGGATTGCCTATATCAGATTGGCTTACAGAACATCTGTGAGACACCTTATTACATAACTGTTGTAGGAGGTCTCAGCCCACTGTGGGTGGTGCCATCTGTAGGCACATGGGGGCTGGCTGTCTAAGGAAGGTAGCTGAGCTAGCCAGGGAGAGCAAGATCATCAGTAGCATTCCTCTGTGGTGGTGCTGCTTCCCTCCCTGCATCCATTCCTGTCCCTTTCCTGCTTTGAGTACTTGCCTTGCTTTTCCTCAGTCAGAGACTGCAAAATACAACACGTGGTAAACTCTTTCTTAATAGTGTATATCACAGCAACAAGCAACAGAGAAACTAAACTAGGAGAGAATTAAAGAGGAGAAATATGATTTTGCTGCTCTTAAGCCATGGCCTTAATACATATATATATTTATATCCATCTTCATATTTTTGCTTACGTGCACTAATTTTTTACTTAGTATGAGAAAAAGCTACAAGGATATTTGGGATATAAAAATGTGAGTTCTCACTGAAATGTATCAATCATATAATCACTTCTTCAAGCCACTTCGTCTAATCTTTAACAGTGTTTTTACTACCTTTTTTCTATTTCATAGAGTAATAAATCTCTGTGTGTACAGTAACGCAAGACCTGATGCAATTCCACCCAAGACCCTGAATATATCTGTCAATAACAAACAAAATCAATCTTTTTAACCTTATTTGTAATTGTATAATAAACAAA
Organism: Mesocricetus auratus; assembly: GCF_017639785.1. Classification (NCBI taxonomy): domain Eukaryota; kingdom Metazoa; phylum Chordata; class Mammalia; order Rodentia; family Cricetidae; genus Mesocricetus; species Mesocricetus auratus. The sequence continues at coordinate 28,302,158 of NW_024429192.1, read as the reverse complement.
CAAATACATTTTATCTAAAAATAGTTACTTAAAGCATGAAATTTTTGGCTAAGATATTTTCTTCTTCTTCTGAGCACACAGGAGGCAGCCTCTGATGATAAAGGATAACCTCATTCTTGGCTCCGACCCATGCAAACTGAGTAGAAGTACTGAAAAATTGGGTTGCAATTTATCTTTCTTCCCATGCAAGGAAGGTGATTGAACAAAGGTACCACGGGAGCTCTTAGTCAGTAGCAGAAATTTTATATTAACAACAATTTAATAAAAAAACAGTAAAATTTAGAGGATTGCTTGCTTTCATAGCTTCCTGAGGTCCTACTTCTGTCAGTCTCTTTGTCTAGGCTTTTCTCTTTCTCATTTTTTAAATACTCATAAATTTTAATACATTATATGTAATTTTAGATAACATGAAATTATATAGAAAACATTCTTTCATATGTAGATGGATCAGAAAATGAACCTAAATTCAGAAACTGTCAGTAGCTAGCAATATTTAACAAACGGAAAAACAATTCACTTTTGTTGTTGTTGTTAAAGTATGGGGCTTTATTCCATGTGTTTTAGAGCTAATTAGGGAGGGACTTATCTGAGAAAGATTCACTTTTGTCTATCTCCATCAAGAAATTTTAATGAAAGTCACAGAAAAAAAACATGCTTACTGTGGTCTGCAGCTAGTGGCTGCATTCAAGTCACAGGTATGATGTATTTATTTTATTGTGAGGTTATGACTGGATCAGAGATAAGATCTGAATAGGCCTCAAAAGTTTTGTTGGTATAGGAGAAGTCCTCACTCTAGACTATCATTATCACCTCCTAAGTGATGAAAAAACTTAAATATATTTTATCTTGACTTTTTAATGATTAACATAAAATTAATACATGATTGCAAAAGTTTTAAACGAATATGAGATGAAATTACTAGGCAGACGTTTCAAACATCTTAAATTGTCTATACCAGGCACTGTGTCATGGACGATTTCTAAGGGGCACCTAGGAGCTGAAAGTACTGTTGCTATCAGTCTATGACAATATTCACAGTACAGTGACAATGGCAAACATGTCTTCATGTTCTTTGTGAAACTTTCACTGTTGTGTAATTCCTTGTGCCTCGAGAACCATTTCCACACTCCAGTTCAATCTAATAATGGTCATGGAGCCTGTGCACCAAAGTTGCCTGTGGATTCTGCAGTTTGAACATTCATGTTGTATTATGTAATAACACAGAGAGCTGTTCAACCGACAGAAAAAATATATTGGTTGTATTTTCAGTTCTGAAGGAAGAGTGGTCTCTCCACCCAACCCCCACTGTTGTCATGCTTTTTCTTTATTGATATTTTTGCGTACCTCTTTTTCATTTCTAGTCCCACTAACTAACATAAGCAATTTTAATTGCGTGGTTCTGAAAATGTGTGTTGAAAAGAAATTTATATTACTGTCAGTGTTGTAGCAAATTGCAGTTATTTAGGAACACCTGCTGCCTGCTCCAGACATGGTTTGAGTGTCAAGGTATGCTCCCCTTTGAGAGCTGAAGGTCACGGACCATAGGTCACGGAGTTCCTGCTCTCCAGGATCACTTGCTTTCCTTTTGTTAAGCTCACATTTCATTTTACTCCTTCTCTAGTGTTCCCCTTGAAGAAGTGGAAACATGTGTGGCTCCAGTTTCTACTGGCAAAAAAATAACATTCATTTTAATTGAAATATTTATTTTTGAGTTGTATACCCATTGTTGGCTTTTTATCCATTTAATTCATTTATGGATATTATTTGTGTAAGTTATATCCATAAATTATTCTTATGTGCATCTGCACCTAGGAGTTAAATTATTGTTTTTTTAGTAAATAGGAAATATCTTTTTTAAAATTATCTTGAACAATGTAATGAACACAGAATTGATTGTCCCAAAGAAATTTAACTTTAAAATATAGCTGCAACATTTTATTTATGCTTTATATATAAGACATTTGAAATACAATTAGCTAAATTATTTAAAAAATAATAAAATAACCACATTAGAATATTATTTATCTGACTCCCAGAAAACAGACTTTGCAAAGGACTACCTTTCTAGACATGACACTTTTTAAGGAACTACTTGGGAAACCAAAACCCATAGGTAGAAAGCAAGATTAAGCGGAGTAGCAAGTTGAGTGACAATGGGTTCAATACACTGTCCAGAGACTCCATAAATTATTTGAGTATTGCAAAGCCTGTAAGCTGTTCCGTGATGGCCTACTGATATATTTCTATATCTATCTGTTCCAAATAATATGGACCTCTTGTAAGATGGAAGGTGACCTTAGGCAACTGTTGTTTCATCAGGGGTGGTCCTTAGAGCAGGCTGTCATTATGCATGCGGAGGTAGGGTAAGAAGCCCATCTGGGTGTGATGTTTCACTGACTATGTACATATATGCTTTATATACTATGTACACATTATATGTATAAAATCTATGCATATGTTTTTAAGTAGGTTTCTAAACACATGTTCTGGTAGGTGCCATTTAATATCCCCAAAGCCTTAATAATGCGTATAAGGTTCAGTTAGAACATGATTAAGTGCATATTGACAGGTTGCTATGTTAAAATTGCTATCCTATCTTTTTCTACCTTTAGAAAAGTACCAAGCATTGCAGGTGAGATAATGTTTTTGACACAAACTAAAAGCTAACATAAGACTTAGATTTAAAATCTGGAGATATGTGGGAAAATATTTATGTAAGATTTATTTCAGTTAGTAAAAATAATCCTGGCTAATGTCGGGACATTTGCTGAAGTTGGCATTGGCTATTGTGTGAACATATTGAAGGGAAAGCTCCAATGAAGTGATACTAGTGAGGGCCTATGGGATATGGATGTAGGCTTGATGAGAGGGATTATAGAATACAGGTTCCTGAGGGCTCCCTTGCTGCCTTCTTCCTTTTATCATCTGCGGATAGAAGTCACCATGCACCATCCTCAGACCAGTAAATTACCCACTTCCTGACTGTGGATTTTGTGGTATCCAGAAATAAATCTCCATTATTTATAAGCCACCAATTTATAATATCCTATGGCAGCAGAACAAATGGACCAAAACAACTGATAAATTAAAGTAAAACAAACAAAAATAGAAACAAAGCTGTAGAAAAGAATGACTAATAAACTAAATTAATAAAATGAATGGAATTCTGATGAAATTCAGATGTAGATGCTTCTACTATCGTCCCAACAATGTTGGTGATAAAATGTTAGAAGGAAGTGTGTGGGAAAGAATGAAAAAATTGTTGTATTTGTTTCAATAAAAGAATATTTAGAACAAATGGTTTACACAGAGGGCCAAATAGAAGAGCAGAATGGAAAATGTAGTAGACATCAAGTATAGGGTAAAATGTTCTTTCTGTGTGACTCGCTACCAAATATGTACACTGGAAAATTTCCATCCTCTCCAGGAAGACAGAGAGAGCAAAAGGATTAATGGCCAAAGAAAGGTAACAGGGAAGGAAAAGAAAACAAGGGATGAAGGGATGGGGAAAGGTAGAAGATGAAGTATCAAGGGAAGTAAATGGAAAGGAAAAGAGAGGATTCATAAATTTGAGAGGACACGAGGGTATAGTCAATTGGCTTTCTCCACTCAAGACACTCCTGTGTAAGTTCAAATCCTACTATCCCAAGTCAGCTTGCCAACTGACTCAGCCTCTCATTTGCCCTTCATAATGTGTTCACTGGTCGTTTTTACATTTGGAAAAGTAATGTATATACTGACAGGGAAGGGATTTAACCATGCTGAAACTTAGGTTTTATTCTGTTTTCATATTAGATATTCCTGGAAATTTATTTCTGATTCTAGCTCTAAGTTAGAAGTATGCTTACAAGTAAAGTTATGGGAACGTTTATAATGGAAATTTAAAATATCAATTTCATCGTTATTATGCATTTAAATAGCATATATACTCAGTGAGACCCATATAGTTTCAAGGTAGCCTCTTCCTTGTCATGCTATTGCTTGGATATTTCAAAGTGTACAGTTATTGGAGACATTGTTTTGGATAGATTCAACTTGCTTAACTTTTCTGTCTGAATGTTGTTAAATCCATTTATTTAACTTTAATCTTAGTTCCATGATGCACTCAATACATTTTTAGAAATGACCATTTGCTGCTGGATAATCAGCTGGTGTGTTGTTCCCTGGGGAAGACTATTTCTTCTGCTTTCAGCATCCCTTATTTTCCTGTAGTTCTTCACATTGGGTTCAGGAATCCTGGGCATGTTAGGGCAGTTGTGTTGTTGAGACTGTGTGCAGCTTCTGATATCCCTGGTGGACACAATCTCATAGCAAACTCACTGTTCCTCTTACTCTTATGTTCTTTTTCAAACATCTGTTATTCATGACAATATCTCCAAATGTCAGATACTAAATTACTTTTAAGGTTGCTATCAAAATGGCAAGTCTATGTAGGTCTTGATGGAAATATTAATTTTAAAGACCAGATGTTTGAGCATCTTTTGTTAATGTTTGCATCTACTCATTTCTGGAACAGAAAACAGAAAGTTGTGATGAATAGAAAGTATGAGAGTGTCATTAAATTACTACCTTTTATATAGAAGGTGGAGTGAAAGCAGTCAATGGAAAAAATAATCAGTCACCCTACTAAGATGTGTAGTACCTATGAACCAAAGTAATAACCAACATGGTAAGATATTCCCCAAAGTACAATAGTGGTATTTGTAGCTTATTGGTAACCAGCAGCTGTCCTATTGTACTTAAGATTCTCTCAATAAGAGGAAATTCATTACTGGTACTTTAGACCTAGCCAAATACCTACGGCTTGTAAGGCCGTGGGACCTAGAGGAAAACGTACTCCTGCCAGTTTCCTAAATTAGTGCCATCTCTAAATACATTCTTTAAACTTATCGTTATACTCAGAGAAAAGTGTAGCTCCCATGCCTCATTGAAGAAGCTTCTTTCACCAGCACAAAGAAACCATTACAAGAAGCCTAAACTAGTCAAGATGCAGAAAATAACTGACTACGGCATGCCCAGCCCCAGCCAATAAATCTACAGCATTACAGCCCTATGAACCAGGGACCATTTTGGAAGAGGCTGTGGAGAGACTGTAAGTCTCAGAACAACTGAACTATGAGGTTGTGTCTACTGTCTATAGCAGGGAGCTCTCAACATGACCTCTCAGCAATATGGTTTTCTAAACAAGATCTGAACGATACCGATACTGCCAGTATATATACCAACGTGATAGGGAAGATCTCACAAGGTCTTATCCCTAGATGAAGAGCTACAGACAATAAACAATTGCTGACAGAGGGAGAATCAGTCATCCCCAATGATGAGCCTCCTTAATTGGCTATACAATACTTAGTGGTTATCACTAAGAACATATGTGCAAGCAAGACAAAGTGGACTCAGCTGATTGAATGTGCATATATATAGACATATACGTATATAAACACATACATATATATGCTTTCTTATATGTACATACATATGTATTCAATACTATACACACACACATATATAATACACTAAATTTAGTGGGTTGAATATATATTCATTTATGCACATGTATGAAAACAATTAAGAAAAAGAACCCATGATTTTGGAAGGGAGAAGGTGCATGGAGGGGGATGGAGGGAATAGAAGGAAGAGAAATTATGTAAATACAGTATGCATATATAAAAGTAAAAAAAGAAAATAATTCTATATTTCTCTATAGAATCACAGCTTTCTGTCTTTCTTTGAATACAAGTATTGGTCTCCTGAGTTTTTAATTCAACAAGTTGTTCTTCAATTCCTAATTTATTTCTTATGTCATTACACAAACTAAGCAGTAATAGAATAGAATAGAATTTTATCATAGGTGCTTTTCAAGAAAATATTTAGATATTAATTTATTTTGTCATTTATCACCTTTTGTTGTGGTAAATATGCCTATACAAAAATACTATATTAAACATGAAAGTGTACACTCTTAGGTATATTCAGGGTTCGACTATCTGTGTCCTGAACATTTGCTGGTTCCCCAACTGAAATTCATCTCCATTAAAAACCCTCTCCCCACCTCCAGTATCCCACGCCCCAAGTATCTTTCCATGTACGTCTATGATGTTGACTGTTCCAAGTACCTCAAGGAACTGGAGTTGTTAGTTGAAAAAACACTAGCTTATTTAAAGACTTTCTTATTTCATTTATCACAATTATCTCCAAGACTCATTCATGTTATAGAACATTTCTGAATGCTTCTCCCCCTTAAAAATGGACAGTATTGCACTGCATGTGTGACTTTAGGTACTGTTCAGAGGTGGGTGATTTATCTTCATAGAAGTACCAGTTTCCAATCTTGTCCTCCACCTCTTAAATTCTGAGTGTCCATTGAGATCTCCCAATTCTCAGTTTATAGTTGCCAGTGGCTTCCTCTTAGAAAATTGTATCTATGATACTAAGTCTTTAACATGAGTTATTTGACTTGAAGAGATAAATTTGTTATTTTTAGAACACTAATTATGGTTACAGGGATGTTACAAAGACTATACAAAAAATCCCATATGATTTGGGTCCACTTTTGCCTGACCATCCTTTATAAGAATTCAGTGTGTGTGTGTGTGTGTGTGTGTGTGTGTGTGTGTGTTAATGGGTGTGTATTGTGTATGTACATATTGTATATGTATTTGTGTTTGTGTGTGTGAATATTATGTAGATGCGTGTGCATATGTGTATGTGAATATGTGTGTACATGTCTGTGTTTTGTGTGTGTATTACATGTATACATGTGTAAGCCAAATGCAGATGTCAGGTATCTTATCCTTGGTCATTCATTCTTTGGTCACTCTTCCCCTTTACTTTCCTTTTTTTTTTTTTTTTTTTGGTTTTTCGAGACAAGGTTTCTCTGTGGCTTTGGAGGCTATCTTGGCACTCGCTCTGTAGACCAGGCTGGTCTCAAACTCAGAGAAACGACTGCCTCTGCCTCCTGAGTGCTGGGATTAAAGGAGTGGGCCACCACTGACCAGCTTCCCTTTTACTTTTTGAGAGCAGGTCTGTACTGAATTTAAACCCAACATTGGGATAATTAGACTGAGAAGCAAATGGCTTTCACAATTCCACCTTGTCTCCTTGCCCACCCCCTGCACTATGTTACAGGTACATGCCACTATTTCCAGAATTTTGTGTGGGTTCTGGGGATTGCAACACAGAGCCTTATGACTTTTTAGCAGACGGAGTTATCTTCTCAACCTGTGACTCTCTGTTCTAGGATGACTCATTTCATGACTAATTTTGTAGGAACATGTTTAAAATAATAGTTTCTGCACTAAGACAGCCAGAGTCCTTCAATTGCCTGAGAGCCTTGAAAAATTACCAGCCCACTCCAAAATATAGGAAAATTGAAAATAAAAATAATGCAGGATTTCTGAAAATCACATGGTTGTTTATAATTTTTCACACAGTCACTGTATCTGGCATAGGGTACTATTTTTGTTTGTTTTTTGAGATAAGGTTTCTCTGTAGTTTTGGAGCCTGCCCTGGAACTTACTTTGTAGATCAGACTGGCCTCAAACTCACAGAGATCCACCTGCCTCTAATTCCTGAGTGCTGGGATTAAAGACGTGCCACCACTGCCTGGCCTGGGTACTATTTTTTAAATAAATTTTATTTAATTAGAAACAATCTTATTTTACATATCCGTTGTCAGACTAGGGTCCATGAGCTCCCACTTGTTCAGGTCAGCTATTTCTGTGGGTTTTCACAGCCTGGTCTTGGTCCCTTTGTTCATTCCTCCTCCCTCTCTGAAACTGAATTCCAAGAGTTTGGTTCAGTGCTTGGCTGTAGATCTCTGCTTCTGTTTCTATCAGCTACTGGAGGAATACTCTAGAATGGCTTGGGTACTATTAAGTTAAAAGTAGCTCCCTCTTTTTAAACGATCTTTTAATTAGTCTTTTTATTTATTTTACATACCAACCACAGTTCGCCACCTCCTTCTCATCCGGATCCTTCTCCTCTCTTTTCTAACTCCAGTCCCATCCACTACTCAGAAAGGGTAAGGCCTCCCATGGGAGTCAGCAAGACACAGTATATCAAGTTGAAGCAGGGTCAAGGCTCCTCCCCCCTGCATCAAGCCTGAGCTAGTCATCCCACCACAGAGAATAGGTTCCAAAAAGCCAGCTCGTGCACTGGGGGACTGATCCTTGCCCCACTGCTAGGGGACAAACAAACAGGCCAAACTATACAACTATCATCATCTTGCAATGAGCCTATGTAGGATCCCTAGCTGCCAGTCTAGAATATTTGAGCTTCCACAACCTCGGGTCAGCTTTCTCCATGGGTTTCCCTATCATATTTCCCCCCTCCCTGTCCCAGCTTGCTCATATAATCCCTCCCCCTTCTCTCCAGTTAGACTCCAGGAGCTTGACCCAGTGCTTGGCTGTGGATCTCTGAAACTGCTTCTCTTAGTTACTGGATGGAGACGCTAATGAAAAGTAGGGTATTTACCCATCTGATTACAGGAGAGAGCCTTTTTCCCATCCTTATTTATGTCAGGCAATCTACTATTGTATGTTAGTTTCCCTAATAGACAGTCTTAAGATACATCCATGTAGTAGGAGAGGACCTTGATGACGGCAAGACAGGAAAGGGCAATTAAATGAAGTCTAGCCTTGGCCTCAGAATAGTCTGGAGTGTAAACTACTCTGATGGGTTGTCATAATAGTAACGGAGAGGGCTTTGGCATGCCGCCCAAGCTGACTATTTATTGACTGGGAATCAAGGAAAAGATAGGCTTGATGCTACGGATGAAATTTTAGGCACAGCCAGACACAGAGGCCTAAATGCCTACAGGGTAGTCTTTGCAATATGTTAGACTACATGAGAGACTTTTCTTTTTCTTGTTTTCCCAAATTGAACCAAAGGGAACAGTGCATCAGAAGGACACCAGCCATGCTTTCCCTACTAAGGACACAGTAAACTCTTGATGGGAAAAGCAACTAGTGAATTTCTAATCATCTCAAAACTCTGCACAGGAAGTGAAATGAGCTCAAAAGGAAAAAAAAAGTCATTATATGTCTATTTGAAATATTTTCCTTTAAATCCTGTGGCAGCCAGAATTTAGTTCTCTTTCTGGAAACTGAAATATGTAATAAGAATTGTTCATGAAAATGCTCCAGATGAACTTTACTGAATGGGTACATCGAATAATGCATCATGATGTTTCTGTGTCTGGTTTTCTAGGTCATCCCTCCACACCCCACCCTTGCTGCCACTCCACTTTTGGTACCTGTCCTTCATCCCAGCCAGCTACTCCAGTTATTTTCGTGCATGAAGACATCCGGTTTTTAACTTACTCTCAGAGCTGCCCAGTTAAGATTAAGAACAACCAGATTGCTATAAAAGACCGCATTTGGAAAATTGCAAATTATGTAGCCTTTGAAACAGCAAACAACAACAACAACAAAATCTGTCTGATCTTGAAATGATAGCACTTGAAAATTTCAAGATTTTAGCCACATTTTAAAGTGCATTGAGAAGAGTATTCCAATATGCAAGAAAACATCTCTTAAAAATAATTCTGAGGCTGCAGATGGTCAATTACTTTCCTCTACAAAAGGAATTATGGATCTAAAGGAATCTTAAGTTCATTTATCCCAAGAAAATGAATGAGTTGACACAGGTATGCAAATAATGTAGTAGTTTGTTTAACAGGTAAATAAGTAAAAATTTTGAGATATTGTGTACATATATGTATATATATGCATATATAAAGAATTACATGTATCAATAAAGATTTAGGCAAGGCTGAAAAATTAAAACTTTTGGTTAGTTTTATTTGGAAGAGTTGAAGTAGTTCTGACATAATTTTAATCAGATGGAAAGGCAGAAAAATTCCTGCCACAATATTTTCCATTTCCTGGAATTAACATTAAAAGTCTCAATAGTGTATTTAAAAAATAAAAGCAATTGAAACAGTTTTGATTACTGTATTGGATAGTAAATGAATGACAATGTTTTAATTAGTTTCAAAATAATCTTCAGATTGTCCTCCTGTGTATTTATGCCAATTATATATTCTAAGTAGTGTTTTGACTTATTAAAAATAGAACTTTCAGAATTAAAAAAATTAGATTTATTCTATTCTGTGTGTATGAGTGTTTTGCCTTAATGTATGTATGCATTAAATGTGTGTGTGGTGCCTGGGAGGTCAGAAGGGAGCATCAGATCTCTTGCACCTGGAGTTTTAAGTTGGCTTGGCCATCATGTGGGTGTTGGGAACCAAACCTCAATCCTTTACAGACTCTTTCAATTGCTGAGTCATCTCTCAGTCCCATTATAGAATTCTCCAATAAAAATTATTTTGAAGAGTTACATGCTAAGTGCCCCCTACTGATATTTTAAGGGTACATTGCATCACAGCTTTTTAAAGAAATGAGAACACCAATGATTGACAACAATTTTTAAAAAATGTGAACTTTAACCATGCTCAAAACACACAAGTCTTGATAGTTAATACCCTACGCTTTTTTTCTTTATAATTCTATGAAGATTGTATTCGAAGGCATTGATTTTGCCTTTTCTAGACATGAAACATACAAATTCATAATAAAAAGAAATTTACATTGGAATTTTCTGGCTTTTCTATATTTTAGATAAATGTCTCCATTGGGAGCTGTTACCATGATTTATTAGGCTTGAAATATGAAACTTATCCTTCATGTTGGAATTTTAAATGTCTTATTAAGCAGTGGTTAGGGCTACAACTTGGTTAGTCAAAACAAACCACAACATACATACTTGTGTATTTAGCCTTCCCTCAGAACCACCAGCTAATGTAGAGAGAAGGAATGATCCCAACTTATTTCTGTACAACTTTGGGTGATATTATGCTGCTCAGGATTTAAAAACCTAACAAAAATTTCAGACTTATGTAAATATGTATGTATGTATGTATGTATGTATGTATGTATGTATGTATGTATAACAGCAACTTACAGGGCAGAGACCATGTCCCAAAATATCTGACAAAGAAACCTGCCATTTTTCTTTTCAATCTGTAATAAACTTAAGAGACAGAATTGTGATAATTTTTGGATGGATGCCAAAAGAAAGATAACTTGTTTTTCAGCAACGATTTGGAATATTTTTTCCAGATTTTATAAAAAGAGAAATATATGCATGATATTAAAAATCCTTCACAGATATTTTAGACATTTGAGAAATGTCTCATTGTAGTTAGAAATAGATGTTGCTTTCCCCTTTTATTTATTTATTTATTATCATTTCTTCTCGGTGGCAAGAATGATGTTAAATTATGTGAGGGGACATGCAGTTTAAAATCATAGTTCTAGCTTATTAATCATCTAGAAGAAAAATGAGAAAGATAGGAAGCATGATAGGAACAGCATCATTATTATATTAGCAAACATAATCAGTAAGAACTCCTTGTAACATAGACAAGACTGAATAAAAATGGACATTCTGTTCAAAAACGTTCTGAGCAATTCTGGAATGTTAAGCACAGAATTACTCTCACCTTTGTGTGGATTAAAGAGTTTAACCACAACTGTCTATTTAATTGGCCTAGCTGTAACACTGCTGCTACTTCCCTCAGGATGTGCAAAATTTGATAAATGGAAACTCAGTGTTTTTATTAAATTTTAATTGTATTTTATTAAGGCACAGGAGAAAAGACATTTTTGTGGTTTTATTATTATCTTGGTAATTTGCCAAGAGAAAGACTTTAATGTTTTAAATACTAATTATTCAAAGATATATTAGGCTTAACACAAAGAAAAATGGGTGCTCAGAGCACCGGACATGCTGCGAAATATAAGATAACATTTGATACAGCATTTTACACTGGTCCTGTAGAAAACAAAACAGTTGGATTAGGAAAAATCGGAAAAAATCTCCATGTCATGAAAAAACAAAAGACTAAACACGGCAAAACAAAAGGGAAGTAAATATTCATCTATTCAAGAGATCTTGATTAATTGCATGGTCTATGTGCTTCTAACTTTTAATAACTGAGTGCAAAAGCCAAATTTTCATGGTTTGGTTCTTTAGGGGTAAAGGATACATGGATCATAAATAATGTAGAGGAGAGCTATAGAATCTTGGGGGTTTCATCGCAAACAGAAAGCAGTCTGAAAAAAGCTGTGGTGTACATTGTGTGACATGTAGGTAAACTTCTGCAGTTATATTAAAACTGAATTTTCAGTTGCAATGTGAGGCTACCCTGGGCTATGTTAACGTTCAGGTGAACCACTGTGTCTTACTCCATTGCCGTTCTTGAAATTTAAGTCAACTTTATGTATTTTCAGTTTACTCCCAAGAGTAAGTCAAACACAAGGTGAAAGTTACAAATAAAAGGCTGACTTCTGCATCAGAACAGGAAGTTAGTTAACTACACTTGTTAACTAACTCAGTCCTCATGGACCAGGTATCTAACAGACGTTTGCTGCCCACCAAGTGTCCCTTTGCTCCCAAAGGTTTCTATTCTCTCATACTTAGCTGAAACCACATGTCTAGTCTTGCTCGATGGATTGTGTCAAAGAATTTAAGGATTGGCAAGTGTATCTGTCATATCCCTCTTTTCCTTTTGTGCAAACTTCAAAAACATGTTTTCCTCATCTACATCCTTAATAAGGGATCATCCTTGTCAATCTCAGTCCCTGATGGTCTATAAAAGAGTCACCCACGCTTCTACAAGGACCATGCACAATCCTTTATGAGTTATAGTGTGAATTGAAAAGAAGTTTGCTAGTAATTCTGAAAGTCAAATGAACTTTGTCATCAACCCCAAATTAAATTCTGGGAAAATTTATGTATTTTAAATGTTAATCCCATGAATGCAAAGTAGTTCATATAACTGATCACCAATAATTTTGATTTCAAGCATATTCTTTGACACTTATTTTCCATGAGATCAATCAAGTTAACACCCAATCAAATACTTTATTATTTCACTGAAACATGTCTTCTTTTGATAGAACCTTTCATTATCCTCAATATAGTCACTCCCTTGAAAACTACATTAATAGTTTTGTTATTTAATTTTCAATGCTTGCTTTCACAATGAAACCTAATACAGATGAGTCTCATTCAGCCATGTCTGCACCTGCAAATGAGTGACTGATAAGAAACACCACAGAAGGCTGATTGCCCTCAATTCTCATGCACCCCTGTACATTCCTTCTTGTTTTATATGCAGTCCCTTGACCATTGTTTCTCACACTGTTTACTTCTCTCTCTTTCAGAGTAAGCACGTATTCTGCCTTCTATCCTGTAACTAGGAATAAGCCATCTGCAACATCCCTTAAAATGAATCTTCTATTTGTATTTGATTGTATCACTTCAAATTTACTAATAAATATGGCTTCAGATTTTTCACACTTTTTTTTCACTGTTCAAAGTGTTATCATTATTGAACCTCTTTTTATAAAAAAAACCCACTATGTAAAGACAATCAAGGTCAGAAGAATTTCCTTGGGTTGGTGATATGGTTTTGTGAGTTGGGGTGCTTCAATCCTTAGAATCAACACAGGAAAGAGAACTGACTTCCATAAGTTGTCCTTTGTCCTCCTCATGTGTAACAAGGAGTATATGTGTGTGTGTGTGTGTGTGTGTGTGTGAGTACATGTTTGTGTGTGTGTACACACATTATCTATTATCTATCTATCAATCTATCGTCAATCATCTATCTATCTATCATCTATCATCTATTTTCTTGCCTTCATCAGGTCATGGCACATTTTGTTTTATCATCAAAGTAGAAGTCAAAATACCACTTATTGAAACCCAAGGAACCATATAAATATTCTTCAAACTCTTCACTATGTTCATCTTCTTTTCAGTATAGTGTCCTTAATGTACCCCAAAAGGCCCCTGTATCCTGGTCTCTAACTTTTCTTTGATTCTATTATTACTTTCTTTCTCTATTCTTCTTCTGATTTACTGGTGCAAATCTCCTGCTGTTTTCTCATTCCAGGAGAAACTTTCTAAAGGGCTTTCAGATACCTCATACTATTTCTACAGCATTCTCTCACAGTGTACACTTAAATCTTACCTGCCAAGATGGCTTGGAAGATTGTGTCCTTCCAAGTATCATGTTGAGATTTAATGATTCATGCAAGAATAAAAATTTTATAATTGCTTAAAAAATAGACAAAGTCACAAGTGCTCCATCCTTGGGAATATGCCCAATTCCCCCGTGAAGGCATCTCAGAATTGCCACCTCATGAAGACACATTGGAGGCACTATACAAGGACCCACAGAAGGCCCTCTCTGTGGAGGATAGGTCCTCACATTTTTGCTCTAAAGTCTAAAATAAGTTGCTATAGTAACAAGGAAAGACTATGATAGCTTCTAAGTCTTCAGTCATACTAAGTTAATATGCCCATTCTTTTGGCAATCTTATGAATTAGATACTATCACATAACAGTGTTGATGAAAAACATGTAAGATTGCATTTCCTACTAAAAAGGAAAAAAGGAATATGTTACAAAGTAAGGAGTAATTTTTACCATTTCTCCTTAAGTTTATTGCATATAGTAACATATTTAATCATTATTAAAACTATTATCAATACATGGCAAAAATTTGAGTCACAACATCAATAAAGTGCATAGATAACTGAGGAAGTTGCTTTTAATCAATACTGCTTCTATTACAGTCTTCAGGCTGTTGATATTGACACTCAGTAATGAACAGAGACACTGTTCCTCATAAATAGGTGCTCGTACTTGGACTCTGCATATGATTTTGGTGAAGTCTATTTTATAGGCCTACATTAATTTGATTATTATGCTTTAAAGTAGTGAAATTTTCAAGTTAAAGAAAATATATCTTTGACTTACTGGAATTTATGATATTTTAGTTCAGAACTTTTATAGCTTTCCCCATTCATAAGTGCTTGTTGATTAAGGAATGCTTGCATGACTGCAGATAAATTGATGTTTAAAATTGACACAAAAGTACAACATTTGTTGATGACTCAAAGCAACTTTTAAAAACATTTTGGCATACATGTCATTTTACCATTTATTAAAGACAAAAGCAAAGCAGAATACTAGTGAGATGCAAGTGTTTGCATCTTTCTTTCTTTTTAGATAAAGAATTAAGGCTTGATATCTTCAAATAAAGGAGACACTGCATCTGAAACAGTTTCCAAAGTTGGTCAACATTCTGATTTTCTCTTTTCTTTGAGAATTTTATACAATGTGTTTAGATCATAGGTGTTACTGCCACTCCCTGCTCCTCCCAACTCTCCCAAGATCCATCCACCGCTGTTGGGTAGTTTTTTCTTTGCCTGCCACTTTGTTTCCCCCCTCAGCCGCTTGGGCTCTACCACAGTTGCCATCTCTGCCAGCTGTTTGAACTCCCAAGTAATACGCGGGATGATATATTAAGTATCTAGCTGTTGGCTCTTTGCTTGGTTTCTTACTGGCTATCTCTGACTTAAGTATTTACTCCATAATTGTTAATCTAATTATTTCTCTTACCGGAGAAAGGGTCTGGACTTTATATTCCTCTGGAGAGTACATCATGACTCCCTGTGTTTCTCCTTCCCAGATCCTCCTCAACTCCTAGTCCCACCTATCTTGCTTCCCTATTGGCCAACAGTGCTTTATTCAACACCCAATAAGAGACAGATTTCAGAATGACATTTCCCATTACACTGCCCTTTGTCCTTCTTGTGCTGCCCAAGTATTCTTGATGTGTGGTCTTCCACTGGAGCCTGGTGTATGTACCCGTGGCTATTCTTTTAGAAAAAGTGATATTGCCTCTCCTAGCAACTAACAGTCATCAATAGCTCCACAGCTGAAGGGACTGAGGGAACACAGGGATTGTATGCCCAACAGCTTTCTCCACATTGGATTTTGGTTTTGCTCTGCCTTTTACAGGATTTGTACATGCTTTTAGGACCACTGTGAGTTAAACTGACCCACTGTGTCCAGAAGATGATGTTTTCAATTGTCATTCATTGCTTCTGGCTCTCATACTCTTTCTGCCTCCACTTCTTCAATGATCCCTGAGCTTTGGGTGGGAGAGATGAAGTACATTTTGATTTTTAAATGTTCAATACTGAGAAGTCTGCCTTGTACAATTATGTAATACAAATGACAGGAGACTATTTTACAGCCAATTAATGAATTGTTGGAAATTCTATCCTAATCTCAAGTCAGCAACTCCAATGGTGTTTGAAAAACTTTACTTTTTAGTACAATTGAACCCAAACATTTACAAATATAATATATTCTGAGGAATGGTGATAGAAACATATTATGTTTGTCTCATTGAATTAAACTGCTACATTTCTATAAGAACAGAAAGCCATGTATGTATAGTAAAAGCCCTGCAAGTCCTAACACACAAGGGTAAAGTGTATATGCACAGGACTGACTTGAGGTCTTAACATGTGACCTGGGGAAACAGTGCCAAAAGAACCTTACACTCATTATGTACTTGATTTTGAATTAATTTTTGATCATTTTGTGTTCAGAAAACTTTTACTGTTTCCAAATTTTCATGACCCCCACATTCATTTACACAAACCCATGTGGGACCATGAGCCACAATTTAAAAACAAATGGCCTAGGCTAATGCTGTGAATTTTGAGCACAGTCCTGGAATTCCCACAATGTTATATTTTTTGAATGTCAACATAGAGCTGTTTCTGAAATGTCAATACATCCCATCTAGAAAATACAAATTTCCAAGTACATTTATGTTTTATTTTGAGATATCTTGGAATTCTTGGGATAGAGATCAACTAAATTCATTTATGCTTTAATAAATGTATCCAATCATATGTGATGGCTAGTCATGGCTTTTTAAGGTAGGGAATCCAGAGAAACACTGAAAGATAGAAATGGGTATCATAAACTTCTGTAATGACAAGGACTTACTTCTTATGATTCTTTTTCTTTCATATGATTTGTTTGGATAAAGTAGCTAGAAGTTAGCTATTATTGATTTTAAAATATGGCCTTGCAGGCATAAGGCACTGGATTCTGACTTAATTTTTGTTGTCACTTATCTTTGGTCTTATTTTTGCAGCTGCAACCCCACTCTTCATGAATTATCATAGATAAAGCATCCCCAAGTTCTCCAATGTTTTCATGTACCACTTTGCTTAATGTCATTGTCTTTACTTATGCTTTATTTTCCTCATTGATGTCTTATAATTACAGAATTATCAGTCTGTTAATTGTTCCTTGTTCTGCACTGTAAGTTCCATGTGAGGCTAGGTTATTATTATTATTATTATTATTATTATTATTATTACTATTATTACTATTTCTCTATCCCAGTAATACAATAATATTGTCCCTTTTGCGGAATAAACAGGTGATTGAATAAAGTATTGTATATTTTTGACATGCAAATTATGAAAATCATATTAGACATGTATGCTAGAAGAATTTTAAAAACCCTTGGTTATATAACTTCGTAATTACATTCACTAAATTTGTGCCTACAGTAATATGTGTTTTGTAAAATGAGCAATGTAGGACTCCTAATCTAGCGACAAATTCATTGTGTTATAGTGAGATAGACACAGAAATGGACATATGATTCTGCATTAGAGATTATTCTTGTTATCTTTATAAAATTTTTAGTTTAGTTTTATTTATGTAACTTTATGGGTGTGAGTTGCCTGCATGTTTGTATGTGTACCCCATGCACTCACAGTATCATACTTGCATAAAGGCCAGAAGAGGAGAGAGTGTCATATTCCGTGGAACTAGGCGGTTGTGAGTTACTGGGCAGGTACTGGTAATAATGGAACTGAGTCTACTGGAAGAACAAGAACTCTACACTGCTGAGCTATTCATCAAGCTGGTGTTGACTAAAAGATCTTTCCAAACGATTTTTGTTCTTACAGAATAAACAGCAAAGGTAGAAACAAAATAACATTCTAACAATATTGTCTTGGCATTTCTTTTTCCATTTATTTATTTATTTAACCTTTTGCTAAATTTATTCTTTCATAATTTTATATATGTATATAGTACATTCTGGTTATTATAATATTCCAGTTAGTCTCCCTCTCACTATTAACTTTTCCCTTTTTTGCTACAAGCCCCCTTTAAACATTTAATCCTATCTATATATCATCTACCTATTTGTTTATATATCATCTACCTATCTGTATCTATATATTTATATATTTGTGTCCATTGAGAGTAATCAGGACCATCTCTATGATGGGGACCATTTGTGAGACCATAATGGTCTTCTCAATAAGAAATAAATGAAGTCACAAACTATTTCTCCCCCCAGAATCCATCAGTATCCAGCAGTTCACCTGGAAGAAGAAAAGATTTCATGAGTCCCTCCCTGATCACTTATAAACTGTCCATAGACATAGGCTGTTGAAGAGCTATTGTATCTATCCAGAGTTAGTGGAAGTCATGACTCAGATGGCTGATGCATACAAGGAACAGCACCTCACTGTTTCTCTCTGTCTTCTGTTTCTTGCAGTGTTTCTATTCCCTCTTCTGTAGTGATCCCTGAGACTCAGAGCAGGTGACTTAAATATCCTGTTTATGGCTGGATGCTCAGCCATTGCTTATCTATATGTTCCTTGAAACATCTCTGCATTCGCTGCTGCTTATTTCAAAGAGATTTTATTTGTCTGAGTATTGCTTGCCCATGAGTATAAGTCTTTAGAGAACATTTTAGCAGAATTACACATGGCCTAAACAATGCCTTAAACTTCTTGCCTGGGACCTAATACCCTGTAGCCATGCTTCTTTGACTGGGTTTATACTAATGGGTTTGAATTTTCTCTTGTAGGGGGTGTCAGACAAGATTTATTGGTTATCCTCACAACACTCACAGTATTTTTGCATGGAGTGGTGCCTCTTGCTTGGCAGATTAGTGTTAAAGGTCATAGGTGAAAGATCAATGAGAAGGAAAGGCAGACTAGCAGCTGAGTTAATAAAGATTGTTCAGACTCTTATTTTGGGGGCAAAAACATTTAGAGGATGTCTATAACAATAAGAGCCCACCATCCACTTATGAGCTAGGGTTTTATAGGGCATAAATGGAGTGGGCTGAAAATTTCCTGCTTTTTTCTTCACCTGTAGTTGGCCCTTGCTAGGAGAAACCCGTGAGTAGTCAGTTAAAGAAAGGTGGTAAACAAGAATCTCCGAACTGGCCATTCTTTGGAATCCTTAGGTCAGGGAAGGCAAGAATCTAGAGAAACAAGTTAGCTTATATCTAGGAACCTAATTAGTGTAGTTTTAAGAATTATCACAGTTCAACCAAAATGGAAGAGTTTTACAAGATGGAATGGTCCTTGCTCACAGTAAGGTTTCTGTCCAGCCTGTCCAGGTAGGGCAGCGTGTCCAATACCTTTTGGAAGTATTGAAGCTAGTTGGCAGGGAAGAAGTTCTCCATTCTGTTCTAGCTTGATTTCCTTATGTCAGTCATCAATTTTGTTTCATCGTGGCTATGTATTTGTTTTATCAAAGACTATAATGCTCTGAAAAGTAGAAGGGAGAAATCAAACTTATTTTAACGTATCAAGGATTTAAATTCTTAGAGTGAGAATGTGCATTTTATAAACTGTTGTTGCTTGCTGACATGAAAGAAAATGAATGCATGTGTGTATGTGCATATAAACTAACAATATTTATGAAATACATATACACACATATGTAATAAGTTCATTAAAATTTCAAATATACTAAATTCAAGACTCATGACACTTTTGGAGAACATATACTTCAATGTTTTAGATTCACTTATTTTATGAAGCTGTATTTAAAGACTGATATATTTCCTCAGGCTATGCATAACTCAATCCGTTTTGAACTACATTTGTGTTATAATATTGGCTATAACAAATTGGCTTTGGATCAAAGAACTTAACATCTCATCATCCTGAAGCCAGTAAGTGGTAGAAAGTCTTTTCAATAGCACTACAAAACCCACTCATGTTGAGTAAATTATATACCACAGAAAAACATTTTTCCCTAAAGTTTTAGATAACACAGTGGGCACAGAAATTCCATCAATTTGGTTTCTTCATTCGAGTAAGTCTGTAATATCTTTTCTCTGCCAATCTTTTGTATAAGCCTCAAAATCTATTACTCCTCCTGATTCGAAATGAGACATCACTACATGATTGTTCAGCAAGATTATGAAATTGAGTGTCAAGCAGCAAACAAAGCAAAAGAGAATACTATTTGAAAATACACAAGTGTCAGCATTTCTGTATAGTGCTACAGAAATTTTCATACTACTCAGACAAATTTATTGCTACAATAAAAAATATATAGCAATGCTGTTTGTATTAAGACTTAAATGGGTTAAACCAAATCAGGCTAGATACATTTTGAACATTTTAAAAATGATTTTCTATTGAGAATATATATAGGACTTAAGATTTCTGATTCATCCTGGTAACAAGGAAAGAAATGTTTGGCTAAGAATGTTAAGACCGTTATATTCTAACTATGAGACTATTCCATAGTTACACTTATCAGTAAGTATGACCCACATTTTATTTCCCTCATAGTGATCATTTCCAGTCCCTTAGCTCTGCCTTTCTTTGGCGTCTACTTTGGAAGAGTAGGAATTTATCTCTTCCGTGAATAACAATAGTCTGGATGGGGGGACATGAGAAAAGTGGAAGGCAGTAAACATATGTAAAAATCTGCCTTTCCTCCATCCCAACAGCTGTCAGTCACTGGATATCCCCAACATGACAATTCTGAGAACAAGAGCCATGTCTGTTTGCTTGTCATCTTCATAGAGACCTCCCAGCAGGCAGGGTGAAAAGACTGTCTACCTGGTATATTCAAGCTTGAGAATATAGAGCAATAAGAATAGCATTATGCAAATTAACAAGAATGGCAGGCCATTCCCTTCACTGATGGCTTATTTAACACAAGCAACTTCAGTGACTAGGAGCACAATGGAGATCCCAGGGGAATTAACAATCAGCTTGTGCTTCATCCTTAACTGTTGACTGAGGCATGTGTCTTTTACTCTTCATTGTCAAAAGCATCCCAGGCTGGATGTCAAACTCCACAGGGTCAGACAAGCCATTGTTGCTTTTTTCCTTTTAACAGATAAGATTGCAGAACTATTTATTGTTTTGCTTAAAGCACACACTTTTCTTGTTGTTGTTGTTTTTAACATTCAAATGCTTGATTGACAGTACCCAGGGAGGTGTCATAGTTTCTATTGCAATCACTGTTGACTACTTGAACAACAAACAGGTCCTGATGATACTCCCCAAGTTTCTTTAAATAGCTGTCAGTGTACCAACAGGATAGCCTCTTATAGAACTCACTTTGCCAACAGCTTTATACATCATCAACTGATGCCTATTTGAAGAGCAGTAAGAAAGAAGAGAGCAAATGAAGCAGGGGAAGAAGGGAAGGAGAATAAGTTCATTAAGGGTCTTCAACTGAAAGCAGCATGTGTGGAATGTCAATTTGAGAATAGAACTGACAGCTTTTCGTACGGTATCATTTTGCAACAATGGCTTCTTTGACAATTTATAAAATGGACGCTTTGTAGATGTTACTGAGTGGCACTGCATACATTTGTGAATGCCCTGCATAACTAGCATTCTCCTTTCCACCACATTGCCAGGATCTGTCCCAAGAGCCTTTTCTTCTACTGATCCAGAGAACTGGCGTGTGGGGACTGAGTGAAGCCACTTAAACCCAAATAGAGTAATGTTAGAAAATCATCATTGCCTAGTGAAGCCAAAGGGTTAACCAGACTGTAAATTCTGCTAGAAGATACTTTGAACCACATCACTGTACCAACATTAATGCCACAAACATCCAACAATCCCTAACTTTGTGATAAACATAGTATAGACTCCTTCATTATTCTACGTTAAGCTTAGTCTTTTGATTACATATAATAAAATATAAAATGATGTAATATAATTCGTATCTGTGTATATATTTGTCATTCTCAAGAGCTGAAGAAGACAACACTGTGGATATCTAGAAATGGGAATTTTTAAAAAATGCATCTAAATAATATACATAATATCATAATATTTATGATATGTATATTAAATAAAGAACAGTGTGGTAAGCAATAAAAATTTCTCAGCACAAATATCTTAGACAAAATTATTAGACACTATATTTTCAAGCATTTTCATTTGCTAATTAGAATTAAACTAACCACAGAAACAATGTTAAGATGTACAAAATTTATTCTTAAACAGCACAGATAAAGTACATGTTTAAATTTTTCTCATTCATTCTATATGTTGGAAATTATATATTTCCTCATTTTGTCAATTTTATCACAAGTTGTTATGCTTGAATGAGCAGATGCATAATAGCACTTGAAACAAAGATGACAAAAGATTCTTATTCTGATTATTACAAAGATGTGGCTTATTTTTCTAGCATATATGTGATATTGACTGGGATACTCAACATTTGTATATACATAAAACTATATATATGTATATATATATATATATAAATTCTGTTTTATAATTTTAAAAAATAATGACAATTTTGTTCACTGTGCTTCCATTAAAACTGCATTATATATAATGTATTCATGGTAAGAACAGTTATCTGTATTTTTCAGTGAGAGATGGGAATATATCCTTTACTTATTTTGAAAGAGAGATTTTCTTTTATTCACTGTTCCTTTTAAAAATGTTGATTTTCTGGTAAAGAACAGTATTATAGTGTCTCAAATGGTGTAACAAAAAGATACATAATTTTTTCAGTGGGGGTTATTTCATCTTATAGTTTATAGTATTTTATGAAAGGAAGTCAGGGCACAGACCTGTTTTTATTATGTTTAATGAATGGAAAATGGTTATAAATATATTTTCTTTTATTGAAAATAGATGTCTTTTCTCATATAATTCTCATATATTTGTCATATTAATCTCTTCTGATTACAGTTTCCCCTCGTTCCACTCTCCCAGTCCTCCTCAACTCCCTTATACACAGATCCACTCCTTTTCTGTCTCTCATTAGAAAACAAATGGCTTCCAAAGCTAACAACAAAAATAACAAAATATAATAACATAAAACAAAATTAATGCATTGGAATAGGGCAAGACAAACAGAAGGAAGAGAGCACAAAAGAAGGCACGAGAAACAGAGACCCATTTGTTCACACATTCAGGAATCTCATGCAAACACTGAACTGGAGGCCATGATGTATACACAAAGGACCTGTAGGGTAAAATGGAGAAGAAAATATTAATGTAAATAAATACACAAAAATTTTGAAAGAAGGAAAAGTCCTTACCTGACCTCTAAAGATGTCATTGAGTTGATTTTCTGTTGGCTACCTACTAAGGGGCATGTAGTATATCCTTAAAAGTAGTTTGTTCCTCAGTGAGGCATCATTGGAGAAAACTGAAGTTTCATTTGCAAGTAGTTACTGATTGGAGATTGATTGTGGGTTCAGATGAGGGCTTGTGTTCACTTTGCCTTTCAGGTTTAGCGCCCTATCTAGTACAGACCTGTGTAGGGTCTGTGTATGCTGCTTCAGTCTCTGAGTTCATATGTGTGTCCATCATATTGATTTAGAGGACCTTGTTTTCTAGGTGTCCTCCATCCCATCTGGTTCTTACTTCTTTCCACTGTCTCTTCAGAAGGGGTTGCTGAGACCTGAGGGGAGAGATTTGGAGAGACATCCCATTTAGAGGTGAGTGTTTGTAGGTCTCACTCTCTGGATTTGTTCTCAATTGCTACAGAAGGAACTTTCTCTGATGATGGCCGAGTAAGAGACTGATTATAAGTCTATGTTGTTATTAGAAGTCATTTTACTGCTATATATGTTTTTTCAGATCAGCAATATTTGGTTCTATCCTATATTTTTATTGCTTGTTTTTAAACCTAGGCTACTGGGATATCTAGCCTCAGGTTATTGGTCTGGGCACAGATTCCATCTTAGGGACTGGGCCTTAAGTCAGATATTTGTTGGTTACTACCACAGGCTTTTTGGCACACTGTCTAACATATCTTTCAGAAGAATAGTACTGTAAATCAAAGGGTTTGTGGATGATTTGGTGTTTACCTTTCTATTTTGGAAGCATGCTGAGTATCTCTTTGTACCAAAAAAAACCTAGGACCTAGGGTTAATATTCTATGTAGGCAGCAGCTTGGTTTCTCCATGGTCAATGAATTGTGTAGAATTTTTTTTCAGTAGTGGGGCCTTGCTATCAGTTTGTGGAGAGCAATGTATGATCTCGACAATAGTCTGGGTTGTTTGGGGATTCCCATGATCCCATTGGTCAACAACTCAATAAGATGTAACCCAGACCCCAATAAGATGTAAACCAGACTGGCAGTTTCATTTGTTAGCAACAGATAGCCAGTTGGGGATCTGTATCACTTATTATTTGGCGATTTTATTTGGATCACCTTCACACATATGTGTGTGTGTGTGTGTGTGTGTGTGTGTGCACGCACACGTGTGTATGAATATATATTAGAAAGATTCTACTGTATTACAATTTTATCCTACCTCTTAAATGTCTCTTAGTTTTATCTGTCTCACCCCACATTTCCTCTGTCGCTACATCTCCCTCCCTCTCTTCACTTACTTCTCCCGTTTAAGTTCCCTTACCCCTGCAAATCCATCCACGTATGTATATTCTGGTTCCCCTTCCTAAGGAGATCTCTCTGTCCCATTCCATGTTTCTTACTCTACACCTAACTCCTGTTTTTCTATGGTTGGTAATTTTATTATCACTGACTTACCATCTAATATCCACATCTAAGGGAATACATACTATACTTGTCTTTCTGGATATGGGTCACCTCACTCTGGATGTTTTTTTTCCAGTTTACATCCTCTTACCTGCAGATTTCTTTCTTTTCAACAAATGAGTAATATTCCCTTGTGTCACTGTATTACGTTCTCTTTCTTTATCTATTCATGTGTTGAGACACATCTAGGTTGTTTCCAGTTCCTGACTTGTATGTATAGAGCAGTGATGAATATGGTTGAATAAGTGTTTCTGCTGTAAGATGAAGTATTCTTTGCATGTATAACCAAAAGTGGTGCAGCAGATCTTTCTAACGAACTGTCACATTGACTTCCATGGCGGCTTTACAAGTTTGCATTCCGATCAGCAAGGGATGAATGTTCCCTTCTCCAAATTCTCAGAAGAATGATATGCCTTTTGATTAACTGATCTTATCCATTCTGAAATCTCAAAGATATTTAATTTGTTGTTGATTATCATTAATACATATAATGATATATAAATATATATAAACCATTGAACTAGTTTATGTAGCACACAATTATTTTTAATTTATTCTCACAGTAACTCATTTAAACAGTATTCAGCATATTACTATGTGTAGGATTAAATTTAATTTGGGATGAAGTCAAGCTTCATATAAGTCTACAGTTAATACAGTTTTAAAGGGGGAAGGAAATAATAATAATAATAATAATAATAGCAATAATAAATTCATGTAGCTAATGTTTTCATATAACATAGAAGAACTAAATACCCACAGTTAAATGGATTCCCAAATTTTGGAGCCAAGTTTCTATTAGTGATTACAATAGAGAAAATCTTGATTAAATTTCATCAATTATTGAATTTTTAAAAATCACAGCAATAAGAGAAATCTTAAAGATTTTAGCTATGAAAATTCCCAGGTTTTATTGATTGCTTCCTGAATGCATGAAATGTTTCAAACCTGGTGAAAACATTGATATTTATGACTTTGCTTTTGAATACATTTAATGTAAATGGGGGTAGAATGCATTTGATTAATAATCATTTTCAATGCAGAATCTACTTCTCTAACTTAATGTAATTAATTGAAGTATAGTGTCCTTAGGGGTATGTAAAAAGTTAAAAAGTGTTTTTTAATTATATCTTTTTATTTTTTTCCTTTTTTAAATTTTATTTAAATTAGCTTTCTTTATATGTCAGTCCCAACTTCCTCTCCCTCCCCTCCTCCCTCCCCCACCCCTGTCCCACACCAAAACTCCCAGATTCCCATCCAATCCCCACTCCACTGTCCAGGGAAGGTGAGGCCCTTCATGGGGGATCTCCAAAGTCTGTCATATCATTCAGGGCAGGGCCTAAGTCCTCCTCCATGTGTCCAGGCTGAGAGAGCATCCCTCCATGTGGAATGGGTTCCCAAAGTCCATTTAGATGCCAGGAATAAATACTGGTCTAGTACCCTAGGCCCCAAAGATTGCTGAGGCCTCCTCACTGACACCCACGTTCCGGGGTCTGGATCTGTCCCATGCTGGCCTCTCAGTTATCATTCTGTGGTCCATGAGCTCCCCCTTGTTCAGGTAGTAAAGAAACTTTACTTTCCCACTACTTATTCATGCTACTGTGGCATTTTTATTCAGTGTGTAAAGAAAACTGTGAGATGATACTACACATTGAATTAATGATTATCACTGCTTCTATTAAAATACATTAATCCAAGATCATGTACAGTAAGATGTATATTTGCTGTCTGTATTGACTTTTCATACAATCTGGGGTAAAGTAAGCTTTCACCATTCCATATGTTTCTACCATAATTTTTTGAAAACCAGCATTTCTTCCTTGCATGCTTGGCAAGCACATTGAATATTAATGGAGTTGAGTTACCATCATTATTAATTATGCTATGTAGTTTCAATATTTTTTAAACAAATACTTTGTTGTTAATGGAAATAATTGCTACTGGTGTTTGCATAGTTATTTTCTAACTTATGGATCTAGATAATTTATGTATTCTAACTTTGTGGGCTTTTAGAAATGTTCTAAATATACGATCATATCATTACAAATGGACACTGACCTGTGAATCTCTGTGGCTATTCAGCCTGTGACAGAGGGTGATACCCAAGTAGAGTGAGAAACTTGACCTAAATGTAAGATGGAGAACAGTAGAGGAAGATTCCCTATGTTCTCTTCTGGCCTCCACATTCATATATATGGATGTATGCATAGTCATGCATATGTATACAAGCACCTCACACATGTGCATGTGCCACATAAATGTATTTCATCCACACACTGAAAGGAAATGTGTCATCCTTATAATTCATCTGTTGTAGAATAATTCACCTGATATCTTTAAGAAGCACATGAAACCAGAGTGGATGCGGTGAATCCAACAGAAGGGAAGGGCAGTTGTCACTCAGCTTAGGGTGGCAAAAGGGCCAAATTGCAGAAGGCTTAAGGGGTCAGGACAAGTACATGTGAACAGACTGTCTGTGAGTTATGTTGGAAGCCACTAGGTGATTTGTGGCAGAATATATTAACATAATCGCATTTCTATGTCAAAAAGATTTAAAACATAAAAGAAGATTCATGGAAAACTTTTGGATGATGATATCCCTTTCCATACTGTGCCTCTTTTTCATCTCTGGAAGAGGCATTGGTAATCCACTCCTTAAAACTCTAAGATAGAATCTAATTTCCAATCTCATTTGACTATAATATTTGGATGCTATTGCATAATACTTAAAGTTTCTAGATTTTTAATCCTTATCTACAAAGCAAATTAAGTACATGTTAAATCATTTTCATACTGATTGATTCACCAAGTGAGTTCAGTGGATGCTATCTGGCTTCCACAAGTAGGGATGGGTGTTACTGAAAGATTTATTACATTTTTTTATGTGAGAAGTCCTATCTATGGATTGCATAAGCCTGATGGCAGGGATGCTCACAAAAAGCTGGTAAGGTATTACTTATTCATGATGTATGATATTTTAATGTATATTCACATTGATAAGATAAATATTTATACAGTAAACATAAATTAACACTTAATAATTTTCATTTTTACCATCTAGTTATTTAGACATTTCACTAAAAGAAAATTAAAGGTTGAAAGTGTCTTTGTGACACTTTTCAAACTGTTATATTTTAATGAATGAACCAGAGGAGTGAGAAAGGAGTAGAACCTTGGCATATTAGTGCTATTGAATTTTGAAATCGTAGGAATCAATAATGGAAAACAGATTGATTAAATATTCATCAGAAATTTCATTTCAGCAAATATACAACTAATGGAAGTGAGCTCTGAGCAAATGAATTACTGTGCATGAAGCAAAGTTGCTGTAGCAATGTAGACACTTCCTCCTGATAACAACCACAGTTTACATGTGCTCGGAAAAGAACTGTTTCTGTCTACACTTACATCCTCTAGCTTAGTCTTACATTCTGGTATGGGGTGGCATATTTCTCAATATGTGTTAGGACATTAGCATTCTATTTTATAAATGTTTCATGAATTTAGTTATCAGGAAATATTTCTCCCTGGTATAAACATTTTAAGTGAAACTCTTTTTTTATTTTAGAATTTCATTTATCAGTATTGTACCCTTCTCTGCCTCAACTCCTGCTGTTCCTCCCCTCTGTGTCTCAAATCTGGGACCTCTTTTTCTTTAATTATTATTATTTTGAAATAAGAAAAGTATTCTGCATAGATAACTAAACTTTGTTTAGATTTTAGCGACAGAACATGCCACAGTAAATTTTTCTGTAGTTTTTCATTACAGGGTTTCTCTGTATAGCCCTGGCTGTCTTGGAACATGCTCTGTAGACCAGACTGGCCTTTAACTCAGAGATCTGCCTGCCTCTGCCTCCCTAGTGCTGGGGCTAAAGGTGCCTGCCCCCAATGGTCAGTGATACCGTAGCAATTGCATTTAAGAAAGAAATTACCTAAATGATAGTTTCACAAATCTATATAAAATTTCCAGGAGCAGTTGATTGTTTATTCTGTTCTATAAGTTTAATGTAAGGATTAATGGGGTTTTGATTTACTAGAACAAACTCTTTTGTGGATTTGTCTGTTTTACTGGAAATGTGACATGTAACATAGTTATTTCCTTGATTATTTGTATTGAAGCAGCTTTTGCATAGACACCCAAATACATACAACCAATAAACTGGCCAAGCCAACCTTACATAAAGATAAAAACCTCTTGTAAATATGATACACAACATTATCTCAAAATATACCATACTTACCCTATTTTGTCAGTGTTTCTGAACATTCTGCTTACATGTTATTTAAGACCATCCATCAAAAAGTCCAGCAAAGAATCCAAATGGACGGTGTAATTCTTGAAATCCTCCCAGGACAGAGACTGCTTTCCTGGAACTTAAAAAAAAGACAGTTCACTCCTGATCACCCCTCTCCCCCGTGAGAGATCAGGAAGACTGAGTCAAGGGGAGGAACAGATGAGAGCAAGAAAGGAGATGCCTTGATAGAGGGAGCCAGTATAGGTTTGGAGAGAGGTCTGGTACAAAGAAAATGTTAGGGATCCACAGGGATAACTCCAACTAAGAATCTAGGCAGTGGCAAAGAAGCTGCCTTTGATGCCTTTCCCCTATCATGAGATTGATGACTACCTTGGTTGCCATTCCTATAGCCTTCATCCAGTAGCTGATCAAAGCAGAAGCAGACACCCACAGCTAAACACTGAGCCATAAATCCTGGAATCCTGTTGTGGAGAGGGAGAAGGGATGAGCAAAGGAGCCAAGACCATGCTGGAGAAACCCACAAAACCAGCTGACCCATCAGTCATAAAGCTGGGGAACCAACATTGGACCAAACAAAGCCCTTTGAATGTGGGTGCCAGTTAGGAGGCCTGGGCAGTCTACGGAACCTCTAACAGTGAAACCAGTGCACAAATGGTCTTTGGGAGCCCATTCACTATGGAGGAATACTATTGCAGACTAGATACATGAAAGGGGGCCTAGGGTCTCCCCCAAATAATGTGACAGACTTTGATGGAAAGCCTCACTATCCTTGGGGAGTGGGTGGGGAATGGGCTGGTGGCATGGTATGCGGCATGGGAGGATGGAAGGGCAAGGGAATTGGGGAATTGATATGTAAAATTAGATTGTTTCTAAAATAAAAAAATAGTAAGCAAAAAACAAAAACAAACAAACAACCCCCAAACGAACAAATAAACAAAAACTGAAACAAACAAAAAAATCAATTCACTATGACCAGCACACATCTCTAATCTGGTACTATCAGTGACACTCAATGTTACTTCTAAAACAACAAAATTTACATCCAATGCAATGAAGAGAAGACAGTGGTCAACCTGAGATTAACAATAACCATTAAATGAATAAAATAGTCCTTAATTAAATTTCACTTGTCGGATATGACATAATAAAAAACACTCATAAAGGTATAGCTTGAGCATATGATACAGTAAAAAATAAAATCAACTAATAAATTAAGAAAATAAACTCAATTTGAAACCATGATAATGGCTTGGTGACTCATTATGGATTTTGTATATGCATTGTGGACATACTTCCCATGTTATTTCTCTGATGCAATTGTCTGGATTCTATTCAAAATAACAGGGAACAACTTGAAACATTCCATAGTGGTAAGCCAGTAAGTTCCAAAGATTAGAAAACAACAGGATACATATTAATTTCTCTTTCTGTTGTGGTGAATTAACATAAATACAGTGGCCAAGACAAAATACTTTATTACCTTGCAATTTTATAGTTTAAGTGTGGCATAGCTTTTCATTCCTTGCCAGTTTTTGATGAATGAATTTGTCTTTTATACCTTCTGTAGACTCATTGGTTCATGGCCTCTCCTTCCATCTTAAAGGTTAGAAATTTTAGGGCTGGAGAAACAGCTCAGTGGATAAAAGCATGTGTTGCTCTACTAGATGACCTGATAATTGTTCCCAGTACTTACTTTGGGAGTTTAACAACCACTTGTAATTCTAACTTTAATGTGTCTGAGGAGCTCTTCTGTGCTCTTCTAGTCTCCATCAGTGTCCCCAACCATGCTCTCACAAGTGTATACACACACACACACACACGCTTTCACGAGCATACAGAGACACACACACAAATAAGGCTATTTTTAAAAGTGAGGATTTTATATTTCAAACTCTTACTTATATGGTTTGATTCCTATATATCATCTTTTAAAAATATTTATAATTAAATTTGACCAGTTGCTTAATTTGGCATGCTGTTTTCATCTTAAGATCTCTGTCATTGTTTGTTTACACCTGAAAAATCATATTTCCTCGCTAAGGTTCAGTACTGACTGATCTCAGGGATTATATGGCTATATATTTTGAAGGTTTACAACAGAGAAAAATTTAGCATAGATTAAGAGGTATCAGAAGTGTAGATAAAAATGTTGACATTTTATTTCAATTCTATAGGCATTATTCACGGGCTTTTGGTTTCCATGTGTACTTATGTATTGAGCTGTTTAAAGATGATCAGAATCAGATATCTGACATCCACAAGAACACAAATAAACTGGCACCTTCAGATCTTTAGATGAATTTAGAATTCTCTGGCTTCTGTCTAGCCAGAATTGGGAGAAACTCACCTCAAATATTTCTAGCTCTTGGAACTAATGGGACTGAGAAAATACCATTTTATAGTTAAAAAGGGCATTTGCCTTGTAATTTATACATTTCTGTTTGAAATGACTTAAATGTGTTTAGTCTCTGGGTATATTGAACAGGACAGTAGTGAGAAAACCTGGTTGCAATGTTTTTAAATATGTGAGCTTAGTCCACGTGGCTTATACTGTTTCCTTAAGTGGTTGTAAGGCAAAATATTTCATGCTATACATGTGAGAAGTAAAAGCATCACATGTTTTATTCATGGTGACTATAAATAATAAGTAATACTAACTTAGACTTTCACACTACTGTGTAGGCTATTACTTTTTCACTTTATATAACGTAAGTGACAGGTGACAATCAAGTAGGTGGCTCAGGAGGTAGTGCTAAGAGTTTACTGTGCCCTGACTTTCCCATTGGTGAGTTTTTCTTCATGTGTGGCATTTTAAAGAACAATTACACGTTCTATTTGGAGAGAGGACCTGGGGTTTGGACAAATGTAGTTTTTACATTTTAGAATTAGACCAGTATATGTTAAATTCTTCAGACTCTTGGGGATGATAAATCAAAGTCATCATTCCATTTTACTTTGAAACAACTCTGGATCTCATAGCAAATTCCAGTTACTCAGAGAAAGTGCTGTAGTTAAAAAACAGTGAGCTTGCTTTTCTGGTTTGTTCATAGACAGAGAGGGAAGCAGAGATCAAGACTTGCTCAATGTCCAGAGTGTCTTTCTTGTTGTTAAATTTGTTCACTTTGGCTAATGTCTTAGTTACCAAAAACACTGTCGGCTAAGGCTTTGTGTCAAGAGAAAATACGACTTTGATAACGGGTAAAAGAAATGATATGTGGTTAGGTTTTCATAGCGCCTTTCCTCAGGGCACCGGTTCCTTGTCAGGTTCATATAATCTACCCCACAGAAGACTATAATACTTCCCAAGAGATCCCTCTGTCAGGGGTCAGCAATAAATCCCTCTTCAGTCACACAAGTTGGACTTTATTTTCTGTATTGCTGTGGGCATCTCACATGACATTCCCAAATAAGGTATTGTACTACAAGCCTGCTATGATTACTAGTAATGACTTAACTGCTTAGGAATTATAACAGTATGAATAACAGTGGTTTGCACTGTGAATGTCCTAGCTACTCCAGAAATGCCAGAGCAACAAATATAAAATGCTTCTCATTTTCCAGTTTGAAAGGAGACAAAGTCAGAAGACTACAACTGCTGCAAATCTGTAAACACTGATTGTTCATTCAGCAGCAGGAAGCAAAACAAATAGGAAACAAGTGGTGGCATTAGCCATTCTGCTATATACAGAGGCAATTACATTAGGGATAGGAAAAGAAGACAGCATTTATATTCAAGTGCAAGGCTCTGGGAGTAAATGGGTTTTGCCTGGGAACTTGTTAAATGGGAAATTCCTGTATGTTTAGGCATTGGTGTTGGGATAATAGTATTACTATTGGTATAGGATTACATTCTTATTTTTAACTGTTAATATTGGACATTAAACAACAATAGCTTAGAGGTAAAAAAAAACTGAATTTGCTACTAATTATATTCTTATCACTGCTTATTTCAAAAAATCCTTAAGTTATATTTCAAAATTATATTTATATTTAAGTTAATTACATATCATATTTAAATTTAAATTATATATCACATTTAAAATAGAAAACTGCCTAAATAAACAAATATTAAATAATTATTTATTGCATGTCGCATGAGCTTAAGTGAAGTAAAGGCTTGTCTACTCATGATGTAATTAATATTCCTATTTCATGTATACACTTTAAAACATCATTTATTTGTTCAGCTGATTGTTGTCTGTTAAAGACTGTAGATTAAATTCAGACTTCACATTGCATTTTAAAGTACAAGAATGAAGTAAGTATCATTCGCTTTGCAGAAGTTAGGTAAATGAGAAAGATTTCCCAACCTAGACAATGAGTTCATTTTTCTTAGCTTCTATAATTACAGAAAGAAAAATATCATGTTGTCTAATGCAGGGCTTTTTATGCTGTGGCAAATAGACTATAATTTACAACTGAATACATTCTGAATTCTATGAATTCAAGGCAAACGTTTTGTGTCTGAGGAGTTTATTTTTAAGCACTGAGGTGTTACAAAATATATGTAACTAACTTGATGATTTTCGCATATCCACCTGCTGAGGTTTCCTCTTTACCTAGGTTTTATCCATCAAAGTAATGTTAATTTGATTTTTATTTCTTCCTTTCATGACAACACAAGGTCATCCACTTGTCTGAATATCTATACTACTTCCCAGGATACTGTACATCAAACAGTGTAAGATAAACTCAGGACAGTGAGAAGAGTAACCGATGAAGCTATCTGCAGGATAGGGTCAACTTCCATGGTTGCATTACCCATGCAGACTCATTGGCAACTCGCCTACCAGATGGACTCCAGCCTTGGGAGGGTTACTGCTCCAGTCCTCAGAATGGTGTACCCTCTCATCTTTCCCCTTTAGGTTTGAATGGCAGTTGCTTGCCTAGGGGAAAAGAAATGACTTACACTTGGGATTCTTGAATGATTGCCAGAAAGGAACTACCCTGAGAATTGCCATTTTCCAGGTTCCCATAGTGTGCAATAAACCCAATTAGCTGAACTAAGGCTTAGGAACTGGAAGCACAACTGGGAGAATTTTATAACTACCAACATCTTTATCTTCCAAGGGACAGGAATAGAGAGCTCTATTATATTCCATCTGACACCCATAAGAAACAATATTAATATTCATAAAATAGTTGCAGTTCACTACAGTCACATAGAGCCTATGTCACAGCATACTGACCAATGTCATGTATTAGACACAGGTATTGCTTAATGTATCTATCTCCACTCCTTAAAATAAGTTAAGGGTTTGCAAATTGTGGAACAATAGGCAAACACACACGATCGTTTCCCTCGGGTGTCCATAAACTACTTAATGATTTTCAAGTCATTGAAAACAGCAAAGAATGATGCTGTGTGCAGTTTATATGAAATTTTAAATTCCATTGTCCATAAATAAATACATACTTGAACTCAGCCTGTGAGCAGTATTTTCAAATGTGACCAAAAGATATACAAAGACTCAAATATATGCTAGTTGGTCTACCGTGAGAAAGCATTTAAAATAAAATGTTTTTTGATCTCTGAGCTAACACTTTACATTTTAATGTCAGAGATATTTTGTACAATGCTTAAGTTCCCTGTTTGTTTTTAAGTAGATGCTCCATGACTGTTCACTGTTGCTCAATCCATATGCCTGACTGATGGGTGATATCAATTCAAAACAAGCAGATGCTGTACTTACAAATAGAAAACACAGCAGCCCAGAGGGACTTTGCAGTGTGTGATCAAGGCTTCCTGTGTTTAAGGGGGAATATTTGCACACAAAATAAACTTATTACTCTGTAAAATTGATTTCTCTACACCTGAGGATAGTTCAAACTGTAAGGAGAGTTTGATATTGTTTTAAATTTCATAACAACATACATAGATATATCTCAGTAGGTGAACAAAAACAAAAGACAAGTGGGATCACTAGTTTCTAATACAAAGCAATCACCACAATGACCCAAGTACATGGTTCTTTGATATTATCCTTTAACATAATTATTTGTGTGGTTACCTTCCTCAGTGCTCACATGCCATCCCAGTCATTATGATAAAGCACTGTACACAACTTTTGAATTTTATGGAAACTAGATCAGAAAGACTATTTTATTACCCTTTAATATGTATGTTATGAGTCAAATCACTTTCCTTTACAAAATTTAAATTTCAGGACTGGCATAGTGACTCAGCCTGTACTGGCATTTTTCACCCTAAGTGTGATGACCTGATTCATTCCTGGAAACTCTAGGAAAGCAAGGGGGAAGCACACATTCATCTAGGTTATTTCTGGCCTCCTGTTCGTCTTGAATGTGCCGCCCCCCATGCACATGAATTGTATGGCCAAAACATTTCCAACTTTGTTCATGGTAAAATGAAAATAAAATGAAGCATATTTCAATCCACAGGTCTGAACAGGATCACATAAGGGCCAATTGTAGCTTGACAAGATATTTGAGTGATTTTGGGGGGAAAACACTTAAAACTAACAAACGTGAGCTAGTAAGATGGTACCCTGGGTCCAAATACTTGCTGGCAAATGTCCATGACCTGAGTTCCATTCTCCAGGGTAGAAGAGAAAATTGTCCTCGTAGGTCCACATGAATAACATTCATGTGCAAATGCACATGTACACACAAAATAGAAAAACACAATAAAATAATTTACATAGTTTATATAGTAGTAACTAGTGTTAAGTTGTGTGTGGCAGAAACTCTTTACTGTCACCTTGGCTGAGTTTAGGATGACTCAGGAGACTGATGAGGCATAACTCTGCAGGAGTGAGTATGGCATCTCTAGGAAGGATTAGCTGGTGTGAGCTGGGGACAGAATAAAGGGGACAAATGGAAAAGACAGTGAGGCACCAGCATGTCCCTGATACCTGCTTCCTGACTCGCCACTGCGTGAACTGCTTTGTTCTACACACCTTCCCAAATGCCGTGGCCTTGATGGATAAGCTCTGAGAAGCCTTAAATTCAGTGGATTAAATTCTTCTCCATTTCGTCCTTCCTCTCCTTTTCAGCACTAGTGACTGAACACAGATCCCACACAACTAAGCTACTACCCTACCACTGAGTGGTATCCCTAGCCCTTTCCATGCTTTGAACTTTTTATTTTGAGACAGAGCCTCACAGTGTTGCCCAAGCTGGTCTTGAACTCACTCAACAACCCAGACAAGTGTTGAACTTTTCGTACACCTGAACCAGCATCCCAAATAGGCAGGAATACAGGCAGGTGCAACCAAGGCCTGCCTTCACCTCTTCTTTAAGTTTATTTTAAAGGAATCATGATCCCAGTGTTGAGAAAAGTGGCAAACAGTGCTTGAGAAGAAATAACTATTGGCTAAGAAGATAATCAGAAGTGGGTGGGGTTACAGAGCCTCAGAGTAAAAGTCACGAAAGGAAAAATAAATATGCAAGTACCCTGAAGATTAGGTACTGCAGCATTCTGATCATGGAGAAAGATTTCCAAAAGCAACTTGAGTGAAATGGAAGGGAGGGAATTCAAACCCACCTGTGGTAGGTTGAGATAAGAACTTGAAGTCAGAGGATTAGTATTTTGTTGTTGGCAATAATTCAGAAGTGAGAAATACAGGGAGAAAGTAGCTAAGTGTGCAGCAATTAACAGATAAAAGTTTTTTCCAACCACAGAGTGGCCTTCAGAAAATAACAGAAAGCTCTATGTAACAAAGGGAGAGGTGGCATTCCCTTTGGTTCAGAAGCAGGTGACGGGGATTTTGATACTTTATATAACATTGGCACATTATGAAACATTGATGGGAAGATTTGTAGAGTCAGGGGTTGTGTCCAGAAAAAAAAACACGGTGTGAATAGCTTACACACTGAACTGGCATCTGCATATATGTTCAGTGCCCAATTGAGATTAGTAAATACAGATTGGAAATGATACCAGTTCACAGAGCAGAGGGGTTTTTCTTGCTGGGTCAGAGATAGCTGATGAAGAGATGGGAGGGTGAATGGCTGAATTTAAGTGGTCTTGGAGCTTTGCCAACAAGTAGGTCACGGGGTGAAGAGGACAGGAAGACCAGAGCCTGGACCAGCATGGGTCATAGTGCCACAAAGTCACCCAAAGAATCTGAAAATTCTTGGCTGAGTAAAGAGGGGGATAATGAGAGAGATGTAAAGGGAGAAGAAAAAAGATTTGAGTGAAAACAGTCGATTGTGGGAACCCTGTGAAAGGCAGCCCTGTAGTTGGAGGGGATTTCTTAAATGAGTGAACAAGGATGCTAGAATGCAGTCGTGAAATTAAAATGCAAATTATGAAATAGGACTGATGGAGATGAATTCAAGACCCAAGAAGGAATAACCTCAGGAGCTAAAAAGATCAAAGATGTGACCTATGTCAATGTTGAAGTCACAGAGTGTCTAGAACTGTGTGACATGTCTTTCAGCCAGATACTGATGAAGATAAGGAGAAGGGAGGAGAGAAGAAGTATCTTTGTTTCACAAATTAAACTGGGAAGGATTCTAAGGTACTCTGTAAGTCTAGTAGCTACAGGATAACACAATTACTCATAGAGACAAAATCTGTCTATCAAATCCCCAAGGATTACACATGGGCTTTCAATGGTATGTGACTTGAGCTGGGACCATTAGGATTTGTTATAAATAAACCTGGGAATTCCTATTACAACTCCTTTATCAATTCACTTAAACATATTTTTCAGAAAATAATCTTTAACCTCTATGCTACTTGGAAGTTTTGTTATCTAACTTCCAATAAAAATTTGAACATTTGTATAACTTTACTATAGAATACAAAGTTACCTTTAGTGGATTTCTTTATAGTGGTCAATTAGCTAAAAAATATTGTACAATGCAATTAATTCATATATTTCATGAAAGTTGAGAAAGAAGATTTGAATACATCTTAAGGAACAAGCTCAACAACTTTTCAGATATTTGTATTTGTATTTTAAAAATATATAGTTGAGGAATATAAAAGTGGACCCTGACATAAAGGTAACAGTACTGTGAAAAAAATGCCTCACTAAGAATCAAACATGTGGAACTTGGCAGTGAAAGCCATTTTGCAGCACTCTTTCTTTTAGGACTACGATGGATCTATGTACCATATATTCTGAAAGGGATTTTGTCTCCTGATTGGTATAATATTAACATGGTTTCTGACATATGATAGTAATCATTGTCAGATAATCAGTTTTGAGAACAACCAATGAAGACACATGTTCCCATTTATAGAACTTATTTCAAAGCAATAACGAATTTTTAAATTCCCAGTAAATGGAGCACTTTCTGTCGTCACAATAGTAAATTTTAAAACTCTAAGTCAGTGGTTTTCAACCTGTGGGTCAAGACTCTTTGGTCATTGAGCAACCCTTTCTCAGGGGTCACATATCAGATATCCTGCACGTTCGATATTTACACTAGGATTCATGACAGTAGCAAAATTACAGTTGTCAAGAACAACAAAATAATTTTATGGTGGGGAGGGTCACCACAACATGAAGAACTGTATTAAAGGGTTCCAGCATTAGAAGAGTTGAGAACCACTGATCTAAGTAGTAGCTACGCCACCTATTGGCAGAAAAAAATGTAATGGACCAGTTAAATCCTCTGACATTTATCAAGCAAGAAATAATGTATACAGGATCAAGAATCGGTAAAATTCAATTCCGGTCCAAGATTTTATAATGTAGAGTCCAATCTATGTTCTTGATCTTCCGGTGTCTCACTTCCTCAATCTTTATAAAAATGTATTTGGAGTATGATAGCAACACTAAATGACATCATCTTCTTGATTTCAAACATTCTGTAAGTTTTAGAGTATGAACTTGAGCAAATGCAGATATTAAATTTGAAGAGCTTGTACTTCATAATTTTATTTTCACTCAGTGTATGGATGAAGAGAACCCACTGATGCAAACCAGGGCAGCCTTTTGCGTGTCCCAGCTTGTTAATTAATTAAGTTTACTTATTAGGATATATGTATGCCTACTTGTCTGCATGTTTGTTCCAGATGTGTGTAGGTTTCAACAGAGAAGAAAAGGGGTAATATATATGACCCCTGGAACAGGAGTTTCAGGAAACTGTGGGAAACTGATGTGGGTGTTGGGAACCAAGTCCATGCCCTCTGAAAGAGCCACTACTAGTCTTAACTGCTAACCAACCCTCCATAGCCTCTGATATCTTACTTCATAGCACAAAATTGGCCTGGTATATACTAATTTAAAATAAAAAACATGTTTTCTAATGAGAGACAGAAAGGTAGAAATTCTGGATGGGAGGAAAGGTAGGGAGAAACAGGAAAGGGTAAAGGAAGGGGAAAACATATTAAGGATATAATATGATAAAATCAAAGGAAAGAAAATAAAGCATAAACAAAAGTGTTCACTGTAAGTAAAATATATTTTTAACATTTTAGTCCATGCTGCATTGTTCTATATAAGCATTCACATTTTAAAAAAAAAACCTTACACAGGATTTACTGACTGTTGAGGTGTTTTCCTTGAAGAACAAACTAAACTGGAAATGAGAACATTGCATAAATTAATGAAATAGCTAATCTGGGATCGCCTGGAATGGGGACTGCAGGCAGGTTGACTTGTCAAGCAGACCAAGCAACTGCCAGCCTGCTGAGATTGCTGGGCCACTCCCACCCCCACTCAGGGCAGATATGACCTCCATCTCCCACCTAGGGCCCTACTTCCTTCCACATGCTCATACTGGGATCTCCTGGCTTGGAGACTGAAGGCAAGTCAACTCTCCCCCAGGTCACCAAGCAACCTCGAGTCTGCTGACTACACTGTCTTAATCCAGCACCCACCCACTTGAAGAGGGGGTGCCTCAGTCCTGCCTGCACTCACCATGAGACCCAGCAGAGTATTGGACCTGCAGGCACCCACCGGAAGAGAACGTTGGACCCATACACACCAGGAGAGAAAGAAACCCCACTTGTACCCACTGAAGAAGGGATCGGAAGATGACAATATAAAAACACATTCAACAACTGAAAAACCAATGTGACACACCAGAGTCTAGGGACTCTACACCAACAAGATCTGAACATCGAAACACATATGAAGCAGAAGAGATTTACCTTAAAAATAACTTCATGAAGATGATAGAGAAGCTAAAAGAGGAAATGAGAAAATTCTTTAAAGAAATAGAAGAAACGACAAACCAAAAATTGCAAGAAACAATTCAAACTGCAAAGTTTGAAAGCTGACATAGGGACAATTTAAAAAAAACACAATATGAAGGAATGCTGGAATTAGAAAAGTTGGGTAATGATTGGAAACTACAGATTCAAGATTAACCAACAGAACACAAGAGATGGAAAGGAGAACCTCAAGTGTTGAAGATAACCTAAGAGAATAGATTCATTGACCAAAGAAAACCTTAAGTCCAACAAATCCCTAGCACAAAATAGCCAGGAAATATGGGACACAGTGCAAAGGCCAAACCTAAGAATAATATGTATAGAAGAAGGTGAAGAACCCCAACTCAAAGGTGCAGAAAACATTCAACAAAAGCATAGAAGAAAATTTTACCAACCTAAAGAAAGACATGCCAATGAAAGGGCAAGAAGTCTAAAGAACACCAAATAGAGTGGACCACAAAAAAGTCCCCTTGTCACGTAATAATTAAAACACCAAACATACAGAATAAAGAGAGAATATTAAGAACAGCAAAGGAAAATGCCCAAATAACATGTAAAGGCAAACCTATCAGAAGCACACCTGACTTCCCAATGGAAACTCTGAAAGCTAGAATGTTCTGGATAGATATTCTGCAAACACTAAGAGACCACAAATGCCAGCCCAGACTACTATACCCAGAAAAGATTTCAGTGACTAAAGATGGGGAAAACAATATATTCCACGACAAAACCAGATTTAAACAATACATATCCACTAATCCAGCTCTACAGAAAGTACATAAGAAAGTTCACTACATTCACAAAAACATAGGCAATAGACAATCTACCTTAACAACAACAACAACAACAAAAAGGAAAAAGCAGGGTAAATCCGCAAACAATCCCACCACCACCAGCAAATCAAAAACAAACAAAAATTAACTCACAATGGTCTTTAATTTCCCTCAATATTAATGGTCTTAATGTGCCTATATAAAGACACAGACTAACAGAATGAATACAAAGACAGAATACATCCTTCTTCTGCATACAAGAAACACACCTCAACTTCAAAGGCAGATATTATTTCAGAGTAAAGGGTTGGGATAAGATTTTCCAATTAAATGGACCCAAGAAACAAACTGGGGTACCTATTCTAGTATCAAACAAATTAGAATTCAAACTAAAATCAATCAAAAGAGATGAAAAAGGTCATTTCATATTCCTCACAGAAAAAGTCCATCTCAATTCTGAACATCTATGCTCCAAAGACAAAGGCACCCATGTTTGTAAAAGAAACATTACTAAAACTCAATACAATTATAGTGGGAGACATCAACACCTCACTCTCACCACTAAACAGGACCACCAGACAGAAACTTAACAATGAAACAAAGGAAATAACAGAAGTCATGACCCAATTGCCAATTGGGATTAACAGACATCTATAGTACATTCCATCCAAACACACCAAAAAAATATACCTTCTTCTCAGCACTACATGGAACCTTCTCTAAAATCGACCACATACTAGGCAATATAGCAAACCTCAACAAGTACAAAATAATTAGAATAACCCCCTGTATCTTATCGGATCACTGTGGTTTAATGTGGTTTAAAGTTAGAATTCAGCAACAACACAAATTGCAGAAACCTTAAAAACTCATGGAAATTTAACAACGTGCAATTGTACCATTCCTGGGTCAAGGAAGAAATAAAGAAAGAAATTAACGATTTTCTAGAATTCAATGAAAAGAAAGACACAACATACGCAATCTTATGGGACACTTTGAAAGCAGTACTAAGAGGAAAGTTCATAGCACTAAGTGCTCACATGAGGAAACTGGAGAATAGACACACTAGAGAATTAGCAGCACAACTGAAAGCTCTAGAACAAAAAGAAGCAAACTCACCCTGGAGGAATAGACACCAGGAAATAATCAAATTGAGGGCTGAAATTAATAAAGTCACAGCAAAGAAAATGATACAAATAATCAATTGAATAAAGAGATGGTTCTTGGAGAAAAATCAACAAGATGAACAAACCTTTGTCCAAACTAACCAAAAGGCAGAGAGAGAACACAAAAATCAACAAAATCAGGAATGAAAATGGGGACATAACAATGGACATTGAGGAAATCCAGAGAATCTTCAGCTCATACTTTGAAATCCTGTACTCCACAAAATTTGAAAATTTAAAGAATTTTCTGGATAGATATCACTTACCAAAACTAAATAAATAACTGATAAACAATTTAAACAGACCTATGATCCCCAATGAAATAAAAGCAGTCATCAAAACTCTCCCAACCTACAAGAGCCCAGGCACAGATGGCTTCAGTGCAGATTTCTACCAAAAATACAAACAAGAGCTAATACTAATATTCCTCAATGTGTTCCTCACAATAGAAGCAGACAGTTCATTGCCAAACTCTTTTTACAAGGCCACAATTACCTTGAACCCAAGCCACACAAAGACACAACTAAGAAAGAGAACTTCAAACCAATATCATTTATGAACATTGATCCAAAAAAAACTCAAAAAAATAATGGCAAATTTAATCCAAGAGTGTTGGGGACTGCTAAGAACCTTGAACAAAGTGGAGTCTGTCAGCCATTTCTTGGCCTTCTGCCTACGTGACTGCAGGCACACATGCCCTTGAGACAAAGGAAAAAGTTAACCACAAAAGTTAAATTTACACAGGGGGAAGTAACCCTTATAGAACAATTGCCTTTGTTGGCAAAGGGTTAATGTGTTCCCTTGGATGCTTTTACCATAATGATAGGTGGAAGTAACCCTTATAGAGCAATTGTCTTTGTTAACAAAAGGTTAATGTGTTCCTTTGAATACTTTTTACCCCTAATTCCTGCACTTGGCTTAAGCTGACAAGCATTTGTGGAATGCAACTGATGGAAAATTACAACTTCGTCTTTACCTTATTTGGTGTATATTTGAGTTGAGACTTGATTGACATGCTTGTACCTCCCCCTGAGATTCTCTTCCTATAAAAACTATCTTACCCCCAAAATAAACACTCTTGATCAGCAAAAGTTGTCTTGAGCCTGTTTCCTTTAACCTCTTGAAGTTGCTTTTTAAGATCGGATCTGCTCGTGAAGAACCACCAAATTAGTGCGACCCTCATCACCTCATCCCCGCGGGTCAGGGGTCC
Source organism: Mesocricetus auratus (assembly GCF_017639785.1). Lineage (NCBI taxonomy): Eukaryota > Metazoa > Chordata > Mammalia > Rodentia > Cricetidae > Mesocricetus > Mesocricetus auratus. The sequence continues at coordinate 28,258,905 of NW_024429192.1, read as the reverse complement.
CCTCCGGGGGTCGCACAAGAGCACATCTGTATGAGAAAAACAATGCTGTCATTAAACATCTGACTTACTAAAGGCTCACACAGATGAGGTAATAAAAGAGAAGTTTACCGCACCACTAACCACACCCACTTTAGGCATGACTAAAGACGTATATGGATGTAGTCTGTGAACTACGTCACTAGCCAGGCCCACTTTTGGGCATGGCTAGGGGCGTTACAGAGGAAGGTATAAAAGACTGAACAGCAGAAGTCTAGCTCTCTTTTTCCGGCTTTTGGCTTCCAGTTGGGTGGCAGAAAACTACTCGGCTCACCTGGGTTACTTGTTTGTCTCTTGTGAGTAATTTCTACAATAAATACTTATTTTTACTTTCAGTAAGTGTGCCATTTATCGTTGCAGCATCACACACCAGAAAAGTTATTCACCATGATCATGTAGGCTTCATCCCAGGAATGCAGGGATGGTTCAACATATTAAAATCCATTAGTATAACCCACTGGAAAAGAAAAACCACATGATCATCTCCCTAGATGCAGAAAAAGCGTGCAACAAATCCCCAAACCCTTTTGTCCTGGAAAGATTAGGGATAACAGGAACAGGCCTGAACATAATAAAAGCAATATATAGTAAACCAACAGCTAACATCAAACTAAATGGAGAGAAACTCAACTCGATTCCTCTAAAATCAAGAACAAGAACAGGCTGTTCATTCTCTCTATATTTCTTCAATATTGTACTTGATGCTCTAGCTAGAGAAATAAAATATCAAAAGGAGATTGGGGACACAAATTGGAAAGGAAAAAGGCAAACTTTCACTGTTTGCATATGATATGATAGTTTACATAAGTACTTGAAAAATTCTACACGGGAACTCCTATAGCTGATAAACACCTTCAGAAAAGGGACAGGATGTAAGATTAACTAACATAAAATCAGTAGCCTTACTATACGCTTATGATGAATGGGCTGAGAAAGAAAGGTGATAAATATCACCACTAACAATAGCCACAAACAGCATAAAATATCTTGGGTTAATGCTAACCAAATAAGTGAAAGGACTATATAGCAAGATCTTTGAGTCTTTAAAGAAAGAAATTAAAGATGATACCAGAAAATGAAAAGATCTCCCATGCTCTTGGATAAGTAGGCCCAACATAGAAAAAGTAGAAATCTTACCAAAAGCAGTCTGCAGATTCAATGCAATCCCCATCAAAATTCCAGAACAATTCTTCACAGACCGTGAAAGAACAATACTCAACTTTATATGGAAAAGCAAATGACCTAGGATAGCCAAAACAATGCTGTACAATAAAGGAACTTCCAGAGGCATCACCATCCCTGACATCAAGACCTATTATAGAACTATAGTCTTGAAATCAGCTTGGTATTGGCACAAAAATAGACAGGAGGACCAAAGGAATATAATTGAAAACCCTGATATTAACCCCCACGCATAAGAACACTTGATTTTTGACAAAGAAGATAAAATTATACAATGGAAAGAAGAAAGCATCTTCAACAAATGGTGCTGGCATAACTGGATGCTGGCATGTAGAAGCTGCAGATAGATCCATGTCTATTTCCATGCACAAAAATTAAGTCCAAATGGATCAAAGACCTCAACATAAATCCAGCCACAGTGAACCTCTTAGAAGAGAAAGTGGGAAGTACTCGTGAACGAATTGCTACAGGAGACAGCTTCCTGAACATAACACCAGTAGCACAGACATTGAAACTGACAATTAATAAATGGAACCTCCTGAAACAGAGAAGCTTCTGCAAGGCAAAGGACACAGACAACAAAACAAAAAGACAAAAAGCCAGCCCACAGAATGGGAAAAGATATTCACTAACCCTACATCTGACAGAAGGCTGATCTCCAAAATTTACAAAGAACTCAAGAAGCAAGGCTCCAAAACACCAAAGCATGTAATTAAAAAGTGGAGTACAGTATTAAATAGAGAATTCTCAATATAGGAGTCTAAAATGACTGATACACAAATAAGAAAGTGCTCAACATGCTTAGTCATCAGAGAAACGCAAATTAAAACAACTCTGAGATACCAACTTACTCCTGTCAGAATGGCTAAAATCAAAAACACCAAAGACAGTTTAGGCTGGAGAGGATATGGAGAAAGGGGAATACTCCTTTACTGCAGTTGGGAGTGCCTACTCTTACAGCCACTTTGGAAATCAGAATGGAGATTCCTCAGGAAAATGGGAATCAGTCTACCATAAGATCCACCAATTGATTCTTAGTCACATAACCAAAAGATGCGCATTCATACATCAAAGACATCTGTTATACTATGTTCATAGTATCATTATTTGTATAGCCAGAACCTGGAAGCACTCTAGATGCCCCTCAACTGAAGAGTGGATAGAGAAAATGTGTTACATTTAGAAAATCGTGTATTACTCAGTGGAAAAAAACCATGTTGTCTTGAACTTTGCAGGCAAATGGATGACACTAGAAGAAATTATCCTGAGTGAGGTAACCCAGTCACAAAAAGACAAACATGGTATGTACTCACTCATATATGTATTTTAGACATGGATCAGGGGATTGCTAGCTGACAATTCCACTGCCAGAGAGTATGGGAAACAGGGAGGACTCTAAAAGAGATATGCATGATACCCCAGAGAAGGTGAATGGGGCAGGATCTCCTGAATGGAATGGGAACATGGGGGGAGCGGAGAGTGAACAAGGAGAAAGAGAGCAGGAGAAGAGGAGTCGAGAGGAGGACATGCAGGAGCAGGAAATTTGAATGCAGGGGTGGGGGGAGAATAGAGAGCAGGATGAGAGATACCATAATAGAGGGAGTCATTATAGGTTTGAGGAGAGATCTGGCACCGGTGATATTTCCAGAGATCTACAAGGATGACAGCAACAGGACATCTAAGCAATAGTGGAAAGTCTACCTTAAAAGCCCTTCCCAAAAGATTGATGACTACCTTATATGCCATCCTAGAGCCTTCATCCAGCGGCTGATGGAAGCAGAGGCAGACACCCACAGCAAAACACTGAACTGAACACCTGGAACCCAGTTGCAGAGAGGGAGGAGTGATGAGCAAAGGGGTCAAGACCAGGCCGGTGAAACCCACAGAAACAGCTGACCTGAACAAGGGTGAGCTCATGGACCCCAGACTGATGCCTGAGAGGCCAGCATGGGACTTATCCAGACTCCTTAAATTTGGGTGTCTGTGAGGAGGCTTTGGCAATCTATGGGGCCTCAGGTAGTAGATCAGAATTTATCCCTGGCATAGGAATCTACTTTGGGTATAAAGAGATTGATGACTACATTAAATGTCATCATAGAGCCTTCATTCAGTAGTTGATTGAAGCAGAACAAAGATTCACAGCTAAACACTGAGCTGAACTCCTGGAATTCAGTTGTAGAGAGTTAGGAGGGATGAATAAAGGGGTCAAGACTGTGCTGGAGAAACCCACAGAAACAGCTGACCTGACCAAGTGAGAGCACAGGGACTCCAGTCGTAAAGCTGGGGAAGAAGCAATGGACCAAACCAAGCCCTTTGAATGTGGGTGCCAGTTAGAAGTCCTGGGCAGGCTATGGGGCCTCTAACAGTGGAACCAGTATTTATCCCTAGTGCACAAATGCACTTTGGGAACCTATTCCCCATGGAGGGATACTCTCTCAGCCCTTATACATGGAGGAGTACCTAGGCCCTCCCACAAATGGTGAGACAGACTTTGATGATCCCTCATGGAGGTGAAATGGGGATTCACTGGGAGACATGGGAGGATGGCAGGGAGAGGGAACTGGGATTGAAATGTAAAATAAGATTGCTTCTAAATTAAACAAATAATTTTTAAAAAAGAAAATAGATTTTTTCATGCAATATTTTCTGATTATGGTAGTTTTCCTTTCCCCTACTCCTAGTCCTTCCTGACCTTACCTCTCTTCTGGATCCATGCCTTTCTATTTGTTATTAGAAAACAAAAGAACATATAAAGAATAAAAATAATAAAATAAGATAAATCAAAACCAAACAAATCAGGATATGACAAAACAACCAACCAAGAAAAAGAGCCCTCCCCTCCTCCCAAAGTAAGGCAATAGATATAGATGCAGAGATAAACATATTCCCACACTCAAAAAAACCCAAAACTGGATATATATATATATACCTGTAAGAAAGAAAACAAAAGCAAAAGTCACCACCAAAACACACCGTGACTATGAAACAAAAAAACCTCTAGAGAGATTCTGTTGAGTTCATTTTGTGTTGATCATCTACAGCTGGGCATGGGGTCTACCCTTAAGAGTGTTATTTTTCCCCCAGTGAAACTCCCTAGGAGAAAACCAATTTTTCATTCGCAAGAGGCTATCAAACGGACATAGCTTCTGGGTTACCCTTTTGAGAATTCTGTTTAGATATGTGCCCCCCCTTTTTTTTGGTTTTTATGAGACAGGGTTTCACTGTATTGTTTTGGAGGCTATCGGTCCAGCCCCGCCTCGAACTCACAGAGATCCGCCTGCCTCTGTCTCCCGAGCGCTGGGATTAAAGGCGTATGCCACCACCGCCCGGCTTGTGCCCCCTTTTTTAATTGGCTTTTTATGTCCAGTTTATTGAGTGTTTTAAATATATCTTGGCTATTAGCCCTTTAGTGGATGTGTAAATTGCAGAAAACTCTTTACACAACTTGAAAGGGTAATTTTCAGTTTCATATGAAAACAAAAAATTATAGGATAGCTACACCAAAGAATAATAAAAGAACTTCTGGAGGTATTATCATCACTGATCTCAAATTGTACTACAGAGCTATAGTAATAAAAACAGCATGATATTGTAACATGATCAATATGTGTGATCAACAGACATTGATCAATTGAATATAAATGAAGGAAAGATATAACTATGGACAACTGATATTTGATAACAAAGCCAAAAATGTACACTGGAACAAAGGCAGCATTTTCAGTGTTGGTCAAATTGGATATCTACATGTAGAAGAACACAAATAGATCCGTCCTTATAATCTCACACAAAACTCACATGGATCAAAGACTTCAAAGTAAGACCAGATCCACTGAACCTGATAGAAGGGAAAATGGGGAAAAAAACCTTGAGATCATTGGCACAGGAGAAGAATTTCTGAAAGAAACACTGTTAGCACAGGTACTGAGATCAGCCATTAATACATGGGGCTCTTGAAAATGAAAAGTAGCAGGCTATAGAATTGGAGAACAAAATATTTTTAATAACTGAAAATGTAATATTTTGTTACAACTACATTGTGGAATAATGATGAGGCATTTTTCTGTGAAACTATACCATACTGACTATAAAACTTAAGTTTCTTAGTTGTTGGCACAACCAGAGAAGATCATGTCTTCCACTGTATTAGTCTAGTATGAAATGTTTTCTTTTACACAACAAATATCAAATTTGTTTTTCTTCCTAATAGATCAACACAATAAAAGAAAATATTTCTAAAACATGGAATTAAAATGCCATCATTCCTATTTTGTAAGACATCAATTGAGAGGGCTGTGGCTTTAACTCTGTGGCGTCTTGCCTAGGTTCTGACTTGATTCCTGGCATTGCAAATAAACAAAATTTAAAGTTGTCTAATTTATACTAAAGAGAGTTTTAAAACATATTTTTGCAAGTTTCATACCTCAAAATACGAATTTGGAGCAATGAGAATCTACTGTAGGTACAATCAAACAAAAAACTATGTCTGACTTTCATCCATCTCTAAAATAATAAGCGTATTACCTGGTTTCTATACTATAGCCATGCTTCCTTAGTGTCTGTTGTATTACTGTGACACTTCTGACACTGGAGGTAGCACTTATTCAAATTCTTTGACTTCATATGCTAAATAATCACTTGAATAAATTAAATTTTGTGTCAAAATTTATCATGTTTTTCTCAGTCTATTTTTTCAAATTGATAAAACTAGTGTGGCTACTTTTCAGTTTTACAAGCATGAAAGAGTCACATTTTCCATATTCTCATGCATATTTGGAAACTATTTTCTAGCCTTGATTAACTCAAGCTTATAGAGCGAATAGGGCTATCTGCGTATCTATTCCTTAAGCTTCCCATGTGTTACCAGGACCTGCAGTTTCTCTCCAGAGGCAGTCAAAGAGAGGATGGAATGAAGGCTGTGAGCATGCATATGAATTAATGCCAGGGGAGGAAAAAAGAAACAGGGCTAAGAAAATTTGGAATGAATTAGGGGGCGATCTCCATATCATCCTCCATCCATTCTAAAATGAGAATTAGAAAAGGAAGACAGTGCCAAAAGTAAGGGACTTCAGGTAAACTTATCAGGTAACTTTTCCTGATACAATTGAAGACCAAAAATATCAGAATTCTTAATAAGGAAGTGCAGGCAAAGAAGAAAGGCTATGCTAAGATTTCTGGAAGGATTAAAGCACTGTGCACCTCTAGATGAGTGGGCAGAATTCCTGAATATGGGAAAGCAGAGACAGAAGCATGTTACTTCAATAAATAACAAATTAGAAGAGTATGTGGTTGGCCCCCAACCCCCGTACTTCACATCTCACTCCTTAGAAGATAGGCAAGAAACAGTTCAGCATTCAGATTATATACTACCAACAAAACAAGGTGCATTATAAAAGAAAACAGCTATGCTCTACAAACATTCAATTGGATCAACTAATTTTATTATGTGTGAGAAAGAAAGATGAACTTTAAGTCAAAAGGAGTAAGATTATCAAATCAAGGTCTGAAAAACAGACTGGGTAAATACATGCGTCTGGGGTTTCTCTTCAGGGTCATTGCTGTTTCTCCAAGTATGTGCATAAATCATGCAAGTTGTTTTATATGTAAGTGCAGTTAAAGGAACTTAATACACATAATTAATGCACCATTACAATTTTTGCAAAATTGCAGCTCACAAAGTCTCAGTTCAGAGGTAGAGCCAGTGGGAAACTGCAATGGGTTTGTCATATACTGCAGTTATGTTGCTGAGGGATGGTAGGTCTACACCTACTTTTTCAGTCTTTAACTGTTAAGGGAGCTTGAACTATCAAAGGCTTTTTGAGATGGTCATATAACAATTTTTACCCTTGATTTTATATTGGTATATTGCATTAATTGATTTTCATCTATCTCACCATTTTGTGTCTCTGGGTTAAAATAAATTTTATTATTACATTTTAAAGAATATATATTCTACAACATATTAAATATCACATAACAATGATGCTATTTTAAAATAAGTAGATGGCATTATTTGGTAAGTATTACAAATAGCTAAGTTTTCATCAGAATTTGATGTTTACTTGAAAGTTAAGAGACATATTATAATATAACTAAATACCTAATGACAGAGTTAGCCTATTTTGGTGCATAGAACAAAGGGCCAAAGAGGTCTTAATGAGAAACAATAAATTAAGAATGATGTTGAGAGTGTTCTGTGCCATCAGCAATGCATTGAGTGGGGATGGTTTGTGTTGTGAGAATATTTGTGAATTAGAGGTTATAGGATATTTTAGGTCAACATTGTACTGTACTTGTGATAGTTGACAGCCAGAGTGACAGCAAACTCTAGCATGTGATTTCATGTTCACTATTTGCATCTATGTAGAGCACACAGAAGAGCAAACAGAACCCTCCAGATGAAACTCAAGTTGAACTGGTTTTCTAGGGCAATAGTCCCCTCAAAGCAAAGAGAAAGTAAGCAAGCAGTTTTTGCAAAGGCAAATGGTGGTTAGAAAGTGACTGCCTCCTTCAAGCTTAATCAATAACAGGCATGTTTTTAATGCTTATTAGGGAAATACAAAGTAATACCTGGAGTTGAGTTTTCCTTACTCCTTTCTTCGTGTATGTGAACATCTATTTTATGTGGGTAAAATTAAACATAATTCCATAGAGACTTGCGGTTACTTTTAACATGATTGTAACACACTGGGTATATGCATACATACATACATAGATACATAGATACATATATACATACATATAAGAAAACCAGATAGTATATATTGCTTTTCATCACTGAAAGCATTTCATTTTAAATGAATGAATTAGCAGGGAATGATTCCAGCTTTTGGCAGAAAGATGAGGATTAAATTCTTCCCAACACAGCTCTAAAAATATATTCAAAGATAGCAAATCCAAGATATTAGAAAATATAGATTTTAGAGTTCAAGTTAAATGTAATCCCAGTTTAAATGCCATGCTTTCTGTTTTTCTTGTGTCAGTGGGTGATAGACTCTTTTTTCTTCAGTCTTCTCAAAAACGGATTCATACAGGAGAACTACTGAGCATTCCAGCATGCAAGTAACACAGTAAAGAAAATCTTTGCAGAACAGTTAGAAATATCAGCTGGAACCCATCCCATTCCTTTAATTCTTAACATGTTGATTGTTAAAAATGATCATCCACATGTCCCTGATATTGACATCCATATTGCTATTTCTCAGGACTGAGCGATTTCTCAGTGCCTCATGTAATTCTACACAAAATGCTTAGAGTTACTAGTGATTGTGGTCAAAATACTAAGCTTCTGAGCCTAGAGAGGATATGTCTGAAAATATAAACAAATAGATATGGTTCCTTATATTTTAAAAAAGGTTTATCAGAAAGGTCCCATTATCCCAACATTAGTTAATGAGCTAGTCAATTAGCTCAAAAATACTTACTAGAAAGTGCTACAATAAGAATCTAGGGTGTCAAAATGTTCCACATACATCCCAGTTCAGAAAGTATTTAGACAATAATTGGATGAGAAACACACTGTTTCAAACGAATTAAGGTTGATGTCACTATTGTATAAGATATGGGAAGAAATGTTAAGACCTCAAAGTGTTGTCCACATAGTATACATTAGTATGTTTAAATAGGCATCAGCATTTCATTATCTTATGTTTAAAATTTTGCTGTGAGTTCTTGGTCAGTTTGGTCTACAAAGAGTTCTAGGACAGTGAGCGCTGTTACAAAAAGAAACTCTATCTTGAATAAAAAAATGATTATACATAGTGATTAAGCTATTCATAGACTCAAAAATTTTTTTAAATGAATAAAAAGAGTTAATTTTCAGGTGGTGGTGGCACATGCCTTTAATCACAGCACTCAGGAGGCATGAGCAGGCAGATTTCTCTGAGTTCAAGGCCAGGCTAGTCTACAGTGTGAGTTCCAGGACAGTCTCCAAGGCTACACAGAGAAACCCTGCCTTGAGAAACAAAAACAAACAAAACCAAAAACCAAAACAAAACATAAAAAAACAACCATAACAAAGAGTTAATTTTTTCATTTATGTATTTACTTTGGAATGCAACAGAAAAATGAGGAAAAAAAACATTTAAGTTTAGAGGGAATGTATGGACTGTAATTCAGAGCAAGCCTTTAAAGATTTGACACTCACTGAATCCTTCCCAGACAGTGGCTGATGCTGGCTGGATACAGGGACTAGCGTTTCCAGTGTGTCAGCATGGGAAGCACAGCCAGTCCTGATGGGCTGCTTCAGTGAGTCGTTTCACTCAGGCCCAGCGTGGGTGGAGATACACCTACCCTTGCTCAAGTAAGGACAAAGAGTTGCCAGAGAAAAGTGCTCTATTCTCTTACCATCTTTCAAAGTTTGGAAATTCGGTGCAGTTCTTCAGCTACCAGCCACTGACAGGAAGTTTTAGTGCATTAGTCACCTAACATTTTAAAAAGTGTACATATTGCCTAGATAATTTGCTATTTACCTGAGAGTGAATATCAGTTTATGAACTTGTGAAATTATGTAATATGAGGGAAAATAGCTAAAAATATAAATATAAATCAACAGAAAACAAGTACAAAAGAAAATGTGGCTATATTTGAAATGTCATGTGGTTGATTAGAATTTTCTTTTTCTTAAACACTAAACATAAAACACACTATAGTACACACACTCTGTAAATAATTCTGGTCTGTGTTATACATCACACATACACGAAAATAACTCAGAAAAGGGCCTAACATCTTCCGTATTAAAAGATGTATCTGATAAATTACTAACCGCACATATTTTGTTGATAATAAAAACCCTACGAAGATGATAATTAGACACATAAATGTAATTCAAGCAAGACTTTTGGACTTGTTTACATTTCACGCTGGCATGTAATGATGCTTTTCTGATCTTTCACTGCCATCTAGTGGTCCCTCAGTGATTTGCCTTGTTTTTCAATAAAGCTAGTTAAAAATGTTTATTGACTTGGATTGCACTTAATATACATAATATTATATATTATATACTTAATATATACTTAATATTAATATACTTAATATACTTGCGATTGTGAGTAAATGGAGGTAGAAAATTTGTCTACACATTATGTGGTACTTACCTATGACCTTGTCACTTCCATGATTTCTCAAGATTTCTTTTTTTTTTAACGTTAATCCATTTTTATTATGTATTTTATATGTAGAACACATACACTATTCCAGAAATGCAACTGAGTATCAGAAACATTAAGAAAAAATTGCATCTGCATTAAGCACATATATTTTTACTACTTATGTGATATAAAACTTTGAGGTTGAAATGAGCTGAATAAGATCATTGTCCTAAAGTCAGTACTTCCCAAATAAGCAACCAGGGAAGCTTCGTGTCATCGTGTTGTGAGGGTTCAAAGATTGAGGAGTTTCTCTCTGTGGCCTAGATGCTATGTTAATATAGCTCTTACACTCCTGTGGAGTTTCCATGCCCCTGGAAGACATTGGTTCATATAGTTGTCTTAACAAATCAAGTTACCTGTAAGAGCAGGCAAAGGCATTCAAAGCAATCTGGAAGCCTACCCTTTAGACAGAGCAAATGAAACCTGGCACCACACACGAGCTCATCTAACTGAACAGGTGTGCCTTCTTGAAGGAAGAGGTTGCAAACCAAAGCAACTGTAAGGAGTTTCAAAGAAAACTCTCTTAAGTGGAGAAGACACGTTTCTTTAGACACTTTAAAATGAACAAGATTAGCTGTATGCATCACTGAAAATGTTCATTGTACATAAGGGCAATTGACAGCTTAGTGTGTTTCCTTTGAAGTGTGTACCTATTTAGAAAGAGCTTGATATCAGTCCCCCATCAACACATTAGGTACAGTGTGCAGTGCATATGGGAAACTTACTGTGACTTATCACAGTTTTTCTTTATACAATGAGAATTGACTTATAGAGACTTTAATTCCAGGAAATTTGGCTCTAATTAATACCATATATTATGCAAAGGGAAGCAACCCCTTTAAAACAGGAATTTAAACATGTTGATACACAAACTCATTACAGGTCATTGTAGATTAGTGAGAAAATTCCATTTAAATTGAATCAGACTCTACTTTAATCAGGATAAAAGAACTATTGTATATAATTAGCATTGTTGATTTACTTTTAATACTGATAATGCAGTATCATGCACATGCAAAGTATATATACATAAAAATGAATGGACTATTCAATTTATAGGAGGTAAACCTCCCAAATTTGTCTGTGGGAAGCTTTACTGTGTTAAGGACAAATCTCACAGTGCAAATTCAGTTACATTTTATTAAAAATTATAACTGAGTCACCTAAAATATAGTAGCCACTCATTTTCAAAACCTTTTTGTCGAGATTTTCAAGTTTGCATTTTTTCACTTACAGCTGTCATCAGTATCTTTGTTATTTTCATTGTGCTTTCTCCCTCTCTCTCTCTCTCTCTCTCTCTCTCTCTCTCTCTCTCTCTCTGTCTCTCTGTCTCTCTGTCTCTCTCCCTCCCTCTCTCTCTGTCTCTCTGTCTCTGTCTCTGTCTCTGTCTCTGTCTCTGTCTCTGTCTCTGTCTCTCTCTCTCTCTCTCTCTCTCTCTCTCTCTCTCTCTCTCTCCTTCCCCCTCTCTCTTTTCATGTTCTGGTGATTGAACACAGGTCATTGAGAACACCAAGCACATATTTTATGATGAAATCTGCTACCCCAGACTTTTGCAGAATTCTCATAGCGAAGTTTTTTAGTAGTATCAGTTCATTTGAAAATTAGTGAAGAATTGTCTACATATAATATCATTTACATTTTAAAATGAGTATGTTTGGAATTGCAGTTGCTTTTTTTATTATCACTTTTTATTTTAATTTTAAATAGCTTGTTTTACATGTCAATCCCAGTTCCCTCTCCCTCCCCATCCCCCCCAGCCTCCCACCCTATTGCAAATTCCTTCCACATAGGGGATATCTAGAGTCTGTTATTTCACTCTGGGTAGGGTACAGGCACTCCCCTAAGAGTCCAGGCTGAGAGAGCATCCCTCTTTGTGCTATAGGCACACTATGACTGTTTGTATTCCAGGGGTAGACAATGATCCACTGCTCAGGGCCCCATAGGTTGCCCAGGCCTCCTCACTGACACTCACATTCGGGGGGGTCAGATCAGTCCCATGCTGGCCTCCCCGCTGTTGGTCTTGGGTCCAAGAGCTCTCCCCTGTTCAGATCAGCTGTCTCTGCTGGTTTTGCCAGCCCATTCTTTGCCAATTTGCTCATCGCTCCTCTCTCTCTGTCACTGGGTTTCTTGGTTTCAGTTCAGTGCTTAATTGTGCATGTTTGCCTCTGCTTCCATCAGTCACTGGATGAAGGCTCCTGGATGGTTATAGACATCAAGCTTTTAAATATGAAATTAATAGGAAAATGACAGAAAATATGTTTTCCCTCAAGGAAAATATACTTGTCTGTTTTTAAACCCTGTGAAACAAAACATCACTGTACTGGGCATTCTAATGATTGATGAACATCCCATCTGGCCATACACACTCCTCAGGAAGTAATACTCCTCACCACTGCAACAGTGGTTGGGCACATAAATGTTTCAATTGTGCATAGTTATTGTCTTCATTTGTGTAATCCATGGTTCTTTAGCAACAAGCTTTCTAAACTGAAAGTGTATTTGTCAGGGGTGGATGGAGGAGGAGAGTAATAAAAAAGATGACTGAAAGGAGGGACATTGAACCTGGTGCAATGGGAACTCCCAGGAATCTACAAAAATGACCCCACTTGGGACTCCTAGAAATAGCGGATGAGTAGCCTGAAGTGGCCATCTATCATCAGATTAGTCACTAACCCAATTGTCATCAGAGAGCCTTCCTCCGGGAACTGATGGAAACATATGCACAGACTCATAGCCAAACATTAGACCCAGCCTAGTGAATCCTGCTGAAGACAAGAAGGAAGGATTTTATGAGCCAGAGGGGTCAAGGACATCACAAGAAAGACTACAGAATCAACTAACCTGGGCTCATAAGAACTTAAGAGTGTGAACTGACAACCAGAGAGCCTGCATGGGACTGGCCTATGCCTTCTACATGTATGTGATAGTTGTGTAGCTTGGTCTGCTTATAGGATTATTAACAATGGGGGCAGAGACTGTCCCTAATGCTTTGACTGGCTCTTGGGCCCTATTACTCATGCTGAATTACCTTGCCAAGCCTTAATAAAAGGGGAGGTGCTTGGTATTACTGCAACTTGACATGCAAGGATATGTTTATACCCCTTTCTGATAGAAACAGGAAGATTGGATGGGGGCACAAAGGGAGTGGGGGGAAGAATGGGAGGAGAGAGGGGAAACTGTTGTTGTCATATAAAATAAATAAATTTAAAAATTAAGATACATGCTTCATGCCATTGCATGTACCACGTGATTATTTAAAAACAAACAGCTTTTGAAGCAGAATTATGCCTTTTCTTATAAACCTATATGAAATTATATTTTCACCTAAGAAAAGTTATTTGCTGATTAAATGGTCTACTTAGAGCTATGAATGCAGAAACATTAACCACAAGCATACCATGTAATATCCGTGTATTTTCATCAGAGCTGCAGTGAGGTATTAGGTATCACTTCCCAGGTTAACAAAAAAGCTGTACCAAAGCAACCTCAACAATCTAAACCAGATAACATGTGGATGAAGGTGTGGAGGCTGGGAGCCCTTGTGCATTCTTCATGAGAATGTCAGTTTACCAAATTGACATATGAAATGCCAACATTAAAGAAATATGGAAGTTTCTCACAATATCCCAAACAGAACTGCTTCATGATCCAGAAATAAAAATACTAAGAATATAACTTAGATCTACATGCCAAAGTGACATCTATACTCCTGAATTCACCATGCCATTATTCACTGTAGCCAAGATATGAAAATAAGCCAGAGATTTACCTGCTAATGAATGGACAAAGAAAATAGGGTACATATACAAAATGGTGCTATTTATTCATTGAAAATAATTGTTTAAAATGCAGAGATGTCTCTTTAAGGGGAGAGAAATGTAACCTGTTTTCTGCTCAGAAGGCTGCTAATGTGGTTAATTGTAACAAACATTCTTCCCCCATGCTGGTCCCAGAGTTGCATCAACCCAAAATAACACTCAGAGACTTTATTAGTTACAATGCTGTTGGCCAATGTCCAGGGCTTCTCATTGGCTAGTTCTGCCTTAAGTATTAACCCATAAATACTAATATATATTATGTCCAGGTCTTATCTTACCGAGGATGCCAGCTTCATGCATCCTGTCTTCCCAGGATCACATAGTGACTCTCTACTCTTGACTATCTTTCCGAGAATCCTCCTCAACTCCTAGTCCCACCTATCTTGCTTCCCTATTGGCCAACAGTGCTTTATTTACCAGCCAATAAGACGAGCATATGCACAGAAGGACTTCATCAGTTCTGGTGAGCTTTGCACTATCTGTGTGGCCAAGATCATATCTAGTTCTCCCCCAGACACTTATTGTGAGCTTGTTTATCTCACTCGATCTATAGAACTTACCTTTATGGAAGATGCCATCTGTACTTTACAAAGAGTTTCAGTGTAACCTTTCCTTGAGCTTTGATGTGCACATGGAATTGAATAAGTTATCACCAGTAAACCTTTTCATCAAATTGTGCTGCATTTAAATATGCCTAAAGTACATTACTTGGAATCAAACTCTTGAAGTTTGTACCAACAACAGCTACTGAGTTGTGTTGAACTGAATTACCTTATCACTTCCCATGGATGGTTACTCTGCTGGGTACAGAGACCCTTGCAATCTTCCAGTGAGAATTATTGTGAATTATTGAATATTTAAGATATACTATGTAAGTGAACTACTATAGAGCATTTTGAGATAGTTTTGCGATGTTTTTTATAGCAATAAATACTGCAAAATAAAGAGACAGTCATGGGAAATATCTAAAAAAGATAAAAATATGAAGAGATACCTTGCCAATATTTTTTAAAGAAATATTACATGAATACTAGAAAATTTATTAAACTGACACTGTTACCTCTGAGGGCTTGCATCATAGGTAAACTTATTTTTCTATATTGTTTCAGATTATTAAGTTTATAAACAATCATGTATTGGTGCCTCAATATAAATGACTAATTAACTTCTTCTATTTGTGGAGAAAGGCTTTAATATATATATATATATGTGAAAGTCATTTCATTTCACACCAAAGCATACATTTTAAACACTGAAAGTACTCATGTTTTGGAGTGAAAATTCCTAGGTTACATACAGAGGTTTTTAATAAAGATCCATTAATCTATAGGTACACGTGCCAAGTACCTATAAATGAAAACATGCATTTCAACTTTTTGTACAATATAATTAAATATAAATGAAGATGTCTGAGGTTTATACTGTTATAGTAATTACTGTGCTATTTATGCTACTACTATAATAGTATACTATATAAATTTTGAGATACATTTTAGTTGAAAGCATCTTATTGACCCTTTTCACTATTTTATATGCGAAATATTATACATAAATGGTAGCATTGTACTCATAATTCAAAGGTGTAATATCAATATTTAATGTTACAACCAGATTTTATGCTTAGAATTAACAAACTATAGTTAACATAAGGCTCCTATATATAATTCGAAATTTTGGATCTCAGCACTGGGACGGTAAAATAGAAATATAGGAGAAAAGCCAGCAGTATTGAAAATTCTAGAGGCTTCTGTTGCATGGAAGCTTTGTATTAAGCTTTGTAAAGCACAGCAAAAGTAGTGGGGATGATAGGAAACAGTGAGAATAATGCCATCCTTTTCACCTAAAGATTAATGTTTATAGAATGCTATCATAATGACAACTATAGAATGCCTAGTCTGATTTAGCATTGAGTACTAGTGTCTAATAAGCTAGTAGCAATTATACAAACAAGATCTGTTGTGTCTGTGTGTATATGTATATAATGTGCAGTGACATGATCAACCAGTTATTTCTGGGTTTTCTTATGTAATTTCAACATAAGAATAGTAGCAGATGTTATATTTCCTTTGGGAATCTCATTCTTAATATTCTATGATAGTATTTGTAAATCTTATGATGAATGCTTAAATTAGAAAATAAATAAAATATTTATACATGGCCACTTATATTTAATTTAAGTTAAATCTTGCAGAAGGATCAAGTTGAAGTCAAATACCAGCAGCTTGTTACTGGTAAGGCAGCTTAAAAGTGACATACACATATGTTTTATCATGATTTCTTTTAATTTGCTGTTGATGTTTACACACACACACACACACACACACACACACACACACACATACATTTGCCCTCTTGTCCTCCATTTCCTGTTCATACTGGTTTTCAGTTAGCAGGAGACATGCTCCTGTAGTATCGTGATTTACCCCCGACCCTTTCTGTGACTGTAGATTTTGTAATCTAAGTCAATTTCTCTCACAGCAGAAACTGTTGGTAAAATATTTCATTTCAGAACAGAAAATTGGTTAAACTCTTCAATTTTGAGTGTCCAAGGAAACTGACTTGCAACACCCAAGCAAAACACTTCTGGTCTCAATATGACAGATACACACATTGAAAATTCAGTTGAGACACAGTAGATCTTATAGTCTACAGACTCAATCTTGTTTTCCAACAGCTTTTATTGATAAAATCCAAATAATACTTTGCATTATAAACTACAGGTTATTGAAGAAACCAGATTATTGTATACCATAAAACTTAGGACATGGTAGCATGCTTGCCTCTAGTTTTTGAGCTTACAAACAGCTATCAAGTAACCAAATGAAACATAAACTCTCTCTTGCCTAAAAGAATCTAAAAGGTAATTTTGATCTAAACCTTGGATTGAAGCAACTTTTCAGAATTCCAACAAGTTTTTTTATAACCTGCTTTCAGATTTACGTATGAATAAACAACCTCCAAACAGAGCTTGTTAATTATCAGCCCCTTAATTGACAGTCTAATTTTTAGTAGAAAAAGTGAGTGAGTGTGGCTGAAACCTATGAGCCTTCAGGCTCAAACCCTATTTGAACTACTGTCTACTCCCAGGGGGTTTCCACACTGAACAATGACAGTGATAGGCACATAGACTGCAGTTTTATTTCTGATAGCGCACAGACATGTATTTGCTCTGCGGATCACCATACTCAGCCTTGGAATAAAGAAACTGAGGGATAGAAAGAGTGTAAACTGAAATCTCAGTGATGCAGGAAATGTTTCTCTGAGATCAACATCCTGAGGCAGGATGTGGGTGATATTTCTGGAGAGAGTTCCAGAAGGCCTGGCTTTTACCAGCAGCTTGGTAAAAGATTCAAAACAGATCTGTGGTCCAGTCTTTAGCTGAGGAAACCTCCAACTGGCTTTTGTGCCTTACAGTATTTGATAGGGCTCTGGTATCCTTATTAAAAAATTCCCCCTGTGCCATACTACTTACAGTGGCTTTGCCTGTCTTCTATTTAGAACCCTTTTTCAAATACCCTGCATCAGGAAGGCAATGTTTAGGTATAAAAAGATGAGTAGAAATGTTGTCAGCTATGTAGTTTTATAATAAGTTTGATGAACATCTTAGTGTTTGCACCCAAAACTGGGAATGCAAAGAAATCTTTGTGCTTAATTTAATTTATAAGATGGATTCTCATCATAACTCATTAGAAATTAGGATGAAGTCCATGTCTTAGCCAGAGTTTCTATTACTGTGAAGAGACACCATCACCACAGCAACTGTTATAAAGGAAAACATTTAATCGGGGCTGGCTTACAGATTCAGAGGGTTAGTCCATTATCATCATGGCAGGAAGTATGACAGTGTGTGGTTAAACATAATGCTGGAGAGATAACTGAGATTTCTACTTCTTGAACCACACACAGCAAAAGGAGCCATACTGGGAATTGTTTGAACATATAAGAAAAGCCTGTCCCCCACAGTGGCCCAGAGGCCACACCTCTTAATAGTGCTATTTCCTCCACAGTTCACAAATCTTCCTGTTTAACCCTCTCTTTCTGAATACATTTGTTGACAGTTCAGTTTTGAGTCTCATAGAGAAAATAGAAGGATTTCAGTAACACAATGACTTCAGTCTGTTACCTTGCTAATACATTTTTCATAAAAAATTTTGATTCAATGTAGAGTATTAATTTGAGTTAGGGTTAGGGTTAGGGTTAGGGTTAGGGTTAGGGTTAGTGAGTAAAATTTGTTGTTTCTTGATTTATAAGAAAGCCTAAATCTATTTGATTCCTTACCAAGTGTTTTCTCTTCATACTTATACCTTTGTTATGCTCAGATTATTGGTGACACTATATTTAAGACTTCTTCCCAAATAAGCTAAAAACTCATTGAATTATCAAAAAATGCTCTGTATGTGCAATGAACGATAGGAATTTTAATGGAAACAAGTTTTGGAAGTTATTTCTAGTGATCAGAAATGTAAATTAGTGTATTGTCTATATTTTTCATGAAGCCTAGTATTCAGCAATACATACCACATGATTGTAAAAGTCATATTCTATAATTAATAACAAACTACTTTATTATTAACATATATTATTAAATATTTATAATAAATATCATTAATAGAAGTCATTTATTAAAGTAGTGCTTAATAAATAGTGATTGACCAAATTTTGATGTTTCAATTAAATTTAGATCCTCTGTGTAAAATAGCCAAATATCTGATTTAGCCATTTTTTTAAAGATAAATTTTGTCTTTTCTTTTTTTCTTTAAATAAGAATCAAGCTTGCTTCATGTGTCAATACCAGCTCCTTCCCCCTCCCCTCCCCCCACCAGTCCCTTCAACTCCCTACCCAATCCCCAGTCTTATTCTCCATAGTCTGTCATATCACCCGGGGCAGGGCCTAGGTCCACTCCCATGTGTCCAGGCTAAGAGAGCATCCCTTCATGTGGAATGGGCTCCCAAAGTCCATTCATATCACAGGGATAAACACTGATCTACTAACTGAGGCCCCAAAGATTGCAAAGGCCTCCTCACTGACACCCAAATTTAGGGGTTCTGGATCAGTCCCATGCTGGCCTCTCAGCCATCAGTCTGGTGTCCATGAGCTCCCCCTTGTTCAGGTCAATGTTTCTGTGGGTTTCACCAGCCCAGTCTTGACCTCCTTTGCTCATCACTCCTGAATCAGTCTACAACAAGATCTAGCAATTCCACTCTTAGGCATATACCCAAAAGGTAATTTTTATTCGGTTTATTATCATAGAGGTTAAAATACACATTACATGTACTTGCTTAGCTCTGATGGTAGACTTTTTGGTTATTGTCACATCTTTATATAGATAACAATGGTAACTAAATGTGTAGCAGCAAAGGATTAGTGGTTGCTTGAAGGAGAAAGAAAGAGAATGGATGACAAGTCAAGTCCAATCCCTTTGTAACATTACTGAAGAGTTCCCATTAGGCTCCATCTTTCAGCAGTTTTACCTGGTCCCCACAGCACCACCCTGAAAAACAACCCTTAAACGCATTGGTCTTTGGGTAATTTTCAACATCTAAACTGAAGCATTAAGGAAATGGGTTCATCACAGAGAAGCAAAAAAAAAAAAAAAACTTATGTGTATTGCTTTGTTACTTCTGTGAGGAAAATACCTACACTATTTACTGGTGTATTCAAACAGCGATCATATCTTCAAGGACAGAAATTTCAAAGGCTTTATCAACTCTGAGGGGATATTGTTAATTAAAGAACTCAAACTAATGCTTGGTTACTCTATGAATTTGGAACACATAGAATCCTAAGCAAGAAGGTGGATTCCCTGTATCTGAAGACAAAACCCTTGCACAAAGGCGTGAAGCATGTTACTTTCTAAAGAGCAAACAACATTTTGGCTACAAAAATGAATTAATAAGTTATAAGCATGCATATCACTACCTTTTATGTGTGAAGCAAATATACTACAAAGAAATATTTTCTCATGTGTATTCCTACCACCTGCTTTCTATTTTCTTCCAAGTAACTTTGACATTATGAAACTTCCAAGACCCACAGAGGAGAGATTTGGGCATCATATCTGTTTGTTTCACTATTATAACTAGCTCAAAGTCTCTGGCACATAGTGATGCTCAAAATATATACAGGAAATAAATGAGTGAATGAAAATAATTCTTTCCAAACACGCAACAGAAATAGGAGTGCAGTGTTTAGCAATTGTGGTCAAATACACTGACTTATTTCTATGAAATCTTCTACAAAATAACAAAAAAATCCATTTTACAATTTTCTTCAATACATATGGGTCTGGTGATAGGACGGGTACCTAGCAGAGACAATAATGCAAGTACAATTCATCCGATAGTAGGACTTTTTGTTAACAAAACCAAATCAGAGTTTATATTCTCTTTTGACAGTCTTCTCTGTGGGGGGGCATAATGTCTTAGTTATAAATTGGTCCATATGAATTAACATAATAAATTGAAGATGGTCAGCATAATTGAGAATGTTTTCTTAATATGAAGCATCATAAAAGTTGAGATTTTATTATAACGATTGTGTATTGTGATTGCATAGTGTAGGGGAGTGAATGTATTCTCTCACAATTACATATGGATTAAGAAAGGCTAGTAGGATTTGATAAGATCATATCTGCCTTTAACATATAAATTCATGCAAATAAGCTAAGTATATCAGAAAATATCTTTTTGTCTGTTACTTGAATCTTCATGTTACTGAGAATTAATAACATTGCTTAATATTGAGGTTATAAATTTAATTTTCAAAACTTTCTAGATCTTTCTGCATTTTCCATTTGAGAAAATAAATAATTTATGGGAAATATTTAGCTGTTTGTTTTGGAAAAGGAATTGCCACGTAACACAATAGTTACCACATATATGTCATGCAATACACTAATGTGGTTACCAAAGCAAAATGGCTTAATTTTATTTGTTTGTTTTGTGCATATAATATTTTCCACATGAATAATTTCAAAACATCTTCTGTGTTAGGCAAAAGTGCACAAACACCACTTAATTTTTCATTAGAAAAAAATATTTAAGATGTAAGTTTTTCTTAGAAATCCTTGCTGAAGGATGTTGAGGTCAAGCCTCAATGGTCATTTATCAGGTCAAATTTCTTCCCACAATTTACAATACTACATCAACAGTATTCTTACCTAGGAGCAACATTGTTTAAAGATGTATGAACTGGAAAACATCTGTATAACCTACATATTAGCTATAGAATTCTGAAACTGGGAAAGGCAACCCAGAATCTTGTGTTCTTAACCTAATAACTTTACCTAAGAAACCATCCATGTGTTTTTGAATGACATTTCTACCCTACTTTTTTGAAGATGATGGGATAATTCTAGGCTCTTGTCTCCTGCTTGAGTTAAATGCAGGTACTTATCTCGACTTTTCCCACAAGAACCATTTACCCATCTACTTGTTTTTCAAAAATCAACTTTATATGGAAAAACAAAAGGCCCAGGATAGCCAAAACAGCCCTATACAATAAAGGAACTTCAGGAGGCATCACCATACCTAATTTCAAGCTCTGTTATAGAGCTATAGTCCTGAAAACAGTTTGGTATTGGCACAAAAATAGGCAGGTAGACCAATGGAACCAAATTGAAAACCCTGATTTTAACCCACACACCTATGAACACTTGATTTTTGACAAAACAGCTAAAACTATACAATGGAAAAAAGAAAGCATCTTCAACAAATGGTGTTGGCATAACTGGGTACTGGTATGCAGAAGACTGCAGATAGATCCATGTTTATCGCCTTGTACAAAACTTAAGTCCAAAGTGATCAAAGATCTCAACATAAATCCAGCCACACTGAAACTTTTAGAAGAGAAAGTGGGAGATTCTTTTCAACGAGTTGGTACAGGAGACCACCTCCTGAACATAACACCAGTGGCACAGACACTGAAATCGATAATTAACAAATGGGGCCCCATGAAACTAAAAAGCTTCTGTAAGGCAAAGGACACAGTCAACAAGACAGAAAGGCAGTCCACAGAATGGGAAAAGATATTCACTGACCCCACATCTGACAGAGGGATAATCTCCAAAATTTACAAAGAACTCAAGAAGCAAGTCCCCAAAACACCAAAGGATCCAAACAAAAGGTGGGGTAGAGAACTAAACAGAGAATTCTCAATAGAGGAGGCTAAAATGGCCAAGAGACACTTAAAAAAGTGCTCAACATCCTTAGCCATCAGGCAAATGCAAATCAAAACAACTCTGAGATACCATCTTACTCCTGTCAGAATGGCTAAAATCAAAAATACCAAAGACAATTTATGCTGGAGAGGATATGGAGAGAGAGGAACACTCCTCCACTGCTGGTGGGAGTGCCAACTCGTACAGCCACTTTGGAAAGCAGTAGGGAGATTCCTCAGGAAAATGGGAATCAATCTACCACAAGACCCAGCAATTCCACTCTTAGGCATATATCCAAAGGAGGCAAATTCATACAACAAGGGCATCTGCTCCACTATGTTCATAGCAGCATTATTTGTAATAGCCAGAACCTGGAAGCAACCTAGATGCCCCTCAACTGAACAGTGGATAGAGAAAATGTGGTATATTTATACAATGGAGTACTACTCAGCAGAAAAAACAATGGAATCTTGAAATTCGTAGGTAAATGGACAGCACTGGAAGAAACCATCCTGAGTGTGGTAACTCAGTCACAAAAAGACAAACATGGATCAGGAGAGTGCCAGTCTGCACTTCCACTGACAGAGAGTCTGGGAAACAGGAAAGAACCTAAAAGATATACATGGTACCCAAGAGAAGAGAAATGAGGCAAGATCATCTGAACAGATGGGGAACACGGTGAGGGGTGGGGGTAGGGGGACCTGGGAAATAGAGAGGGGGAGAAGTGGAAGAGAGAGTAGGACATGGAGGAACAGGAAGGTCGACTGGGGGGGTAGGATAGGGGGAAGAGGGAATCATAGGTTAGAAGACAGATCAGGCACCATTGTGACCTCTAGTGTTCTAAAAAGATGACACCAATTGGCAAGCTAAGCACTAGTGTAGAGACCACCTCGAATGCCTATTCCTGATAGTGAACTTGATGTCTATAACCATCCTGGAGCCTTCATCCAGTGACTGATGGAAGCAGAGGCAAACACCCACAGTTAAATACTGAACAGAACCCAAGGAACCCAGCAACAGAGAGAGAGGAGCAAAGAGCAAATTGGCAAAGAATGGGCTGGCAAAACTAGCATAGACAGCTGATCTGAACAGGGGAGAGCTCTTGGACCCCAGACTGACAGCTGGGAGGCCAGCAGGGGACCGATCCAGACCCCCTGAATGTGAGAGTCAATGAGGAGGCCTGGGCTACCTATGGGGTCCTGAGCAGTGGATCAGTGTTTATCCCTCGAGTGCTAACAGACATCGGTGTCCATAACACAAAGAGGGTTGCTCTCTCTGCCTAGATTCCTAGGGAAGTGCCTGGACCCTACCCTGAATGAAATGATAGACTCTAGATCTCCCCTATGCAGAAGGAATTGGCAATAGGGTGGGAGGATGGGGGGGTATGGGGGGGAGTGCGGGAGAAGGGGAGGGAGAGGGAACTGGGATTGACATGTAAAACAAGCTATTTAAAATTTAAAAAAATGTTAAAAAATTAGTTGTCAATCATTCCTTATTCATAGGATAAATATCAACATCAAGCTTATAGGTGTGGTGTTCTTAGGATCATCCTCTATCGAACTGAAACAATAAATCTGTCAAACTTCAAAACACTGTTAAGGTCAACTTTTTGCTTGTTTGTGGCTGAGCTTCCAAGTTGAAGAATACTCACTGCTTTACAGACTAGAAATGTACTATAGACATTATAAATTTTTATTTTGCTCACATTCTGTTGTTTTTATAAGTCAGGTATAGCTTTGTAACATCATTGGAGTTTAAATGCTTATGTGAAATATGTTTGCATTCACTTGGTAGTATTTCTATAGGATTTTATGTTATAGAAAATGTTAAAAGGAAAACCAACTGTTTTCAACATCCTTAGGGGGGAAAAACACTAAATGTATCATAAAAATGAGTCTATGAATGGCTTCACATCCAAAAGAACTGGTATAGAAAAATCTGAGATCAAGAGTAGTGAGAACGGATGTATTTGTGAGAGAAAAAAAATTACATTTACAAAGCAATATTGTCTCCTCAAGACTTTAATATCTCATTCCCTGTTTTGCCAACAAGATAACTTTTGAGATTTGTTGCAAGCATTTTAAACTCTTCTTATTTTTCTACACATGTGACTAAGCATCAAAACAAGACCAAAAGATCATTTCTTATTCAAAACTTGCCTGCTGGTCTTTTAAGTATATAACTTATTGTCATGTATAAATTTATAATATGCAAAATGAAAAATGTAAATAGCACATTCTGATCTCTGTTCTGAGGGAGTTTTGTGAATAAATTTCCATTAATCTAGTGGTAAATATGCCCTAAAGTTGTGTATTTCATACTCTTTCTGGAGGACTTTAAGAAGAAATAATCTTCTAAGCTTCATTTTTTTTCCATTTCCTGGTCTCATTGCCCTTCCATAGAAGTCTTAAATGTTTATATATGTACCCAGTTATGCATGTTATAAACATCTGCTAAGTCAGTAGAGTGCATTGCTGGGCACTCGCTACTACCTAGAAAAAACTGAGCTCACTACAGTGAAATGAAATAAAAAAACTGCTTCCACATAAAATGCAAGAAATGCCAAACCTAGCATTTTTTCTTTCTCCACTGATTAAATCCAGATACAAGTGTAGAGAAATAATTCATATTCTTTCATTTTTACATGAGACTTGAATATGCATTGTGCAACATTTTAAATATCTGCTTTTTACTATACCTTCTAAAAGGATACCTTTTAAGACAACAAACAGAAATGCATAATATATTGAAAAGAAGTTATAATTGTTATTAATATTTTTTGTTCAAGTAGGTGCATCATCAAATAGAATGAACTCAATTGCAGTAGAGCAGAGACTGATTATGGAAAGTAAAGTCTCAAGAAAAATGGAATCACTGGTTACGTGATATATTGTGAGCAATATATCAACATATAGCTTACTTGGTATTTTGTAGTTTAAGAGATATATTGGAGGAGATGATTTAGGAAGATGGATTTTTTTTCTTCTGAGTTCCAAGAATATATGGGGAGTTCAATTTTGTTGTTCTACACAGTTGAACCGCTGTGATGGTACCATGGGTAAGCTTACAAACTTTTTCTTTTGTGCTCTGCTCTTTAAGTACCTTCTCAACAGTGACTAATAGCTACAGAAGGGAGGTGGCTTTCATTAGGCCCACTATATTCAAGAAAGGACTGAATAAAGGAATTAAGTAACAGATGCTAAACAATCATAAAATGCAAATCGTGTTTGTCCTTCTGAGTCTGGTACTTGACCTAGGATGTTCCATCCATTTGCCTGTGAATTTCAAGGTGTCATTGCTTTTTACTGGTGAGTAGTACTCCATTGTGTAAATGTACTACGTTTCCTTTATCCATCTCTCAGTTGAGGGACATCTACATTGTTTCCAGGTTCTGGCTATTACAAATAATGCTGCCATGAACATAGTTGAGCAAATATCCTTGGGGAGAAGGTAGGGGGAGTAGGAGGACAGGAAGGAGAGGGAACTGGGATTAGTATGTAAAATAAGATTGTTTTAAAAATTAAAAAATTGCAAATCATTTGAAGAAAACACATAGTATCATGAATATTTTTAGTCATTTTAACCAAGTAGGTGAAATTAAGTTTATAAAGTTTCAGTTCAGCATTTTATCTTCTCTTTCCCTCAAAGCAATAAAGTTAGGAAAAAAGGTCACAATCATTTAAATAGTATTCCAAGAAATTTTACAATTACCCCTTCCTTCCCTGGTCATCTGCCTATGTTTAAAGTGACTCTTCTGTCCTCAGTTAAACCATTCTGACAATAACTTCATGGACATATTGGCAGGGATATAGCCATATGATTTTAAATCAAGGCAGATATATCCTCCCTCCTATAATCTTTTTATTTGAGTAGTTGTTATGGCCACAAAACTGTCACCAACAACCTGAATAAAACAGATAGGATTTCTTGGGGGACAGTAACCTATTAGTATGTGAATAACAACAGGTACTTCTGGACCCTGGCCAACAGGAACTAAAAAGAAAAACACATTTACCTGATGACCCAAGCAAAATGTAAATAGCCCATTATATATTATAATTTTATAAACTTGAGTTCTTTATCTTTTCTCTTAGAAATGTTATGTTTGGTGTTTATTTACTAAGTTCGACATGATTTTTAAATGAGTAGTTTACTCAGTTCTAAGAAGTCTAGTCGCAATAGTATCCCTCCATAGGGCATGTGCTCCCAAAGTCTATTTGTGCTCTAGGGATAAACACTGGCTCCACTGTTACAGGTCCCATAGACTGCCCTGACCTCCTAGCTGGCACCCACATTCAGGAGGCTGGTTCAGTTCAATGCCGGTTCCCCAGCTTTACGACTAGGGTTTCTGTACTCTCACTAGGTCAGGTCAACTGTTTCTACAGGTTTCTCCATTTGGACCCTACCCCAACTAATGTGATAAACTTTGATGGTACTCCATGGAGGGCCTCACTATCCCTGGGGAGTGGGTGGAGGTTGGTTGGGAGAAGCATAGGAGGATGGGAGGGCAAGGGAATGGAGGGATTGATATGTAAGTAAGAGTGTTTCTAATATATATATATGCATACATATATATATATATATATGAAGTCTAGTGACATTCTAATTCAGAATTTTATTGACGTTAGAGAGAAAGAAGGCTCAGCAGTCAAGTGCACGATCTACTCTTCCAAAGTACATGGATTTAGCTTCCACTACCCACATGGTGACTTGTAATCTTCTGTAACTACAGTCTAGTAGTCTAGGTGCCTTTTCTGAAGTCCAGGAGGCCAGACATGCATGCAGTGAACTTACATCCATGCAGACAAAATGCTCATACATACAAAAATGAAAATAAATAAACAAAGCCTTAAGATGTATAACTTTGCAATTTCTGTGTTACACATTACATATGTTTGTTTCTTATTTCCCCTTTCATTAACCACAGAATCTTTTCTCATACAATATAATCTGAATACAGTTTCTCCTCCCTTTACTCATCCCAGCTCTTGCTCATCTCGTCTCTCATCTGGATCTACTCCCTTTATTTCTCTCATTAGAAAAATAACATGGCTCTAAGAGATAACAACAGAATAACAAAGTATATACTAAAGAAAAAATCATATAAAATTTGGACAAGGAAAGCCAACAGCAAAATAAAAGAACCCAAGGAGAAGGCACAAGAATCAGAGAGCCACTCATTTATGCATTCAAGGATGCCATAAAAGAACAAACTGAAAGTTACAGTATATATGCGGAGAACCTGGTGCAGACCTGTGTAGGCCCTGCGATTGCTGCTTTGGTCTCTGTCAGCTCATATGGGCTTTGCTCAGTTCCTTTATAGGGCCTTATTCTCCTAGTGTCTTCTGTTCTCTCCATTTACTTTCCCTCCTTTTCCATGACATTCTTTGTGGTGGGATCTGATGGAGACCTCTTATTTAGAGCTGTGTGTTCCAATCTCTCTCTCTCTCTCTCTCTCTCTCTCTCTCTCTCTCTCTCTCTCTCTCTCTCTCTCTCTCCCTGTGTGTCTCCCTCTGATTAATGTCTGTCTGTGGGTCTTCACAGATTTGTTTTCATCTGTTGCATGAGGAAGCTTCTCTGATGATGGATGAATGAGATACCCATCTATGAGTAAAAGCAGAATGCCATTAGGAATCTTTTTATTGTCACTTTTTGTTGTTGTGTTTGTTTTTAAAGAAGAATAGCAGTTGATCTTACCTTATGTATCTGGGATATCTAGTCTCTTATTCTTGGCCACCCAAGCAATATCAGGTATTGGTACCATCTCATGGAGTGAGCCTTAAGTCAAATCATTGGTTGGTTACTCCCACAAGATTTGTGTTGTCATTGTCCTATCATATTTTGCAGGCAGAACAAGTTGTAGATCAAAGGTTTTGTGGTTGGGTTGGTTTATGTTTTCTTTTGGTAGCCTGCAGAGTACTTTTCCATGTCATAGACACTAGAACATGGGAAGGAAAATATGTAGGCACCAGCTGTAATTCCCCATGGCCAGTGAGTTGTATGGGCATTGTCTTTAGCAATGGGGTCTTGCTATCAATTTGAGGAGAGTAACCTATACACTTCTTCATAAAAGTCCTGAAGAGATTAGGAATGCAAGAGATATATCTAAACATAAGAAAGGCAGTTTCTAGCAAGTCAATATTAACTTAAATGGAGAGAAACTCAAAGCAGTATTACTAAAATCAGTAAAAAGACAAGGTTGTTCACTCTCTCTATACATATTCAATAAAGTAATGAAGTCTTATAGCAATAGGACAACTGAAGGAGATCAAGTGAAAACAAATTGAAAAAAAGAAATGAGTCAAAGTATTGCTATTTGCAGATGATATGAGAGTATACATAAGTAACCCCAAAACTTCTACCAGGGAACAGCTGATAAACATTTTCAGGGAAGTGGATAGATACAAGATTATCTTAAATAATCAGCAGCCCTCCTGTATACAAATGATAAGTTGAGAAAGAAATCAGGGAAACAATACCCTTTATAATAGTCACAAACAATATAAAATATCTTGGGGTAATCCTAACCAAGCAGGTGAAAGACTTGCAAGACAAAAACTTCAAGTCTTTGAAGAGGAAATTGGAGAAGATATCAGAAGATGGAAAGATCTCCCATGCTCATGGATGGGTGATGGGGATGGGGAGTGAAGAGAGGATTGAGGGAGGCAATGAGGGGAGAGACAGCTAGAATTTAAGAACATTTTAGGTATGACATGGAAACTCAGTGCAGTGAAACTTTCTATAATACATGAAGGAGACCCTAATGAAGTCTCCAAACAATGAGGAAGATGGTACCCCAACTGGTCATCTCTTTAGTTGTTGGCTAAAAGGGTCCATGGAATTCATCACATGTATACACACACACACACATACCACTGATAAAAATAAAAATAATAGTCTTAGAAATTTATACCTTTTCAAAATTTTTATAATTATTGCGTATTTAAAATATATATCAAAACTGCATCTTGACATAACTCAAATACTAGAGCAAAACTGCATAAATGTCAAGAGTTGCCTGCAGCACTAAGAATTTTAAGTACAAGTAAGAATGATGGGTGGTAATTAATTGTATTTCTCTATGGCGTCTGAACCCATTCATTGTCTAATAATTCCTAGGATAATTGCAGTGCTTTCAGTTAATAGACTCTGTCAGTTTAAGCTCTTTGTGTGTGTGTGTCTCTCTGTGTGTGTGTGTGTTGAAAGACAGTTTATGAATCTAAATTAAGAGCTTGGTCTTCCAATGATGTGCATGAATGCTACTTCATCCATTCTCTATATCTTTCATTACTCAACTGAAACTCGGGAAATTTGCTGAGATTTTTTTAAATTTTAGACAAATAATGGTGGCATAACAATGACTCTGTGCAGCCGGGCGGTGGTGGCATACACCTTTAATCCCAGCACTCGGGAGGCAGAGGCAGGCGGATCTCTGTGAGTTCGAGGCTAGGCTGGACCGACAGCCTCAAAAACAATACAGAGAAACCCTATCTTGTAAAAATAAAAATCAAAAACAAAAACAATGACTCTGCATAATTTTCCACAGCCTACATGATGTTACTCAAGTTCCTCTCTAAATTGCCTATTGTAGATGAAATGTAGTGTCTTAGTGAATCAGGTTTGAGGAATGAGAAACACACACACACACACACACACACACACACACGTACACACACAAATATTTCATCTGATTTTTATTCATAATCATTATTAAGAAACATCTAGGATCTCATATTCCTGAATTATGGGCCAGTCTGTTATCCATACTTGACATGGCCCAGGATGCAGACTGATGATGCTAGAGAGATCAATATATAACTAGAAATGGGCCTTCAAGATACAGTGTCTGGCACTGGGAAAGAAATGGGGCGGGAGGGAGCTAGACCCTGAATTCAGTCAATCATAGCTACAGAGGGAAGCTCAATATAACTCTAGAAATAATCTGATATGAGCTCACTGATTCACAGCACATCGGTATGACAGGATAAAAACCCATGTGGATTCCATGGAGAGAAAAAAAAGAAAGCTCTGTTCTAAAGACCCCCTTGAGTCCTTGTTCTGTGAGTCTCTTGCCTTACAGGATTTTAATAAAATGGTTACCAGGCTGGAGAGATGGGTTAATGGGTAAAAAATAAAATCCTTGCCACACAGTGTTACAACTGTGCTGCGATCCCAAGAGCACAAGGATGTGAGGGAGTACAAATGTAATTCCAG
This sequence comes from Mesocricetus auratus, assembly GCF_017639785.1. Taxonomy (NCBI): domain Eukaryota; kingdom Metazoa; phylum Chordata; class Mammalia; order Rodentia; family Cricetidae; genus Mesocricetus; species Mesocricetus auratus. The sequence goes on along the minus strand of NW_024429192.1, from coordinate 28,228,344 downwards.
CACTCCTACAGTGAAATGGGGGGTGGAGGCAGGAAGTCACCCACAAATTATGGTGTCAGCTACTCAGGAATATATGGCCATGCAGCAAAATGGTGGAAATTACCTCAAAACAAAGATGGAAGGTGAGAACTGGCTTCTAACTGTTGTCTTTTTACCTCTACACATGCTCCATGGAATGTGTACTCACTCACTCATACATTTGCGGACACACACACACACATACACACACACACACTAAAATAAAATGAGTAACATAGGTTCACTGCTGTATTGAGTCTGTGAATTTTTCCAGCCAATTTCCAACCCTGAGAGTGTCTTGACATTCCCTCTAGTTTTAACCACTTGGTTAGAAATGAAGACAGAGTAAAGGCTGTGAACTGCGGTTGACGTCTGACGTGAGGTCAGTGTAAATTAGCACTATTGGTTTGTGAAGTCTGTGCTAAATTCGTGTGGCCAGTGTCAGAAATCCTCCATAGAACTGCAGCAGTCTCACTCATTTCTTCTCAAAGCTCTTCATCCACCCTGGATACACTGGCTGAAAGCCTCTAACAGGACCAAATTTAAAACTGCATGAAGCAGAGTGACCAGACTCTGCTTTCTGGTCATCAGTATGATGTCTGTCATGATATAAGACAAACACAAACAGTATGCCATAGCAATCTGTAGCTGGGCGTTGGTGGCGCACGCCTTTAATCCCAGCACTCGGGAGGCAGAGGCAGGCGGATCTCTGTGAGTTCGAGGCCAGCCTGGTCTACAAGAGGTAGTTGCAGGACAGCCTCCAAAGCCACAGAGAAACCCTGTCTCGAAAAACCAAAACAAAAACAAAAACAAAAACATAGCAATCTGTAAAGTTATACAGAGGCAATATCCCCAATGGACATAGGCGAGAAAATAAACTAAGAGTTTCATGTTCCCTCAAGACCTCAGGCACTGACAAGAACTGTGATTTTGAAAAGCGTTTTAGATCTGTTTATCCCCAAAGTAAGGGGATTGAACTCAACAGTATTTATCAGACTTTGTGACACTTTGGTGGTCAGAATCTTGTGATTTCAATGCCTCATTTTTTCACAAAAATGAATCTACCTAGAGCTGGTGTTATCGGTGGTTGTTTGACACCCAATGTGGGACCTCGAAACTAAATTTTGGTCTTCTGCAAGATCAATGTGTGCTCTGTTCTGCTGAACCATCTCTCTAGTTCATCTATTTTGAATCTTAATATTTTTATTTTCCTTTTATCATTCATATTGTTACCTCATAGCCTCATCCATATAATTAATTGGTACCCTATTTTCTGTGAAAGGCTGTAGTGTAATTACTGTTTTAAGATTACTTCTACTGTCTTGTTCTTCACAAGGGTTTATAGACATTAATGTATTCTGGTCCACTATCTCCATGTTATTATCACATTATCTTGGGTTAATAAAGTACAGGTGAAGTATCTGGTGACAAAAAATGTTGATTTTGAATGGAGTTGATTTCAACCTTAGCAATTTGCCAAACAGGTGATCAAGAACCTACATATGTTGTAATTTCCTTGCAAGTATTTGATTGGAGTACCATTTTTATATTTGTAGTTCTTTTAATTTTATTTTTATTTAAATTAGAAACATGCTTGTTTCACATGTCAATCCCAGTTCTCTCATGCTCCCCTCCTCCCTTGCCCCTCTAAGCCACCCCAACCCCCCCACCCAATCCCCAAGGGAGCATGAGGCCCTCCATGGGGGATCTCCAAAGTCTTTTATTTTGTCCAGGGCAGGTCTAGGGCCTCCCCCATGTGTACAGGATGAGAGAGCATCCCTTCATGTGGACTGGGCTCCCAAAGTCCATTCCTATGCCAGGGATAAATACTGATCTACTGTCCCAGGCCCCAAAGATTGCCAAGGCCTCCTCACTGACACCCAAATTTAGGGGGCCTAGATCAGTGCCATGCTGGCCTTTCAGCCATCAGTCTGGGGTCCATGAGCTCTCCCTTGTTCAGGTCAACTGTTTCTGTGGGTTTCACCAGCCTGGTCTTGGTCCCTTTGCTCATCATCTCTGCAACTGGGTTCCAGGAGTTCAGTTCAGTGTTTAGCTGTGGGTGTCTGCCTCTGCTTCCTTCAGCCACTGGATGAAGGCTCTAGGATGGCATATAAGGTAGTCATCAATTTCATTATTGGGGAAGGGCTTTTAAGGTAGACTCTCCACTATTATTTAGTTTTCCAGTTGGTGTAATCCTTGTAGGTCTCTGGAAATCTCACTAGTACCATTTAAATAGACATTCTGACTTAAAAATCTCACTTTCAGTAAGATATATCTTAGTGAAATATATATATATATCTACATATCTACATATATATATATATATATCTTTGTTAGGAAAATCTTTGGGTGCAAATTTATTTGATCCTGGAGATTGAGACATAATGATGGGTTTCATGAATATAAATGTTGACTGAAGCAAGGTAGAATTTAGATTTTTGTGTTTTTATAATAATTACCTCAATGTTAAATCTTCAAATATTTCAGGGTTATAATAATCACATAAACAACTGCATGTATTTCACATGTGTTGATTTTAATATTCCTATTTTAATGCATATACAGGCACAAAAATTGGAAGCATGAGAGAAGAGAGTTTTCTGTTTATCAGCAGGTTAATAATACATTTCTCCTGGGCAGAGAGAGTCACTCAGCTTTTGGTCTGTTTTGAGAAAGAACATTTTATCTCTTTCTTTTAAAGCCTTATTGTTTGTAGCATGATTATTGCAAAGTAAATATTAAAAATCCTCATTTTAAAAATTGCTGGGGAGAGAGATAAAGTGAAGGCAAAAATCGTTGATTTAAAAGAATAGATTTTTTTACTTGGGAAAAAGAAAACAAGTCAGTAGTGGTTACCTTTATATACCATGGAAACTACCTACTTGCTAATACAATTATAAGACAGAAATTTTGCTTTTATAAAAGTGAGAAATAACAGTCACACTGGCTTTGCAATTCTACACTCTTTGTAAATAACCATTTATAAAACTATCTTCATCCTCTTGCTACAGATTTGATTTTTATGAGTATCAAATTTTCTTTGCATTGAACTTCTGTTGCATTGTAATCACAGCATAAAATTTATTGCAGTAAAACTCTTTTGTTAAGTGGAAACCTGAGTCTGCAAAATGACTTTTGATAGCACACTTGAGGAATGGCGAAATTTTTGACAGATAAATGTTTTTTGGTATTAGTTGCTAGAAGTCATAACGGTGAACTTTGTTTTATAAATAAAAATTTAATGGCCAATAAAAGATGCATGGGGGAAGGAAAGGTAATTTTCAGTGTATGAGAAATTCGACTGAAATATTCCTACAGATTTTGGTTTACCACCAGAATGTTATTTCAAATGAAATCTGAAAAGATATGTGAGGTATCATTTATTTTAAACTGTGCTAAAACCATAGCAATAGATCACATTTGGCTCCATTTATCTTAAAGGCACAGGTTTGAGAACAGGTACAACTAATTCTCATTGACCTAGATATATCTCTGCTTTCCATAAAATTCTAGAACAACCTGCCGACTGATACATTATAGAGTTTTGTTTTATTTCCTTGTTTATTCATTTTGTATGCATTATACAAAGCAAATCTTTAGACTTTTTAGTGCATGTTTTCTAGGTATAGGAACAGAACATTCCATGGATCTACACAGGTGTCATTTCTGGCTAAGTCCTATCATATTATTCTTAGCAGATTTCTCAGTCTTTATTTCCCGAGATGCAAACAAATTATAACCGATGCCTGTAGTACCTGCCATCTTGGATTTTCTTTTTCAGCATCTCTGTCACTGAGAATCCTTTTAATATAAAGACTAAACAATGGGAATGAGTCACTGAGATATAATTTAAAATTTCCAATATTTCCCGTTTACAGATAAATTAAAGGTGCGTCCTGAATTCAAGGGTTATTCCAATAAACTTCATCACTTTCCTCCAAGCTGTATCTTTGTAAGACTACAATCATGCTTGATATTCATTCACATGTGGCTGACCACCAGAGTGGAATGAACCCAGAGTTTTTAAGCCCCTGACTGTAAAGAATGGAGCAGGCAATCACATTCAAAAGTGTAAAATCATGTGATCCCATCAACTCAATCTATTTATGTAGAAATAGATGAAGAGGTAGTCTAATACTCAGGAGACAGACTGAAAATAGATCAGTTAAAAGTAAGTTTGTTGATTTGAAGGACACTAAACTGCAAAATGTATTTTAGCACGCTACTCCAAACATGTGGAAAGTACATGCTCATCCAAGCCTTTGTAACACCACCAGTCAAAGCTGCCATGTCTTCATTTTACACCAACCAGTTGATGACATAATACACTAAAATCTAATTCACTACACTCATTATTATCTCAAATATATTTTTGCTGTTTGTCTCTATACTTATCTCTTTGTTTTCCTTTCACAGAAGTTGTATCTTTTTTTTTTTAAGTGAGTTGAGTGTTCTACCATCAAGACACCACACACCTTCTCCTAGCTTGAATAAGTTCATTGAACAAATGTGTTGTGTCTGTTTTTTTGTATCCCAGACTAGTATAACAGTACCTGGCTCACGTTGGGCTGCAATGAAACAGGCAATGGACCAAGGATAAATTCCTAAAGTTCCTATATTTCTCACTTTTGAGGAGAAACTGCTGTTGACTTTTTTGTTTGTTAGTTTTTTGAGACAGAGTTTCTTTGTTTAATAATCCTGACTATCCTGGAACTTGCTTTGTAAAGCATGCTGTCCTTGAATTCATAGAGATCTGTCTGTCTCTGCCTCCAGTCTTGGGATTAAAGGTGTACATGGCCACACCATGCAGTCACCTTTTTATTTAGGTAGCTCTCCATGAAGTCTTTTATCTACTAAATGTTCCAGAATCACTGGGAGGTTTAAGGAATGAATTTTTTTTTACTTAAACTTTGAAAAGATCTTGAGCTAGAACAGACTCTTAAGTTCTCCCTAAGCAGCATATGGGCCTCCACTTACTTTTGGAGACTTCATCTTAAAAGGTTTTAATTTCTATTTTATTGGTTAGTGACTAAATGCTGTACCCAGGAATGATTACTTTATCATTGGAAACAAAGGGAATTAAAGGTATGATCTACTAGCTAGATCTCTGATTTTAACTGATGCTGGATTTACCAGTTTCACAAAGATCATTATATTTGATTCTCCAAGAAGTTTCTACTTCTTTGAATAGTAACTTTGAACTCACAAAAACATGTATTAAAATAAAAATCAGTATTTAATAGGAAAGAATTTTATGCATGACTTGTCTAAGCCATTGTTTAGATCTCAAAGAATTTAATTAGATATTCCAAATATTTGTTGCAAATATTAGCAACTGAAAGCTAATAACAGGGTACATATTTATTTTTGAACAATTAGACACTACTTTTAATTTTGCTGTTTAACAGAGATTCAGAACCAATTATGAGTCTAAATTGGAAAATGTATCTTCTGCATGTGAATTCAAGTGGTCATGTGTTACTTTTCAGTGTACTTTGGATGAAGGGTTTTTCAAGCATAAAATCAAAGCAGTTCCACTGTAGATTTTAGGTATGATAAATTATATATTTACAAAAACCACAATTAATCTCAAATGTTTGCTCTCACAAGTTCTACTTCCTAAACTTATACATTACCAGTTTCTTACTCTGATATACTTTCATATAAATATAAACAGGCATTAATACTGTATTAAGCAAAGCCACTCAACACATTTTGAATCTAACACAGACAAACCTAGACAAGAACAGTACACTGAAATTTCAGGGTCATGCAAGTATTAGCATTTAAAAATAAAAATAACACTCTTAGAATAACACTCTGGAGCTTAGATAAAACATTGCCTTATCAATGCAAGAAATGAATGGTTCTTATTTTTAATTAATTTTTATTTAAATTAAAAATGATCTTATTGTACATACCAATTCAAGTTCCTTCTCCCTCCCATCCTCCTATTCCCCCACCATCTCCCCATCCCACCCCATGGGAATCATCACAGTCTGTCACATATTTTGGGGCAGGACCTAGGCTCTCCCGTGTATCTAGACTTAGAGGTATCCCCCAAAGCCTATTTGTGCACTAGGGATAAATAATGGTTCCACTGCCAGAGGTCCCATAGACTGCCAAGCCTTTCCAACTCACACTAGAAGAAACCATTCTGAGTGAGGTAACCCAGACACCAAAATAATGGTTCCCATTTTTATGACAATTTTTTATATTTTTAAGATGTTATTTAAATATACCCTGTTTATACTCTAACAAATAAAGCTTAAATGAAGATCAGAGGGCAGAGTCAGCCATTAGTTAGTCATAGAGATCTGGAGGTCTGTATAGACAGTCAGGAAGTGAGATGACTGGGCAGAGAGAGGAAGTGAAAAGGCAGGAAGAGACAGAAACTCTGTCTCTTTCTGCTGAGGAGTTACCAAGGTAAGAGATGGCTGTGGCTTTCTCTTTTCTCTCTCTGATCTTTCATCATTTTCCTGATATCTGGCTATGGTTTTCATTTTATTATTAAGACCAATTAGAACTTAAGTTACACCCTGCCACCCACCCACACAGGTAGGAGGAACTGAGGGCCAGCCTACCCAAGTCTCAGGTGCCCAGGCTGCTGGCATGAGCATAAGCACCAGGCATTTCCTCCCTGAGACAAGTCTGCCTCTACACCTAGAGACTGCTGACAGAGAGACACCTGCCCCAGCGACACCAATAAGGAGTGACAGAGCCAGCCACTTGGGTCATTCAGGCCTTGGGAGGCAGTATAAGGGCAGGTCTAGTTTCCTTAATATTTAAGTCTGCAACATGATCTGCTATTCACTGACTCCCAATGCTTGAGATATTGGTGCTGCGTCTTCTCACCCCTTTCCCCAAGGGGTGTCTGAGTGGAGTCACGTACAACACAGACACACAGACACACACCCAGACATATACAGACACACACACATACACACACACACACACACACACACACACACACACACACACACACACCTTAAAGGAAGATAAGCCACTTGTCCTGAAAAGGTTCCCATAAGAATTATGAACTAATCATATCTCCTTTACCAAGCATGAGAAATTCTTTTTGCAGTGGTGGGTTCATAGTAGTCTACGTGGTTCTGTAAACAAAATTATTTTAGAATATTAATTAACTAAGTAATCAATAACAAATTATTAATAGATTATTAATTTAGTCCTTGGTTTTGAGGGTGGGTCCCTGTTGCTGAAGACAAGTTCTTTATTCACTTATCACTTTATAAGTACTTCTAGGTTTTTACTATTAGAAATAGTGCTATAATAGGCCCAGAGTCACAGTATTATAAAATACAATTTATTTATTTATTTATTTATTTATTATAGTTCACCAAGAACACTTTGATACTATGAATATTTTAGTGGAAGTCATAGACTCAAAAGAAAAGAAGGAATGGGTTCTTTTAAGCGATGGAACAGATCCCTAAAATTTAGACCTGGGTTTAAATTAAATAAAAAAATGGAAGTGTCAAAAGTGGGAAGACAAGAGAGAAAATGTAACATTTACTAGATACTTTGCTGAAGGCTAGTCATAGGCATTTTCATTTTTCAGGACATACTTGAATTAAATCATGCACCAAGCAGGTTATACACACACACACACACACACACACACACACACACACACACACACATACACACACGTACATTTATACACACATTTGCATATATACGCAACAATAATAAAAAAAACATACCATCAATTTAAGATGGAGTGATGGGAGAGAAATATGGGATAGGTTGAAGAGAAAACTGAAAAGTGTGGAAGGAATATAATTATATTTTACTTAAAACTGTACTTTTTAAAAGCTGGAAATATTCTTTTTATAGGGGTAGCAAAATTTGGGGAAAAGCCTAAAGAAAATAATTAAAAGTCGAATAGATTGTTTAAAATTTTTAGCACCATCTCTCTGACTTTTGTCAGCAATGGTAATAGTGTGTATAGAATGAGAAGACTAAAAATATTCAATATAACCTCTCCTGACTCGTAAAATGTTCCAGTCTTTTAAATAATCATTAGTGATGTTTCTACAGAAAAGGGATCTCTGGTTGCTGGTGGCTTTAATTAGTATAAAATTCTATCCACATAATATTCTCCAGCTGTAGGTTAGAAAATAATTTGTTTCCCTGAATTGACAAAATAGATGCCTGTTAATATTTTTAGACCAATTATTTTCATTTTATTGTATTTTTGAAAGTGATTTTCAGCAGTTTTCAAGGAAGTGATAAAATACTGCCATCCATTTTCATATCAATGCTATGTTCTCAGACTGTCTCTAAGTAGCTTTTATTTATCCTGTTTTTTAAATAATTGTATATTCAAACATTCACAAAAGTTTTAATATAGTGTCTATTATAAAGAAGAAGTGAATGATGTTGGTTGACGTTTGGACAACGTCCTCCACCTGAAAGGCTTATGTATGTGCTCTAAGACATGGTTCATAGTTCAAAGCCCAGTGTTAACTTCATAAATGTGTTCAGCTTTGACTGTTACAGAAGAGGTAATTCGGCAATGTTAAGCTTCCCAATAACCACTGGAGCCTCTTAAAGGTTCAAGGGGGAAATGGTAATATTAAAATTATATGCATTCAACAATTGGATAGTATGGCTGTGTACTTTGTAAATTGTAAGTGGGTTCAGGCTAAGATAGAAGTGGTAACCTGGTGTTCCACTGATTTCCACATCATAGAATGTGCCTCTACGTCCTTCTTTCAATGTGAAGAGCCATCGAATGAGGCATAAACACATATTAAGGAAGAAACAGAGTTGTTTATGAGAAGTATACTATATAAGCACTACTCTATATTAAATACCTGCAGTAGAAAAAAAAGATTTACTACAAAACTTTTCACTTGAAATTCCTAGATATTCACAGACATATTTGCCAGAGTACTACCTTATAGCTCAGTTCCTTTCATTCAAATTACTGTTTATAATACCTAATTAAAAATCATTGTATATTTGTTTTAAAAGAAATTACCCCAATGTAAGCTCCATGTCATTCAAATTCAATAACGCTGAGGGCCATTCCCTGGGGTTTGTGAGATGCTTATGTATTTATTAAACACTTAAGTCACGCATTTCCATACCCATTAATTTGGCCAGCCTTGTAGCTGTTTAGCCTTCTATATCAAATTCCTGAGAGAACAAGAGTATTCCTGTTGACATCCCTTAAACTGCTGCAGCCCCATAGGGATTCAAAGCAATGAAGCAAGAAATTGAGTTGAGGTGTGGAGAGGACTCTTGACAACATCAACAGGAAACTGGTGCTAATCATAAGACATAGCCTTGGAGAATTCCGGCTCTTAAGTGAGTCTTTTGATGGCTCTGTTAACCTAAAATTTTTGATTAATCAGATTCTGTCCATAAATTTGTAAAAGAAACAGTGGATAAAAGAATGCCCAGAGTTTAATTCTATGTTCTGTGTATCAGCTAGCATGCTAGCAAGAACTGGATTCTATTTCAGAAGGCTAGCTAGAAATCAAGAAACACAAACATGCAAAAATTAAATATTGACTTTAAAAACATTCTAGGATGGATGATCAAACACAAACTGTAAAAACCCTTGTGACCTCTTATACAAGGTGGAACGTTCTTATTTGTTTTTATTTATTTATTTATTTATTTATTTATTTATTTATTTTTGGTTTTTTTTTAAGACAGGGTTTCTCTGTATTGTTTTGGAGGCTGTCCTGGAACTAGCTATGTATACCAGGCTGGCCTCGAACTCACAGAGATCTGCCACCTCTGTTTTTATGTAATTAGTCACTTGGTTAAATATAAAATGTAATTAGTCACTTGGTTGAAAATAAAAAAGATAATTTCTCTGGTGGTTTTTGATATGCAATGAAAGACAGATGAGATTTCTGACCACATGTAACTTACAGCTCCATCAGGTAATTTGACATGAATAAAAAAAATAAACGGTGCATTCAGGGAAATAAAATATCAAAAGTAAAGGCTGATCTGGGATTATGAAAGATAACCAAGTTACCTTATAGCTTTAAATAAATATAATCTACCCATTCATATCTCTGTTTCTATGTGAGAGATGGTAAAGGCACATATATATCATATTCCTTAAAATACTGGAATTGTTACATAAATTCAGAAGTAAAAAAAAATCCTTTTGAAAAAGTTTTAAAAAGAATGAGATACAAAATTCTGAGTTTCTTATTGTTTAAAAACAAATTGTCCATTACCACAAGTAGAAATATCACAAAAACAATAAGGGAAATCAAGTATTGTGACATAAGTCTATTTTGCCAGCAGTTTTTGAGGAGGCCAGCCAGGCCACATAGTGAAGCCCCATCTTTCTCCATACATGTAAATGAGATAGAGACAAATGAAAAACATTGTTTCCTTGCTAAAATATTTTCTTAGAATATTTTCAGAGTAAACTAAAATTCATTATGTTGGAACACATAGCTGATGGCTTTATAAAGAACAGTTTACATTCAGACTTCAGACAGATGTTTGCACAGTGTTTCTATTTCTGGAGGCGTCCATTCACTGTGTTTTTCACATTCAAAAAGAGTAAAAAGAAAGAAAAAATGTGACATTCAGGGCTGTAATTCTGTCATCTACTCACATGGACACCTGGCATTTCTTATTAGCATCTTGACATTTGATTGCTATGAAGTTATCTTAAAGTCTTCTAATGTAAGATAGACGTGAGTGCTGCAAGCTGAGCCTTCTTTTGTGAGCATCCATTAAATGCTTGGTTCTTTGCAGCTTTTATCAAGAAAACCTTCAGTCAAGTGAGTCAGTTGTTGGCCAGAATACGAATTATAGATTAGGCCCTGAAAGGTTAACAGTTTCCTATTTGTGATACAATTGAAAAGGCAGAGAAAACAAAGAGGATATATGTGTGTAAAACTCTCTCATATTAACTTCTATACCAGGTAACTGACATGTCAAGCTCTTTCTATTTAGACATTACTCAGTAGAAGTGCAACAGATTCTTATTACTGCAATGCAGTTCTCTTGTTCAACAGAATCTGTTAACCTTTCAATTGCTACAAAATTAAATGTTTAGCCTGGAAACCTATAACTAGAAAAAAGAAAAAAACAGTTATTTGCTGTAGCCAAGGATCATCTAAAGCCTGAAAAATGCCCAGTCATTACTCGCAGCCATAGGAGGTTATAAGTCATAGAAAATGTCACCTTGATAATTTGCCTATGTTTCAGATGGTTGGAGAATCATCAGTTTAATCCTCCTTACTTCAAATTTAGGAGAGTGTAATTGTCCATTAATGGTTCAAAAACTAGGAAATTATATTATTCATAGAGTGATAAACAGAAACAGTAGTACAGTCTGACTGAATGGATCTGGTCAAGTGGAATTACTGAGTGAGGTATGGACGGATTTCAAAGTGAAGAGATTTGGGAACATTTTCAGAGAAAAGTTTCTGTTTCAGACTTGGAGGTCTAGATAAGAATCCATTTCTGGAGTAAAATCACTATGGATGAGGTGGTCGATGGAGATGAACTTCTCTCAGTGATTTCCTTAGGCATCAAAGGCTTGTGTGCTATGTCAGGTGGTTTTTATTTGCCAAAATGCATTTACATTTTATTATAATGATATTCTGATCAATTTGAATCCAGAAAAATGATGACCTCATCTACTCACCTTTCTTAACAGCAAGCAAAGTTTTACAGAATTGAGCTATACATACAATTTCCAAAGCACATAATACATATTTTGATTATTAGAAGACAAAATTACTTAAATCATCTAACTTCATAACTGTTATCTCTACAACTAAAAATAAAAATTATATTCTATTTTCACATAAATGTCTCCATTCATTTGTAAAAGAAATACCCATATTTGAGTCATCATAGACTACAGCATATACAAATACCTAATTTTTCAGTAAAATCACTTTCAGGGTTGAGAATCTTCTTTCATTTTCTACAGAAAGTAAAATTTGTCGTTAAGGCTCAGGGATCAGCACCAAAGACAGGCCAGAAAGATTGTAAGAGCCAGAGGTGGTAGATAACTTAAGAAAACTGCTTTCTGGTCAACAACAGGAAAGTTGTGAGTATGAACTCATAGAGGTTGTATTAGCATAAATGGTCTGGGAAAGCTCAGGCCAAACAACATCCAAGCATGGAGGAGTTGGGGAGACAGACACAAGTCCTGCCCGCTACTTAAGTATCTACTGACAATAGACAGCTGCTGGAAAAGGGACAGTCAGTTTTCTTAAATCATGTGACTCCTGGTGGATTGGCCACTCTCCAGGGCTGTAGGTCCAGTACTCAAGAGTATTTGGGCAAAATGGTTTATAATTGATGATTTTAAAAGAAAGGAGAAAGAGAGACAGAGACAGAGATGAACAGAGATAGAGAGACTGTGAAGTTACATCATTATGGTGTTGAAGATAGTTAGCAGACTGATATTTGAGATGGACTATGAGGAATTCAGTACCTTATGGAAGGAATGTTCTCAATAAAATACCACTCAGCAGATGGATGTCTCAATCAAACTGGTAACAATTAAATGAATTGATCCTTGGAAAAACAATGGAATTCCAATGCAACAGAGGAATGTTGAGGCATGTATTAAGAATACAATAGTTTCTCTCAAGAAATAATAAAGTCTAAGTTTTATTACATCTTTGTGTTGTTTTTTTTCTTATTGTATACTTTGATCACATTCTAGGACCTAACTCCTTCCACATCCATGTATGTGGAGGTTTTGTGGAGACTGCTGGCTCCAAAATAAATGCATAGAGACTTAATATAAATTATAAATGCTCAGACAATAGATCAGGCTTGTTACTACCTAACTCTTACAAGTTAAATAAAACCATTTATATTAATCTACATTTTGCCACTTGGCATTACCTCTCTTTCATTTTGTACCTCGCTTCTTCTCCGTGTCTGGCTGGCAACTCCTTTGACTTCACCCTTCTTCTTCCCAGTGTCCTTAGTCTGGCTCTCCCACCAACCTTATCCTGTCCAGCTAGTGGTCAGTCAGCTTTTTTTTTTTTTTTTTTTTTTTTTGGTTTTTACAAGACAGGGTTTCTCTGTATTGTTTTGGAGGCTGTCGGTCCAGCCCAGCCTTGAACTCACAGAGATATGCCTTCCTCTGCCTCCCGAGTGCTGGGATTAAAGGCGTGTGCTACCACCGCCCGGCCAGCTTCTTTATTAAACAAATCACAGTGACATATATTCACAGAGTGTAAAGGAATTTTCCACACATCCATCCTTCCTCTCTACTCCCTTAATTTCATTTGTTCTCTCACCCTCCCCTCTCTGTCTCAAAAAATTAGGAAACAATAACAGTCCCCCTAAGCCAAAATACTAAAATCCAAATACACAAACTTAAAAATAAAGAAAATCGATAAGGAAAAATACTAAAATGAGTCAGAAGATAAAGTGTTTGTGCATGCGCAAGCGCGCGCACACACACACACACACACACACACACACACACACACACACATATGCACACACACTGAAGAAAGAAAGGAAACCATGAAATCTCTTATGTGTTAGATAACTTCTCCTGGAATTGGGCCTGCTCTGGGATATCGTTGACATACCTAAAGTTGCTGCATTGGGAAAAAAAAATACTAGTTTTCCAATTTTCAGCAGATATCAATTGCAAATAGCTTTCTGGTTAAAATGGTACCTTGTGTCCTCTTCCCCTTCTCAGTGCTGGGATTTTGTCTGGCTTAGCCTTCTCCAGGTCTTGTGTATGCTGTCTCCATCTATGTGTAACAGTCCTGTTATGTAGAGAGCTGCGAAGTGCCGCACCCTTAAGATGGTGCTGGCTTCTGCCTTCTGCTAGCCCAACAGCAAGTGCTCTCTGTGATAAACACCACCTGTATTTGGTTAAGGCTGGATATCAGGCTTGCTTCCGCATACGTGGACCTATCTGCATGTTCCACGAAGCATACTGGGGTTGGCTACCCAAGGTCTTTTAAGCTGTGGGTTGGCGCTCCCCCGGGGTCAGAAGATTGTTCAAGGTTCCTGAATAAACTGCTTAAAGAAGAGTCTGGGCATTGCGTCTTCCTTGCTGGTCGAGGTGGTCACAAGTGGTGGCCCGTACGGGGACCCTCTCCAATCGGCTCAGAACGTTCTGCAGTCAGGGCAGTGTGCTGGTAAGTTCCCAAGGTAAGGTGGGACAAAAGAGGGACCTCGACAAGAGCGGGGTAAAAAAAGGACCTGGACAAGAGCGGGTTGGTTTGCTCTTCTCTGTAGGTAAAGAGAGAGCGGGACTAACGGTTTGCAAAGCAGTGAACCGAAAGTAAAACATTGTTAGTTTGGCTAGCAGCGAACCAAAAGTAAAAGCTTAAAAGAAACATTGTTAGTTTGGCTATGGGCACTTCTCAGTCGCACCCAATTTTTTTGGCTCTGAATTAGCTGCTTCGTTCTAAGAATTTAAGATTTTTGGAAGTTAGGGAGAGATCTTGATTAACAATATGGAAAATACACAGAAAGTCTGGATACTGTACGCTATTGTGTTTTTCATTTTTTTTGATTGCTCAGGAAGGAACAACTACTAAAGTACACTTGATTATAAATGCTGCTGCATTAATTCAACTTATACCTTTTAAAAATGCCTTGACTTCAAAATTTAAGTATAAGGATATGTTACTTGGAAAAGGAGTTTTTGTCCTTCCAGGCTTCTGTGGTTTGATGAACAAAGACCCCAGGAAGCAGTGGGCCAGGTGTTCCAACAATTGAAACAGCTAAGATGATGCAGTCTTACAGACCCTGAAATAAGGACTTATACAGATTTCTGAGTTTTGTCATGATCCCCATGGTATGAACAGCGTCCAGGTTTAATGTAAGGGTCACTCAGGTGTTTCTTCACTTGGCTTATTGCTGGGCAGGCTCAGATGGGTTGGCTCAAACTGTGCAGCCAGGTGTAGCCAATTTGAGCATCAATGACTTCAATCTCTAGAAACTAGCCTGGCTGCTTGCGCCTACTTTTCTCTGTACCCATAAGCCTCCACTGTTGTATCAGTGTTCTGCTTTCCCCTCCCTCACTGAAGGCTTTGGCATGTCTTTTCCCACTGTGATTAGTGAAGCAGTCCACTTCATATAAGAAACAGTCATGTGGGTGCTGGGAGTTGAACCGGGGTCCTCTGGCCATCTCTCAGCTCCCCAGAATGGTAGGGACCTCATCCATCCTTATCCCCCACATTCAATCCTTCATGAAATCCAGTCTCTATGGAAGCACTTAGCTTGAGTCTGTGAATCGCTACCTTACTAATGCTACTCAGCTTTCTCCAGCTGCCTCACACCACCTGGGCCTATTTTAGCCAGTTAAAATGCTACCCAGTCTAAGTCTTTGGCCGAGTCAGTTCATGCTTATGGCATAACGGCTTCCTTTACGCTGGCTCAGGTTGAGGCTCTTAACAGACACTGTATGACACCTAGTGACTGGAGCAGTTTGTCATCTGTTCAGTATGCCAATTTTACAAAAGCGGCAAATTTGTCTAAGTACTTGTCCAGTTTTCTTTTACAGAATTGGTCACTTGAATTTGAAGATACTTTGAAGGAGTTGAGGCTGGCAGTGGTCCATGTGAATTCCACCAGAGTGGACCTTTCCTTTGCATCGGGATTATCGTCCTGGCTGACTTCTACAATGAACCATCTTAAGGAGTGGGCGGGTATAGGAGCATTAACAGGTCTCTTGGTGTTTGTCTCCCTGGTTTGCTTGTGGTTTCTATGTAAGATTAGAGTCACACAAAGTCACAATGCAGCCATGATTGTTCGGCCTTTACTGCTATTGAAGCAGGACAGTCCCCCCAGGCATGGTTGGCTACCTTAAGAGCCGAATAAATGCGCTCAGGATTCGAGGCAAAGCACTGCACTCTGAGTCAGCTAACAATGACCCTAGACACTCCCCTTGCTGTGCCCAATAAATTCCCTGCCTCATGGCCCATTGGGGTCCTTCTCATTCCACCCACCATGATGAACGTATGAAGGACCGGAGTAGATGGCATTAACTTGTTAAATAATACAAGTCTGTTTGCTTTTGCCTTGGAATGGGTTTCTTGGTGACTTGAGGGTTCAGAATTTGGTCACATCAGTACAAAGTATTATAAAGAGAGAAAGGAAGCTAGGACAGTATGATGAAATTGGCTACAGTTCATTGTGGCATGGGAGTCACTGCTACAGGACTTTAAAGAGGCTGATCACATTTCTTCTGCAGCGAGGCGCAAGAGAATGGTCATGTTCCTGCCCAGGTCACTTTCTCCTTTTTATGCAGTTCAGTACTCTAGCTGTTGAACTGGTCCCATGGACAATTAAGGTAGAGTTTCCCTCCTCAATTAACTAATATGGATAATCTCTCAGAAATTCACCTGAGGTGTGTCTTGTATTAGGTCCTGGATTGTGAACCTGACAAGTGCTAATCAATATTATTCCTAATACCTTTAAAAACAAATCAAGAAGTTGGATTCAGCACCCATTGTGGCTGCAATTGATGGCTGGGTTCTATCTGAAAGTTCTTGACTTTGTGAGTCTTAACGCTCTACTCTTCAGGCCACTTCTTCCCCAAAAAAGATGCAGAGGAAATGGCAAGCTCCATGAGAGGTATTTATTATTTTTTGTATGACTTTACTGCTGTCAAATGAGATCAAAAATAGAAAACAGCATCACTGCAACATGAAAGTTACATGTAATTTATGATGCATGTTCCTTCCTGAAATTATAATACTGGCAGAAATAAGAGGAGAAAACGAATAGAAAACAAGTTAATTTCATCTGTCATGAATTTGCAGGTAGACACAGAAGAGTTTTAATTGTAAGATGTGAAGTGCTTATCTCAAGTATTACTTCTGCCCTTTCATCATCCTCTTGACTTAAATTATTTTCTTCTTTCACAAATATATTACACATTTGAACAGTACAAAATCAGTTATATACATATATACACACATGTGGACATTCAATAAAAGGATACTATCTCTCTACCTTTTATATGCAAATTTAGTCATTTCTTTTGTCTGTTTATTTGAGACAGGGTCTCACTATGTAGCTTTGGCTGGCCTGGAACCCAATATGTGGACCAGGATGTTCTTAAACTCATAGAGATGTCTGTCTCTGCCTCCTAAGTGCTTTCTGGTATTATGAAAGATATTCCCCAGAGAAGAGACTTTAATATCAGCTTTATCTCAGGGGCCTTTGTGCTCTGTATCTAAAGTACATGGTATCAGAATTTGATGCTTGCATATAATATGTCTTATGGAAACCACCACAAATTCCCTCCCCTCGAACTTCTCCCCCATCTTTCCCATCACTTTCCTTCCCAACCTAATTATGTACCTACAGTCTCTATATTTATTTAGAGACAAGGATTGTATCTTGTCAACTTTCATTCAAAATTCCACAGTAGCCATGTAGTTTCAGAAGATGCCAAGACTGTGAAACACGCTGAGGGATGAAGTGGAAGTGCAAGGAAAATACGGATTGACTTATATGCAATGCATTAAGACGTGAAGGGAAAATGAATTTTTAAAACTTTCCTCAAATTAGGAAAAAGAAAAACTTGAACTTGGATAAACACAAGGCGTGGGTTTGGAAAGAAATCGCACATGTTCCTCAATCTGAACCAGCTCTCAATCTGGATGGTCGTGCACATGGTGTCTGTGTTTCCTCTTTGTTTATGCTGATTCTGTCTGCATCCTTTGAAAGAGAAGGAAAAGAATAACGAAATATGCCCAACTTGTTAAATTAACATCTCAGTCAGCTTTTTAAGCTGTTTTGTTTATATGTAAGGTAGTTCGAAAGATTCCTGATTCAAATGGGATGGAATTTGTGTGATGGGCATATATTTGAAATAAAGTTAGTTTACTGTCTACCAAATTATTACAAAAGATAAAGGAAACCATGACAAAGAAAAGAAATACTAAGCATGATTGAAGAATAAAATTCTTTATTCTACAAACTAAAAGCAAGGTAACACATAGATGTAAATTTATAGGTTTAGCTGTTCAAAGTGAAATAATACAAAAGAATAAAGTAGCTAATGTAACACATTCGAGTTTTATCTCATTAACACTCTATAGCTTAATTCCTTTTGGAAGAGCTTAAGAAACAACTGCACATTGTGTTCCCACATTTACAGAAAGGGATTGAAGAGATAGCTCAATGGGGTAAGTGTTTACAGCAGAAGCATCAATGCCTAAGTCCAGACCCCCAGCAACCTTGATAAATCCAAACAGTGGTATTCCTACCTATAAATAACCTGTCAGTGCAGATGCAGAGCCAAGCAGATCCAGGACGCTTTCTGGCTAGCCAGGTTAGCCACGAGGCAAGTTATAGGTTCAGTAAGAGAGGCTGAGGTAGAAGGATCTGGGAGGAAATGGGGGGGCACCTATGATCTGAATATATTTCATGAAAGAGCTACTTCCAATTTTAAAAAATGTGGAGCGTGATAGGAGCCACCTTTCATTGACTTTTGATTTCCACAGGCATACAAGCTGAGTTGGAAGCATAAATGTACACACACATGCACTCACCCACCCATCCCCACAGCATACCCATGATATATGGAAATGTGCCGTAAAGATTGGCTAGTTAGTAAGAGGATGTGTAATTACTGTTCCTTAACATTCTAAATGTTATTTCGAAAGGAAGATTTACAATTTTCTGATTTTGTTTCCCATATTTATTTTATGTATCTTTTCAACAAAAATGGATTACTTTTTGAAATAAAGAGCATGATATTATGCAAAATCTCCAGAAGGACCAAAAACCCAAGCCAAAGAGTCTATACAAGAAATAGAAATGAGCAAGGAGGGTTTGTGTGCAATTAGCTTCCCTGAGGCATGAGTGCCCACTAAAATTCTTAGTCTCTCCAAATCCCACTCATGTTTTACAGACTGATTTTCTATATTTATACTTTTAAATAGCAGATCATTCAGCTAACTTGATTAAAAATAAGAAGTGCAGAACAAGCAGAATGTATTCCCAGGCCTGATGCGGCCCGCGCAATTAAAGCTCATCCAATCTCGAAAGATTAAATGTGAGTGACACAACTATTACTAACAGATATTTACTTTTTGTTCTGATATTTCTTCATCTTTGAAAGCCTTCCTAGTTTGTCCTAAAGACAGGTACACAATTTTCTATTGTGTACTCTCATTTTTCTGTGTGCACCCAAATTTTCTGTCAGTGCAATAGGAATGTCTCCTTTTGTGCAGTTTCCACCCCCAACAACCATTTGCCCAGAACTACAGAGTAGCTTATCAGCTCTGAAGTCTTCGGTAACTTGCCATTTCTGAAATTAATTAAAATCTCCATAGGAGAACTTGGGTCTTAAATGACATGTATCTAGTTTATTTTTTACAGTCTTGTCTTGAACCTTCCACAAACTCCTGTCACATAGATTTTTCTGGTTTTGTTTGTTCATTTGTTTCTTTGTTTTTTTCTGAGTCAGAATAGCAGTCTGTCTTGATCACAGAGTTCTCTTCTTATGGGATACTTTCAGAAGTTGCATCTGCTTAGATCATTCTGGTCTTTGTTTTTGTTTTTGTTTTTTTTTTAGAAATTTGAAGGTTTTTCTAGAAATACTGTCCCTTTGAAATCCTGAACAGGACTGATTTTTCTCTACTTGTGATATCATATATCATCTGTACATTTTCTCATAGCATTCTAGCCATTTGTTTCAAATGTTTCATTTCAGTATGCCTGTTTGAAATAGCCAAACCTAAAAGGAAGATGCTAGCTTTAGTCTTCCCGAAGTGTCATTCTTGATGGGTGTATCATTAAATAGTTATCAGTGTCTTTAACCTTCTCTAGCAGTGAATTTCAGTCTATCATAAATGTGTCCTACAATTAAAATATGAACTTTTAAATTAACTATACATTTATAAAGGTGGTAATTATAGTTCATTTTCATATTTTCATTAGCATGCTGAGTATTTTCCTAATGAATAATTACAAAAAAGTTTTTTATAATTCTCCTTATCAAGGGCAAAGAGATTATCTAGCATTAGCTAAAATATGGCTTTCATTGATATTTAAAATTAATGACAGGTATATTGACATAATTAATATGCAGGTATCTTAAATACCTGAACTAGATATTATTTTTCTATGCTAAGAAATGGGTTGCATCAAGAATCTAAAATTTTTCTTCCTATGCTATTTAAATATTTCTTCATAAATGATATTACATTCTCAGCATTCATATGATACAGACGACAGTTAAAAAAGATAAAGTTGATTGGTCCAAGAATTAATAGAATGAAATCTCCTTGAAGAACTAAAGTGTAAATATGACAATATTCTGACGATGTTGTTAACACATTTGTATTTCCCTTAGAAAATGTAGAAGCGATATTAAAATGTGTTTTCTGGGGTTGGTAGGTGACGAAGTGGGAAAAAGCTTACCCTGCAAATGTGAAGGACTGAGTTAGGGTTCCCAAGTGGAATGGAAACCTGCCCCAGTAGCACCTGTCTGACATCCCATCACTCTTACAATGCCAAGATGGGAAACAGAACAAAGCCAGCACAGTACACCAGGAACAACACCTGAAGTTGCCACTGACGGCCACACCTGCAAACTGGCAATCCCACCAATGCATTCACCAACCGGAACGCATAACTCTCATGTGTGTGCAGACATACAGAGAAATATAAAGTATGTTAGATAGGGCATTTATTCACATAGTTCATGCTGTGTACTTTTCTGGACACACTCATGAAGACTAAATAAAACCCTTTCAGAGTTCTGACCTTGTAATAAGCATGGGGTAATGATGAGAAACTCGCTTTTGATATTTCAGATCATAATAGTACAGCTGACATTTGTGGGTAGGTGTAGTAGAATTTTACCGCATTTTCAGTGTTATTTTATTTTCTGAGAAAGTAAGTTTGAGAGTCTTATAAACTAGATAATTTTACTTCCAATTATATACACTTTTTTCAAAATCCCCTTTCTCTTTACTTTCATCATAGTAAGTACAACTGATTTAATTGCAATAAAAGAAACTGTTTTCCCCTCCTAGTTAATGTGTGTTTTGGTTGTTTATATACAATGTAAGAAGTGTCCTCTAGAGCATTGTATCAATAATAAAATTAGGTGGAATTATTTACTTAGGTAATGGATTATTTCTAGTCACCTAGGACTATGTGTCAAGACAAAATATTGAGTAAAATTTCTGGAATTGCCTCTACCAAGGGCTTTTATAGCTACATCTTAGATCTTTGAAGATCCCACCAAGCCCACATGAGAGGTCAGGTTTGCCTGCCCTTGAGAGACATTAAGCAAACATTTGAGTTATTAACTTCAGCTGTGTATCATCCTGTAAAATCAGAACACAGAACACTTTCTGGAAGAATTGTTCCTTCCCTGGTGCTTTCAGTGTCTCAAGCTCTTTCACACATTTCAGTTGAAATCCCAAGGGATTGTATTTGTTCCATGTATGAAACCGCAAGGGAAACTCTGAATGCTGATATTACTCCAAAATAAGAAAAGTAAATCATCTTTAACTCTAAAATAAAGTAAGAAAATCCAGCTATTCTGTGTCATTTAAAATATAATGGAATGCTTCTATATCAAAGCTTTTAGTATATAAGTCAATTAAAATTTTATATGCTTCCTTTCTTAGTTTTAATTTTTCTAATTTCTAAAAAGCAAAACAGAAACCAACATAAGCAACTTAAGGAAGAAGGGAGGACGATGGGAGATCATAGGTAAAATTAAAGGAGGGAGGTAGAATACTGGGTGTGGGAAGTCTTAAGCAAAGAGGGGGACAAGAGCATTGTGGAATCAAGGAGTAGAGGGAAGATTAACCTAATAGATGGGCATACCAAAAAGAAACATGGAAGCCTGCTATCTCACAACCAAATTAAAAATGTAACTGATGGGGCCTGACCATGTTGTATAAAGGAAGTAGTGTGTACCAAAATAAAATACAAGTTTAAGTAAGAATAATGTAAGGGAGAATAGAGAGAAAAGGGCATGGACCAGAGTTTACTAAAGCCAAATACATTTGACAACACCTTATGAAAATCCACTAGTTAATAAGCCATAATTTCCATAGCCCTAGAATAAGCTATGCAGAGTACAATACTAAAGCCTATATCCTACAATACAGAAATGCCAGACAAGTTGGAATCAGTGTTGCAGTAATCACATGACTGTTACAGAGTAGTCAACTAATTTCAAACTGAATTTAAGGCTTATTTTCTAGTAGGGACTTCACACTTTGTACTGTAAACCTGACCAAAAACTTAGGAATGCATAAAACATAGCTTTTCAGGGAGAACTATTATTACATTCCTAAATGATCAGATTGGCAAACTTCCATATAAACATTTATCTTCATAGCCATACACCTGGACCACTCTCAACCTTGATCAGAGAATCTTTATTTTCAGTGGACTTATTGCTTTATAAAAAATGCATACTAAATTGACATATTTTGAACCACATTGAACATGACCAGGAAACAATTGACATTTTAAAAGCATGTTTTTATTAATTTCATTACATTATGCAGAAATGATGTTCAGTTTCTTTCTTTCTTGTCCCTTTTCCCCCGCAAGAGGAAGAAGAGTCCCAAGAGTAGGCAAAAGAGTCAGAGATACACCCATTCTCACTGTTAGATTAGCTAACAGGCATAACATATAAGCAGAGGACCTGGTGCAGATCCATGCATGCATGGTGCTTGACACATCCGTCTCTGAGCCCATGTGAGTCCTACTCAGTTGATTCAATGGACTCTGTTCTCCTGGTGACATCTACCACTTCTGACTTCTACAGTCTTCCCTGCCTCCTCCTCTTCTGAGAGGTTGCGGGATCTCCAAAGAAGGAACCCAATGGAGACTTCCTATTTAAACTGCTTCTCTTTGCATATCTGGTTGTCAGTTTCTGCACCTATTTCGATCCGCTGCCAGAGGAAGCCCTTGTGATGACAAATGGATAAAGCACTGATATATGAGTATAGTACAATATCATTAGAGATCATTTCACTGATTTTTTTCTGCCAGTTGTGTTTGGTTTTACCCTGGGTCTCTGGGCTATCTAGTCTCCGGTTTCTGAACATCCAAGCAGAGTGAGGTATAGGTTCCCTCTTATGGTGTGGGCTTCATGTTAAACCAGACATTAGTTGGTCAGGCCCAAAAGTTCTGGGTGGCTTGGTGTCAAGGTTTCTTTCTATCGCAGGCAGAGTACCTTCTCATGTCAAGAGTCTAGAACATAGAGGTGAAGGCTCCCAGCCTGCATCAGCTGGACCTCTCTAGTTCAGTGAGCTGTCTAGATTTTGTTCTCAGCAGTAGAGCCCCTGCTTGCAGTTTTCAGAGGATGGCCTTCTGTCCTAGCATCAGCATGGAGGGCTTAAGGATCTTCCCAGGCAAAGACTCAACTGAATGCAGCCCATTTCCACTACTAGAAGTCTTTCTGGTGACAAATTATGGCCAGTTCATACTCCATCTCTTCCCTTACTGGGAGTCCTCCCTAGGTTCAACCTCATATATTTCAGGAAGTTTCTGCTGTATTAGGTTCCCATATTTTCTTTCCTGCTTATGTACTTCATGTGTAATCTAATTATTACTAATTACAGAAGTTGAAATGTTTTACTAAGTACACAGATTAAATGTACCTGAAGCTTTAAAGTAGAAAATAATAAATGTAAATTAATATAGACCCATAGATCCCTGTCAGAAATATAATGAGCCATGAGTTTAACTCAATTTGTTTATTTAAACTAGGGTTGTCAATGCTGGTCAAGTGGGAAATTTTATCCTGAGTGACATCTAGTGGAAAGATCTGGAATGTTTTGCATGCTTTATTTCTGATATAAAAATAAGCTTCCACTGAAAATATCTGCATACAAGCAACACAATTATGTTTTTTAACAAGAAAATGAAAAGCAAAGATGTCTTAAAACATCTTGAAATGGAAATGTAGAATTTAAAAGTTTATAAATATGCTGTGATATATTATTTTTGGAAAGCATGCCTATTCCTTTAGTTGCATTAACTCTTATTGTTTGCAAAATAAAAACTACTCAATATTGTTAAATTTGAACAGCAGCATCAATTTCTCCAAACTTTTGTTTCCTTGCTAATTTGTGAAGTAAAATTATTTTGTCAGAGACATTTATTCTAACCATATATTTTCCTGTGTTTCTGTTTGATTGGTGTACAAAATCCAATCCTTTGTTACTATTATCTTAGAAGGACACTAACATTCTCATTGCTCTTTGACTATTATTTTTAATAATATGTAAATTATGCCTAACATTTATGACTTGTTCTCCCTTTTTTTTAGATAGTTATTTGATCTAGAGACCATGTTGATCATGTATTGTATGTAATATCTTTCTGTGCCTTTGTGAGTTGTCTTTGTAGTGCATCTTGTGGTGTTTGACCTTCACTTCGCTAACATGTGTTCACATAAAGCTTACATCTTTTATGAACCCTGTTCATCTCATCGCTTTCCCTCTTCATGTCGCTCAGCTCATGTTCCCACTTTGTATAATAAATTGCCTTTCATTGTTCTCCCCACCTTAGTGATCCCTCTCTTTTTAGTGTTTGCCACTAAACCCTGGCATTCTTTCCAAAGCACAAATCTCTGGTCTGTAATTACTTCCCTAACGAGCCCTTTGTTTCTGTCCACACGCTATTTACTCGTTTGCCCTATCTGCTTCAGATTGGTCCCGAGGTTATAATTCATTGATGAAAAATTACAATACCAGTGCTCACTCAAAGAATGTCGATCATTGGCTCTCTCGGTGCCCTTTGACTTGATAGGCATTTACTGTGCTCCAACTGCAGGTTTCCTTTTTTATCAAAAATGTTTTTTTCATACAATCTATTCTGATGTCAGCTTCCCCTCCCTCATCTCCTCCCAGATTATTCTGACCTCTCCACCCACCCAGATCCATGCCTTTTCTTTCTTTCTCTTTAGAAAATAAACAGGCAAACAAAAAATTTTTGAGATGGAACAAATTCATGAGACGGAACCGATACCTGACACTGCTAAAGTGGCCAAGAGCCTGAGGCTCCAGGGAGCTAGGGGAGAATCAAATACTACTGTTTGCCAAAGTAACCCAAAAATAAAACGACTCCTAACAGCATTGTCCTGTACTCATAGATCCATGCCTTGCTTACCTTTATGAAAGAGGCTTCCTCCTACAGCAGATGGGAGCAAACACCCAGACCCACAGCCAGTCAATGTCTCCTCTCAGGGAACTCTGTACAAGAAGAGAGAGAAAGAACATCAGGGTCAGATAGGATGGAGCATACCAAGGAAATAAGTTCTTCTAAACTCAGCAGGACCAAACCACATTTGAACTCACAGAGACTGAGGCAGCATGCTCAGTGCCTGCAGGTGTCTGCACCAGATGTAGTTCTGGAATTGAAAGGAAAAGTGGACATACACTCTACCACTAACTTAGACGCTATCTCCAATTGATAACTACTTGCAAATGGAAATTTAGTTTTCTTCAAGGGGATCTCACTGGGGAAGCAAACTAGTCTTAAGTGTAGACTGCATGCCCAGTAGGAGATGGCCAACAGAAAACAAAAAACATCGTCACTGAAGGTTTCTTTTCTCATATCATGTCAGAGCTTTTATTTCATTCTTTTTCAATTTTATTTTTATTAATCGATGAATTAATTATTCTGTTTTTAACCCTACTATCTACAGATTGTTGGGGTATGTATTATGGCTTCCAGGTTAGTGTTTTTATGGGATTCCTGAGTGAGTCTCTGCATCTGTATCTGTTGTGCCTTTTCTTGGACTCTTTCTTCTACTTTTTTTTGTTGTTGTTGTCCTATACTGATGCATTTTTATTTTATTTTATTATTATCCCTTAGGTGCCTGTTTAACTTTTGATGAGAGATAAAATGGGGTGGATCTGGATGGGAAGGAGGCAGAGATGAATTGGGCAGATTAGAGATAGGGAAACTGTAATAAGGATATATTGTATGAACATTTTTTCAGTAAGAGTAGTTATATTTTAATGTATTGAGAAACTTCTATATGGATTTCCATAATTTTTGTGATAATTTATATCCTGAGAAGCAGTGGGAAAGGTTGCTCTAGACTCAAATCCTTGTTTGTGCCTGCATCTTTAAATACATTTTGATAAAAGTCATTCTAACTGAGTTGACAGGGGAACAAATTGTGATTTTATTTTGTTATTCCTGGATGGTATGATTTTTGAGCATTGTAACAGATCACTAGATCCATGTATATGTCTTTCTTTGAAAAATGTACATTTTCTAATTTAATTCATAGCACTGAGAAATTAAAAAAGAACACTAAATTGCTACATTCGTGATTCTCATTATACAACATTTCAAATCGAAAGAATCTATTCTGTATTTCTGTATTTGACCACTAAGGGTTTTATTAGCTTATTAATTTTTCAGAGTGACATTTAACCTTGTTCTGCGGAGGGGAAGGATAGTGTTGGAATCAACCTTAAGAAACTGCCAGAGGTGTGATAACCCTATATGAGTGCCCTGGATTTGGCTACACAAATATAAATGATGTTATGCTATATTTCACTGTTTTCCTTTAAAAGTAAACTCAGAAATACAAAATTGAGTATCCTGGAAACACAATCAGTGTTCATTTGTCACGGAGAAAAACAAAGAGTCAGAGGCTACATGGGATTGCAATAGAGGTAGTGGTACTGACATAGATTGATTTTGAGGAGAAATTCAGTTTGGCAATAGGATGGGGATCTGGATTTACACAAATTGAATTTGATACACTATTCTACTGTCTCCAAATAAATGCTCAAGCTGCAGTAAAAGTGAAAGATGCTTTCTACATTAGGTAATACAAGTAAATAAATAAAAGTTTCATAAAATCTGTTAAAATTCATAATTTAGGATAGGAAGAGACAGCAAGCCAGCAAGGGAAGCGTTTCTTGAAATTGATTTGAAAATAAGACTACCAAAATGTACGTCTCCTAAAAATAAAGCCTATATTCCTAACTGGATAATAAAGGAAGTAAGGGTGTGTCCAGGTAAGGGTTATCTACATAGAAGATAATCTAATTTGACAGTCACTTGGCAGCTGGTCCTGCCACTGAGTACTAGGATATTAGATAATGAATATGTGAAGTCTCTATGTTCCCAGCAGGCTCTGGGAGAACTGAAGAATAATTCAAACGGAGATCTATAAAAGGTGTACAAAGAAGTAGGGTGTGTACATAGTAATGCCATGCAAGTATAGGGCAGTAATTGCTGAGCAGAATTCAGATTGAGCACAGTGTTCAATTAAGTTTGCAATGTAGTATTGAAAGTAGATCAGGCCAAATGAGAAAAGCTTATTAAATCTATATTTGTATGTATGTGTGTGTGTATGCAATAACAATGAAAAAGAAGAAATGAATTTGAAAGGAAACAGGGAGAGTATGATGGGAGGAAAAGAAAGAGACAAATGCTATAATTAAGTTACAATCTAAAAAAAAAACAGATGCATGACTTCATTCTTAAGTCACTCTTTATTCTTTATTCTTGATTACTTATTAAGTAGAGCGTATACTGAAACATGTATCACCGAAAAAGAAAGGTTTTATTTTTTGAAAGTTTCTTTTATCGCTTTCTCCATGAGAGGTTTGATCCTATCCATTTTCTCACTAGACTGTTAGAAATCATATCTGTCTTTAGGGTATAGTGGGGCAGGCTTCATATGGAAAAGATAGCAGATAATAACAATCTTTCTTTATAAGTTTCTTGCTTCCAGAACTAAAATCTCCCCTCTGAAGTTGTCAGATTTCATGACGGGGATTAGAGTAAACCCTTCATTTCCCAGAGCACCCTGGATGCATCTTCTGCTTCATTTTTAATGTTATTGCCATTTGTTGTGTTCTGTTCAATGATTATATTTGTACAAGTATTACCAAAGCCATAAGTCTTTTGGATGATTTTTTTCATGTTATTATTAAATCTCACTGTCAATTTAAAAAAATCACTTATCAACATCATTTTTAAAATCCAGCCTCCTTTCTCTGTTGTCCTCAGACCTTGATTTGAAAGATCATGTCTAAAAAGCCTTCATGGTTGTCTTCACATTTCCCCAATATCCCCTGAACACACTCCCTTGTGAGGAGAAGATTGACATTTGTCTGGAATCAGGACAAGCGATGGATTTTTGAAAAATCTGTCTAAGTTTAGATTTTTCTCTTATTCTGTTTGCCCTATAGTGGAGAGAAATGGAGGGATTCTTTTTTCTGGGACAATAGCTGTATTTCTGTAAGGGAGAGACCTATTCAATAAAAGCTACTATATGAAGGGACTCTAGCATTTAGCTTACATTGAAAGTATTGTCAGACACATGTCATAAAACACTCAATTTCAGATCTGAGATACAATAATATTTGATAATTTAAACTCTAGTCTGTTTAAGAAGCATGTGGGACAAAGACTGCCATGACTTCCCTTTCCTCAGACAAGTAAACATTGAATGGAAATATCAAAGATGAGTCGTTTTTACATGTTTCTTCTTTGATTTAAAAGTGTGCTATTATTTCTAATTATGCATATGTGTGTGTAGGGTGGAGTATGTACATGTGAGTCCAGAAGCATCATGTTCCTATGGATTCATGTTAAAAGGGGGTCAGTGACTAGATGTGGTGCTACGAGTGAGTGGAACTCAAATCCTCAGAAGAACCAGTGTGATGGGGGAAGTCCTGTGTATATGTCAATAAAGCACTGTTGGCCAATAGGGAAGCAAGATAGGTGGGACTAGGAGTCCAGGAGGATTCTGGGTAGGAGAAACACAGGAAGTCAAGATGTAGCTGTGATGGAGTAAGAAGTTCAGAACTATTCTCCAGTAAGAGAAATACTTAAATTAACAATTATGGGGTAAATACTTAAGTCAGAGCTAGCCAGCAAGAAACAAGCAAGGCCAACAGCTTCATAATTAATATAGCCTCCTGTGTGTTCATTTGGGACTGATACGGCTTTGGAACAGGCTGGCGGGAAGGCTTCCCTTTACACCAGTGCATACTTCTAAATGCTGATCTATCTTTCCAGCACCAAATATGAGCTATAGTTTATCTTTGAGCTCATTGACCCTTTGTAATGCAAAAATAGTCATTGAAACAAATGAGATCATACTGTTAAATTATAGATATTACTCAGTAGGTAGGTGGAATGCTATAAATATTTCCATAACAATGCCCCAAGTGTCACAATTAAATTAACTTAAGTAAATAAAAATGGTTACATATGTAAATTTGATAAACTCATATAAGATCACTCAAAAAGAAGAAAGAAATTTATGAGAGAAACCAGTAGAGATCATAAAACACATTACATGATACATTTAATATGATTATGAATTTTTTCTATTTATTTATTTATTCATTCATTCATTAAATGTACATAGTAATAGGAAGACAACATAGTGGGCTGACATTTGCTCCTTAGACACACATATTCCATGTTAATCTCTTGTCATTTTCTCCCTGTAACCTTTCTCCAGCTACTTAATATTTCTCTACTTCAGTTACCTTATCAGCAAGATGACGGATGCTTTATTTCATGCAATTATTACAAACACTAAATCAAAATTGACAAATATTAGGTATTCTTGATTCTTAGAATTTATATTTGTTGTCTTCATCATACTGGTATGACTGTCTACAGCATCACGAATAACTTCTTTGAATTGGAAGTGGTTTAGATTTCTCTATCAAAGGCACATGTGTTGGTATTGTGGTTCTTAACGTAGGGATGTAAAAGATACAACTTTCAAAGTTGGTGAGTAGTGGAAGATGACTAGGTCATTAGGAACTTGGATTACTATAGCTGCCTGGTACCTTGGTTAATTCTCACAGGAATGGTTTACATTTGAGATCACCTCACACAAATTTTCCTTTTTACTTCTCTGTCCATGTTATCCTTCATTCAAAGTCCTCCCTAGAAGCAGGAGAGATGATCACCACCTAATTTATACTCTAAGTTTCTAAAACTCTGAGTAAAAATAAAAACGCCCTTCCTGTCATATAACAAGAAAAGCAGAAGAACAGAAAACAAAACAATACACTAAAACCAAGAGATTATTTTTAGAGCCCATATATTCCTAATATCCATCTGTTAGGTATTATTTAAATATTGTCTCTTTCTCTCATATCTCTGCCTCTTCTTTTTCCCTTTTGTCTTGCTTATAAAGTCTTATTCCCTCACTGAAACTTCAGTTATTTGTCATGAGCTTCAATTTGTTATAAATAATATGATCAATATTCTAACCTCAGCTTTCAAAAGCAGCCTCTATTGTGTCACAGGTTGAGGTGAATGCTTAAGAAACTAGGGCAAAGGGATGAGAAGAAAACACTGTCAGCCAAGAAATAGCATCATTATGAACTAAGGAGGACAGGAAATGTTTGTTCCAGAATAAAAAGCAAGTATAGAGACTAGGGACAGTATCATAAGTTTTTGATAGGGTAAACTTATTTGATATTTTGAGGTTTTAAGAATATTAATGTAGGAGGCCTAGGTAATCTATGGGGCCTTGGGTAGTAGATCAGTATTTATCCCTGGCATACAAATGGACTTTGGGTGCCCATCCCACAATGAGGGATGCACTCTCAGCCCGGGATCTTGGGGAGGGTCTAGACCCTTCCCTGGATGAAATGACAGACTGTGGACACCCCCCCATGGAGGGCCTCACCCTCCCTGGGGGAACGAGAGGGTATTGAGGGGGGTTGGTGGGAGGGCATCAGAGGAGGGGAGGGACCTGGGAATTCCATGTGAAGCAACCTTGTTTCTAATTTAAATTTAAAAATAAAAAAGAAATTATCTTAAAAAAGAATGTTAATGTAGGAGACAAAAGCACTAGGAAACCATTAAACAGCATTAAAGTTTGCCAATGAATTCCCTTTCCTCCCATTTAAAGGCATTTACATTTTAATCTGAGAGAAACTGTGGAAAGTTTGGGTGTTTAAGTGTCATCCCTGGCTGAGCTTTGAGTTACTGCAATCATTTACTAACTCACTGCATTGTTTCCTGTCAGGTCAGACTGATACGTTTGAGGGTATGAGCTCAGCCGTGTTACTCTGCTGTTTAATAGATTTCATCAGATCATCAGAATCCATGGGCAGTTTTGTTGGCTGTGTGCATTCTCCTATGGAAACAATGCATAATGAATACCTTGCCATGTGTCATTCCCACTCATGTCACGGACCCCTTGAGGGAGATTATCTACCCAGTGTATCACCAGCATCCAAAGCAATGTCTGACACGTGCTGGTTGTTCAAGTTTAATAATGAATTTAGCCTTCAGGGATGATTAAAATTTGAATTAGAGAAATGGATTAAATGCCTTTGAGGCCTTTTCAGAGCCATAATTGCACAATTCAAATTGTTTATAACCAAACTTGGTTCCCTGGGTCAGCAGCAGCAGCATTGCCTAGGAACTTGCTAGAAAGTTATAAACTTGAGTATTACTTACATTAACTTATAGAATCAGAATGCCTGGAAGAGTACCCAGAAACAGTGATTTAATAGGCTTTGCAGTTGATTCTGCCTTCCACTGAGGTGTCAAGCCACTCTCTATATCAACAATTTCTTGGCAGGTTATGTTTAGTTGTATTAATTGATCACAGATGTAAACTGATAATTATTACTAGTAGGGCGGTAACTTGTTTGTCAGTTTTCTTTAAGGTATAGCACATAATGTTGTTGCTGGTGTTCACCAGAATGCATTCTCTGGATTCACTAAAAATGTCTTTTTAAAAAATGTTTAAAATGGGCCATGTGTATTGGCACTCACCTGTAATCTCAGCCGTTGGGAGGCGGTGGCAGGAGGATCTCTGAGAGTCTGTGGCTAGCCTAGTCTACACAGTGAGTTCCAGGACAGAGCGATCTACATAGAGAGAACCTATCTCGGAAAAACAACAAACAAATAAACAAAAAAAAAACAAAAAATGTTTCAAATGTGTGTCTTGAGTTAATTTACTTTCTCTCCCGAATTACTTCATTTAAAACTTTACGCTGAGTTCAACAGCTGATGAAAGTTTATTACAGAACAGCCTGAGACTATTAATTGGCAAGAAAATCCAGATAAAGATATCAGACATGACAGTAGTGCGCTTAAAAAGTAGAAGTAAACACAGTGTCTCATTGACTCAGGCATTTCTTAGACGTCTGTATCAGTGAGTCAGATGTAATATAAACCATAGCAATGATTTTGTTTTCCCATAACTAGTTAGCAGTATTTCTAGGTTACAATTATTGCATTCATTTGGCTTCTTTTCAGTCATGAAAATGTGAGTCTTGTTCTTTCAATTCCATTAGGAACACTGTTCAGAGAGAGAAATAAGGTAGGTTCTAACTGAAAGTGAAGTGTCATATTTAGTACCATGGCCAACATCCTGCTTCAAATTTCTGCTTCACAATGTTTTTAGCAACTAGATAATTTCTACAAGAGAAATTCTTAACAAACTGTAATCCAAAGCAGTACTTCAAGTTTCTGTTTTTATGAAAATAAGTCAAATGAAAATGAACAATATAAACAGCATGGATATGTGATTCTCAATGGTGATATATACTTTGCAAAAATATCTGAAACTGTCTTGCTTTTAATTCAGCCTTATTTCCCTTTTTAAAGCTGAGGGATACAATATTTCAGCTATGCTTATTACTAAGAATCTGTAAAGACTCCACATAACTTGAATAGGAAGGCATTAATTGATTGCCTAATTATTTTATAGTTCCTGCATGAGTATTTTGCAACCTAGAAAGGACATTTGGTTGCAGTCATCAGTTCAAATCTGCTCTACAGACTTCAGGTTCAGTACTTTTACACAATGTGCTCATGTATATATATAAATGTATATATATAATTTTAGTAACACCGAAGACACAAGGAAACAGAAATTTGGGAGATCACTTTTGAAATGTGGAATAATCCTATAATCTGATTGATTATATTTGCAACATCCTGCTCTCAAGTCTGTACTTAAGATACAAATTAAGGAAAACAAGAAGGACCAAGCATTGGCTCAGAATATCACAAACACTCACATTTGTATGTAGTAAATAAAGCTGGTTCATTAAGTGCAGTTCCTAATTTGCAGCAAAGAACATATGATTCACTCATATTCTTTTCTTTGTATTCTGAAAGGTGATATATTTCGTTCAATACATATGTATTAAATTCTAAGAAGTCTTGGGGACTCTGCATGCTCATTATATGTTGCTTAAAATAAAACAAGGACAATTTTCTGCCCTAGTACAATTTGAGTTATAATGGAAAAAGGTAAGATTTAGACAGTATATTAAGAAATATATAGTAGATAATATGCATCAATGTACCTAGGATTGTTAAAACAAAAGGATAAGATGTACAGAAATAATATGGGAAGTACTGAAAATTCAAAGGCATGACAATACTTTAAAAATAACTAAAAGAGATCAGAGAAAACACATCATCTGTGTTTCTGGGATATATGCATTTTAAAATGAAGGATACCTAAAAGCACCAAGATCCATAACTGAGCTTCATGTGCTCAAGGGAAGTGCTGAGCCCAGTATGTGCAGTCAGTCAGAGCTCATTCTAAGAAGAAAATGGAAGGGATCTATAAGTTACTGCCTTGCCTATTGCTCTCCTGACTCTTCTACTTGAATGCATTGCTATAAATGGCATCACACTTAGCATGATCCTCCATGGCTACATCCCCTATTCATGAAGTGCCCATGGAAACCCAAGAGGTACAGAGCACAAAAGAGTGGCTGTGGGCTTAGAAAGTCCCCATGTTCTTCAGACTGCAGAATTGAAGAACTTGTAGCATTTTTTTTTCTAGTTAGACTGTACCTTTAGTAGATGATCTCCAAATGAGCTTTTAGAAGTCCTTAAATTCAGGTATGAAACAAAACTAAAAGATACACTCTGAGGGAGAATTGTTTGCGCTGTCACTCCACTGTGCCAATAAAGCCACCTTGAATCAAGGCTAGAGTAAATGATTGGTTGACCTGAAGACAGAGGGCCTTGGAGGGATTTCTCCCCCTTTTTGGATATGCAAAACAAGGAGATAATCCCTGCCCCGTTCCTTGGATTTATCAGGATTTTAATATCAATTTCTGACTTCTGAGTATTTACAAATACCAGGGCAATTAAGGTAAATGCATTAAATACAGGCAGTGAATGAATTAGGAATGGCCACTTAATTCATTCTGAAAACTGTGCTTGTGCAAATCCTCTTCTCATGAGCATATGGAATGTAGCCCAGTAGGTCCAACATTGAATGAAATTGAAATGCTATTTAAGGATATATATGACGGATAACAAAGGTACAGCTGACTTCAAATCTCTACACCCCAATAAAACATTAAGTATATATGATATCAATAAGTTTATGATATCAGTTTTGCTCATATCTCTCTACTGTCTTTGGAGACTAATTAAAATAGAGATGTAAAAACAAACATTTTTGATGATATACAATTCCCCATTATTATTTTTACATAAAAATAAGTTGACACCTGGAAAGCAGACATTTTCTGAAGTATAGCTAGATTCTATTGCCATTGTATTTTCTACAGGGATTAGCAGAGTTAGAAACTTTTGAGGATGGACCCTTGCCTCATATTGAGCTTTGGGTGTGGATATGAGGACATTGTTGAAACCTTTTACCATTAAGAGGAAGCTAATTTCTCCTGGGCAAAATAGTAGAATCAGTATTCTGATCTTGGCTCTGGTGGAAACATGACATTTTGGTTGGCTCAGAAAACGAAAACATTAACATTAAGGGTGAGTCCAGCAGGGCTGTTATTCATCTGGACAGAAGAATGTGGGATAATAAATCTGAACTTACTTGAAGATATGGAAGAGATGGGAGAAATAACTACCACTCTGGGGGGTCATATGTTCTTTTGAAAGGAACTCTCATGTGCATAAAAGCTTAAAAA
This sequence comes from Mesocricetus auratus, assembly GCF_017639785.1. Classification (NCBI taxonomy): domain Eukaryota; kingdom Metazoa; phylum Chordata; class Mammalia; order Rodentia; family Cricetidae; genus Mesocricetus; species Mesocricetus auratus. The sequence goes on along the minus strand of NW_024429192.1, from coordinate 28,193,446 downwards.
CTCATTGGCTCATCAAGCTGGCCTTTGGTAGAATTCCCTCTTGGTCTGCTGTACAATCTTTGATCTGAGGTAATGTACTCGTACTTCCTAAAAATCTTCTCCCAGATCAACCATGCAACAAAAGTTCCCCAGCACTGCTAAGCCTGCCTACTGTTCTGAGTTCTAATTCAAACAAGTGTTTCTCTTCTTTCCTTTCTCTTTTTCATTTGGCTATTGTTCAAAACCTTAATCATGCTTTTCTCTTCAGCTTTCCTATACTTTCTCTGAAACCCATTTACCTTTCAGGAAGACAGATGATTTCTTACCTCCATTGCTGAACATTCTAGATCTTAAGTTAAAAAAAAAAAGGTTGACTTTCTCTATTCCTTTTTTCCATAATCCTCACCTAAGCAAATGCCTGAAATTACAGTTTGCCTTCCTCTTGCACTCTTTCATTTCTTGAAAATTGACACCATGCTTCTAAATCCCTTTAAAAAATTCTTTCAAAAGGGAACTCACTTACCAATGTCTCTGTGTGTCTCTGTCTCTCTGTTTCTCTCTGACTCTCTCTCTCACGTGTGTATGTGTGTGTGTGTGTGTGTGTGTGTGTGTGTGTGCGCGTGTGTGAGTAACACTCATTCTGTTAATTCTAGAGATAAGAGAGGACTTGAGGGCCAACACAATTAGACTTTAAGCTTCTCCTTAAGACCTTGGGCAAATAGCTTAATCTTTGAGAGTTGTAGTCTTAAAAATCATTACATTAAGACAATACCTGTTGGGGAAGTCCTGTTATTTGCCTGTGCATTTGTCAATAAAGTACTGTCTGGCCAATAGAAAACCTAGACAGGAGGGACTAGGAGTCGAGGAGGATTCTGGGAAGGGGAAACACAAGAGAGTCGACATGTAACGCCGGGTAGGAGCCTGGAAACTTCTCCGGTAAGAAACATACTTAGATTAACAATTATGGGGTAATTACTTAAGGCAGAGCTAGCCAGTAAGAGACAAGCAAGGCCAACAGCTTCATAATTAATATAGCCTCCTGTGTGTTTATTTGGGACTCATGCGGATCTAGAACCAGGCTGGCGCGGCAGAGCCCAGGCGACTGGCGGGGGATAAACCAAAGCGGCTAGCAAAAGAAAAAGCTTCTCTTAACAAATACCATCAAACTAAATTAGTTAACAAAAATGTAAATGGATTTAGCTCTAGAAAAACATTTTTTACTTCAGGCACAACAGGCTCACTTCATTGTTACCTTGGAGTATACATTACCTTATATCTGTAGCTGTAGCAACTAATTGAGTGAATTAATGATGCTATTGTGGTATTAGTAATGAGGCTACTGACATTGCTTAGTGGAAGGGATGTGAGAGTAACACATCCTTCACATGGAAGTCTGGTCCTTGAGCTCTGTTTCTCTCCCCAAACTACAAGTGGAAATAGGAAGTTATCCAAAATTAGAACTCCATTGTATAGCTTCTTTGGGGCTGTCCACCAATAGGGTGTGAGACATTACCAAGATGAAGCTATTTGGGAAGGGCACATATTCTCTTAAAGGTAACATTCACATGTGCTTGTGAATAAGCTCAATGAACCCATTGGCTCACTATGTTGCCTTTAGTGGAATTGTACTTTGGTCTATCATTTACGCTCTCTATAGCTGAGTAGATATTTGTTTGTCTCCCCAAGGAAAGTCAATATATGTAATAATACTATATATTTCCAAGGCAAATATATATGAAAAGTTTCCACAGTGCCTAAATGTGAATGAACACTTACTAAATACTAGATGTGATCATTTTTAATGCTTTGTGTATTGGATGTAAATTTATCTTAGTGCATTACCCATATTTATCTTAATTATCAAATACTTTTTAGTGTTTTTATAAATGGTCCTCCATTTATTATCTCATTTTAAGCCACACTTGTGCTCACAAAATACAGATATTTGATCCTACTTAAGTTTGGAGAACAGAAAATTTATGCCATTATAAGAACACAGTCTCAGCCTCAGATGTTAGGAGTTATGCTGTATTTTCATATGGGGCCAGAAAGGCCACGGTATTTACTCTTCCCTATAAATTATTGTAATGATAATAGGAATGAATTAGTAGTATCTAAGAAGAACTCTGTTTCCACGACATTTTCATGTCTGTAGTTTTATTTAGTCTTCATAAGAAGTCTATGATTTCCAGACTTCAACTACTTCAGGTTTTTCAGTGGTTCAGTGTTCAAATACCAAAAAAGTAATACCCGTTGCAGCTAACATGAGCATGCCCATCCCTTAACATTTAAAATGCCAGTTCCTGGAAGGGACATGACACAAGATTACTCTTCATATGAACTTTATTGGGATAGCAGACCTTCAGGTCTAAGAGATTCATTGGAGAGATATAACTTATAGTATGACTGACAGAGGACGAAGAAGGGAACAACGGGAACATCAGTTCCAGAAACATCGGGAAATTTATTAACACTATGATCATAGATAGCTTGAAGGGAAAGAAACAGAAATCCTTCTGCAATCTGGAGAAAAAGAAATTTTTGACTCACTAAGTTTCAGTGGGGGGAAGGCAATCTTTATAACATGTGATCTATACTGCCCTGTCTTAGGTACTAGGTAGAACCATAAGATTTTCATTCAAAGGGAACAGCAAAGTATACTTTGTTATAGTCTCTTTAAAGTAAAAGATGAGAATAGAGCATCTGTATCTGGAGAGAGAGAGAGAGAGAGAGAGAGAGAGAGAGAGAGAGAGAGAGAGAGAGAGAGAGAGAGAGAGGAGGAGAGGAATCTATGATCTTTAACCATCTAATGATTCCAGTCTGAGAGTTTTCTTCTATCTCAGGGTATTCTTTCTTTCTCCATGAAGGCAAAAATTGACATTCTATATGAACAGGGACATTGTATACTTTGTATACATAAAAATAATAATTAACTTCATAACTGAACCTATGGCCTGATAGTCTTAAATTAACTTTGAGCTTTTGGAAAAAGGTACAATAAGAATGTACTATATTAAATTGATAGGACCATAGAAATCACTAAAATGTTTAAAACAATGCTTTTAATATTCATTTGAATTGTACATATACATATAGATGGTTTATAAAAGCATTTTGAGAGAAAATATGCATATATCAAGTTCTTCATAATATGCTTTTCAGACTTTTGTTATTTTGTATTAATAAGCAAGCAAATAAAATTGCATTTTGAGTTTTCAGATGAACTTCCTTTTATCTACATGCTCTGTGATATATATATATATATATATATATATATATATATATATGAGCATTTTCAGGGGAACACTCCTCCACTGCTGGTGGGAGTGCCAACTCGTATAGCCACTTTGAAAATCACTATGGAGATTCCTCAGGAAGATGGGAATTAGTCCACCACAAGACCCAGCAATTCCATACTTAGGCATATACCCAAAAATGCACATTCATACAACAAGGATCTCTGTCCCACTATATTCATAGCAACATTATTTGTAATAGTCAGAACCTGGAAGCAACTTAGATGCCCCTCAACTGACAAGTGGATAGAGAAAATGTGGTACATTTATACAATGAAGTACTATTCAGCGGATAAAAACAATGAAATATTGAAATTTACAGGCAAATGGATGGATGGCACTAGAGGAAAACATACTGAGTGAGGTAACCCAGTCACAAAAAGAGAAACATGGTATGTAATTATTTACGGATTTTAGAAATGGATCAGGGAGTGCCAGCCTACAATCCCATTGCTAGAGAGTCTGGGAAACAGAACCTTCATCCAGTGACTGATGGAAGCAGAAGCAGACACCCACAACTAAACACTGAACTAAACTCCTGGAATCCAGTGACAGACAGGGAGGACTGATGAGCAACGTGGTCAAGACTGGCCTGGTTTAACCCACAAAAACAGCTGACCTGAAGAAGGGTGAGCTCTTGGGCCCCAAACTAATAGCTGGAAGGCCAGCATGGAACTCATCAAGTACCTCTGAATGTAAGTGTCAGTGAGGAGGCCTAGGCAATCTGTGGGGCCTTAGGTAGTAGATCAGTATTTATCCCTGGCATACAAATGGACTTTGGGTGTCCATCCCACAATATGGAATGCTCTCCCAGCCTGGACTCTTGGGGGAGGGCCTAGGTCCTGCCCTGAATGAAATGACAGACTCTGGAGATCCTCCATGGAGGGCCTCACCCTCCCTGGGGAAAGAAGTGGGCATTGTGTGGGGACTGGGCTACCTGGTTAGGGAGGGCAGCAGAGGAGGGGAGGGAGAGGGAGCTAGGATTAACATGTAAAGCAAGATTATTTCTAATTTAAAGGAAAAAACAAAATAATGCATGCATATGTATTTGTTGGCATATGGCGTGGCAAGGGCACATATATATATGTGACATATAAATGTGGAAATAGTCAACTAAGTGATTTCAGAAATTAAATTCAAGATGAGAGGGGCTGACATACATGCAACATCTAGAGATCCAGGGAATGGTTATTCTCAGAAATATGCTGGGAGAACAGGATCACTTTGGCAGCTACAAGGAGGCAAGGAAACCTAGTAGAGTGAATTCAAAACTAAACAGAATACATGGGAGGAAGAGAGATTAGTTTGAAGATGTTAACTGATTAAGCTGTTTCTGTAATGTGATCTCTACTTGCTCTCATACAGACTTTCCCTCTAAGACTCTTTTGCTAAATCACAGATGTTACAAAGCAGGGAAACTGTAGGTATGTTAATTATGAAAATTGGCTGCTTGTAAAATGTATTTTAGTATATTGCAGTTAAAATGGAAACAAAAAACACATATAAATAAATTGTATAATACCAAAGCAAATGGCTGATTCACTCACAAGTTAGCATGCAAAGATTGTTGATTATACTTAATTTTAATAGCACGTGGCCTTTGAGCTTGCATGGATTCTGTCAATTGGAAAGGTATTTGGAAGGACAGTCATACTACATTACAAATTTTTATTTTTTGTGGATAACAAAGCAGACAGCTAAATTGGCCTAAGGTAGAGTAAAACAATTCAATAAGCAAATTCTTGATGCAGCCAAGCTTTAAAGGTACTCATCAATAAGAATTATATCAAATAACCCTTAACGATTAAACTACATAATGAGAATTAAAAGCTCCAGTGACACCCATTAGTTATTCTACTGTTCCATGGATCCCACTAACATCAATTGCTTTCAGTAAGCTGCACTCTTGAGTGTTTATAGACTAATAAGCCACAACCACTTTTCTTTCTAACCTCACAAAGGTCATTTAATGAGTTAGACACTCTTTACTCTGCTTCCCATCCCAGTCACAGATCTGGTTGGAATATATTGAATGCTGGATGTTATGCCTTTTCTCTGAACAATAAGAACAAGGGGTAACATATCTAGACTTTGATGGAAACGTTGGCACTCCTCTCTTACTTTATGTCATCATTATATTTGTGATAACTTTTAAGTATGCTCCTTCATTTGTTTGATTTTCAAAGAAACAAGAGTGCAGGGATATTAAAGGCATTGTGTGCTTCTCATAAATAAATCAAATTTGCTTCAAACTTATTGAGGTTCCAAAACATACAGTTTTTAATAGTATATAAGATTATACACAGAGAAATATATAAATGGCTTATAAGGTACCTTGTCACAGCCCTTTGCTGGGCTAGTATTCCCAGAATCTATAAAAAAAAATCAGGCTGAGAAAGCCAAGTTGAGCAAGCCAGTAAACCATACTTCAGTATTCTCTGTATCAGCTTCTTCCTGCAGGCTCTTGACCTGATTGTATTCCAGTCCTGTCTTCTTCAGTAATGAGTTATAATGTGGAAGTTTAAATCAAAAATACCCTTTCCTCCACAGTATGTTTTTGGACATGATGTTTCATCACATCCATAGAAACCATAACTAAGTCAACAGTGTGCACATAAAGAACATGTAGGATGGAAAAATTCATGTAAGTTATATATTGTTCTTTTAATTATATATACATTATGGATTATATAATAAAAAATCAAAGAACCATGATTAAGAACAACAGCAAAACACAAAGCAAAACAAAACAAAAAACCCTGAGATAACACTGTGAATCAAGGTACTTCCAAAGATGTCACTGAGTTCAATTTTTTGCTGGCTTTCTACTGCTGGACATGCAGCCTACCCTTGAGATTAGTTTGTTTCTGGAGATTCCCTGCTCAGGTAACAGGCCAGAAGGACACATAGGTGACCTCAAGCAGAGACGCACTGCTGGACCAAAGGTCATCCAGGCCTCATAGACCATAAGACCAGAGAAGAAACAGAAGCCAAGGAACAAAAGTACCCATCCAACAAAGACAAACTAGGAAATCATCACCTAGACCTGTAATTACCCCATCCCAGGTATCTAGACATCAGCTTAAGACTACAACCAACCACAGACAAGGCCATATATCACCACTAGAACTAAGCTTATCCTAGTAGAACAAGCCTTGAAATTTTAAACACAAAAGAAGCACAAGAAAAAGACCTTAAAACCAACTTTATGAAGATGATAGAGGTCCTCAAAAAGAATATAAATACCTTAATGAAATCGAGAAAAACACACAAAGTATCAGGAAGTGAATAAATCACTTAAAGTAAGAAAAAAGTTGAAGGAATTGAATAAAACTGTTCAAGACTTGAAAATAAAAATAATGTAGGAAACACAAACTGAGGAAATTCTGGAAATGGAAAGAAATATGTAAGCAATCAGGAACTAGAGATACAAGCTTCACAAACAAATACAAGAGATGGAAGAGAGAATCTTAGACAATGAAGAAATAGATACACTTGGCAAAGAAAAAGATAAATCTAAAAAAATGTTGACAGAAAACATTCAGGAAACCTGGGACATTATAAAAAGACCAAATCTAAGAAAAAAAGGAATCGAAGAAGAAGAATCCCAGCTCAAGGCTCAGAAAATAATTTCAACAAGATCATAGTAGAAAATTTAGAACACCAAACAGATAAGACCAGGAAAGAATGTCCCCTCCCCACATAATAATTAAAACACTAAAAACAGCAGACAAAGAAAGAAAATTAAGAGCTACAAGGGGAAAGAGCAAATGAGGAATAAAGGTAGACCTGTCTGAATTCTATTCAGTCCGTTAGTGGAGACACTGAAATCAAGAAGGGTCTGCAGATATTGTGCAGACTCTACAAGACCACAGATGCCAGTCAATAATACAGTGCCAGCTAAACTTTCAATCACCACAGAAGGAGAAAAGAAGATATTCAATGATAAAGTCAAATTCAAACAATATCTACCTACAAATCCAGCCCTACAGAAGATACTAGAAAAAACCTCCATGTCAATAAAATAGCTACCCACTACCAGCAACAACAACAAAATAACAGGAATTAACAATCACTGGTAATATCTCTCAATATCAATGGCTCAATCAATATCAATACACCAATGAAAAGACACAGGATAACAGAATGAAAGTGAAACAGGTCTATCTGCCGCATACAAGAAACACACCACACCACTTCAGAGTAAAGTGTTGCAAAAGGATTTTCCCAAGAAGCAAGATGCTATATCTATTCTGATATCTAACAAAAGAGGCTTCAAACCAAAATTAATCAAAAGAGATAGAGAACAACATTTTATACTCATCAAAGAAAAACCCACCAAGATGACATTTTAATTCTTAATATCTATGCACCAAACAAAAGGGTACCCACATTTGTAAAAGAAACATTATTAAAGTTTACACTGTACTGCAGCCTTCACACACTGATAGTTGGAGACTTCAATATGCATTACCACCAATGGACAGATCATCCAGACAAAGACTAAACAGAGAAATATTGAAACTAACAGATATCTACTAAAGCTTTCACCCAAACACAGAAGAATATACCATCTTCTTAGCACCTCAGAGAACTCTCTTTAAAATTGACCAAATATTAGTTATAGAGCAAGTCTCAATAGATACAAGAAAATTGAAATAACCGCTACAACCCTTCAGACCACCACAGATTAAACAATGGATTTTAACAATGGAAACAATAATAAGCCTACAAACTCATGGAAACTGAACAACTCTCTATGAATGACTGGGTTAAACTAGACATAAAGTAATTAAAGACTTCCTAAATTTCAATGAAAATTTATGCACACCATATCCAAACTTATGGGACACAACAGAAGCAATGCTAAGAGGAAGGTTCATAGCATTAAGTTGGAGAGATCTCATACTAGCAACATACCAGCACAACAGAAAGTTGTAGAACAAAAAGAAACAGGACCACCCAAGAAGAGTTGTAATAGGAAAAATAAATGACCCAGAGACTGATATTTGGGTTCAAACTGAAAGACCAGATATGCAAAGCAGCTGTCTACTAACTCTTACCTTTGTCTCAGGCTGAAAGTGTTGTCCTGTCCTCACAAATCCACAGGAGTGAAATACTGTCTTCACCAAGTCCCAGAAGGCAATCCTAGACTGCTGCTTTTTCTCAGCATGGCTGGAGCATAAATCTTCTTTTTGTACCTCTCAGATCCTGGGATTAAAGGCATGAGATTCCAAGTTCTGAGATCACCTTTCTCTTTAAGACTGGATCAGGCAGAGCGTTTTTGGCACATGCCTTTAATCCCACCACTCATGAGGCAGAGGCAGGTGGATCTCTGTGGGTTTGAGGCCAGCCTGGTCTACAGAGTGAGTCCCAGTACAGGTTCCAAAGCTACATAGAGAAACCATGTCCCAAAAAGCCGAAAAAACAAACAAACAAACAAAAAATAAAGGAAAAAAGAAAAAAACACTGGATCAGTTTTGTGTAGTTCAGTGTGGACTTGAACTAACAGTGATCCATCTGCTTGTCTCTGATTCCTGGGATTAAAGGTGTGTGCTACTACTGCCTAGCTTTAAGGCTTGCTAGTATTGCTGCTGAGACTAAAGGTGTGTACCTAACAGACCTGTAAGTTTTGGAATAAATGGAGGCACAAAATGGTCCAATAGCGAAGATTACACACCCATAACCCATTCAGAATCTATAGTTTCAATAGACAAAAATAATCGTTAGATTTATGCATGTCCTTTTTTGAAAAATCAATTTGAAATGTATGTTCAACTAAAAGAGAAGATTCTAAAGACAAGATGACAGAGTTGAAGAAGTGCCTGGATATGAGGTAGAATGCTGCGCTATGAAAGGAGATGTAGACTAGATGACTTTCATTAACCAATAGAATTTAGGAATGTTCAATACCAGCACATTCACACCCAAGTACAAATCATGGGAAATCAAAGTGCCAAAGACAGAAGGAGATATTTGTCAATTTGGGAAACTAATTTGTCCTTGTCCTATTTTTCTTCATATAATTAGGCTTTTAAAAGATGAACCATGTAATGAATGTTATAAATTATCTGCATGTGAATGTCCAGTCTAGACACAGGGATTTAGAAATGTAGAAGGAGAATCCCCTGCCACCACGGAATTTGACATTGTCAATGACATTGTTTTACTTTAAACCTAAAAAATAAATCAATGGAGAAATTTAATTTAGAAATCTTTACTCTATAATAACAAGTAGAAACCTGTTCAATATAACTTTTCCCTAAGAGAGCAATGATTTCTTTGTAACTATAAATTAATAGTTCCCCTACATGTATTGTTTCACAGAAATGATCTGTGCAAGTAAACATCTCCTATGTTTTTTTTCTCAAAATAAAGTCAGAAATAATTGTTTCTGGATGTTATGATATATCCCTATAATCCCAGCACCTTTAAGTGGGGGCAGGAAGATCAGGAATAAGATCAGCCTGGACCACAATAGGAAATCATTGGCTCAAAAAAAATGGTCACTTTTGTGAAATTGACTTGTTAGTAAATGTACATGTAAAGGGCATTAGTTAATTTCTTTTCTGATGTGAAGCTTGATGTCTTAAATTATTTGGCTATATGAGTTCTACTGAAAATGTTCTAATTAGAAGCTACTACATTTGCACATAACCAAATTTCTGGTTTGCATATGCTGCATGAGTACAATATGAAGAAAGCTGTAAGCATATATGTAGATAGTAGATATAGTCATACATGTGTCATTTCTTTTCCCCACCTTAGACCTTTCTCTCAGATTTATCTTTTTCAAGTCAAATACAAAAGGTCAAAAAACCCTCAATTTTACAAACCTCAGGCCAGTGACCCAGGTGAAAGGAGAAATGGCAGAATAAGGAGTTTCTCATCATTCTTGGCCAGACTCTGGGCCATTATAGAAAGTGACTTATTTGGGGGGGAAAGAAAAGCATTAAAATTTCTCAGTGGAGTGGAAAAGAGACAGTTGGAGAACTAGAACTTGAGAGAGATAAACACCCAGATATGTGGCCTTTCTAGTTCTTATACATCTCTCAAAACTAAGACATTGCAAAAAATTTTGAAGAGTATATAGCATTCTTAAAGGTGCTTCTTGTTTCTCAAATGTTTTCACTAGCAAAATAAATGTTACAAACCATATAGTGGGGGCTTTTGTATACCTAGAATTGTTTTTTCAATGAACTGTCAAGGAGTACTTTCATAGATACACTGAGCGGTCAATATGTCTTTACCTTGTTTGTTCTACTTTCTGCCTGGATTATTAAATCTTGAATAATGAATGTGCTTTTTCATTGTTCTTTATTTAACCTATGCCCTATTCAACAAGTTCCGAATCTGTACTTCCTTTCTGAAGAATTTCAACTTGCCTGCCATTTTTTTCTTCCCATACCTCAAAAGAGTAGTGAACCTAGGAGAACTTAATACACTGAAATCAGTTAAACACCAAGGAGGCAGATACGGCTAACTAAACACACCAATGCAGTTGATTTTTACAAAATCTCAAGTGCAAATTAAAACTTAGAATGCTGTTTTTATATATTATAAAACAAATTATGTATAAACTAAGTAAGACAAAGAATTTTATTCATAATAGGAAGGGAATTTTCTTCAAAGCACAGTATCCAGTGGAGAATAAGATGTCAGGGAGAGGGAATTGGAACCCACCCCTGATTGCTAGTTTTCTTTTCAGTATTTGCTGATTTTTAATGTTCTAAGAAGCTTTGCCCTAGTAAGTTTTCAATGATATGAGAAAAGAGCACAAACATTTTGTGATCTAATGAGTAGATGTTCAGATTAATTTTGGATGATTGCTTAACTTGAATACTACATTTTGGTGTTCAGAACAGAAGGTCATCACAGGGCTGTGCTTGGTAAAGTCATTTGTCTCATTTTAAGAAAATTCAAAAATTCTCTTTTTATGTCAAATGACTTAATCTTGCCTGGCAATTATACTATTAGACAATAGGAAATTATACCCTTCTCATAACATTTTTATAGGCTAAAATTCAAAACAATCATGTTTTTGTTTAGTTTTATTTAAGGCTTCCCTAGTTTAAATGAAACCATTCATTGTCATTTTAGTTAGCAGTTATTTAGATCATGAGAGTGTTTCTATAACTCATTACATGCCAATAATAAGCAACAGGAAGACAAAATTAGCATCACAATATTTCTATTTTTAAAATTTCTTCATTTTTTAGACAAACAATGGAAATAACAGTGGAAAATTAGCTTTCAAAGTGGGATAATGTTAGTATGAGTTCCTGGATGAAAATGACAGCAACTGAGTTCCTATAATAAAGAGGTTTATGAACTTAATATGTCATTGATTCATTTAAAACTTGTGTGAAAGATCACATCCAGACAGTTTGAAGAAGTTAGGTAGAGAGAAATATGGAAAACTGAATTTTTGATTTTTGAGTTTAAAGGGGGTGGAGCAAATTTTTTCAATCTACAATTAAAAAACTGTAGCACATATGACCCATTACTACTAAACTGGCTATTGGGAAAACACTTTGGTAAGTCTTTAATTCATACAGAGATAAAACTCTTTCAAGATTTGGTTAAAGAAAGACCTTACCTAAATGAAAATAAAGTCAGAGGCCCAAGTTTTTGGAAGCTTAGTGTTCTTAGTATTGAAATGGTATTCCCTGCACGGGGAAAATGTCAATATTTATATAATCCAATGATAAAAATTTTAATGAATTTATGACCTTACCACTAATAGATCACCATTTTGTTCAATTGATTCAAGATTTAGTGGTGACCACTGAGTTCCATGCTTTGTGTTTGTATAAGTGTTTACAATGTATGAGTTTACATCCAATTATGTGCAAATAATTTTTCCAAATTATAAACTGCCTTTTATAGAGTTTAATCTCAAACAATATTCTTATGATACTTTATTTCTGGTTTTTTTTTTTTGGTTTTTCACAACAAGGCTTCTCTGTATTGCTTTGGAGCGTGTCCTAGAAGTCTGTAGACCAGGCTGGCTTAGAACTCACAGAGATCTGCCTGCCTCTGCCTCCTGAGTACTGGGATTAAAGGCATGTATCACCAACACTGGCAATATTTTATTTCTTAAACTTGTTTTCAATAGGTGGATAAGATTTTTTAAAATAACTTCATGAGTTCCTTATTCTGTTGAAAATTAAGGGTGATAGCATTTACCAGAAAGCCATCATCCACTGACATAAACATAACTTCAGATTTGCAGGATTGAAAATTTCATTTAAATTTAAACCTATATAATTCCTTTAAATAATTGAAATTAAGGTTTTACTTCCTCTTTCTTATAACAATCATATGTACATTTCCCAGGAGTTTAGGCAATTCTGATTCTTTTCTTCTTATATACAGTATGAATATTCATGCTGAAAAGAGAACTATTAAAACAAAGCATGAATTATTTACTGCTGCCCAGAGATGCATTAACTTTGTGCACTATTACTAATTCACAGAGGCTTTGAACACCTATCTGAGGTCAGTTACCCATTCATAATACATGATGCTAAAAATAATGTTCCCTAAAGTGTGCAATTTTCACTTGAGAAAGTCAATACAAATCTAGAGTGATGAATAGGAAGATTGCATATGGGTCAGGAGTGTGAATTTCCCTTTCCTCTGCAGGTTAGAGATGAAACTGTAATTTCTGGAAATGCCCCCTTGGAAAAGGAAATAAGGTCCTTTCTCCCAGGACAGTGTCTTCACACCTACAGACATTTCAGTGACTGGAAGGAAGGGACCAGACGTCATGTTGACATTTTGATAGCCTCTGTGTCATATCACAACACAGTAGGGAAATTCCTGTGGGGTATGTTTAGACACTTTTGCAAGGCACAATTAAGGAAAACTGTTTTCTCTTGAATCTCAGCCAATTCACAAAGCTGTAGCTGTGTTAGGAAGCTTATTCTCCTTTCGGAGGTAGTGTGAGGAAAAGAAACTTAAACCTGAAGCAGACCATTTCTTTTTTGATGAATCTCTCTGAATTCTCACTTCAGTCTGCCACAGATCTGCATCCTAGAAAGGATGGACACATGCAATGAATTCAAGCATATTAATCACCCAATGTAGCTCTCAGTGAGCTAGCAGGGATTTAACTATCAATTTCCCTCTTGTGCATTTGGTAATTTATAGGGAAGTTATATATTCTTTCTCAATTTCAGTTTATTAAATTATGGAGTAAATAGATTAAAACACTAGTGAGCATTTTTAAGGATTGGGGTAGGGAGTAATATGAAGTGCTTATTATGAGAGCTAAATTTTAAGGCCATTCAGTTAAAGTTAGACTTTTTTCTCTATAGTTGTTGGCTATTTTCATTTTTAAATTTATTTGATAATGTGATTAAATTCATGGGCTAGCAGTAAACTTTAAAGCTTTAGGGAGAAGTGAACACTTGTTTTCTTTAATAAGTTGCTAATGGGTAATGAAAGGTGAAAACACACAATGCTTAAATTCAATAAATACTGAAATTTCACATTCAAATTACTTTAAAGAATTGTTTCCCCTGAGTTAGTATAAACAGACAAGTGTGTTGGTCTCTAAGTGTCAACTAACAAAAGGTAGTACATTCTCTGAAATTATACATGACTTATAAGAAAGGCATATGGCAAATGACATTGTTGATTTTTTATTAATATCTCTTTTACTGAAAAAGGAAATATTTAGAAATCTGCAATGTTAATGTATGTCATCTGTATGTGGGTGCCCAACAAGAACAGAATAGGGTGTTGTATCCCCTGGAACGTAAGGCAGTTTTAAACCCTGACAAACCTGAGTGTTGGGTAAATAGCTAGGGTCCTCTGCAAATCTACAAGTATTCTTAACTGTTGAGACATATTTCCAGTGACAGAAGGGAAATTTTACATAGAACATTTTTAAGATACTCACATATTTTATCTCTTAAAAACATAGAATCCAATTTATTAGGCGGGAAGATCATGAGTTTGTAGCCAGCCTAGATTATATACCTAGGTCCAGGCCAGCTGGAGTGGCATAGTTTAGCTATGTTTCAAAATAAAACTAAAATATTCCTAGGGATGTTGATTAGTGGAAGAACACATATCTGACAAGTGTGAAGACTGATTTCGGCCCACAGCATCATACACTGATATAAAAAAATCACTTATTTTCCCACTCACAGTTTCATTGTTATCGTGGTTATTATGTCCTTGAAATGTCTTTCTTTAAATTTGTATGTGGTATTGAACAGCATAGATTTTTTAAAAAGGTTAATCATTACAGACTAATATAGAACAAGTCAAACAGATTTACATGATTCAGAAAAATATGGTCAGCTGATTGAATATGACATAGCAAAAAGGAGTTATGAGGCCATTCCCCACAGGTGCTTGAAAGGTCTTGAGGAGGAGAATGCAATTGCATAGAGGTCTTGGGGGCATGAACATAGCTTGGAGATCCTCAAGTGATAAACTGAAGTGTGATAGTCTGGGATGCACAAACTTTCCATTGCTGGATAAGTCATTGCGGCCATATCTTTTAGAGAATGCGCAAGCATGATTATTTCTTGTTCCTGACAATTAACGTTAATACTTGGTCACATGAATTGGAAAGAGAACTTCAATAGAGCTCAAGGAAGGCTCTGCCTGGGTAGAGCACGAGGCTCACACAGGAGCCGTCCCTATCTCCAGCCCAAGAGTTTCTGGCTCATTCTTTTGTGTGAGTTTTTAAACATACAAAGGTCCTCATGCAAAAGCAAAGTGAACTCTCCTGCCGTCTCTCACATCTTTACAGATTCACCTCTCTACCCAAAGAGTGATGCCATTTAGGGGAGCAGAAAAAGTACCCGAATGACCGCCAAGTGCAGAGGAAGTGAGCTGATTAAAGACGGCTTCAGCTTGGTATTAATGCAATGCTATATGGATAACTTAACATAGTTTTACATAGCCGTATCATAAAGTTGAAAAAGGATATGGGCATTTTATCTTTGCATAGAGTAGCTCACAAAACTGCATAGCAAGACACAATTATCCGTGCTAGTAGACTCCCTTCTCAGTAAAATGTCTTATTAAGATTTCCTCCCAATGCTGTCATAATTAATGCCTCATTTAATAGTTTTCAAAATCCTTACACCTTTTAAGAGTTATTACAAGCCCTATACAATACAGAAGTTTTAATGTATTAATTTAAATTAAGAAAAACTTAAGGATAAAACTCATGAAGGCTCATTACAAGTCAGTAAAATCATAATGGATTTCATTCTCTGTGCGTTTCAGCTTGTAAACTTTCTCTGAAATGAATATTAAAATTGTTTAAAAGATAACTTTTTTAAAATTTCATGTGACAGATATAAATACCTTTAAGAAGGTTGAAATCATAAAAAAGAAAAGCCTTCTACTAAAGTTCTACTTTGACATTCAGTTTGCATTTTTCAGGCAAAGCATTAGAAAACAACTTCTGACATAATCAATGATAATAAACCTTTTCACAAAAGCTTTCTTCGTGTCCCCGCGATGCCATCCCGGTGATTTGTAGAGGAAGAAAAGCCGTGCTTTGCTCCTACAATTCACCTGACCCACTCAAGAGCCACTTTTACACAGCAACAAAGAGATGTCACTCAGCGTGGAATGAGAAAATGTCAAAGAGTAAGGAGCGAATTCCAGTGGTGAAAAGGAAATCTCACCCTTCAAGTGTGTTCTCTCCCACTCTGCCGCTTTGACTTGTCTGTTCGTTTTCACCATTAACTCGACTGGAACCTGTGGACTCCAAACATTTCTGTTTAGCTGAGTCTACCTGATGCTCCATCCTGTACAGGCTCTTTGGTGTCCTGTGGGTCTGTCCAAGGAACAGAAACTTGAGAATCCAGGGAGAAGCTGCCCAGGACAGAAAGCAGAGAAACGAAAGAGCAGGACATTCTTAAACTGGAACATGGAGTCTTCTGGGTAGATGGGTACAGTAAACATGCTTCTTTTTGTTCTGTAAGAGGAAGATGCTTGGAGTGAAATCTCTTTTCTTCCCTGTAGTTACAAACAATGCTTCTTATAAGAGTTTTCCCAGTAAAAGTAAAAGACATCTGTCTCTAAAAGTGACGTTGCAATCTGAGAATTTCATCCTTCAACGTCACATACATTATCACACAGGAGTTGGATTTCTTTCTTTGCCACCTGCTCTCTGTCCATGGAAGACATCAGGTATCTAAGTTTACATAGTGAATAGTGATACTTGGAAACAAAATTCTTTTCCAAATTAAAAGAGCTTCACTAAATACCCTTCCTTATAAATTGCAATTTTAGTACTAAAACTAATTATATTTTCCTGAATCATTTTTGCTAATTCATATTTTAAATAGCCAATTCAGTTCTTATAACATTGCTTGGGCATACATAGGAGCCTGGTACCTTACAAAGTTCATGTAAGGTGGCAATACGGAGATCAGGAAGAAAATGAATCATTTCCTCTTGATAAAACTATTTGTCCATAATTAAATAAGAAATTTATTTAGTTGTAGATGTGATTTTTGTGAATGCAGTTTCCTCATGGGGAACTTCAGAACAGTAGTCTCCAAGAGACACAGATATTGCAAAGTATTGAGTTTGGATCAGTTGCTATACCTGAGGTGTGTTCTTAGGTACCTATATTGGTAACAGGCAAGAGAATGTCACAGGGGCACACTGGGTGATGCCTTTTGAGACATATGCAGGTAGAAGCTCTACATTGTTGCCATATTTAAAACCCCAGTGCTGTAGCATGCCTCAGTTAAAGGGAAAGAAAAACCAGTGTGTGTTTTAGTGGTCGTGTGTTAAGTCTGAGGGTGTACACACGACTTAGCCAATCTGCAAATGAATGTGTGTGTGTTCAGATTTTGGGGATCACGATGCTGTGACAAAGCTCTATATCCCTGTATCACACCCCATGGTAAAGGACTTTCTCCTCACCATTTTCTGAATTTCTCTGTGTAGATATATTTGTTTTGAAGGCAAGGATTTTTATAGCAACTAAGATAGGTAAGTCTAGGTTTATAATTAAAGGCTCTGACCGGCTTAGGTTCAATAAAACAAAGACACTGAGCTGGGAGAAATGATTGCACTCTTATAATTAGGAAATGTATTCCCCACAAAGGGAGGCAGGATGGGAATGAATATTTCTCATTCCTCACTTTTTCCATCTTCCTCGCCTCTCTTACCCTATAAATTAGCAGATTTGCATACATAAAATATACCTAAAAAAACTCAATAAAAGTGTGCTTTAAAAATATGCAGCTAATTATATGAGAATGTTCGTCGCTTTTCCCTATAAGGCAAATGAATATTTATCAAGTTAAATTCTGAGATACTTATTATCTCACTTGCATTTTGAATATAATTATATTGGAAAGGAATTGTTCTGATGGGTATAGGCAGAGATTAAAAGATTTGTATGCACATTTTAAAAATGCAAAATAATCATTGTTACTTTATCATTAACAGAGCAGTTCAATTCTTCCCTTCAGGTGAAAATAAGTTAGCACTGAAACACAGCTCCAAAGATATGGCACTAATTAAGGATGGTCAGAGAAAAGCAGACTTATTTGGATAGGGTGTAATCTAATTTTATAACCAAAGCAATATAACTAGGTGTTTAAAGGAATTATCTAATTTACTATAGGAAACTCAAACATAAGCATAACCATAATTACAGTTTTCTAGCAATATATGTTCTAGGTAGAAACACATTGAACAACTACTAAATAGTAAATAGTCAACCTTGACTTTTAAATGAGTGACATATTTTGTTCTAGGGAAGATGAAACCAGGGAAAATACATACATACATACATACACACATACATACATACATATATGTAACATTTACAACCAAAGAAGAGATTTCCTGTATTTGTCACGTGTTTTAAAGTATCCTCAAGACAGAACTACACACTCATATCCTCTTATCTATTTTTAAGCTTTTAGAAATTCCAGTTTTACTATTATCTATGATTTTATCAACCTTGAGAGCCTATGAAACTATTTTTCTTCGATGAGATAGCCAATGTATATTTTAACCCATAGCAATATAAGAACAAAATAGAACAAATATATAAAATATATTAACACATTTTGAGTAAAAGTAGATTTAATTGCACCAAATAGAATGTGACTTAGCCTCATTTATCTAAAATCTTCTCCAATATTTGTTTTTACATATATCCACTTGTTTTTTGTTTTTGTTTTTTTAGCAAATTTAGTTAGAGTCTAACAGATAACAGAAAGGACGTGTACAATTGAAAAGTCACTGACCCACCCCAGTGCTAACATTACACTTTAAAACTGGGAAGGATTCAAAGTAAAACCGTAAGTGGTGGAGATATTAGAGTGTTGGTCACGGAAAGAGGGAAAGCTTTGTTTTCCAAAAGACTGATTAAAACCCATCTAATTTTGCCTCCAGAGAAATTCATGGCTAAATAGGAATAGAACTATATTATTTCTTAGAAATTAGTGATACAGTATGCTAATAAAGTATAAATGCATATGTGATTTTGTTTGAACTACAGGAAAAGAAAACAGTCTTTTGGAATTTGGAGGATTTAATTATTTTTTATTAATCTCTTTTAATTGAGCAAGGAGTTCCACTTGGGCTTATCAATTTAAGTATTATACTTGCATTCAGTGGACTAGAGTATCCCTTCAGATACTTATGCAGAACGTTTAATATAGTTAATAGGCATTCCACATGAGTAGCTGATTTTGCCAATCATGAAGAATGAACTAATAATCAAAATTTCCCGGCACTATCTTTATTTTTCCATTTAAGGTGTACTTATTATCTTTCTTTGTCCTTTATATAGTTAATTTTCATATGCACTAGCTATATTTCAAGTGTCATGACTTTTTATAATATATGATATAATAAATCCAATAAAATACAAACCATTATCTTACATTAATTACAAATCATACAGCAGTAGCTTAATATTAATTCACACATAAAGATATGTTGAAGAAAAACTATAGATAGCGAGCACTTTTAAAATATCCTTATAAGACAAGAAATATAATAATTTTCCTTCTGGAACAAAGAAATGGTTATTGATTTCAAAAAGGAAATTATTAAATTCATAAGAAAGACTATTTTAAATTGTTTTTAAAAGATAAGCCTGAGTCCTTTGCATTAATAAAGTCATTCTATACCGGTTTTCATTTTCATATCTTTACCGGCTGACTGGTTCCCTTATAATACCCCTTACTCCATCCCTTGAATACGAACGATTTAAAGTCTAGATGCTGTTGTTTTTCCTTTTAGTACAGTCTTACTTATACTGCAAAATGACTGTTTGCATCAAATTTGAACCTCATTCAATTTGTATATTCTTCTAAGTTAAACAGTGTGTACCCCATTTCTGCATGCTTTGTTTTCTATTCAGATAGGAAGCTTTTTAAGCAAAAGATGAATTCTTATCTTTTGGCTTATCCTAGGCTTTTATATAGTCATTTATATATGGTGAAACAATGTTGAAAAATAAAACAATTCAAAGTTTATATGAAGTAAAACAGTATGAGTGTATATTTAAATCAATGTATAAGAGTGGTACACTTGCCATTTCCGTACATGAGCCACATTGCTACAGGATGGAGAATGACTTTCTCCACATTCACCCAACAATAATAAAGTGTTTAAAATGCCCATTTACTAGATATCGAGTCATATCATTCCTGCCACTAACATCCTATGTTTTCCAGTGAAAAATATTGACTCTTACTCTATTGCATTTAGATTTAGTGTTGGTATCACTTTTATTATCTTTTAATTGTTTTCTTTACACCGTTGAATGAGTCTCTGTGTTGTCAATCCCCTACACCCTCCGTACATTCTCAGACACAGGCTGAGCAGCTGGAGCGGCAGAGAAGTACTGCCAGGTTGTGGTGGCAAACACCTTTAATCCCAGCACTTGGGATGCAGAGGTTGGTGGATCTCTGTGAGTTTGAGGTTAGCCTGATATACAGAGGGAGTTCCAGAACAGTTAGGGTTGTTACACAGTGACACCCTGTCTCAAAAAATCAAACCAAACCAAGCTAAAAAAATAAAGAAAAGAAAGAAAAGTACTAACCAGTCAGAAAGACAAGTATAGACATGAAACAGAAGCAGAAGCTAAGAAATTACTTCTCTGTTTCTCTCTAAGAGAGAAAATGAGTATAAGTTGGTTAGAAGAGAAATCAGAAATTAAGAAAAGATAAATAAGGCAAATAAATAGTAATGTGTTAATGACAGAAGATTAGTCCTCTCAATACTGTGTGTTTGTGCACATCTTAGAAAATATGAGACACCTGACTTCATTTGGAAGACAACACATACCAAAAAAAGAAATGCATAAGTTGGCTGTTAGTAAGTAAAAGCTGGTTTATGTTTATAGAGTCATTTATCTATGGAGTTCTGTTCACAAAGCAATGTTACATGTACTTTAACATTTTTACCTTTATGATAAAATTATGGGTTAGGGTTAAATTTTTACCTTTATTAAAAAAAATCTTAGTATTCCAATATAAGAAAATCAGAAAATTTCACTCATTGTAAATATATACATGACAGACCATAATACACATTGTTACTCGAACATAAAAATCAATATGTACAATAAATGAAAACGATCTGAATAAATATTCAGAAATATTTGGTTAAGTAATCTAAAACATCATAGCACATTTTTTTTTTGGTTTTACAAGACAGGGTTTCTCTGTATTGTATTGGAGGCTCTCGGTCCAGCCTGGCCTCGAACTCACAGAGATCCGCCTGCCTCTGCCTCCCGAGTGCTGGGATTAAAGGCATGCGCCACCACCGCCTGGCATCATATCACATTTTAATTTCAGCTTTTCAGTTAACATAATATGTAAAATAGCTTTGTGATACTCTATACTTAATTGTTAAGGTTTGTACTGAAAGTCAAAACATCCAAATAATTTTTTTACGTATGTGCTTTCCCTAATCATTGTTTAGCTGTGTACTCTAGACCTTATATTTCTCCTGATTTGAGAAAGATATTGCCATGGAATTGAGTTTCATCATTTTCTTAGCAACAAAATATAGAAAGTTTTGTCTGTCATAAGACCTCTTTCTGGTTATGGTCCTAGATTCTCACTTTACCTGGATTCAGTCTTTGTCCTTAGTACTTGAAGACATCATCCTGTCGGGAACACTTAAAGACCCTCTACTTAGACCTTAATCTTTTCTTTAGCAGGGAGATTTGATTACTTCTAACTTAATAATAATGTTGGATTTACTTTACTTTATATTTCTCCCAATTAGTTTTCTGGATCCTTTAAATTCTCCCAAACTTGTGAGAAAGTTGAGAGAGAAATAAAAGGAACAAGCTTATTTTAAAAATTGATATTACCATTATCTGTATGTACTTGACTGAAACAATCTCATAATTTGGCTATGTGAAACTTAGTTTAATTATATGAGCACATGAGGTTTCATATTTTATTTTAATTTTGCTGACATCTTCTATAGGTAATTGAACCTGAGGCCACACATGTAGTAGCAACTGACCCAAGTGCTCAGCAATGATTTTGCTATTTTTATTTGGTGACTAGGTGTCACTAAGTTTGCAAGTGTAGCAAGTGTTGAGCTTGTGATACGCTTGTTCCAGGATCCAGAGGAACTGGAATTAGAGGCCTTTGCTGTAAAGCCCACTTTACTATTACACATTCCTAATTGAGCACGATTTTATTGCATATGTGATAGGATTTGAAAATGCATGAAGGAAGACTGCAGAATGAGGCCACTAAGCAGAAAGTTACAATTGTCTTAATAACAAATACAGAATTTTGTCAATATTTCTAAATCTTAAAATGTAGACTTAAGTCTATCACACTGAAATCTCTTTGTACCTACAAGTAGATATACTACTATCCACATATTTATACAGAATATGTTTGAGGCTACACTTAAACTATGGATCATCCTGTCTCAATCTACCAAGTTGTATAATTACAGATATTCCACAATGTTTGATTCTTATACTGTTTTTAAAAGGCAAAACAGTAAGAGTTGTGAAGATTTTTCTTCTCCAAGAAACTGCTTTATAGTATAAATTATGTTGACAATTCCTCAAAATTGTTAATATTTATGAATAAAGTTTCAATTTAATTTATATAAACACTTAACCTGTTGGAGAAGCCCAAAAAAGTATATCACCCAAAATTTTTGTAGCTTTAAATAGTTTAGCAATAAAAATAATTATACCAAGGACTAAGCTCCTCCCCTTATATTAAGTATCCACAAGGCAATCCAGTGTGAGGAATAGGTTCTTGGAAGTTAGCCAAATCATTGGGATGGTGGATGGCAGGAGGGAAGGGAATGAAAATATGGTTGGGATGTAAAATAAATGGATAAATGTAATTAATAATAAAAAGAATAATTATACTAGCTTTAAATTCTCTTATTATGAAAATATAGAAGCAGCCAATAGTCTACAAACTTTTAAAGCAGCATTTAAGTACAATTTTCACAGAAAATGAACAGAAATACATAGCTCTCAAACAAACAGTGAGGATAATATTAGAAAGTAATCATACCAGAGGGGCCTGCCTATATTGAGTGTTGGGAGCTCTAGCTAGAAGCATCACATTAATCTCAAATTGTCAATTCACCACCAGATCTTAGCCACCCAGGAGCTGCCTTAGTATGAGAAGTAACTTGTAAAGCTTTGCTTCCAGGCCAGGTGAACAATAGGGACCATTTGCCATTTGTCAAGTGTGTGGGAGAATTGAGTAATTGAAGAGAAACTGAACACTTAGTCCTAGTCTTGCTTACCTAGAGGTACAAATTGATTCCTACATATGGCACAGGGTCACTGGTCAAGAAATTACACAAAATACAATTTACTTCCTTTTCATTCCAATCAAAGCAAACAAATTCTTTATATTTTATTCCAGGAGTTAAGAGACTCATTTCATTGAAGAAGAGCTTAGAGAATCACCTGGGAAAGCAGATGACTGAAACAGAAAGATACGGTAAGACAGGAAAAGAGAAACGAAAAATGAAAACAGAAAAAAAAATCTCTCTGAGCAATTGGAAATGACACACCAAGTTATAAAGTACCAGGACACGGTTATGTTTTAGATTATTGAGGAACTAAATGAAAATGCTTGAATCAGTGAAACAATGCTAGAGCATGAAATAATACTAAAATCTGTGGAAAATAACTAAACAGGAACAGAAATTGCATTTAAGAAACAATGTGGTCTGTGTACTTAAAAGCATGATAATTTAATTATAGGAACAAGATGAATTAAAATAGTCAATAACCATGCCATTCAGTGTGGCACGCAAAAAGATGTAGATGTCAACGTGTTAAAGAAAGTTAAGAGGAAACATGAACAGATTTTTAAGAGCTTCCATACAGAGAGGGGTGTGAGGAGAAATAGGACTTCAGAGTGTAATTAATACTAATTTAAGGTGCTTCAGGACACAAACATATAAACACCTAGGTAGCATATCCTGACTACAGATTTAAACAAGAACCAATATGTACCTAATCAAATCAAGAAGAATTTCAAAGACACAGAAAGCAATTGTTTTTCAAACTTTGCTGAGGGTCGATCCCAGAGCTTCGTATATGCTAGGTAAATACTCTAACACTTAGCTACACTCCCAGTAATTCTTCCCCGAGGCAATTATGAATTATTCTTGGAACATCTTCCCTGCATGCCGGCTGGTGTGAAATGGCTTCCCATGGCTCAATTTTGACCCCATGTCTCAGTTTCACGATGCCTATTCCTGACAATACTGGCTGGGAGGTTTGTGGTTTTGTTATTATTGTACTTAGATTAGTTGTTTCTTGATAATATCAACCTTCCAGCCACTAAAGTTGTGAATGTAGTGTGTCAAATCCACAAAGACATTAAATCAGTAGATGGAACCAAGGCTATAAGCAAATCAACCTTAAAATCAGGAGGTGACCCTGGACTATTAAAGAAGCTAAATGATTGAGATAGGATCAACTGGTCACTGCTGTCTAAGGACATGCTAACTGAAAGGATGCCAGAAACCTCTAATTAGGATCTAGAAGCTAGAAACTGAGGGAAAATAGATTCTCTTCTGGCATTTCTAGAAAGGAATACTTTTGTGGTGAGACCTTGATTTAGACAACCAAAACCCATTTTAGACATTTAATGCCTAGAGCTCTAAATGAACTCATTTCTGTTGTGTGCCAACTCCATCTATAACACTCTGTTATGTCATCAAAATAAATATAGATTTATAGACAAAGTTCTGTTATCCCTGCTTATTTATCTAGACAACTGAACTAAAGCTTTCCATTGATTAGTTGGCAATACTGAATAGAGATACATCCAATTATCATCATTCTTTATTAACATAAGTGGTTCCAAACCATTCTGTATAATCCTAAATTTGGGATTTGAATCATATCTTTCCCACTTCCTATACACTAAAGCATTTAAATTATAATTTTCTCAAAATCTTTAAAATGAATTGTCTCATTTAATGTTTTTTAGTATATAATTCATATTGTGGTTAAGAAACAAATTGTGAAGCCTGTTTCTTAAAAGAACCAAAGTGTCAGACATGGGATTCCAGATAAATATGAAGAAAGCAATTTATGCTGTTCCAGTCCCGTGATAAATAAACTACCACATACATACAGAAAGTTTGATATTTCAAATGTTACATATGCTCCCAGACACATGTTAGAATGCTCAGTGGCAAACTGTGGTGCTACTTTCATGTGAAATGACTAATTGAATGATATGATTACAAACAGACACAAGATGCAAAAAAAATGGCTGGTCATATTGGCAGCTTTATTTGAAGTGCATTCAGCAATCAATATTGTACGTATTTCTTGTGTCAATGCATGAATATTGAATGCATGCAGTTTTAAAATTCTGATTACATTTGTTTACTGATTTCTATGTGCATGTGCACACAGACATGTTACTCAGCACATGTGGAGATCAAAGGAAAATTTTAAGAAGTCAGTTTTTTCTTCCTAACACGTAGGGGCGGGAGATCACACAGACATCTTCAGGCTTGGTGACAGTTGTGTTTACCAACTAAGCCAACTTGCTGGTGGTATTTTAAAAAATCACTATGATTCTAAATCATTTCCTTTTATAACATTGTCACTTTCATGCAATACTAGAGGAGATGAGCATTTTAAAAGCAAAAGATTTGGCATATACACAGAAAAAGCTTAGCGAGTTTGCAGGAAAAAACATCTAAAAGTCCCTTTATTTTTAAATGTTTTTTATTATATATTGAAATTAGAAACAAGCTTGTTTCACTTGTCAGTCCCAGCTCCTTCTCCCTCCACTCCATACCTACTCCCCACCAGCTCCCCCCGCAGCCCTCCACCCAATCTTCAGTCTGTTTCCCAGGGAGGGTAAGGCTTCCCCCAAGTGTCCAGATTGAGAGAGCATCCCTCATTGTGGGATGGGTGTCCAAAGTCCATTTGTGTGCCAGGGATATATACTGTCTACTACACAATGCCCCATAGATTGCCTAGGCCTCCTCTCTGACACCTCCTCTCTGACACCCACATCAGGGGGTCTGGATCAGTCCCATGCTGCCCTCTCAGCCATCAGTCTGGGGTCCAAGATATCCCCCTTGTTCAGGTCACCTGTTTCTCTGGGTTTCACTAGCCCAGTCTTGACCCCTTTGCTCATCACTCCTCCCTCTCTGTCACTGAGTCCCACGAGTTCAGTTCTTAGTTGTATCTTTGTGTGGCTTGGGTGTCAATGTTATTGAAGCCTCATAAAAAGAGTTTGGCAAAGACCCTTCTGCTTCCATTGCATGGAATACTTTGAGGATAATTAGTATAAGCTGATCTTTGAATTTCTGGTAGAATTCTGCACTGAGGCCATCTGGGCCTGAGCTTTTTTTGGTTGGGAGTCTTTTGAAGACTGTTTCTAATTCTTAGGTGTTTTAGGTCTATTTAAATTGCTTATCTGTTCTTGATTTAATTTTGGCAGGTGATATCCAGAAAATTGCCCATTTCTTAATCTTCAGAATTTTACGGAGTACAGATTTTCAAAGATTGACCTGCCGTTTCCGTGGATTTCCTCAGTGTCTGTTGTAATGCCCCCCTTTTCATTTCTGATTTTGTTAATTCGTGTGTTCACATTTTGCCATTTGGTAAGTTTGGATAAAGCTTTGTCAATTTTGTTTATTTTCTCAAAGATTCTTTGTATTGTTTTCCTAGATTCTACTTTATTGAGTTCAGCCCTCTATTTGATTATTTCCTGACTTCTTTTGCTTCTTTTTGTTTAGAGCTTTCAGTTGTGACTATTCTCCAGTTTCTTCATGTGGGCACTTAGTGCTACGAACTTTCCTCTTAGCACTGCTTTCAAAGTGACACACAAGTTTGGGTATGTTGTGTTTTCATTCTGAATGAATTCTAGGAAGTCTTTAATTTCTTTTACTTTTCTTCCTTGACCCAGGAGTGGTGTAATTGTGTATTATTCAATTTCCATGAGTTTGTAGGATTTCTGCAATTTGTGTTGTTGTTGAATTCTAACTTTAAAGCATGGTAGTCTGATAAGATACATGGAGTTATTCCAGTTTTTGTGCCTGCTAAAGTTTGCTATGTTGCTAAACATGTGGTTGATTTTTGAGAAGGTTCCATGTGGCACTGAGAAGAAGGTATATTTTTTTGTGTTTGGATGCAATGTTCTATAGATATCTGTTAAACCCAATTGGGTCATAACTTCTATTCATTCTATTGTTTCTTTGTTAAGTTTCTGTCTGGTAGTCCTGTCTAGTGGTAAGAGCGGGGTGTTGAAGTCTCCCACTATACATGTGTGAGGTTTTATGTATGGTTTGAGTTTTAGTAATGTTTCTTTTATGAATGTGGATGCCTTTTTGTTTGGGGCATAGATACTCAGAATTGAGATTTCACTTTGGTGGATTTCTCCTGTGATTAGTATGAAATAACATCCTTCATCATTTTGGATTGACTTCAGTTTAAAGTCTAGTTTGTTAGATATTAGGATTGCTACCCCTGCTTGTTTGTTGGCTCCATTTTATTGGTAAATCTTTTCCCAACTGATGCTGCAATGATAAACAGCTCACTTATTGAAAGTATAAGTAAGCATTTATTGTAGAAATTACTCACAAGAGAAAAACAAGCAGCCCAGATGAGCTGAGCATTTTTCTGCCACCAACTGGAAGCCAGAAAGAGAAAGAGATGATCTGCTGATTAGTCTTTTATTCCTTCCTCCATACATGCCCCTAGCCATGCCCAAAACTGGGCCTGGCTAGTGACGTAGTTCACCGCCTATGTCCGTATATGTCTTTAGTCATGCCTAAAGTGGATGTGGTTAGCTGTGTGGTAAACCGCCCTTTTATTACCTCATCAGTATGTGCCTCTAATAAGTCACATGGCTAATGGTGGAGTACTGTTTCCTCCTACACCTCCTACACCCAACCCTTAATTCTGAGGTAACATCTGTCTTTGAAGCTGAGGTGTTCTTCTTGTATGCAGCAGAAGGATGGATGGATTCTGTTTTTGAATCCATTCTGTTAGCCTGTGCTTTTTATGGGCAAGTTAAGACGGTTAATATTGAGGGGTATTAATGACCATTGATTGCTCATTCTTGTTTGTTTTGGAATGGTTGTTGTTGTTGTTGCTGGAATTGTATGTGGATTTCCACTTCTTTTCCCTGCTGTCTGTTGGTAAAGTGGGATTATTTATTGCCTATGTTTTTCTGGTTCTAGTTAACTTCTTTGGATTGGAGTTTTCCTTCCAGAACTTTCTGTAAGGCTGGGTTGGTAGATAAGCATTGTTTAAATCTGACTTTGTCATGGAACATCTTGTTTTCTCCATCTAAATTGATTGAAAGCTTTGTTGGGTATAGTAGTCTAGGTTGGCATCTGTGGTCTCTTAGTACTGACGTAATATCTATCCAGGACCTTCTGACATTCAGAGTTTCCATGGAGAAGTGGACTTTTTTTGTGGTCCACTCTATTTAGTAATCTGTAAGCTTCTTGTACCTTCATTGGCATATCTTTATTTAGGTTGAGAAAGTTTTCTTCTGTGATTTTGTTGAACATGTTTTCTGCCCCTTTGAGATGGGTTTCTTCACCTTCTTCTATACCTATTATTCTTAGGGTTTGTCTTTTCATGGTGTCCCATATTCTCTTGATATTTTGTGTTAGGGATTTTTTGAACTTAAGATTTCCTTTGGTCGATTAATATTGGGGAAGTCCTGTTATTTGTCAATAAAGCACTGTCTGGCCAATAGGGAATCTAGATAGGAGGGACTAGGAGTCCAGAAGGACTCTGGGTAGGAGAAACATAGGAGATTCAAGATGTAACGCCATGTGGTAGAATCCCGGTAAGAAACATACTTAGATGAACAATTATGGGGTAATTACTTAAGTCAGAGCTAGCCAGTAAGAAACAAGCAAGGCCAACAGCTTCATAATTAATATAGCCTCCTGTGTGTTTATTTGGGACTGATGCGGCTCTAGAACCAGGCTGGCAGGAAGGCTTTCTCACAAAGAAAAAGCTTCCTTTTACAGATTAATCTATTCCTTGTAGTGTGTCTTCATCACCTGAAATTCTCTCTTCCATCTCTTGCATTCTGTTGGTTATGCTTGTATTTGTAGTACCTGACAGTTTTCCCAGTTTTTTATTTCCAGCATTCCCTCAGAATGTGTTTTTTTTTATTTTCTCTATTTCAGCTTTCAACCCTTGAACTGTTTGAGTTGTTTCTTATAATTTTTTGCTTGTGTTTTCTTGCCTTTCTCGCATTTGTTGGATTTTCTGTTTGTTTTTTCTTACATTTCTTTAAGGAATTTTCTCATATCCTCTTTGAGGGCCTCTATCATTTTCATGAAGGTGCTTTTAAGGTCATTCCTTTCTGCTTCATCTGCATTGGGGTGTTCAGGTCTTGTTGGTGTAGAACCTCTTGACTCTGGCAGTGTCATATTTGTATTTCTGTTGTTGAGTGTGTTGTTATATTGCCTCTTCTCCATCGCTTCTTCCAGTGGGTGCAGAAAGAGCCTCTTCATCCCCTGATGGGTGGTCAACCAGGGTTCCCTTTCGGTGGGTGCAAGCAAATCCAATACTCTCTAGCCTCTGCTCTCTGGCCTCTGGACTCTGCTTTGAGTGGGGGTGGGAGTAGACTGGCTCTCTCTGAAGGCTCCGGGTCACTTGGTCTTCCAGGGGCCAGTAGGCCTGGCTGCAGTCTCCAGGCCAGGAGATCTAAGAGAGGGAGAGTTGGAGGAATTCGGGTGCAAGATCTAAAGGTCCCTTTATAAGCAGGAATTGACCCTGTGTTTTGTTGAATTGTCACATTTGTTCTGTAATGGATTAAGGGTGAAGGTAGAGATTAGATGGTAACATACAAAATATTAGTATCACATAGACATAAAATCAAATCTTTTATTCAAAATAATATCTTAACTGTGTTTAAAACCAAGATTTTTAATGTCAAAATAATATTCCACATTATATTATTATTATTATTATTATTATTATTATTATTATTTTGGTTTTGCAAGACAGGGTTTTTCTGTGTAAGAACCCTGGCTGTCCTGGATCTAGCTATGCAGACCAGACAGGCCTCAAACTCACAGAGATCTGCCTCCCTCTGCCTCTTGAGTTCTGGGATTAAAGATGTGTCAACCGCCTGGCTATTAAGCCACATTAAAAAGTTAAACATATTTATGAAGTTCCTGATCAATATTGTCCTGACTCTAACTAAATAGACAATGCATATAATTGACTGCAGCTTGACTCTGATTTTGCTTTGAAGAATGAAAATAACAGGGCAACATCAGAAATATGTATTAACACATTGACTAATATAAAATAGGTCTAAAGGACACTGAAGATTATTGATTCCTTTTATTGACACCAGAAGATTCTCTTAAACTTCCTTAACTATATTCTTGGAATCAAACATGGAATGCTATTTAGGAAAATATATATTTGATTTTATTTTAAATGTTTCACTTTTGAATGACAAATTAAGACATCATTTTCTTCAGGTCTGCCACAGGCACCTGAAAATATCTCAGTGAATATGACTATGGGGTGTAAAGTAGCTAGCAAAGACACAAATCTCACTTTCAAATTTGACTGTTATAAAAAATATTATTATTTAGGAAATATTCTGGTTCCTGTCTTCACTCAAGTCAAAAATTTCTGTTCCATGAAAAAAATCTTATATTATGTATCAATGTATGTAAAAATTGAGAAAATATCTAAATATGTTACAAGTAAGCAAACAGAAAAGAAATGCCTGGTACATGTGCCTTTCAACTTGTTTTGGTGTGAGTACAAATTTTTGTCATATATATTCATCAACTTTAGATAACATAGATTATAATCAGCTACCCCACACACACACACTTAAAAGGAATCTACTTAGATTAACCTTGAATTTTTTTTCTTGGTCGTCATACTTAGGGATTTAATTTTGACATCCTCAAAGCATAATTACATTGAATATGCATTGCAAATTCATATTTATGTGATTGGTAGCCCATTACAGCAGACAATAGCTCAATTCAAGGATAGAAATAGATTAGCAAGTAAAGTCTGCAGGCCAGCTTATAGGAAGTTGCCTGTCTGTGCAGGGGGACATCTAAAGGATTCTAAGCATCATAGGGCCACGAGTATCTATTTCCTACATAAAATGCTTCAAACAGCTGCTCTCTTTCTATCTGTAACTTTCCTTTTCCATGTTCGTTCATATTTTTGGATGTCATGAGGGGAAATCCTTGATTAGAAGACAGTGGTCTTCAGCACCTGCTAATCTCCTTTAAAACAAGGGGAGTGTTTGCCAGGCCAGGCCATCTGCAGGCAGCAGAGGGCTAGAGTGGCACCAGGGGGCAGGATGTAGTGGATATTAAAATCCGCATATCCTGAGTCTTTGAATCAAGAGGGTCTCCTGCATTGAACACTTGAGTGGAGTCTCCTAGCAGACAAGGAAGCCATGTAGATGTGTAATTAAAGGAGTCCATTATGCTTTGAACACAGTGAGACTGTAGCTGTTTCTAATTCCCATAGACGTGAGCCAGCTCCTTGTGCCCCTGGCAGGGTGTGCATCATTCTCCAGGAAGTACATGGCTACTGTCCTCTGTGGGAAGGCCCTGAAAGGAAAAGCAGCTATATATTGTTGAAAAGGATGTGTAGTGCAAGCCAGCACCTGGGCTCTCATAACATTTATGCTTACCAAACCTGGCTTAAAATCCAATTAAGGATTTGTGGGAGGGTGCATTTCAAGTGTTTGCTTAGAAAATGTGAATTCTTGGAGCACAAGTTAAATAATAATATTAAAAATAAACAAACTGAGTTGAGCCCTAAGGAAAACCAAATCAAACAAAACCAAATGAAACCAACAACTGCTATAGTTTTCTTTATCAAGGATAAAATGTGGCTATGGTTAAGCAAATTTCATCATTATGATATTAATCATTTCAATATTTAGCTGAAATTTTCAGTTTTTATTTCCCAGATCTCTAACTTTATTGTATCTTGAAACTGAATAAAAGTGCTTGCAGTTCATATGTGTTATGCTAAGACCCATGCTACAGGGTGATGATATAAAACAGGAGCAGATAGAAATTGTCCATTCTTCCATAAAATGTAGAGGTTAGGAGTAAATGGTAAACAAGAGGGAGTACAAAATAGTTACTATGGAAACAGCAAAAAATGAAATGAAGCAGCATGAATACCATGGATTAGCATCAAAGACAGTGTTTTTATTAGTAAAACAGTAAAAATTTAAATATGAGGATATTTATAAAATCTACTTATGGCATGTTGAAAATATTTTTAATGAGACATTATGTATCTCCTTAAAAGTGTATCACAAAACTTTAAGAAAATATTTTGCAAATGGTTATTTGTGGGATTAAGTGGCAATGTTTATTAAAATATATTCAATGGCTGTATTATTTGCAATGTATCCCAGAATCAATTCACAACTTACAGAAATTAAATACTAATGTTTTATTTTGCTTAGTTTTTGAAAAAAAATCATTTTCTTATGTGAAAAATTTAATATAGTTGAAAGGCTTTGATTATTGTACATTATAAATTAAGTAAAAAAAGACATGATGTTAAGAATGGCAGGATCAAGTAGTACATATTTCATGATAAAATCAGGTGAATTTTAACAATATTACAATTTTAAAGCCTGCTTTAAGAATATATCAGAGAAGGATCAAATCTTGATAATAACTTGACATCAGATTATAAATCAAAATTATCTCCTTAAAAGTATTCAGCTAATTCTTTTGTCACAGACTTCATGCTCCAATTAAGAAAATCTGTAGTCATAAAACTGAGGGTTCTGCCAATGACTCATCCTCATATTTACATGCATACATATATATTTAGAAGTATATATACACATATATATAGCATATACACATATCTAGTATATACATATATAAGCATATACACATATATAGAAACATATGCATATATAGAGAGAAGTATATATGTATATATACATATATAGTATCTACACATATATAAGTGTATACATATATGTATAAATACATATATATATACATATAAAGAAATCAGTAATGCTATTAAAGGCACAGTGGAAGCAATCATAGCATAATGTGTGATTGGTGACCTGAGACAATTGACTGCAAGTAGTCATAATAAATATACTAAACATACAATTGGGGATAATATATGAATCTATGACCAAGCTAAATTATCAAAGGCAAAAACAGTCCACTTTTTGTCACATTTATAGTTACCTTCATGACCCTTATTATTGGTTTCATTTTTATTTTACGTTATTTACATACCAACCCCAATTCCACCTCCTGCCCTTCTCACCATCCTTACCTCTGCTCTCCCCACCCCCATCCACTCATCAGAGAGGGTAAGGCCTGCCTTGGGTGCCGGGATCTGGCCTGTATCAGTCCCATGCTGCAGAGGTCATCTAGTCCAGATTGAAGTCTTTGGGGCTGCTATGGGAACCAGCCGAACAGCCCCAGGTCTGACTTTGAGTCAAGGAGTATGGATGAAAGATATAGATACCCAACGACATCTGGTTATCTCAGGAGGGTTCTCAGTCAATACTGGAGACCAAGGTTTATTCCAGAATCATCTTAAATAACTTTCTTAACCTCAGAAGACATCGGTTATCATGTATAAAGGGCTGAATGGGAAAATTTTCTTTAATTGTAGAGATACTCCTAAGCTGCATGTACTCAAGCCCTCACACCACATAAAGGCACTCTCGCCAGCCTTCAGGGATCACTAGCCCTCAGGGTGGGTGTGGATTTGCCCAGGGCCATGGTTTTTTGTTACACCAACTAGGAACCATTCTCCACCTTGGCCAGGTCATCCAGAGGTAACCAACAAATATCTAAAAGACAATAGAGTTCTAAGCTCCTAGAAGTTTGTGGTTGAACTGAGGCATATTTCTTAAATATTACATTTGTGGGCCCCAACACTTGGGGCATCAACAATGTCTGGCATACCTAGTTGAGGAAGGACCAAGCCACTCCCACCCTGTATCAACACTGAACAAGGTATCCCACCTTAGGGGATTGATTCCAAAAACCTAGTTCATGCCACTGGGATGGGTCCTGGTGCCACCAACATGGGCACCCACAACAGATCAAGTCATATAACTGTCACCCACATTCAGAAGGTCTATTTCAGTCCCATGCAGGTTCCCCAACAGTCAGTTTATACCATGAGCTCCCTGTAGTTCAGGTCATTTTTCTCTGGGGTTTTCCCCATTATGCTCTATACCCCCCCTTATCATATGATACCTTATAGAACCTACATCCAGTAACTGATTGAAGCAGAAGAAGTGGCCCAAGGACTGCAGTTCAGTTAAAGAGAGGGAATAGGGAATCATATGTTTTAATTTTTATAAAAGTGTTTTAATGATATTGTCTACAAAATCATGTGGACAGCTATTTTCTTGTCCACATAATTCCAGTCTGTGGAATAGGGGCCAAAATAACTTCAAATACCTCAGTCTTCCACCTGAGATTACCTACTGGAACCTCCTGAAACTGAGAAGCTTCTGTAAGGCAAAGGACACAGTCAACAAGACAAAAAGGCAGCCCACAGAATGGGAAAAGATCTTTACCAACCCCACATCAGACAGAGGGCTGATGTCCAAAATATACAAAGACCTCAAGAAGCTAATCACTAAAACACAAAATAATTCTACTAAAAAGTGAGGTATAGAACTAAACAGAGAATTTTCAGTAGAGGAATCTAAAATTACTGAAAGACACTTAAGAATTTGTTCAACATCCTTAGCCATCAGGGAAATTCAAATCAAAACAACTCTTAGATACCATCTTAAACCTGTTAGAATGGCTAACAGGTTTATGCTGGAAAGAATGTGGAGAGAAGGGAACACTTCTCCATTGCTTTTGGGAGTGCAAACTTGTACAACCACGTTAGAAGTCAGTATGGTGGTTTCTCTGGAGAATGGGAATCAGTATATCTAAGATTTAGCAATTCCACTCTTAGGCATACATCCAAAAGATGAGAATTCATAAAACAAGGACATCTGTTCCACTATGTTTTTTGTTTGTTTGTTTGTTTTACGAGACAGGGTTTCTCTGATTGTTTTGGAGGCTGTCGGTCCAGCCTGGCCTCGAACTCACAAAGATCTGCTTGCCTCTGCCTCCCGAGTGCTGGGATTAAAGGCATGCGCCACCACCGCCCGGCTGTTCCACTATGTTCATAGCAGCATTATTTGTAATAGTCAGAACATGAAAGCAATCTAGATGCCTCTCAACTGAAGAGTGGATAGAGAAAATGTGGTACATTTTCACAATGGAGTACTATTCAGGAGAAAAAACAATGAAATCCTGAAATTTGCAGGCAAATGGATGGCACTACAAGAAACCATCCTGAGTAAGGTATCCCAGTCACAAAAAGACAAACATGGCATGTACTCCCTCATATATGGATTTTAGACATAGATCTGGGGAGTGCCAGCCTACTTTCCCATGGCCATAGAGTCTGGGAAACAGAACCTTCATCCAAGGATGTGGATATTAGACATAGGGAAAAGGATTAAGAGCCACCAATCCACACCTCTGGAGAAGCTAGGAAACAGGGAGGACCATAAGAGAGACATACATGGTCCCCCAATGAGGGGAATGGGACAAGTGCCTCTGAACAAATGGAGAGCATGCAGGCAGTGGGGAGGGTGGTAGGAGAAAGGAAGAGAGAAGAGGAGGGGGGAGGAGAACATGAGGGATTAGGAAGATTGAGTGGGGAGAGGAATAGAGGAGAGCAAGAAAAGAGACACATTAATAGAAGGAGCCACTACAAGGTTTAAAGAGAAATCTGGCACTAAGGAATTGTACAGAGATCCACAAGGATGACCCCAACTAGGACCTTAAGCAATATTGGAGAGGCTACCTTAAATGTCCTTCCCCTGTAATGAGAATGATGACTACCTTAAATGCCATCCCAGAGCCTTTATCCAATAGCTCTTGGACCCCAGTCTGACATTTGGGGAACCAACATAGAACCAAACCAGTCCCCCTGAAAGTGGGTGTCAGCTAGGAGCACTGGGAAATCTATGGGGCCTCTGGCAATGGAACCAGGATGTATCCCTAGTGCAGAAGTGGACTTCGGGAGCCCATTTCCAATGGAGGGATACTGTTTTAACCTAGATACACAGAGGAGGGCCTTGGCCCTGCTCCAAATGACTTGACAGATTTTGATGATTCCCACATGGAAGTCTCACCCTCCCTGGGGAGTGGATGAGGGATGGGATGGGGGAGTCTGGAGGGAGCTTGGGAGGGTGGGAGGGAGAGAGAACTGGGATTGATATGTAAATGATATTGTTTCTAATTTAAATAAAATTTATTTAAAAAAAGAAAAAAATCAAATGGAAAGGGATGCTCAAACTATGACTTGAAGAGTCTTAGTGAGATTGCATCTCAGGATGCTGTCCAGGAGACACTGAATTTTCATAAATTATGAATACATGTGACTGTGGGGTTAGGGTGTGTAGGGGTGCCAGAACCCATGAAGGTCAGAAGTGTAGGACGCCCTTTAGTTGGAGTAACAGGCAGTTTGTGTTTTCCTTGTAGGGTGCTGGGACTCAAACTTGTGACCTTAACAAAAGCAGTTCGTGCTCTTTAATGCTGAGCCATGACTTCATTCCCAACACTGAAGATTTTACTGGGTGACTTAGGGAAGAAATTCTCAAGATGGGCATGGATAAAGATAGGTCATGTCTAATTTCCTGCTCTATGGCTTATGACACCTTGCTGGAAGTCTTTTGTATTGGGAAAATATGAACACAAGCAAAGGACAATAAGAATACATGTGCTTTGTATGAATAATTTATGAATTAAAATGGGGTACTTTTCATAAATTAATGTTTTAAATCAGGAAAAAATTTAAATTCAAAATAATATTTCTTGGTGTAAAGAAGTATTTTCTCTTCTGGATGTGTAATGCCAATCACCCTACATATCCCCAAATTAATGCTGTTAAAACACATACAATTTCAACTTAACCTTCAGATAGAATGTTTCCAAGGTTTTGAGATCTGGATAATCATAACTAATCAACTATATGGAAACTAAAAATTGCTGAGCCTAAAACACATGTTTGGAATCAGCAACAGTAAACCACACTGATGATATTGTATCTCCCAAAGTGAATTAATAAAAATTAAACCATACCTAAATGTTTTTGAAAGATAATTAATTATGGTTTATATACATCTCAAAAGAACATGTCAGAAAGAGTATATTGTTATATATTATATTATATATGTTATATAATATATGATATATAAAGAATATGTATAGTCTTTTTTGATATATATATTTCAATATATATTTTTAAAATTTTTGACATAGTATGAAAATTTAATATATGTACACTTCTATTGGGGTCAACAAATTCAGATTTTTACATACACTGTTTTCATAAACATTTTATGTTAGTTTTCAGCCCATGTACTTGTTATTTCATTCTAAAATAAAATTTGATCTCATAGTAAATCATAATTTGAACTGTCATTGTGAATTTGTTCTTGCAAATTCTTCCAAAAGTGGTGTTATAAATTAAAATGATAAAGTTGCTGTGTAGAATGAATTCTGTAGTTAAAAACAAGAATACAAATAAGCAAAAAACATGACATATGAGGCATCATTCATGATCTTAATACATGGCAACGTAAACTCCAAATGATGGTGAATACTCCATCTAGTGCCTTTTTATTTTTATTTTGTCTTTTATTTCTTTTGTATGTGTGTGTGTTTGTGTGTGTTTGCTTGTTGTACTCATGTATGCACATATGTGTTGTCCTCTATCATACCCTAGAGGCAGAGTCTCTCATTGAACCTGGAGCTCCTCATATCACGACTAGCTTGAGATCAGAAAGTCCATTGCTCTTCCTTTCTCTAGATGTGTGGTTTCAGGCACAAATGGACATGTGAAGCTTTTTTATCTAGTGATTACGATTTTGAACTCAGGTCCTCAAGGGATTTTATAGACTGATCTATCTCCTAAGCTACTATCTTCTGTTTATTAATTATTGTCATTTCTGATCCTATATTCAAAAAGAAAAACAAAATTTTTCACTCTTTTTTATTTCAAGCCTCCTCATTGAAAGCCAAGAGTCCAT
Source organism: Mesocricetus auratus (assembly GCF_017639785.1). Lineage (NCBI taxonomy): Eukaryota > Metazoa > Chordata > Mammalia > Rodentia > Cricetidae > Mesocricetus > Mesocricetus auratus. Next base: position 28,155,582 of record NW_024429192.1, on the reverse strand, counting down.
CTGTGATCATGCAACACTAAAAGATGGATGGGATAAGAAGGGTTATTTCTCATGTCATGTATCCCAGTTAGATATTTCTGATATCTCAAAGATAGTGATTTAAATTGATAATTAAGCATTTTTCTAGTATATATGAAGTCCTTGATTCAATCTCCAGAGTTTCGTAGAGAAGACTTTCCCACAGTTCATCTTAACTGCCATAAAGATTAATTCCATTCCCCATACAAGACAGGTCGAGCATCTCTACTGTCTGTCTGTAGAATAGTTATGTGAAGTTACTAAGATCATGTGTCAAATATTGTAAGTGTCAAAGACATTTATCTGTCATTTTATTTCAAATGGAAGGTCTGCCTCTTGATATTATACTCATCTTTCAAAGTTTCCTCAATGATGTCAATGGTATCTTGCCTTATAATTTCTAAATCAGCTGACTACTTAATACTTAGATTTTTCATAAGTTAAATGTACTTAATCATTGGGCTAAGAATAATGGAAAAATATTTGTTGAACATCTGTTATATAATTGGGGCATGAGCACATAAATAAAACAAAAATAGAAACATCAATTTGATTTCATAAATATTTACTGGTTTAATATTCATCTCATGTTAATTTGGGTTCCAAATCAGAAATAAAAATGTATTAGCTAACGATTTTCTACAATTTTCTGGTCTATTTGGCAATTAAAGTTTTTATAGTGAATTAATATGCAATCTTTTTAAATAATTAAGCAATCATTTATTTTTACATATGATCTACATGAAACTATCCATCAAAATTTAGCATTATTCAGTGTAGAACAAACTAGCTGCTTTTTCCCAGTTTAATATCAATGCAGCACAATATTCCTTGTACCAGGTAAGAGATACTACACCAAACACCATGCAGTCTATAGTGACCACAGATTGTGCACCTCATAATTTAATACAAGGTTATATTGTACTTATAGTCACTCAATAAGTTCATTATTAGTCCCATAACACTCTCTCTCAATGAGGATTTGGATAGCAATTCTGAATCTATAGTCTATAAATAGGAAATACCCATAATCCTCTCCTTTGAACTGATTGATTTTATAGAATCACTAACAGATTTTGTCAGACCAATGTATGAAAAATTATATAATGAAGGATTAATATTAGAGATGCAAAGATTAACAGTGAAGTCTGGAGGGTCCTGATGGATGTGGGAAACTCTTTTCTTCTACATCACAGATATATCTAACACAACCAAAATTCTCCAAAATCAGATTCGTAATTTTTTTGTGAGATAAAGTTTCTCCATGTAACAACCCTCGCTGTCTTGGAACTTACTCTGTAGACCAAGCTGGCCTCAAACTCACAGAGATCCTCTTGCCTCTGCCTCCTGAGTACTGGGATTAAAGGTGTGCACCACCTCCACTAGCTAATTTATTTTATGTAGCTTCAACACACACACACACACACACACACACACACACACACATACACACATGGTGTCTCTAAACAGAGTATACATGTAAAAAGTTAAGTCTTGATTGCTTAGCAACATGATGTGGCCATAAGTTTGTAAGGAAAGTACTTAATTTTCTCCAGGAACAAGTAGTTCATTCATTAATTGTGTAAGGTGTCTTTATGTGACACAGTTTCCATGAATAACGAGTCAAGTGTATGGTGTGTTCATCCTTTAAAATTGCTTCAATGTACCCTGTATCCAAACCACGAGTCCTTTGTTGGTGTTATCTGCTTCTCTATTTCTTTAGTGACTGTGGGGAGTATTTCACTGAATCCCCTTTTCCCTCACCATACATTTTTGAAGTATGAGGCCTCTGATATTGGCAACCAGGGATCACACACTACGGTGTGTTTATATTCTCTCAAAGATGACAGCTGTTTATCCTGAACCTCTGTGAATATATCAAGTTTCTTACAATCACCACACGTTCTCCAGTTTGTAAAATGTCTGTAGACTTGATGTTTTCTCATGCACTGTTAAAAATGATTTCCCTTGAGTCAAGATTAAAGTGCCCTTCTTCAGTTTACTTCTCTTCAACCAAACCTCTGAAGTGAAAATAAGACTTTCATGTGATCTTGTTATAATACTCCTGTTTTTTGCCCAAAGAAATTTAAATCAGCCTACCAAAGACATATTTCCATAGCAATGCTCATTGAGACACTGTCAATACAGATGCCCATCAATGGATCAATGAGTAAGGTTAATGCTTGTATGTGTGTGTGTGTGTGTAAATATATATGTATATACACACTTATGTAATAGAGTTTAATATTAGCCATAAAGTTTTTTTTATTATTTTTAGGAAAATGAACTGAACTGGAAATCATCGTGTTACATGAAATCAGCCACACTCAGAGAAACAAATACCACATATTTTCTAACATATGTGGAATCTAGATTTAAAAATACATCTGTGACATGATAGTAGATGAAGCAATCTGAATATAGTAAGGGGAGCAGCAGCAGGGAAATGAAGTGAAGATATGACAATCGGTGAGAATGTGAATAAAGTACATGATGATCTTCAGGTACCCGATCTTGCTGATGCTGTTCTTAGGAGTTGCCGCAGACAACATGGCTTCAACAACAGATATGTCATTTCTCACAGTTCCAGCTGTCTGAAGACTAATGTCAAAACTGTAATTCTAAAGAATTTGAAGAATATCTGCTCTCACTCTTTGGTCTCCTTCCCAGTGTCTCCACATCATTTTCCCTCATATATTCATGTCTAGATTTTTTTTCTTACAAGGCAGAAATAGTGTAAATTTGACAATTTAATTTATTTTTTGTTTATTATTTACTATATATTATGTGTATGAATGTTTTACCTCCATGTATGAATACATACCATGTTCATGCCTGGTAATTTCTGAGGTGAGAAAAAGGTATTAAAAACCCTGAACCTGGAGTTAATTGTTGGGAGCCATCATATGTGTACTGACATCGAAATTCATGTGCTCTACAAGAGACACATGTCTTCTTGAACATTGAAGAAATCCTCCAGCCCAAACAGCAAAAAGCATATTTCAAGATGGAGCTGGGAATCTGTTAAGCTTATAGGTATCTCAAGCTATTGTTTTAGGGAGTTTCTCCCATGTTTCTTTTGATCCTGAGCCCCAGAATGACTGGTATTATGAAAATTACACTGTGCCAAACATTTAAGTCACATAACACTAGGTTATCAGATTCTCATTTATTGAGCATTTTAACAGGTGTGTTAAAAGAATTGCTCGTCAGGGGTATCTGATGGTGACATGTCCAGGTTCTTAATTTTTTTGAACAATGGATAGGTTAAGAAACAGAGTAGCAGAGTTGAACATACAGCTCTATAAAAGGAGAGAAGAAAGACTTAGAATACATTTTATAGGATGGGAGCATCCCAGAACAAGCATGCAGTCAATGGTTCCTCATCCCTGGATCAAAGGTTTTTGTCTATCCAAAACGAAAGGGGAGAGTGTTGGAAGGAATAATCCATTTTTACTGTCCTGAATGATTGTGATTCATTGTTACCATTGTTATATAGAGAGCATTTGTATATCCTTGGTGTGGTCCAGGGTAATCACATGTCATCCATTTTCTTTTTCTGGGTCTGAAAGTTAATGTTCTTAAAGACTCATGGTTTGGTGTGTCTGACTATATCTTCCTATCTCATCTTCTCTTGATAGATGTGGACCCTAAAGTTCTTAATGGAAAAGTGGGTGGCAAGAGACCTTATCTTCTACAATTGCTACCAACTGGCAAGGGGAATAGGTGCTATCTACTGAGAATCATTTAACTTCCCCTTAGTTGAATTTGTAAAGACACCAGACTTGTAAGTTTCTTATGGATTCGTCTAAATATCCAGTTGAAATAACATCTGGAGTCCAGAGACTTTCAGGTAAGATGAAACAAATGTTAAGATGCTTGATAGATGAGGTCCATACAACAGTTCAAGGATAACCATTTTCAAGGACTTGCCCATGAAGCACAGTACATAACAAATGCCAAACTTTAAAATCTCATTTCCCTGATTCAGGTAGCTCAAGTGATTTCTGGAGGCATGGTGTTCTAAGCTTTGTGCAGTTTCTCTGATTTCTCCTGATGATTGGTGGATGTAAAAGCTGCATTATTCTTTGAGGGCAGGATCTTAACCTTTCAACAGATTAGAATATCGAATCTTTCATCAGAAAATGCTTTTGTTTTGTTTTGTTTTCTTTTTGTGTGTGTGTGCAGTGAACAGTGGTTTGTAGATGCTATAATTAGATAACCACAGGGAGGAAGTAACTGTGGAGAGGCCAATTGTAAAGGTGACATATATGTCTCATCCAATCCATGGGTAAGGACCATTCTAAAAAAGGATATCAAATACTGTAAGAGACAGAGATCAGGAAGGTATGTTTAAACCAGTGTCTCCTGGACATGCTAAGACAGCTGCATGTATGAACTCAGAGCAGTTGTGCTTGCCTGGAAAGACTTGCACAAAACCAAGCCAGTCAACAATTGCATGGAGAGGGAGAGGATTTAGGTGTCCCCAACCATAACTGAGGAGCTCTGAACAGTTTACAGGTCTGACTTTCTTAGAGGGAGAAGCAGTTTCCTTAAAGGGTTTGGCCCCTCAGTAGGTCTTCCATGCTCCAGTAGATGGCCTTGCACTCAGAAGCATAGGAGCAATACAAATGATAGTAATTGAATATTTCCATTTAAAATAGGGAAAGCAAAGTTGGGGCCTTAGGGGGGTGGATCAAAAGTAGAACTGAGAGGGACTAAAGGGAGCAGTGAGAGGTGAGAAGATCAAAGTACATTTGATGCAATTTTCAAGAATTGTTAAACATATTTTAAAAACAAACACAAATGTGATTTAACCTTAATTCTGTAAGGTTCTTGGCACTAACATGAATAACTCATTTTGCAGGGCAATAATATCCTGTTTAGAGTCCTATCAGCTATTGTTATTGTAGAGGGCTCCTGGTTGTCCTTGACAAAAAGTCTAGGGCCTTTGTTTTTGAGCAATAGATTGGACAAGAAAGACAACAGTAGGAGTGAAAACGTAGCTGCTGTATTTTATGTGAGAGTTAAGGCATAGAATATATGCCACGGAATAGAAGGAGGATTCACCATATAGCTCAAGCACTCTCATCTCCCAGTCCAGGCCTTTTCTTTGTCTCAAAGAGGGTGAAATAAGGCTCGAAAGCAATGTACCCTCTGGCCGCTTCAGGAGATTGATTTCCTTTGTTCACTGGAGGGCATTTTAAAACAGTAGAAAATAGACAATGAATACATTCTTCACTCTATAATCCATAACCCAGATCTATAGAAGGATTTGTTCATTCCTTTTCTCTTTCACAAGTCCCTTGGTGAATTTCCAAAAAGCCATGGTCTAATTGCTACACTGATTGCACAAGCTTTCAAAAACTTTGAAATAATAACAGGTAGGTACATTGGATCCATTAATACATTGAGATGCTGAATTTATGTGTCAGTTATACTTGGTATAAACAAGGCTTAAATATCTCACCAGACATTAGAAAGGGAGAGCATGCATGCATGCACGTGTGTGTGTGTGTTTCTGAAGTGTGAAGATATTTGTGAAAGAGACCAGCATTTAAATTGTTACTCAGCAAATCATATGGCCCTTTCCCATGGACATGCACATCAAGCAACACAGCTAATAGTCAAAGAGTAAATAAATGAAGTATAGGAAGGTTCATTTGCCTCTACAATTTTATTTACCAAGACACTGATTATCTTTCCTAACACACCAGGTTTCAAGTTGCAGTCAGATTAGAATCTGAGTTCTTGACCTTCCAGTTCCTACTACTCCAAATTAGATCATTTGGCTTCTGTGGGTCTCTGGAATATAGAAAGCTCAGCATGTGTTCTTTACAGTTTCAGTTTACACAACTGAGAAACTTCCTGAAAGTATGTAGTGGCATCTTGCTTTGCCAGTGAACTTGTGGTGGTGACCACACACTTTGGGCATGGTTTCAGGTTCAGACATGACCCCTTTATAAGGTAGAGGAGAGGTTAGCTCAAGCTCTTGGGTTGCAGTGAGAGTACCAGAAGGGCACAGACTGCATCTTCTGGAGTAGGAAGACCAAGCCCAAAGGGTGTAGCTACCACCACAATATCACTGGAAAAGCAAGATGACACTACAGAAGTAAATCTCAGTATGTGTTCATTCTATTTATCTAGAAATCACTGACAAGATATTGTCCCCCTAGAACATAAAAAGAGAAAACATTCACTTAACTGATTCTACTTTCAACATTTGTCCAGGAATAAAATAAAGAAATGGTGACACAGGTCTACTCCAAATATTTCCCAAATTATATATTCTTGTACTTAAAATTATGTTCATTTAATATATCATGATGCCCCAGGTACCCTTTGTCAATTGTCAGAAGTGCCAAGAATCATTTTATCATAGTGAATAGTTTACCAAATATGATGCTTTTGCTTACTAAGATATGGGCTTTGCATATCTTTGAATTAACTGGAACTAGTACAGTGGACATGTTTACATGACATGGCACAAATTTATGGAACTGTCCTGCACCACAGTCTCGCCAGCAAGAACGACTCAGGACACTCAGATCCTTCTGCAGTAAAGCTTTAATGCATCTTGAGAGATAGATGATCAGCTTCTGGGAGGGAGACCCCAAGCTAAGAAACCCAGCCCCTTATATAAGCCTAGGAGCTCCGAGTGAGATGTGTAGAGCCGGGATTGGTGGTTTGCTCATCACCCCAGATGATGCCACGGGAGAGGCACAGCTTAAACGGTGGACTCCAACTGACAGCGGATGTCAGCGCCATCTTCTAATGGCAATAGCGATAGCGAGGGTGGCTCCTCACATCTCCCCCTATTCATTTATTTTTGAAGCCATAGGACACCCACAACTTTGGAGTGGAGATAGAGGTCAAATCCCCATGTGCAAATTTGGAACATGTACAAAGTTCCTCTCCAGGGTCTTATCCCCAGAGGGAGCCCTGACCAGTCCTGATGTCATTTTTCTGGGGGAAGGAGATCATGACATAGAACCTTCATGCAGGTAGAACCTTTCTCCCAGGAGAAAGTCGTTATACCGCAGACCTCTCCTGTGCAGTGCATAGCCTTGCAACTCCTTGGGCTGCTGAAGCCTACCCACTCCATCCCGTGCAATGATACTAGCCTCGTTGGGTGCAAGAGCCGGGAGGCCAGCGACCTATTGCTTTAACATGGTTAACCAAATGTCAGGGGAGACTCTGTGTTCTAAGGCAGCAAGTGCTTGTGCCACCACCACTTTGTCTCTTTTTGTTTGGGCTCTGAGCTTACACACCATCCAAAGCATCAACACTATTCCACAGCAGAGAACTAGGCTAAATGATCCCACCCCCACCCATTCCTTAAAATAAGAAAATGCAGATGACATCCAGGAGGAGAGGCCTTCCATCAGAGAAAGATCCAGACGCGTCGAATTCACTTGCAGGATCGCCACTCTCAACTCACGGAGTATCTGCTCAAACTCAAAAGTCCAATTCTGTAATAAATGTTGAGACAGAGCTTTTGACAGGTTAGCTGCTATTGTAAAATTCTCATATTGTACTGAAGTGACACAAAGGCCAGGCAACTTTTGTTCACATCCCAATTGGGCCATCTGCCACAATATATCCAATTGTTCCTGAACCAAATTAATCTGTTGGTTTACCAACATCAGGCCTCCTTGTATCTGAGAATTGGCAGTGGCCTGTTTATCTAGGGCCATGGTCACAGTGGCCGATAGTTCATTAATGGTTTGAGTTGTCTGCACAGTGGCAGAAAGTGCAAGGGCCGAGGCGGTAACCGAAGCAGTAACCGCAGTGGCGGCTATCAGGCCCACAATAATAGCAGAGATCCCAAAAATCTCGCTTTTCCCTAAACAAACTCAAACTACTTGGCACCTCAACAGGAACTGGAACAAATCGAGGCATGCGCATTACCAAAGCAAAAGTGTGCTTAATAGCATCCCAGCATAATGCATAAAAACAATTTATTTCTTTCTGATTCTTACCTAAGGTATCATTACTCATAACCCAAATAAAGGGCAGCCAAACACAAATTGGAGCAGCTGAATAATTAGTTCTCTTAAAAGGGGTATACTTAACATTGGAGGAGGACCAATCAGATGATCCAGAGCTCTGTCCCTCACTCAGACTGTTGCCTAATGCCCCTTTCCAATCAAAAGTAATCTGTCCCTTCTCACTATATCCTCCAGCAATCATTGCCATAGGAGAAAGATCAGTACAGCTTCCATTAATTCAAAAGGATTAGCATTAGATCTTTCTGGGTCCATATGAATAAAATTATCCTTTAATGAAGAAATCACAGTAAAGCACAAGCTTCCTACCAATGACAAGGTTCTCTCATCCTGAAAACTCTGTATCTGAGGATCTAAAGGCAAAAAGGCAAGCCCCAACTCTCTATTAGTTGTGAAAAATCTAGGGAATTGCTGGGCATTATTCATCACTGGCATTGGTAGGGGGAAGGTAGACATGATGGCCCACCGTAACTCTCCCATCATACTAGGAACCATCATCCCAAGTAGAGAGTCTTCATCACCCACTTGGCCTCCATCCTTCTTATTCTGGAGTTGTGAAGGAGCTCTTCAAGTGGGTCTTTCAGGGATCCACAAGGGGTTTTCTTCCTCCTGTGGAAAAACACACACAGCTCCCCTGGATCTTATAAGAATAGGATCCGGGCCTTTCCAGAGATCAGTCAAGACATCTTTCCATTTTACCATTTTTTTTGGCCTATCAGGCTCTAAACTGTGGCAATCGGCCGCAGTGTGGCCTTGGGCATCAGAGTTCAAGAAATTAAGGATAAAAAGTGCCATGGACACAGCAACTCTAGGTACCGAGGGTAGAACATCCTCAATACTCCCCTTTTGTTTAATCAGATATGATTTGAGTGTACGATGGGCACGTTCCACAATGCCCTGTCCTTGAGGGTTATAAGGTAGGCCAGTTAGATGGGTAACATCCATTTGCCGACAAAATTGTCGGAATTTTTGAGAGGTATATGCTGGTCCATTGTCTGTTTTTAAAATTCTGGGTTTTCCCCAAGCACTCCAGGCCTCAAGGCAATGTTGAATCACATATGAGGCCTTTTCCCCTGTTAGGGGCGTGGCGAACATTACGCCAGAACAGGTGTCAACAGAAACATGAACATATTGAAGCCTTCCAAAAGAGGGAATATGAGTAACATCCATCTGCCACATCTGCAATGGTCTAATGCCACGTGGGTTTATTCCCACGTGGGGAGCAGGTAAATATTCGCAGCAATTCTGGCATTGAGTAACAATTTCCCTAGCCTCTTTCCTGGATAGAGCAAAACGACGGCGCAAGGTCTCAGCCATCACATGAAAGCGCTGATGGAACTCTTTTTGCTGCTTGTGCGTGGGTAGACAAGGCAGCGGCCACCAGCTTTGTAGCCTTGTCTGCTAAGTCATTCCCTGAGGACATGGGACCTGGGAGTCCAGAATGTGCTCGGACATGGGTAATGAAAACAGGAAATCTCCTATTTAACAAGGCAGCTTGTATCTTCTGAAAGATGTTAGCAACTCTGCAGGAGGATCTTATTATTCCAGCTATCTCAAGGAGATTAACTGCATTAACCACATAAGAGGAATCTGATACAATATTGAGGGGTCCTGGAAAAGCCTCAAGAACCTCCAGTACTATCAGACATTCTACAACTTGAGGTGAATTTTCATTATATTGTTTAGATATAACCCTATCCTTGACCACATAAGCTCCCATACCAGTTTTCGATCCATCAGTGTACACCACAGTCCCATCTGGGAGTGGGTCTTTAGCTGTCACTTGTGGAACCACTATAGCCTGGTTTAGGGCAAACTGTAAAATTGGATGCTTTGGAAAATGATTATCAATTTGTCCTGAAAAGGAAGTAACTAAAACTGCCCAATCACTAGATGTGGCTGCCAAGGTCTGAACTTGTGCAGCAGTATAAGGCACAATCAAGGAATCAGGATCCCTGCCAAAATGCGTAGCAGCTACTTTTATTCCGCGAAGCGCGAGCTGTGCAACAGCATCAGGGTACCAGTCAATAATCTTAGCAGGGGAAGCATTTGGATGAATCCAAAGTAATGGTCCATGTTGCCACAGGACTGCAGTTGGCAATTGAGCTGTCTTAAAAACACACAGATTAAAAGGTAGTGACTCCTCAATACATTGTAATTGTGCTTCCTGTAAGGCCTCTTCCACCATCTGTAAGGCTCGGTGGGTGGCAGGGGTAAATTTTCTGGGTGAGGAGATATGAGGCTCACCCTCCAGGAGATCAAAGAGGGGTTTTAGATCAGCAGATGGAATTTTTAAAAAGGGCCTCAACCAATTTATATCTCCCAGAAGTTTCTGAAAATCATTTAATGTTTGTAAGTGGTCTTTGCGAATTTCTATTTTCTGAGGAACTATATTTTTGGGAGTAATCATTGAGCCCAAAAAGAGGCCTGTATCTGCAATTTGAACCTTTTCTGAGGCAATCTCTAATCCCCACTGTTTTAATTCAGCCACCAGCATGGGAAAAGCCTTTTGTAAAACATCTAACTCTTTGTGACAAATAAGAATATCGTCCATATAATGGATCATGATTAAAGATGTAAATTGCTTCCTAATTGGCTCCAAAGCCTCCTGCACATACAGCTGACATATTGTTGGGCTATTGGCCATGCCTTGCGGCAGTACCTTCCACTGAAATCTCTTGTCTGGTTCCATATGATTAAGAGAAGGGATAGTGAAGGCAAACCTTGGTCTATCCCGTGGGTAAAGTGGAATAGAGAAGAAACAATCCTTAATATCTATAATAATAAGCTTCCAATCTTGAGGAAGTGCAGAAAGCAAAGGAAGGCCTCTTTGAACAGGGCCAAAAAGATGCATCTGATTGTTAATGGCCCGCAGGTTGTGGAGTAATCTCCACTTCCCAGATTTCTTCTTAATAACAAAAATGGGTGTATTCCATGGGGAGGTAGAAGGCTCTAGATGCCCCAGCCGTTCCTGTTCTTGCACTAATCTTGTGACAGCCTCTAATTTTTCAGAGGATAGAGGCCATTGAGAGACCCATAACGGCTCCTCTGTTTTCCACGGTATGGGTCGTGAAGCCTCAACGGCCCCTAAATAAAACCCAGTCCTTTTCTACCCCGATTTCCGTGTTGCGTAATGGGTTTATTCTGCCTACCCAAGCCTCTACCCTTTGTATACCCCATCTTTGCCATAATGGCTGATGCCTGGGGGGAGTATTCATTAGTTAGGGTCATGCCCATGGTTTGTAACACATCCCGTCCCCATAAATTTACAGGGAGTGGCAACACATAGGGGGTAAAACATCCCTGTTTGCCCTCAGCATTCCGCCAGGTTAAGGCTGAGGCACTGATGGCAGGAGAGGACTGGTATCCAAGACCTTGTAGAGAATGAGATGAAACAACAGTGGGCCAAGACTTCGGCCACCAATGGAGTGAAATAATGCTTTTGTCTGCTCCCGTATCCATTATCCCTTCAAATTCTTTTCCATTAATTAACAATTTTATTGTAGGTCTCTCATTTAGGGGTATAGCCAGATAGGCTGAATCACTTCCAGAAGATCCCATAGCCCTTTTTGTAAAGTGTAGGTTTCTCCATCCCCGAGGGAGGGCAGCAACACCAGTTGTGCAATTCTATCTCCCTGCTTTATAGAAAATACGCCCCGAGGGCTAGAACAGAGAACTTGAATCTCCTCTTTATGATACAGGTCAACAATCCCAGGATATATAATGAGTCCCTGTAAAGTTAAGGAGCCACGGCCCAGAATAAGCCCAATGGTGGCAGGGGGCAAAGGTCCAGGGGAATGGACTGGGACCGGTTGAACATTCATTTGGGGCATGAGTAAGAAATCGGAGGCGGCACGCAAGTCCATTCCGGGGGTTCCTTGGAAGCCTCTACTTCCTCTTGATTGCTTTTCTGAAATCGGTTCCCATATTTCTGAGGGCCCTGGGACCATGGGCCCCATGACCCGTTTTTTGATTGGGGTACCTTGGGTTCTTCAATAGGGGGCAGAAGCCTCCCTTTCAGATCCCGGACTGACCTGCATTCACTAGCCCTATGATAACCTTTACCACAATGATGGCAAAGCTCCAGTTCTCTTGTTCTTTCAGGGGCTTCACAATCTTTCTTAAGGTGCCCCATTTTCCCACAATTAAAACAAGCTTTTCGATTAGATAAATCTCTACGCCTGTGCATTTGTAAAATGGCGGCAGCTAGTCCTGCATTGGTTAGGGGTCCCCCCAGCTCCCTGCACACTCTGAGCCAATCTTGTAAACCTTTGCTTTTGCGAGGGGCGATAGCCGCTCGACATTCCTGGGTTGCTTGTTCATAGACAAGTTGCTCAATCAGGGGCATAGCTTGTTCTGAATCACCAAAGATGCGACCGGCGGCCTCGGTCATTCTGGCCACAAAGTCTGAAAATGGCTCTTGGGGTCCTTGGACAATCTTTGTAAGGTGTCCACTGGATTCTCCCCTTTTTGTGAGGGCCTTCCATGCTTTAATAGCGGCGGCCGACACCTGACCATAGACGCCCCAGATGTAGTTGGTTTGATTAAGGGCATGTTGACCCTGACCTGTCAGCATTTTAAATGTCCACTGCCTCTGATTCTCATCTTCAGCCATGGCATTAACTCTAGCTTGCACCTGGGCTGCATCATACCAGAGAGCCTTCCATTCCATGTATTGTCCCATGTTGGGAAGCACTGCTTTCACTGTCGTCTGCCAGTCAGTGGGAATCATGGCAAAATTAGCAAGCCTTTCCACCTGTATTGTGGTAAAGTTAGCATTGACCCCATAATTACGAACGGATTCGGCCAATTCTTTGATTTGATTGTAATCTACGGGGGTATGTACTCTTCCGCCTTCCGCATTCTCGAATACTGGAAAAGCCACTTGTATTTTTCTCCGTTCCTCTAAAGGTAAAAAGGAGTCAGTACCAGTATTCAGCCAAAGCTCATACAGCAGAGGCGCCGAGGGGCGTGAGCCCGCCGGATTTATAGGCGGTGGCCTCACATTCATTTTTGTTTTCAGCGGCCGGTGTCTATCAGGGTGATATCTTTCTTCCTCATACCGTGCCACCTCCTCCTCTAGACCACCTTCTTCGCTAGAATCCAGAGTGTCAGAATTGGAATTATCTAGCTCCAAGGCTTCTAGCTCTACCGTAGGGTATAGGCTAGATTCTGGCTTTTTCTTTTTTCTTAGATTTGTTAGGGGGTGAATGATCACTCCCTTCTTTCTCTCCCCCCTTTCTTAACTTCTTGGGGAGGGCCTTTTTTCCTAGACATGTCTTTCCTTTTGCGAGCTCCCATTCTCAAACTCCGTTCAGTTTCTGACATGCTATCCTGAACTTCCTCTAAGGTTCCCTGACTTTCTACTATAGCAGGGTGACATGCCTCATCCTCCAAGCAGTTTTTAACTAGCTTCCAAATGGCTTTGGTACCTAAGCGGAGATCTCCTTCTGCATGCTTCCTGTCTAGTTCTTTACCTAGCTTGTTCCATGAGGCCACAGTGAGGGACCCGGAACAAGCATACCATGGTGCCACTCTATCTACCTCCTTCACAAAATTTTGAAGTGTTCGTGGTGCAATTTTAAGTCTCTTTGTTTTAGCACATTCTGTAGGGCAGTAACCACTGACTGTGATGACCCCATCGCGCTGGCGGCTTATCTAAAAAACGGCGCTCGACTCCTTTACCAGACTGACAGCACCGTTCTGTCAGTACCAACCACGATGAAGAAGGACAAACAGGACTAGCACCAAAGTCTCCACTGACCCGTCCCACGGTGATGACAAACTAAGGCCAAAGTCGAGAAAAGGGGTGTTCAGGATCAAGCATACCTCTCTGAACTTACGTCCCTGCAGTTCTGAATCCGCCCCATCTTCCGAGGGGTCTCCCGCGGCCGGCGATGTTGAAGAGATCCCGGGTTTCGGCACCAGATGTCCCACGCCACAGTCTCGCCAGCAAGAACGACACAGGACACTCGGATCCTTCTGCAGTAAAGCTTTAATGCATCTTGAGAGATAGATGATCAGCTTCTGAGAGGGAGACCCCAAGCTAAGAAACCCAGCCCCTTATATAAGCCTAGGAGCTCCGAGTGAGACGTGTAGAGCCGGGATTGGTGGTTTGCTCATCACCCCTGATGACACCACGGGAGAGGCACAGCTTAAACGGTGGACTCCAACTGACAGCGGATGTCAGCGCCATCTTCTAATGGCGATAGCGATAGCGAGGGTGGCTCCTCACATGGAACAATGTTTGTTCTTCCCTTATCATACCTATGTAGTCCATTATTTTAGGGGATGAGATGCCTATGATCTCTCAAGAGAAACCACTCATCTCCAGACAACGAAGCAGTAAGATGCAAATCCATTTCCTTTCTATGAAACCAACGAAGATAAATAGTTTACTAATGAAAATCAGATCCTATCTTTAGAAGTACTTACATACATACTAGATGAATGAATACTAACCAATGGAAAAATTATATGTTTTATCTCATCCTTGCTATATTTTCACACAAAATGACTTAGTAGTCACAATACTCCTACGGATTAAATGATACAATCCTCTCAACTTTACAGAGGGGAAAGGTGGAGTGCAAAGACTATGGAACTCAGCTGATGCAAATGGTAAGGGACAGAGCTATAATTCTGTTCAACTCTTAGTACATATATCTCTTCCTCTTTGACTAGTGTGTATTTAGTATGCATCACTCCTGTGCTTCTTCTGGGTTGAATTGGTTTTGTGAAAATTGTAACCAAAGTTCTCTTAATGCTTATGTGATGGAATACTTAAAATATCTTAAAATGGTAAAGGAGCAAAAGAAGTTTGTTTTGAAAATAAAGAAATAGAAACAATCATATACAACAGTCATCCTGTTAGCTACCAAGTTGGTATTAGAATGCTGTGGTGGCGCATGCCTTTAATCCCAGCACTCGGGAGGCAGAGGCAGGTGGATCTCTATGAGTTTGAGGCCGGGCTGGACCGACAGCCTCCAAAACAATACAGAGAAACCCTGTCTCGTAAAAAACCAAAAAAATATTATGATATAGTAATTTGACAAGATGAAATTGTTCATGGGTAGGTTTTTATTCTATGAATTTTAAACGTTAGTAAGTAATGACTAGACTACTAATAAAGAATGACAAAGCTACAAATGAGAGGCATGAGTAATTCAATAAGCTGAATTTAGATTTGAACACTTGTAGGGCTGAACACTGTAAAAAAAAAACCTGTCAAAATACTGTCAGAAAAGAATTAATCAACTGTCTCTTAAAATTACACTTTTTGCTTATTTGTTTATTGATTGATGATTGACTGTGTGCACCCATGATGTAGCATGAGTGTAGAGACTGGAAAACCTTTGAGACTCATTTCTCACCTCCACCATGTGTTGCTTGAGGGGAGAGTCAGGTTGGCAGGATTGGTGGCAAGAACTTTTACCTGCCCAGTCATCCTCTTGGCCAGCATCAACTATGTTGAGCTTGAAACAGTTTCAGCAGTGATTTTCCTTCTTCTGTATGTTTTCCTTAAGTAAATTCAGATATCCATATACTTGGGGGAAATGCACTATAAATTGTTGTCCTAAATATGGCAACATACTTGCAAGTTATTAATGTTCTTATTAGGGAAACATACCCTATTTCCTTTGAAAATTTCACAGTGCCTTTTTAATGTTACCTTAACTTTTCACCTTTTGCCTTAAGGCTTGCTATTGCTATGTGATTCAATCCCAAAGAGAATTGATGATGAACAATTTTAATAGAGCATATAAAAATACCTTTCTTAATGGATACACCCCAGTGGAAACAATT
Source organism: Mesocricetus auratus (assembly GCF_017639785.1). Taxonomy (NCBI): domain Eukaryota; kingdom Metazoa; phylum Chordata; class Mammalia; order Rodentia; family Cricetidae; genus Mesocricetus; species Mesocricetus auratus. The sequence goes on along the minus strand of NW_024429192.1, from coordinate 28,139,749 downwards.
TCTTTTTTAACAGACAATAATTTTCTCTGTCTCCTTGCCCCTTTTCGTCAAGATCAAACATGTAAATCTCACTTTATCTCTGGCATTCTTCAGTTATGATTAACCAGTCTTGGTCAATGCAGCAGAATTACTGAAAGATCAGTAGCCAAAAACTTCAAAACGTATTACAAAACATGCTCAAAATATACTAATGGCAGTGCAAGATTAGGTACTTTTGGGAGATAAAAAATTTATAATAAATTCTTTGGTTATAATCTCACTGTGCTTTCAAATATTAAATTATTAAATTTTCTGGGCCTTTAAATATGATTTCATTAAAGCATATCAAAATGCAAAACACTTATATGATCTACTTTCAAACATGACTTACTAGGTTAATATAAAAGAAATCTTTATGAAACCAAGAGTTGGTGAAAAGAATGAATGAACACATTCATAAGTCAATGGGTATTTTCATGAATAGATAATGGTATCAATATTCTTATCAAAATTAATGGCTATTTTCTATCTCTGCTTTTAGATTCCTCTTTCCTTGATGGGTGGATGAAATGGGTTCTAATTTATAAGGATTGATAGTGTCCATGGGAAACATACCTCAAGACACCCTCCGGTAAACCCTTCTGTTTAAGTTTCATATAAAGTAGAGTAGTATCCAGAGAATTTAGGTCCATCCTTGTATATACTCTAAATCATTTCTGTTATTATAAGTACTATCATACTAAGCCAATAAAATGAAAATGTTATAGAATTTTTATTATACTGTACTTTTGGGGAATTGTAAAAACTAAACAATCTTGTACACACTTTTATCAGATATATTTATTTTGTAATTTTCTAACCCATGGTACATAGAACCAACAGAAATGGATTGGGGGCTAAATGTACAGCAAAATAACTCAGCTATTAATACCCAATCTGCTAGTAATGTCTGTTAGTATTCAGGCACATGAACTGGCTTGTCTTTGAAGTTCTGACAGGATACATCCTTAGCTGCAGCCACTAAGAGCACCACCTGTGCACATTCACTGTGTTCCCTTTTAAAGGAGGCCTGCCTAACTCACATCCTTCTCTGTGTGTTTCTTTCTCTGTGTTTCTCTCTCTCTCTCTCTCTCTCTCTCTCTCTCTCTCTCTCTCTCCTGTTTCTCCCATCTCTGGAGGCTGATCTTCCCCCTCCCTCCCTACCCCCTTTTGTTTCTCTGTGTAGTTTTGGAGGCTTCCTGGAACTCACTCTGGAGATCAGACTTTCCTCAAACTCACAGAGATTCACCCACCTCTGCCTCCTGAGTGATGGGATTAAAGGTATGTACTACCACTGCCTGGCCTCCCTTTTCCCTTTTCATGATCCCTTTCTCTGATTTAAAAAAAACACTCTGCTTGAACTCTGTCAATGGCGTCTTTCTCAAGTGCTATTTTTCTTAAATTACAACAATGTCTACATATATAAAAATTTTAACGAACTCATAAATTAGCACAAAAGTAAAGTAGTCTGAACAATTTGAAATTTTAGGCAGTCGTCTTAACACTGATGTTAAACTAATTTCATAATCTTTTATAATTTTTCTTCAACTAATATTTACAACTTTCAGCATATTCAATAATATTTCTGCACTTGATCTTAGCCAAAAGGCCAAGAAGCGATCAATAATATTTCTGAAACCTTAATAAAAACTGGTTTTAAACTGTATTATAGCAGTTATTGAGTAGTTGTACAAACCAAACAAATGTCTACACAGAAAACTTGAAGCCATCACAATTTGTCAAGCCTTGTTATTTGCAATAGGCAAGTCAGAGATTTTAATAAAATAATAATTATGTTCAATGAATTTTTCTGGTAGAAAAGATATATGTATCTTATATGAGATATTTATCTGATAAAGTGATAATAAATTTTTATTATATCTGAGTACCAGAAACAGCAAATTATTAGATTCCCTAACTCATGCAACATAGTCATAGAAGCCAATCCAATATGTGGCATCATGCTCATGAAATTATTTTCTCCTCTATAATCCCTTATTGCAAAAATAGGAAACATCAGCAAAACAAGATCTCAATCTTTTCCTGGCTCAATTGCATGTACAGTGCACCAGCTTTCCACTTGCTACTCTGATGGTTGTTCTTTACTGTAAACTGCATTGGGGACCACCTAGGATGTACACTTCTGGATCTATCTGTGGCATATTTACAGAGAGGTTTGAATAAAAAGGGAAAACTCATCCTCAAAGTGAATGTTAATATCCCATGGGCTGGAGTCTAAGCTGCACAAAAAGTAAAGCCAGGATTAACCAAAAAATATATTAACAGTCACTTCTTTTTGCTTCCTGACTGCCCAACCAGTGTGGATGACTGTCTAGTGCTCACACATCATGTCTCAATGCCATCACAGACTGTATTCTTGGTGTCAATCACAACTCAAACTATAGTGTACCTTAAGTGACTTCATTTAAAAAGCAATCAACACAGGTCATTTTGTTAAAGACAAATATAGTAAGTCAAATTATATAACAAAATTCTCTTGTTTAACTATTAACAATGGACATTACATTTAAGTGGTCAAGAGTCTGTCCTTGATAGGAAAAAGCTCTCGGAATGGGACTCTATGAAAAGAAACACTCTTGGAACAAATTTTACAGAGGCCATGTCCAAATCATAAAATTGACACTAAAATATGTAGAATCCTCATTGCCTTAATATGAGTGGGGTCTTCATTAATGACAGAGTTGAAGCAGAGGTAAAAACTTCTCTTAGAAATAAAATTTGTGCATTGAGTTGGAAACATGGCTCAGCAGTTCGGAGTTCTCATTCTGCATTCTGCCAGATGACCAGAACTTTATACCCAGCACATACCCAATGTCCACATTGGGTAGCCCCCAAAAACTTGTAGTTCCAGATTTATGGGATCTTGTGTTCTCTTTGGGACCCCTTGTATAAAAACTCTCACAAACACATAAATAAATGTTAAATAAAATCTTTGTGGTAGTTTGAAAGTAATTGGACCTTATAAGTTCATTGGGAGTGTCACTGTTAGGAGGTGTGGCTTTGTTAGAATAGGTATGGCCTTGTTTGGGGAACTGTGTTCCTGCAGGAGTGGCATTTGAGGTCTCATATGTGCTCAAGTCTTATCTATTGTTTGAATCACTTCCTGTTGTCTCTGGGTCAAGATGTAAGGACTCTCAGCTCATTCTCCAGGACCAAGTCTGTCTGCATGCTGCCTTGCTTCCTGCTACGATGATGGCTTCTTGCCATACCAGACTAAACCCATGAATTCTAACCAAGCCACCCCCAATTAACTGTCTTCCTTTATAAGAGTTGCTGTGGTCACGGTGTCTCTTTACAGCAATAGAAGCCCTAATTCAGTGTAAGAACCAGGAAAATTGATTCCTTGTGCATCAGCAGTTTCAATTCACAGTGTGGTGAGATTCGTCTCAATGTATATATTAGATAGTAAAATAGAAAATAGATGATTGATTCTAGCATGATTGAAAAGCTGATAAAACAGGCATATTTAAGTAATATTTAATTAAGTAATACTTAAGTGATAAAATAGCCAGAGCAAACGGTTTGAAAGGAGGAAGTTTTATTGTCTCACTCTGTTGCTGTGAACCCATGTGCTGAGGCCAACCATTAAGGAGAACAGTGAGATGTGGAGCAAAGCTGTTCCTCCCAAGGTGGCAGAGACCATGGGGATGAGGAGGAGAGAATGTTTTCAGTGAAATATGCTTCTTAAAGGTGTAAACTCAGCGACCCACTTCCTCACCTTAGGCACTAATTTCTACAGTTACACCATCTTCCAGTGATGTCACTACCTGGGAACAGAGCCCTTGCCCTGGAAGACTTTGGGTGAAAATCCAGATGCAACATGTAATGTGAAGTATAAGAAGTAATTGAGAGCCGAGGGTAATGAGAATGGAGAATTGTTCAAGCAACAATTACGTATTCCAGGATCCTAGTGTTTGAAGAACCGCCTTAGGACACGTTTAGCTACAGAGGATCAGAGGCAAGCCAGAAGAGAGTAATGCCCTATTTATTCTGCATTTCTGGGTAATGAGGTGTTAGGACAAAGAGAATTTCTCCAGTGGTGCTTTGACCTTTTGTAAAAATATTTTTATGGAAATCAGATTATTTTCCATGGTACATGCTTTATAGTCTTGTAGTCGTCAACTAATATTCATATCTATAGTACTAAGATGCCCTTAGGCAAGTTTGAAAGGTACATTTATGATTGCATCTGTTTAAGTGGCATCATAATTTCTGTCTTTCCCCTAAAACAGAGAATGTAAATGGAATAATTAGTGAATTAAATGGGTTTTGTTAATTGATTTTTTATATAACTTGAGATCGAGTACATGGCCTTGTACATGGAAATCACCAGGTCTACCCCAGATCCCCAACTTGAAATTCCCAGTGTCATAGACATTTGCAATTCTTTTTTAGACCAGGTAGCACTTAGACACAGAGAAAAGCCCTCATCCAATTTCTAATTGGGTAACTGGATCAGTTACCTCATTCTAGGACTAGTCTGCCTATTTCCTATTTCTCTCTGTAAACATAGGCATGGAAAGTTTAAGAGAACCTCTGTATTCCTCAATCTGACCTCATTTTGGGATGAGGAGCTCAAACATTAGAGTGCTAAATGTTTTGCCTGTTCAACATTAAGTTGAAAGTCATGGCACCTACACCAAACTTGCTGTCTAAATACGGGTGCTTTAAAACAAAATTCTAGTAGACCATGGCCAGCACATACTATCAATGACTATATGTCATGTCATATTGCAGAGATAAGCTGTCGTGAGGCAACCACTGACACAACTCTGTGGCCCAGAAAGCCTTAAGAATTTATTAATTGTTCTTTACATAAAACAGATCCTAACTTTTTTCCCTTTTAATTTTCTTCCTTCCTTCCTTCCTTCCTTCCTTCCTTTCTTTCTTTCTTCTTCTTCCTCCTTCTCCTTCTCCTCCTCCTCCTCCTCCTCCTCCTCCTCCTCCTCCTCCTCCTCCTCCTCCTCCTCCTCCTCCTCCTTCTTCTTCTTCTTTAGTCCAGCAGTATGACTAAGGAAGTGAAGGTGCTCAAAACATTTCTTTGGTATACACATGATAGAAGCAGAATTCCACACCAGGGGATTACTGTTTTTACATAAATCATTAACATTTTGGTTTTGGTTTTGAAGTGTGAGAGTGTTTTGTCTAAATATATCTATTTCCACCAGGAACTAGAGTTACAGGTGAACTAGCATGTTGGTGCTAGGAATCAAACCTGGGTTCTCTGTAAGAGCAGCAACTGCTCCTAACTCTTGAGCCATTTCTCCAACTTCTGACCTCTTTCTTAAAACAACCAATTCTCTGCTCACTCTCTCCCCATTCTGTATATTACAGACCCACTGAATGTATTGGCACAAGACTTACAAGTCCTATGAGGGGACCCATGTATGATAGTTTATCTTAACATCAACAGCTACAAGTATAGCACAAATAATCTAAGGATTACATTAGTCATCATGTTACCATTTTCATTTTGTGCTACAGAATCTTTCTATAGAGCCTAGGCTAACCTGAATCTCTCTATTGAGCCCAAGCTGGCTTTGAGCAGGAGAACCCCTGCCTTGGCTCCTGAGTACTAGAGATACAGGCATGTACCACCATATCTGACTATCATACTAATTTAAACATATCCCATGTCACAGCCCTTTGCTCCAAATGATTCTGATACGAAGGGTGAAAAGAGATGTCTCATGTAAGTGTTGGTTTAGATCTATAGGAAAAAGAGCACACATGTGTTATTCTGTCACATTGTTAAAACAAGAATTTTTTCTGTGTTGTAAATTTAAAGAACAACTAAAAAGCTTGCCTTCCTTAAAACTGGAAACATGAAATTTTACTTGCAATACAAACTATAGATTGTCTTACTCAATAATCAAGTGTCATCTCTTTGGAGGCATGCATAATAAGGAAACATCTTCTGAAATTCAAGATACTTCAGACAAGATTTCCCAAAGACAATGTTCTTAAATTGGTGCTTTACTAAATTAATTAGGCTGGTATGACTCACTCTCCAGTCACAACTCAACGAGAACAACACAAAGGAACATGGCCAGGACTACAAAAGCTAAGAGTTCTGAATTACTCCTGATTTTCATATTAACAAGGGAGTTCAACCCAGAGAGAAAAGGTTAATTTGTTTTTTAATAGGCTTTGGAAAGACATCATCTGGTCTAGTATGATAATTCATGGTTAATCATATGTTTAGAGGCAAAAGGGATTAATCTTTTAATATTAGAACCATTTTGTGTAATATAACACAAATTATCTCCATAATAACTTTAAAACTGAGGTCAGATTTACTTTATGAGGAAAGGTGGCAAACTGACATCAGCAAGGGGAAACTTTCTGAGCAGTCACCTAGGAAGCGATTCAGAATCTTGCAAATCTTGGCAATTTTGTTTGGATTTAATTATTTCTTCATTTTTTTCACATCTTACCTTCAATGTTTCCACAGACAGATGTTGATGGTACCATACATTGACAATCAAGCTAGACTCATATCACCACAAAAGGCAAGGGAAAGGCTTGTAACTCTAACAACTATGGTCCCTTCCATTGTAATTCCTGGAGAAGTCTTTAGTAGAGTCAATCACAGCGACCTCACCAATCTGGAACCTTGCAGAAGAATCTGCTTCAATAATGTTCACTGATATGGAAATTTAGTACACAATAATGTCAGTTCCCACATCCATGTTGCAGGATTTTGTGAATTAGTTTGTACCTTCTCCCCAGAATATTTGCTTCTCGTATCCAAGGTGAGGCATTATTTGGAAATAGAGCACTTAAAAAGGTGGACCGGTTAAAGAGTGTTTAGAGTAGGTAGACCAATATACAACATAGCTGTTATTACAAAAATTAGAAACTTAGACAAGTGAACAACACAAAACGTGATAGTATGAAAACACATATTTCTTGAGAGATGTGTCTCCAGGCCAAGGGATTCCAAAGATAGTAAGAAAATCTGAGAAACTCACAGAAGATTTTCCCACAGAGCATCAGACAGAGTGCGTGACTTTACTCAGACGTTCACGTCCCAGTGCTCTGAAATTGTGAAATTTGAAGCAATGTCTGTCTTAGCTCTAATGTTCTCTGCATTAGGTACTTGCTCATGACTGTGCTAGGAGCTTTTAAGGAACATTAGATAAGAATCATTTTCTCCCAAGACCTGGCTAGTGTCAGCCCTTCAGAGAAGAGTAAAAAAGATAATGAAAATAAACAATGTTATACTGTGTGAGCTATCTGCTGTCTAGCGTTTAAAGATCAATCTCATGAGGCTGGAATGGCAGCACAATTTTATAGATGTGAGACCATCTCATCTTGTCAATCCTGTCACATTGATTTGACTTGATGAAACCTGATACCTGGTGGCACTTCTGCCATAGATTAGATACATGAAAGCTGAACTACAATGCTTTCCCCTCTTTTCTGCAAGTCAGGGTTTGTTCATGCAGAGACAGTGTAAAAGTAAGATCAAAAGGGCTATGATTTAGCCCTTGTTTGGAGAAATTACTTATTATCTAAAAGGACTTTATAAATGCAAAGATGTGTTTAAATATGGACTTTCCTGCTGTGTGCTGAAGACATTGTTGAATGTCAGGTTATAACTTTTCTGACAGTCACTGCTGTGGCCATTTTTCTTTAGGCTCTGCTAAAACTATTTCATTGGCTTCTAGACTCAGCCCCCTTCACAGAGTCTGGGGGAGGCTGATTTCCTGGGTCTTACCCTCACACACATCTGGGCTCAGTTTCATGCCCTCACTTAGGCCAAATCACTCATCCTTGGCTCCACAAAATTTATTTTATTTTCTACTCAACTGTACGAGACTTCAAGTAAAACAAATGAGTTACACCATAAATGTCAGCCAAACCTTTCCCTATGGGTGCTTTATCTGATCAAATCCTGACCATCCTGGTCACATACCAATTTCAACTTAACTCTGCCACCATAGGAGGAAAAGAATTCTTTTATTCTCAGTGTTAAGTCACTCCCTGACCTATACTAAACTTGCCCGATTTTTTTCTTCCATACTCTTGTTTCTTTTAAGAACATACTGAGTCATACACATACACATACATTATGATATTGAAGCATACTAGGTGATATATTAGGCTGATTCTACAATAATTACTAAAACAATCCCATTTATCTAAATTCCTTTATGAACTTTGCAATCTTATATTGTGTCCTTTTTCTGAAAATTTTACTTTTCCTCTTTTTTTTAGGTTTATATAGTAAGCATAAATATACGGATGGAAATTCAATCATAACATTAACAGAAAAAGAATGTTCCATCCTGGTGAGGCCAACTCCTAATGTTATCCTGCTCCAAGGCTAGAGGCAACATGCATTAATTACATTTGTGAATTAATATTCACCATGACTTGGGATAATTCTTGTAACTAATTTTAGACAAAAGGAAATATGAAAAACATCCTTTTGAGAAATAACATTGCTTACATGAAGCAATGGACAAGCTCTCAATTAAGTAAATGAAACAAAAGTGGGTATTAATTTATCTGATTTTGGCAAACCTACCTATCTATAACTGCTGGAAGCAGAGGAAAGTTTATGAAACTATGTTAAGTATCTGTTGATATGTAAGTCACTGGTTTCTAGGCAATTTACAGAATAAGGGCATTTGTTTCATCTAATTTGTAAACTGCTTGAACAATAAACATGGCATTCAAGATGTGAAACACTCCCTAAGTCACTTTGAACTGGAAGCCAGTCAAACCATATTAAAATACAAACCATTCATTGATTTAATAAATATTTGTTTCTACCTATTTTTGATGCACTATGAGTATAAAAGGCCAAGTTTTATTTTCACATTTTATAGGTATGAAATACTAAACAACACAGAAATATTATTAGTTTTATATGCAATTATTGAACATTATTTTGTCAAAACAGTCTCAGAAATGCTGCTATAAAATAAAAATTTTGAAGGGTAAAATATACAATTCTATAGAGTTGGATGATTCCTTAAGAAAATCTCTAAACTATTAGCATTTTACTTGACATATAAAACTATCGCCAATTCTCTAAATTAATTTCATTCATTTCTAAGCATTAATGAACATAAATATTAACCCAAGGACCATATCTTCATCTTTTGTTATGGAATCTACCTTATCATACCTGTAATTAGATATGTAATAATCTGTAATTATTATTCAAAATAAACTTATGTTTTTCCTTAAGTTAGAGACAAATAAGTAACTTTCTTACCATTTACTGTAATGAGTAATTTTATTCTTTTCCATGATCCAAATGCAAGGTACACATGTAGAATCTCTCAAAATCAGCCACTTTGGTTCTTACTACCTGATTGAATACAAAGGAAACACTCAGTAGAGCTTTGTCAGTTGCCATTATGAGGACATTGACAGGAAAATCATGCTATCTTTAGATAACTCAGGTAGTTGACGAATTTCAGTTGTTAGCAAACCTGGCATCATTACCCAGTTTTATATTTAACACTTTTTCTTCTTTTAATGACCCAACACACCCTAGTATGATTAATAATCTATCTTCTGAAATATTTATTTTTAATTGTCTACTCATCTCAACATCCAGTATAGTCTCTAACTTCTTGTCTTTAAATTCTATAGAATTCTGCATTCATAAATTCTCAAAAACAGTTGTAGCTTTTCCAACAGGGAGGTGTGGCTCTGAACATTGTAGGCTCTGCTTGTCTGTCAATGTGAATATGATAAAAGAAGGCCATTGATTGCTGCAGGCTAGGTTTCACTGGAGGACTGATACCTTTCCAGTCCACCATGGTCTGCTTTTTCTCAGTTCTGTAGGATGTCCAAAATATATCCAGTCTTTGATCATATGTGAAAGAAATTGCATTATAAGCCAGCAAGCCATTAAGCTATAGTTCAGCCAAGGAGACTTGATAGCTGGTTACCAAAATCTAAGTGAGTAGCCTTGTTAAGTGAATAAAGTTGTAAAACTTGTCTAGTGAATTTTGTACTATGGAAAAGAAAAGACAAATTTTCAATACTATCTGTGTCCTAGCTGATGATAACTTACCTTCACTGCTTTAGTGAAGAATCACTTATTTGAAATATTATCCTTCCCCTGAAGACAGTGAGGGAATAAACACAGCTGTAACTCTTTCCATTTCAGTAGCATCATTTTGTTAGGGTCAGAAATACGTGCTTATTTATTCATATATGTGTGTATATATATGTATATATATATTTATATCAATTTCTTTTGGCAACATAAATTTTATGTAATGAGAGAAAATAAATTAGTTTCATAAAGAAGTTTTATACATATCTTATCATGAGTAACTTTAATAGTTTCTCAAACACCTAATTGTAATCATTTTTTCCTTTTTATTATCCTTTTCTATTCATCAAAAATAACATATCTAGTCAAGTTCAATCAAAGAGAAAATGCTTCATCTTCCCCAAGAATTCATTTCATTTGTCGTTCAATGATTTTCCTTGGCAAACTGTAATACTTTTTTTATAACTTAGCTTTGCACTTCTACTATTCCAGAATCTGTTTTGGCCCAGGTCAACTAAGAAACTCTAGGACACTGATTCTTTCCCTTTCTAATGCTGCAATTGTTTAGTACAGTTCTTCACGTTGTGGTGACCACAACCATAAAATTATTTTGTTGCTATTTCATAAATGTAATTTTGCTACTGTTTCAAACTTAAATGTAAATATATGATCCACAGGATATCTGGTGTGCAACCCCCAAAGGGGTCACAACCCAAGGTAGAGAACCACTGTTCCAGGCAATACTTAAGTCGATCTTCCATGCATTTCCTGAACTTTTGCATGGTAGAAGATGGTATCTCTGATGTTTCTAAACTCAGTTACCTGTGTTTCCAGCTAGTAAAACTGACTGCCTTAAAACTACCCAGCAGTTGTTAGGATATCTGGCTACAGCTGCAAGGAAACTTTTGAGAAAATAAGCTCAAAATGCAAACCATTTATTTGGTTCATGATTTCATAAGTTTCGCTTCATGGTTGGATCTATAGCTACAGACCTATGGTGAGGCAGAGTAATATACTAGAAGGTATGTTTGGTTGAAAACAAATTGCTCACCTCATGATATCCAAGGAGCACAAAGTGCTAAGACAAAATGTCCACTGGAAAGATATATAATGTAGGGTACACCAGCTGTAGTGTTTTGAATGAGGATTGTCTGCACAGGCTCATATATTGGTCTGTGTAGTTCCTAGTTGATGGAACTGTTTGGGATGAATTGGAGGTGTGATCTTATTGAAGGAAGTGTGCTGCTAGGAATCTGCTTGAGGTTTCAAAAGCCCAAATTTCCAGTTAGCTGTTTCTCTGCCTCATGTCTGTTGTCTCAGATGCAAGCACTCAGCTACTGCTCCAGTAACATGCCTACCTGCCTATCCTGGTGGTCATGATCTCTAAATTTCTAGAAGAGTAAACCCCAATAAACAATTTCTTCTGTAAGCTATCTTGGTTATGTTGTGCTTTCCCAGCAATAGATAGTAACTGTGACACCCCAGTGACCTTATTTCTTCAAGGTAATAAACTGCCTAACAGCACATTCAGTCCTGATAAGACAACTACAGTCATATAATCACAGTGCAACAGCGATAACAGCAGATGACAATCAGTAAATATGTGAATATCACGTGATAGTACATATTTGAGTTATAGTAGATGTTCCAGTGTGGAAATCTATGCCAGGAGTTAAGCCAAAGTTACTAATCATCTCATTGGCTAGTCACCTTTTAAGCTAAACATTCTGAAACACAAGAGCATATATTTCTACAACACCGGAAAGAGCATAAGCATTACCCAGGATTCAAAATTTTGTACATTTCCTATACTCCATTGTTCTTAAAATCATAGTAGGTTTGCATCATTTGGTAATTGTAGGAGGAAGTCTGATGCCGCCATTAAACATGTGACTTACTAAGTCTATGCCGCCATTAAACATGTGACTTACTAGAGGCGCATACAGATGAGGTAATAAAAGGGCAGTTTACCACACCGCTAACCACACCCACTTTAGGCAGGACTAAAGACGTATACGGCTGGACGTAAAGACGTATACGTACGTAGCGGAACTACGTCACTAGCCAAGCCCACTTTTGGGCATGGCTAGGGGCGTTATGGGGGAAGGCATAAAAGACAGCGCACAGGAAGTCTCGCTCTCTTTTCCTGGAGTTCGGCTTCCGGTCCAGCCGCTAGCTGAGATCTGCTGGGCTTCTCTGGGTTTGGTATCTTGTGAGTAATTTTCTACATTAAATACTTAGCTTCACTTTCAATAATTGTGTGTCGCGTATCGTTACAGCGTCCAGTAAAGCCTACAATTTGGTGTCGGAGCGGGATTGGAATCAGGACCCAGGCGCTTCTCTCGGCCTGACCAGGCACACGTGGACTCTCCTTTCGCTAAGTTCCTCACCACTTCGCTCGGCAAGGCACGAATCCTGCCGCCAGGAACCAGCACCTCCTACCTGCCGGTAAGGTTAGGCGGTATTCCAAGATTTCTCTTGTGGCCACGTGCTGTTTTACTGGCGGCCTGCTGACTCCGGCCACGTGCTCTTTCGCTGGCAGCCTGTTGATTTCGGCCTGAATTACTCCATTGGTAACAAACGTAACTGCTTTATACAATGTCAACAGCTAACACTATGATGCAGGATGTTAAGAATTTTCTTGTTTTTTGTATGGATGGGATTTTAGAAAGGGTTGAGGACCTACCTGAAAGGTGCTTTCTACCCATGATGGTGATTATTAGCTTCATAATCAATATAATTTTGTTAATGAAATGGCTCAAAAATAGGAATAAACTTATACAGGTCATACAGTCATCGCAGGATAGTTTTGAAATCTTAATACAAAGGATTCAGGAAGTGCAAAATTCATTGCAGGAGAGTAAGAAAGGGTTGGTAGATAATATTCAGGATATTAAAAATGATAATGTAGGTCTGACGAACAGGTTTAAAGAGACGGAACACAAAATTGAATTACTATCAGGAAAAATGTGTTCCACAGATAGAATTGAAAAATTGGAACATAATGTGGAAACATTTAACGACAAACACGGTTCCATGTTTGATGATTTCACTAGCAAATTACAAAGACTGGAACATAAAATTGAAATGCTAGCAGAAAAGAATTGTTCCATGTCTGAGAACAATGATAAACTAACTGATAGAATATCATTTGTAGAAGGCAGTTTACATGCTATTGAGGTACTTGCTAAGGATGAGAATATTAGAAATTTGGAACCACATGTAAATAATGAATGTAAGAAAATGAAAGATTCCATGACGTCCTTAGAAAATTATTTGTCCCAAGAACTTAAGGAGCTCAGAGAAACAATGATGAATAGACTGCAGGATTTAGAAGACGCTCAATCTGATACTTCAGAATCAGAAATACAGGCAACAGGTCAGGACAGGAGTTTCCCAAAGCTTCTCAAATGCCGGAATGATTTCCCTAAGGTTGCTATGCGTTCCCCTATGGTTTTTCCAGTATCTGTGTCAGAAAAACCAGCAACGAAAAAACAATCAAATGGTCCCATTGTTTATCACTGGGAGCCTATACAGATGAAGGATCTAAAAAATATTAAGGAGGCCATTGTCATGTATGGTCTTCATTCTCCCTTTGTCAGAGAGCTCCTAACCTCATGGGCTACTGTAAATAAAGTAACCCCAAAAGACTGGGCCCAATTAGCCTCTGCAGTGCTCGAAAATTCTTGTCAAATTCAATGGAGGGCTTTGTGGAGGCAAGAAGCAAAAGCAATAGAAATTCAGGAATTACAGAACGGTCATGAAGTACCCCAAGACAAGATTCTTGGGGAGGGTCCTTACGCTGACACGCAGGTTCAATCTGCATATGATGAGCACATGTTGTCTTTGTGCCGTACAGCTGCTTTAAATGCCTTGGATAAGGTTTGTGAAACAGGAGAGATAATGCAACCCTACACCAAGGTATTACAGGGCCCAAGGGAAAGGTTCACTGAAATTTTAGAGAGATTATCCAGAGCAGTAGAGGTACAGGTAGCGAACCCAGAATCCAGGCGTCTCCTTATAGAATCTTTGGCGTATTTTAGTTTGTATTATCTTTTATATTAAGCTTAGACTTTTATTTTTTAAGAACATTGAAATGATTGAATTTTACTTCCCATAGGTATAATAATTTCTTATTAGTACAGACAGACAAAATGTGAGTGTATTTGAACAGTTTTGTAACACTGTATCAAGAAGCACTGTATGTACTGTTGCCCTTGATATATGTGCATGCAAACCATCTCTAATCTGTTATTAATTTAAAGTAAGATAGTGTTCCTCTATAGTCATAAAGGTGATTTGGTTAACAAGGAAAGAGTCAGTGAATTGATGGAAAGGAAATCCAGAAGGTCTTAAACATCATAAAAGTACTAGTTGACATAGCTTGACTGTCATGCTGCACTCAATGGATCTAAACATACGAGTAGTCAGTGTTGCAGATCTCACACAGTGTGCAGTTTGAGATTATGGTTTTCTAAGGAGGCTACCAAGACAATGGGATCCCTAGAGAAAAAGCACACAAGTGGTTAAGATGATTATACTTAGGTTATACATTTTAAACAAAATAAATTTACAATATTATTATATCATATGGTAGGTACAAGACATAATACATTGTAGGTTTTGTCTTTTATACGAAAATTAGTATACTCTATATTTAGCAAGGATAAATTAGGAAGTAATTAGCACTACAAAAAGATTCCTAACTAATTCCCCATAAAAATATTAAGCACTCTGTAATTTAATTATGTTTTAAAAAGCTTTATTATTGTATTTGTTTTTGAAAAATAACATTAATTTTATAAATAGAATTTAAGAATTACTAGAAAACAAGCTTTTCTAAAATATTTTTGGTCTAGTATTTTACAATCTTCAGACAGTTTTTTAAAATATTTTATTTATGTGTATAATGGAGGGTACCAGATCTCATTCAAAGTGGTTATGAGCTACCATGTGGTTGCCAGGAATTGGACTCAGGACCTCTGGAAGGACAGTCAGTGCTCTTAACCACTGAGCCATCTCTCCAGCCCCCTTCAGATGGTCTTTACAGAACAATTTATAACTGTCTACCTGGACAGACTGTTTAGGTAATTTAAGTACAGCAACGGATGTTAACAGTAGGAAATAAAATCCCATATGTATTTTTTGCTTTATTTTACACTGCCCTTAGATAGAGAAGAGAATATGAAATATGTACAATTTTAAATTAGTTGCTTCCTCTTAAAGCTATTTATTAAAGAGTTAACTCTTAGCACACAGTAGACCCATGCTATGTTTCCAGTGAACACCTGTCCCAGCTCAGTAACACATTTCTGCCACCATTTCTTCCAGTGGTAATCATACCCCATGTCTCTTATACTTGCTTCAAGTAAAGATGCCTAGTAAAGAGCTATTGTGAAAATTCACCATATACAACATTTTCAGATCATAAACCAATGAGTACATGCACTCCTAGCTCAACAGTACATAGGTGAAAGATGACATGTAACTCTTAACAATGGTGTTGAAAAATTTGCCCTCAAAACTTATTTTTTAATGAAGAAGAAGCTTAGCTTTTTCATGTCATAAAAGTTAAGATTTTAATATCTGGTAAATGGATATCATGTCATAAAAACTATTTGTGACAGAATGGCAATGAGCAGAGTATGACATTATATGCATAGCAATAAAAATAACAGAGCTTAAATCACTTAAGGGAAGTGACACATTCATGATCAAATGAGTAAAGGCAAATGTAATTTGATTTAGTATTTGCATTTTTATTAAATGATATCAAGAATGAATAGTCACTGATACTGAAAACAAAGCACATTGCATATGAGTTTTCCCTCTAAGTATGTGTGAAAAAAGCTAATGCCCAATAAGGAATAAAAAACAAACAAAGAAACCAAAAAATGCTCCTTTCAGACACATAAGATTTTGATATTTTTTGGCTGATATATGAGTGAGTGAGGTTCATTTTATGCTTCAACAAATTGTTGCCTGGTAAGATACAAATTATAAGACACATATTAATTTTATGGTTCTTAATTTTCTTCTTGAATATGGCTGGTTATTCTACAGTCTTCATAAAAACAAAATTCCCATTCCTGACATATTAATGTTCCATGACAAAACCACATATGCTACAATTCCTCTGGATAACATTCTGGCTTTAGGCAAAAAGTCAGAGCAAGTATAACAGATTCTGAAACATAAAGCATTGCATATTCCCAAAGGAAGTTTCAAACACCATATAGTTTATTGCTAATGTCAAAGTCTGGGAAATCTGTACTCCCTTTGAGCAGAGCATGAGTTCTAAGAAAAGTATAATGGTCAAATGAATAATGGAAGCTTAAAACATATATAATGTGTATCAATGTCATGACTATGTAACATTGTGAAAATAGACCTGAGCTACCCAGAAACACATTTACACTAATAACTAATATCATAACACTGAGTATGTATTTTCTTTGCAAAGGAAGATGAAGAACCTGTCAAGAAGGATGCTATAGGATACAACTATTGCAAAACCTACTTCTTTGTTTGTAGTCAATTCCCACCACATCTAGGTGGATTTTCTCTTTGTTCAGAAGTGAAGCACAGCAATGTGGCAGAAATAAAGCAAAGAATTATAAAATCACATGATGCTTAACAGATTCTAGGCACAACCATAAGTCCTCACAATAATTCCTTGTGTCTTCATAATCTGTAGAACAACATTATCATTACTGATCACAGAAGTGAATTATAGAAAACATGAAATGACTTCCAAGTTCACTGAACTTAGTCTGATTCTAAGTCACATGGAGGTTTTTAGAACATTGTCTTATGTTTGCTACCTAGACCATCCTGGAATTATGTGTACTGTCTTTTTAACTCACTGCTTCCCCTTTCAAAAGTTTAGTATTGTTTGGAGGGCTTCTTTCCTAATATGTATATGCAGGTATAAGCAAGTTTGAACATAGGTACCTATCTGAGAAAGCTATTCTTAGTTGTCAACTTGACTACGCATCTGGAATAAACTTAAGCCCAAGCAGCCGGGTACATCTGTGAGGGATGTTTTCCTTAACTAAATCATTTGTAGTGGGAAGACCCACTTCTAATCTGGATAGCTGAGGTGGGAAAATCCATCTTTAATGTAGGCCATACCTTTGGTGGCAGACTATATAAAGGACATGGAAGATGGAACCTCTCCCTCTTGGCTTGGTTGCCCTCACTCTGGCTATCAAGTTCATTCCTTTACTGATATTAGAGCTTACTTCTTTGGGATTCCAGAATATACTGAAATGATCCAGCCTGGTGGAAACCACTGACAGACAGCCATTGTTGGACTAACAGGACCTCAGCCTCTAAGGATCTATCAGTTCTCTTCCTCTAGAAATCCCTGACTATTATGGATTTTAGTTCTAGGGCAACAGAAGTTTAAGGATTTTTTTTAAATATCTGGAATAAAGGTTTCAATGTGTGGCCACCTATGGTTACTAAAGCTTCTCCTGTTGCTAAAGGTTTTCCTGGAAGCTCAGAGAGTACTAAAAGCCCATTGTGTGAACTATTTTACAACCTAACTTTGCACCAACAACTCCTATTGATAAAATAAACAAAGTTTCTTCAGTCTATTAAATTACTTTCAATGCTATTGATGAATGTTACCCCCAAAACAAACATTTAATATACTAGAAAACTATTGAATATTGATATGAAATATACACATAAAAGTCTGAAAAAAAGAATGGAAATTATTGCTGCAGTCTTTTAAGACAAATTTTATTTCAAATGGTGCATCCAAAGTGGATATTTTGTCTCTACTGCACTGCTATTCAGTCATTCCTAAATCAGTCTCTATCTTGACGTGATGTTCAAAGTTTATTCTTAAAATGTAATAAATGTCTCTAGAAATATGGCCATACTCTTTTCTATAATCATATATCATGAAAAGTGATGCCAGAAAAATAAATTAATCAAAAATATTTATTTTGACATGGTTATCTAAATTAGCAGTTTAAGGCAAATATTAAAGCTGTTCATCATTAAAGAGGGATTATCCTCATAAATTATTTCTCATATGTAGCTCGAATTGACACTGTAACGATAAGCGACACACAATTACTGAAAGTAAAACTAAGTATTTATTGTAGAAATTACTCACAAGATACCAAACAAGTAACCCAGATGAGCCAAGCAGTTTTCCGCTGCCAAACCGGAAGCTGAACTCCGGGAAAAGAGAACGAGACTTCCTGTGTGCTGTCTTTTATACCTTCCCCCGTAACGCCCCATAGCCATGCCCAAAAGTGGGCCTGGCTAGTGACGTAGTTCACCGCCTATGTACGTATACGTCTTTACGTCTGGCCGTATACGTCTTTAGTCATGCCTAAAGTGGGTGTGGTTAGCGGTGTGGTAAACCGCCCTTTTATTACCTCATCTGTATGCGCCTCTAGTAAGTCACATGGTTAATGGCGACATACAGACTTCCTCCTATACTCATAAATGTCTGATGGTTTCTCAACTTAGAGGAAAAAGATGGGTCCTTATTTATAAGGCAATTATTTTATTCATTGAAAACTCCTTCCCTCTTTCTGAGTGAGCTACTTCTTTTCTTCCGTACCCATAAATGAAATAGATAACAACTTTACTTTATCTTCAAAATACTCAGGAGACTTCTGAACTCAACTGAATATGGGATAGCTTATGAAAATTTTCAAAAACATTACTGAAGGTTTTATGAAGCAGAACTGACAATTCCTTAAAACATGTAAAATGGGCAAAAACCAAGTATAGATAAAGTTTAAGTACTGTATGGTTAGAGTCTGAAGTGCCCTTCAGGCACATGTGTCTGAAAAGTTAGTCCCCAACTAGTGGCACTGTTTTGGGAGGCTGGGGAATGTCAAGAGGTAGGCTTCTCGGAGTGATGTGTGCTATTAGATCCAGGCCTTTGAGTGTTATACTCCACCACCCTTGGACCAACAATATCTTCTTGCTTCTTCTTCCTTCTTCCCTCATCTTCTTCTTCGCTTCTGCCTCCCATAAGAAATCCCACAGCTATAGGCTCACATAGTCTCTGTTCTGTGATAGAACAGGATGAACCAGGCCCTCTAACCAGTAACCACAAAATACCTCTTGTCTTTAAAGTTTCTTCTGATAATTATTTTATCTCAATAGAAAACATGGCTAATATACTTAAAACATCCATTGTCTCCCTTTAGATGTGGATGTCTTATGACATCATCTAATCACTAGAATTAAAAAAAAAATCTCCCTCCATCCACAGCATGCAGCAATGTTAGAGATGTGCCGCTGTCTTGTTTCTTGACCTTCAAGATCAAACATATTATTAAGTACCCTTGGTAGCTAGAGTGACTTTTAAGATTCACAAAATGTGAATTCTACAGCGTCACTGTTCATTTTACCATTTAAAAGGACCGGTGATTTAAATTTGAACAGGTAGCAGTCATTTTCATAGCTAGCATTCTCAGGTGGGACCCAGCTAATGCAAAGGAATGATGAGTTTCCAATCATGTGGAATTAATTTCTGGTGAACAGCTAGGGACTGAGATCAAATTTCATAGCTAAAAATTAAAAAGACCACTATATGATACATTTTCCTCAATTTAAAACTGCTTCTGCTCACTCACAGAAAGTAATATCCAGAAAGCAGATTGTTAGCAGTGTGAATGAGATAAATCACTCAAAAATAAACAATGCATAAGAGTACTGCTTCCTCTTATCCTAAGCTTGGGATTCTCACTATTTGTCTTAATATGAATTTAACCTTTTACGTAAAAATTCTTTATATTCCTCAATGTTACCATTAGTTTTTACTTAATGATGCCCATATTAACATCCAGAGGAACACTGAGTAGAAACTTCATGGCATAGTGCTTGCTATATGTTTCATCGCTTAAATCGTGTGATACATTGTAATGTTACATGATTAATAAGATCCTAGAGACAGATACTGGGGTTCAAGCTGAAGATCAGAAAAGAAAAATCAGCCGGCCACTAGCTCTTCCCTCTACCTCAGACTGAAATGGGTGATCTTGTCTCCATGAACTCTCAGAGTGCAATGCTCTCTCAGAATCCTCAAAGGCAAATGTTCTGCATTTCCGTCTCATCCCACCTCTCCCTGCCAGCCATATCACTCCTGTCTGCACCTCCCTAGTGATGCTAGTAGAGGCATGTGATTCCAGGTACTGGGATTAAAGGCGTGAGCTCTGTTACTCTGTTGGATCGATTTACTCTTGTGTAGCCCAGGTGGTCTTGAGCTCACAGAGAGCCATCTGCCTGTTTCCTGAGTCCTGGGATTAAAGGTGTGTATCACCACCGCTTAGAGTTATGGCTATAGCTAGCTTTTCATTTTGACTCCAGTGGCTTTATTAAATCATAAATAATATGTCACCACATTATAATTTCCATTTTTTTGGGTTTTTTTGATACTGGGTTTCTCTGTGTAACAGAGAATCTAGCTGTTCTAGAACTAGCTCTGTAGACAGGCTGGCTTTGAACTCACAGAGATCTACCTGCCTCTACCTCCTGAGTGCTAATATTAAAGGCATGTGCCACCATCTCCTGGTTAAATGTCATAGGTAACCAGTCATGAGAAGTGAACAGTTGTGGAAAGGCACTAGTTAAAACTAGCAGATTTCTTAGGATGTTCTGATGTTTCAGTTTCGTTGGTACATGTAAATGAAACACAATAAAACTCTGAGAGGAATTTCAAACTAATAAAGATTAATTTTGAAAATAATCCAGATATTTATATGAAATTTAAGTTTTGTGTTCATTACCTTACAATGCAATTTTAAATGTGATCAACACTTATAACATAATAACAAAAAAGTCTTTAAAAGAATAATGCATCTTTTAGAAAGAAACAATTAGAATATAAGCAACTAACTAGCTATAGTCTGGATGTGTTTTTAAGTAAATGGTGTAATATTTGAAACTTCATTTTTATTTGAGCCATAATCAAGAATGAAGATAATAGTCTTCAAAACTTAACCCACTCACGCGTGCACATCATCTGCCAGAACATCTTCAGCACAGGAGTGGGATATGCAACATTAAATCAATTCACTGACAAGATCTCCATAATTAAAGTTTCATTTTTGCTTACAAGACTGAACTGGGTTCTAAGGTAATGAATGAAATTATAACTACTTGTTTCCGGAGTTGCTTCTAGTCAATAATTCTTGGGTTTGTGGACTGCTGAATCTTTGTGTATCCAGTGTGATCTAATTTTCTGGTAAAAGTTTAGATGTAAGAGTTCTGGGCAGTCGTCAGACTGCATTTCTGGCTCCCTAGTGAAATTTGTCTATGAAGTATTCGGATTCTTGACCATTTATCCATTTTCTATGCATCTCAAACTTTCAATACACAGTTATCTTTATGCGTGGTAGCCATTACTCTATGTGAAAACCTACAGCTTTCTTCATGAAAGCATAGTTGTATTTTCCCTAGGTCAAACTGGACTTGTGTTTAATTACATCTTTTGTCATTGTAAAAGTAAGCATAATCCTTTAATCCCAGCACTCGGCAGAGGCAGGTGCATCTCTGTGAGTTTGAGACCAGCCTGGTCTATAGAGTGAGTTCCAGGACAGGCTCCAAAACAATACAGAAAAACCCTGTCTCGAAAAACCAAAATTAATTAAATAAATAAGCATATTATGCAAGAATTACACATATTGGGTTTTAAATTTTATTATTTAGGAATCTAAAGTCAACAGTAAAACACTTTCATCCCAAACTAAAAGTGACGTCAGAGACCAAAATACGTACATACTATTCTAATGTTGCTGCAGGTCATGTCAACTGTTTTCTTACAAGATTGCTTCATCCATTACTAGTATGGTCAATAAGGAAATGATCATAGAGCTAACTTTTGTATGAAAGTATTTGAGTACCCCAGCTATAAGCCTGATCAAAAAATGCCATGGAGTGTTTGCATTGCCCATCAGCTTCTCTCCTTGACTTTGCTTCATCTCATGCTTGAGATTTCTATATTACCTAATGGAAATGATCTGTATAAGAACTTTGTTGTGTGACTGGATTGATGGCTCAGAGGTCAAAGGCACTTGCTTCTTTTGCAGAGAATCCAGGTTTGGCTTTCAGTACTCACATTGCAGCTCACAACCCTCTGTTACTCCTATTCCAGGTATGGCATTCTTTTCTGACCTCTACAGGCATCAGGTGGTGCATAGTAATACATACCGGCAAATTATTCATACACCATACAGAAAAATAAATACATATTTAAAAATTTTTGTTGTAATTAACGGGAAAAGACACTTTTCTTATTTGTTGTAATTAATGAGAAAACTTCTTATAAATCCTATTACATATTGGTGAGAATGCAACAGGAAATTCGGAGCACCTATTTATGCTCAATAAATTATGTCTACTAGCACCTAATTAAGGATGATATCTGTTCAGTGATGTTCATTTTGCAGTACCTAAGATCTTTGTGAGTCTCTTTAGGTAGTGTGGAAATTTCATCACCCATCTAGAAATGTTTGTAATATCTACAAATAATAAGAATGAATCAAGACACAAGGAAGCACTAAATATTTTGAACTAAAAACCTATGTCATACAGCAATAACAACAACAACAAAAAAGCCAAGATAATCTCCACAAAGCAATTAGTTTACAAACCATCTCATACTGTCTAGAAAGGAAATCTTTAGAATTATTTACTATGCTATTTTTACAACTCTATAAATTCTTTGAAATTTTTCTCAGTAAGAGACAGATGCATTCTTACTGTCTGTCTCTTAGAATTAAAGAGACTAAAGAATAAATAATGTGTTCTTTATGCGCATGAAGTTATTAAATGTCAAAGTGAAAGTAATTCAAATCTCAAGGATTATTTTCTTCCTTCTTCCTTCATATTAATTTACTCATGCTTTATTTGCATAAACATTGTCTGAAACTTTTTTTTCCAAGACAGGGTTTCTCTGTGGAGCCCTGGCTATTCTGGATCTCTCTCTGTATACCAGGGTAAACTGGAACTCAGAGATCTGCCTGACTCTGCCTCCAGAGGGCTGAGATTAAAAGGCTTGTGCCACTGCAACCCAGTTCTAAACCATTCTCATGAAGGAAAATAGACTAGTGAAAGTAATGTCTTCTCGGAGTGAGATTGGATGACTGCATAATCACTTTTGATTAAAAGAATTCTTTGAGTATTTATAATCCTGGTAATTCCTTCATAATTAATAATTGATGTCTGACACCTTGTCTCAAGAGCCCACATTTCACATTATCTTTGTTAAATGAGATGATCAGGAACAATAAGTTGTGGTAAGTAGGATTATTATTTAAAATTGTTTTCATTCATAACAAAATGTTTTAGATAAATTAGGGTTTCTATATTTTATGCAAAATATATTCATTAAAAGAGCATATTTATAATGAATTTGCTGATTTTATAATATTTATGAGCATCATAAAATTTCTCAAATGTTAACTTTCATTAACATTAAAAAACTACTAAGCATAATGAAAAAGAGTAGAATAATAAATCATATCTTAAAAAAGCCATTTGAGAAACTGGGAGAATTAATATGATTATCTTAGTTGGTAGTTTCAGAAACCATGCCATGGTAACTCTTCCAAAGAAAAAACACCTAATTGGGGTGGCTTAAATTTTCAAAGGTTTAGTCATTTATAATCATGGTGCAACATGGTGGTGTGCAGGTAGGTAGACACGATACTGGAGAGATAGCTGGGAATCTTACATCTTGCATAGGCAACAAGAAATGGTATATGACACCGGGCCGTGTCTTCAGCGCATATGAGACTTCAAATCCCACCTCCACAGTGACACACTTCTTCCATCTAGACCACAGCTACTCCAACAAGGTCACACCTTTAATAATGTCATTCCCTTTATGGGCCATTTTTTTTCAAACCACCACATTCTAATCCCTCGTCTGTCTTAGGGTTTCTATTGCCATGAAGAGACACCATGGCCATGGCAACTCTTAAAAAGGAAAAACATTTAATTGCAGTGGCTTATATTTTGGAGGTTTAGTCCATTATCATCATGGCAGGACATGGTGGAGTGCAGGCAGAAATTGTGTCTGCTGAATCTTGATCCAGAGGAAACAGGACGTGAATTGTCTTAACGTGGGGGGAGGGTTGATCATATTTGACACTTCAAAGCTTGCCTCCACAGTGACACACTTCAGGTCACATCTCAAGAGTGCCACTCTCATTTTCTTTCAAAACACCCCAATGAGCAAATCTACCTCCTTTTTCCAAAGATAGATGATGATGATGAATAAAGTTGTATAGACATTTTTCACTGAACCTACAAATTCTCTTCAAGTTTATATAGTTCATATATCCACATTAATTACAAAGTTATGTTATAGTCATTTTAAAGCTTTTGAAATGCAAGTGAGAAGGCTACTTTGTTGAAGTAATATTGAACTGATTCACTAACTCATGATGGTTTCAGGTGAATTTATAATTCCTAAAATTGTGTCAATGAAATTATCTGTCATTATAATCTAAAGATGTATTTTGCTGTTAAGTTGATATCTGCCAAAGTGAAGCACACAACTCACAAGTACTGTCAGGACAAGACATTGTTCAACTAAGATGTCTCCAAAACATGTGCCATTTTGGCTAACATTTAATTAAAACTTAAACAAAATTTAATTTTTAAATTCCTGAACCAGTTGTTCTATCAGAAGTAGCTTATCGAAAATGAAGATTATTCACCTCTTTCATGAGTTGTTTAGCACTGGGTAACCTTTTTTCATCTTTCTAGTCACTTGCTCCCAATATTCTAATTCTGCAGACATACTTCATTTTCATAATACTGTCTTTTAGCTTTGAGAAACACATTTATGGCAGTGTTTTAATTTTTCAGATAAGCTGAAAAGTCACTGCAATTTTAGGCAGGTTTATAAAACTTAGATTGAAATTTGTTTTCATATTTTATTAAAGCACGAAAAAGGTATCACAATCATCAAATCTGTATCATGAATGGAGAAGTTTGAATTTGCAATTTCATACTTTTATGACTTTTTCCCAAAAAATATTTTGTAATAAACATAATATGATCACTTGAACTATCCATGAGGTTTTATTTTGGACAATAAGATTATGAAATTTTCTGCAGTAATGCTTTTTAAATAGCTGGAAGCAAAAGGGAGAACCCTGAAGCTAAAAGTTTGGAAGGGCTTGTTTGAGGAATCTTATAATTTGATTGCAAATTACTTATTTGATTGTCATTACTTGTTACTCTTCTGGGAGTTCAGTTGTTGTGGATAGAAAACAGCCAGAAAAAAAGGAATAAAATATTAATATAGCTCAAAAAAGAAAGTTATGAGTTCCACAAAGCTGATGGAATTTCAAATCTGAGTTTGTGTATAAGAAAATTATTCATGGAAGATGTTGAAGGATAGCAGGTGTAGCAAAATTAAGGCCTTATGAACCTTTTAAAGCATTGTTGAGATGGTTCTAGATGAATGAGCTCTTATTTGACATCCAGAAGCAAGTTGCCAAGTAATAACTGTAAGAATTTAGCAGAGACAACTCCATATGAGTTTTTCCCTGCCACCTAGGAGATTTTTTAAAGTTTTTTTTCATTTTATATAGCAACCCTCCTCCCCTCCTCCCACTGACCCACACATTTCCTTCAATCCCCCATCCACTTCTCAGAAAGGATAAGGCTTCCCATGGGAAATAAAGTCTGGCATATCAAGTTGAGGCACGATCAAGCCCCTGTCCCCTGTATTGAGGCTGAGCAAGGAAACACTCCAACGAGAATGGGCTATAGAAAGCCAGTTCATGCATTAGGGATAAATCCTGGTCCCACTGCCAGTGGTCCCACAGACTGCCTGAGCCACAGAACTGTCACCCACGTTCAGAGGGCATAGTTAGGTCCTATACAGGTTCTCCAACTGTCAATACAGAGTCAGTGAGTTCCCACTAATTTGAGTCAGTTGTCTCTGGGTTTCCCCATCATGATCTTGACCCCTTTGCTAATATAATGCCTCATCCCTCTTTGTACTAGACTCTGGTAGCTTGGCCCAGTGCTCAGCTGTGGATTTCTGCATCTACTTCTATCAGTTACTGGATAAAGGTTCTATGATGACAATTATGGTGGTCATCAATCTGATTACTGGAGAGGGTCATTTGAGGCACCCTCTCTACTATTGCCTGGAGTCTTGCCTGGGGTCATCCTTGTGGATTCCTTGGATAACCTTGCCTTATCACCAGGTTTCTCCCTAACCCCACAATGGCTCCTTCTTTCAAGATAACTCTTTCCTTGCTCTCCCTTTCTGTACCTCCCCCAACTCAACCATCCTGTTCCCTCATGTTTTCCTCCCCCTGCCCTTCACCACCCCCCAATGCTCCCACTTACTCAGGAGATCTTACAATTGCCCCTTCCCAGGGGCATCCATGAATATTGTTCTTAGGGTTCTCCTTATTACCTGGTTTCTCTGAGGTGACCCAGGACATTTTGAGCACTGTTATTGCAGATGAAACCAAATTTTAGGACTTTTAAAGTTGTTTGTTTTTCAAATCACAAAAATATGCCAATTTACTGTAAAGTTCAATCTTTCAAAGAGGGAAAGTATCAATGAAGTTACAACAAATAAAGAAGGAAAGGAACACATTTAAACCACTTAGTGCATTCTACATGCCATAGAAAATACCGACAGTGTAAGAAAACTCTTGATGTTTTCTTTAGTTTAAAATTAATTTAGGGAAAACTTGGATATGAAAGAAAAATATTTCAATGATGTAAAATTATAAAAGTCAACTGACATAATTGAAGATTAGGATTTTTAAATCAGAGATATCTATTCAGTCTGGAAAAAAAAGTGTGAAAGATAAAGCAAGTAGTTCTCAGTCAAAACTCATCTACATAACATACAATTCCAGGAAAGAATGACTATGTGGATACCTAATTCATCTTAGGAAGGACTCATAATTCTAGAATGATAGGGAAATTTTTGTGACTAAATAAATGATTTTAATTATCACTGTCTTTATTATTTACAGTTTATTGCTCTAGTTAATTGCTAACACGTATACACGGAAAAGTAATTAATTTCATATAAATCGCTGAATCAAGTTAGCATTATATAGTCGAATCTTTTTGTTCTCAGAACAGTGCAGATTTTGTAACCTCTTTGAACATTTTCAGATTCAAGTCATCCAAATCCTTCTCTTCCTTAGCACCAACACAGTTTAACCAGAAGAGGGAGCCCTTACTGCTTTCAGTAATCACAATTTGAAAATAAATTACTGAATACTCTCACAGAATTTTATAGCCATTATACTGATCTTTTTAAATTACAAAACTAAATGAGCAACTTAAATGGTCTAATTATTTCAGTCTTTAGAGTGAATTCAAAAATAATAATTTATAATTCAAAATTAATAATTCTCTGGAAGACAATAAAGAAGTGAAAACCTTTTCTTTATAGGATATGAACAGTTTTAATCATGATTCAAATTTGTTACAGTTTTGATCATAGCAATAATGCCAGAGTTTTCTTTTCTTCGTTATTCCTAACTCTGTTTAGCTTGCTTAGTAAAAGAATGAAAAGATAAATGCAACTGCACAGCATTAGAAGGCATGTGTATCAATACAACCTCAGGACTCATAGTATCAAATCAAATGAACGATCACTGAACGCAGCTTCCAGTGTACTCACATTCTTAAGGATAACTGAAAATACTGTGAAAATTCTTGTTTGAAGAAAGTACAATTCCATATTTTCTTAAAGATTCTGTAAGACTGCCCACTTCTTCCTCAGATCTTGCTATCACAATGATTAACATGTCTTACCACCACAGTTGAAGTGGCACAAGCCCTATATCTGAGCTGGCAGTTTAATCAGTAAATCTGTACTTAACTCCAACCAGAAGCTCATGCTATTAAATATACTGTGGAGACAGTGCCCATTCAGACATACTCTGGCGTCTTCCCCTTTAATGCAGCTTGTGTAGTAATGAACTAGTTAAGCTAGTGTGCCCTGGAGAGGAAATTTTCCCTTTCCACTCATGTGAGTTATACTAAACAGGGACACTGGCCTCCCTTGGGAATCTGTTTCGACTCTAGAGTAATAGGCGCCATCCTATGTCTACTCAGCCAATCTGCAACTTCTTAAAATCCCCAGGGAGTCTGGATAAGCTCCAGGTGTTTGGAACCACAATGGCATGCCAGGTCTTTGCAGCCCTTCACAATGTGAGACGTGCAGGATCCTAGTGTCTCTGTTGGCAATAGTAAATGTGTGTGACTTGCATATCAGATCATCTCGGTGGACAAACCAGGTCTTACACCTCCCATCGGGCCCAAGGAATTCTATAAATGATAACACGGATAAGTGATTTTTATAGGATGAATTCATTTTCTCAACATTCTAAGCAGCCATTGTTTTTCTAAATATTAATTTGTAGGAATTGTTAAGGTTCTGTGTATGTGTGAGTGCAGTTGTCTACAGAGAGTGGAAGAGGGTGTCAGGTCCCCCGAAACTGGAGTTCCAGGTGCTTGTGTGCTGCCTGACCTGGGCCTGGTTAAGCACACAGGTCCTAAGCACACAGGTCCTCTGCGAGAGCATCACAGAAAATTAATCCTTAAATCATCTTTCAAGACTGTAGTTATACTTTTTGATAGAAAAACACTTATCAAAAACATATAAGACTGCACATATATATTCCTTTTCAGGTTATTTCCCCTTCAAGTGCTACAAATCTTTTTAATTGGAATATTCACCATTATAAGCTGATTTTACAATTGTGATGGAAAATTAAGAGTAGAGTTGTTGGTTGTGTTACCATGATGAACAAAATTATCTAACACAATTCTGAAGGTGGTAAATGTTACTATCTGACCCTCATGAACCAAAGAAGACAATGAGGCAGTAGACTATTATGGCTTTGTTATCCCCAAATCTGCACTTGTGGGTCTACTGACAGAATACTGAAAACAATTTTGGTGTTCTCTTTATAGTTGGCCAAACTACACCTTCCAAGTCCCAATCCATCTCACATGTATTCTGATATAAAATGGGCAGTCATAAGACCAGAAAATATGGTGTAGAACTGGCAAAGTGAAGGAGAGCTTAGGCGTCTAAGTAGAAGGGCTTTCCGCTCATTGTCTTGATTAGCCCTCATCCTCCTCCCCTAGCCTACCCCCATCCTCTCCCAAGACACTATACCTCATATAGCAGAGAAGTGAAGACGGGGAAGTAAGAGAGAAGTAGGTAGTCTATGTCCTAAAGTATCCCATGGCTGTTTCATGGTTAATAATTATTGTCGACTTGAAACTTAAAGCCAATCTTGTTATGCCAACAACGTTTGTTGAAGATGCTTTCTTTTTTCCACTGTATAATTTTAGCTTCTTTGTCAAAAATCAGGGTTTTCAATTCAATTCCATTGGTCTATCTGTCTATTTTTGTGCCAATACCAACCTGTTTTCAGGACTATTGCTTGATAATAGAGCTTGAAGTCAGGGAAGGTAATGCCTCTGGAAGTTCCTTTATTGTTCAGGGTTGTTTTGGCTATCCTGAGTCTTTTGTTTTTCCATATGAAGTTGATTATCATTCTTTCGAGGTCTGTGAAGAATTGTGCCAGTATTTTATTATGTTGATCCTACCAATCCAAGACCATGGTAGATCTTTCCATTTTGTGGTATCTTCTTTAATTTCTTTCTTTAGAGACTCAAAGTTCTTGCTATAAAGTTCTTTCACTTGCTTTAGAGGCAGAGGCTAACGGATTTCCAGAGAAACCCTGGTTCAGAAAATAAATAAATAAATAAAACTGCTGAAATATACTTGATTATAAATGCTGCTGAATTAATCCAACTTACATATTTCAAAAATGCCTTGACTTCTAACTTTAAGTATAAGGACTGGTTACTTGAGAAAAGAGTTTTTGTTTATGTTTCCACAGAAAATGGAAAGCTGTGGATTCCTTCCAGGCTTCTGTGGTTTGATGAACCAAGACCCCCAGAAGCACTGGGCCAGGAGTTCCAACAATTAAGACAATTGAGATGATGCAGCCTTACAGACCACGAAAATAAGGACTTATACAGGTTTCTGAGTTTTGTTATGATCTACATGGTACGAACAGCACCCCATCCAGCAGGAAGCAGTTTGGAATGAGTTATGTCCAAATTCCTATATTGTCTATAAATCTTTGTTTTCATTTGAATGGAGTTGCTTATAATTGGTTAATGATCACAACCGATCTCTTTCTAAAGGTAAAAGGTATGGGTGGAAATGAATACTTTGTATTGGAATGGTTTTTCATTTATTGATACAAATTCAAGGTCAATTTTGGGATATATGTATTCCTCTTGATTAAGTATTGTGCTTATACTGATCTTTTAAAATGTAATACATAATAAAATACAGGTTATAGATAGTTACCTATAATAGTCAGAACTTATAGTTAGGTTAGTTAGGTTTTCTATATATTAAGAGATATATTTGAGATAGATAGACATTCTTCAAACCTTTCAAAGACCTTCAGAAAATGGCATTTAAAATGGTTTAGGGTTTTTCTTGACAATAAGAAATGTCTGATCCTGGCAGCACCAATTAAGTCTGAAAGGAATATGGGCATCGAAGAAACTTGTTGTGGAGTTTGTTTTCAACATGGCAAGATTAGCCATTTGGGCAAGAAACTGCTCTTTCCTGGACTGTTTTACTGATGCTGTATAAACTGGATATGCAGGACCCATAGGAAAGTGACTGCTGAACTCAAACAGTCCTTCAGGGTTCCTGAGTCATGGAAGAGTCTAAGACTTTCTGCAGGACACAGAAAAATGACAGACATACTGCCAATGCAAATGGACATTTTGAAATTTCCTGCTTTGCTGAGAAGTCTTCCAGATATGCTGTGGCCTATGGACTGAAGATGGATGCCCCAACATTACAGAGGAATTTCAGGTGACTGTCCAAGCAGAGAGATATCTCTGTCAATTCTAGAGTTTATATATTATCCTTCTATGATCTAGGGTTTATATATTATCCTTCTATGGTCTTTGATGGAGTTATAATCATAGTTTTCCTTATGATAAAAGATTAGCCACATATAAGACTTCAGACTCACACAGATGATAAAATACTTTCTTTAAATCTTTCTAAATGTTAATGAACAAAATATTGTAACTATGGGCCGAGCGGTGGTGGTGCACGCCTTTAATCCCAGTACTCGGGAGGCAGAGGCAGGCAGATCTCTGTGAGTTCGAGGCCGGGCTGGACTGACAGCCTCCAAAACAATACAGAGAAACCCTGCTCATAAAAACAAAAACAAAAACAAAAAAATATTGTAACTATGTTCTTACTTGATAACTGTTCTGTTATATATAATTTGACTTTATTAAGTTAAAACCTTTTTTTTTATTTAAACAGGGAAGAGGAGATGATGGGAGATGTCATTCTGAAATCTGTCTCTTATTGGTTGTTGAAAAGCACTGTTGGCCAATAGGGAAGTAAGATAGGTGGACTAGAAGTTGAGGAGGATTCTGTGAGAGAGAAGCATAGGGAGTCATGATGTAGTCTCCATAGGAATAAGAGGTCTGGATCCTTTTCTCCAGTAAGAGAAATACTTAGATTAGCAATTATGGGTTAAATACTTATGTCAGAGATAGCCAGTAAGAAACAAAGCAAACAGCCAACAGGTTAATAATTAATATAGTGTCCTGTGTGTTTATTTGGGACTGAAGAGGCCCTGGAAACAGGCTGATGGGAAGACTTCACTCTACACTGAGATACTATCTCAATCCTGTCAGAATGGCTAAAATAAAAAAAAAACACACCAACAACAATTTATGCTGAAGAGGATGTGCAGAGAGGGAAACACCTCTCCACTGCTGGTGGGAATGCCAACTCATACACCCTTTGGAAACCAGTATGGAGATTTCCCAGGAAAATGGGAATCAATCTACCACAAGACCCAGCAATTCCATTTTAGGCATATATCTAAAAGATGCAAATCAATCCACTATGTTCATAGCAGCATTATTAATAGCTAGAACCCGGAAGCAACCTAGATGCCACTCAATTGAAGAGCAGATAGAGAAAATGTAGTACATTTGCACAATGGAGTACTACTCAGCGGAAACAAATGGAATCTTGAAATTTGCAGACTTACTCATATATGGATTTTAGACATGGATCAGGGAAGTGCCCTCTGACAATTCCACTGACAGAGGGTCTGGGGAACAGGAAAGAACCTAAGAGAGATATACATGGTACCCAAAGAAGAGGAATGAGGCAAGATCGCCTAAGCAGATTGAAAGCAGGGGGAGAGGGAAGTGGGAGCTGGGAAAAAGAGAGGGGGAGAAGAGGAGGAGAAAGGAGGTCAAGAAGGTTGAGCTGAGGGAAGAATAGGGGATAACAGGATGAGAAATACCATAATAGAGTGAGTCATTGTAGGTTTGAAGAGAGATCTGGCACCAGTGGTATCTCTAACAATCTACAAGGTGACACCAACTGGCAAACTAAGCAATAATGGAGAGACTACCATAATGAGTTTGACAACTACATTATGTGCTATCCTAGAACCTTTATCCCATGACTGATGGAAGCAGAGGCGAACACACACAGGTAAACACTGAACTGAATCCCTGGAACCCAGTAACAGAGCGGGAGGAGTGATGAGCAAAGGGGTAAAGAATGGGCTGGTGAAGCCAGCAGAAACAGCTGACCTGAACAAGGGGGAGATCTTGGCCCCCAGACTGACAGCTGGGAGGCCAGCATAGGACTGATGCAGACCTGCTGAATGTGGGTGTCAGTAAAGAGGCCTGGACAACCTATGGGGCCCTGGGCAGTAGATCAGTGTTTA
Source organism: Mesocricetus auratus (assembly GCF_017639785.1). Taxonomy (NCBI): domain Eukaryota; kingdom Metazoa; phylum Chordata; class Mammalia; order Rodentia; family Cricetidae; genus Mesocricetus; species Mesocricetus auratus. The sequence continues at coordinate 28,106,884 of NW_024429192.1, read as the reverse complement.
TTCCTGGAATACAAATAGACTTTGTGTGTCCATACCACAAAGTGGGATGCTCTCTCAGCCTAGACTCTTGGGGGGGGTCTGGACGCTGCCCTGAGTGAAATGACAGACTCTGGAGATCCCCTATGTGGAAGGAAGTGGGGATAGGGTGAGGAGCTGAAGGGATAGTGGGGGGTGTAGGAGGAGGGAAGGGAGAGGGAGCTGTGATTAACATGTGAAGCAAGCTTTTTTCTAATAAAATAAAATTAAAAAATAATTTTAAAAAGCAAAAGAGGAAAAAAGGAGATGGGAAACTGGCTTTTTATGGGCTGGAGAGTTGGCTCAGTGCATAAGAACATTTGTTGCTCTAAGAGGGATTTGTTTTCCAGCACCCACTTGGCAGCTCAGAACCATCAAAGATGCCAGTTCCACCCTCTTCTCACTTCTATGGGTACCAGGAACATAGATACAAAGAGGCACAGCACTCAAGCACAGAAAATATACTTGAAAATGTGTTTTATTTATTATTGCTCTTCCTTTGGTTAGGATGAATGGGGATGGCCTCGAGAACAGCTCCTGGAAGTCAGTTTTTTCCTTTCTCCATGTTTCATGGGGATTGAATCATGTCATCAGGACTGGACTGCAAACATCTTACCTGCTGATCTGCCTGTGTGTGCTGTGGGAACTGAGCTTCCCAGAGGTGAGGCTAGGGATCTTGCCTACACTAGAAAGGTGTTAGAAAACTGCTACCCAAACTGAGCAAGAATTCCTAGGGACGTTCCTTTGTTCTCTATGGCAAAGAATGACTTTTAAGAAGATGTGAGATGTTATTTTGCTTACAAAGTAGCTTTGTAAAGGTAGCACTGAGATTGTGCTGCAACTCATCGGATTGCATGAGTGGTTAGCATCTTCCACATTTTTGGGATTGCATTTAGTAGTGAGACACAAAGGCACATGGATTAGCAAGTGCCTCTCCACTCCTCACTGAGCTGATATGGAGGCATGAGCTAAGGGTTGACTCTAGCCTGAACAAACCAACAAATTCTCTCTGGTAGGAGGTTACAGCAGCCTGTCATCAAATCCTGGTGGGAGAATGTGCCTCTTTCTCCCACAGCCTCCACACCTACACCTTGAGGGCTGGACAGACCTCTAGGAATCACAGCCTCTGAACTGATAAACAGGTTTTGTCTTAAAAGTGCTCCTTTGGAAAATAGCAATCTGCAGTCAAGACAACTTGAGAATTCTCTTGCAATTGAACGAAACAGAAGAAGGGACTATTTAAAATTTTGAAAATAGTGTTTTGTTCTAGATATCCCGGTATAAACCAGACTCTTTGTTTGTTTTTTTCAAATATGACTGTCCTTATGCATACACTATATTAGCCAGCATTTTTTTCAAAAATTAAAGTGACTGCATAAATGTAATACATATGTACTATTTAAAAAAGAAATACAACATTTATATTAAACTATCTCCTATCTGGACCTTACACTTCATTTCTTTCTTCCTGTTACTAAATCAATAGATCCTGCATCAGCTCCCAACTCAAGTTCACACATGAATCCTATTGTCTTTTCAGGACTATAATATTAGAATCCTTACCAAGAAAAATTGGAAACCTCTTATTATGTGACTTGCATTCTTCATCAAAATCAAACCAGAAGAGGGGAGGAGGAAGGCTGACATAGTTAAGGGTTTTTATCTCTAAAAAATGTCTCAGCACACACTGAAGCAATTCCAGCATTTCCAGGAGCATTCTATTAAGTCATCCAAAAGCAAACACGGCAAAGCAAACAGAGTTTCAACACTCTTGTAACAAAGGATTGTGTTTGACTTTATAGGAAAGTGTAGAAGGGGAATTCCTAAAGAGAAAGGCAAAAGTGTTGTTACAAGATTATAGATGCTATATACATTTAGTTAAGCAACACACTGAATGAAATGTCTTTAAAAAATAGATGCCGCCCCATAACAATAGTGCCATTGTTTCAACATCTTGCCCTGTATGTCAGCATTGTGGTAGTTTCTGATTATGTTTGAGGCCTGATCCACAGGAGGGAATTTCATGCCTGGTACTGAAATCCTAGCCAATAGTCCATTGTTGGAGAGGTCATAGACACTAGGGTAGAACCTGCTATTTTTGTTTTGCTAAATAGTCATCTTGTCAAGTTGTCCTCTAAATATCTGTCTAAATATCCACAGACCTGTGCTGCCCTCAACTTTTATTCCCCAGGGAAGCTACTTTTTTGGTGGATGTATGTAACATTTGGTCAACATGCTGAGAATAAAAGACTGAAGGTTTAACCCCAAAGAGATACTTGTATTAAATGCCCCATCACTAAGGTTCAGAGGATACTACGAAAGACAAGGCAGGAAGAATGTGAGAATCAGAAGATGGAGAGGAATTCGGTGTAATAGTCTATTCTAGACATGGCATGGTTATTGCACTCATGAGCTCACAAAAGTTTTATTTCCTATACAAGATTCAACTATCCAGAATTGAAGCAATAATGGGATAGATGGTCCCCAGATTTCATCGAATATTGAGAAGCTACTTGCAGTGGATAATTTCTTGGGAAGGATTATCGTTCTTTATTGAGGACATAACCACTCTTATGTTTCCCTTGTTCCAATGGCTGGACCACAATCTTATATAGAGAGAGGATTCATTGCACTCAGTGGGGGTATTTTTTTAAAAGTTGTGAAGTTGGGAGTGTTTTGTTGGGAAGAAATGGTTGAATTAGTGTGAGTGGCACTGGAAAATAGATTTTTTCCACTATATACATATGTGAAAATCTCAAAATTAAAGAAAGAAATTTAAAAGAAATATCTGGACCCAAACATCCACAGGATAAGGGACAAATAAAGAATAAAAATAAGAGAAATGAGACCCCACTAGCCTCAGAAGTATGGCTAACTATCTGTCTACACGGATGACACTGAACTCTTGAAGGATTGCCCTGACCTTCCTCTTCTCCATACACAGGCTTCTTGTGGAGCCTCCTACATGGAGATAAGAGCTAGGCAGGTGGTTAAGACATTGATCCACTGTTTTCTCAGATTGCCAGCTCTCTGAAAAAAGTACACCTTAGATATTTTATAAAAAAAATCACCATCACTCTCTTGCATAATGGTTGTATAGAAATCCATTTGACATGAAATTGCTACCTCTGTACAGTCTGTGTTCTCATCTCTCCCTTGAAATAGCTGCTCAACCCCCTGACCGGACCCCCACACAAACAAATCACTGTTATAAACTCTCACATGCAAAATGGCCTTCTTTACAGTATAAACTGCCATGTAACAGTCTAATTTACACAAACAGACATCCACTTCTGTGCATCCTCTGGATATTAACTCTCACTTTAGCCTCAGTTTTAAGGCCATGTGATACTTTTCAGCACCTTTAGGTTCAAGCTTTATATCTCTATTACCATTCTTTCGCTAGAATTCTAGAATGTACAATTTACAATCTCAATGCTTGGTGTTAGTTCCAAATTAACGCTCTACGATATCAAAGCTAGTAATGTCCTTTTTGTACACCTAGATTGTTCTTCTTACAGTTCATATACTAAACCACTATTTTCTCTGAGCATATGTCACTTGAAAACAAGTGAGGGAGAAAGGTGACATCTTCAAGTGTCTTTTCAACTCAGGACATAACTTTATGATCTGTACTTTGCAACATCTGTTCATACATCTGTAAGTCATTATAAGGTGCAGTGTAATTAATTTTCAGTTGTCTCTTTTATTTCTTAGCTGAGGTTAGGAACAATCCATGGTGTATGTACTGTTGTATTTCTAGTTTCCCATTAAGAAATGTGGTATTGGGCATACAGTTGGTTCTCAGTAGCTAATTTTTCAGGAGACAATCAATCAGTGATTCTAATCAGATTACAAAAGTGTGTCTATAATATTAAGCTGTTTTCACTTTTCCAATTCATTAACAAGAACTTTGTATCTGAAATTATACTTAAAACTTTATTTAAAGGCATTGCGATTAGAGCTTGATGGACGTTTCTTGTACATGCTGATTTTTTCTCCTTTTTAACGAGAAAAGGTGCTATTAAAATGTTCTCTCTTCATTTATATCTTATTAAAGCATCATAGGAATCGTTATGATGCTGCCTAGCACATATATGTAATTATCAATTATATATGTCATATAGCTATGTACTTTATATTTATATTTTATCAACTTAACCATTGGTATCATAAAATTCCATTATATATCCCAATATTTTTTACATAGAAAGCACATGTTTGAATCATCACATTGTACTAACTGCTTCAGAGACAGCAAATTGAGCTAACTGACATGATGAAGCTTTAACCTACCACTCTTACACTGCTTTCATTTCCATATAATTTCAATGTCTTTGGCAAATGCTTGCTTATTTTGTACTAAAGAGAAGTGCTAAACATTACTATCAATTCCATGAAAAGGAGAACCTCGGTATATTTTTATCCCTGTATTTTATGACTCACCCCTGTGACATAGCTTCAGTTTAAATATTATCAAAAACCCCAAGGCCTGTGTCTTGTTGAAATTTTTGGTGAATGTCAACATCATCATGGCTGGCTGGTAAATGTCACTCTGTTTCTAAGTGAGGGAGCAGGTGTAGAGCTTGAAAGAAATGTCGAAAGGAGACCTCCCAGTATTGAGATGTGGGGGTTGTTTATTAAGATGTCACTAGAGATATCATAAAGCTATGGTGTATTATAGATTGCCAATTTAGTTTGTATCATGAATCAGTCTTGAAGTTTGCCAAAAGATGTTTTCCGTATCTACTGTCATGATTCTTTAAAAATATAGAACAGATTACAACCATGTGGTATGATAACTCACTTTATAATTTGGTATAAAATTAACCAGTCCATGATTCGTTACCTTTTTATGCATGTGTCTTGTTGAATTGGTTTTGATAATATTTTATATTCATCAGCAATATAGCCTGAAAGTTTGTTATAATAGTTTCATCTAAGCCTTATGTCAGTTTTTATGGGAGCAGATTGGGAGCACTCCTTCCTTCACTAGTTTTTCAAAAGTGTTGCAGGGAATTTTTTGTATAATTCCTTTAAATACTTTATAGGAACTCACCAATGAAGACACTTGTGCCTGAAATTTTGTTTTCTCTTCCTTCCTTCCTTCCTTCCTTCCTTCCTTCCTTCCTTCCTTCCTTCCTTTCTTCCTTTCTTTGTTTCTTGACTTTCCTTTTTCTCTTTTTAACATATGGGAGACTATTTGAAATGTCTCGTTATTTTGATTTGATAAGTTGTAATTTCCAAGAAATATGTATGTCCCCTAACTTGTTAATTTTGTACCATAAATTTAATGTCCTTGTTGTGCCATTGGCTTCTATGGTGTTGCTTCATCTTTCCTCACAGTATTATAACCATGGATATGTATTTCATTCTTTAGCCTGGGAATTCTTTCTAATTTTTCCACAGTATAGTTTGTTAGGTATAAACTCTTATCATTCTGAAAACATCACATTTATTTTTAACGAATGCATTCTTACATCTAGACTACCAAGCATAGCTGGTAATCTTAACTTCCCTTTTAACATTTAAGATGTGCCTCGTGTTGGGACTCAGCTTTCCTTCCTATAGCAATTACACTCATGATGACTAAAAAAGAGCCTGTGAAAAAGAATTGGCATGCGAATACAGGTTCTCCTTGAATCAGAGACCCGAGGATGATAAATTTTCTTACCATTTTACACTTGATCTTTAAAACTATGTGTGAATTCAGCTGCTTTTTATCATACATTAATGCAAATTCTTTCTCCTACTACTACCATACCAAGGATAAAAGTAACCTTTGTCTCTTTCTCTGTTAAAAGTATCTACCAGATTTTTTAATTTCACCTCTCTCAGGGGTTTAACTATGGATTCAAGTTACATTCCACTTATAACTATTTAGAAGCAATGCTATTTTTGTAACTTTCAACCTACCTCACCAAAATACCATCAAGATGCTTTTTAATGGTCTACCATAAACATTAAATTACACAACCTTGTATAAGCAATGTATCCAATTTCAAGTAAAGCAAACTTTCAACTATTGTATATTATGACAACTGGTTTCAACTTGAAAATGAGTTTAGTTTTATGTTCAACCAGTCTTATCTACATAACGAGAGAATAATCTGTGGAATTATCTCATCCTACTCAGCAACTTTTAAGTATAGACTACTGAAATGTATCATGATTACCTTTGGGAAACATAACTTTTCTCAGGAGTGTTTAGTCTTGATGGGGGAATTTTCCCAGTAGAATAAACCAGAAATGGCCTATTGGAGCAACATCATTACCTGCCTAAAGCAAGGGCTGTGCTGGCACATGTGCTGCCGTGGCAGTGTAAGAAATGAGATGGGTAAGAGAAGTCTAGGTCTGGAGACTGAGGACAGAGGTTGTGGAAAAGGAAAAGAAAGTAGCATACACTCTGTTTCCTGTTATAATTACTCTAGGTCAAATATGAGCCTCAGTTTTAAAAGCCTGTATATATCATGAGTGCCATATTTAATCAACCTTGCAAAAGAAAGAAATAGGAATCTCTTTTAACTTGAAGATCTGTGAGGCTTGCACAGTAATTTTAAACCAGCCTGCCCAAGGGAACTATATGAAAGTACTAATAAAAAATACTATTTGTAAATAACTTTTGTCTGTTATCCCTAACCCCCTTTAACACATACCAACATATACACACATGCATGTCTACTACGCATGTAAAATAATGTATATAAAATATACATTCAGCACCTATAGTTGTTAATTTCTGAACATAGAAATGGTGACTCTATGAGCACAGTTTTGCTTAAAAATAATATTTATAAATAATCCTCTGATTCTGTTGTTCTCTGAAGAAATACGCTATATTTTTTTTTCTTTAAGAACAAGGTGGTGATAAAAATACATGGAGAATATTCTTCACTCAAGGAAACATAGCAAAACATGCCCTGTTCAGCTACTGTGTCTCTTCCCTGAGATGTTTCAGAAACCAAAGCAGCAGGCAAGAACCTCATCAGTTTCATATTGACAAAGGTATGTCACCACTTTTTTTAAACTCTTTTTTTTAAATTTAAATTAGAAACAAGGTTGCTTCACATGTCAATGCCAGGTCCCTCCCCCTTTCCCTCCCTCCTCCCACGCCCTCCCACCAACCCCCCCCAATACCCTCTCATTTTCACAGGGAGGGTGAGGCCCTCCATGAGGGTGTCCATAGTCTGTCATTTCATCCAGGGCAGGGCCTAGACCCTCCTACAAGAGTCCGGGGTGAGAGTGCATCTCTCATTGTTGGATGGGAGTCCAAAGTCCATTTGTATGCTAAGGATAAATACTGATCTACTACCCAAGGCCCAATAGATTGTATGTCACCATTTTTAAACATCATTCCTTATGCCACAATAGCCACTGGATGGAGGATTTCTATCTGGAATATATTAATCAAACAATACTGCATTTTAAATGGATAAGTCATAACAACATGGCATACTTTTTTATATTTTGTCACCTGTTATGTTAGTAACATGATTTGTGTGGTTTTATTGCCTTATATTCAGAGAAGTAGCTAAATTAAAATTAACTCAAAGCAACCAAGTGAAAGAATTCTGTACAAAGCAGCATGTAGATATTAACATGTTCCTACTAAGACTTTTAAGGTGTGTACTCAATATTTTTAAGTGTTTGCCATTTGGCATATTTTGAAAAATATACAAACACTGTAAATGTTTAGAGTTTATGGGTTTGAAACACTCATTTATTGCTGACTTTTCATCATTAGCTGTGTGCATCAATGGTAATAAGGCCCCAGAAGAGAACTTGGGAACTGAAGTTAGAAGGAACCACCCATTGAGAACTGGTCTTGCTTAGACTTGAAATATTTGGTGGACTCTAGGTTGAACATATTTTTGTTAATGGGCATATATCTCAGATTTGGTTCAATAGTCATATCTTGATCTTGGCTGAAAATCAAGTTCCCCAGACAGTACTAGCATTATACTAGCAGCTGAATTTTAGCACAATGTGCATGGTAGACTAGTTTATTGTTCTTTCTCATATTTAAAACTGTGTTCTGTTATTAATGAAAAGCAAACCCTTTCTATGATGGTAACACATTTTCAAATATAAATGTAAGCTCCTGGAGAACGAAAACCATTCTAAATTTTTGACAGAAAATTTTGGAAGATACCATCAATGACAAAAATAAGGTGTTATCTATAGTTTATTGTGGTCATGAAAACACTTGTTCATTTTTCTCCAGGTTATTCTGTATTTGTAGAAGAGGTAGGTGAAATCAAGTGACACTACTCAAATACTAATTTTATATGTTATGAAACTCAAAACTAAAAGTTAATCAACTTATTTAACATATTATTAGATATTACCAAATTGATCAAATATGTATCAGTACATTGATATCTAAAGCTATACTATATGTATATAAACCAAGCACAAAATAAACTAATATGTATTTATTGAACAAAATAATTTATATAAGCATTAAGTGTGTAGTAATTAATTTGCTAACATTTTACATAATTAGAGCATGTTTATTTTGATATGTATACTTTAATTTATAAAGATTAGAATAGCTAATCTTATACCTACAAAGAAATGGCACTGTCAAATGCCCAGATAATATAGAGATCAGAGAGGATCTACTTTGGCATAAAATTCAAAGATAGTGAATCTCTTTAGAGAACTATCCAAGACAATTCATGTATTCTGTCTACAATGAAGAAATAATATTTAAATATATCAATGTTTACTCTTGTGGAAGGAGACATACACAGATGTATGAAGGGGACATTTTTAAAAAATGATTCCTAACACTATTGTTCTATACTCCTTGACCAGTGCCTTACCCAGTCATCATCATAGAGGCTTCCTCTGACAGGCTCCTCTGACAGGAGATGGGGACAGATGCAGGGACCCACAGTCAGATGCAGAGAGTGAGAGTTCTCTATCAAATCCCTCCCCTCAGAGTTCAGGGAATTTTGCTGAAGAGGAGGTGGAAAGATTATCAGAGTCAGAGGGGATGGAGAGAACCAAGAGAACTTGGTCGTCTGAATCAGCTCAGCAAAGTGCATAGTTCACATAGATTGCAGCAGCAAGGGCAGCATCTACACTAGGTCCCCCATGTATATACTATAGATATTAGTTTAGTATTTTTCTCCTGACTATGAGATTGACTCTGGCACTTGTGCCTGCTCTTGGAACTCCTGCTGGCTTCCTGTCTCCAACTTCACTTTGGAAGGTTTTGCTTTACTGAATTTAATTTTGTCATGTTTGGTTGTTATACAGAGAAACCTGTTCTTTTCTAATGAGAGACAGAAAGGATTGGATCCTGAGGGGATGGGATTTGGGGAGTAACTGGGAGGACAGGAAGGAGAGGAAACTATAATCAGGTTATAGAGTATGAGAAAAGAATCTATTTTCAATTAAAGAAAAAAAACTGGGTTATAGGTGAGGATGGCAGTGTGAAGCAGATGCTATAGAGTTCAGAAGCCTAGGTTCTGAAGCAGAAGGATAGACTGCTACAGATAAGCACCAATTTGTTTGCCATTTAGATCCAAACACATTAGGACCAGAGTCAAGAGTGTAATCTACTTGCATATCTTTGCATTTTCCCTGGATGAATTGGACAACTCAGGTTCATGGCAATAAACTCCTGGCTGATTTTGGCCCAGAATTTTTCCAGTTCATTACCTTCCTCAATACTGCAATTCTGGGAAAACCAATTGCAATTCTATTAGAGAAATCCTTGTTCTTATGCCTCTTTCCCTTTCTCAATGCTTGTACTCTTTTTAATTCTACACTTTTCTTTTTCATATTATCTAAATATCTCTTAAAACATCACAGTTATTTATTTGATATTTTAATAATCTGAAGTTGATTGCATTTATAATGTGATCATAAATTAAGTGTCAACAAAATCTCTACCATAGAATGTTCTTCACAGTTTAATGCTATTTGTCTCCAAATGTATTCTGATAATTATTTACATGCACACTTCATAGAAATGTTAAGGTGATTAGGAATCATTTTTCCTACAATGTTAAAATTGATTATCTCATATTTTTGTGCTTACATTATGGAGAATCAAAGTTAAGGCATTTGCAAAGCAATGCCCGTCACCAGTGGTTTCTACATATCCTGCATTCTTGTCAGTTATTAAATCAGTGTGCTTCATTTTCCCAGCGTAGCCTCCTGCTCCCGCTGAAGTGATGTGCAGAGTCGAAGCAACGGCTTGAATTTTGCCTGAGTTTCTCAAATAATCCAAGCAGAAATAGAAAGTTTGCTTGAAGCGCTATTGTTATTCCTCTCTTCACAAGTTGAGTCATCCTCAAGCCTGTCAATCAAATGTCTTCCCTGTTAGGTGGTTCCACTCTCTTAACCACGGTTGCTCAAAATGTCTAGACCTCATACATTTTCTAATCTACTTCTCGGAAACATTCTTTAGTTATATAGTGCTCATTTCAGATATAGAATAAATGTATACCTTGGAAACATACTCTGGCACAAACTTCTTTTATAAATAAAATATTTTCCTAAGTCATTCTGTATAAAATTCTAACCCTTCATACTACCTTAACTGTATTTTCTCAACTATAAAATTGATTGTGAAAATAAGTACATTATTTTTGTTTATGTGGTATTGTGACTTCCTAAATAAGCTTCAGACTATGCACATTTATATATCACTAACCCTTTGAAGTAGTCATTTTCAAATGTTGCATGTTTATTCAGAATTGGTACTATATTCTATTATGAGAAATACCAATGATACATATAATAGAATCACCCTAAATGTCTATGATTGGTACCTTGATTTTCTATAATTTTGTACCCATAATATATATGCACATGAATGTACACATATGCTTATATGTATGTACAGTCTTCCTACTCCATTAAACATTCTGCAGTATTAAAATTAGAAGTCTGTACATGCCATCTCTGAACCCCTCATGCTATCCATCCCTGACACAGTCTTTCTGCCTGCGAAATAAGTAGTATTCTCATTTTATTGCCAGAAATGCCCTTGCATTTCTTTAGGATTTTATCGTTCAAGCATTCATCCTCAGATGTTGTCTGTCTTAGAAGTGTTTTTTTTTAATGTGTCATGCATTTTAAAGCTATGGAGTCACTTTTCATTCCTTGTTTACTTAGTTTGTAAGTATAGTTAATTTATTATACTTCTTCTGTCTGGGCACTGCTGATGGAAAACATGCGCTGTCCTCTGGATCTCCTCCACACAGTGCTGATTTGATTCAATGAGATGCACATGTAATCCCCTTGGCAAGATCATGGGTGTTGGTTAGCATATGTATTGTGTTATCATTCTCAGAAGGCAATTCTCACCTGATTGGCAATCTCCTAGAAGTTTACACCTTGCAAATGTGGCTTCATTCTGTCACTTGAGGTTTCACTTATTAACTGAATTTCTTATAAAAGCATGACCTTCACAGGGTATTTCATTGCACTATAGTAGGGAAGGCAGGATAATTTATTAAATTATTTAGTAATTTAATGTATTAAATTATTTATTTTCATTTGCAAAAATCTCTAGTCTATTAACCTCTTACTTTATTTGATTAATTGAGAAGAATTTACATGCAGACAAAAATATAGCGAAGACTAGCTCAAGACTTACAAGCAAAATCAATGATGATTATGTTAGTTATTTTTCTTTTACCATGATAAGACACCATAACCAAGGTGTTCTCATAAAAAAGTATTTAATTTGTGTTTCATGGTTTCGGAGGGAGTCCATAATCATCATTGCCAGGAGCATGGAAACAGGAAGGCTGGCATGGTGCCATAGCAATTGATGAGAGCTTACATCTTGATCCACAAGCATCAGGCACAGGGACCTAACAAGGAATGGCATGGGCTTTTGTAACGTGAAAGCTCATTCCCAGTGGCATACTTCCTCCAACAAGAGCACACCTCCCATTTATTTCCCAACAGTTCTGATAACTGGGGAGAAACATTCAAACCATTATAGTTATCTGTAACATGAATTCTAATTGGTCTTAATAATAAAAAGCCCAAGTCAGATATAGAGGTTAATGCTGAAAGATCAGAGAAGCAGAGCAGACAGCCACTAGCTCTTACCTCTACTCAATCCTCAGAAGGAAAGGGCGATCCTATCTCTAGAAATCCTGAAAATGAAAGTTCAGACATTTCATTTCTCCATATTGCAGTTTCCTTAAAGAACTATCATTGTTTTTCCTCATAATTTTTATGAAACTTTATATCATGTTAAATTCACATCTCAACCTACTCCACAATGATTTCCAACAATGATCAAATGTGTAAAATAACAGTAAGCTACCTTTGGATGTATAGGGACATTGGTAACTGGAAGATGAACTTTAACATAATTCCAAAAGCATGATTCATTTATGTAAACAGTTACGATCTTTCTTGTTGTGCTCTTCTTCTGTCAAAAGCATGCAACCTCTTCTTAGTTCTTAATGCTTAATTGAATCATTGTATTTTCCTTTTACTGGTACTGAATAAAAAAACCCTAAGAATACTTTTCTTCTTGTGTATCACTAAAGAAAAGAAACTATGAGAATAGAAATTTATGCCAAGGTAAAATTCTGTATCTTCTTCATGCTTCCCTTACACTGACTGAGATATCTAAGATCATGACTCTATTCCCATGGGATAAAACTTGCTGTTCACTTACAGACATAAGTTTCAAAGTGTTACACTCATATTTGCTTCAATTTTACTCCTGATTCTTAATTCATTATAATACAAGCATCATAATTCCAGTTCTCACATTGTGAATTTGAAATGTTTGTCTTAAATTTCCCCAATAGTACACTGGTACCAGTTTTATACATTGATTTATATGATGACAGTCAGGTTATTACTGATTTATGAACAAAACCCATAAACCAATCAAAGTTTCTTCTTTGCTTAAGTTAATGCATTCATTTATTTTTTCAGGTCTATCTATTTACAGCAAAACCTCCACTCAGTATTTGAACCTCCGGACATCACATTTTTATTGTGAATACATTTGGTTCCCATTAGTCCACTGAAATCATTCTTATTCAATTCTTCAATCCTATTTATATTGTCATATTCAATAGCAATTTTTCTCAGAAACCTATTTAATCCTTTTATTGAAAGCATCTTAATAGCTATTCTTCCATAAAACCTTATTCAATTAAGTTTGAAATACTCTTCCTCTTGAGCCTTCTGCTAGTAGTCTGCCATTAGAAGATTCGTAACCTTCTCTCTAATATTGGAGAGACTATGAGTCAATCTGTGAAACATTGCATAATATATGTACATTTATTTTTCATTTTATCAAAATTATACATTTCCTTACATTTTTTCTTCCAAACAAACTCTCAATTTTATATGCCACCATACAGGATAAATGTCACTCAAATACTAAACTCTCTATATGATAATTGTGATATTAACTGCTCCAAAATTAAGTTGCTCTAGATAGGTGAGCTTGTATATTCCTATAGTCTTAGCTACTGTGCATGCATAGATAGGAGGGCAGCACATACATTGGAATTTGAGGCCAGCCATGTGTACATAGGGTGACCTCATTATTTATTAGTTAATTAAAAGACATAACTTGATTTGCTTCTAGAGTTTATTCACTCCTGAGGTTTTCTTGACTTACTGTATGTTTGCCTTATCCAGCACAGTGTAGACCAAATATTTGATCATTGTTTTTGACTTCTTCCATCAAATAGCTCTTAAATTCAGCATCAAACGACATCCCTTCAACACTTGTGCTAATGCAATTGCTCACCTATGCCGCTATGACATTATAATTACTTCCAAATAATTTTCTTGTCTTCAGTTTTATTTTATTCTGAATGAAGCAACTTTTGCAGATTTAATTAATATCTTACATTTATAAGCATCTGACTAACATAATTCACAGTCATTCTCTAGGAATCCCGCATATGGACCTGGCCAGTGTCCATCATCCTGGCCATCATTTAATAAAGCTTGCTTCAAAATTAGCTTCAAAGACTTGAAATTACCTGGCAAGATTATCCAAGCACTTACGAGGGATCAGGAAGATAAATCAAGGGAAGAATAGAGGAGAACAAAAGAGATAACTTATTAGAGGGAGCCATTATAAGCTTAAAGAGAAATCTGGCATGAGGGAAATGTCTAGAGATACACAAGAAAGACACCAACTAAGAACCAAAGCAATAGTGGAGAGGCTACTTTAAATGCCCTTCCCCTATAATGACATTGATGACTACCTTATATGCCTAGAGCCTTCACCCAGTAGCTGATGGAAGCAGAAGCAGAGATCTACAACTAAGCACTGAGCCAAACTCCTGTAATCGAGTCATAGAGAGGGAGAAGTGATGAGCAAAGGGGTCAAGACTATGATGGGGAAACCCACAGAAACAGCTGACCTGAGCAAGTGGGAGCTCACGGACCCCAGTCTGACAGCTAGGATATATGCATAGGATCGAACCAGGACATCTGAATGTGGGTGTCAGTTTGGAGGCCTAGACATCTCATAAAGGCCTTTTCTACATCTAATAAGATGTTCATGTGTAATTTTTAAATTTAAATTTAAATTAGAAACAAGGTTGCTTCACATGTCAATTCCAGGTCCCTCTCCCTTTCCCTTCCCTCCTCTTGTGCCCTCCCACCAACCCCCCAATATCCCCTCATTTCCCCAGGGAGGGTGAGGTCCTCCATGGGGGTGTCCATAGTCTGTCATTTCATCCAGGGCAGGGCCTAGACCCTCCCCCAAGAGTTCAGGATGATAGTGTACCTCTCATTGTCGGATGGGAGTTTTCACTTTGTTTTAATGATGGACTAGGTTTATCTATTTATCTTTGCAGAATAATCCCTGCATCTGTGGATGAAACTTACCTCATCATTGCAAATGTTCATTTTCATATGTTCTCAGAATATGTTTGCATAGAAATTTTCCATCTGCGCTAAACAGAGAAGTTGTTCTGTAATTCTTTGTTTGGTACTTTTATGCTTTAGGTATTAGGGTAACTGTGATTTCTTTCAAAAAACGGGTGGTGATTCCTTCTGTTTCTATTTTGTGAAATTATTTGAGAATCATTGGCATTAGCTCTTCAATGAAAATCTAGTAAACTTCTGCCCTAAATCCATCTAATCCTGGGCTAGTTTGTTTGTTTGTAGACTTTTAATTCCTGCCTTTATTTCACTGATGAATATAGGCTTATTTTATGATCTTGATTTAATTTTCATAGTAGGTGTGGATCAAGAAAATTATCTACTTCTTTTAGAATTTCTGATCTTATTGGAATATGAGTTCTTCAACTATGGTCTGCTGATTCTCTGGATTTCTTCACTGTCTGTTATTATGTCAGTTTGCATTTTCATCCCTAACTTTGTTCATTTTAATCTTCTTTCTTTACCTTTTACTTAATTTGGAGATAAATGTTTCTTAATCTTATTGATTCTTCTCAGAAAAACAATTCTTTCCTTCATTGATTCTTCATATTGTTTTTGTTTTGTGTGTTTGTTTCCATTTTAATGATTTCAGCCCGATTTTGATTGTTCTTCCTGTCTACTCTTCTTTGGCTGTTCTATCTTCTTTTTGTTCTAGAGTATTCAAGGCGTGGTCTTAAAATTACTAGTATGAAATCTCTTCCTAGGTTTTTTTTATAGGTAGATACTCAGTGTTACAAACTTAGCTCTTTAAATGGATTTCATTGGGTGCCATCAGTTTGGATATGTAATACATGAATTTTCAAGCAATTCAAGAAAATCTTTAAATTCTTTCTTAATTTTTGCCTTGACCCATTTTTCATTCAGTTCCCATGGATTTGTAAGCTTTCTGTTGTTGATGATATCCAGTTTTAATTAGTGATTTCTGATAGGATTCAGGGTATTATTTCAATTTTCTTCTATCTGTTGATACTTGCTTTGTGTCTGAGTATGTGGTCAGTTTTTGAGAATGTTCCAAAATGTGCTGAGAGAAATGTGTGTTCTTTTATTTTGGGTGATTTTTTGTAAGTATCTGTTAGGTCCATTGTATGGTTTATGACATCAGTTGGCTCCATCACCTCTCTATTTACTTTCCATCTAGATGACATGTCTATTGGTGAGAGGGGAGTATTGAAGTATGTCACTATTAGTATGTGAAGCTCAATTTGTGATTCAAGTATTGCTCTTTTATGAACTTGTTTGCCCTCATGTTTGGGTCATTAATGTTAAGAAATGCAATATTCTCTTCTTGGAATTTTCCATCTATGAGTATGGAGTGTTCTTTCCTAGATCTTCTGCTGAAATCTATTTTTTCAGATATTAAAATGTCTACACTAGCTTTGTTCTTATGTTCATTATATTGGAATATTTTTTCATCCATTTACCCTGAGATCGTAATGTCTATCCCTGATATTAAGGTGTGTTTTTTGGTTGCTGTAGGATGGATTCTATATTCAAATACATTCCATTAATTTTGTCTTTTTATTGTAATTGAGACCAGTGATAATTAGAGTTTTCAATGAGAAGTGTTTGTTTGTTCTTGCTATCATGTTATAGTGGGGTGTTTTTTTTTGTGTGTGTGTGTGTGTGTGTGTGTGTGTGTGTGTGTGTTTCCCTTTTTTGATTTGCTAGCTTGATATTATTTATTCCTTGTGTTTTCTTGGGTATTATTAACTTCTTCAAATTGAAGTTTTCCTTCTAGTGTCTTCTATAGGACTGAATATATAGCTAGATACTGATAAAACTATGTAACACTTCACAAATTTGCCTGTTATCTTAGTGCAGGGGCAATCTTCTCTATAGTATTCCTGTTCTAGTTAACATCTGCCTAAGCAGTAAGTCAGTTTTAAATTTAAAGGCATTATAGGTTAATTAGGTGGGCATGTTTTCTTGGCACTGTGTTGGTTGAGGATAGAGTCATGTGTATTCCCAAGAGAAAGACATGTGCTACGGTTTGTGCTTAGACATTTTGTCATTGTTAGTAAGTAGAGAAAGTGAGCATATATCATCTGTAATAAAACTATTTTGTGAATAACCTGAAAACAGAAAACCACACCTTAGAGATTTACATGACAAGCCCAGGCAGGAGGTAGTAATAGTATGTTTCATCTCAATGGTAATTTAATGAAATATTAGTCACATAATACCCTGTCATTTAATCGTATCTCATTTGATTTTCTCCTGAATGGTTTTTCTTTTTTTATACAATTAAAACTGTAATTCTCAAGTAAATATTTACATAGCAAATAACTTGAGCATATCTTGACAGTTGAAGTCCAAGATTCTTATAAGTACTCTAGCTCTCATTCTATTAATCTTAATAATCCTAGCATTTGGCTGAAGTATTTTATGTCTCTTACAAGTATGAAAATTTCATTTTATAAGTATGGTGCTCTTAAATGAGTTGTTGAGATTTTCAGACTGAATTTGGCAGTCTCAAAAAAAGAAGTTAAACATGTATATGAGAATGATTCCTATTATTAGCTAAAACAAATTGAAATATGTGGCAAATACAATTTCCTGCAACATGTCTTCAGAGGAAACTACTTATAGTGTTATGAAATACTCTTCCGCAGTGATTTAGTCTGGTACTTTATCAATATTTTGGTTTCCATTTATAAGTTAAAATGTCCAGTACATCCTGCTGTCTGATTTCCATCTTACTAAAGCTATGTTTGACTAATGACTACTTGCATAGCTTCTTATTTTACAATATCCTTCCCTAATCCTATGTCACTCTGAAAGCCACTAATACGTTCTGATGTGCCATGTCACTCAGGATAAAGCTCCTCATGTATTTTTGATATCATTCAGACTGTGGCAGGGTAATTCCCAACACAATTTTTTTTCTATGAACTGTTCAGAAAACAGAGATCTGTAACAATATTATTTATAAGAAATATTTTAACTCATGATGTTTTTTGACAGATAACACCAACCTCTAATCCCAATAACATAACCATTCAATAAAGGCTGGTCAATACAACCTCATGCAAATCAACTCTTATTATTGATGAATCTTTGAATTCCACAACCTCTTTTTTCCTTGAAGATATTTATACTTAATTTGATTTAAACGAATTGTGTGATATATTTTAATATAGTTACATTGTATGCTCTGGCTTCTTAGAAAATTAAATATTTCCTGTAGAAGGTACATGTGTTGGTAATTTATTTTTATCTGCTAAAAATGTCTAATATCTTGATCAGTACCTAGTGGACATGAAACACTTGTTGAAATAGACTTTCTTGGTTATCAAGCACATAAAACACATTTACTGAATCTAGAAAATAATGATTAAGTAAAATTATCAACATTATGAAAATGAAACTTCATAATATATGTACGGATCTATTGTTTTCTCAAAGGGGTTGGTTGTTTTAATTGTTATGGGATATTTTACGTATTTTCTATGAATTTGGAGTATATGATTCACCAAAATGGACAAATTACTGAAGAAGTACTCCTTTCTCCAGGCTTTTCATTTAGAGCTTAGCTTAGTGATAAGCATTGTCGAGGAATGTATAAGTTAATGTAATCACTCTAGGGCTCTATCAAAGAGGATATGGCAGTTCTCATAATTATTAAAGTTTGCAGCATTCTGATATATTCATCTTTAGAAATACATGTCAGGCTTCTCAAGAAACTGAAACTCTCTGAATAACTAAAAATTATGTTGTGTGCTAAAAAGTTATTACAACATTCAAGTGTTAAAGATTCTATAAAGCATTTTGTTAGGAAAGGGTATTGCTAAAATTTCATTAACTTAGTTATGACTTTCTTATTAAGAATGTATTATTTGATGATAACCTAAATGAGTACCATGTCTTTAGAACATATCTATTTCTCTCTACATTCCCAATCAACTCTTTCCACATGTTTCCACAGTCTTCTTTCAGCTTCCCCTGATTTTCAAAAATGGAAACCAGCAAAACAAACCTACTTAATTCACTGCACCAAATCAGTGTTATCTCTGTGTTCACAGGTGCTGAGAGACATCCATTGAATCACAGGAAACATACCACTACACACCATCTCTTCTGTAATAACTGGCCATCAACTGCCAATAGCTACTCAGCTAGGTATGGGGTATCCTGAGCTGCTTCCTTCTACTAATGAGAAAATATGATGGATTTCCAGGAAAAAATATTTTGAAAAGCAATATGATACCAATATTTGAATATCAAATATTTTAATAGTATCACCAAATAAACACACAATTAACCTTGTTCAACATCATTGCCAAGTATTTTCTGAGCTCTTAGGCATGAAAGCAGAGATAATTCAGTTTTGACCCTAAGTAAATGAAATAATTTACATTAATGGCATTTAAAAAGAATGGTGCTGTTCCAACACTTTCTCCTCACTATAAACATAAAACAGCATGCTCACTAGTTTCCTATATTTACATCTCAAACACTTGAAGCATGAAATGTTCTTATTTGATTCCAATTGTTAATTTTTTATTGTTTGTTTGTTTCTATTTGTAGCCCTGGCTGCCCTGGAACTCACTTTGTAGACTCTCCTGGCCTCAAACTTAGCAATCTGCCTGCTTCTGCCTCCTAAATGCTGGGATCATTTTTTCAAGAAACCCTATTTTCTATTTATTCTTGACCCTTAAATTGTTCATATATTTTCTTAACCTACTTAATGTTTTAATTGTTAGGAAGTCTTATCATAATTATTTTATGATATAATTAATACTCTAGTTACTTTATTTATTCAATGAAGAAAGCTATAGAGTTGAGGCGCAGGGAAATTATACACTGTTTGAAAATTCAAGCAAACTTGGTATTCTGAAAGACCTATAACAAAAACTTATGAAAATTCCTAAAGAAAGAAATTATCACCAGACGAATCTATATGAAACTTGATCAAAACCTGCTAAACAGCTCACAGATCCTGCTTATTTTGATTATATAACACCTAAACTTGATTTTGTGGGAACTAAATTGTGACAAATCAAAGAAACATTTTCAGTTGAATTATTTATAATGTGTATTTCATTAGTCTTTAATCTTTAATTTTGTTATCTTCCTAACCTTAGTTCCTACTTTGAAATGTGTTAGCAAAGGAAGATTTTACACAGCTTCTTCACTATTTCTTTGTCTTTTCTTTTAGAATGGTGTATCCTACTTATTTCTGTGTTAATTTAGAAAATCTGAGAACTGAGAATGTTAAATAAATTCCCAATAGGTCACATACTTAGATTTTGGATGACACGTATTTAGAACTTGGGGGCACTTAGACTTGCATTTGGTATGAGGTGAACCATTAATTCCAATGTGTAGAACAGTTTGCAACTAGTAAAAAATTTTGAGTAGATTTAAATGAGTAGTGAAGTGTGAAACTATATAAACATGAATAAAGTTTAGAGTTGTGATCAAATAAAATTTATAACAAAGCACATTTATCACATCCGTAATGATATGCACCATCCATTTCTCAGCACATGGTGACTGGGTATAAATAGTAAGAAGAGATCATAAAATGACCACAATTAGTCTTTTTAATGGACAATTACATTGCTTTAGAATCTTTAATTTTTCAGGGCCTATGTAATTAGTTATTTTTGATTGTGGCTACTATGCTCAGTCAAAATGTGCTCCAGAGGTTCTCTCACACTTGCATGCACACAGCACCAAGATTCTCTCTCTCTCTCTCCTCTTTCTCTCTCCAGAACATTTTGAAAATACTTTGTAAATAATGAAAAATACCATGATATCAAAGCATACCTGAGAAAAATCCAAGAAAATGCATTACATCATGTGGGAAACTTATAAGTGGAATATTGCCGCTAAGATGATATGTATTAATATGATGCTGGAAATTTGCTAAAGCATAACCATCTGGGAAACCTATGCTCAAGGTGTGCCAAAAGTACAATTATCGCATACAGTTCTTGCTATGGAGTATGGAGGTCCCCTTCTTTGATATTCTCTTAATGTAGGACTTTAGCAAAACAAATGATGGGTAGTGTTAGGAAGATTAAAGTCTAAAATCCTCTCTTCTTTCTTTTACTTGGTCCTGCAGGAAGTCACACACTGCTGTTTTAATTCGTGTAAACTTCACTTTCTGCTGCAACTGATTCTGTGAAATCCAGGTGGATACGAGGAATAATTTATCTGTTTAATAGCATGCACTATTATTTAAAGAAAAGTTTGTCTTAAGGAGAAAAATAAACTAGAAATTGATGGGGAATATTCTTCTTTGTATATATTTGTCTTATCGGTTGATGAATAAAACACTGATTGGCCAGGCAGTATGATAGGATAGGAGACAAGGAGGATTCTTGGAAGTATAGGCAGAGAGGAGTTGTCATGTGATCCCAGCAAGTGATGTAGCTGGGCAGAATCAAGATATAAGCAGTGGACAAACATGAAGTTGCTCTCTTCACTTCTCTGTGGAGATGTTGCAGGCAAAGGAGTTGCAGGCCTGGCATTCCCGGTAAACCAAGATGACGTGGAAATACTTAGATTAATAAGAAATGGGTTAATATTTAAGACTGAGCTAGCCAGTAGAAACTCTGTTAATGAAATACAAATCGTACACTTGATGTGGGTATAGGAGACTATTTACTGTGGGAAGGTACTTATAAGAGAAACTGGCAACTCAAGTTAGTCTCAGTGGCTTTCCCAGATGTGACTGGAACCCTGAAAAGAGTGTGAGTGCCTCTCTGCACAGCCCTTTATTCCACACATACAAACACACTTGTAGCCATGCCCAAAGTGGGCGTGGTCAGTGACACAGGTGCCTAGGTCTCTGCTGACTACAAAACTCTAGTCAAAGGCTAACAGGTTCATAATTAATATAGGGAATCTGTGTTTCTTTGAGGCAGAGAAGTGGAGGGGTGGGACCTGCCGGACCAAGAAAACTTATGTAGTAATAAATGTATATTTGATATCTAACTATTATGAATTTCACTGAGAGAGAATGATTTCCATTGGCAGCTACTGGCTCTTCAGTAATCAGATATGCTAAAAAGAGGAGGGGATCTATTGAGGATTACAATGAACACTTCTGTACAATTATTTGAATTTATCAAACTCTATGACAGTGCTTTTGTGTTTCTAAACTATCAACAAGACATAAAATCAATTTAGTGGCTCAGCATTTAAAAGATAACTAGAATGGAATAAAATGTAGACAGAGGCTCCCAGTTCATGATTTACAGTAAGAGTTGAGGGTACTTCTACTTTAGTTATATGTGTGCATGTTCTAATTCATTGCTACATTCCAAATGCCTTGAGGTCCCAATCACCAATGCTGTCATGGAGCTGAGGTCCTTGAGGAGGTAACAGATTTGATGAGATCATGAGAGTGGAACTCGTCATGAGATTTGTGCGAATAGTGCCATTACGAAAATAAGATGACACGGTGCAATCTCTTTTCCTGTATGTATAAATCGTGTTATGTAATAACAACACCAGGAAGTGGACCAGGTCAAGAACTAGATAAAGATGATCAGTACCCTGATTGCTAACACTTAGCCTCAGAATTTCAAGAAATCATTGTTGTTCTGTGCTACAGACATTACCTTTAGCAGTCTGTGGTGGTTTGAAAGAAAATGGCTCCTAAAGGGAGTAGCACTACTTGAAGGTGCACCTTTGTTGTAGTAGGCATGCCCTTGTTTGAGGAAGGGTGTCACTTTTGGGAGTGGGCTTTGAGGTCTCATGTATGCTTAAGCCACACCCAATGTCTCAGATCATTTCCTGTTGCCTGCATGATGTAGAAATCTCAGCTACTTCTCCAGTACCATGCCTGCTCATATCCCACAATGCTCCCAGACAACATTTCCCCACTAGGATGATAATGGACTAAACATATAAAACTGTAAGCCATCACATCAATTAAATGCTTTCGTTATTAAGAGCTGCCTTGGTCATAGCATTTTTCACAGCAAAAAAAAAAAAACCCTAAGACACCGTCAGAATAGTTTGACAATGGTTATGTTGATTTATTATTTTCTGAGTAAAAGAAAACTTAAAATGATTTTATATGCCTCTGTAAAGGGAAGCCTTCCAGCCATTCTGGTTCCAGAGCCGCATCAGTCCCAAATAAACACACAGGAGGCTATATTAATTATGGCTTTTGGCCCTGCTTGTTTCTTACTGGCTAGCTCTGACTTAAGTATTTATCCCATAATTGTTAATCTAAGTATATCTCTTACCGGAGAAATTTCCGGGCTTCCTACCCCATGGTGGTTACATCTTGACTTCCTGTGTTTCTCCTACCCAGAGTCCTCCTGGACTCCTAGTCCCACCTATCTTGCGTCCCTATTGGCCAACAGTGCTTTATTGACATATACACAGTACTTCCCTCATCATGCCTCAAAATTCCTTTTCCTAGTTGAAAATTTGCTACCTGACTCTTTCACTGCCCTTCCTATCTGTTCACTGATATGAACATAAATACAAAGTCTCATGAATGTACAGTCATTCCAGGGAAGAAGTTAAAACTATAGATCAAATCTTTCCTTCCCAATTTCACTTTGTTGCATTCTGCAAAAGTCCCCTTTCTGGCTTGATTTATGGGGCAATACATCATTTAAGATTTATTAAAGCTTGCCTAAGATTTGAGAAATTAAACTCAGCCTCAAGCCCAGGACTCAGGATTAAGAGATAGATGTATCTCTGTTACTTCAAGACCACCACAGCCTACACAAGAGTGAAGAATAACAAAGATCATGCTTTTGATCCCAGCACCTGGGATCACATGCCTTTAATTCCAGCATCAGAGATGTATTTAAGACAGAAACAGGTTCTCAGAGCTGGCATTCATTCTTCAGCCACATTGAGGATAGGAACACAGTGAAGTCTCTGGATTCTCCAGCCACATTGAGGAGGGGAAGCAGCGTGAGGTTTGTTGGAGCCACGATTGCTTTTCAGTCTCAGGTAGACTAAGAGCTAGTGGTCAGCTGCTTTGCTTCTCTGATCTTCAGCTTCAAGCTTAATCCCTAATATCAGTCTCTGAATCTTTTATTTTTTGTATTAAAGATTTATATTTCCATGACATCTCAAATGAAACAGAAAACAAAAACACACACTCATTCAAGCTTGCAAAGAGAATCCCACTTTATGTTATGATTGAAAATCCACCCTATTTTGCACATAATTTTAACATCTTGGGGTTTGCTTTTCCTTTTATTTTTTTAAATTTGTATATGCCATATCAGCTTTTCTGAATTGGAAATCTATTAAAATCAAAGTCACCTGCCTTCACACGTTTTCCTATCTTTAGCTATTTTCTGAGTCACTTTCAGTATTTTAGTCTAAATACATCTATATGAAGCCCAGATTCTGAGCACAGAGACAGCAGAAAATCTTTGGAAAATCATTATAACCAAAAGACTTCAGGACCATCCTCCTACCTATTTTCTATTCATATATAAATTGACAAAACAGCAGCATTCCATCTGGTTTTTTCCACTGAGCTTCAAATATGCCATCTGGCCCATTTTCTGTAACACCATTCATCTCTTCTGACTACTCTATGAAAGAAATCCTGAGTCAACCTGATGTCAGAATAACTTCTTGAAGGGTTGGTTACTCACTAAGGGGAACTTTTGTTTGTTTTTGCTTCTTTTGTTATTTCCAAACTTTTCCCACGACACAGAATTATTGTAAGATGTCTTTATCTCTGAGTGTGTGATCACATCAGATGAGACTCTCCACTGTTTTGAAAGCATCGCATGAAGGCCCGGGCTGCCTCCCACTTGTGTTGTATGTGTTGTAATGTCTAATACTCCCGGAGCTTGGAAACTTTTTCAATAGTTTAAGGGCAATCGTAAGCACAACGCTTGCCTAGAGCAGCAAACATTTTGAAACTAACTCACACCAGAAAATATTTCTATAACAAGAAATTTTCTAAGGTTTTCGATGAAAATTTCCCAAATGCAATAAACAATGGCTTTACCAAGTATGAACACTCAGTTTGGTTAGTATTATTGAATTCTTTCTGTCCTTGTTTATTGAATAACAGGCAGGGTAAAAACCTAATAGAGCTTTGAGACAGAATGTTCTCCATCTAAATTACTTAGGGGGCAGCAAATTTGTGCCATGTGAAGGAAATGGTCAGTGTTAAAAATCTAAGAGTGTGGCTCTGGGAGGTGCAAGTGATTCTGTGTGACACAGATGGATGCAGGCAATAATGTGGGATTAAGGGGCAGGTAGACGTGGCAAAGAGGGCAATAGGTTTGTTTAATGGAATGTCTTTCTCTTATATTACTAATGAAACATAAGGTTGCTTATCTGCAACTACAAAATTAACTTCATGTGTTTTTTGTTTCTTTATTCCCAGATATTCCAGTATCATAGAAAGTGTGAAATTGTTAAGACTGTAATATTTTTAAAGAGGTATAAGGTCCAGTTTGCTTTGTCAGGTGTTTAGGCACAGTATTCTTTTTTTTGAAAGATAAATATACAAGGCCATATATCCTTTCACTACTTTATACCATAATTAATATATATATATATGTGTGTATGTGTTTGCATCTGCCATGCCACAATTAATATGAATGTAATTGTATGTGTATCTATCACATCACAATTAATTGTATTTGTATTCATCTACTATGCCACAACTAATGCGTATGCATGAGCATATATAAAAATTTATCATGTAATTGATATATAAAAATTAATAACTAACAAAACCAAGTTTTCACACTTTGCAAAGACACTGTTTATTGATTGAGCAAACTTGTATTGAAAAACTTATAAAAATTCAGTTTCCCTTGCTATGACAGAGAAATATGGTCTAAGTTATTTTAAATATGTTGTTGAATTATATATTTGAAATGTATTCTATTTATTTCTCTGGGTATATGTATGTGTGTAAATATGCAAATATATAAAATTTCCAGTGTAACTCATTTTTATGTGTGAAGCTCAGCAGCCATAAACATATTAGCAACACTGCATATTCATGATTGTCACTGAGTCAAGGTCTTTACCTTTTCCATCATAACTCTATAGTTGTAAGGCAATCCCTCGAATTCTAGAATGTACATTTATCCTTCCATTTTCACTCTCTATGAACTTGACTACTCCACTGGCCTCATTTTAGGTAAACATTATATTTCCATCAACAATGACTTAGAATTTTATATGTTTAATATTTAACCAGCAATTTGGCAACTTTAGAGAAAACTGGATAAATGAAAAAAATTACTGCATTTAAATCACATGTTTCAGATCTTCCGTGATTCCTGTCTGTGATATAAAATCTTGTTATGCTGTGCAGAGGAGAAGAGGGTCTCTTCTCAGACAGAACTCTCCCAATTTATATCACCACATCCAAGTTCTTTACTCTCAGGCTAGGGATG
Organism: Mesocricetus auratus; assembly: GCF_017639785.1. Lineage (NCBI taxonomy): Eukaryota > Metazoa > Chordata > Mammalia > Rodentia > Cricetidae > Mesocricetus > Mesocricetus auratus. Next base: position 28,080,596 of record NW_024429192.1, on the reverse strand, counting down.
ATACATGTGATTTTAATTTTGACTTGTGAAAATATTAACAAAATAGCTTGCATCTTAAAATATCAAAATGTAAAAATAGTTATTTTGGCTCAAGTGTAATCATGTTAGCATTTATTCCTACTAAAAGCACTCCCCTATTTATGGCTGGCTTTCTAGTATGTTCCTCAATACACAGACACCTAATGAATTTACCCATTTTTTTATTTGAAAAGGAGTTTTCTTTATAAATTATTATTATTGTAATGATTAGTCTTGGTTATCAACTTAATGGCATCTTGGATTGACTGAGAGATATGCCTCTGGATGTGTCTGTGAGGACTTTTCAAGAAGAATTACCTTTGAGGAAACCTTCCCCCAAGAGTTAGCAGTGTTTTCTGTGATGAGTTCCCAGGGAGGAGCCATACTGTTTGCTTCCCTTGCCTTGACTCTTGCCTGTGAGTGTATCTACAATATTACTACTGCTGCTGCCATGGTGACACTAGAGCCCAGCTTCATTGGGTTCTAAAGTGAACTGAAAATCACTGGTTCCTCATGATTCCTTCAGAGTTCCAGTGCCAGTCTGGGGCTGCTGAAGCCTCTGGGTTTATGGACCAAGCAGCTACTGGATACTCAGCCTTTACAACATGCAGAGAGTCATTCTAGGTTCCTTGGCATGTATCATGTATGCTGATCCAATCAATCCCCTTTTATATTAGATATTCATCCTATCAGTTCTGTTTATCCAGAACAACCTGAGTAATAAAATGAGTCAGGATATTAATCAATAGGCCAGGGAAGGGATCAAACACACTTTGCAATTTACCATTAAACGTTACTCTGCTGGCTAAACTACCTTTAGTCAGTTCAGGAAAAGAAAACACTAACTCATCATTTTTATCTGGGAAGACTTTAGATGATTTTCAAATTATCACCTCCTTGTATCTTCAGTAGTAATTCATGGTCTTGTTTACTAGAGTGTAAGTCTCAATGGCTTCAAATTCATCATTAAGTCTCATTTTTCTCTATTCCACTCTGTGCTTTAATCTCATCAGCACTGTTTTGGCTTCTGGAGCGGCAGATTGGTCTCCACCAATCTCTTCAGGACCATCTTGGGTTGTGGCTTCTTTGGTGGGCAGGGGACTTGGACACAAAGTGATCCCTTTCATGATATTTTAACTAGATACCTCACCCCATACTGTTATTTACTCATAAGTAGTCTTCTTATTTAGTGTGGCATGTTGAAAAATCTAAACGTGATTGTATGGCATTGTGTGTAGCAAGATGCATCTATGTGCTTGCACAGTGCCAACACTCTGAGCAGGATCTGATAGAAGAACTTCTTTTCTGAGAATCAGGCCTCTATGGTTTCATAAACTACATTTATTTTTCCTCTGCATATTCCTTCCTGGCAAAACTATCTCTAAAATTCAGAATTTCTGTTAGCAATCTCTGGCTTGCTATCTCAAACTTATGAGTAAGTAATAAGTGTGTAAAGTTCCATGTTATATTTTTCAATGAAATTTACTGAGCACCTAGGATTTCCCAGAAGAAAAGAATTGGGACATTTAAATGCAGGTACATTCATTTGGTCCTACTGTCATAACCATAACCATACTCACTATACCTTCATCATCATTCTATAAATATCTATTAAGTATTGAGGAGGTGATAATGTGTGCTATGAATAGCTGTGCCTTTCTACAGTTCATATGCTTTAGAATAGTCAGAATGAATGATATTATAATTTAAAAGTATGTTCAATATTGTACTCACATATTTTGCTTTGTTTAATAGATGCTAAAGGTGAAATTATTACATATTTAATCTTTTTTTGTCATCTTAACTCACAATCAAAATAAATACGTGTTCATTTAACCAGATGCTTGAAAAATAACTCTCATTGAACCAAACATTAACCCAGATGTGCCAAGCTTAGGGAGGGTGGATTCAAAAGTGAGGATATTTGCATATTATACAAGCAGTATGTATAACAGGGAATTTATTTGCACACACAAACACACACACACACATAAACACATGAACACACACTGTTTCAATACTTAGTAATAGGAAGCAGTGCTGCTGGAAATAGAGATGTACATTGCTGTGTATGGTCAAGTGGACCAAACTACACCAAGGGAAAATGCAGGAGTTATAAACAGGGAGGAGAAAATTAAAGACTCACAGCCAAGGAAAATATGGAATTGATAGAACACGCTAATGTACAAAACTGAATGGAGCACATTAGAGATAGATTAGATGTTAGGACATTATAAAAAGTAAGAATGTTTCCAGGGAAAGAACGTTGTGAAAACGATTCAGGTACAAGACTGGAAAACTGAAAGGAAAGTCCACGGTAGCATGTTAGTGGTAACATGCAAGTAGACTCCCAGAGCTGAAACTGATTTCTGTGTTTCAAGGGTAAATGTGGTGAGAAAATGGCTGATCTTCCAGGTAAAATAGTGGCTGTTTGTTTAAAAGTGTAGAATGTTTATTTGTCTCTTATTTTTATATTTTCACTTCTATAACTCAGCTACTCTCTTCTTACAAGTCCTCTCCACTTTCTTCTGTTCTCCCTTTCTTTGATACTAATCAATGATAGTTTACAGGCACTAACATTCTGACATAAAAAGTTCGCCTAAGTTAAAAATAAATATCCTAGAAACACATAATTTCATTTGGAGTGTTATTTTATGCCACTGGTGCAGTCTTCAACTCATGAAGGTCCTTGAGTGTTTGTTTCTCATGTCTGATTTTCTGTGGTCAGCAAAGTACAATTTGGTAGATACCCACACTCTTTGAAGACTCTCAGGACAGAATGAGAAGGTAGTTTACTGGGCTTTCTCTAGAATGACTCCAGAAATTGTATTCCCACTCTCCATGAGTCACTCTTTTCCTCACAAAATAGCTTTATTAACCATTTGTAATATTTTTCACTGAATGAATTTATAAAAAAATTACCAGATTTTGACACAGTAGATCAACCTAGGGAGAGTAGTTACTTTATCTTTACTCTGAGGAAACAAGACCAAAAATTAACTAAAGCAATCCCATCTCTATATAGAACACCTCTTGGAAGGTGTTCTGAAGCATGAAAGGAGTGATTATTTTACTCTCTCTGAATATTTGATGTAATGTCCTGAATGTCTTTTAGCTTAATGAATGTTCCACATTATAAGATTAAACATACAGGACAATATCTGACATAGAAACAGCATTATCCTTTAAATAGTTAAGAGAGATGCAGCAGTGATCTCATCTTTGAAAAACTGAAAATGCCTCGTGCTTACTTCTCGATCTCCTTTTTATGTAAGAAATGAGGATGAAGGCAGAGATTTTATGTCAGAGATACTGTATAGATTTAGGGTTAAGACAATGCAGAAAATAGGTCACTGACAAAATAGATTCATTTGAGAATAAGTTCTGATAGTCAGTTGTGGCTATGGAGCAGATATGAGTGTTTCTGGAACAAAGTTGCTGTGCTCATAGCCACATGCTGTAATGTCTGCACAAGCCCTTTATTAAAAACCCGGTATTAAGGTCTTCCTTCTTTCCTAGCTTCTCTGGAAGTGTGAGATTGTAGGCTGATAATCCTTTGCTGTATGTATCTGAAATCCATATATGAGTGAATATAGTCCCCTGGAGAAGGGGAAAGGGACATGATCTCCTAAACAAATTGGGAGTATGCGGGAGGGGAGAAGGAGTTAGGAGAAAGAGAAGGGGAGAGGAGGTCATGAGGGAACAGGCAGATTGAGTCAGGGGAAGAATGGAGGAGAGCAAGAAAAAAGATACCACAGTAGAGGTAATAGAGGGAGCCATCATAGGCTTAAAGAGAAATCTGGCACTAGGGAAATGTCCAGAGATCTACAGGGATGAATCCAACTAACAATCCAAGCAATAGTGGAGAGGCTAATCTAAATGCCCTTCCCCAATAATGAGATAGATGACTACCTTATATGCCATCCTAGAGGCTTCATCAAGTAGCTGATGGAAGCAGAAACAGACACCCACAGCTGAACATTTAGTTGAATTCCTGGAATGCAGTTGCAGAGAGGGAGGAGTGATGAGCAAAGGGGTCAAGACCAGACTGGAAAACCCCACAAAAATGACTTTAACAAGCAGGAGATCATGGGCCCCAGACTGATCTTTGGAAAAGCAGCATAGGACTGGCGCAGACCCCTGAACGTGGGTGTCAGTTGGGAGACCTGGACAATCTTTGGGGCCTCTGGTAGTGGATCAGTATTTATCCCCAGTAAACGAATGGATTTTGGGAGCCCTCTCCACATAGAAGGATACTCTCTCAACCTAGACACATGGAAAAAGGCCTGAGACCTCCTCCAAATGGTATCACAGACTTTGATGATATCCAATGAAAGGCCTCACCCTCCCTGGGGAGCAGAAAACAGATGGAATAGGGGGTTGGTGAGGGCCAGGAGAGGAGGGGAGGCAGAGGGAACCGGGATTGACATGTTAAACAAGCTTGTTTCTAATTTCAATAAATAAGAAAAGCCAGCTCCTATTGTGTGATGCAGTTTTGGCTGATATTCTCTCCTATGTCCTACCTAGAATTGTTTGATCTTTGTTTAAGTCGGTCAAGTCAGGTTCCATCATCTACATCTGAGAACCTTGATGCATGTAATTGCAACATAGATGAAAATGTGGGAGCATCCCTCCCCTCAAATCTTTTCAGACTTCATTCTGCTTACTCCTCAGATTTAGTAAGGAGTGTAGAACTGAAGGATAATGATATGAGGACTGAACTCAAAGAGACCAAGTGTGGAAATCTTTTTGGTTTGATACATGAAGCCCAAGCTCCATGGGACACTTTGTGATGAATGTCTACCAACTTGTCAAAAACAATGTAGTTGTTTTTTTAAAAGTCTTTTATTCAGTAGTTGTCCAAGTCATCTTCCTTGTTTCTAAAATTCCAGAAGCTGTTTGAAACATGGACTCTCATCTATGTGTTCAGTTTCACAGCTCTGCCTTTGAAATCTTTTCTGAGGGACCCTTGTTATAATTTGACATCTTAGCCTCCCAAGTAAAAATTTCATAGTAGATTAGGTATCTTTCTTAAAATATATACCATGTTCTTCTTATTAAACTCTCAAATCCAGGATACTGTGAAACTGAATTACAGAGACTTTTTAACCACTATGTGCACCTGAAGACCAGGAAGGTCTTTTAACACCTAAGCCATCTCTCTAGCCACAATTATTTGTATTTTTGAAAGTTGCTTTTTCTATGGATTAAGAAATTATGTGTTTTCTTAGAAGAAATATAAAAAACGTATCGTTTGTCAGTATGTTATAGAAGTTTTAAGTGCATATATGCCACATGATGACTTTGAATTTGTCTTTTCTTAGTATTTGTTTTAGCAAATAAACTTAATTCTAACCTGAACTTTCATACATAACCATTCTTTTTATGCATAACAAGACAACATAATACTGCACCAATAATATTTCCTGTGTTCACAAACAACTTAGGGTGAATATTATTCTTTTTACAAAAATAAAGTAAGCAAAAATATTTGTCTTCTATTTTAAATCAGATTTCTTTGAGTTTCTCAGTTTAGTGCAGAAAATTTAAACTGAAAATAGTTCCAAAATGTTAACTAGTAAAGAAAGTAAAGAAGTAAGAAAAGAAGCCACTGGCACCTTCAAATTTTATTGGAGCACACATGAGGAGAACTTCAAAACATGTTATAATAAGCTAAGCAAGTAAAGCAAACAGAACTATCCTATCTTGTTGCATTCAAATTTCAGACATGTAAATTGGATTGTGTTTAATTCACATCTAGAATCCTGCTGTCAATGAGTCAAGTAGAAAACTTGTAAAACTTTGTTGCTACAATTAATATATTTAACCTAATAAGGTGTCTCTTAAGAATGAACTATTGAGGCCTCTAGCTTTGGTACACCATCAAAACTGGAGGGCCCCATAGTTCATTCCTAAGAGTCTCTTTGTTAGTTTAAATATACTAATTACAACAGCAAAGTTTTACAAGTTTTTAGTTAACTTGTTGAGTATATTTGCAAGGAATGCTGTTTGGTCAAAAGGGTAGACTGCATGATACATGAGAAAAAAAAGGGGGTATACTGCATGATACATGTCAGTCCCCAACGCCAGTAATACTAATGAAGAGTTGATGGGTAGGTGGGGAAGACAGAGGAGTGAAGTGTTTTTCCTTTTCTTAAAATTTATTATTTATTTTATCCATTTTTGTTGTTTTTATCTTTCCTCTGGGGAGGGACACTGTAAGATAAAGGAGCATGCATGAAGAGGCTGAGAGATGAACAGGACTTGGATATATGATGTGACATTCCCAAAGAATCAAAAAAGAAGACTGAATTATGAAGGCCATAATTGGTGACAATCTCAAAGTTAACTTCAATTGCTAACCATACCTCAAGGCTACAGGACAGCATCTGTGCCCTAAGTCACAACAAGACTTGGTGGATGTCCTTGAAAAGGTAAATAATTTTGGTAGGAAATATTCTACTTGCATAGCCCAACTCAAGATAACTGTCTAGTTGAAAATAAATATTTTTCCATGTTAAAATATTATCTGCTTAATAGGCAGAGAGACTAGAAGATCCCCAGGGATAATTAGACAGAATCACACTGTGGATGCAGGGAGGCACATCAAGAGGACAATTTCCAATACATTTTAAGCAGGGGGCTCTCTGCTTTTGCCCTGTAATTATTTCTCAAACAATATGATCCAACCCAGGGCAGAATTTTTGAATATAAACATAACTTTCTGTGGGAACCACTAATGAAGGAGCAGTGCTTAGCTTATCTAGCACAAGGACATGCATAAATCATCACCACAAAATGCAAAAACAGAAGGAACTGCTCTATTATTCAAGAGTTACAGTGCTTAGTACATTACTATCCCCCAAACCAATAAAGTCAACTAGACTTTTATTCTGGTTAAAAGTTTCTAAAGCATGCAAGCAATATGAATGAATGTATTATCTCCAAATTTCCTTAAGGTATTTTTAATCAACTACATAATGTGGGACAATACATTCATAGAATATCTATTAAACAAAGTCAGTATTACACTCAAGACAATTTTTAAGGAATGTATGTGTTGGATATTTTTATAATTTAATCTAATATTTTTACATAATTATGTGTTGCTGATTTTTTCTATAATTCTGCCAAAGAACAAAATCTGTACATTGCATCCACATATGCTATATCTAGCATAATATTTGTGAAGTCTATTGGATAATTAATAATACAGATAAGGTTATTTTTTATTTTACTTTCTTTTAGATTTCAGCTAGAGCCAAGAGGATCAGCTTAGGAAAGTAAGCATCTTATTTTCCTGCTTCTTTACCCCATGTTTACTAACAAAAGGACTTGTGGAATACTGCCTGGGTGAAGAGTAAGAAAAGGGTATGTTTGTTTGGACAGTGTTAAGTCAATTTCGGGACTAATATTTTACCACTTCTAGTCCCAGGAGTTGTTTTTGTTCCCATGTATGTGCTTGTCATGCTAACATCAGGTAATAAGCAAGGAGAATTGGGAGAACAATGTCTGGGGTAATGCTAAGCAGGGTTCTTTCATTCCTTAGGGCTAGTGCTTTGATTTTGGCTTCCCGTTGTTTTCCTTACATTCCTTCTAGTGTATTAATTTAAAGCAACTTCATGTCTTAACTTCATATTTTATTTAATATTTTTTTGTTCTGAGGTGGGAGCATCTATCCTCATATCTTGTTAACATAATTCAAAACTCTCTTTTGATATGATGTTGTCTGGGTTACAACAGTTTTTATGTTCATTAGTGTTTTCCCTTTACAAGGTTCTCAATGAAGCAAAACATAGAATGCATCTTGTTTGCTATCACTATCTACACTTGTATACTTGCGCAGCCTGAAATTATTATAGTTCCCAAACTCAGACTGAACTAAATAATTTTTAAAACTACCTTTTGTTGTTCTGTTCCGTTCAGTTTTTCAATCAGAATGATGAATGAACCTTAAGAACATGGAGTTGTAAACTTTGTCAATATTGGGAGAACAGGATTATTGGCAAATATTTAGTAATTTGCTTTTTAAGTAGATCTGTGCTGGAACATAAAGCAATGGACAACAAACTGAAAATTCAAGACTTTCTGACAAATCTACCCCCAAAGAAAAAAATCATTTTGACATCAAAAACAAACAGGTGTTATATGTAGCATGATTTACATCTTCAAAGTGCAATAAGGATATGTGTATGCTGTATGTATATGTGTTGTATTGTGGTGTGTGTGTGTGTGTGTGTGTGTGTGTGTGTGTGTGCCCATGTGCATGTATGCATGTCTCTTAACACTTTCAATAAGGAAATATAATTTTGGTAATATGGTATACATACATAGATGCCAATGTTTTGAAAATTGCATATGAAATTGCTGTCCTTACAGAATGAGAGAAGACTGGTTGAGGAATAGGAGCATTGTGAACATTTTGTTGCTTTTCTTTTCCTGGAACTAATCTTACCACACAGTGCATCTTTTGTGATTTGAAAGAGAAACATCCTCCTAGGATCCTGTGATTGAAGATCCAGTTCCTATTTCGAGGAAGTGAATCATTTGGGGATGGGGAGGGAGGTATCCCTTGAGGTAGTACAACCCTGACTAATTTCCTGTATACAGAGACAATCATGACTCATTACTTAGTATTCCTATTGACAAGCCTTTCCCACCATAGCCCCTCAGACTGCAGAACTGAAAGAATCTTTCTCATCACGTCTCTCCTTGTCAGGTATTTGGGCCCCGTCAGAAAGAAGATGATATACCATGTCACTTCATATATGTTGTTAAATCTCTTCAATTCACTAGCAAATGAGAAAAGCAGACGATCCACTGCATTTCACTGAATGTCAGAGCGTTTGTAATACTGTTTAATTTATCTGCCACGAGGAAGAAGTATGTCCCTAAGCATGGTGAGCACTGTGTGTCATTTCACCCTTTCCACCTCTGCCCACGGAGCGAAGGGTTCTGGCTACAAGTTCACAGAGAACAGCTGAGTGTGACATGGGCAGCCTTTTCATCTTCTTGCATTTGCAGACATCACAACCTGACTTTCCAGTTCTGTTCTGTCGCTTCCTTGCTTTCATTTGTCCACACACCTGTCTGGAACCTCATAGGTCAAACGCTAAATTTCATATGCTGTCAAATTGCCAAACTCTCAAGCCAAGTTGTTTACCTGTATAACCTTTACCATAGATATTATACTCCAGTCTATTTCAGCTCTTGCTTCTTATTCTATGACTATTTTATTTAATGACAACTATAAGAGGTCACCTGAGAGACATTAATGAAAGGCACATTTTCCTCTATATAGTTTTTTCATTAAATGTAAGCATTTGATTGATTCATGCAATTTTATGGTATAATTAGTGTTGAATCCTTCACAATTAGGGCCATACACTTTGCAAAATTAATAATAATTAATAAATCCACCATGGCTTTCACATATCATCATTTCATTTAAAGACTTTGATTTTCTTTGAGTAAAAACGTGGTAAAAAAAAAAGAAAACTAATGTGGAGGCATGGATAATGATTCATGGGAGTGAGTTTAAATATATGTTAAATATAATTTATTTCAGGGAGAAGTCACTTACACACGAAGCAGGTTCTTGCTCTAAGGATCTGTACAGACTGCTCCCTGTGACCTGATCAGACACTAGAGAGAGCCATTTGTCTGGATGCTATATGTAAACTCATTCGCTGTCATGTCCTCACCTGTAATCACGCCCCTGTTCAGCCCTACAGGTACGAGCCGGGGTTGATATCTCACTACAAACTGATATTATGAGTTCCTTATATGCTTTGCTTTTCTATAGCAATCACGTTGTAGAACTATTGAGCCATCTCCTCTGTATCACAAACCTTATCCAAGAACACAGTGCCCATTGTGTAAAGGGAAGAAAAATCACTGCCAAATATTAACACAGAAGGGGTAGTTACTTTTACAGAAATAGCATAATAAAAATTGGATTTGTTATTGTCCACATCATTTGCATACAGTATCATGTCATTTTCTAATAAAATTCTACAAATTATGAATAGTGTTACATTCAGTTTCTATGTGGTGAGATCAGACTTAAAATGTTACAGGAACAAACTGTCATTATGCATGGAAAGCAAATAACATGGCTTGCACTGGAAAGCTGCCCTGAGTATTCTTTATATGAAGACAATTTTTAAATTTCTAAATAGTCAATTATATTTTGCTCTTAGGCAGAAAATAATTAAAAATTATAATGTAAATATTACACATAATGAATATAACCTGACCAGAGAGTGTCACAGTTACCTTTTACCTATAACATATAAATATGTGCCTAGGATTGTGCATAGAAAGAGATTAATGTGAAAATAAAATTACAATTTTAATAATCACAACTGTTACCATATTTTCTCTGTAATTTCACAAAATGTTTATAAAAAACTATTAAAAATAGAGGTGTACAATTATAATAAAACACATAAAAATGAATGTACATACTGTTACCATTTAATGTATTTTTGCGTTAACATTTCAGAGCTGCTGTATTTGTAAGATAAAAGTCACTCTATAAGTATCAGTATGAAGAGGTGATAATATAATTCACACCATCGTCATTTTGTAGATAAGGAAATTGAGGTGAATAAATGTTAAGTAAGTTGTCCAAGTTCATATGGATAGAAAAATGGATTTGAATATAAGCAGCTGAGCCTGAGTGTTCTGCTATTAATCATTACTCCATACCGCCTCTCAGGTCTGAATCTTGTCACACTTGAGTAAAGCAATGGGGGATGTTGCACAGGTCAGCACTGCCTAGTAGAACTAGCTAAATGTATTGCTCAAAACTATACTGTAGCAAAAGGCAAATGCACCACAAGCTTGATTACATTTTAGGTATTACTTATTACATAGATAAGGGACATAGAGAAATTTGATAAATATGCAATAATATTATTTCTATGTCTGCACTGAACTCTGGAACCTTCTGCAGTGGTGGAGCACTCTGTTTACAGTTCCATATTGAAGCCCCATGCAATGACTGACCACTGTAAATGTGTACAATGTGGATACTGGGGTATTTTTTTTAAATTTCCTTTCAGATTTTTTTGAGACAGGGTTCTCTGTATAACAGCCCTAGCTGTCTTGGAACTCACTCTGTAGACCAGGCTGGCCCAGAACACACCAAGGTCAACCTGCCTCTGCCACCGAGTGCTGGGATTAAAGGTGTGTACCGCACAGCTTTATTTTGAGATTATAGTATAATTCAACATTTTCCCCGCTCTCCTCTCCCTCTAAACCCTCCCAAGTAGCCATCCCTGCTCTTAGTTTATAGCCTTTTTCCATTAGTTTCTATTATATTCATATATGCTTACATACATATGAATGTATAGAAGGTTACTTGTACGCATATATTTTCAGAATTACACTCAGGCTATAGACTGAAAATATATACTTGTATATATATATTTTTTCGGAACTGCTCATTTGATATTAGATAACCAATTAGTGTGCTCTTTCATGGAGAAGACTATTTCTCACATTCATAGCATTTCTCATTTACCTGTAGTTATTTGTGTATGGATATTTTAAAATTGATTTGTACTTAAGTAAAGTAATCACAAGAGACTAGTCACTACCTTGTTGGAAAGCTCAGCACTGTAAAACACCTACCTATGTGTGATTTTCAATATTTAATCAATATTTAGTAGAGAAATATATTCAGTAATCACAATACCATAGACCACAAGTGTAAACATGAAAATTTTTTGTAAAAATTTATTTTTCATTTTATTTAAAATAGATTATTTTCTTAAATAATATATCCCGATTATGCATTCTATGTCATGAAGATGTTTTATTTACTTCTTATTAACATATGCTAATTCTACAAATGAGATAGTATATAGCTATCTTCTCTGAACTTTTTCCCTCTGGAAGGAGAAGCAAAGCTTATAAGACTCAGGAAACTCAGAAAGTTACAGGTTTTATAAGGTCAGTCAGTACCCGCCTGATTTCTCTGTGGACCGTGTGCCAGCTATGATATCTTCAGCAATGAGGACACATCATAAAATTTTGGAAGGCAGCCAAGAACAATGATAATAGCCTGTAATGTTTATAGGTCTATGGGCCCCTGCTCACCCACAACTCTAAAAGATGTAATGCATTCCTGGCATGGAACTGTTTATTTGATGGCCTGTGGTGTCTGGGAAAAGCATTGCCTGCCCCCCTTTGTAAAGTAACTCCATTTAAACTCTTTTTACATATGCATACGCATGTATTTTAAGAAGTACCTATAGTAGTGCTTCCTTAGAGCTTTTCAAAAGTCTTCATTATCATGTCTTCCATACTTCCCATACTTCCTCCCCTAGCTGCCCTCCCAGAACACACTCCATTTAATCCTATTAGTTATCCTTGTCCCATTTGCTCCACTGGTGTTGTAAGTCACTCCCTCTCCAATTGTTATACAAGAGGAGAAATTTTCCAGCACAAAGGAGGCTTTCCAGGAGAGCAATAAATAAGTTGTGCTGGTTGTTACAGGTTCTTCTTCGGGGAGTTGACATCTGAGTAAGGTTGACTGTTTTGATGATGCCATGATGAACGAACTCACGTTGTGTAAGTAGTCCCTCCTTGCCCAAGTTCCCATAAGTAATCACAATAAGCTCATTGCTTCAACAAGCTGAACTCAGAAGGAACCACTTCTGTGGTCTGTGGAAAATGCCCTACCTGGATAAATAGACTCACCATCCCAGGAAAATTACAGAGCAGAAATGACTTCACTATGAAATTCCCATTGCTACATAAAGTATTATTATGTATGAACTTATTATACAATATAAGATCTCCCCACAAGTGTTTCTTCTAATAGGAATTTCTCACATCTCCCAGTTAGTGAAAAATTTGGATTCTCCAAATTGATTGCATGACACATTAAGAGTTTGCAATCTGATGTTTGGCAACCTTTGGTTAAGGACTTACATGGGTGGCAATGTCATTTGTTTTAAACAGAGAACTGAAGGGCACTGCCACCTATCTGTAGCAAGTGCATTTAGTGCTTTACTCTTATGCTTCTGCTACTGGAGTCAACAGAGAAAATCAGGTGAAGGGATTCATGTCTAAAAATAGATATTGTCTCCAATGGTAGTTTGTGTTCTGCTTGCAACGTGTAATGAAAGAGGACTTCAGGATGCCCAAACAGCTAAGTCGGTGGTTTACAATTTGTGGCTCTTCACCCTTTTTGGGGTGGAATGAGCCTTTCACAGGAGCCACCTAAGACCATCGGAAAACTCAGGTGTTTGCATTACAATTCACAGTAGTAGCAAAATTACAGTTGTAAGTAGCAATGAAAATAATTCTATGTTTGGGGGTCACCGCAACATGAGGAACTGTATTAAAGGGTTACAGCATTAGGAAGGTTGAGAACTACCGTGCTAAGGGATGTGAGGGTGAGATTGAAATGATCATGTTATGTCTGGAATGCATGCCATTTATTCAGGGGGTGCTTGGTTCTGGAAAGCCTCACAGTGGCTGACAGAATTAAGCCAAGTAAGAACAACAGCTACTCTACATAAGGGGGACTGAGGCACAGGACAATGTCCGTATCATCTATTATAAACTACAAAAGAGAATTCTTCCTATCTCAAAGCACCTACACATATACATGATATACACATAATTCTTGGCAATTGATTATGAGAACTCCCAAATGACAGACGGGCCATTAAACTCTTACTCATCATATAGCAAATGCAATGCTTAGTGATACTGTATTCTACTTAAATTTCATTTAAAAACAGTATATTAAGGAACATACAAATAGAATTAGCCAATCTTTCTTGTTCCAACTCTTCCATGTGGGAAAGGTCTGTATAGATACACTTCCTTTTCAAGCTGAAACCTAAACCCTAGGGATTTTTACATTATTACAGTAAGATTAGTGACCTCAATTGGGAATAAAAATATATGATACACTATTGGAATGATTTTCTAATTTTATTTTTATGACAGTGAGATTGATTATTTTGCTTTTGAGTGTTCATTTAGGTAAGACACACTATAGAGATATATGAAATACCATCAAGACGTCTGAAGGGAGGAAACAGTAAACATTACTTTACATCATTTTCTAAGCTTATGGTAATACTTTTGTATCCTTTCCAAGAAAGTTTTTGTTGTTTTAGTATTTTGTAGATACAAGTTCCTTCCTATTTATCTTCTCAGGACTACTAAAGAGTTTCTCGAGGCCAAAAAAATGACATGGGATTTCCTAGAGATGGAGTTACAAGCATTTGGAAGCCAACTGATGTGGTTACTGCAAAGACAGTAATGGGCTCTTAAATGTTGAGTCATCTCTTTGTCCACCCACCCCCTTCAAATTTATTTTGGCTTATCCAATATTAGTGAATTTGTTTCATGTTTTTTTCAAATAAACCCAACTAAAAATATGTTGGTTTATCTTTTATAAATCACTGATCATTGTTTTCCTGGACATGAATTAAAATTTAAACATGTTTATTCGGCTTTATCTTGGATCAAAATTTTCCAGAGATGTATTTAAAATTATGTAAGATAATCCAAAAAGGAAAAAAATTGCTAAAATGAAGTTGAGTCAATGGTTTCAATTCCTCTTTTATTTTCACAACTCCCTTGGCTTGGCACAACAAATTAGTTGATCACTATTCATTGATCTCTGTGTCTGCAGTTTTAGAGGTTTATTTTTACAATGTTCACTAACAGAATTCTGACAATAACACTTTAGTAAATGTGTGTCTATTTCAAATCAGTGTTTTCATATGTATTCATTTTTTCAAAGACTACTCACATGTCAATGGCAATCACATAAGCCTTGTAATAATAGAAAAATAATGGACATTTCTAAAGTCACAAAGTCTATATATAGTTACACATGAGCCCTTTCAATGCAATAGAAAATTGACTTCCATAAATTATGGTTTTGGAAAGAATGTAACACATTGTCTAATACCTCTTCTCTTTTCTGTTTCTGTGTTTATCCCCTATTGATTCCCAAGAGAATTTTTCCACCTCACACAAGCAGCATGAAAAAAGCATTGTGTTTTTTCATATTTACTATAAATTTTAGTTATGATCAGAGTAGGGAAGAAATTGACATCTTTGGCTTATTTGTTCCTGAAAGCGTTGCCTTTTAAATTTTGTTGTGTTTGGACTTTAGTCATCTTCGTTGTTCTCTTGTACACTAAAATATTTTTTAATTCAAATAATGAATCCAAAACAGTGCTACAGTAGAATATCACATGGATACTCACAAGACTATATGATGTCTATATGTCCACAGAATCAACTTAAAAGCTAAAAAAAGAGAGTTTTGATCTTTTACCATAATATAATACATTTTGTGGAATTATAGTCCATCTATTCATGGCTAAAATAAATGCAGATCCTGTTGATGTCTGTATACGCTTCTAAACACAATTAAGATTACTTCTGGCTAATGGAGAGTCAGTATATATTGGAAAGTCTTAGTATTTTGTGATTTCTATTTCCATTTTTATGTCGTTAAAAATTCAAATAAGTACATGGTTCCTAATGCATCCTTCTCTGAATGAATGGCTTTAAAGTAATTGTTTTAGAAATATGAACATAACAGTGTGAAGAATTTTTCTGTTATTGTGCATGGAGGAATATATACATACATACATACATGTACACATATGTAGAACACAGGAAAGAAATACATTTGGAGTAAAATTAGTATTTGATTTTAACATTATTGTTAATGCAATTTTATACATATTTGTAACTTCTGTCTTCCTGGTCATTAAATGATATAATTTGTAACTTGACATAATAACTCTTGAAGTTACTGACTCCTCTTTTTGTCCTTATATTTTAAAATAAGAGAAAGCTATGATTCATTTATCAATCATAAGCATAGTGAAAACAAAGAATTCAGATGGGATGTGGCAGTATTAGGAGGTGCGGCCTTGTTGGAGGAAGTATGTCACTGGGAGGTGGGCTATTAGGTTTCAGAAGCTCAATCAGGCCCAGTGACTCATTGTCTCCTCCTGATGTCTTTGGATACATATGTAGAACTTTCAGCTGCCTCTCCAGCAGCATGTCTATGGTGGCAGATGTTCTATACATATGTTTCTTTTATTTTCTATAGACAAGCTCACAGCTCCTTTAAGGGAGACTTCCTGACTCAGCATTAACTGCAAAATGGTGCAGGCTCTTTTAAGAGGCTCTGATAGCAAACAATTAAGCGGTGTTTATGAACAGCTGGCAGCATGTTTATTTGTGGTAGCATGTACCTAGAACCTTCACGGAGTTGTGTCAACAAACATGAAGCTAGAAATGAAGCTAGAATCTCAGAAAGCCAAGGAGTAGAACTGGGCCAACTGCTGCTTTAATCTTACCCATGCTGTTTAGCAGATGAAAGACTTGTGGCCACAAAAAGATAGAAAGTTACAGTAAAGACAGATTCAGATGAAGAAAAACCTTTAAAGAGTTTACATTGTGTTTAAATTATACATAGGTTTGTGAGAGAAAAGAAAAATGGTAATGTTTTAAAAAAGAAATAGAGTAGTGGGGCAGTAGTGACACATGCCTTTAATCCCATCATCTGGGAGGCAGAGGCAGGCAGATCTCTGTGATTTCAAGGGCAGCTTGGTATATACAGAGTGAGTTCAAGGGCAGCCAAAGTTACACAGAGAAACCTTGTCTCAAAAAATTGAAAAACAAATGTAAAAGACATAGTGTAATAGCAAAAGAGCTACATAAAAATGGAAAATACACAGAGTCTGGATACTGTATGTTATTGTGTTGTCTTTAAATTGTTTGGTTACTGAGGATAGAGCAACAGTTGCTAACAGACATTTGATTATAAATGTTGCTGAATTGATCTAACCTGTATATTTTGAAAATGCCTTGACTTCAAATTTTAAGTCTAGAATTTGGAAATTTGGTTCAGCTTTTATTTTTACAGAAGATGAAAAGCTGTGGATTTTTCCAGACTAATATGGGCTGATGAAGCTTGATCTCCTGAAGCGGTGGCCCAGGTGATCCAACATCCAAAATAGCTGAGATCAGTCAGCCTCAGCGACCACTACACCCAGGAAATGGCCAAGTTTCTCGGTTTTCTTAGGATCCCATGGTACAGACAGCTTTCTCAAACAGCAAGAAGCAATTTAGAGAGAACTATGCCCAAATACCCAAATATTGTTTATAAATGTTTGTTTTCATTTAAATGGGGTTGTTTATAAATGGTTAATGATCACAGCCTATCTCTCTTTAAGGAAAAAATGGAATATGATATAGAAATGAATACTTTGCCTTGGTATGTATTTTGATTTATTGATACAAATTTAAGGTCAATTATTTATAGCATATTTCTCTTTTTTTAGGTATTGTGTTTATACAGCTCTTTTACAAATATAATGTACAATTAAAAATAGACTATAGCCACCTATAATAGTCAAAACTTAAAGTTATGTTAGTTAAATTTTCTAGATAAATAGGGATATATTTCAAATGGATAAATATTGTTCAAACCTTTCAAAGACCTACAGAATATGGCATTTAGTATGGTTTAGGGTTTTTCATAACAGTTGGACACAACTACTCCTGGCAACACCAATTACTTCAGAGAGGAAGGTAGACAACAAATAAATCTTATGGAGTTTGCCTTCAACAAGGCAGAAATAGCCATTTGGGCAAGAAGCTGCTCTAGTATGGAATGCTGGACTGTATGTTATATAAACTGGACATACATGATCCACAAGAAAATGACTGCTGAACTTGAAAAAACAAGATGGGACAGTTCTTCAGGGTTTCTGCTTCATGGAAGAGCCTGCCAGACATTCTACAAGACACAGAGATAAATGACTCACAAACTGCCAATGCAGGCAGACAGTTTAAAATTTCCTGCTTCACTGAGAAGTCTTCCAGACACATTGTGGCCTACGGGCTAAAGATTGGATGTCTGTGTAGGCAGTGAGATGTCTCTGTCAATTCTAGGGTTTATATATTATCCTCCTAAGATCTTGGATGGAGTTCAAGACAGATGGTTACCGTTATTGTTTTCCTTAGTTATAATAAAAGATAAGTTTAAACTTAAAACTTTAGACTCACAAAGAGAGATGATAGAACATTTTCTTTAAATTTTGTCAAATATTAATAGACTAAATATTATTAACTATAGTTCTTAATTGGTAGCTGTTTTGTCATATAATAATTTTAGTGTTAAATTTAAAACCTTTCTTTTTATTTGCACAGAAAAGTGGAGATGATGGGAGATGTTCTTCTGTATGTGTTTCTCTTATTGGTTGATGAATAAAGCCCTGATTGGCAAGGAGAGGCAGGAAGACAGGCACGGCTAGGAGATGAGGAGAATGCAGGGAAGAGAGTGGCTGAGGATGGCATAGAAGGTCCAGGTATTCTCCAGTAAGCCAAGACCACTTGAAACTTCATAGATGAGTATTTATTGACTAATGATTAAGAGAGAACTAGCCAGTAAGAAGCCTAGTCACTGGCCAACAGTTTTATAATTAACATAGCGTCTGTGTGTTCATTTGGGGCTAAACGGCTATGGAAACTGGCTGGACAGAAACTTTAACTACATGTCTGCCTGCTTGTTGCCATGTTTCCCAGCAAGAAAATAATAGAATAAACCTCTGAACTGTAAGTTAGCTCCAATTAAATGTTTTTTTCTCTATAAAAGTTGCTGTTCTCATGGTGTCTTTTTGCAGTAACAGAAACTGTAAGACAGTCGTTTCTTCAATACATGCAATGAGCTACAAACATGAACTCTTAACAGTATGACTGCCTGAATAAACCAGGAACAAGAAACCAGGTGGGAGAAATCTCACAAGGCCCTATCTACCACTAAATGAAGAGATAAAACAATACTTCCAAGAAAGGGAGAGTAAAACTTCTTCAGGAATCAGCACTCAGATTGGTTATCCAATCCCAATTGATTAGTTAGAAAAATCTGTACACCAGAAAATTACAAAACAGGTCCAAGAGATAAGTTTATAAATACATAGACGTGTATGTAACAATAATAATGAAAGAAAAAGAGGCCAGAAATGTGAGAGGGAGTAGAAAGTATAGAAGAAGTTAAAGGGGGAAAGCTGTATATAAATACAGTGTTGGTTTATAAAATCTTTTAAAAAGGGAAAGGAAGAACAAAAATAAGGAAACAAAGTTCCTTTCATTCTTTAAATTCTTACAAAACAGCTGAAATGTAAAATGAAGACTGGCTACTTGAGACAAGGTTATAAAAGAAGTACTTCTCTCCTATATAAACATCAATGGATTTGGCCTTGATAAGTCGGTGAACCCCTAAATCTATTTTTCCCTACTTCTGAATACTAACAGGGCATATTCAAGCATAGGTCTTCATAAAGAACTCTCTTCTTATTCATCTCTGTGGATATAGAAAATAAAATGACACACTTTTCCTATTAGTTGTTGCAAAATGCAGTGTTTATACTGACAAACGTTAAACAGGAGTTATAGTTTTAAATGATCTGGCAGAAGAAATGGCTATGAAGGGCTTTAGCCTTGAATGCTGTTGTGAGAGTTTTATGATAATGTGAATCCTAGCAAGTTGCCATGTATGACAGCTAATCAACATTAAGAATAAAGGTGCCAGGAAAGACAGTTCCCATCAGGATCAACTTCAATGTGCAGTGACCTGATAGTATTATATTTTGAAGCTTCTCCTATTATCATTTCATCTTTTATTTACTATTTCAACTGTATAGTTTCTATCAAGTCCTTGATTTTTATTACAAATATTAACAAAATTTATGCAACATCACATTTTAGAAACAATGTCTGTCATAACAACAACTAATAAATTATTATACTTGAAGTCTGGACAAGTAAGGCATTTCAAGTGTAAACACAAAGAGAAAAAAATAACTTAGACAAGATTTAAAATCTTTATTATTTGGAATATCTCAATCAAAAGCTGAAATCAAGTAGGAATTGGCAAGATACATAAACGTACAGCTTTACACAAAAGACATACATTTAGCCCATACTTTTAAAAGAACCGCGAGTGATAAATTTCTCACTCACTTCACATTGTTCACTAGTGGATAACAGTTTTCACTGCCATCTAAGGCAAGAAGAAGCCTCTCTGTTAATAGTTCAGCAGGGAATTAATCTATGAGTGTAGCAATATGTCACTAGGAGTCAGTTTACTGATATGTCCATTTGGTAGAATACTAATAGTTTTTTTATTCCAGTACCCATAACCTATCGATTCTAATATTATTTAGCAGTGTCACGCACATGTATTATGTCATGGAGTGGGTCTTATATCCAATCAAAAGTGTATGGTTACTCTCATAACATTTGTGCCATTATTGTAGTACTGTAATTTTCACATTGGTCACCACTGTAGTTGTTGATTTGTGGCTGGCTGACATTGATGATTACTTTTCTCCTCCAGTAGTGTGCTAAGTACCTTCTAGAACTATGAAAGCTACTCAGTAAGGGGGAAGCTTCTAGTTTTCTGTCAGCTTGTATACTCCATGTTAACAAAGTAAGTGTATCATTTGCAATAGGATCCTATTATCATGTGGAGGGGAAACAATAGACTTGTCAACACATTTGATGTATGGAAGGATCTAGAAGATCCATTTGGTCAATGAAATTCCTGGCACTGAAGTTTAAATTCATGGTATAATGTATCTAATTGGAACATTGTCTTTTTAACTGTATGTTGACTTCATTTAAATTCCTTTCATATTTGTATATATTTTTGGAAGCTTGTATAGCAGTAGGTTTTAATATAGTTTTTCAATAGGCCTTTGGTGTTAGTTATCCATTTGATGTTCCCTCCATTGCTCTGCCTTCTTATGTCCTCTCATTCAATCATCCTATTATAGTTGCACCTTTATCTTTTTATAACACTATCTTCTATTTGCCCTTCCCTGGAAGATCTCTTCCTTCCTGATTCTTTACTAGCTACCCAACCTATATGGTTATTCTAATTGAAACACCTACATCTACATCTTTAAAGCTATCATCCACATTTAAGAGAAAGTACGAAATGTTTTTTTTTTCTGGGTGTGAATCACCAAATTCAAGATAATCATTCCTAAATCCATCAATTTATCTGCACACTTATTATTGCATTTTCTTAACACCTGAATAATATTCCATTGTGTAAATGTACCACATTTTCATTATCCACTCACCAGACTGTAGACATCCAGGCTGTTTCCAAAGCCTGGCTATTAAGAATAAAGCAGCCACTATGTAGACAAGGATGGCTTCAATCTCAAAGAGATTTTCCTGCTTTTTCATGGAATTAAAGGCTATGTCATCATTCCTAGCCTCTCAGTGTGTGTTCAAAGTTGGTATAGTTGGATCATGTGGTAGATGTATTTTATCATTTTAATAAATGTACATCAAATCCTTGCCCTCAAAGCTTAGTGATCCAAGAGGAAAAGGAAGCAAAATATTGAAAAAGCCAGAGATAGTAGATGACTGCAACGAGGTACCATCTTTCAGACACAGCAGAGATGATCCACATGCAAAACCACAGAGATATAGATAACACGGAACAAACATCAATCAGGTAAAATCTCAGAAGGGAGAAGTGGAAGCAGACCAAAGTCCCACCCTTACCCAAGAAGCTATTTGCAAATTATTCATACTGGTACAGCGAAAATCAGTTGTGTCAAATTGAGTAACACTGGAAGATCAACCATACACTCCAGTGCAGGCTCCATGCCAGGAGTAGTTGGCCAACCTAAACTATACTCCATATTTTCTTGTGTGATTTTTATTTTGTTTTGTTATATTAATCTTTTTTTAACCCATGCTTGTTTGGCTGCTTTTATTTTTTGTAGGGTTAAAAGAGAAAGAATATAAAGTTGGGGAGGTGGAGGAGTTGGGGAGAGAAATAATAAGTATACAAAATATTGTATGGAAAAATTAAATAACAATAAAACATTTATTAAAAATAATGCTATTTTAATTATACAAGTAGCATAAATGTAATTCAACACTGGCATGCATTTCTGACAGTATAAGAGATTTAGATGTAGCTAGAACTGTACATGATAGAATAGAGGATATACTCCGAGGTAGCATGGAGAAGTCCAGGAAAAATATAATGACAGTAACCTATGTCTATATGTCTACCAAGATGTGTTAGGAACAAAGAGGAAATAGTGAATTTATATACATCGGTATTTGTCTTTATCACAGTTTTAGTCTTGAAGGTGAAAGAAATATTTCAAAAGATTTAAAGCTTAAGAAAATATTATTTACTGTGTTCAATTTTTCTAAGGACAATGTTAGTTTAACACATTATTCCATATACACCAACACATTATTTTACGATATGTTAGCATTTTTAACTAAAAGGACATTAAAAATTATACACATAAGATGTGCTTATTATGTATTATTAATACAAGTGAAAATCTATTTCAATGATGTATTCATGTTTTGATCCCATGGCTAATTTTGTTAATTTCTGCATCATACAGTTTTGAAAGCCTTAATGTTTCTTTTCCACATTATCTATTCTCAATTACTTATGTATATCTTCCTAATTAGAAAAGAAGGGTGTTTAAGGTTTTTTCGACCGTGGTACTATACCATTCCCAAAGTTTGGGTGTCTGTTTGTATGACTCTGTTCATTCTTTGTTCACACTGCTTCAGAAATGAAGTGTTTAGTTCTGGAAGGTATTTTACAATTTGACCTTATGACAATGATACAAATTATGTAAGCTGGCAAACTTTGTAAGTTTCTAACGTATTTTTGGAAAAGTTTATTGAAAATAAACTAAATTAAATCAGTTTTATAATACATTGGCCCACTTACAAACCATGGAGACTAATTAAAAATTTGGATACTAGCTTCCTTAATATAATTAAAAACTTTTGTACACTCTAACACATAGTTCAGGGATGATCTCCATATTTGTTCATTTAAATAAAATTCAAGAAAAATTGAGAACAATTCATTTCTTGAGGCCAACCATGAAGTCATCAAATAGTTCCATCATAACAGTAAGTCATTATTCATAAAAGATGAAAAATGACTTACTGCTTTAATTATTTGATTTCTTAAACAGATCATCATATTTAAAATTCATGTATAAATCCTATTCTTTACAATAATTCTATTAAATTGCATCTTGGATCTTTGGAGCAACTGACTTAAGATTCATACACAGCAAACTCTGAGTAAATCCAACAAAATACCATTGTAGACAAGTCCCCATCCATAATGCCAAATATCAGATTAACATGTTGGAGTAAGCTCAGATGAAATAAAGATTTTTTTCCAGAATGCAAAATTGCCCAGATGTCCTGCAGACTTAAGAGAAAGGAAGAATCATTTTGCTTTATTTTGCTTTCAGTCACTGAAGAATAGATTGTTACTTCACACTGTCCAATTGATGCAGCTGTCATTCATAAAGCTTATGCTTCAAAACTCTAATCTGATATTCCTAGAATGATGTTTCTTCCAAAATTTTAACATAATGTAATTAAAGTATATTGTGTAAATTTTAGACATGTCTTTTTAGAGTTGTCCTTAAATAAGTTATTTTAAGTATCATAATGCAAGAGCGTCATGAGAAAGTATTGAGATGCAATAATACAGTCATTGTACAGAACTTGATGAATTGTAAATATAGGAAAAGAAAAAGTACCTTATGAGGACTACAATAATTTATATGCAATTCTTCCATACTCATAAATGAGTCAAAGAAAATTAAAGCACAGAGTGAGACTTGGACATGCACATCTTGCAAATGATGTGAAGTAGCAGGTAATGCAAGCAGGAAAAGGTTTCTTTCCTTTTTCCTCTCCTAGGATGTGCCTTTTCAAGCAACATGTCCCAGATGGTCCTTAACCTTGAATATGTCTTCTGACACCATTGTTATTTTACAGAATTATTTTGGATTTGGAAACATAGACTGATGGTTAAGTAATAAAACAATTTCAGTATTTAAAGTTTGATACAGGCAGATCGCCTGGGAACTGCACAGAGCTCCCAATCCCGGCGGGAGCCAAGCACCCCAGACTCCAGATCTTCTCTCCCACCAACGATTCCAGGAAAGGAGAGGAGGCTGGGAGTACAGGGAAGTAGCTGTCCCTCTGGCATCATCAGGTAAACAGGCCAGCTTCCCGGCCTGTGTTCCAGAGCCTGCAGATCGCCTGGGAACTGCACAGAGCTCCCAATCCCAGTGGGAGCATCAGGTAAACAGGCCAGCTTCCCGGCCTGTGTTCCAGAGCCTGTAGATCGCCTGGGAACTGCACAGAGCTCCCAATCCCGGCGGGAGCCAAGCACCCCAGACTCCAGATCTTCTCTCCCACCAAAGAGACCAGGAAACTACAGGAGCCAGGGAGACCAGGGGAGTAGCAGTTCCGGATCAGGTACAACAGGACCCAGCATAGGGTCCAGGGGACCAGGTAGGAGGCTAAGCGCCCCAGATTCCTGTTCTTCTTCTCTACCCACGGACCAGCATTTGGACAAGGCATAGAAGAACCACCAGATTACTGGACTTACTAGCACCCAACAAAAGGGAACTCTGGTCCCCAGACCAGGAAGGGGCTCTTTCTGCACCCACTAGAAGAAGAGATGGGAAAGAGACAATACAAAAATACAGTCAGCAACAGAAAAACAAATATGACACCGCCAGATTCTAGAGACTCCACACCAGCAAGACCCCAATATTCCAACACGAAGGAAGCATAAGAGAACGACCTTAAAAGCACTTTCATGAAAATGATAGAGGCCCTAAAAGAGGATATTGGAAAATCCCTCAAAGAAATGGAAGAAAAAACAAACCAAAAAATGCAAGAAATGGA
The DNA here is from genome assembly GCF_017639785.1 of Mesocricetus auratus. Classification (NCBI taxonomy): domain Eukaryota; kingdom Metazoa; phylum Chordata; class Mammalia; order Rodentia; family Cricetidae; genus Mesocricetus; species Mesocricetus auratus. Next base: position 28,055,783 of record NW_024429192.1, on the reverse strand, counting down.
AGAAAAAACAAACCAAAAAAGGCACGAAATGGAAGAAGAAATGAAGCAAAAAATGCAAGAAATGGAAGAAAAAGCAAAGCAAAAAATGCAAGAATTAGAAGAAGAAACATACCAAATAAGGCAGGAAATGGAAGAAGAAACAAAGCAAAAAATGCAAGAAATGGTAGAAAAAACAAAGCAAAAAATGAAAAAACTGGAGGAAGAAACAAACCAAAAAAGGCAGGAAATGGAAGAAGAAACAAAGCACAAAATCCAAGAAATGGAACAAAAAGCAAACCAAAAAATGCAAGAAATGGAAGAAAGAACAAACCAAAAAATTCATAAAAGGCAACAAACGGACGAACAGATAAACAGAAAATTGCAAGAAGCAATGCAAACGCTGCAAGGGTTGAAAACTGAAATAGAGTCACTAAAAAACACAATCTGAAGAAAGGCAGAAAATAGAAAAGCTGGACAAACAGTCAGGCACTACCAATACAAGCATTACCAACAGAATAGAAGAGATGGAAGAGAGAATCTCAAGTGTTGAAGATACATTAGGAGAAATGGATTTATCAACCAAAGAAAACCTTAAATCCAACAAATCCTTAACACAAAACATCCAGGAATTATGGGACACCATGAAAAGACCAAACCTAAGAATAATAGATATAGAAGAAGGAGAAGAAATCCACCTCAAAGGGGCAGAAGGCATATTCAACAAAATCATAGAAGAAAACTTTCCCAACCTTAAGAAAGACATGCCAATGAAGGTACAAGAAGCCTACAGAACACCAAATAGAGTGGACCACAAAAAAAATCCCCTCGCCACATAATAATCAAGACCCCAAACATACAGAATAAAGAAAGAATATTAAGAGCAGCTAAGGAAAAAGGTCAAGTAACATATAAAGGCAGACCTATCAGAATTACACCTGATTTCTCCATGGAAACTCTGAAAGCCAGAAGGTCCTGGATAGATATTCTACCTACACTAAGAGACCATGGATGCCAGCCCAGACTACTATACCCGGCAAAGCTCTCAATCACTATAGATGGAGAAAACAAGATATTCCATGACAAAACTAGATTCAACCAATATGTGTCCACTAACCCAGCCCTACAGAAAATTTGGAAGGAAAACTCCAACCCAAGGAAGCTAACTACAACCAGAAAAACATAAGCATTAGAGAATCCCTCTCTACCAACAGCCAAAAGAACAAAGGGGTGAAATTCCACCCATAATTCCACCAACAACAACTATCGCAAATCGAGGAAGGATGAGCAATCAATGGTCATTAATATCCCTCAATATTAACGGCCTTAACTCACCCATAAAAAGACACAGACTAGCAGAATGGATTCGAAGACAGAACCCTTCCTTCTGCTGCATACAAGAAACACACCTCACCCTCAAAGACAGACATTACTTGAGAGTTAAAGGCTGGGAAAAAATTTTTCAATCAAATGGACCCAAGAAACAAGCAGGGGTAGCAATCCTAATATCTAACAAACTAGACTTTAAAATAAAATCAATCAAAAGAGATGAAGGAGGTCATTACATACTCATCACAGGTGAAACCCACCAAGATGAAGTGTCTATCCTGAACATCTATGCCCCCAATACAAAGGCATCCACATTCATTAAAGAAACATTATTAGAACTTAAATCTCATCTAAAGCCCCACACAGTTATAGTGGGAGATTTCAACACACCACTCTCACCACTAGACAGGAATACCAGACAGAAACTCAACAAAGAAGCAAAGGGTCTAATAAAAGTAATGACCCAACTGGGATTAACAGATATCTATAGAATATTTCATCCACATAAAAAAGAATATACCTTCTTCTCACCACCACATGGAACCTTCTCAAAAATCGACCACATACTTGGCAACATATCAAACCTCAGCAGCTACAAAAAAATTGGAATAACTCCATGCATCTTATCAGACCACCATGCCTTAAAATTAGAATTCAACAACAACACAAATTGCAGAAAACCTACAAACTCATGGAAGTTGAATAATGCTCAACTGCACCATCCCTGAGTCAAAGAGGAAATAAAAAAAGAAATTAAAGACTTCCTCGAATTCAATGAGAATGAAGACACAACATACCCAAACCTATGGGACACTTTGAAAGCAGTGCTACGGGGGAAGTTCATAGCACTAAGTGCTCACATGAAGAAACAGGAAAACAGTTATACCAGAGAATTAACATCACAGCTAAAAGCTCTAGAACACAAAGAAGCAAACTCCCCAGGAGGAGTAGACGCCAGGAAATAATCAAATTGAGGGCTGAAATCAACAAAGTAGAAACCAGGAAAACAATACAAAGAATCAATGCAACGAAGAGTTGCTTCTTTGAGAAAATCAACAAGATAGACAAACCTTTGTCCAAACTTACCAAACAGCAGAGAGTGAACACGCAAATTAACAAAATCAGAAATGAAAAGGGGGACATAACAACAGACTCTGAGGAAATCCAGAGAATCATTAGGTCATACTTTGAAAACCTGTACTCCACAAAATTCAAAAATTTAAAGGAAATGGATGACTTCCTGGACAGCTATCATTTGCCAAAACTAAATCAAGAACAGATAAGCAATTTAAATAGACCTATAACCCCTATGGAAATAGAAGCTGTCATCAAAAGTCTCCCAACCAAAAAAGTCCAGGTCCAGATGGCCTCAGTGCAGAATTCTACCACAAATTCAAAGAACAGCTTATACCAATTCTTCTCAAAGTGTTCCACACAATAGAAGCAGAAGGGTCTTTGCCAAACTCTTTCTATGAGGCTTCAATAACCTTGATCCCCAAGCCACACAAAGATACAACCAAGAAAGAGAACTTCAGACCAATATCCCTCATGAACATTGATGCAAAAATACTCAATAAAATACTGGCAAATCGGATCCAAGAACACATCAAAACAATCATTCACCACGATCAAGTAGGTTTCATCCCAGGGATGCAGGGATGGTTCAACATACGAAAATCCATCAACGTAATCCACCATATAAACAAGCTGAAAAACAAAAATCACATGATCATCTCACTAGATGCTGAAAAAGCCTTTGACAAATTCCAACACCCCTTCATGATAAAGGTCTTGGAGAGATCTGGGATAACAGGGACATACTTAAACATAATAAAAGCCATATACAGTAAACCAACAGCCAACATCAAACTAAATGGACAGAAACTCAACGCAATTCCTCTAAAATCAGGAACAAAACAAGGCTGTCCACTCTCTCCATACCTTTTCAACATGGTACTTGAAGTTCTAGCTATAGCCATACGACAACAAAGGGGGATCAAGGGGATACAAATTGGGAAGGAAGAAGTCAAACTTTCACTGTTTGCAGACGATATGATAGTTTACATCAATGACCCAAAGAACTCTACCAGGGAACTCTTACAGCTGATTAACACCTTCAGCAAAGTGGCAGGGTACAAGATCAACTCAAGAAAGTCAGTAGCCCTACTATATACAGATGATAAAAGGGCTGAAAGAGAAATTAGAGAAACATCACCCTTTACAATTGCCACAAACAACATAAAATACCTTGGGGTAACGCTAACCAAACAAGTGAAAGACCTGTATCATAAGAACTTTGAATCTTTAAAGAAAGAAATTAAAGAAGCCCTCAGAAAATGGAAAGATCTCCCATGCTCTTGGATAGGTAGGATCAATGTAGTAAAAATGGCAATCCTGCCAAAAGCAATCTACAGATTCAATGCTATCCCCATTAAAATCCCAGCACAATTCTTCACAGACCTTGAAAGAACAATAATCAATTTTGTATGGAAAAACAAAAGACCCAGGATAGCCAAAACAACCCTGTTCAACAAGGCAACGTCTGGAGGCATCACTATCCCTGACCTCAAGCTCTATTATAGAGCTATAGTCCTGAAAACAGCTTGGTATTGGCACAAAAATAGACAGGCAGACCAATGGAATCGAATTGAAAATCCGGGTATTAACGCACACACGTACGAACATCTGATCTTTGACAAAGAAGCTAAAAATATACAATGGAATAAAGAAAGCATCTTCAACAAATGGTGCTGGCATAATTGGAGACTGGCATGTAGAAAAATGTGGATCGATCCATGTTTATCGCCATGCACAAAACTTAAGTCCAAATGGATCAAAGACCTCAACATAAATCCAGCCACACTGAACCTCTTAGAAGAGAAAGTGGGTGGTACCCTTGAACGAATTGGTACAGGAGACAGCTTCCTGAACATAACACCAGTAGCACAGACAGTGATATCAACAATTAATAAATGGGACCTACTGAAACTGAGAAGCTTCTGTAAGGCAAAGGACACAGTCGGCAAGACAAAAAGGCAGCCCACAGAATGGGAAAAAATATTCACTAATCCCACATCTGACAGAGGGTTGATCTCCAAAATTTACAAAGAACTCAAGAAGCAAGTCTCCAAAACAGCAAAGGACCCAATTAAGAAGTGGGCTGCAGAACTAAATAGAGAGTTTTCAATAGAGGAGTCTAAAATGGCTGAGAGGCACTTGAGAAAGTGTTCAACATCCTTAGCCATCCGGGAAATGCAAATCAAAGCAAATCTGAGATACCATCTCACTCCTGTCAGAATGGCTAAAATCAAAAACACCAATGACAATTTATGCTGGAGAGGATGTGGTGAAAGGGGACACTCCTCCATTGCTGGTGGGAGTGCCAACTGGTTCAGCCACTTTGGAAAGCAGTATGGAGATTCCTCAGAAAAATGGGAATAAACCTACCACAAGACCCAGCAACTCCACTCTTAGGCATATATCCAAAAGATGCCCGTTCATATAACAAAGATGTCTGTTCCACTATGTTCATAGCAGCTTTATTTGTAATAGCCAGAACTTGGAAGCAACCTAGATGTCCCTCACCCGAAGAATGGATAGAGAAAATGTGGTACATCTACACAATGGAGTACTATTCAGCAGAAAAAATAATGGAATCATGAGATTCGCAGGCAAATGGATGACACTAGAAGAAACCATCCTGAGTGAGGTAACCCAGTCACAAAAAGAGAAACATGGCATGTACTCTCTCATATATGGATTTTAGACATAGATCTGGGGAGTGCCAGCCTACAATCCTATTGCCAGAGAGTCTGGGAAACAGAAACTTCATTTACTGGCTGGTTAAGTACTGAGCTGAACTCAAGAAAGCCAGTATCAGAGAGGGAGGACTGATGATCAAAGGGATTAAGACTGGGCTGGTTGAACCCCCAGAAACAGCTGACCAGACAAAGGTTAACTCTTGATTCCCAGGCATCAGCCTGGGAATCCAGCATGGGACTGATCAAGACCACCTGAATGTGGGTGTCAGTGAGGAGGCCTAGGTAATCTATTGAGCCTTGGACAGCAGATCAGTACCCATCCCAAGTATACACACGGTCTCTGGACTCCCATAGAACAATGTGAGGTGCACTCTCACCCTGAAATCTTGGGGAAGGGTCTAGGCCCTGCCCTATATGAAATGACAGACTATGGACACCCCCATGGAGGGCCTCACCCTCCCTGGGGGAATGAGGGGATAACGGGGGGGGATGGGGGGGAGGGCACGGGAGGAGGGGAGGGAAAGGGAGAGGGACCTCGTACTGACTTGTGAAGCAACCTTGTTTCTTATCTAAATTTAAAATGGAAAATAAAAAAAATATTAATAAAAAAAAGTAAAAAAAAAAGAAATTGGGTTTTCTATGGAAAACTAGAAAGTGTAAAAAAAAATAAAGTTTGATACATACACACACACACACACACATATGTGTGTGTGTATATATATATATAGAGAGAGAGAGAGAGAGAAGAGAGAGAGAGAGAGAGAGAGAGAGAGAGAGAGAGAGAGAGAGAGAAAGCTATACTCTATCTGTAACATTGCATTTGTTGATTGCTGTGGGATTTTCTTCTGTCCACTGCAAATATCTGTTGCTTTTATTGGTTGATGAATAATGCTGCTTTGGTCTGTGACAAAGCAAAATAGAGCTGGATGGGAAAACCAAGCAGAGAAACTGGGAGAAAGAAGGCAGAATCAGAGAGATGTCATCCAGTCATCCCAGGAACAACATCCAGAGCACCACTGGCAAGCCATGGGCCATGTGGTGATACACACATTAATAGAAATGGGGTAATTTAAATGTAAGAGTTAGTTAGTAACATGCCTGAGCCATCAGCCAAATATTTATAATTAATATTAAGCCTCAGAATGGTTATTTGGGACTGGTGGTTAGGAGAAAAATGTTCAGCTGCAATCGATACTTTATAATATCCTTTACATTTTGATAATAGCCTAACTACATAACTATAAAGTTTCTTAATATCTTAATATGAGGCCTATTGTTCGTATTGAGTGAAAACAAGTAGCCTTAGTTTAACCATTTAATTGGTCTTGAATTTAAAAAAAAATCAGTTAGGAAATCTCTGGGTGAATGGTGGCTCTCTTTTTTCCTGGACTACCTCCTAGAAATGTAAGTGTGGAACCAATATGCTGGAAGAAGGATATGAGGGGGTGATGTCAATGGACAGCAGTGAGACCATGCTTTAGCGTACTGGTGTATGGTCCATATACTTCTGTTTAATTACTGCCTGACAGTATTTAAGCCTCATAATTTGCCCTGTCTGGTGTGGTGAATCCTCCAGCAACTTGTCTGGGTCAAAATGTTCAGTAAAACTCATTAAAATGCAAATCTATTACTTGAGAAGGTAACACGTTAAGTTACAGTGCATATTAATAATTTAACATGTATTATGTTATCCTAAGGTTCTCATAATTGATCTGTTGACACAGCTCTTTGAAGATATATCCACTTGAATTTTTAATAATAGGCTTTTCAAACTGAAGACAGTTCTATTCAACTGTTGATCTCCAGACTCTGCATAGGATTTTTTTCCAAAATGTTTCCAATCTTTGTAAATGACATTACAACTTATGTAATTTTCCAGGGAAATAAATAGGGCTGTTCTTTCATTCTGAACATTCCCTGAATTGTACCTTTAAGCCAATAGTGCCACATCTGGACTGTTTTTGTTAATTCACCCTTCCAATGGAAACCTCCCAAATTTACCGTGATGCAGCAGTGAAATCTTGTCTTTTCTCTCCACCTCTCTCTTTCTCTGAATCATCACTCCCATTCCTCTCTTGTGTTTCTTATTTACACTGATCTTTCCTTCTCTGCCTCACCGTGTTCATTCCCGAGAAGGGCTTCGTCCTTGCTGTCACTGCCAGACAGGTTGTCTTTCCAAGCTTCCCCTGATTATCTTGCTATTCATGCTTTTACACAAATCCCCTGGCCTGAGAGGACTCCCCTAACCACCCAGCTAATGGAGCTCCCTAGATCAAACCAGACTCCCTCTGAGTTTCTTTCAGGGTAGTTAACTGTCTGAATCATTTGAATAGTTTGTTTGCCTCTCTTATGTCTTACTCCTTCTATAAAATATATGCAATAGGGCATCAGTTTTGTTTATCTGCATCCCAAGCTGAATTCTAATCTGCATAAGTGAAATTTGACCCAAGAAATTGATAAATAAAACATAATAAGAAATATTACTATATTTAGATATATCAAGAACCTTTGTAAATGCTTGTAAAAAACTGCATGAAACTCAATTCAAAAAACCTAGTTCCAGTCAAATGTAGAAACATGAACAACATAACTTATTAATAAAATACAATTTTACATTGCCAGAATTTTAATAGAACCGAGGAAATATTATAGATGTATCCCACCTAAAATTTACAACTTTATCCTTTTTAAATTTTCAGTAAACTATATTTGTAAGTGTAACTGTGAAAAATGTTAAAAGACAAACATATTCCTTTATATCATCCTCTATTTCCATATATAAATTAGAAAACTATAATTATTTTGTGTGGTCTTTTTTACATTAACTTTTTTAAAATTAAAACAATCTTATTTTACATTCCAATCCCAGTTCCCTCCCCCTGTCATCCACCCATTCCCCCTACCAAACCCCCATCCCACCCCCCATCAAGTCCCCAAGGAGGGTGAGGCCTTCCATAGGGGATCATCAAAGTCTGTCACATGATTTGGGGCAGGACCCAGGACCTCTACCACATGAGCATTTTTATATACTAGGTACTTATTTATATTGCTTTTTCTAGTTTTTATTTATTCTTCTCTCATACAACACATCCCAACTGTCATTTCTCCTCCTTCTACTCCCTCCAGTATCTCTCCATCTTCTTTCTTTCCCCAGATTCACTGCTCCTCCATTTCCCTTTAGACAAGAGCAGGCCTCCCAGGAATATCAACTGAAAAAAGCATAACAAGTTACAGTAAGAGCAGGTGGAAGAGTCAAAGACGCCCACTCCCACTGTTAGCTGTCCCACAAGGACACCAAGCTACACAACCATAATGTATATACAGAGAAACAATTGCACACCCATGCAGGCTCCATGTTGTGTCTTCAGTCTCTGTGAGACCCAGCGAGGACAACTTAGTTGATTCTATCTTCTGGCTTTAGTCCTGTCCGGACCCTGATCCCTCTGACTCTTATAATTCTTCCACTTCTGAGGGGTTTCTCAAGCTGCCAGAGGAAGGACCAGATTTTAAATGTTGAATCCTAAGTGTTGTTTAACGAGGCCAAAAGCAGAGTGTTTCTGTCTCTCAGGAGGAGGTCCATGTTTTTGGCAAGCATAAGAGAGAGAAGAGAAGCACAGATGGAGTAAACTCATGCTATAATGACAGTCCTGAGTGCTGCCATGTTCTGGAAGTGCTAGGGAATCCAAGCAGGTTATTTAGTAGGCTAGGTCCACAATCTAACCTCTAAGCTACACCACAGACTAAAGGAAATCCATTTCCCTCAGTAGCACCAAAGCTAAGAATAGTTCTGAGGCTTATAGCAGAGATGTCCCTGCTTTGCTATAACCTCTTCCCTGCTGTTTCCACCAGTTTTTCAAAACTGTCTTTCCTTTTGTTCTGTTTCTATAAAAGTTCTTCATGACATTGGTACTGCAATGCAACATGGTATTGGGGTGATAAGAATTCATGTTCCTGGGCTGTGGTCATTCAAATATATCTCCAGAATATCTCTTACTCACTTGGCATAGGAGATTATAAATGAAAGACATAAATTGGAAAGGCACACAGAAACTGAAGTATATAATCTGTCTCATTTTTATGTTGCTTTCTCCCTGCATCATGTATCATTCCCTCAACAAGCATTTGCCTTGTATATATGAGCTACACAGTGTGCTTCAGAATGGAGAGCTTGGACTCAGCACTGTCTGTGGGAACAAGTGTTTTCATTTACATTTTTTGTTTTAAGATCCACAATCCCTTGTATTTTTTATGGAGAAGAAAAACGAGTCTGCCAGCAATGGGGCTCTTGAGAATCAATTTTAAAATTTGCTAATAGTCTTCATTAGCATGATGATAATCCTGAGAATAAGATAGATTTAAGAAATATGTTTAAGAAAAAACATTGGCTTGTTCACAAGTGAGAAGGAAATAATTTTCAGTAGCATAAAATGAGCAAGGGGAGTTTATTAACCTTTGCCTTTTATCAGCCACTTAATAGCTTGAAAGGCAAAAGGTTCTATACAATTTTATGATCTGTCAAGTTCAGGTGCATCCAGTGTATTCCCAAAGAACAAAAGAAGCCAGCTCCTCAAGCCCTCCTTGTTGTTGCTCTTGTCTAGGCTCCTTGAACCTCCTTCTCTAGGCGATAATTCTAGTACTCATGCTGATGTGATGCCAATGTTTGAATGGTGAGAGAATTCTCTTGTCAGTGCATTCACGGTTCTGCACTCCTTTTTCACCATAGTCATCTGTGAAAACAAGCTTTCTTTCAACAAAGTATATATATATATATATATTCCTTTATTTTACTTTGTGCACAACTGATTCCCTAGAACTGGGGTTACAGGTGATCTTAAGCCACTATTTTGGTGCTGGAACCAGAACTCTGACTCTGGTCTTCTGCAAAAGTGGTTAGAGCCATCTTTTCAGACTACTAAAACAAATTTTCTGTGTACAGGTAGATATGGACTCTCTTAATCTGTTACTTGAAATATTTTTAAAAAACTAATTGTATTTTCTCAGAAAACGTTCACAACTGTTAGTATATAAGATTTCAGTAAAATTTTAATGGTTATACAATTTTTTGATTACTGAATTGGTTGAGTCAATTTTTTTTCTTAATTTTAGTACAAAGTTTCTTGGTAATTTTCTTCATAAGTATGATAGATCAATAGAGTATAAACCCAATGGAATACTTTTTGATTACATTCATTTATTCTTTGTGTGGGTGTGTATGGATGTTTATAAAGGGACACATTGCTCATAACACATGTGTAGAAGTCAGAAGGTAACTTTTAGGAGTCTATTTTTTCCTTCCACAATGTGGGTCCAGGGATCAAATTTACATCTTCAGGTTTAGTGCCAGTTACCCTTACTCACTGAGGAATCTTACTAGTCCAATACAATGAGTGTTTCTAACTACAGACTGGGGAAATTAATGGATTATTAAAATTCAAATTATGTGCAATTACTATGATACACATACTTTTCTACTTTGATAACATTGTATTATTTATCTTTTCTCACTTAAGAACACTCTATAAAAGTATCTTTTTTCATTCAATTTCATTTTCTATAGGACATGAACTTAACTTAGATAATTTCAAAATGGTTAAATTGACACTGCAGAGAGACTCAATAGCTTAATACTACATCAAGAAATAGAACTGACATCACTTATTAGTTAGCTACTAAATATCTTTTCTCATAATACATTTAATCACATGTCTGAGATCCAACTTTGAATATCAGCAATTATGATACATTTGTATTTTTGTTTTTGTTTTTTAGATACTGCATAACTGTAATTTATTATTAAACACAATGGTAAAATAAAAAAGCATTAAAATGTTAAACTAGGCATCTCAAGATTTAAAATATGGATATGTCATTGCATTTTAAATGTTTTGAACATGCCTATGAAATATACATTGATTTACATATTATCCATATAATTTTACAGGTTTAATTGAAACATAGTTTTCAAGATGAAATGGGTATTGCATGTTTTAAGATATTTGTTTGAGTAATGAGTATATTTTTATAAAGGGCATTCTTCTATGATATGAAATCTGTGTTGTATAAATAATAGTTAAGTGCCCCCACCTCCATCCTATAGTAATAAAGGAAGAAGCTTGGACTCACAGTTTTGTGTGTTATGATATTTAAATATACACACAAACACTTACAGCTCATATACAACACAGACACTTATACACAAACCACACATATACAACTACACATCACATACACACCACACACACAATATACACAAAGGTATATACCAATATACCACAACTACACAACACATACATAAACATCATAAACAAAAGACACACACACACACATAATATGCATGTATATATTCTAGCCTGCCAGATTACCTGGAAGTCTCACTTTAGAGTATCCGGCCTCCAGAGGCATTTTCAATATTACTCTATTAATTGAAATGTATAAAGTGAATACCAATTAAATGTATCTGTTCAAATGTAAGCTTTTAGAAGCCCAAAATCATCATTTGGCATGGATTGTTTTAGACTTCTATCCAGAAAATAGTAACATAAGTGAAAAAACTCTAAGTAATTACACCCTATGTGTTAAAAACATGTGAAACCATAGAAGTTCTGCTTTAAGGAATGAACCCTCCAATAATTAATGTGCCACACGAGAACAAGCAAAAGAGACAGCTTAAAACTCATGGAAATAACAACTGGCACATATTTTTGCAAATATTATAGAACATTTTGCTTGGAGGCATTTGAGAGAATGTTAAGGCACCAAATCGTATTCTTATTTTCCTCTGTGTTTTACAGGTAAATGTCACACCACTGTGCTAAGGTTTGTTTTACACTGGTGTAATCTTACTAATTAAAGACATTCAGCAATCACAGGTTCTTGGATTCCTATGCAGCATAGAAGGAGGTGCTAACTTAGGCAGTATTTCTATGTAGAGTGTCATTGACAACGCATCCCAGAACTCTGTATTAGAAAAATGAACAAAGGAAATCCCATCACCATCTCGTGGGTATTGTACAATGCAAATTTTATCATTTCTTCTCCAAGACAAAACACAAACCTCTCACCTATTAAACATGATAAATTAACATAAAAGATACACTAGAGTCCAAAGACAAAATGGAAGAGATAGTATTGCACCCTGGGAAGCCCAGACACAATGGAGGGACTTGAATAATTCTTCTCTGTTATTTCTATATAACAAAAGACCCATGACTGACATTGCAAATTCATCACATATATTCACTGTATTTGTATTTCCTTTCTTTTGAATAAAATGTACTCTCCGATGAATTGATTTATTTCCCCCACAATGGTATAATTCTATAGGCAGGATTCATTTTTATTCATTTTAAATGAAAATTTTAATGTGAATTTTTTCAGAAAAAAATGATTCAAAATCTTAACAAATGGAAAATTGTGTTTAAATTATCAAACAAGGTCCAAAATTGCAATTAGAATATGTTTCTTTCTGATACCAAAGAAAGAGAAAACTTGTTTGGTTTTGCAAATGCAATGAAGAGCTTATAGGAGTAGTGATTGAAGTGTGTGCTGTTTAGAGGACAATGCGGACAAATAAATTTAAAATTTGTTTCTTGCTGGCCTGCTTTAGCTCGGATATTGTATGTCATCATCTCCAACCTTCAAACTGAATTTGCCCTTCCCAGCAAATTCCAGGTTTGATCTTCAGATATAAGTTGGATTACAGCACTGGACTTCTCCATCTTATATCTTGAATCAGCTAGCCATAGCAAACATATCTCTGTGTATTTCTCTGTTTCTGTCTCTCTGTGCCTCCCTCTCTCTTCTTCCTTCTTTCCTTTATCCTCTCCATCTTTTCCTTGCTCTCCTTTTCTTGAGATCTCTTGCTCTGTGTATCTATTTATTTCTGAAACTGCATGTATCTGCACAAAGCACATATGTGTCTTGAGAAAAACCCCAGTTAATATAAGCCTACAAATGTCATATATAGTAGAGGTCTTAAATGTATTTAATTCATTATTGTTGGATTGAATGTATGGGTATTTGTGTGTTTGATATGTGTGAGGTGAGCACAGGTGTGTCATGGTACTTGCTACACTTTCATGTGGTTGAACCTCTATTATAACATATAGACTGATTCTGAGATCAGACTTATGTGGTTAAGACTGTGAGGCAAATACTGTTACTGGCCAAGTCATCCTTCCTGTACAAAATTTATTTTAATATGTATGAATACTTCCACAAGAGAAAACAAAGACAAAAATAGCATGTTTCCCTAAAAGTGATATCAACAAGTTTTTCTACAATTAAAATAGTGACTGAAATGAACATTATATAGACCAATTGTACAACTACTGAAAAATATTGTGAATATTACCAGTAAATTGTAAGGAATGTCTATACACAGATAATTCTACACATAAAAATCGCTGAGAAATACAAGATGGATTCAACATGCCTAATCTTCACTTAGAAAGAGTACAAGGGAAAGAAAGAAGGAATTAGAAGAAGGGCATATGTAAATGTGGTGAAAGAATTTTCAGAACTGACAGTAGCTATCTGACTCTAAAATCAAGGAGCACAACTGATTCTAGGAAATACAAAGAAATAAAAAAATTCACAAGTGAAAGTGATAATATTACTAGATGTCAAAAACAATGGTAAATCTCTAAAACAAAAATGGTTGGAGTTAGACAGGGCATCCTTTAAAAAAACTTTAAAATAAGGAAGTTAGATGGAGAATTAGTTTCTTGAAAATAAAAATTGAAATTTAAAATGTTAAAAAATGTGTTAAAAAGGCTAAGAAATTTTAATCAGTGTTGTGAATACTGAGATATGTTTTATTAGCGCTATTGGAAAATAAAAATTAATTTCCTAGGTGTTCAGGCAAAAATTGCCAGTTAAAGAGGAAATTAAGAATGGTATTAGAATTTTATGCACATTAAAAAAACAGAAGAAAAAAAGAAAGCTAATGTCCATGCTGATGAGGTTTTATGAGTGTAGCTTCTGACATTTCTAGGAGACAAAAATTTCACAGCAAACTGTTTTGGCTTTTGTTATCTTTCTATCCACTCTTCCAATGCTCCCAAAGCCCTTAGAAAAGCACTTGTATTGTAGATTTGTCAACTGAGACTGGGCAATACTATTTAAAAGGACCATACCAATAGACATGTTAATGTGGGAAGAGGAAACCTCAGGAGACCTCAACCATAGATAAAGACCAATAGGCAACTAAGGAATGCTGAGAGCTGGAGAAATAACACACACACACACACACACACACACACACACACACACACACGCACACACACGCACACACACACACACGCACACACACACACACATCAACAAAGAAAAAGAAGTCATGAATTTTAAATGGAGAAGAGGGTGTTCATGGGATAATTTGGAGGAGCAATGGGAAGGGAGGAAATGACATAATGGTATTATAATCTACAAACATATTTCCTTAGGTTTCCTATTGTTGTGACAAAACACCCTGAGCATAAAAGAAAGTTAGGAAGGGAAGGGCTTATTGGACTTACACTTCTACATTGTAGTCCATCCCTGAAGGAAGTCAGGACAGGAACTTGAACAGGGAAGAAATCTAGAGGCAGCAGGTGGCACCGAGGCCATGGAAAGGTGATGCTTCCTGACTTCGTCCGGATGGCTGTCTCAGTCTGCTTTCTTATAGAACCTAGGAACACCAGCCTAGGAATGGCACCATCCACAGTGGGCTGTGCCCTCCTGTGTAAATCAATAATTTAAAAATATCTTACAGGTGGACCTTATGGAGGCATACTCTCAACTGATGCTCCTTCCTTTCAAATAGCACTTGCATGAGTCCATTTCACATAAGATTAGCCAGCACGGGTATAAAAGTATTAAAAAGCTATTTTTCAGAAAGTAAGTTAAAGGACTGGAGAAATGCCTCAGTGGTTAACACTTGATGCTATTGCTGAGAACCCAGACTCAGTACCTAGAATACACATAGTTCAGAATCTTCCGAGCCCCACATTTAGGGGACCTCTTATGACCTCTGAGTACTCTAGGTATGCAAGTGATGCACACGCATACACACAAGGACAACACTCATAGCCATACAATAACCATGTATTACTGTACAAAACAGAATATAAAGGGAAAAAAATCTATACTCAACCAAATTTCCACGAACAAATAGTCTTTAAAATTCAAGGCCTCTGGGATTATTTTTTTCCCATAAGCACTTCTCAGATTCAAGGTACAGGGCCTTTGTATTGCAGTATACACAGCCTTGAGAGTTCTGTAACTCCATTTCTTATCCTTCTAGCTTAGACACAATGTAAAATTCCTCTTAAATTCTAAGTAAGATCCCTATATGCTTAGAAGTTTATTTTCTTCAAATATGCCAACACTGAAATTTATTTCACCGGAAGTTACACATGTTGAATTTACATATATTCATGTCTTATTTATGTATGTATATACATATATGTATGTGTGTATGTATATTTATCATGTAATTTCCAAATCTCCAAATTTTACTTCAATTTGTGATTTTGTTCAAGTTATCAAATGAACCGATCCAAGAAAAAGAACTCTAACATTTTTTTGAACATAAAAATGATGGATTATGATATTCTACCACTATTAAAATTAGTATTTCATTTAATTACATTTTAAGGCTTTAAAAGTCTATAGACTGAAAATTGTCTGTATTCTTTGTAAGTTAGTTTGCTTATATTGCTTCTTGGGCATCCAAACAACATCGCTGCTAATATAAATTGATGAATCAGTTGAAATATGGACAAATTCTACCAAATTTAACCATTGACATTGCTACCCAGGTCTACTGATTGGTTTCAACAGAAAAATGTGTGTTCCAACATCTTCTGCTGACCTCTTCATTTTCTTAAAAACCAATTTACTTGCAGATAGGGAGAGAAAGGCAGGGTGTGCATACTGGTGAGAATTATGAAACAAAGATTAATGAATGGTGCTTGTCAAAGATTTGCTGAAGTCAAGCGTTTTGTGCAGGCTTCCTGATACAGCAGTCATGCATTCGTTCTGTCTATAGTGTGCAGGACATAAAAATGGAATCACGCCAGTGGAGTGGGCTAAGGAAACGTGAGAATTTGAATGGTAGTGATGTGCCCGGCAAACTTCAACTTAATAAAGCCTGACAAGTCACCCTTCTCAGACCTCATTTTTCCCTCTGTCAGCTGAATGTGAGGAACATTTCTGAGATATGAAAGTTTGGAGTAGTATGCAGAATATTCGCCTTTAATTTGGTCAGTTTCTGTTTCACTTTCTGTGCACACTTGCCATGGTGCCAACAAGTGGCTTAAAATGAATTAATCTGTGTTTAAAAGGAGATTAACCATAGGTGAAAATAAAATGGTAACATAAATTTCAGCTACAACTCACAGAACCAGTATAATAGACTTTAGTATTTGTAGAGACTATATGAACACTTTAAATTTCGTTGTATTTGTTCGGTGTGCTGCATACATGAAGATAGCTACAGATTAACTAGCCTCCAACTACAATGCTGCTGGCTCATTTTGGGTATCAAACCCTATGTGCCTGTGTAGTCAAATACCTTTTAATTTTCAAACATTTGAAATAATCAAATATGATGACCAAAGTAACATCATATTGATATGAGATATTGACCAATATAAACATCATGTATGACAACTGGCAATATTTCTTCATAGAAAAGTATCTTTGTTTACATAAAGAAGACAAATATTACAGGTTTTTTTAAAGATTCACCTTCCATGTATAGTATTTGTATACTAAATTTTATTTTATATAATTAAACAATCATATTTTTCCAGGATCAATTACTCAGTCAATAAAGTATTTCCATTGCAAACATCAAGATGTTATTTTCAGTCCCAGAACCTCATGTGAAATGTAGAGGTGATGCTACATCGTTCTAGTCCCAGCACTGTGAAGGTAAAGACATTGGATCCCTGGGACTTCCCAGCCAGTAAACCTAGCCTAATTGAGAAGCCCCAGGCTAAATGAAGAGATGATTCCTCCTGAAATGGAGATTGATGGCTCAGGAATAACACCCGAGATTGTTATGTGGTTTTGATCATATATGTGTACCACAATGTACAACCATATACATAAAACAAAATCAATTATTTTAATAAATAAATTGAAATTCCACTAGTTTCAGTTTCAGTTATTAACCATCTAAGTTTGCAAAATGTATTTAAATAAAATTGGAAATCTTGTGATAAAATAAGGAAAGAAATGGTAGCTGTTGCTGAAGCTATTTGAAAATATGATTGGACTTCTGTTACTTCTTATGACATAGAAAAATAAAGTGATTGCATAACCAGGGGAGTTTTTAAAATGTCCGGTAGCATTATTTTAAGAATAAGAAATATTTTTCTTTTGCTTTTTCATATGAAGCAAGAAATATTGTCATCAGAAATATACATGTATGCAGACATGTACATAATTTCTTATAAGCTGCCTGTAAACCAATATGCAATTAATGGAAAACATTAGATAGGATTTTATGGTGAACAGCATTGGCTTGACGTTTTTAAGGTTTCATAGTTACTTAGGATTTATGACTAATATTTTATTAAGTTCATTAGTGATTTGGGGGTCTTCAGTTCAGTGACAAAGAGAAAGCAGTCAACACTAGAAATAAAACAAGGCTGTATAAAAGTGTCAAAATGCCAGCACTGAGGTTCCCAGCATAATTAAGGAAGGAACCGCCATCCTATCCTGACAAGAAGCCAAACTACATAACAAAATATTTCCATTCAAAACAGCTAAACTTTAAGTGAAAATGCAGATAACACATGTGTGTTTGCATGATGCCTTTAGGTATTAAACTTCCAACCACAGAAATATGTTAACAGGAAGAGAATCTCATGTGGATTAGAAAAAATGAATAGTTAAAGATTATGTTTCAAAGTGCCTAATAACAGGATTAAAGGTGGTAGTGTTGTTTTTTCAAAGAATTTGATGTCAAAGGAGAGAGTTATTTTATTCCTTATTTCATTGACTGACAACACGGTTCACCAAGTCTTCAACTGTCATCCTGTGGGAGCACCTCATATGTTTCTAAAAGCCTGTTCTGTCTTCCTTCTCAGTTGTGTTACTTCAATTGAAACCTTCAAGTCTGTCACTCAAAATTGTGCAACACAGCTTTTTGCCTGCCTCCAAACAGGCAGTGGATCTGGTTCTATTTGCATTGTTATGTTATGTAGCTGTTTCAGTTATCATCATAAAATGCAAACAAATCATCTAGTCACCAGCATTAAAGCCTGCTTGGGCATCTTGTCCTAAGAATAAAATATAAATTCTTCATTATTCAAAAACTGTAGGTTACATTACACAGTGTGGCACTAATCTGTATTTCTCAGAATTGTCATACCTTGCTCCAATCCATAGCCTGATCTCTTAAAATATAGTCCATGCAACACCATTTGACTGCTGATGGAGAAACACATGACCCAGAGACACTGAAGAGAAAAAGGCAACGCAGCAGAGTCAGTAGGATCTTGAGGCAGGCCTAACATCCTTAATAAATCAGTCTGCAACACACTCTGCTACTCACTGACTTCCAGTGCCCAAGTCCTTGGTGCTGCCTCTTCTCACCCCCTCCCCCAGGAAGTGTTTTAGCAGGGTAACCTGAAACAGTTCTCGCATCTTATTATCCCCTTCCAGAGAGAGATAGCCATTTTGGGACTATTGTTGAGGCACTCAGTGTCAAGAACTGAATAACTACTGGATTATCAGTTTTTCCAGCATGTTTTGTCTGTCCTTACTATTTATTAATCTCATTTCATAAAATTGTCCTGTTGGTTTTCTGTGATTACAATATTTCAACTAAAACAACACACAAATTATAGATGCCATGTTTGTTACTTGTTTGCTAATCCGGCATATTTCTGTTTCCTAATGCTAACTGCAGTAACAAGGGTAAAAGACTAAAATTTTTAAATAAAATACATAGTCATATATTTTCTTAACTATGTATAGAATTCTGACTGGTGATACTAAATACTGTTTTTGTCCCTACCAATTGTGATTTATAACCTCTTAATGTGTCAGTGGAAGTGCAAGGATAATTCTTATCCTAACAGACAGTAACTGAAAAAAGAAATCTATGATGTACTTCTAAGAAAACCTCTACAAAATATCAAATAAATCCAGAAATTGCTAAAATAACGCAATTTCTAATATGCTTTTGCTAGAAAGTCCTTCAAACTTTAGAAACTTCTGTACTCAGAAACTTTTTATAGCTTTTGCTTTTTATTTTATGTACTATGGATGAACGCTTGGGTTTCTCTGTTCTTGGGATACTAAGATATATATGTATAATGTTAGTAGAAAACTTTATAATTTAGTTGATCATCTATGAAAGCAATTTCACTAGTTCCAGTACTCTCCAGCAAAGCTCAACAATGTGACTGATGTCACCCACATTGTTGCCATCTATGTTATTTTTGGATGTATGATAATGAGTGTTCATACAGGAGATAAGAAGTCGACAGCAGGATATAAACCATCTTCCCTACCTGAAAAATGTTTTCTTATCAGCCAAATCCTCCTATTTGTGGAACTATGGACAGAACTAAAGGAAGATAAAACAGTGAGGCAATATGGTAAGAATATTTATAGATCTACTTCACTGTGTGTGTGTGTGTGTGTTTGTGTGTGTAAGACAGAGAGAGACAGACATAGAGACAGAGACAGAGACAGAGCTTCATACCATGCCATATATGCAGAGTCCAGAGGTAACCTTGGGTGTTGGTCCTCAACATCCGTTTATTGTTTCAAGACAAAATTTCATATTCACAGCTGTTGCTGCAGCTCAAAGACCAAATATTCACTTGTAGCCTTCCTTCTTTTAATTCAACTTTCTAAATGAGATTGGATTTATCTTTAGAATGATGACATTGTATAGAAAACACATACTTATCTAAGAGGTTAAAAAATCTTAAATTTGCACTTTTCTATCAAATGTTACCAAATAGCCAATTTACATAATTCTCTAGTTGCCTAAAAATAGCCTATGTGCATTTATATATTTGGAAAATATTACTAAAAATAATATACCAGCAGTAAAGAAAGTTCTTACAAGAAACTTGTGATTTAAAAATCAGTGGGAAATTGCCAGTGGAACAATGGTGGCCAGGTTTGCATGTTTCTTACATTCTTATTCATTTATATAAATTGTCACCAGTAAAACTATACTGAAAATATTAACTAAACAATTTAGTATTTTATTTCATGACTTTTCTATGTTATGTGTCTTTTATTTGATATCTTAAGCCCCCTATAAACTTATTATTTCACGTTCTAATCATATAGATAATGCTTCACAACAGCATACTAAAAAATGCTTTGTTTTAGAATTTTTATCTGTCTTACTTTATTTTAGGAACAATCTTATTTTGCATATCAATTCCCCCATTCGCTCGCCCTCCCATCCTCCCATCAGTGCTCCTAACCCAAACCCCATACAGTCCCCAAGTATAGTGAAGCCTTCCACAGGGGATCATCAAAGTGTGTCACATCATTTGAGAGAGGACCTACGCCCTCTTTCATATATCTGGACTGCAATAGAATTCCTCCATAGAGAATGAGCTCGGAAAGTCCATTTGTGATAAATACTGGCTCCACTGTTAGAGGTCCCATACACTGTCCAGGCATCCTAATTGGCATCCACTTTCAGAGGGAGTGGTTCAGTCCAATGCTGGTTCCCTAGCTTTACGGCTGGGGTTCCTGTGCTTTCACTAAGTCAGGTCAACTGTTTCTGTGGGTTTCTCCAGCATGGTCTTGGCTCCTTTGCTCATCCCTCCTCCCTCTCTACAACGGGATTTCAGAAGTATGGCTCAGTTCCTTGCTGTGGGTGCCTGCTTCTGCTTTGATCAGCTACTGGATGAAGGCTCTAGGATGGCAATTAGATAGTCATCAATCTCATTATACGGGAAGGGCTTTAAAATCAGCCTCTCTAATACTGCCTAGATTCTTAGTTGGGGTCACCCTTCTGGATCTCTGAGCATTTCCCTAATGCCAGATTTCTCTTTAAACCTACACTGGCTCCCTCTATCAAGGTATCTCTTTTGTTGCTTTCCTCTATTCCAGCCCCAGTCTCAGTCTTCCTGATTCCCTTTGTTCTCCTTCCCCCCCCTTCTCCTATTCTCATTCTCTTTTTCCTAGTCCCCTCCACTCTCCTCCCACACTCCCAATTTGTGGGGTTCTTGTCCCTTTCCTCTTCTTCAGGAGACCATGTGTTTCTCTCTTAGGGTCCTCCTTGCTTCCTAGTTTCTCCAGTAGTATGGGTTTTAGGCTAGTAATCCTTTGCTCTATGTCTAATATCCATATATGAGTGAGTACATACTATGCTTGCCTTTCTGTGATTGGTTACCTCACTCATTATGATTTCTTCCACTGCCACCCATGTGCCTGAAATTTTCATTATTTCATAGCTTTTTATTCACTGAGTAATACTCCAGTGTGTAAATGCACCACATCTTCTCCATCCATTCTTCACTTGAGGGGCATGTAGGTTGCTTTCTCCTTCTAGCTATTACAAACAATGCTGCAATGAGCATAGTTGAACTTATGTCCTTGTTGTATGAATGTGCATTCTTTGAATATATGCCCAAGAGTGGAATTACTGGGCCTTGATGTAGACTAATTCCTGTTTCTCCACAAAACTGGAGAGAGTGGACAACATTGAGTTTCTCTCCATTTAGTTTGCTCTTGGTTTTTGGTATATTGTTTTTTTTTTATCATGTTTAGGTATGTTCCTGTTTTCCCTGATCTCTCCAAAGACCTTTATCATGAAGGGGTGTTGGATTTGTCAAAGATTTTTCAGAATCTAGTGAGATGATAATGTGGTTTTTCTTTTTCATTTGGTTTACATGGTGGATTACAATGATGGGTTTTCATATGTTGAACCATCTCTGCATCCCTGGCATGAAGCATAGTTGATCATGAAGCCTAGATGAACACATTTTTCTGATGAGTTCTTGAATTCAATTTGCCAGTATTTTATTTAGTATTTTTCATTAATGTTCATGAGGACTATTGGTCTGTAGTTCACTTTCTTAGTTGTGTCTTTGTGTGGCTTGGGTACCAACTTTCAATACTTGATCTCTTTGAATTTCCTCCTTCACTTGTTTCGTTGTTTTTTTTTCCTTGTTTTTTTTAAGAGATTTGCTTATTTCTTGAATTTTTTGGTTTGTTTTTTCCTCCATTTTTAAAGGGATTTTCTTATTTCCTCTTTGAGGGTTTCTATCATTTTCATAGAATTGTTTTAGAGGTTGTACTCTTCCACGTCATATGTGTTGGGATGTTCAGGTCTTTCTGGTGTAGAGTCCCTAGATTCTGGTAGTGTTACACTGGTCTTTTTGTTGTTGAGTGTGTTCTTATATGTTGTCTTCCCATCCCTTCTTTGAATGGATGCAGGTGGGGTCTCCCCCTCTCCTCTCATCTTCCAGTGGGCGTAGATGGGCCAAGACTTCAATGTGAAACTCTGGATGGTCTGCCTTCTGGTTTTCCCCTCAGTCAAGTAAAGGGTGTAGGTGAGCCAAGACTCAACTGGAAGGTAGAGGGAAGAGGAAGTAGGATAGGCCAAGACTGAGATGTGGGTAGATTAGGGTGGCTAATCCTCGGGGTGGATCCAGTACAAATGGATCAGACCCAGGTATTTCCAAGAATGGGATGGGGGGAGTATGGGTCTGAGTGGAACCCACATTTACCTCAAGCAGAGAATGGAGGGCTTTGGGGGCAAGACTGAGGGGAGGACAGACTCCAGATGGTCCTTCATGCCAGGGCAGGTCTACTACTTGTGGAGGGGACCCAGGAAGTTTCAAGGAGGGGTTTTTTAGAATTCTTAAGGAAAGTTTTCCTGGTTATAAAAATATATTTCACATATCTGACATTGTTTTTTGTTTATTTTTAATATGCATACTGAAAATCTTTTGGGAACATCTACTCCTTATGATTCAGAATATTTCAAATCAATATGTGGAAACCTATATCAATTAACACAATGAAAGTGCTACAAAGTAACAGGTTTCTTTGACATTCTGTGTTCTGTTGCAACTTTGGAATATCATGATATCTTTTCATCATTAGTGTAAACTTTTCCACTATGTTTCATGGCTTATTTTGAAGAAAAACTTTTTGAAATGAAATGATGCTCCTGAATATGTCACTAAATCATAAAGGACTGGGCAACTTAAAAGCAGTTAAAAATGAAATACATTTATACAATTAATGATTTGTGCATTCTTTTTTTTAATTCAGGGTTTTAGATTTGGCTGCAATTTCCTTTATCTGGTGCAAAAACATTTTTGTTTTCTGTTCTAGGAGGAGCCTGACTTTCCAGAGGTAGGTAGTGGTTCTAAAAATTGTATAATTAATAAGTCCAGTTCATCACATTGGGAAGGGATGTCAAAACATGGGTTACGAGATGATTCTCAACTTTCTTTATTATTTATTTTTATATTTAAATTTAAATTAGAAACAAGGTTGCTTCACAAGTCAGTTCCAGGTCCCTCTCTGTTTCCCTCCCCTCCTTCCATGCCCTCCACCAAATCCCCTCCAATATCCCCTCATTTCCCCAGGGAGGGTAAGGCCCTCCATGGGGGTGTCCATAGTCTGTCATTTCATCCAGGGCAGGGCCTAGACCCTCTCCCAAGAGTTCAGGTGAGAGTGCATCTCACAATTTTGGATGGGAGTCCAAAGTCCATTTGTATACCCAGGATAAATACTGATCTACTGCCCAAGGCTCAATAGATAACCTAGGCCTCCTCACTGACACCCACATTCAGGTGGTCTTGATCAGTCCCATGCTGGATTCCCAGGCATCAGCCTGGGATTCAAGAGCTAACCCTTGTCAGGTCAGCTGTTTCTGGGGGTTAAACCAGCCCAGTCTTAATCCCTTTGGTCATCAGTCCTCCCTCTCTGTTACTGGCTTTCTTGAGTTCTGCTCAGTGCTTAGCCATGGGAGTCTGCCTCTTCTTCCATCAGCCACTGAATGATGGTTCTGTTTCCTAGACTCTGGCCATGGGATTGTAGGCTGGCACTCCCCAGATGTATGTCTAAAATCCATATATGAGAGAGTACATGCCATGTTTCTCTTTTTGTAAATGGGCTACATCGATCAGGATGGTTTCTTCTAGTGCCATTCATTTGCCTGCAAATCTCAGGATTCCATTGTTTTTTCTGCTGAATAGTACACCATTGTGTAAATGTACCACATTTTCTCTATCCACTCTTCAGTTGAGGGGCAGATAGGTTGCTTCCAAGTTCTGGCTATTACAAATAATGCTGCTATGAACATAGTGGAACAGACATCTTTGTTGTATGAATGGGCATCATTTGGATATATGCCTAAGAGTGGAGTTGCTGGGTCTTGTGGTAGATTGATTCACATTTTCCTAAGGAATCACCATACTGATTTCCAAAGTGGCTAAACAAGTTGGTACTCCCACCAGCAATGGAGGAGTGTTCCCCTTTTACCACATCCTCTCTGGCATAAATTGTCGTTGGTGTTTTTGATTTTAGCCATTCTGACAGGAGTGAGATGGTATCTCAGAGTTGATTTGATTTGCATTTCCCGGATGGGTAAGGATGTTGAGCACTTTCTCAAGTGCCTCTCATCCATTTTAGACTCCTCTATTGAAAATTCTCTATTTAGTTCTGCAGCTCACTTTGTAATTGGATCCTTTGGTGTTTTGGAGACTTGCTTCTTGAGTTCTTTGTATATTTTGGAGCCCATTCTGTGGGCTGCCTTTTTGTCTTTCTGACTATGGCCTTTGCCTTACAGAAGCTTCTCAGTTTCAGGAGGTCCCATTTATTAATTGTTGATCTCACTGTCTGTGCTACTGGTGTTATGTTCAGGAAGCTGTCTCCTTTGCCAATTCGTTCAAGGGTACCACCCACTTTCTCTTCTAAGAGGTTCAGTGTGGCTGGATTTATGTTGAGGTCTTTGATCCATTTGGACATAAGTTTTGTGCATGGCGATAAACATGGATTGATCCACATTCTTCTACATGCCAGCCTCCAGTTATGCCAGCACCATTTGTTGAAGATGCTTTCTTTTTTTCATTGTATATTTTTAGCTTCTTTGTCAAAGACCAGATGTTCATGCATGTGTGGGTTAATATCAGGGTTTTCAATTCGATTCCATTGGTCTACCTGTCTATTTTTGTGCCAATACCAAACTGTTTTCAAGACTATAGGTCTATAATAGAGCTTGAAGTCATGGATGGTGATGCCTCCGGATGTTGCCTTGTTTTTCAGGGTTGTTTTGGCTATCCTGGGTCTTTTATTTTTATATACAAAATTGATTATTGTTCTTTCAAGGTCTGAGAAGAATTGTGCTTGGATTTTAATGGGGATTGCATTGAATCTGTGGATTTCTCTTGGCAGGATTGCAATTTTTACTACATTGATCCTACCTATCCAAGAGCATGGGAGATCTTTCCATTTTCTGAGGGCTTTTTTAATTTCTTTCGTTAAAGATTCAAAGTTCTTGCAATAGAGGTCTTTCACTTGTTTGGTTAGCATTACCCCAAGGTATTTTATGTTGTGTGTGGCAATTGTAAAAGGTGATGTTTCTCTGATTTCTTTCTCAGCCCTTTTATCATCTGTATATAGTATGGCTACTGATTTTCTTGAGTTGATCTTGTAGCCTCCCACTTTGCTGAAGGTGTTAATCAGCTGTAAGATTTCCCTGGTAGAGTTCTTTGGGTCATTTATGTAAACTATCATATCATCTGGAAATAGTGAAAGTTTGACCTCTTCCATCCCAATTTGTATCCCTTTGATCCCCTTTTATTGTGGTGTGCCTCTGGCTAGAACTTCAAGTACAATCTGAAAAGGTATGCAGTGAGAGAGGACAGCCTTGTCTTGTTCCTGATTTTAGAGGAATTGTGTTGAGTTTCTGTCCATGTAGTTTGATGTTGGCTGTTGGTTTGCTGTATATAGCTTTTATTATGTTTAGATATGTTCCTGTTATCCAAGATCTCTCCAAGACCTTTATCATGAAGGGGTTTTGGATTTTATCAAAGGCTTTTTCAGCATCTAGTGAGATGATCATGTGATTTTTGTTTTTCAGCTTGTTTATATGGTGGATTACATTGATGGATTTTCGTACATTGAACCATCCCTGTATCCCTAGGATGAAACCTACTTGATCGTGGTGAATGATTGTTTTGATGTGTTCTTGGATCTGATTTGCCAGTATTTTATTGAGTATTTTTGCATCAGTGTTCATGAGGGTTATTGGTCTGAAGTTCTCTTTCTTAGTTTTGTCTTTGTGTGGATTGGGATGAAGGTTATTGAAGCCTGGTAAAAAGAGTTGGGCAAAGACCCTTCTGCTTCTATTGTGTGGAATAATTTGAGAAGAATTGGTATAAGCTGTTCTTTGAATTGCTAGTGGAATTCTGAACTGTGGCCATCTGAACCTGGGCTTTTTTTGGTTGGGAGACTTTTGATGACTGCTTCTATTTCCATCTGGGTTATAGGTCTATTTAAATTGCTTATCTGTCCTTGATTTAATTTTGGCAAGTTATAACTATCCAGGAAGTCATCCATTTCCTTTAAATTTTCAAATTTTGTGGAGTACAGGTTTTCAAAGTATGACCTGATGATTCTCTGAATTTCCTCAGAGTCCATTGTTATGTCCCCCTTTTCATGTCTTATTTTGTTAATTTGCATGTTCACACTCTGCTGTTTGGTAAGTTTGGACAAAGGTTTGTCTATCTTGTTGATTTTCTCAAAGAAGCAACTCTTTGTTGCATTGATTCTTTGTATTGCTTTCCTATTTTCTACTTTATTGATTTCAGCCATCAGTAGCATATTTCCTAGCATTTACTCCTCCTGGGGGAGTTTGCTTCTTTGTGTTCTAGAGCTTTCAGCTGTGATGTTAATTCTCTGGTATAACTGTTCTCCTGTTTCTTCATGTGAGCACTTGGTGCTATGAACTTCCCCCCGTAGTGTCCCATAGGTTTGGGTATGTTGTGTCTTCATTCTCATTGAATTCGAGGAAGTCTTTAATTTCTTTTTTTTTATTTCCTCTTTGACCCAGGGATGGTGCAGTTGAGCATCATTCAATTTCCATGAGTGTGTAGGTTTTCTGCAATTTGTGTTGTTGTTGAATTCTAATTTTAAGGCATGGTGGTCTGATAAGATGCATGGAGTTATTCCAATTTTTTTGTAGCTGCTGAGGTTTGATATGTTGCCAATTATGTGGCCGATTTTTGAGAAGGATCCATGTGGTGGTGAGAAGAAGGTATATTCTTTTTTATGTGGATGAAATGTTCTATAGATGTCTGTTAATCCCAGTTAGATCATTACTTCTATTAAACCCTTTGCTTCTTTGTAGAGTTTCTGTCTGGTATTCCTGTCTAGTGGTGAGAGTGGTGTGTTAAAATCTACCACTATAAGTGTGTGGGACTTTATATGTGATTTAAGTTTTAGTAATATTTCTTTTACGAATGTGGATGCCTTTGTATTTGGGGCATAGATGTTCAGCACAGACACTTCATCTTGGTGGATTTCACCTGTGATGAATATGTAATGACCTCCTTCATTTCTTTTGATTGATTTCATTTTAAAGTAATTTGTTAGATATTAGGATTGCTACCCCTGATTGTTTCTTGGGTCCATTTGATTGGAAAATTTTTCCCAACCTTTAACTCTCAGTTAATGTTTGTCTTTGAGGGTGAGGTGTGTTTCTTGTATGCAGTAGAAGGATAGGTTCGGTCTTTGAATCCATTCTGCTAGCCTGTGTCTTTTTATGGGTGAGTTAAGGCCATTAATGTTGAGGGATATTAGTGACCATTGATTGCTCATTTTTCTTTAATTTGGAATGGTTGTTGGTGGTGGAATTATGTGTGGAATTTCACCCATTTGTTCTTTTGGCTGTTTGTAGAGAGGGATTCTCTAATGCCTATGCTTTTATGGTTGTAGTTAATTTCCTTTCGTTGGAGTTTTCCTTCCAAAACATTCTGTGGGGCTGGGTTAGTGGATACATATTGCTAGAGTCTAGTTTTGTCATGGAATATCTTGTTTTCTCCATCTATAGTGATTGAGAGCTTTGCCGCGTATAGTAGTCTGGTCTGGCATCCATGATCTCTTAGTGTTGGTAGAATATCTATCCAGGACCTTCTGGCTTTCAGAGTTTCCATGGAGAAGTCAGGTGTAATTCTAATAGGTTTGCCTTTATATGTTACTTGGCCTTTTTCCTTAGCTGCTCTTAATATTCTTCCTTTATTCTGTATATTTTGGGTCTTGATTATTATGTGGCGAGGGGACTTTTTCTGTGATCCACTCTATTTGGTGTTCTGTAAGCTTCTGGTACTTTCATTGGCATGTCTTTAAGGTTGGGAAAGTTTTATTGTGTAATTTTGTTGAATATGTTTTCTGCCCCTTTGAGGTGGGTTTCTTCACCTTCTTCTATACCTATTATTCTTAGGTTTGGTCTTTTCATGGTGTCCCATATTTCCTGGATGTTTTGTGTTAAGGATTTGTTGGACTTAAGATTTTCTTTCGGATGAATCCATTTCTCCTAGTGTATCTTCAACACTTGAGATTCTCTCTTCCATCTCTTGTATTTGTTGGTAATGCTTGTATTGGTAGTACCTGACCGCTTGCCCAGCTTTTCTATTTCCAGCCTTTCTTCAAATTGTAGGTTTTTTTTATTGTCTCTATTTCAGTTTTCTATCCTTGCACTGTCTGCTTTGTATCTTGCAATTTTCGGTTTATCTTTTCGTCCATTTGTTGCATTTTATGAATTTAAGATTTGTTCTTTCTTCCATTGCTTGCATTTTTGGTTTGCCTTTTCTTCCATTTCTTGCATTTTTTTGTTTGCTTTTTCTTCCATTTCTTGCATTTTTTGGTTTGCTTTTTCTTCCAGTTCTTGTATTTTTTGGTTTGTTTTTTCTTCCATTTCCTGCCTTTATTTGATTTGTTTTTTCTGCCATTTCTCTCAGTTTTGCTTTGTTTTTTCTTCCATTTCTTGTATTTTTTGCTTTGTTTTTTTCTTCCATTTCCTGCCTTTTTGCTTTGTTTTTTCTTCTATTTCCTGCCTTTTTTGGTTTGTTTTTTTCTGCCATTTCTTGCAATTTTTTTGGTTTGTTTATTCATCCATTTCTTTGAGGGACTTTCCTCTATCTTTTCGGGGCCTCTATCATTTTCATGAAGGTGGTTTTAAGGTCATTCTCTTCTGCTTCATTTACATTGGAATGTTGGAGTCTTGCTGGTGTGTAGTCTCTAGAATCTGGCAGTGTCATAT
Source organism: Mesocricetus auratus (assembly GCF_017639785.1). Taxonomy (NCBI): domain Eukaryota; kingdom Metazoa; phylum Chordata; class Mammalia; order Rodentia; family Cricetidae; genus Mesocricetus; species Mesocricetus auratus. Next base: position 28,026,461 of record NW_024429192.1, on the reverse strand, counting down.
TTGTTTTTCTGTTGCTGAGTGTGTTTTTGTATTGCCTCTTTCCCATCTCTTCTTCTAGTGGTTACAGAAAGAGCCCCTTATTGGTCTGGTGGTTAGAGGACCCGAGTTCCCTTTCAGTGGGTGCTAGCAAGCCCAATAATCTGGTAGTTCTTCTATTCCTCGTCCTTGTTCTGGGCCCGTGGTTGGAGAAGAAGGCCAGGAATCTGGGGTGCTTAGCCTCCCACCTGGTCCCCTGGTCCCTTTGCTGGATCTGCTTGTTTCCTGGTCTCGTTGGTGGGAGAGAAGACCTGGAATCTGGGGTGCTAGGCTCCTGCTGGGATTGGAAGCTCTGTGCAGTTTCCAGGCAATCCCCAGGCACTGGAATGCAGGCCCAGATACAGGGCCTTTTGTACCTGGTCCCAACAGACCAGCTGGTCCCCTGGTCTTCCTGGATCTGCTGGTTTCCTGGTCTCGTTAGTGGAGGAGAAGACCTGATCCCACCGGAGCAGCTGGTCCTCTGGTCTCCCTGGATCTGCTCGTTTCTCATCTTTCACTGAGGAAAATGACTGCTTGTACCTAAGCTGATGGCGTGATATGATTTATCTTGAACAGCTCTTTTCTTGTGGGAGCTTGCACTAGTTACTGTTCTGTTGCTGTGATAAAATACTGCAACTAATAGCAGCTTATAAAAGAGACAGTTTATTTAGTTTATTGTTCCCCAGAGATAGGAGTCTATCATATTGGGTGGAGTCACGGCAGCAACATGATGCATATACTTCATGTGTAATTAAAAAATGATGATGATAATAATAATAAGTTCATAATAGAGGAAAATAAAAACACTTTCTCATTATATTTCTGAGAGATGATTACTAAAAAGAAATTACAACAACTAGTTTCACTGCCAGCTGCTTTCCCATTGGTCCTTGACATTTAAATGGACTTTCCAGTCCAGGGGACAGAAGGGAAGATTTTTTCCTTTTTTTTTTTTAATACAAAGAAGCGAAAGTGATAAGAGCACAAATAGAAAGAGGTTAACCTAGAGTATCATCTCTGCTGCCTGGTTTTTATATCCTCATATTGGCCATAATCATTAGACATATAAGCTAGCCTGTTACATGTCAAGCTTTATTAATAATGGTGCAAAATGAAGAACTGTATAACAGATAAAGCAAGACCAATTTAACTGAGACTTTATATTTTTTTATTTTTACTGTGGACACTTATATTCTAGTATTTCTTCTGTTTTGAGGTTTGGCTTAGTTTCTGCAAATTTGCTATTACCAATACTTCTTATTGTTTTTCCTCACCTTACTTCCTACACACCATCTTCACATTTTTATTTCTGTGTTTTCTCATCTTTGTTTTATTAAACACTGCCATTTTCAAAGCCTCTGCACAGAAGTCTGTATTTTTAGAAGAAAAGTAAGGTACAAGTGTGATAAACAAAGCCATGATTGAAATCCAATGATGGAGGATCTCCAAAAATTATCAAAGACTTTGCTAATAGAAAAATTTACCCTCAAAAAGCCTTAAAGAGAATCAACGAAATCAATATATCTAGAATTAAGTTTACCTAAGTCCATTTTAACAATGGAAATAAACTGTTTTTGTGCTTTTAAACAATGTACATTGAGATTTAAAAATAATTTTAAAGATAATTTGTACTTTAGTTGTATTGAATTCATCTTCAAGAGAACAAGGATACCTCCACTAGGGTTAACCATACTTGCGTCTTATTCCTAGAACCAGGTGGAGAGATGACAATCAAGCAAGGAGCCCCCCCTCCTTCTTCTGATATCAGCTGTCTACTCTTCCTCTCTTGTTCTACTATAACACTTGCTAATAGGAAGCCAGTTGTCCATGTACATGTATTTTCTTAAAGTGCCTAGTGTTAAAGAGTGGGTGAAAGGAAGATGAGTTTGCATCAATTTGCAAAAACTCTGTAACTGTCATGTCCTGTTCCTTTTGATACTAAGCTTCCTAGCATGTTTTTCTCTGTCTTAAGTCCCAAGTGGTTTCAAAACCATTGTTGCATCACTTAACAAGAAGCAACAATTTTTTTTATTTAAGTGGAAAGGCTCTTACACGCTACTGAAAAAAGAAAGTGTAAAACATTATTGTGCATGAATCTGGAAATCACAGTTACGATACTTCATTCTCAAACTCAGTCACACAACACATACATATTCTATTAGTTATAAATTCTTTTTTCTGAATGATGATTTTAGTAACAGAACAAAATATTCAATTTTCTACAAAATTTGTATGACATGGAAACTTAGACAAGAGAAAAATATATTCACACACAAAGTAAAAAATAAAAGGTGTGACTGTACAAAACAAGGAATTTCTCTGTAACTGGCCTTGAGGATACAAATTATATTTGTAACATTTTAAAATTACACCATTTATTATCTCATTTTCTATAGTTAAGACATGGGCTCATGGAATATTTTTAAGCTCCTCATTTTTCATATTTTTCCCATGCTTTCTTTGCCTTCAACTGATCCAGTTATACTTCTCACTTAGCCTAGTACGTATGAACCCTTAATGTTAAAAGTCTATATTGGTTACTGTTAGGTACAGATATAGGTGTTCAAAAGTTACACTGAGATGAATTACTTAGGATCTGGGAGTCTATAAGAAACTTCCTTGGGGCTATAAATGGAAAGATTGCCAACAACATAGCAGGGGCTCTGAGGAGAGTTCAGACACCAGCATCAGAAACAAACCACTGGGGCTGGACCTGAGGCCAGGAAATTAGGGCCCATGTGGGAGAAGTGGGAGTCATTTCTATGCCTTTTTTAGGTTGGGAGTGGCTTTACAGTCCAAGTTGGCAGACAAGGTCTCTGACTCCTAGGCAGGAGGCAGGGAAGGAGCTGGGGAGATGGATCTGTGAGAGTTCCTTGTACCAGTAAGTCTGTTAGCTAGGAAATCACACACACACACACACACACACACACACACACACACACACACACACACACACAATCACTGTAGGGTGCCTGTCTGTGTTTAGGAAAGGGGAAAGGTTATTGCATGAGCTACAGCTGGCTTCTCACATTATACTTTTGCAGTTACTATTTTATCTATATTTTACTGTTATACCGTAAGACACAGAGGTACCATTACACATCCCAGTAGACTCCCACGGTTTAATATATAATGTTCTTGATTCCTGTGTCTCAACATCAGCCAATAATTTAAGGAGGATGAGAAGCATGAATTAGCCACTCACCACAGTGAGCAAAAAGCTCTTTGCCTTCTGATTCACAGGCACAGAGCACAGTACAGAGCCAGATGACAGCATCAAATTGGAATATGGTACCAAGGTTATTCCTTGGGCACAAGCATCCTCCTATGGAAAACATATCTTCAACACAACAGAGATAATACTTGAGGGAATTGAAAGCAATCTTTTAAAATTTGAATCTCTTCTATTGTGAGAGAAGCCAGTCTCACTTCAGCCTTTTGTGGTTTTTACATGACAGATGTATGTCGAGCAATAATTAAAGATGCAAGCTGACACAATAATAAAACTCTGTCCTTTGAAATGTTATCTTCCCACAAGAAAAAAAAAGTGAGACTCAAATGGGGTCTTAAAAGGACATTTCTGTCAGTAGAGAAAAGAGAGTTCTGATGATAGCAATAAATCTCAAGCATGAGACTCTTTTCCTTATTGACTCTCCTTTTTCTGTGTAACTGTATAATACATTTATTCCCCGAAACAAATATTATGCAAGATGCCACAGTATGAATACAGCATTCCATAGGCCCATTTCCATGACTGTCATTACCAAATGATGTACTGATGGCAAATCCATACCCCAAATACATTTCTACTTCAGTGAAAACCCATTCTTGTCCTCTCCATGATGCAAATTAGGTGTAGAATGTGATAATGCTTCCACTACGAGGCTACCTGATTCCCCTAGAAAGAGATTCTACTTAGTTTTCACTTTTTACCTGGACTGTGGGTAGCTAAATCCAGGAGAAGCTTCTGGGAATCCAGCCTATCTGGAGGAAATCCACCTGAATAATTTCTGTGCTTAGTCTCCAGGCAAGCCATTGCAGATAATATTCATATATATGGAACTAGAATTAGATGTCATCAGATAAAATGAGTGAAATCCACAGAACTGGCCTTTTGCCGGACTTTGAACCTTTGTCTGAATTAAATTATGTTTGGTAAGTATCCAATTAAACACTGATAATTTCCAGTTCCATGCCTGTTCTGATTACATTCATATATACTCATCTTCATATCAAGCCTCGTTATTACCTATTTCCTAGTTCAAGTATTTACAAAACATTTTAATTTTAGACACAAATCGTTAGGAACTACCCACAGATAAATGTGGACTTCTTCCTTTGACAGTCAGTCTAAGGAGTAATGAGCCAAATGAAACATTAGATATATGAAGTGCTAGATTTGTTTCATGAACTTTCCTAGAAAGTCACCCCAACACATTTTAATATCCACATGGAAAAAGTCCACAGAGTTTACTCCTTATTCATCTAAACATGGAAAATGTGCCAAAGTGGTATAGATATAAATTGAGTAAGAAAAGATGATGCAAAAGAAATTTGAGACACATTAAGTTACTCTTGCTTTCTAGACTCCTCAAGCCTGAGGATTTATTAGCTGTTCTATAATTGCTTGTGTGTACACCAAAAGGTCAATTCAGGTGTCTTCCCTAAGTGCTCACCATCTGAGTTTTGGCAGGTTTTCAGATTTTTATTCTTATCCTTAGTTTCTAATCTTGCTCCGCAACAGCTTGATCTACTGAGCCCTATCCCCAGTCTATGTTTGACTTTTTCTGTGAAGTTTTTTCTTGATGGTTTAGTGTTATAGCAACTGTCCAAAGATACGGTTTGTCACATAAGACAAAATCACAAGTCACTCATGTATTCCACTGTTAGTTCCCTGTATTTCAGGATGTCGTAGCAAGCAAGAAGCTTTGCCACAAAGGAAAGCATAGGTTATCCCAGAATAAAACAATTCTTCCTCAAAATTATGTAAGATTTCACAGTGTTACTTTGTTTGTCCTTGTTAGAGTCTTCATGAAGCATCTCTATATGCCACAGGCACTTTATGTGCAGTTGTATCTTGTAATTATAAGTCAAAGTGGAAGAGTACTTGCACATTAGCCTGTAATCCCTATAATTATTGTTAAACTATCTCTTGCTCTGTTTTCAGCCCAAAACTGGCTGGCTTACAGGTTACTTTGTAAATGGTATGAAGCATCAGAGTTCAGTGGTGTGCAGGATGTTCCCTCTACAGTGTAGGCTGCTCAGAATTATGTGTCTTTCTGGCAGTAACTGTGCAAAGGGAACCAGTTGTCTTTCAGAGTAAATGTATTATGGCAGAATGCTGTTTCGTTTTATTATCACAGGAACATATCTAAGGTAGCAGTCTCCAAAATATTATTCCGGTTTATGTATCGCTTTTCATTTCACATATATTTTCCTGAGCAATGTAAAGTACTAGGTTTTTACATAAATTCTAGCAGCCAAATTGTTAGTGCTATAATATAAACTTATGTAAACTATCAAAACTTCTGAGGTCACTGTGGATTCAATGTCCACACTCGCCACTGTGGACACTGTGAAGCAGAAGACATAGTAGAGTCGTAAGCCAAGAATTGTGTTGGCCCTGTCAAGTGAAAAGGAAAGCTTTGGATTGCCTTTTCAGCTGATGAGTAACATGAACAAACATTCCTTAATTTAACATCTGCGTATCCACATGTCTAGGGATCTGTCAATGCATTCTGAAAGGTATCTACATGTATAATTCTTGAAACAGCAGAGCAAATGGAGGCCCCACCTATTCGATGCCTTAATTCTATTTTCACGACTTACCTACTTCCTGTACAGCTAGATGAAACGAAGTCAAGTGTGTTGATGTAGAGCTGATAACCCATATTTCAAGAGAATGATGATCAAACTAACCCTAGTGGCCCTTTGTATCCATGTACACTGGAAGATTTAATCAACAGCTTGTTCAAAATACTCAGAAATAAATGTGTCATTAATGGACATTTACAAATATTTTTCCTTATCTTTAGTCACAAGCCAGTGGTTCTCAACCTTCTTAATACTAGAAACTTTTAATAAAATTTGTCATGTTGTTGTGACACCAACCATAAAGTTATTTCATTCATTGCTATTTCATAACTGTAATTTTGCTAATGTTATGAATTGTAACATCAATATTTGATACACAAACCCAAAATGGTCATAGGTGGAGACCCCCTGCCTAAGAATTATAGTATAGCACCTATTGGAAATGCAACTACACTGTATTAGGAATTATAGATATTGCAGCAATGGTTTAAGTGTAGGAGGAGCAAATAGGTTATATGCAGCATATGGGTACCTGAAGATCTTTGTACACACAGGAGAATTGAACTCAATCCTCTCTATGAGAAACTGTGGCTTGCCAACCAAAATTGCAATTGCCTTGCCCCTGTACCTAGGCCAGCCCACATGAGGATGTGCATACATGCTCAGCAGGCACATCCTCTCTGAGCCAAGTCCCCAAGCCTGTCTTCACACTCAGAGACTGCTAACAGGGAGACACCTGACCCAGAGACACCAATGAGGAAAAGACAACACAGCAGAGTCAGCCGCCTGAGCCAAAAGGACCTTGGGAATGGGTATAAAGGAAGGTCTAACTTCCTTAATAAACAATTCTGCAGCACTCTGTGCTACTCACTGACTCCCCTGACTCCCAGTACCTGAGTCATTGGTGCTGCCTCTTATCCCTCCCTCCCCCAATGGGTGTCTGAGCAGGGTAACCAGCAGCAATCCTCCACAAACACTAAGGTATGATTATATGAGCAGGAAAGGTTTATTTTTTAGCCCATTATCCACAATGAAGTTTAAGGTCTTCCATTTCAATCTTTTACCATGATCCTGTACCACTGGTCAGAGAATAAAAGTGAGAGGCTTCATGTTGCCAACTAGCACCTTTTCTGTTATGCATTTAGGAAATAGGAAGATAATTATAGAAATCTAAAACATTGTTAAGGCTTGATGTAATCTTAGGCCCAAGTCACATGTATCATATAATCAAGTAAAATCATCTTGCCTGATAAACCAGGAACAATTACAACATTTTTTAATATTCATGATTTGCCACCAAGTCGACAAGAGTATTTCATTACCAAAAGATATATAAGCATGTATTCGTCTCTAATGAGTAGTCATTCTAGAAAATGCTGCAATTTTCTCAAGGGAAAAAGTTTCATAGATATTGCATAGAGGTCTACAGTTGGAGAAGAGGTGCAGTGTTCTTTCTAAAGTAATTTACCTTCATCAATTTGTATTATTTAGGTATTTGACTGGTTTTGTTATGCAAATTTGATAAAAAGAATGATTTATCATTTACTACATATTTTTTCTCTCTTACCTATGTTTGTTTTCTGTTCTGTAGGTGAAATTTAGCAACCTGAACACACTATTAGAAACATGATGAATTCACCACCCACAATGTTTTCTTTAGTTAACAATTTACAATTTCCGTTTTATATCTGCTATGATTTTTTTCCAGAAAAAATATAGTTCTCTGGACAAGAGTAAGGTTTCTGGAACTTAGTGATTCATTCTACAGCCAAAATTTCCTCTGTGACACTATGTGTAGATCTAAAACTTTGTGTATCATACCTGTCATTATAAGACAGCAAGCACAAAACAAAGCACAGAAGTATGTGTGCTTCTTCTGCTAATGTATTTCTCAGTATTCTTATTAATGGAATATCCCCTGGTTCTTGTGAGAATATGCATAGATATGATAAATATATGTATTCCATATGAAATGACCACAAAAATACTCTCAATTAATTATTTGCATAACTTTATTTTGACTAGGAGGAAAGTCCTGGCATTTCCAACTCTTCCTGAAGATTGGGGTTGTTTCAAAACTTCATTCAACCAGCCAAGCATAATAATCCATACATGTACAGGAGTTCAAGGTATCAACAGCAACTCAGCACCTCTGAGAAGCATCTGAATGTTAATAACTTCTACCTAATGTATTATTTTCTTCATCTAGAATATGCCATGCTTCTTATAACCTAGCTTACCAAAGTTTTAATATCTTTTTAGCACATCAGTGATTTTTATCCTTGTGGAATTTTTATATTTGCCTATGGAGCCCAGACTACTAGAAACATGACAAATTCACCACCCACAATGACTGCGTTAAATTAACAATTTATAATTTCCATGTTAACTCTGCTTATGAACTTAGTGAAAAAAGTCATAGCTGTTAATCTTATTTTTTAATTTTTTATTATTTTAATTTTAAATAGCTTGCTTCACATGTCAATCCCAGTTCCCTCTCCCTCCCCTTCTCCCGCACCCCCCATAATCTCCCCAGCCAGCCTCCGACCCTATCACCATTTCCTTCCACACAGGAGATAATCTAGAGTCTGTCATTTCACTCATGGCAGGGTCCAGGCACTCCCCTACGAGTCCAGGCTGAGAGAGCATCCCTCTTTTTGCTATGGACACACGAAGTCCGTTTGTATGCCAGGGATAAACACTGATTCACTGCCTAGGGTCCCATAGGTTGCCCAGGCTTCCTCACTGATTCTCATACTCAGGAGTTCTGGATCAGTCCCATGCAGGCCTCCCAGCTGTCTGTCTGGGGTCCAAGAGCTCTCCCCTGTTCAGATCAGCTGTCTCTGTTGGTTTTGCCAGCCCATTCTTTGCCAATTTGCTCATCGCTCCTCTCTCCCTGTCACTGGGTTCCATGGGTTCAGTTCAGTGTTTAACTGTGGGTATTTGCGTCTGCTCCCATAAGTCACTGGATGAAGGCTCCAGGATGGTTAAGGACATCAAGTTCATTATCAGGAATGGGCATTCGAGGTGGCCTCTCCACTATTGCTTAGCTTGCCAGTTGGTGTCATCCTTTATATCACTAGAGGTCTCCCTGGTGCCAGATCTGTCTTCTTACCTGATTCCCTCTTACCCCTATTCTATTCCCCACTCAACCTTCCTGTTTCCCCATGACCTACTCTGTCTTCCTCTTCTCCCCGTCTCTTCTTCCCAGCTCCTACTCCCCCCCCCACACCTCGCCGTGTTCCCAATCTGTTCAGATCTTGCCTCATTCCTCTTCTCTGGGGTACCATGCATATCTCCCTTAGGTTCTTTCCTGTTTCCCAGACTCTGTCAGTGGAAGTGCAGACTGGCACTATCCTGATCCATGTCTAGCATCCATATATGAGTGAGTACACACTCTTACATAAAGTATACATACTGTAGCAGTGAAACTGTAGTTAATGATGTCATAGGACTATCAAACACTACTTCCTGGTCTTTTGACCCCATTGGAAAGCTGACAATGCTGGATCATGATGTCAGTGAAGAATGCAATGGCAGTAGCATCACTGAGGTAGTTGAACATGCCAGAAACACACATGGCAAACAGACAAAGTTTAAAACATTTTTCATTGATTCCCTTATATTTGGATCTCTAAAAGCTACAATTTACATCCAGGCCATGCCTTCCCATTTCAGTTGATATAATCATAAAAATCCCTCAAAAACATGAGCAAAGATGTGTCCCTTAGTTGCTTCCATGTGTAGTCAAGTCAACAGCTAAGATTAACCTCCCAGTACCTAAAAGCTACAATGAACATTACATTTTCACAAATAATTTTAACTTCTAGGAAAGAAGAATAAATAAATGAACAGTAAATTATTAAACCTGGAATCCTGAAGAACAGATATCAATTTTAGATTCATTTATACAAAGATGTGAAAAGCATACAATTTGTTTGATCATGTCTCTAAGGCAGCTGTTAAACCAATTGTTTTAGAAACTAAATTAGTTCAGTAGTTGCTGTCCTGGCATATACACGTGATATATGATACTATGTATTGTCATATAACATAAGATACACGGATACTATACTGGGTGAAACTTAGTATAAGAGCAAGTCAATGGAAAGTATGAATAATTACAAAAAATATGAAAGGACCCTCTTTTACCTTGTCCAGACTTGAAATTGCTTCTGTCTTTAAATAACAGAATGAGACAGGCAGTGGTGGCACACACCTTTAATACAAGCACTTGAGAGGCAGAGGCAGGTGGATCTCTGTAAGTTTGAGGCCAGCCTGTTCTACAGAGTGAGTGCCAGGAGAGGTTCCAAAGCTACACAGAGAAACCCTGTCTCAAAAAACCAAATTAAATAAACAAACAAATAAGTAATAAATATGACAGATTGAAGAGACTCTTAACTAACAGACAAAGAAGCAGTGTGATGGACTGGGTTAAATACAAAGTGTCACATAAAATACATAGAAAGATAGAAATAGGTATTTGGCCTTGTGAGACAATGTATTGAAAGGGTATGTAGTAGTTGAGGAGAAATAAGAACTAGTTAAAGTCAACGTCCATGGAAGACTGTGAACTCTACAATCTACTACTTCCCCTTTACTTTCACTTGTTGCTAATTCCAGTGTCATACCTGTGCCTGCCCATGAGAAAATCTCTATGCCCATTCTCAAGGACAGCCTACCCTATTAATCAAACAAAGCATATAGTAATAGTACTTAAATTTAAAGTATGAAAGGAAAAGTGATCACATGTAAAGTGACAAAACTAACTATTTATTTCTAGTCTTTATACTAGTTCTAGAAAAGAAGCACCCTGCAGTTTACATCTTTTTAAAAATTTATTCAGCTACTACCTTTAGATGCCTTTGGTAGCCTTGGATGTTTAACTCACTATATGTAATTATAGTCCATGTATTTGTTAAATCACATACAAAGTTGTTTCATGTTTCAAAACATATTTCTAACATATGAGATGCAGATTTGGAGACCAAAGCTACTTTCTTGATTCATCCAAAATAATTGTACTGAATTATTCCTTTGGAGAATTTTGGTGTCCAATCTGAATTACAGTTCACTCGAGGCAAGTGAAAACCTTGCTAAAAATTTATTGAACTTAACTACAAAACTTTCCATTGCAAATTTGATTCATGTAGTCATGTCTTCCAAGGACTGATTAACTGAGGGTTTGACACCAGATAAGCTTTTCATAATAGGTGGTGAGAAATCAAATCATTGAAGAAGTGACCAACTTGACACAGAAGATGATTCTGAACAACCCATCACTATTTCTGATGAACCACAAGTTAATTATATCCTACCAAATAAAAAGTGGCATTATTAAAATAACTTCATATTTTAATTTTTAATTATTAACTCCATTTTTGTTTACTACCATTTAACAACTATGCTCCCAAACAAAACATTGTACATTTACATTTTAAAATCACAATGTGCTCAAATTCTTCCTAACATTCATAATATGGTTGATGTCACTAATACTAAATACACAATTCTATAGCAACATTGGCATGTTTTCTATTCTGAGTTTCCATAACATCTGCTAAAATGACATTTTATTTTGTCATCAAATAAAATTTCCTTCTAACCATATTATAAGAAAAAAATCATATCTAAATAATGTTTTCTTTATTCAACTGTCATACATTCTTACCCTTTATAAATTGTACCAAAGATAGTACTATGGGTTAATGTATCATTGATGTCATTAATCTCTAGAGAAATCACACTTTTTTAAAAAATACATATTATTTATGTATTTTGGAAAATAAGTTGCATTATTATTAATTAATATTGTCACCGTTCTTATCCCTTAACTATTAGGTAAATATACAGAAAAGCAACATTACACACCAACTTCTAATCATATATATAGTATGTACTATATACAAATATACATATGAATGAAAAAGCTATATATAAGCTCAGAACCAAAATTTGTGAAATACCAGTAGTAATTGATAGCATCCTTTATATGTAATTTAGTATAATGAATAAATGGTGGTACAAGAGGTAGTATGAGAAAAATGTTATATATGCATATGTACAAAAATACATACTTTTGCTTCTGTAAAACAATTCTACTAACTGTTCCAATTAAGCAATTATAATGTTAAAGATTTTCCTGACATAAGCACATTTGTAGTGACAAGCACTCCATACACATATTTCAGATGGGAAAATAATTTGTCCTTCTAGGCACTTATGCACCAATAAAAACAATATTAGCAAGGTTGGAATCAAATTGAAAAAGTTACTCAGTGAGTGTTAAAATAAAAAGCAAAGCAGCTAATTAGAAAAGTTAGAAAATAAACCTCTGCTTAACAAATCTAACGATTACATTGCATTAATAATGAAATTATTCATGTACATAAACATTTACATATATGCATATCTGTGTATGTAAATGTTCAAAGCCATAATACTCATGGTAAAATAAAGGACAGAAACAACTCTAGAATTCATCAGAAGATGAATATTTAAAGGAAAGTGTTATATAATCACACAATAGAACACTATTTGATAATGTAAAGAAAAAAAGCCAAGATTATGTTCCATAATATAAATTAGGAAGTAACAAATTAAGTCCGTGTATTGTATTATTTTATTAATGTTTATTAATATGCAATTTGACAAAAGAAACATATGCATATATATATGTATGTATGCATAACCAATTCTGAAAGCATTAGTAGGTATTTCAAACTTAACAAAGAAGGAACAAGGAAAGATTACTGACATGTTATTGACAGTTTTCTTAGTAATAGTTGCTCAAGTCCATGATTTAACAGACAGTAGAATGCATACATTGTGACACACATTGATTATATCATAATTAATCTAATACTCCACGACTCTTACTCATAAGATGATAAAATCGTATCCCTTCTTTTCTTGGGTCACATAAATTTTGGGGCTTAAAGATCAGTGAATAAAAAATAGTATTTGTGTGTTTAATTTTAGGTATTACGTTTCTAGCATAGATGAATCATTTTGTTTTTAATAGAAAAAATACTGTCTAATTGTTTTGTACAGCCATTATTAACTTTATATGAAAAAGATACTTGAAATTTAATCTTGAATCCACATTTTAATATGTGTTACAATGAAGGTTTATATCCTTATAATTTGAAAGCTACAGTTACTGTTGTGCTTTGATACAATTCATATGAGGAAGAAAGAATTACTAGTAGTCTTTTAAACCCATATAATCCAAATTGCATTTGGCTCACTAAACAGACTTCAAAGTCTTTAGTTATATTAAGGTATTTACAGTAGTACAATTTTATTGTACTTTAAGAGAATCATACTTGAGTCTGTAATATCTCTTAATAACATTACTTACTTTTCAACCTTTTAAAATATGTGGAAGGCAAAATAAATATTAGTTATTGACTGAAAGTTTGGAAAATACTCAATCAAGGCAATTTGTTTTGTTGGGAAAAACAGTGTTTTTGAATATTTCATTAAGCTTACAAACATCATAGTCAAACATCATATTCACTCCTTTCGTAAACATTCCAAAGGAGTTCACATGGGAAGTGGCAAATGATGAGATGAAATTCTGAAGTATTACATTTTTCATAATTAAAAAGAAAATTGCATAATAACCTGGTTTACAGATGATTATAAGGAGTCAATAAGGACAATTATCTTCTTCTTTTGAATACTAAGTTTAAAATTAAGGTTCATTTTAATTTCCAACTAATTAAAAGGTGAGACCAAGTAGAAATACATTTATTCTTCAATAAAGGTGATACTCAAATAGAACTCTATAAATCAATCATCTACCTAGAATTAATTCTTTTGAATTACTTTAATTCTCATAAAGGAGGATTAGAATGGGATTTAAATAAAACCAATATATTATATTTCATACACCCACCAAAATAATTATCTAATGATGGTGACAGTTTTCAGATTCAATGTAAATCTGTATTAAACTTCAAAAATAAGGGTTCTTTCAAATGTGTTTAATTAATCAAACTTTACTGAATAAGTAGATTGCTCATTGTTAAAAATAATGTGCCCTAAAGTTTTTAAGGAAAATTAGTGTATAAAGTTTGCATGAGTTAGAAATATATATATATATATGTATACATATATACATATATATCAAGTGCTATTTTGAAGTCAAAAGTGCTTAAGGCCTAAATATCTGACTAAGAAGCCAAGCGCATGACATTGCTAGTGAGGAAAATGATAATAGAAATAGAATATATAAAATATAGCATCTGACCAGACAAAGGTTAACTCTTGAATCCCAGGCATCAGCCTGGGAATCCAGCATGGGACTGATCAAGACCCCCTGAATCTGGGTGTCAGTGAGGAGGCCTAGGGAATCTATTGAGCCTTGGGCAGCAGATCAGTATCCATCCCAAGTATACACACGGACTTTGGACTCCCATAGAACAATGTGAGGTGCACTCTCACCCTGAACTCTTAGGGAAGGGTCTAGGCCCTGCCCTATATGAAATGACAGACTATGGACACCCCCATGGAGGGCCTCACCCTCCCTGGGGGAATGAGGAATTAACGGGGGGGGTTGGGGGGAGGGCACGGGAGGAGGGGAGGGAATGGGAGAGGGACCTGGAACTGACGTGTGAAGCAACCTCATTTCTTATCTAAACTTAAACTGGAAAATAAAATATAAAAAAAATGAAAAAATAAAAAAAAATAAAATATAGCATCTTCATGAATACTTGAAGTAAAATGTACATATTATTACCAACTAAAATAATATTTTATAATATTAATTTTACCTTTATTAGTTTTATATGCATATGTGTTTTTTGCGTGTTCATGCATGAGTGTACAATATGCTGGTGTATATTCCTGTGTGTGAATATGAAAATGCACATGTCTGAACATGCTATGCAATGTTTAAATTTTCTCAAAGGTAATAGAAAAACTGGAATTCTGTATAAAGAAAATACTTTGAATATTAAATCAAAATAAAAAATTAGCAATAAAATCTAGAGAGTTTGATGCTGACAGATGTTACTCAAAGAACCACGTTAGTGAAGAGCACTCTGTCCAAAGGAACATGACTCTTCTTGACACTTTCAACATTAAAGTCATGTATCTGCTTGATAAGCTATCACACACAGTGTTTTTGTCAAATAAGCACCTGAAAATTGCTACCAATTTTTTGAAGTATGATATCTACCATGTTCAATTAAAATACTGACAGAAATATTACATATTTAGGATTCACTTGATGTAAAACATGATTTATATAGCAGGAAGCTCTCTATGCACCAATGCTTGTAGCAGATGTTTTAAACTAATACCTTTGGTTACATCTCTCAAATTATTCATAAAAATGTAATACACATGGAGAAAAAAGAGAACAAAATGAATCTGGGTACTTGCCAGCCCTGAACAAAAGAAGAGATCATAAGCTTTTCCATGGAAATTTCCCTACTCTATTAGCTGTAAAGTATTCTACACTAGCACACACAACACAACATGAAAAATATATAAAACCTAAATAGAATAAAACACATTCAGCTTGCCTGTTCTTGGCTATGCCTTCCATGGGAAGTCTTCCTTCTGATAATTTGGAAATACTTCTTTGTTGGCTGTTGCTGACTTTGCCCTTTTCCTAGTATGGATAAGAATTCTTAACTACTTTCACACTCATCTTCAGGATTAATGGCTCTAAGATGCTTTCAAGGTGAAATTTCTCTAAAGCACCATTAATAATAAAGAAAAATGAAATTGAGCCTTAGCATAAATATCCTTGGATATAATGACAAATTGATATTCTGATGAACATAATCTTCAGTTCAGACATCAGATTATGAGGTAGGCTATGCCATACACTTTGCAAGTCTACAGTAGTACCCAGATAATACACAATGAAAATTGCTAAAACCACACCTGCATAGGTCATGAGCACAGAGCACATGCACATGCCAAGCTATATGTGTTCTTCACAAAGTAATCAATATGATAATTAATTTCATGAATGAATTAAAATTCACCCAGACCTTCAGGAAAAGCAAGTTAAGGTGATCATAAATAGTAAGCACTTTGATGCATATCATATTGTATCATCTATTTAAATCCTATGACAGCTAATCTACATAAACTATTTTTCCAAACTTGGTTGGCCATATTTTCCTATATGGAAGGCTTATTAAAGTATGAATTAAATATTAAACTCATAAAGTATACAATAGTAGCACTGCTATGGAAGATGGCTATATCTTTCAGTTCATGCTTGATTTCATGATCATGTAGGCAGACACTGTCTAATTCTGCCAGCCTATAAGATGCAATTTAACATGTAAGCACACACAGTTTGTAGGAGAAACACAATTAATTTTGATATGTTTAAATAAGATGGCATTTCAATCCAAACATATATTTCAAAGCAATCCCATGCAATGCTTTCGTCTCACAAGTTTAGCAATGATAACCCTGATGAGAATGTGGGTAGTAAAATATCAGAACTGGCAGCGCACAACTCCAATTTAGAAAAGAAATTAGATTTCCCTGCAAAGTAGATTAGGGAAGGAAGTAGAGACAAAGAGCAGTACAACACAAAGACAATTCGAGCAAACATTTCAAGATGGGGAGAAGGAGTTACATTTCTGCTTAATGAAGTGGATGATTTAGAGACTGTGTTCTCAGATTTTAAACAGGAGTAGAAAAAGGAGAAATGTAAATTAGTTACTTTGCAACCTGCCTCTAGACTTAAGACATCTGTGCTCAGCCACATATATGAACTTTGCTTTTCTGTAGTTGTAGAAATCTAAAATACTTAGTTGTCTTAAAAGAGAAGAATGTTTATATTTAAAATCTAGTTTAATCCCTATATATAAACTTACAGCTTCTGTCAAAAATAAAAACATAATATTATTTGTAATGTAAATGATTATGTGATGGATGCAGAGTCTAACTCTTATTTGCAATCATAATCAGCTAATAAACATTCATTGATTTCTATTAGGTACCAAGCCAAGGCCTTTTCTGTGAAGATACAATCTTCATGCTTCTGACATTCTATTGGAAGTGACAGTGAGTAAAGGAAACAGAAGGGTTCCCTATGATATGAAAAATGCTGATTATTAAAAGAGAATTGGGAAGAGTACTAAGAGGCACGCATGTAGTGGGTAAAAGATGAAATACAAACAAAAAATCAGAACATAATGGGAAATGTATGTGGGTACTGGATTGATGACTCAAGGGTTATGACCAGCCAGTACTCAATCATGAGGACCAAAATTCAGATCCTGACACCCATTTAGAAATGATCTTACTCCAGACCCTAAGCTTGCCTCCAAGAATGGAGGCTGAGGAAGAGACAGGAGAATTTCTGAGGCCTGCTGGCATCCAGTCGAGTTAAGAAAATTGGAGAATCGTGTTCAGAGAGAGACCTAGCCTTAAAGAAATTGATGAAAAATAATAGAGGAAAGTGCTTCTGGCATCTGCACACTATGCATAACAGTATGGAGCATGTCGTCCCAAGCAAAGGACAACATTCCATTGATGCAGGTGATGTGGGAAGGGTGGAGTCTCATTTATGCATGAAAGTCATCGTAGCCACAAGTCTTCATAGTGTATTTGTTGTCACAAATATAAGAGGTCTCCAATGCTTCGGAGACAAGTTGCCCATTCTCATCCTAGGTCATGTGGACGCGAATTATGCACTTGTCAACTTTTGCTTCCTTCCTTCCCAAGTCAGAAATAATTATCTTGTCATCTGGCATGCACCAAGAGAAGCAAGACTTTGGGGACAGTTTGTTTTGACAGTCCTGACAATACTGCAAGGGATGCTGGTCCAGGATTACAAGAGGATCTTCTTCAGTGGCTCCCGAGAGCAAAGGAGCCCTGAAACCTCCCTATGTTGATTTTTAAAACCCCACAAAATTGCTTCAAATAGTGCAACACTGGAATTGGAGTACAGGACTGTAACAGAAACCATTTATATTCCTGCCTCCACTCTTCAGTAATAAAACAGCTAGCTGTGCACATTGCCATATAGAATATCACAGCATTTCCTAATACATGTTTTACAGTTTAATCATTTATTTCAAATATAATTTTTAAATCATAAGTGGAGTTTTATAATGCAAGTTGAAACATTTATTCTCCATCACTTTAGAATGCGAAAAGCAATTTCAGAACAGGCTTTTCGAAGTCAGACTTCGGTGCTATACTGCAGGCTCCTGAAACCTAGTATTAAGCCACACTATTTTCAATGTACATAACCATTGTACACTTATTGATATATGGTTCTTGAAAATTGTTCATCACATGAAAAGAATAGTTTGTGTGGAAGGACCAGCAGCAAAGAAAAATAATGAATAGCTATGAAGAAATCACATATTCAGCTTAAAAATAAAAGAACCAGTGTTCTCTGCCATAAAACACAATGCATAAACACACAAGTGGTGTGCTTCTTCCTGCATATCGCCTTTAAATCCAATTGGAAAGCAGTCTGTTCCTTCTGTAAAGTTAGTAGCCCTATTGTACAGATGGGCATACCTTGTTACTCCAGTTACTTTTGTATCTCACAGGGTTCACAGCCGGCCAAGACCATTGAAGATTTCATTTCCCTGAAAATCTCTATTACACCTTCTAGTATTATGAAACTTAGCTATCAGGGAGGAAGCTTTCTGTTTAGTGCCAACTTGATTTCTTCATATCCCATCATCAAGGTGTTCAGTGTCTTCACTAATAGAGTTTTACCTTCTTGTGGAAGGCAAACCAAGAGTAGAGTCAATAGATGTCATATTGTTTAAGAGGTCTGCATAACACTACTGACCAACATTTAAAAGACAGGTATCCCAGGCACTAGGATTTTTATTTAGCAACCTATGACTTCTGTAAGGATCATTACTCTTCATGTAGCATAACTCCAATTAAACTCTTTTATAGAAATAGATATATGTGCATTCTATGTATCTCGGTCTATTTATCTATCTGTCTGTCTATCTAACTATCTATCCATTCATCCATCATCTATCTATATGTGTACATGTATAATAAATTAGATTTAGGTACTGGTCAGATGGCTTAGGAGTTAAGATCATGGCTATTCCATAGGCCCCATGTACAAATCCCAGAACCAATATCAATTCTGATCATTTTGGTCAGGCATCTAACAACCTTAAATCCAGGGAATCCAATGACTTCCTCTAATCTCTGCTGATGCTATACTTGCATACACAACCTCCCAACCAGAGACAACCATATAGATGTAATTTAAACACAATAATAAAATTGAGAATGTTAAACAATAGATTTTAAATTAACTTTTACGTACATTGTTTTTTTCAAGAAAAAAAATTTATTACATTTTTGGAAAAAAGCTTGCTTCACATGTCAATCCCAGCTCTGTCTCCCTCCCCACCTCCAACACTCCCTAACATCCCCCCCAGCCTCCTACCCCATTCCCACATCCCTCCACACAGGGGATATCTCAGAGTCTGTCACCTTGCTCAGGGCAGGGTCCATGCCCTCCTCCAAGATTCTAGGCTGAGAGATCATCCCTCCCTGTGCCATGGACAAACGAAGTCCATCTGTATACCAGGGACAAACACTGATCCACTGCCCAGGGCCCCACAGTTGGCCCAGGTCTCCCCACAGACTCTCACACTCAGGAGGTCCAGATCAGTCCCATGCTGGCCACCCAGCTGTCGGTCCGGGGTCCAAGAGCTCCCCCTTGTTCAGGGCAGCCATCCCTGCTGGGTTTGCCAGCCCATTCTTTGCCCATTTGCTCATCACTCTGCTCTCGCTGCCACTGGGTTCCATGGGTTCAATTCAGTGTTTATCTGTGAGTGTTTGCCTCTGCTTCCATCAGTCACGTATGAAGGTTCTAGGATGGCATATAAGGTAATCGTCAAGTTCCTTATCAGGAATAGGCATTTAGAGTAGTCTCTCCACTATTGCTTAGCTTGCCAGTTGGTGTCATACTTGTAGACCACTAGATGTCTCACTGGTGCCAGATCTCTCTTCTAAACTATGACTCCCTCTATTATGGTGTTTCTCATCCTGTTCTCCCCCTATTCTACCCCCCACTCAACCTTCCTGTTCCCCCATGACCTACTCTCTCCTCCTCATCTCCCCCTCTCTTCTTCCCAGCTCCCACTCCCCCCCACCCCCACCATGTTGCCAATCTGTTCAGGAGATCTTGCCTCATTCCTCTTTCTGGGGTACCATGCATATCTCTCTTAGCTCTTTCCTGTTTCCCAGACTCTCTGTCAGTGGAATTGCAGACTGGCACTCCCATGATCCATGTCTAAAATCTATATATGAGTGAGTATATACCATGTTTATCTTTTTGTGACTGGGTTACCTCACTCGGGATGGTTTCCTCTAGTGCCATCCATTTGCCTGAAAATGTCAAGATTCCCTTGTTTTTTTTTCCACTGAGTAATACTCCATTGTGTAACTGTACCACATTTTCTTTATCAACTCTTCAGTTGAGAGGCATCTAGGTTGCTTCCAGGTTCTGGCTATTACAAATAATGCTGCTATGAACATAGTGGATCAGATGTCCTTGTTGTGTGAATTTGCATCTTTTGAATATATGCCTAAGAGTGGAATTGCTGGGTCTTGTGGTAGATTGATTCCCATTTTTCCTGAGCAATATCCATACTTATTTCCAAAGTAGGTGTACGAGTTGGCACTCCCACCAGCACTGGAGGAGTGTTCCCCTTTCCCACATCCTCTCCAGCATAAATTGTCATTGGGGTTTTTATTTCAGCCATTCTGACAGGAGTAAGATAGTATCTCAGAGTTGTTTTGATTTGCATTTCCCTGATGGCTAAGGATGTTGAACTCTTTCTCAAGTGTCTCTAGGCCATGCAGATAGATCCATGTTTATCACCTTATAATAGAGCTATAGTCCTGAAAACAGCTTGGTATTGGCACAAAAATAGACAGGTAGACAAATGGAATCAAATTGAAAGCCCTGAGATTAACCCACAAACCTATGACACCTGGTTTTCGACAAAGAAGCTAAAATTATACAATGGAAAAAAGATAGCATCTTCAACAAATGGTGCTGGCATAACTGGAGGCTGGCATATAGAAGACTGCAGATAGATACATGTCTATCGCCATGCACAAAACTTAAGTCTAAATGGATCAAAGACCTCAACATAAATCCAGCCACACTGAACCTGCTAGAAGAGAAACTGGGAGGTACCCTTGAACGAATTGTTACAGGAGACTGCTTCCTGAACATAACACCAGTAGCACAAACACTGAGATCAACAATTAATAAATGGGACCTCCTGAAACTGAGAAGCTCCTGTAAGGCAAAAGACACAGTCAGCAAGACAAAAAGACATCCCACAGATTGGGAAAAGATATTCACTAACCCCACATCTGACAGAGGGCTGATCTCCAAAATTTACAAAGAACTTAAGAAGCAAGTCTCCAAAACACCAAAGGATCCAATTAAAAAATGGGGGACTGAACTAAATAGAGAATTCTCAATAGAGGAGTATAAAATGGCAGAGAGACACTTGAGAAAGTGCTCAACATCCTTAGCCATCCGGGAAATGCAAATCAAACAACTCTGAGATACCATCTCACTCCTGTCAGAATGGCTAAAAGCAAAAACACCAATGACAGTTTGTGCTGTAGAGGATGCGGAGAAAGGGGACTACTCCTCCACTGATGGTGGGAGTGTCAACTCATACAGCCACTATGGAAATCAGTGTGGAGATTCCTCAGGACAATGGGTTTCAGTCTCCCACAAAATCCAGCAATTCCACTCTTAAACATATACCCAAATGACACCCATTCACACAACAAGGATGTCTGTTCCACTATGCTCATTGCAACATTATATGTAATAGCTAGATCCTGGAAACAACCTAGATGCCCCACAACTGAAGAGTGGATAGAAAAAATGTGATACATTTACACAATGGGGTCCTACTTAGTGGATAAAAACATTGGAATCTTGAAATTTGCAGGCAAATGGGTGGCACTAGAGGAAACCATCCTGAGTGAAGTAACCCAGACACAAAGACAAACATGGTATGTACTCACTCATATATGGATTTTAGACATGGGTCAGGAGGGTGTCAACCTACAATCCCAGTGCCAATGAGTCTGGGAAACAGGGAGGTTCCCAAGAGAGCTGCATGATACCCCAGAGAAGTGGAATGAGGCAAGATCTCCTGAGCATATTGGGAACATCAGGGGAGGGGAGACGGAGCCAGGAAAAAGAGAGGGGGATAAGAGGATGTGAGAAGAAGGTGTGGGGGAGCAGGAAGGTTGAGTCGAGGTAAGAATAGAGCAGAGCAGGATGAGAGGTTGAGTCATTATATGCTTGAGGAGAGAGCTGACACTAGTGAGATCTCCACAGATCTACAAGGATAACACCAACTGTCAAACTAAGCAATAGTGGAGAGACTACATTAATAGCCCCTCCTTGATGTTAAGGTTGATGACTACCTTATATGCCATCCTAGAGCCTTCATCCAGTGACTGATGGAAGCAAAGACAGATACCCATAGCTAAACACTGAACTGCACTCCTGGAACCTAGTGACAGAGATGGAGGAGTGATGAGCTAAGGGGTCAAGACCATGATGATGAAACCCACAATGACAGCTGACCGGATAATGGGGAGCTCTTGAATCCCAGACTGATGCCTGAGAGGCCAACAGGGCACTGATCCAGACCCCATGAATGTAGTCTCAGTGAGGAGGCCACAGAAATCACTGGGGCCTTGGGTAGTAGATCAGTGTTTATCATGGTTTATGAATGATCTTTGGGAGCCCAAATAGAGGGATGCTCTCTCAGCCTGGACACATGGGGAAGGGCCTAGGTCCTGCCCTGGATGAAATGACAGACTTTGGAGATCCTCCAAAGGAGGGCCTCACCCTCCCTGTGGAATGATGTGGGGATTGGGTGGAGGACTGGGGGGGCTGATGGAGGGAGAAGGGAGAAGGGGTGGGAGAGGGAGCTGAGATTGACATGTGGAGCATTCATGTTTCTAATTTAAATTTAAAAAATAAAAAAATACATTTGGTTGTATTTGTTAAATTTTAAGGTATATTTCTTTTCTTTTTCTTTTTTTTTTTTTTTTTTTGGTTTTACGAGACAGGGTTTCTCTGTATTGTTTTGGAGGTTGTCGGTCCAGCCTGGCCTCGAACTCACAGAGATCCGCCTGCCTCTGCCTCCCGAGTGCTGGGATTAAAGGCGTGCACCACCACCGCCCGGCTAAGGTATATTTCTTATCTGTGAAATATATTGTAAAGTACAGCAGTGTTTAATAAAACAGCACCAGGCTATGAAGCAATTTTCATTACTATATTTGCAAATCAATTAATAGACCCACACATTTATTGTACATGTAAAATCACTTCTCAGACAAATAAGATTCATGAGTTGTTTGAGCCTAAGTAGTTCATGTAGCCATTAAGAAAATTTGCAGTATGAACTATTAATTCAGAAGAGTGTAATGAGTGCTATTGACTGGAACTTGGAGTCTAGTTACAGCCTAAGTAGAGGCGAAATTGGTTCTGACTCTTCCCTTACTGAGAATGTGTGTGTATTTGTGTGCAAGTATAGGTTTGTGTTTAGGTTCTCCATACAATCTGTTCAGGATGGAGGTCAGCCAATTCTTCAAATACATATTTTAAAAGATTTTTTAACATATAACAAGAATTGTAAGTGGCATAAAAATACAGAGAATAATAAAGCATCTTTGGTATGATGAATATTATGACAACATTAAAATGAATAACACGGAAATAAAAATAGCCGGTCTTAAAAGCAATGGAATTATGAAAGGCAAATGAATGGAACTAGAAAAGATCATCCTGAGTGAAGTAACCCAGATCCAGAAAGATAAGCATAATTTGTTCTCACTTACATATGGACACTAGTTTTAAGTAAAGGATAATCATGCTACATTCCACAGACACATAGAAACTAAGTAACACGGAGGCCTGAGGGGATGGGGATGGGATAGATTTTTCAGCTGGATTGGGTGCAGGTGGCAATGGAAACAGGAGGGATCAGGGATCAGTGGTCAAGTAGGAGGTGAGAGAGACAGAAGAAGAGAGAACTGGGAAAGACTACTGTAATTGGAGCATTTGTGGAATCACCTCTAGAAACCTGGTGCAACGGTAACTATCTGGAATCTATATGAGTGACCCTAGTCTCCTACTAATGGGGGAGACAGAGCCTGAACCAGCCATTTTGTATAACCAGGCAAGGCTCCTAACAGTGGGGCCAGGACACCAATCCAGCCACAAAACCTTCAAACTACAATCTAATCTGTCTTCAAAATGGGCAGTGCCAATGGTAGCACAGAATTTACTGGAGTGGTAAACCCATGACTGATCCAACTTGTGGCCTATGCTGTAAGAGGAAGCCCATGCCTGACACTGCCTGAATAGTCAGGAACCAGAGGTTTGATAGCCCAGAACTCCTAGGATGGAAACAAACACAAGTAACAACCGCTTACCTCCCCAAAAAAGAACAAAAAAATACCAAACAACCAAGGAAACAAATTCAATGAAATGATTCCTAATATCTCTGCAAAACTCATAGGTTGGTGCCTGGCCCAATCGTCATCATAGAGGCTTCATGCAGAAACTTACAGTAGCAAATGCAGAGGTTCACAGCCCAACGTTAGGCAGAGCTTGGGGAACCCCACAGAGGAAGTGGAGGAAGGATAGTAGGAGCCAATGGATTTGAGTACATCCTGAGAACAAATCCCACAAAAACACCTGAGCAGGGCTCGTAGGGACTCACAGAGAATGAAGAGACAAACACAGACCCTGTATGGGTCAGAACTAGGTCCTCTGCATGTATGTTATGGTTCTATAGCTTGGTGTTCTGTGGGATTCCCAACAATGGAAGTGGAGAGGGGTGTTTGGGACTTTTTGGCAGTGCTTGGGACCCTTTTGCTCCTACTTAGGTTGCCACATCCAGTGTGATGTGAGGGTTTGTGCCTAGTCTTATTGTATCTTGCTAAGCCATGTTTGATAGACATCCCTGGAAGGCCTGCTCTTTTGTTCTTTGAAGGGAAATGGAGGACAAGTTGTTGCAGGGAGGAGTAGAGAGAAGAAGGGTCTGGGAGAAGTGGAGGAAGGAGAAACTGTGGTTGGGATGTAATGCATGAGTTAAAAGAAATGAACAAAAACTTAATGAAAACTAATATAAAGCAGCTGCTAAGAAAAGTGTCTTGCAAAAAGTAACACCTGAAGGACATTTCAAGTAAAAGGAAATGAACAAATGAAGAGTGTGGGCAGAATCATTGGTTCATAATCTGCAACAATCTTTTCACTGTAATTAACATTACATAATTTGAATAATTTAGAAAATACATAGAATGGTGATAACTTCACTAACATTTTTATAGCAGATTTACATTGTTTTCTCCATATAATCTAGAAGGAATACACCAGATAAAAAAATGAAAGATGATGAACATGTTTGCAAACCCATACACAGGCATTTACAATAGTGTATGTAAATATAATTGAAAGATGTTTCTGGACACTAGATAGTGGGTCTCCCCACAAATAAATGTGTGCCCTGTTGAACAAAACATGGAAAATATTGAACGCCTTAATTCTCAGCAATGTCCAGTGATAGAAGCCATTTGCCTCATTGTGATCATTGTCTCATCATATCTGTTTAAGAACTCAACCTCCGCTATTTCCACTGCAAAGCAGGTCAACAGGATAATGCAGGGACCTCCTTAATTTATGAATTTGTTTTTGCTCATTTTTCAACATCAAAAATTAAACATCTTAAGAATAATTCTTGATATTTTGTAGAATTTGGTTCACATATTTCATAATTGCATGGGGTGTTTCCTCTATCTTGCCAATTACACCCTATGGCAATATTGTGGGATGTACTTAATCAATGTAACAATGTCTTTTTCCAACAATTGCATCCTTGTCCTTGTGAGTTCATTCTGTCATGTTTGCTGGTAATAATGTACCCATCACCTATACACCTGCTCATTTTTCTGCTGCCATGATGCTCTTTGCAAAGTCAAGCCTGGGCACCTGCCAGGTTTAGGGGTATTGGTTGCATAGATCAATCCAGATATGCTCTTCCATTATAATCAAATTAAATGAATATAAAGTAGCATATAATGAGCCAAATTACTTAACAGTATAACACAATTCAGGTGTAGCAGTCTGTAAAACTTGGGACTGAAGACAGAAGACTGCCCCTCCACCAGTTGTACAGGAAGAAAATGAATCTTGAGCAACTTCAGTGACAAATAGAGGTGTCTTGTGGAGATGAGAGTCCAAGACAAAAGGATCAGAACCCAACTCTTAGTTGGCATCTTTAAAAGAAAATCTTCAAAATCCATGCACCTTAAAATTAACAACAAATTTCTACTGATATTGGAAAGCACACACCTCAATTAGACCTAACATTAAAAGAGTAAATTAAACAATGAAGTGGTAGTTAAGTACTTCCTAAACTAGAATATTTCGTAGCCACTGTTGGAAATCCATGCAACCATTTTGGTAATTTCAGTGCAAGAGAAACAAATAGTAAGGAAAGATTTTTGAAAACATCTCAGAGATTCAAATGTGCTGATACTACAGATGAGCCAGGAATAGCAGCTGATTAATTAAAAGCTCTATGCCTCCTTTGCCCTTAGAAGTGAAGTTCCATTTCTCAGGTTGAAAACAAACTCCTAACTTACAATTTAAATTTTCAGATACTCATTTTAAAGAAATGTGTTACTGCTTTAAGGACTGACTGGCTCATTGCTATATTCATGGCATTGCCTAAATGTATGTGCTCAGTTCACTAGTCTATTACCAGAAATGGAGTGATTTATTCTCTCTCCCCACAGATAACTAGGCCAGGTTTCTCACTCACTTCAAAATGGTTGACTTCATAAGGAATGAATTGAGTTAACCTGCAAAGCTGAGTGACAGAGTCTAGGTGCAGCTCAGGAATTGACATGATTAATTAATCATCGCAATAACAGAGATATTCATTGAACACTAATTAACCTCTTCCTTTTAAAGAAATGTTCGCCACCTCCCAAAAGACCAATATGAGTGGATTTAAATCACCTTTAGCAGATGATTTAAAGTGATCATCATTTTAAAGGATAATGTACATGGATTCTTTCACAGAGAAAAGGAAAACCAAGTTGGTTTATCAAGCAAGGAACTCCAATTTCTGCCCATAATTTGTTCCTGAAAATTTCTTCTTGCAAACTGAGTGTTTTCTACTTAGATACTGGGAAGTTAACAATGGGGGGGGGGATTTTGTAAGAAGTGGCTAAGTACATGGCACAGCACACCGAGATGTGATTAATCTGGTGACTTATTAGGGGATATAGCATTGGAAAGTAAAAAATAAATTCAAATCTGAAATTGAGTGTTTCTGAGTAGGATGCACACTGAAGAGGGCTAAGTCTTATACAACTGAGACATGTTTCGTGCTTATTTCTGCCCTGACCAAGGATGGCTATGTTCATGGCTTCTTTACATGAGCCACCTGCTCATGATGAAACTCGGTTTTAGATAGCTTTTTCTGCCAGTGACTTTGGCAGGAGGATGAGGGAAATTTCTGTAGCACAAACATGACATATTATTATTTAGATCAATGTCCCAATTTTAAATAAAAATCAAGGGAAGAGAAAAACATAATTGGATTAAAGATGGGCATTTTATACTGTTCATTTGAAAATACACAGTTCATATCTTCTTAATCTTGACAATTCCCAAGGCCTAGGTGAAAAGAAATATTTCTTCTCTTTGTCCCACACTCTGTTGCTTCATTATGTGGTACTGATGACAGGCTTCTCACCTAGATTGCAGCTAGCAAGTTTGAGCACTGCCTGCCAGAAGTGATTAATACTGATCAAATGGAGTTTGTTCAGTTGGAAAGACTGGCAGAAAACATTTATCATCTTCTCAAGGAATTAGAGCTCCAGATTGGCTCTGTGTTTCAGATAAACAGGATCTAAATGCATTTGCTCCAGTCTTCACCTTGTTATCACATCCAGTGAGCCAGTTTTTCCCACAAAAATCACTGAGCCCAGCATTCCCAACAGCCTGCAGGTTCAACTTGCAAACATTAAAAAAAATCCCTCAGTAGTAACTAGTTATAATCTTTGAAAACTAGGTCAAGTATGAAAATCAGGAAGAAGCCAAGTGACACCCAGCAAGACAAGCCTCTCCTTTACAGTCTTTCAGTGTTCTTTCCTCAGGTAAATATCAAATGGGAACAGCCGCATGCTGCCATCTTTAAACAGGGGAATACTCGTTTCTGTTCCTTCATGTCATATGCTATTGCAAACCACAGCCTAAGTTACTCGTGTAGTGTCTTCCACAGGAAATGCGAAACATCTTGTCACTCCCAAGATAGGTGTTTTAAGGAGGAAAAGCTGGGAAAGACCCACAGAGGACCAAAGGAGAGAAATGAGAAATGGTTATTGTCTTCAAGAGTATTTACTTACAGTTCTGCCACAGTGCAATTCTTCCACTTAAGATATGTAGTTAATATCTCCACTATATTCAGAGATGCCCAACTCCTTCTGCAATGTTGCACCACTACTAATCACAACCAAATGTCTGCTATCAATCACCTACCTCATTCTTCCAGCTCCTTAGTGGTTACTCCCACTGACCTAATTTCTTCCAGCAAAGCCTTGTCAATCTTGCGGGTTTTATATGAATGGGACTGGACCATCAGTTGTATTTTGGGGTCAATCACCTGACAGACTACTTAGTTGGTGTGAAATTTTCTGGTTTCCTTCTTGGCTAAGGACACTTCTGGACTCAATTATAAAACATACTGGTCTCTAAAAGTTGGGTACCACCTCTCTGTTCCTTCCTGCCCCACAGTTTTCCAATGTAGCCATACTCCAGTCTCAGGTCTAAGTCTCTCGGATGTATTTATACCACATCTTTACACCTATGCAGCTTCAAACCCTGTTGCTTATAGACTGTTCTACAGAGACCTAGGATACTGTATTTTGTTTCCTTCTCCACGTTCTTTTATATCTATTGTTTTGGCAAAAAGAAATCAGACTTTCCTCTAAACGTTTATCCTTTATTTTTTTATTATTTATTTATTTTTTGTTCTTTTTTTATTTTATTTTCCAGTTTAAATGTAGATAAGAAACAAGGTTGCTTCACAAGTCAGTTCCAGGTCCCTCTCCCTTTCCCTCCCCTCCTCCCGTGCCCTCCCCCCAACACCCCCCCATTATCCCCTCATTCCCCCAGGGAGGGTGAGGCCCTCCATGGGGGTGTCCATAGTCTGTCATTTCATATAGGGCAGGGCCTAGACCCTTCCCCAAGAGTTCAGGGTGAGAGTGCACCTCACATTGTTCTATGGGGTCCAAAGTCCGTGTGTATACTTGGGATGGGTACTGATTTAGATGAGAAACAAGGTTGCTTCACAAGTCAGTTCCAGGTCCCTCTCTGTTTCCCTCCCTCCTCCCGTGCCCTCTCCCCAACCCCCACCCCCCTTATCCCCTCCTTTCCACAGGGAGGGTGAGACCCTCCATGGGGGTGTCCACAGTCTGTTATTTCATCCAGGGCAGGGCCCAGACCCTCCCCCCAAGAGTTCAGGGTGAGAGTGCATCTCACATTGTTGGGTGGGATTTTTAAGTGTCTAGGTAGCAGTTATAAAGCAACATTAAGACAAGCATTTCTGTTCTAATAATTCTTAATCTCCTCAGAATGGGGTAGCTGTGTCTCATAAAACAGGAAATAACCACAGGAGGACAAAACAAAGCTGAGGAGGAGAGAACCCACTCTTTCTCTCATTTCTTCCTGCATTCACATAGCACTTGTCGGCCATTTATTTCGCATTGTCAGGCCCCTTAAGGAGCTCACTGGCTAACGGGCAGGAGAGAGCACAAAAATCAATCTGCACAATATAACACATCTCAGGAGATGTGCATAGAACCAGAGAGGGTGTTTGGAAAGACACTTGATCTAACTGTTAGAGAAAAACAAGGACTAAGGGGATTGCATGTGAGCCAAAGGAACAGAGGGGCAGGGTGGTGTGGGGTGAAGTGAAGGGCCAGAGGCATGAGACTGCACCCTAAATATGGAGCAAGAATTATTCCAGCTGACTCACTAAAGGCAGATGGGAAGACAGAGCAGTACTTAAAACCAGGAAGGGCTGAGTCTGTCATGAGAAACATCCAAACGCCAACTGGAGCTACAGAGACATTTTCTGAGTCACTCAATGGGAGTTACAAATGCAGAGGTGAAACATCTAAACTGTGAATGATGCATTAAAGAGAGACAAAGGCAGAAAATCACTGTAAATATTGCAGGAAGAAAGTGTGAGCTTGTAAGTCCATGAAAGCAGAAGTCTTGAATGAGGTTTCAGTACAGATGCTCTGTTAAGTGATTAGCTTATAGAGGCATACACTGTGGTCACCACCAAATTATGCTCATGTCTCAACTTGGCCTCTGAAACTATAAGAATCAATTCTATCTTCTGCCACCAGAGATGGTCAGGACCAAGAACTATAGGAGGAGACATGGCAATTAGTTAAGAAACAGAAGTCAAGTCTTATGGTATCCTGCTATTGGCATTGACATGCCTGAAATTTAGTTTTCGTTTCCTTAAAACTTTTGATTATTTGGCTTAAACAACAATAACAAATTGCAGGCCAGAGGCAGATAAAAAATGCCTCTGTAACCTAATCCTCCAAACTAGGTCTATAAAATAATTTTAAGATGCGGTGTGTGCCCTTTCAACGGGCTTGTGGCAAAAGTCAGAAACAGTTCCTAATAAGATTTTAGGAAAGAAACTGAGGTGGAAAACTGAGGTTGAAGGTCAGAGTTAGCACTTCAACTCCTTACTTAAAAGCATGTGTTGCCGAAACCGTTTACTCAAGCTGCAACCTTTATTAACTTATTCTTTTCTTCTAAAAGATGGGATTCAGAGATAAATTATTTGGATAGACTGCAATCTCCACATTAATTCACCAGGGCTTCCAGCCTCCCCCAGCAGAGTATGTTTCTTAATACATCTCAAAAGACATCAAGTACCCCATCCAACTTCTTCGCTGCCTCTAAATGGGATTTGACATTACGAGGTCAGCATTGCTTTTCCTCACAGATGACTAACAAATTTTCAGAGACATAAGTTCGCTGTTCTCACATGGATCACTGCGCAACAGACCAGTGGTTTTGGATCATAACGTTTAGGTTTCATTTATTAAATGAAAACAGTAACCTAGTCTGTGACAAATTGCTTGGCACCTAAGTAATGATCCAGAGAGATACCTAGAAGGAAGCCTGATATCCGTTCACATTTCAGCAGAGAAAGTTGAACAAAAGTAATGAAATTATATTGTTTTTGGAATGTAAAAATATAGGGTAAATTCAAATATGATTTATAGTATTAATATCGTATTAGTTTGCTATCAATTCTTCTCTAAATCCTTGATATGATTCAGTCCTATCAATATTCCACAAAGGTAACATTCATAGCATATGCATAAATATTTGTAAAATCCTGGTTTCTCTGGGCTTGGAAAGATGGCTCAGCTGGTAAAGTACTTGCCACACAGCCACAAAAGACTGAGCTGCAATTCCCAGCACTCACTAAAGCTTGATGCTACAACACGTTCCTGTCATCCAAGCACCTAGGTGGGGACTTATGAGGACCACTGAGGCTTACTGAAATGGTGACTTCCAGGAACCACAGGTACTGTCTCAGAAAATAAATTGGAGATCTACTCTGGAAACCAGGTGACATGAGCCTCTGGCTTCTATTTGCATATACATGCACACACTTGAGCACACATGACCAGGTACACAGAACAAATGCAGACATCCACAAATGCTAACTTGCTTTGTTAGGAACTAACTTTTTAATTAATTCACCAATTTGAGCATCTAGAAACCAATTATCCCTTTTCACTAAGAATCCAAGCCCCCCCCCAAAAAAAAGTGAGATTCCGCTGCAAAGTTGACTGACAGTGTATCAGCTATCTCTATAGTAAGGCAAATATTACAATGCAAAACTTCTTTTAGGACAAATGTTTTAGGAATGGCCTGTTCAGATGCAAAATCTAGAGTAAGATTTCAAGTAAAAAACTGACTTTTGTTTCCTGGTCAAGAGCAACTAGCAAGTTACTGGTCTGGACAGGCGACTGCCCCTATTTCTGCATCCATCTTGAAAGTTCCACTCTGGTCTACACTTAGACAAGATTTCATCTTTACAAATAGTAACTTCACCTCTCCTTCACCCCTTGCTTCCAGCTCATTGCTCTACCCTCATCGCTAGAGTGACAAAATATATTTTCTACATCCTTGGTTATAAACCTGAAAGCATTTCTCCATAGAAAGCATAGATTCTCATAGAATCAATGTTGTAATGCGTGCTGGGTAGAGGCGAAAAAAAGCACTAACAAAATCCCTTACCCAATGCATAATTCATACGTCAATTTAATAAAAATGTATTAGGCACACCATATATGCCAGTTACTAGGAGGAAAAGGCAAGAAACAAAACACATCTTTTAGAATTGTCCTTTCTATCAGAGGACAAATCCAACTAAAACTTTATAATGCAGCTATCAGATAGGATAGATTATTTATTATTATTGTTAATCCTTTCCTCCTTTCTAAATAAAACCAAGGTGTCTTCAATTATACAAATTACTCAAGAGGACAAAGGCTCACAAGGCAATCAACCCGTGGTGATTTTGACCTCTAGGAGATATTTAACAAGGTCTAGAAATATTGCATTGTGTAATACCATGGAGGAAGGTATCTAATGTATAGGACAAATTTACAATGTTACAATTTACAGAGAAAATTAATACCTGGCCCCAGGTTCAGTATTGTGTTCCTTGAGAAACATTTCATAAGTTGATTCCATTTTAATAAGCCAACTAGCTCCTGACTTATACATTATGATGTATAATTAGAATTTTCTTAAGATAGTTTCCATTTATTCAATTAGTCTAAGAAATAATCAGGGGAAAGCTGCTTTCTAAAAATTCCCTACAACTGGAGAAGAGGCATTTTACACCATACTTTCAATTACTGCTGCAGTGACCTTGAATTCTTTGAATGTTTAGGGATCAAAGTCAATACAAGAAAGCATGGACATTTGCCCAGTTTCCTTTCTGCACTGGGACCCCATCTGGTTCGGACCTGTGCAAGCCTTGTGCATGCCTCCTCCCTCTCTGTGATGTCACAGGTGCACTGATATTGTTCCTGAAGAAACTTTGTTTCCTTGGTGTCCTCCATCCCCTCTGGCTGTTACACTGTTTCTGCCAAATGTTTCCTCCTTGGCTACTGCATACGTGTGGGCCACACGCAGATAAGTTCAAGTGTGTGACTGTGAGAGTCTCCACCCCATCATTCCCCCACACTTATATGCATACATATAAATGATTTTAAAGAGAACCTTTATGGATGTAGATGAAGAATTACTGGCTAAACCTTGAACTTAGCCCTGAGAATAAGTGTGTTTTTCTTTTAGTCATTGTTTTTGTTTTAATTTTTTGCCTAGTGTTTGCTTTATCTTACTGTATTTTATTTTGCCATGTTTTGTGGTTATCTCTTAGAAACCTGTTCTTATCTAATGAGAGACAGAAAGAGAATAGATCCTGATGGGGTCAGGTGGTGAGAACTAAGAGGAGTGATGAAGGAGAAACCGTAACCAGGATATATTGCACGAGAAAAGAATCTATTATTAATAAATGGGAAAGGGAAAGGAAAATAACATAGATGCTAAGTATTTAAATAAACAGACAACAGAAAATAAGCTTGTTCATATTTAGTTTTAATTAATTTGATCATGATTGAAAGTATCTTCTTTCAATATCCAGAGAGCAGTCTTTATAAATCTTTGTTGAGTTCTTTCCATTTGATCCTTACAATTTTTGAGCTAAGACTTCATTTTTTTTCTGATTCATTGAAGAAGGATTAAATCAAGGTTAGTACAATGCCATGTGGTTGACATGAATGGAATTTTCAGATAAGTATGCAAATCTGTTTATCTTACTCTTCTCCGAGTATTCACTGAGAATAAGCAGAAGGCTCACATATTCCCTTCAATTTATGATCTGATGCTTCTTTTCACAGTCTATGTCACAAAGCAAAACTGGAGGACATTCTTTGATGCATCTTAGAGTTTACCAGGCCAGAAGGCCAGTCAGAAAATATTTAGTGAACTGTCATGCAGCACAAATAATAAAAACCAGAGACAGATATTGGGGTTGAAGCTGAAGATCTAAGAAACAAAGTAGCCAAGCCACCAGATAGCTCTCACCTCAAACAGGGCTTGGGAGATTCTGTCCTCAATGTGGTTGGAGACTAATTGACTAAGACTGAATGCCAGGTCTGAGACAATGCTCCTGTCTTATATACCTGGAATTAAACGCATGAGTTCTCATGTGGCCCTGAGTGTCCTTGAACTCACAGAGATCCATCTGTCTCTGTCTCCTGAGTCCTGGGACTATAGGTGTGTGCCACCACTGCCTTTCCTCTATGACTGTGGCTAGCTTTGCATTCTGACCTCCAGACAAGCTTTATTAGATCATACACAAAATATCACCACACTGCCATTATAAATTTACCTGATTTTTCATGTATTTTATTGTTGTAAAATCAGATTGAAATATTTTTTGTAAAATATTTATTGCGCCTACCTGGTGGCTCACTACAGAAATCTCAATTCTCAAAAGGCTTAGGCAGGAAGATTTTCATCAGTTGTAGACCATCTGGAATATATAAAGGTCCTGCTTCAAAACAAAACAAATGAAATAAAACACAAAATGGAAAACTCTAATTTTGGTTATTTTGAGTAAAATATTAACATAATTTTATTTCTCATATTTTATACAGATTTCGTTAATTCATTCATTTATATATTCAGTCTTAGCTCATCTCTAATTTGGTTGTGAATTCAATTTAAAATGACATTTTTAGCATCCTGTTGTCTTCATGTTAGTGTTGCATTTGAATTACTTTTATTACCATTTTATTTGCACATTTATGCACTGTACCTCAATGATAAATGACCATAAAATTTCAACTAATGAAAAAAGACTTATTGAAAAAATATTAATGTTTTCCCTATACTTCACAGGTAACAGAAAACTTAAATTTTTATTCAACCAGTTCCACAAATTGAATTCTTACCTGTGTCATCTGCATTTAAATTTCAAAGAATTTTTATGCTTTATCTTAATTTAATAACCAAGTTTGAGTACCTAATGTAAAATATGTGAATTATATTCAATATGCTAACAGAAGATGTAAAGGAGTATGAAAATGTTTCTGTAAAAGTTGAATAGTAAACATTTGGTTTGGATGGATTTAGAAATCCTGACGCAAATACTCAACTCAGATACTCTATAAAAACTGTCACTGGCAGAGCATACACTGATGGTGTGGGTTCTCGCTCAGTGAAACTTTATTTACAAAAATGGACAGCAACACAGTATTGTTTTTTCTCTTATCAGTCTTATTCTTTCTCAGGGTCTCAGGCAAATACATGTAACTACCTGCATAAGACACCACAGGTAAAGAAAAGCGATTAAGAAAACTGTGTCCTGATTTTCTAAGCAGAACCCCTTTTGTTTCTTGGAATTCATGTGGTTTTTCTTCTCAGCCCAGGAGGCAACTCAGGAGATGCATCTCGGAATGAATCATTGGGGATATGTAAGAAAGAAGTGAAGAAGAGTTACTAGATGAGTGAATGGATGGAAGGAGGATGGTGGACAGGCTGCAGCTCCCTCACTAAATAAGGACTGAGGCTCTGACTGTTCTAACTAATTCTGAGAGTGAGTTCAGGCCACAACAAGATTGAGAAAATGTTGCTAAGGCAAGAGAAATGCCACAAGTAACCAGGAAATCATTATTTTCATGCGTGAGCTTCCAATGTACATAGGTTTCCATCATAGAAGTGGACAAGTGTGGATGTTGAGGACTATAAGGATAGGATGCAGAAATACACAATCTCAGCAGCAGCATCAGAGAAATGGTTGCAGAAGGCAAATTTTCTCTCCATTTGTACTTTCTTTTTGATTAGGAAGTTGCTGTGTTAGCAGTCTCACTAACCAGGCAGAGAAATACACTATCAAGTATAATTATGAGTACAATCAACACTTATATAATTATGAAATAAAATTGTGAAGCTGTTAAAGAAAAATCCAAAGTGAAATGAAACTACTGTTTAAAAAGAAAGAAGAAAAACGGAAAGATTAATAGATGTGTGCTCCTATGGATGAGGGCTCTCATGCATTTAGCGTGAAATTGGTATTCTGCCATTAAAAAGGGGAGACATTTTAGAGACCTTTTCAGTTATAAGGAGAGGTACTGAAAAAAATGTTGAACAAAGTAAGGGGAGGAGAGCAGTTACTCAGATGGCTTGGGCATTTTCCTATAGTCATCTGCTCTAAGAGCTAAATTAATATCTATTGTTGTTTATGTAGGTGTTTCATAAAAATTTAATAGAGGTTACTCTCAAAGGTAGCTATTATCACTTCAGAGGCTCATGGTGTCATCGTACTTCTAGTCTTTCTAACCACAGTATTGTTTTCAACTTTCTACAAATAAAGGTTATTAGAAAAGGGTTTGATGAGATGAGATTTTTTTTAATGGTTCTAAGGTCATTGTTTTTATTTTTTTTATTTTATTTTTTTATTTTTTTAAATTTTATTTTCCAGTTTAAATTTAGATAAGAATCAAGGTTGCTTCAAGGTCAGTTCCAGGTCCCTCTCCCATTCCCTCCCTTCCTCCCGTGCCCTCCCCCCCCCCGTTATCCCCTCATTTCTCCAGGGAGGGTGAGGCCCTCCATGTGGGTGTCCATAGTGTGTCATTTCATATGGGGCAGGGCCTAGACCCTTTCCCAAGAGTTCAGGGTGAGAGTGCACCTCACATTGTTCTATTGGAGTCCAAAGTCCGTGTGTATACTTGGGATGGGTACTGATCTGCTGCCCAAGGCTCAATAGATTCCCTAGGCCTCTTCACTGACACTCAGATTCAGGGGGTCTTGATCAGTCCCATGCTGGCTTCCCAGGCTAATGCCTGGGATTCAAGAGTTAACCTTTGTCTGGTCAGCTGTTTCTGGGGGTTAAACCAGCCCAGTCTTAATCCCTTTGATCATCAGTCCTCCCTCTCTGTTACTGGCTTTATTGAGTTCAGCTCAGTACTTAACCAAGGGAGTCTGCCTCTTCTTCGATCAGCCACTAAATAAAGTTTCTGTTTCCCAGACTCTCTGGCCATAGGATTGTAGGCTGGCACTCCCCAGATGTATG
This sequence comes from Mesocricetus auratus, assembly GCF_017639785.1. Classification (NCBI taxonomy): domain Eukaryota; kingdom Metazoa; phylum Chordata; class Mammalia; order Rodentia; family Cricetidae; genus Mesocricetus; species Mesocricetus auratus. The sequence continues at coordinate 27,989,388 of NW_024429192.1, read as the reverse complement.
TCTAAAATCCATATATGAGAGAGTACATGCCATGTTTCTCTTTTTGTGACTGGGTTACCTCACTCAGGATGGTTTCTTCTAGTGTCATCCATTTGTCTGCGAATCTCATGATTCCATTATTTTTTTCTGCTGAATACTACTCCATTGTGTAATGTACCACATTTTCTCTATCCACTCTTCAGGTGAGGGACATCTAGGTTGCTTCCACGTTCTGGCAATTACAAATAAAGCTGCTATGAACATAGTGGAACAGACATCTTTGTTGTATGAATGGGCATCTTTTGGATATATGCCTAAGAGTGGAGTTGCTGGGTCTTGTGGTAGGTTTATTCCCATTTTTCTGAGGAATCTCCACACTGATTTCCAAAGTGGCTGAACCAGTTGGCACTCCCACCAGCAATGGAGGAGTGTCCCCCTTTCACCACATCCTCTCCAGCATAAATTGTCATTGGTGTTTTTGATTTTAACCATTCTGACAGGGGTGAGATGGTATCTGAGAGTTGTTTTGATTTGCATTTCCCGGATGGCTAAGGATGTTGAGCACTTTCTCAAGTGCCTCTCAGCCATTTTAGACTCCTCTATTGAAAACTCTCTATTTAGTTCTGCAGCCCACTTTTTAATAGGGTCCTTTGGTGTTTTGGAGACTTGCTTCTTGAGTTCTTTGTAAATTTTGGAGATCAACCCTCTGTCAGATGTGGGATTAGTGAATATTTTTTCCCATTCTGTGGGCTGCCTTTTTGTCTTGCTGACTGTGTCCTTTGCCTTACAGAAGCTTCTCAGTTTCAGTAGGTCCCATTTATTAATTGTTGATCTTACTGCCTGTGCTACTGGTGTTATGTTCAGGAAGCTGTCTCCTGTACCAATTCGTTCAAGGGTACCACCCACTTTCTCTTCTAAGAGGTTCAGTGTGGCTGGATTTATGTTGAGGTCTTTGATCCATTTGGACTTAAGTTTTGTGCATGGCGATAGACATGGATCGATCTGCATTCTTCTACATGCCAGTCTCCAATTATGCCAGCACCATTTGTTGAAGATGCTTTCTTTATTCCATTGTATATTTTTAGCTTCTTTGTCAAAGATCAGATGTTCGTACGTGTGTGGGTTAATACCCGGGTTTTCAATTCGGTTCCATTGGTCTACCTGTCTATTTTTGTGCCAATACCAAGCTGTTTTCAGGACTATAGCTCTATAATAGAGCTTGAGGTCAGGGATGGTGATGCCTCCGGACGTTGCCTTGTTGAACAGGGTTGTTTTGGCTATCCTGGGTCTTTTGTTTTTCCATACAAAATTGATTATTGTTCTTTCAAGGTCTGTGAAGAACTGTGCTGGGATTTTAATGAGGATTGCATTGAATCTGTAGATTGCTTTTGGCAGGATTGCCATTTTTACTACATTGATCCTACCTATCCAAGAGCATGGGAGATCTTTCCATTTTCTGAGGGCTTCTTTAATTTCTTTCTTTAAAGATTCAAAGTTCTTACGATACAGGTCTTTCACTTGTTTGGTTAGCGTTACCCCAAGGTATTTTATGTTGTTTGTGGCAATTGTAAAGGGTGATGTTTCTCTGATTTCTCTTTCAGCCCTTTTATCATCTGTATATAGTAGGGCTACTGATTTTCTTGAGTTGATCTTGTAGCCTGCCACTTTGCTGAAGGTGTTAATCAGCTGTAAGAGTTCCCTGGTAGAGTTCTTTGGGTCATTGATGTAAACTATCATATCGTCTGCAAACAGTGAAAGTTTGACCTCTTCCTTCCCAATTTGTATTCCCTTGATCCCCCTTTGTTGTCGTATGGCAATAGCTAGAACTTCAAGTACCATGTTGAAAAGGTATGGAGAGAGTGGACAGCCTTGTTTTGTTCCTGATTTTAGAGGAATTGCGTTGAGTTTCTGTCCATTTAGTTTGATGTTGGCTGTTGGTTTACTGTATATAGCTTTTATTATGTTTAAGTATGTCCCTGTTATCCCAGATCGCCACATAATAATCAAGACCCCAAACATACAGAATAAAGAAAGAATATTAAGAGCAGCTAAGGAAAAAGGTCAAGTAACATATAAAGGCAGACCTATCAGAATTACACCTGATTTCTCCATGGAAACGCTGAAAGCCAGAAGGTCCTGGATAGGTATTCTAACTACACTAAGAGACCACGGATGCCAGCCCAGACTACTATACCCGGCAAAGCTCTCAATCACTATAGACGGAGAAAACAAGATATTCCATGACAAAACTAGATTCAAGCAATATGTGTCCACTAACCCAGCCCTACAGAAAATTTTGGAAGGAAAACTCCAACCCAAGGAAGCTAACTACAACCAGAAAAACATAAGCATTAGAGAATCTCTCTCTACCAACAGCCAAAAGAACAAAGGGGTGAAATTCCACACATAATTCCACCAACAACAACCATCGCAAATCGAAGAAGGATGAGCAATCATTGGTCATTAATATCCCTCAATATTAATGGCCTTAACTCACCCATAAAAAGACACAGACTAGCAGATTGGATTCGAAGACAGAACCCTTCCTTCTGCTGCATACAGGAAACACACCTCACCCTTAAAGACAGACATTACCTGAGAATTAAAGGTTGGGAAAAAATTTTTCAATCGAATGGACCCAAGAAACAAGCCGGGGTAGCAATCCTAATATCTAACAAACTAGACTTTAAAATAAAATCAATCAAAAGAGATGAAGGAGGTCATTACATACTCATCACAGGTGAAACCCACCAAGAGGAAGTGTCTATTCTGAACATCTATGCCCCAAATACAAAGGCATCCACATTCATTAAAAAAACATTATTAGAACTTAAATCTCATCTAAAGCCCCACACAGTTATAGTGGGAGATTTCAACACACCACTCTCACCACTAGACAGGAATACCAAACAGAAACTCAACAAAGAAGCAAAAGGGCTAATAGAAGTAATGACCCAACTGGGATTAACAGATATCTATAGAACATTTCATCCACATAAAAAAGAATATACTTTCTTCTCACCACCACATGGAACCTTCTCAAAAATCGACCACATACTTGGCAACATATCAAACCTCAGCAGCTACAAAAAAATTGGAATAACTCCATGCATCTTATCAGACCACCATGCTTTAAAATTAGAATTCAACAACAACACAAATTGCAGAAAACCTACAAACTCATGGAAATTGAATAATGCTCAACTGCACCATCCCTGGGTCAAAGAGGAAATAAAAAAAAGAAATTAAAGATGAGATGAGATTTTTAAGTACCGTTAAAATACAAAATCATAGAAATCCATATATCTCTATTGCATATAAAATGTCTAAGGCATTGGATAGTGTGCGGCTCTCAAGGGGATCAGTTTCTTGCACAGCAAAAGCGTATTCCTTTGACAATTTCCTTGACCTGTGAATGAGGATGCATTTTCATTTGCTGTCAGACAGTTTTCATTTCCTCTTCAGAAATGTGGTTTTCATGAGGTGATCCTGCCAATAGATACTGTTCTAAATAACCCTGCTATCATTTTTTGTGTCTATTATAACTATTCCACACCTAGAATATAAGTTTATACTTTGCTCACTTTCATGATCAATTTAATTGCTAAGTTCAGACCTTTAAAGTGAGCTGGTATTTGCATCCACTGGGATCAGGTCTCCTCTCAGAGCCCATTGCATTTTTTCATCCTGTCTCACTCATTTGAATCTACACAAACACAGAAGAGAAAGCTGAGAAAGCCATGGTAAAATCATGCGGTATAGGGTTGTTGAAGATGAGATCAATATTGAAGAACAAGGAAGGCTGCAAAGAGAAGAAAAGACAAAGTTAGAAAGATGCAGGCATTTCATTTACAGTTTTACTTTCAGCTGAAGTCAAGTATATACAGCCAGTTGGCTATATTATGATATTCTACAGAATCATTTTAAAGTTAAATATTTCATCAACACCTAAAATACTTTATTTTTTCTTCCTTTTTTTAAAGTAAGAAACAAGATTGCTTCACATGTCAATCCCAGCTCCTTCTCCCTCCCGTCCTCCCCTGCACTCCCTACCAGGCCCTCCAGTCTCCCACCCAATCCCACTCTGATCTCCAGGGAGGGTGAGGCCCTCCTTGGAGGATCTCCAGAGTGAGTCATTTCATCCAGGGAAGGGTCTAGGCCATTCCCCACGAGTCCAGGGGAATTGTGGGATGGGCACCCAAAGTCCATTTATATGCCAGGGATAAATACTACCCAAAGCCCCATAGATTATTGCCTAGGCCTCCTCACTGACACCCACATTCAGAGTGTCTGAATCAGTCTTGAGTTCAAGAGCTCCTCCTTGTTCAGGTCAACTGTTTCTGTGGGTTAAACAAGCCCAGTCTTCACCCATTGGCTCATAAGTTCTCCCTTTCTGTCACTGGATTCCAGGAGTTCAGTTCAGTGTTTGGCTGAGGGTGTCTGCCTCTGCTTCCATCAGTCCCTGGATGAAGGTTCTGTTTCCCAGACTCTCTGGCCATGGGATTGTAGGCTGGCACTCCCCTGATTCATGTCTAAACATCCATACATGAGTGAGTACATGCCATGTTTGTCTTTTTGTGAGTGGGTTACCTCACTCAGTTTGGTTTCTTCTAGTGCCATCCATTTGCCTGCAAATTTCAAGATCCATAGGTTTTTTTTTCTTCTGAGTACTGCTCCATTGTGTAAATGTACCACATTTGCTCTATCCACTCTTCAGTTGAGGGGCATTTAGTTGCTTCCAGGTTCTGGCTATTACCAATCATGCTGCTATGAACATAGTGGAACAGATGTCCTTGTTGTATGAATGTGCATCTTTTGTGTATACGCCTAAGAATGGAATTGCTGGATCTTGTGGTAGACTGATTCCCATTTACCTGAGAAATGTCCATACTGATTTCCAAAGTGACTGTACAAGTTGGCACTCCCACCAGCATGGGAAAAGTGTTCCCCTTTCTCCACATCCTCTCCAGCATAAACTGTCATTGGTGTTTATTATTTTAGCCAATCTTAGACAAGTGACATGGTATCTCAGAGTTGTTTTGATTTGCATTTCCCTAATGGCTAAGCATGTTGAGCACTTTTTCAAGTGTCTCTCAGCCATTTTAGAGTCCCCTATTGAGAATTCTCTATTTAGTTCTGTACCCCCAGTTTTTAATTGCATTCTTTGTTGTTTTGGAGACTTGCTTCTTGAGTTCTTTGTAAATTTTGAAGATCAGCCCTCTGTCAGATTTCCAGTTGGTGAATATCTTTTCCCATTCTGTGGACTGCCTTTTTGTCTTGTTGACTGTGTTCTTTGCCTTACAGAAGCTGCTCAGTTTCAGGAGGTCCCATTTATTAATTGTCGATCTCTTTGTCTGTGCCACTGGTGTTATGTTCAGGAAACAGTCTCCTGTACCAATTCATTCAAGCATGCCTCTTATTTTCTCTTCTAAGAGTTTCAGTGTGGTGGGTTTATATTGAGGTCTTTGATCCACTTGGACTTGTTTTGTGCATGCAATAAACATGGATCTATCTGCAGTCTTCTACATGTCAGCATCATTTTTAAAAAGATTTGTTTTGAGTGTGTGTGTGTGTGTGTGTGTGTGTGTGTGTGTGTGTGTGTGTGTTGTGGGAAGAAGATTGGGATACATGAAGGCACCAAGGAAGATAGAGAAGATGGGTCTTCTCTGAGCTGCCCAACCTGAATGCTCACAGCTGAAACAGACCCTCTTCCAGGGCTCAGGCATGATTTACCCCTGAGTCTTTTCTCCAGCCTGCCTCCACCAGACATCATTTGAACAAGCTTTTAAATGTAACCTCTTAATAGTTCATTCTCTGAGTTATACCCTTTATCTTTATGCATTTTATATGTATTCCCTCCTCATTTCCTATGATATGTTACTTCACAAATCCAAAGCGATGCCCTAGTCTTTCTATACCTGGAAAGGGATATTTATATCTCCTAGACCTTTCATAGACTATGAGACTGGTGGATTTACTATATTGCATTCACTCACACCAGTTGACACAGACTTCTAGCATGCCTCTCAGTAATTGCTGCTGCAGTGACTTCCTGTGTTTTCTTTCATGACAGCAATTGTGAAGTGTAGAGGGAAATAATAGTATTCTTCGGTGTGCATATTAAAATTCACACAGGCATAAATCCTTAGTGGGGAAACAGATGAATAAAATCAAAACACTGTACAGAATTCTCAAAGAACAAATAAAAAGGAGAAAACAGAAAAAAAAGCATGAAACATGTTTTTGATTGGATCACAATTTCACCTGCAAGCAGTTTGGACTGTATTTAAATAACTGTTTTTTTATTTTTTCCTATAGTAATCTGAGTCTGGTGGGTGCCTAGCTGTTTTAAGGGGCCCTGGGGCAAATCAACATTTCTATGATCAAATACTCCACCACAGAAATCAAACTTTCCTTAA